>NW_028270145.1:41052716-42279481 GCF_037043375.1 Chiloscyllium plagiosum
TTTCTCTCTCTTTTTCACTCTTTTTTCGCTCTTTTTCTCTTTTTCTCTCTCTTTTTCTCTCACTTTTTATCTCTTTTGCTGTCATTTTTTCTCTTTTTCACTCTTTTTCTCTCTCTCTTTCTGTCTCGTTCTTTCTGTCTTTTTCACTGTTTTTCTCTGTCTCTTTCTCTCTCTTTTTCTTTCTCTCTCTTTTTCTCTCTCATTTTCACTTTGTCACTCTCTTTATCTCTCTTTTGCTCTCTCTATTTCTCTCATTTTCTCTCTCTTTTTCTGTCTCATTTTCTCTCTCCTTTTCTCACTCTTTTTCTCTCTCATTTTCTCTCTCTTTTCTCTTTCGCTCTCTATTTTTCTCTCTCTTTTTCTCTCACTTTTTATCTCTTTTCACTCATTTCTTCTCTCTTTTTTCTCGCTTTTTCACTCTCTCTTTCTGTCTCTTTCTTTCTCTCTTTTTCTCTGTTTTTCTCCCTCTTTCTTTCTCTCTTTTTCTCTTTTTTTCTCTTTTCTCTCTTTTTCTCTCTTTTTCTCTCTAAATTTCTCTCCCTTTTTCTGTCTTTTCTCTCTCGTTTTCTCTCTTTTTCTCTCTCTCTTTCACTCTCGTTTTCTCTCTCTTCTTCTCTCTCCTTTTCTCTCTTTTTCTCTTCTTCTCTCTCTTTTTCTCTCTCTTTCTCTCTCTCTTACTCTCTTTTTCTCTCTCATTTTCTTTCTCTTTTTCTCTCTTTTCCACTATTTCTCTCTGATTTTCTCTCTCTGTTTCTCTCTCTTTTTCTCTCTTTTTTTCTCCCTCTTTCTATCTCTTTTCTGTCTCGTTTTCTCGCTTTTTCTCTCTCTTTTTCACTTTTTTTCTCTCTTTTTCTCTTTTTCTCTCTCTCTTTACTCCCTTCTTCTTTCCCTTTTTCTCTCTCATTTTCACTTTTTCACTCTCTTTTTCTCTCTTTTGCTCTCTTTTTTTTCTCATTTTCTCTCTCTTTTTCTGTCTCTTTTTCTCTCTCCTTTTCTCACTCTTTTTCTCTCTCTATTTTTCTCTCTCTTTTTCTCTCACATTTTATCTCTTTTTCACTCATTTTTTCTCTCTTTTTTCTCTCTCTTTCTCTCTCTCTTTCTGTCTCTTTCTTTCTCTCTTTTTCTCTGTTTTTCTCCCTCTTTCTTTCTCTCTTTTTCTCTCTTTTTTCTCTTTTCTCTCTTTTTCTCTCTTTTTCTCTCTTTTTTCTCTTTTCTCTCTCTTTTCTCTCTTTTTATCACTCATTTTCTCTCTCTTTTTATCTCTCTTTTTCAGGTTTTATCATATTCTCTCTTTTTCTCTCTCTTTTTCTGTCTCCTTTTCTCTTTTCTCTCTCTTTTTCTCTTTTGCTCTTTCTCTCTCTTTTTCTCTTTCTCTCTTTCTCTCTCTCTTTTTCTCTTTTTCTCTCTCTTTCTCTCTCGGATGTTTTCACGCTTTTTCTCATTTTCTCTCACCTTTTTTCACTTTTTCTCTCTCTTCTCCTCCGTCTTATCCCATCTCTTTTTCTCTTTTTCTCTCACTTTTTCTCTATTTTTCTTTCTTTTTCTCTCTCTTTTTCTCTCTCCTTTACTCTTTTTCTCTCTTTTTCTCTTTATTTACCTCTTTTTATCTATTTTTCTATCTGTTTCTCTTTTTCTCTTTCTCTCTTTTTCTCTCTTTTTTCTCTCTTTTTCTCTCTCTCTGTCTCTTTCTTTCTCTCTTTTTCTCTGTATTTCTCCCTCTTTCTTTCTCTTTTTTCTTTTATTTCTCTTTTCTCTCTTTTTCTCTCTTTTTCTCTCTAAATTTCTCTCCCTTTTTCTTTCTTTTCTCTCTCGTTTTCTCTCTTTTTCTCTCTCTCTTTCACTCTCGTTTTCTCTCTCTCTTCTTCTCTCTCCTTTTCTCTCTTTTTCTCTTCTTCTCTCTCTTTTTCTCTCTCTCTTTCTCTCTCTCTTACTCTCTTTTTCTCTTTCATTTTCTTTCTCTTTTTCATTCTTTTCCAGTATTTCTCTCTGATTTTCTCTCTCTGTTTCTCTCTCTTTTTCTCTCTTTTTTTCTCCCTCTTTCTATCTCTTTTCTGTCTCGTTTTCTCGCTTTTTCTCTCTCTTTTTCACTTTTTTTCTCTCTTTTTCTCTTTTTCTCTCTCTCTTTACTCCCTTCTTCTTTCCCTTTTTCTCTCTCATTTTCACTTTTTCACTCTCTTTTTCTCTCTTTGGCTCTCTCTTTTTCTCTCATTTTCTCTCTCTTTTTCTGTCTCCTTTTCTCTTTTTCTCTCTCATTTTCTGTCTCTTTTTCTCTTTCTCTCTCTATTTTTCTCTCTCTTTTTCTCTCACATTTTATCTCTTTTTCACTCATTTTTTCTCTCTTTTTTCTCTCTTTTTCTCTCTCTCTTTCTGTCTCTTTCTTTCTCTCTTTTTCTCTCTCTTTCTCTCTCTCTTACTCTCTTTTTCTATCTCTTTTCTGTCTCGCTTTCTCGCTTTTTCTCTCTCTTTTTCACTTTTTTTTCTCTCTTTTTCTCTTTTTCTCTCTCTCTTTACTCTCTTCTTCTTTCCCTTTTTCTCTCTCTTTTTCTCTTTTCTCTCTCTTTTTATCACTCATTTTCTCTCTCTTTTTATCTCTCTTTTTCTCGTTTTATCATATTCTCTCTTTTTCTCTCTCTTTTTCTGTCTCCTTTTCTCTTTTCTCTCTCTTTTTCTCTTTTGCTCTTTCTCTCTCTTTTTCTCTTTCTCTCTTTTTCTCTCTCTTTTTCTCTTTTTCTCTCTCTTTCTCTCTCTGATGTTTTCATGCTTTTTCTCATTTTCTCTCACCTTTTTTCACTTTTTCTCTCTCTTCTCCTCCGTCTTATCCCATCTCTTTTTCTCTTTTTCAATCACATTTTCTTTATTTTTCTTTCTGTTTCTCTCTCTTTTTCTCTCTCCTTTACTCTTTTTCTCTCTTTATCTCTTTATTTACCTCTTTTTATCTATTTTTCTATCTGTTTCTCTTTTTCTCTTTCTCTCTTTTTCTCTCTCATTTTCTATTTTTCACTTTCTCTCTCTCATTTCCTATTTTTCTTCTTTTCTCTCTATCTTTTTCTCCCTTTTTCTCTCTTTTTGTCTCTCTTTTACTCTCTTTTTTCTCCTTTTCTCTCTCTTTTTCTCTTTTTCTCTCACTTTTTCTCTATTTTTCTTTCTGTTTCACTCTATTTTTCTCTCTTTTTCTCTTTATTTACCTCTTTTTATCTATTTTTCTATCTGTTTCTCTTTTTCTCTTTCTCTCTTTTTCTCCCTCATTTTCTCTTTTTCGCATTTTCTCTCTCATTTTCTATTCTTCTTCTTTTCTCTGTATCTTTTTCTCCTTTTTCTCTCTTTTTGTCTCTTTTTAGATTTTAGATTAGATTAGATTAGATTAGATTAGATTAGATTACATTACAGTGTAGAAACAGGCCCTTCGGCCCAACAAGTCCACACCAACCCGCCGAAGCGAAACCCACCCATACCCCTACATTTACCCCTTACCTAACACTATGGGCGTTTTAGTATGGCCAATTCACCTGACTCTGCACATCTTTGGACTGTGGGAGGAAACTGGAGCACCCGGAGGAAACCCACGCAGACACGAGGAGAATGTGCAAACTCCACACAGTCAGTCGCCTGAGGCGGGAATTGAACCCGGGTCTCAGGCGCTGTGAGGCAGCAGTGCTAACCACTGTGCCACCCTCTTTTTTTCTCCTTTTCTCTCTGTTTTTCTCTATTTCTCTCGCTTTTTCAGTCTTTTTTGCTCTTTTTGTCTCTATTTTCCTCATTTTCAATTTTTTTCCTTTTCTCTCTTTTTCTCTTTCTTTTTCTCTCCCTTTCTCTCTTTCTCTCTCTCTGTTTCTCTTTTTCTCTCTCTCTTTCTCTTTCTTTTCATCCCTTTTTTCTCTCCTCTCTCTTTTTCTCTCTCCTTTACTCACTCTTTTTCTCTCATTTTCTCTCTCTTTGTCTCTTTGTCTCACTCTTTTTCTCTCTTTTTCTCTCTTTCTTTCTCTCACTTTTAATCTCTTTTGCTCTCACTTTTTGTCTCTATTTTTCTCTTTTTTTCTCTGTTTTTCTCTTTTTCTCTCTCTTTTTCTGTCTCATTCTTTCTCTCTTTTTCTCTGTTTTTCTCCCTCTTTTTCACTCTCATTTTCTCTCTCTTTTTCACGTTTTATCATTCACTCTCTTTTTCTCTCTCTTTCTGTCTCCTTTTCTCTTTTCTCTCTCTTTTTCTCTTTTGCTCTTTCTCTCTCTTTTTCTCTTTCTCTCTTTTTATCTCTCCTTTTCTCGTTTTCTCTCTCTTTTTCTCTCTGATTATTTCACACTTTTTCTCATTTTCTCTCACCTTTTTTTCACATTTTCTCTCTTTCTTCTCCGTCTTTTCCCCTCACTTTTTTCTCTTTTTCTCTCTCTTTTTCTCTTTCTCTCTCCATTTTTCTCTCTCTTTTTCTCTCACATTTTATCTCTTTTTCACTCATTTTTTCTCTCTTTTTTCTCTCTTTTTCTCTCTCTCTTTCTGTCTCTTTTTTTTCTCTCTTTTTCTCTGTTTTTCTCCCTCTTTCTTTCTCTCTTTTTCTCCCTTTTTTCTCTTTTCTCTCTTTTCTCTCTTTTTCTCTCTCATTTTCTCTTTCTTTCTCTCTTTTCTCTCTCTTTTTCTCTTTTTCTCTCTCTTTTTCTCTTTCATTTTCTATTTTTCGCTTCTTCTCTCTCATTTTCTATTTTTCTCCTTTTCTCTCTCTCTTTCTCTCTTTTTTATCTCTATTTCTCTCTCTTTTTCTCTCTCTTTTCTCCTTTTGTGAATACAACAGCATTCATTCGTTCAACGAAACAAACTACACGTTTAAATGCATTGAATAGAGTTTCTCATTCATTGAATATATCAAGCTTAATTCATTCACTCAAAGACTCAATCTTCAATCATTCAATTCAATGAATCAAACGTTATTCTTTAGATTCAATGAAAGACATTTAGCTCATGGATTTAATCAAACTGCACTCATTTATTTACTGAAACAAACTGCATTCATTCATTACTTCATTGAATCAACTGCACTCATTCATTCAATGAAACAAACCACACGTGTTAATATCAAATTTTTTCGATGGCTCGAGCTGAACACGTCCATTCAATGAAACAAACTGCAATCATTTATCCATTCATACATTCAATGATTCAAACGGTATTCTTTAGTTCAATGAAACAAACTTAACACATACGTTTAATGAATCTGAATGCATTCATTCACGGCAGTTTTCAAACATCACGCAGTCATTCATTTAAATAAACTGCACATTTAAAATCTTTGAGTCTCTCATTCGTTGAATGTCTCAGTATTAACTAATTCACGCCAGTAATCATATTTCAATCATTCATTCAATGAAAAAAATACTTATCCATTGAATCCAGAAACAAGCTTACGACCATTCATTTAATGATTCCAACTGCATTAATTCATTCAATGAATCAAAGTGGACTCAGTCATTATATGATACAAAGTGCACTTGTTATTTCATTCATTCATTCAAAGAATCAAACTTCGTTCATTCAATGAACCAAACTTCAATCATTCATTCAATTAATCAAACATCAATCGTACATTCAATGAATCAAACGTTATTCATTGAATCCAGCAACAGTCTTAACACATTGACTAAATAAATACAACTGCATTCATTCATTCAATGATTCAAACTGAACTCATTCATTCAATAAAATAAACCGCACGTGTTAATTCAAAGAGTAGAGTTTATGTCATCTTTGCAATGTCTCGAGGTTAACACATGCATTCATTGAAACATTCATTGATTGAAGCAAACTTCAATCGTAAATTCAATGACTCGAATGTCATTCAATGCATTGATTTCATGAGTCTAACTGCATTCATTCTTTTAAAGATTCAAAACTGCACTCAGTCATTCAATCAATCAAACTGTATTTATTGTTTCAATGAAAAAAACTTAACTCATACATTAAAAGAATAAAACTGCACTCATTGATGTACTGAAACAATCTGCATCGTTCGCTCATTCATTAGATTGACGTGCGCTCGTTCATTCAATGAAACAAACTGTACATTTAAATTCATGATGTTGAGCTTGTCCCATTCATTCCGTGTCTCAAGCTTCACTCATTCATTCAATGAATCAAACTTCAATCATTCAGTCAATGAATCAAACGTTACTCATTGATTCAAAGAAACAAACGTAACTCTTACTTTTAACGAATCAAACTGCATTCTTTCATTCAAATAATGAAGCGTCAATCATTCATTCAACGTTATTTTATGATTCAATGAAACAAAGCATTTATCTACTCAATCCAACTGCATTCATTCGCTCATTCAGTGAAGCTTAATTCATTCACTCTAATAATCAACATTCAGTCATTCATTCAATGAATTAAACGTTATTCATTGATCCAACGCAACAAACGTAACTGCTGCTTTAAACAAATCAAACAGGATTCATTCATTCAACGAATCAAACTTCAACCGTTCAGTCAATGAATCAAACGTAATTCATTGAATTCAGGAACAGTCTTCAAAAGCCATTTAATAAATCCAACTGTATTCAATCATTCAATGATTCAAACTGCACTCATTAATTCAATGTAACAAACCGCACGTGTTAATTCAATGACTAGAGCTTATATCATCCTTTTAATATCTCGAAGTTAACGGATTCATTCAATTTAACAAACTGCAAGCATTCATTCATTCAATGAAGCAAACTTCAATCGTACATTCAATTTATCAAATCTTTTATTGACTCAATGAAACATTGATTGAATGACTCGAACTGCATTCATTCATTCAATGATTTAAAACAGCACTCAGGCATTTATCAATGAATGAATGTTTGCAGATTGTTTCCTTGAATGAATGAATGCCTTATGCTCGAGACATTGAAATAACGAGAGAAGCTTTAATGAAGGAGTGCAGTTTGGTTCATTAACTTGTATGAGTTAAACGGCCTTGTTTGAATCATTAACTAACGTTAGATTCAGTGAATGTACGATGGAAGTTAGATTTATTTAATGAATGAATGAATGCTGTTTGATTCATTAAAAGTATGAGTTACGTTTGTTTTATTGAATCAATGAATCACGTTTGTTTCATTGAATGAATATTTGACGTTTGCTTATTTGAGTGATGAGGTAAGCTTGCGACATTCTATGAATGAGAGAAGATCTACACACAGTCATTTAATGAAACAATCTGTAAGTTTAAGTTCAGAATGCAGTTTGATTCAACGAATAAATAAATGGAGTTGGATTAATTAAATGTGTGTGTTTCGTTATTTTCATTGAATCAAAGAATAACGTTTGATTCATTGAATGTACGATGAAGTTAATTTCAATGAATGAGTGATTGCAGTTTGTTTCATTGAATGAATTGATTTAAGCTCGAGAGATTGAAATAATGAGATAAGCTCTATGCATTGTTTTAACGTGTGTGGTTTGTTGCGCTGAATGAACGAGTACAGTTTGATTCACTGAATGCGCTTTGTCTCTGTGAGTAAATGCTTCATTCAGCTTGCTTCATTAAACGTATGAGGTAAATGTCTTCCATTGAATCAAAAAAGATCGTTTGATTTTTGAATGACAGTTTGCAATTATTGAATCAATGAATAACGTTTGATTCAATGAATGAATGATTGAAGTTTGATTCATTGAATGAATGAATACTATTTGATTCGTTAAAAATATGAGTTATTTTGGAATTATTGAATGAATGATTGACATTGGATTGATTGAATGAATTATTGAAAATTGACCATTTGAGTAAACGCGTTAGGTTCACTATATTGAAATAATGAGACAAGCTCTACTCATTGCATTAACACGTGCAGTTTACCTCATTTGCATTCATTAAATACGTGTTAAGTTTGTTTGATTGGATCAAAGAATAACGTTTGATTCATTAATTGTACGATCGAAGTTTGCTTCAATGAAAGAATGATTGCAGTTTGTTTCATTGATTTGCATCCGTTTGTCTCAAGCTTAGCTGTTTCATGCAGTGAATCAAACCGCACATGATAATTCAAAGAGTAGAGCTAATCTCAAACGTAAGACCTGCAGTTAATGAATCCAACCGCATCCACTCATTCAAAGAAACAAACTGCACGTTTAAATACATTGGGCACACCTTGTCTCATTCATTGAACGTCTTAAGCTAAATTCCATCTCTCAAAGAATCAAAGATCACTCTTTTTTCTCTTTTTCTGTTTTTCTCTCTCTTTTTACTCTCTTCTGCTTTCGCTTTTTCTCTCACATTTTCTCGTTTTATCATATTCTCTCTTTTTCTCTCGCTTTTTCTGTCTCCTTTTCTCTTTTCTCTCTCCTTTTCTCTTTCTCTCTCTTTTTCTCTCTCTTTTCTCTTTTTTCACGCTTTTTCTCATTTACACTCACCTTTTTTCACTTTTTTCTCTCTTCTTCTCTGTCTTATCCCTTATCTTTTTTCTCTTTTTCTCTCACTTTTTCTCTATTTTCTTCCTGTTTCGCTCTCATTTTCCCTCTCCTTTCCACTTTTTCACTCTTTCTCTCTCTATTTACCGCTTTTTATCTCTTGTTCTATCTTTTGCTCTTTTTCTCTCTCATTTTCTCGTTTTCAATTTTTCTCCATTTCCTTCATTTCCTTTCTTTTTCTCTCCCTTTTTCCCTTTTTCTCTCTCTATTTCTGTTTTTCACTCTCTTTTTCTCTCTCTTTTCATCACTTTTTTCTCTCTTTTTGTCTCTCTTTTTCTCTCTCCTTTACTCAGTCCTTTATTCTCTTTTTCTCTTTCTCTCACTATTTTTCTCTTATTTTCTCTCTTTCTTTCTCACTTTATATCTCTTTTGCTCTGATTTTTACTCTATTTTTCTGTTTTTCTCTGTTTTTCTCTTTTCACTCTTTTTCTATCTCTTTTTCTCTCTCTTTTTCACTCTTTTTTCTCCCTTTTTCTCTTCCTCTCTCTCTTTTTCTGTCTATTTTTCTCTCCATTTTCTTTCTCTTTTCTCTCTTTTTTCTCTCTTTTTCTCTCTCTCTTTCTGTCTCATTCTTTCTCTCTTTGTCTCTCTTTTTTCTCTCTGTTTCTATCTCTTTTCTGCCTCGTTTTGTCGCTTTTTCTCTCTCTTTTTCACTCTCTTTTCTCTTGTTCTCTCTCGTTTTACTCTCTTCTTCTTTCTCTTTTTCTCTCTCTTTTTCTCGTTTTATCATTTTCTCTCTTTTCTCTCGCTTTTTCTGTCCCCTTTTCTCTTTTCTCAATCTTTTTCTCTTTCTCTCTTTTTCTCTTTTTCTCTCTCTTTTTCTCTCTCTCTTTTTCTCTCTCTTTTTCTCTTATTTTTTCACACTTTTTCTCATTTTCTCTCACTTTTTTCACTTTTTTCTCTCTTCTTCTCTGTCTTATCCCCTCTCTTTTTTCTCTTTTTCTCTCACATTTTCTCTATTTTTCTTTCTGTTTCTCTCTCCTTTACTCTTTTTCTCTCTTTCTCTCTCTATTTACCGCTTTTTATCTCTTGTTCTATCTTTTGCTCTTTTTCTCTCTCATTTTCACGTTTTCAATTTTTCTCCATTTCTCTCATTTCCTTTCTTTTTCACTCCCTTTTTCTCTTTTTCTCTCTCTATTTCTCTTTTTCACTCTCTTTTTCTCTCTCTTTTCATCACTTTTTTCTCTCTTTTTGTCTCTCTTTTTCTCTCTCCTTTTCTCAGGCTTTTTCTCTATTTTCTCTCTTTTTCTCTTTCTCTCACTATTTTTCTCTTTTTCTCTCTTTCTTTCTCTCATTTTTTATCTCTTTTGCTCTGACGTTTTGTCTCTATTTTTATCTTTTCACTCTTTTTCTGTCTCTTTTTCTCTCTCTTTTTCACTCTTTTTTCTCCCTTTTTCTCTTCCTCTCTCTCTTTTTCTGTCTATTTTTCTCTCCATTTTTCTTTCTCTTTTCTCTCTTTTTCTCTCTCTTTTTCTCTCTCTCTTTCTGTCTCATTCTTTCTCTCTTTTTCTCTCTTTTTTCTCCCTGTTTCTATCTCTTTTCTGTCTCGTTTTGTCGCTTTTTCTCTCTCTTTTTCACTTGTTCTCTCTCGTTTTACTCTCTTCTTCTTTCTCTTTTTCTCTCTCTTTTTCTCGTTTTATCATTTTCTCTCCTTTCTCTCGCTTTTTCTGTCTCCTTTTCTCTTTTCTCTCTCTTTTTCTCTTTCTCTCTTTTTCTCTTTTTCTCTCTCTTTTTCTCTCTCTTTTTCACTTATTTTTTCACACGTTTTCTCATTTTCTCTCACCTTTTTTCACTTTTTTCTCTCTTCTTCTCTGTCTTATCCCCTCCCTTTTTTCTCTTTTTCTCTCACTTTTTCTATCTATTTTTTCTGTTGCTCCCTTTTCCTCTCTCCTTTACTCTTTTTCTCTCTATTTACCTCTTTTTATCTCTTGTTCTATCTTTTGCTCTTATCCTCTCTCATCTTCACGTTTTCAATTTTTCTCAATTTCTCTCATTTCCTTTCTTTTTCACTCCCTTTTTCTCTTTTTCTGTCTCTATTTCTCTTTTTCACTCTCTCTTTCTCTCTCTTTTCATCACTTTTTTCTCTCTTTTTGTCTCTCTTTTTCTCTCTCCTTTTCTCAGGCTTTTTCTCTATTTTCTCTCTTTTTCTCTTTCTCTCACTATTTTTCTCTTTTTCTCTCTTTCTTTCTCTCATTTTTTATCTCTTTTGCTCTGACGTTTTGTCTCTATTTTTCTCTTTTCACTCTTTTTCTGTCTCTTTTTCTCTCTCTTTTTCACTCTTTTTTCTCCCTTTTTCTCTTCCTCTCTCTTTTTCTGTCTATTTTTCTCTCCATTTTTCTTTCTCTTTTCTCTCTTTTTCTCTCTCTTTTTCTCTCTCTCTTTCTGTCTCATTCTTTCTCTCTTTTTCTCTCTTTTTTCTCCCTGTTTCTATCTCTTTTCTGTCTCGTTTTGTCGCTTTTTCTCTCTCTTTTTCACTTGTTCTCTCTCGTTTTACTCTCTTCTTCTTTCTCTTTTTCTCTCTCTTTTTCTCGTTTTATCATTTTCTCTCCGTTCTCTCGCTTTTTCTGTCTCCTTTTCTCTTTTCTCTCTCTTTTTCTCTTTCTCTCTTTTTCTCTTTTTCTCTCTCTTTTTCACTTATTTTTTCACACGTTTTCTCATTTTCTCTCACCTTTTTTCACTTTTTTCTCTCTTCTTCTCTGTCTTATCCCCTCCCTTTTTTCTCTTTTTCTCTCACTTTTTCTATCTATTTTTTCTGTTGCTCCCTTTTCCTCTCTCCTTTACTCTTTTTCTCTCTATTTACCTCTTTTTATCTCTTGTTCTATCTTTTGCTCTTATCCTCTCTCATCTTCACGTTTTCAATTTTTCTCAATTTCTCTCATTTCCTTTCTTTTTCACTCCCTTTTTCTCTTTTTCTGTCCCTATTTCTCTTTTTCACTCTCTCTTTCTCTCTCTTTTCATCACTTTTTTCTCTCTTTTTGTCTCTCTTTTTCTCTCTCCTTTTCTCAGGCTTTTTCTCTATTTTCTCTCTTTTTCTCTTTCACTATTTTTCTCTCTTTTTCTCTCTTTCTTTCTCTCATTTTTTATCTCTTTTGCTGTGACCTTTTGTCTCTATTTTTCTCTTTTCACTCTTTTTCTGTCTCTTTTTCTCTCTCTTTTTCACTTTTTTCTTCCTTTTTCTCTTCCTCTCTCTCTTTTTCTGTCTATTTTTCTCTCCATTTTTCTTTCTCTTCTCTCTCTTTTTTCTCTCTTTTTCTCTCTCTCTTTCTGTTTCATTCTTTCTCTCTTTTTCTCTCTTTTTTCTCCATGTTTCTATCTCTTTTCTGTCTCGTTTTGTCACTTTTTCTCTCTCTTTTTCACTCTCTTTTCTCTTGTTCTCTCTCGTTTTACTCTCTTCTTCTTTCTATTTTTCTCTCTTTTTCTCGTTTTATCATTTTCTCTCTTTTCTCTTGCTTTTTCTGTCTCCTTTTCTCTTCTCTCTCTCTTTTTCTCTTTCTCTCTTTTTCTCTTTTTCTCTCTCTTTTTCTCTTTCTTTCTTTTTCTCTCTCTTTTTCTCTCTCTTTTTCTCTTATATTTTCACACTTTTTCTCATTTACTCTCACCTTTTTCACTTTTTTCTCTCTTCATCTCTGTCTTATCCCCTCTCTTTTTTCTCTTTTTCTCTCACATTTTCTCTATTTTTCTTTCTGTTTCTCTCTCCTTCAGTGTTTTTCTCTCTTTTTCTCTCTATTTACCGCTTTTTATCTCTTGTTCTATCTTTTGCTCTTTTTCTCTCTCATTTTCACGTTTTCAATTTTTCTCCATTTTTCTCATTTCCTTTCTTTTTCACTCCCTTTTTCTCTTTTTCTCTCTCTATTTCTCTTTTTCACTCTCTTTTTCTCTCTCTTTTCATCACTTTTTTCTCTCTTTTTGTCTCTCTTTTTCTCTCTCCTTTTCTCAGGCTTTTTCTCTATTTTCTCTCTTTTTCTCATTCTCTCACTATTTTTCTCTTTTTCTCTCTTTCTTTCTCTCATTTTTTATCTCTTTTGCTCTGACTTTTTGTCTCTATTTTTCTCTGTTTTTCTCTTTTCACTCTTTTTCTGTCTCTTTTTCTCTCTCTTTTTCACTCTTTTTTTCCCTTTTTCTCTTCCTCTCTCTCTTTTTCTGTCTATTTTCTCTCCATTTTTCTTTCTCTTTTCTCTCTTTTTTCTCTCTTTTTCTCTCTCTCTTTCTGTCTCATTCTTTCTCTCTTTTTCTCTCTTTTTTCTCCCTGTTTCTATCTCTGTTCTGTCTCGTTTTGTCGCTTTTTCTCTCTCTTTTTCACTCTCTTTTCTCTTGTTCTCTCTCGTTTTACTCTCTTCTTCTTTCTCTTTCTCTCTCTCTTTTTCTCGTTTTATCATTTTCTCTCTTTTCTCCCGCTTTTTCTGTCTCCTTTTCTCTTTTCTCTCTCTTTTTCTCTTTCTCTCTTTTTCTCTTTTTCTCTCTCTTTTTCTCTTATTTTTTCACACTTTTTCTCATTTTCTCTCACCTTATTTCACTTTTTTCACTCTTCTTCTCTGACTTATCCCCTCTCTTTTTTCTCTTTTTCTCTCACCTTTTCTCTATTTTTCTATCTGTTTCTCTCTCTTTTTCTCTCTCCTTTACTCTTTTTCTTTCTTTTTCTCTCTATTTACCTCTTTTTATCTACTTTTCTATCTTTTTCTCTCTCCTTTTCTCTTTCTCTCTTTTTCTCTCTCTTTTTCTCTTTTTCTCTCTCTTTTTCTCTCTCATTTTCTATTTTTCTCCTTTTCTCTCTCTCTTTCTCTCTCTTTTCTCCTTTTGTGAATACAACAGCATTCATTCGTTCAATGAAACAAACTACACGTTTAAATGCATTGAATAGAGCTTCTCATTCATTGAATATATCAAGCTTAATTCATTCACTCAAAGACTCAATCTTCAATCATTCAATTCAATGAATCAAACGTTATTCTTTAGATTCAATGAAAGACATTTAGCTCATGGATTTAATCAAACTGCACTCATTTATTTACTGAAACAAACTGCATTCATTCATTACTTCATTGAATCAACTGCACTCATTCATTCAATGAAACAAACCACACGTGTTAATATCAAATTTTTTCGATGGCTCGAGCTGAACACGTTCATTCAATGAAACAAACTGCAATCATTTATCCATTCATACATTCAATGATTCAAACGGTATTCTTTAGTTCAATGAAACAAACTTAACACATACGTTTAATGAATCTGAATGCATTCATTCACGGCAGTTTTCAAACATCACGCAGTCATTCATTTAAATAAACTGCACGTTTAAAATCTTTGAGTCTCTCATTCGTTGAATGTCTCAGTATTAACTAATTCACGCCAGTAATCATATTTCAATCATTCATTCAATGAAAAAAATACTTATCCATTGAATCCAGAAACAAGCTTACGACCATTCATTTAATGATTCCAACTGCATTAATTTATTCAATGAATCAAAGTGGACTCAGTCATTATATGATACAAAGTGCACTTGTTATTTCATTCATTCATTCAAAGAATCAAACTTCGTTCATTCAATGAACCAAACTTCAATCATTCATTCAATTAATCAAACATCAATCGTACATTCAATGAATCAAACGTTATTCATTGAATCCAGCAACAGTCTTAACACATTGACTAAATAAATACAACTGCATTCATTCATTCAATGATTCAAACTGAACTCATTCATTCAATAAAATAAACCGCACGTGTTAATTCAAAGAGTAGAGTTTATGTCATCTTTGCAATGTCTCGAGGTTAACACATGCATTCATTGAAACATTCATTGATTGAAGCAAACTTCAATCGTAAATTCAATGACTCGAATGTCATTCAATGCATTGATTTCATGAGTCTAACTGCATTCATTCTTTTAAAGATTCAAAACTGCACTCAGTCATTCAATCAATCAAACTGTATTTATTGTTTCAATGAAAAAAACTTAACTCATACATTAAAAGAATAAAACTGCACTCATTGATGTACTGAAACAATCTGCATCGTTCGCTCATTCATTAGATTGACGTGCGCTCGTTCATTCAATGAAACAAACTGTACATTTAAATTCATGATGTTGAGCTTGTCCCATTCATTCCGTGTCTCAAGCTTCACTCATTCATTCAATGAATCAAACTTCAATCATTCAGTCAATGAATCAAACGTTACTCATTGATTCAAAGAAACAAACGTAACTCTTACTTTTAACGAATCAAACTGCATTCTTTCATTCAAATAATGAAGCGTCAATCATTCATTCAACGTTATTTTATGATTCAATGAAACAAAGCATTTATCTACTCAATCCAACTGCATTCATTCGCTCATTCAGTGAAGCTTAATTCATTCACTCTAATAATCAACATTCAGTCATTCATTCAATGAATTAAACGTTATTCATTGATCCAACGCAACAAACGTAACTGCTGCTTTAAACAAATCAAACAGGATTCATTCATTCAACGAATCAAACTTCAACCGTTCAGTCAATGAATCAAACGTAATTCATTGAATTCAGGAACAGTCTTCAAAAGCCATTTAATAAATCCAACTGTATTCAATCATTCAATGATTCAAACTGCACTCATTAATTCAATGTAACAAACCGCACGTGTTAATTCAATGACTAGAGCTTATATCATCCTTTTAATATCTCGAAGTTAACGGATTCATTCAATTTAACAAACTGCAAGCATTCATTCATTCAATGAAGCAAACTTCAATCGTACATTCAATTTATCAAATCTTTTATTGACTCAATGAAACATTGATTGAATGACTCGAACTGCATTCATTCATTCAATGATTTAAAACAGCACTCAGGCATTTATCAATGAATGAATGTTTGCAGATTGTTTCCTTGAATGAATGAATGCCTTATGCTCGAGACATTGAAATAACGAGAGAAGCTTTAATGAAGGAGTGCAGTTTGGTTCATTAACTTGTATGAGTTAAACGGCCTTGTTTGAATCATTAACTAACGTTAGATTCAGTGAATGTACGATGGAAGTTAGATTTATTTAATGAATGAATGAATGCTGTTTGATTCATTAAAAGTATGAGTTACGTTTGTTTTATTGAATCAATGAATCACGTTTGTTTCATTGAATGAATATTTGACGTTTGCTTATTTGAGTGATGAGGTAAGCTTGCGACATTCTATGAATGAGAGAAGATCTACACACAGTCATTTAATGAAACAATCTGTAAGTTTAAGTTCAGAATGCAGTTTGATTCAACGAATAAATAAATGGAGTTGGATTAATTAAATGTGTGTGTTTCGTTATTTTCATTGAATCAAAGAATAACGTTTGATTCATTGAATGTACGATGAAGTTAATTTCAATGAATGAGTGATTGCAGTTTGTTTCATTGAATGAATTGATTTAAGCTCGAGAGATTGAAATAATGAGATAAGCTCTATGCATTGTTTTAACGTGTGTGGTTTGTTGCGCTGAATGAACGAGTACAGTTTGATTCACTGAATGCGCTTTGTCTCTGTGAGTAAATGCTTCATTCAGCTTGCTTCATTAAACGTATGAGGTAAATGTCTTCCATTGAATCAAAAAAGATCGTTTGATTTTTGAATGACAGTTTGCAATTATTGAATCAATGAATAACGTTTGATTCAATGAATGAATGATTGAAGTTTGATTCATTGAATGAATGAATACTATTTGATTCGTTAAAAATATGAGTTATTTTGGAATTATTGAATGAATGATTGACATTGGATTGATTGAATGAATTATTGAAAATTGACCATTTGAGTAAACGCGTTAGGTTCACTATATTGAAATAATGAGACAAGCTCTACTCATTGCATTAACACGTGCAGTTTACCTCATTTGCATTCATTAAATACGTGTTAAGTTTGTTTGATTGGATCAAAGAATAACGTTTGATTCATTAATTGTACGATCGAAGTTTGCTTCAATGAAAGAATGATTGCAGTTTGTTTCATTGATTTGCATCCGTTTGTCTCAAGCTTAGCTGTTTCATGCAGTGAATCAAACCGCACATGATAATTCAAAGAGTAGAGCTAATCTCAAACGTAAGACCTGCAGTTAATGAATCCAACCGCATCCACTCATTCAAAGAAACAAACTGCACGTTTAAATACATTGGGCACACCTTGTCTCATTCATTGAACGTCTTAAGCTAAATTCCATCTCTCAAAGAATCAAAGATCACTCTTTTTTCTCTTTTTCTGTTTTTCTCTCTCTTTTTACTCTCTTCTGCTTTCGCTTTTTCTCTCACATTTTCTCGTTTTATCATATTCTCTCTTTTTCTCTCGCTTTTTCTGTCTCCTTTTCTCTTTTCTCTCTCCTTTTCTCTTTCTCTTTCTTTTTCTCTCTCTTTTCTCTTTTTTCACGCTTTTTCTCATTTACACTCACCTTTTTTCACTTTTTTCTCTCTTCTTCTCTGTCTTATCCCTTATCTTTTTTCTCTTTTTCTCTCACTTTTTCTCTATTTTCTTCCTGTTTCGCTCTCATTTTCCCTCTCCTTTCCACTTTTTCACTCTTTCTCTCTCTATTTACCGCTTTTTATCTCTTGTTCTATCTTTTGCTCTTTTTCTCTCTCATTTTCTCGTTTTCAATTTTTCTCCATTTCCTTCATTTCCTTTCTTTTTCTCTCCCTTTTTCCCTTTTTCTCTCTCTATTTCTGTTTTTCACTCTCTTTTTCTCTCTCTTTTCATCACTTTTTTCTCTCTTTTTGTCTCTCTTTTTCTCTCTCCTTTACTCAGTCCTTTATTCTCTTTTTCTCTTTCTCTCACTATTTTTCTCTTATTTTCTCTCTTTCTTTCTCACTTTATATCTCTTTTGCTCTGATTTTTACTCTATTTTTCTGTTTTTCTCTGTTTTTCTCTTTTCACTCTTTTTCTATCTCTTTTTCTCTCTCTTTTTCACTCTTTTTTCTCCCTTTTTCTCTTCCTCTCTCTCTTTTTCTGTCTATTTTTCTCTCCATTTTCTTTCTCTTTTCTCTCTTTTTTCTCTCTTTTTCTCTCTCTCTTTCTGTCTCATTCTTTCTCTCTTTGTCTCTCTTTTTTCTCTCTGTTTCTATCTCTTTTCTGCCTCGTTTTGTCGCTTTTTCTCTCTCTTTTTCACTCTCTTTTCTCTTGTTCTCTCTCGTTTTACTCTCTTCTTCTTTCTCTTTTTCTCTCTCTTTTTCTCGTTTTATCATTTTCTCTCTTTTCTCTCGCTTTTTCTGTCCCCTTTTCTCTTTTCTCAATCTTTTTCTCTTTCTCTCTTTTTCTCTTTTTCTCTCTCTTTTTCTCTCTCTCTTTTTCTCTCTCTTTTTCTCTTATTTTTTCACACTTTTTCTCATTTTCTCTCACTTTTTCACTTTTTTCTCTCTTCTTCTCTGTCTTATCCCCTCTCTTTTTTCTCTTTTTCTCTCACATTTTCTCTATTTTTCTTTCTGTTTCTCTCTCCTTTACTCTTTTTCTCTCTTTCTCTCTCTATTTACCGCTTTTTATCTCTTGTTCTATCTTTTGCTCTTTTTCTCTCTCATTTTCACGTTTTCAATTTTTCTCCATTTCTCTCATTTCCTTTCTTTTTCACTCCCTTTTTCTCTTTTTCTCTCTCTATTTCTCTTTTTCACTCTCTTTTTCTCTCTCTTTTCATCACTTTTTTCTCTCTTTTTGTCTCTCTTTTTCTCTCTCCTTTTCTCAGGCTTTTTCTCTATTTTCTCTCTTTTTCTCTTTCTCTCACTATTTTTCTCTTTTTCTCTCTTTCTTTCTCTCATTTTTTATCTCTTTTGCTCTGACGTTTTGTCTCTATTTTTATCTTTTCACTCTTTTTCTGTCTCTTTTTCTCTCTCTTTTTCACTCTTTTTTCTCCCTTTTTCTCTTCCTCTCTCTCTTTTTCTGTCTATTTTTCTCTCCATTTTTCTTTCTCTTTTCTCTCTTTTTCTCTCTCTTTTTCTCTCTCTCTTTCTGTCTCATTCTTTCTCTCTTTTTCTCTCTTTTTTCTCCCTGTTTCTATCTCTTTTCTGTCTCGTTTTGTCGCTTTTTCTCTCTCTTTTTCACTTGTTCTCTCTCGTTTTACTCTCTTCTTCTTTCTCTTTTTCTCTCTCTTTTTCTCGTTTTATCATTTTCTCTCCTTTCTCTCGGTTTTTCTGTCTCCTTTTCTCTTTTCTCTCTCTTTTTCTCTTTCTCTCTTTTTCTCTTTTTCTCTCTCTTTTTCTCTCTCTTTTTCACTTATTTTTTCACACGTTTTCTCATTTTCTCTCACCTTTTTTCACTTTTTTCTCTCTTCTTCTCTGTCTTATCCCCTCCCTTTTTTCTCTTTTTCTCTCACTTTTTCTATCTATTTTTTCTGTTGCTCCCTTTTCCTCTCTCCTTTACTCTTTTTCTCTCTATTTACCTCTTTTTATCTCTTGTTCTATCTTTTGCTCTTATCCTCTCTCATCTTCACGTTTTCAATTTTTCTCAATTTCTCTCATTTCCTTTCTTTTTCACTCCCTTTTTCTCTTTTTCTGTCTCTATTTCTCTTTTTCACTCTCTCTTTCTCTCTCTTTTCATCACTTTTTTCTCTCTTTTTGTCTCTCTTTTTCTCTCTCCTTTTCTCAGGCTTTTTCTCTATTTTCTCTCTTTTTCTCTTTCTCTCACTATTTTTCTCTTTTTCTCTCTTTCTTTCTCTCATTTTTTATCTCTTTTGCTCTGACGTTTTGTCTCTATTTTTCTCTTTTCACTCTTTTTCTGTCTCTTTTTCTCTCTCTTTTTCACTCTTTTTTCTCCCTTTTTCTCTTCCTCTCTCTTTTTCTGTCTATTTTTCTCTCCATTTTTCTTTCTCTTTTCTCTCTTTTTCTCTCTCTTTTTCTCTCTCTCTTTCTGTCTCATTCTTTCTCTCTTTTTCTCTCTTTTTTCTCCCTGTTTCTATCTCTTTTCTGTCTCGTTTTGTCGCTTTTTCTCTCTCTTTTTCACTTGTTCTCTCTCGTTTTACTCTCTTCTTCTTTCTCTTTTTCTCTCTCTTTTTCTCGTTTTATCATTTTCTCTCCGTTCTCTCGCTTTTTCTGTCTCCTTTTCTCTTTTCTCTCTCTTTTTCTCTTTCTCTCTTTTTCTCTTTTTCTCTCTCTTTTTCACTTATTTTTTCACACGTTTTCTCATTTTCTCTCACCTTTTTTCACTTTTTTCTCTCTTCTTCTCTGTCTTATCCCCTCCCTTTTTTCTCTTTTTCTCTCACTTTTTCTATCTATTTTTTCTGTTGCTCCCTTTTCCTCTCTCCTTTACTCTTTTTCTCTCTATTTACCTCTTTTTATCTCTTGTTCTATCTTTTGCTCTTATCCTCTCTCATCTTCACGTTTTCAATTTTTCTCAATTTCTCTCATTTCCTTTCTTTTTCACTCCCTTTTTCTCTTTTTCTGTCCCTATTTCTCTTTTTCACTCTCTCTTTCTCTCTCTTTTCATCACTTTTTTCTCTCTTTTTGTCTCTCTTTTTCTCTCTCCTTTTCTCAGGCTTTTTCTCTATTTTCTCTCTTTTTCTCTTTCACTATTTTTCTCTCTTTTTCTCTCTTTCTTTCTCTCATTTTTTATCTCTTTTGCTGTGACCTTTTGTCTCTATTTTTCTCTTTTCACTCTTTTTCTGTCTCTTTTTCTCTCTCTTTTTCACTTTTTTCTTCCTTTTTCTCTTCCTCTCTCTCTTTTTCTGTCTATTTTTCTCTCCATTTTTCTTTCTCTTCTCTCTCTTTTTTCTCTCTTTTTCTCTCTCTCTTTCTGTTTCATTCTTTCTCTCTTTTTCTCTCTTTTTTCTCCATGTTTCTATCTCTTTTCTGTCTCGTTTTGTCACTTTTTCTCTCTCTTTTTCACTCTCTTTTCTCTTGTTCTCTCTCGTTTTACTCTCTTCTTCTTTCTATTTTTCTCTCTTTTTCTCGTTTTATCATTTTCTCTCTTTTCTCTTGCTTTTTCTGTCTCCTTTTCTCTTCTCTCTCTCTTTTTCTCTTTCTCTCTTTTTCTCTTTTTCTCTCTCTTTTTCTCTTTCTTTCTTTTTCTCTCTCTTTTTCTCTCTCTTTTTCTCTTATATTTTCACACTTTTTCTCATTTACTCTCACCTTTTTCACTTTTTTCTCTCTTCATCTCTGTCTTATCCCCTCTCTTTTTTCTCTTTTTCTCTCACATTTTCTCTATTTTTCTTTCTGTTTCTCTCTCCTTCAGTGTTTTTCTCTCTTTTTCTCTCTCATTTTCACGTTTTCAATTTTTCTCCATTTTTCTCATTTCCTTTCTTTTTCACTCCCTTTTTCTCTTTTTCTCTCTCTATTTCTCTTTTTCACTCTCTTTTTCTCTCTCTTTTCATCACTTTTTTCTCTCTTTTTGTCTCTCTTTTTCTCTCTCCTTTTCTCAGGCTTTTTCTCTATTTTCTCTCTTTTTCTCATTCTCTCACTATTTTTCTCTTTTTCTCTCTTTCTTTCTCTCATTTTTTATCTCTTTTGCTCTGACTTTTTGTCTCTATTTTTCTCTGTTTTTCTCTTTTCACTCTTTTTCTGTCTCTTTTTCTCTCTCTTTTTCACTCTTTTTTTCCCTTTTTCTCTTCCTCTCTCTCTTTTTCTGTCTATTTTTCTCTCCATTTTTCTTTCTCTTTTCTCTCTTTTTTCTCTCTTTTTCTCTCTCTCTTTCTGTCTCATTCTTTCTCTCTTTTTCTCTCTTTTTTCTCCCTGTTTCTATCTCTGTTCTGTCTCGTTTTGTCGCTTTTTCTCTCTCTTTTTCACTCTCTTTTCTCTTGTTCTCTCTCGTTTTACTCTCTTCTTCTTTCTCTTTCTCTCTCTCTTTTTCTCGTTTTATCATTTTCTCTCTTTTCTCCCGCTTTTTCTGTCTCCTTTTCTCTTTTCTCTCTCTTTTTCTCTTTCTCTCTTTTTCTCTCTTTCTCTCTCTATTTACCGCTTTTTATCTCTTGTTCTATCTTTTGCTCTTTTTCTCTCTCATTTTCACGTTTTCAATTTTTCTCCATTTCTCTCATTTCCTTTCTTTTTCACTCCCTTTTTCTCTTTTTCTCTCTCTATTTCTCTTTTTCACTCTCTTTTTCTCTCTCTTTTCATCACTTTTTTCTCTCTTTTTGTCTCTCTTTTTCTCTCTCCTTTTCTCAGGCTTTTTCTCTATTTTCTCTCTTTTTCTCTTTCTCTCACTATTTTTCTCTTTTTCTCTCTTTCTTTCTCTCATTTTTTATCTCTTTTGCTCTGACGTTTTGTCTCTATTTTTATCTTTTCACTCTTTTTCTGTCTCTTTTTCTCTCTCTTTTTCACTCTTTTTTCTCCCTTTTTCTCTTCCTCTCTCTCTTTTTCTGTCTATTTTTCTCTCCATTTTTCTTTCTCTTTTCTCTCTTTTTCTCTCTCTTTTTCTCTCTCTCTTTCTGTCTCATTCTTTCTCTCTTTTTCTCTCTTTTTTCTCCCTGTTTCTATCTCTTTTCTGTCTCGTTTTGTCGCTTTTTCTCTCTCTTTTTCACTTGTTCTCTCTCGTTTTACTCTCTTCTTCTTTCTCTTTTTCTCTCTCTTTTTCTCGTTTTATCATTTTCTCTCCTTTCTCTCGCTTTTTCTGTCTCCTTTTCTCTTTTCTCTCTCTTTTTCTCTTTCTCTCTTTTTCTCTTTTTCTCTCTCTTTTTCTCTCTCTTTTTCACTTATTTTTTCACACGTTTTCTCATTTTCTCTCACCTTTTTTCACTTTTTTCTCTCTTCTTCTCTGTCTTATCCCCTCCCTTTTTTCTCTTTTTCTCTCACTTTTTCTATCTATTTTTTCTGTTGCTCCCTTTTCCTCTCTCCTTTACTCTTTTTCTCTCTATTTACCTCTTTTTATCTCTTGTTCTATCTTTTGCTCTTATCCTCTCTCATCTTCACGTTTTCAATTTTTCTCAATTTCTCTCATTTCCTTTCTTTTTCACTCCCTTTTTCTCTTTTTCTGTCTCTATTTCTCTTTTTCACTCTCTCTTTCTCTCTCTTTTCATCACTTTTTTCTCTCTTTTTGTCTCTCTTTTTCTCTCTCCTTTTCTCAGGCTTTTTCTCTATTTTCTCTCTTTTTCTCTTTCTCTCACTATTTTTCTCTTTTTCTCTCTTTCTTTCTCTCATTTTTTATCTCTTTTGCTCTGACGTTTTGTCTCTATTTTTCTCTTTTCACTCTTTTTCTGTCTCTTTTTCTCTCTCTTTTTCACTCTTTTTTCTCCCTTTTTCTCTTCCTCTCTCTTTTTCTGTCTATTTTTCTCTCCATTTTTCTTTCTCTTTTCTCTCTTTTTCTCTCTCTTTTTCTCTCTCTCTTTCTGTCTCATTCTTTCTCTCTTTTTCTCTCTTTTTTCTCCCTGTTTCTATCTCTTTTCTGTCTCGTTTTGTCGCTTTTTCTCTCTCTTTTTCACTTGTTCTCTCTCGTTTTACTCTCTTCTTCTTTCTCTTTTTCTCTCTCTTTTTCTCGTTTTATCATTTTCTCTCCGTTCTCTCGCTTTTTCTGTCTCCTTTTCTCTTTTCTCTCTCTTTTTCTCTTTCTCTCTTTTTCTCTTTTTCTCTCTCTTTTTCACTTATTTTTTCACACGTTTTCTCATTTTCTCTCACCTTTTTTCACTTTTTTCTCTCTTCTTCTCTGTCTTATCCCCTCCCTTTTTTCTCTTTTTCTCTCACTTTTTCTATCTATTTTTTCTGTTGCTCCCTTTTCCTCTCTCCTTTACTCTTTTTCTCTCTATTTACCTCTTTTTATCTCTTGTTCTATCTTTTGCTCTTATCCTCTCTCATCTTCACGTTTTCAATTTTTCTCAATTTCTCTCATTTCCTTTCTTTTTCACTCCCTTTTTCTCTTTTTCTGTCCCTATTTCTCTTTTTCACTCTCTCTTTCTCTCTCTTTTCATCACTTTTTTCTCTCTTTTTGTCTCTCTTTTTCTCTCTCCTTTTCTCAGGCTTTTTCTCTATTTTCTCTCTTTTTCTCTTTCACTATTTTTCTCTCTTTTTCTCTCTTTCTTTCTCTCATTTTTTATCTCTTTTGCTGTGACCTTTTGTCTCTATTTTTCTCTTTTCACTCTTTTTCTGTCTCTTTTTCTCTCTCTTTTTCACTTTTTTCTTCCTTTTTCTCTTCCTCTCTCTCTTTTTCTGTCTATTTTTCTCTCCATTTTTCTTTCTCTTCTCTCTCTTTTTTCTCTCTTTTTCTCTCTCTCTTTCTGTTTCATTCTTTCTCTCTTGTTCTCTCTTTTTTCTCCATGTTTCTATCTCTTTTCTGTCTCGTTTTGTCACTTTTTCTCTCTCTTTTTCACTCTCTTTTCTCTTGTTCTCTCTCGTTTTACTCTCTTCTTCTTTCTATTTTTCTCTCTTTTTCTCGTTTTATCATTTTCTCTCTTTTCTCTTGCTTTTTCTGTCTCCTTTTCTCTTCTCTCTCTCTTTTTCTCTTTCTCTCTTTTTCTCTTTTTCTCTCTCTTTTTCTCTTTCTTTCTTTTTCTCTCTCTTTTTCTCTCTCTTTTTCTCTTATATTTTCACACTTTTTCTCATTTACTCTCACCTTTTTCACTTTTTTCTCTCTTCATCTCTGTCTTATCCCCTCTCTTTTTTCTCTTTTTCTCTCACATTTTCTCTATTTTTCTTTCTGTTTCTCTCTCCTTCAGTGTTTTTCTCTCTTTTTCTCTCTATTTACCGCTTTTTATCTCTTGTTCTATCTTTTGCTCTTTTTCTCTCTCATTTTCACGTTTTCAATTTTTCTCCAGTTTTCTCATTTCCTTTCTTTTTCACTCCCTTTTTCTCTTTTTCTCTCTCTATTTCTCTTTTTCACTCTCTTTTTCTCTCTCTTTTCATCACTTTTTTCTCTCTTTTTGTCTCTCTTTTTCTCTCTCCTTTTCTCAGGCTTTTTCTCTATTTTCTCTCTTTTTCTCATTCTCTCACTATTTTTCTCTTTTTCTCTCTTTCTTTCTCTCATTTTTTATCTCTTTTGCTCTGACTTTTTGTCTCTATTTTTCTCTGTTTTTCTCTTTTCACTCTTTTTCTGTCTCTTTTTCTCTCTCTTTTTCACTCTTTTTTTCCCTTTTTCTCTTCCTCTCTCTCTTTTTCTGTCTATTTTTCTCTCCATTTTTCTTTCTCTTTTCTCTCTTTTTTCTCTCTTTTTCTCTCTCTCTTTCTGTCTCATTCTTTCTCTCTTTTTCTCTCTTTTTTCTCCCTGTTTCTATCTCTGTTCTGTCTCGTTTTGTCGCTTTTTCTCTCTCTTTTTCACTCTCTTTTCTCTTGTTCTCTCTCGTTTTACTCTCTTCTTCTTTCTCTTTCTCTCTCTCTTTTTCTCGTTTTATCATTTTCTCTCTTTTCTCCCGCTTTTTCTGTCTCCTTTTCTCTTTTCTCTCTCTTTTTCTCTTTCTCTCTTTTTCTCTTTTTCTCTCTCTTTTTCTCTTATTTTTTCACACTTTTTCTCATTTTCTCTCACCTTATTTCACTTTTTTCACTCTTCTTCTCTGACTTATCCCCTCTCTTTTTTCTCTTTTTCTCTCACCTTTTCTCTATTTTTCTATCTGTTTCTCTCTCTTTTTCTCTCTCCTTTACTCTTTTTCTTTCTTTTTCTCTCTATTTACCTCTTTTTATCTACTTTTCTATCTTTTTCTCTCTCCTTTTCTCTTTCTCTCTTTTTCTCTCTCTTTTTCTCTTTTTCTCTCTCTTTTTCTCTCTCATTTTCTATTTTTCTCCTTTTCTCTCTCTCTTTCTCTCTCTTTTCTCCTTTTGTGAATACAACAGCATTCATTCGTTCAATGAAACAAACTACACGTTTAAATGCATTGAATAGAGCTTCTCATTCATTGAATATATCAAGCTTAATTCATTCACTCAAAGACTCAATCTTCAATCATTCAATTCAATGAATCAAACGTTATTCTTTAGATTCAATGAAAGACATTTAGCTCATGGATTTAATCAAACTGCACTCATTTATTTACTGAAACAAACTGCATTCATTCATTACTTCATTGAATCAACTGCACTCATTCATTCAATGAAACAAACCACACGTGTTAATATCAAATTTTTTCGATGGCTCGAGCTGAACACGTTCATTCAATGAAACAAACTGCAATCATTTATCCATTCATACATTCAATGATTCAAACGGTATTCTTTAGTTCAATGAAACAAACTTAACACATACGTTTAATGAATCTGAATGCATTCATTCACGGCAGTTTTCAAACATCACGCAGTCATTCATTTAAATAAACTGCACGTTTAAAATCTTTGAGTCTCTCATTCGTTGAATGTCTCAGTATTAACTAATTCACGCCAGTAATCATATTTCAATCATTCATTCAATGAAAAAAATACTTATCCATTGAATCCAGAAACAAGCTTACGACCATTCATTTAATGATTCCAACTGCATTAATTTATTCAATGAATCAAAGTGGACTCAGTCATTATATGATACAAAGTGCACTTGTTATTTCATTCATTCATTCAAAGAATCAAACTTCGTTCATTCAATGAACCAAACTTCAATCATTCATTCAATTAATCAAACATCAATCGTACATTCAATGAATCAAACGTTATTCATTGAATCCAGCAACAGTCTTAACACATTGACTAAATAAATACAACTGCATTCATTCATTCAATGATTCAAACTGAACTCATTCATTCAATAAAATAAACCGCACGTGTTAATTCAAAGAGTAGAGTTTATGTCATCTTTGCAATGTCTCGAGGTTAACACATGCATTCATTGAAACATTCATTGATTGAAGCAAACTTCAATCGTAAATTCAATGACTCGAATGTCATTCAATGCATTGATTTCATGAGTCTAACTGCATTCATTCTTTTAAAGATTCAAAACTGCACTCAGTCATTCAATCAATCAAACTGTATTTATTGTTTCAATGAAAAATACTTAACTCATACATTAAAAGAATAAAACTGCACTCATTGATGTACTGAAACAATCTGCATCGTTCGCTCATTCATTAGATTGACGTGCGCTCGTTCATTCAATGAAACAAACTGTACATTTAAATTCATGATGTTGAGCTTGTCCCATTCATTCCGTGTCTCAAGCTTCACTCATTCATTCAATGAATCAAACTTCAATCATTCAGTCAATGAATCAAACGTTACTCATTGATTCAAAGAAACAAACGTAACTCTTACTTTTAACGAATCAAACTGCATTCTTTCATTCAAATAATGAAGCGTCAATCATTCATTCAACGTTATTTTATGATTCAATGAAACAAAGCATTTATCTACTCAATCCAACTGCATTCATTCGCTCATTCAGTGAAGCTTAATTCATTCACTCTAATAATCAACATTCAGTCATTCATTCAATGAATTAAACGTTATTCATTGATCCAACGCAACAAACGTAACTGCTGCTTTAAACAAATCAAACAGGATTCATTCATTCAACGAATCAAACTTCAACCGTTCAGTCAATGAATCAAACGTAATTCATTGAATTCAGGAACAGTCTTCAAAAGCCATTTAATAAATCCAACTGTATTCAATCATTCAATGATTCAAACTGCACTCATTAATTCAATGTAACAAACCGCACGTGTTAATTCAATGACTAGAGCTTATATCATCCTTTTAATATCTCGAAGTTAACGGATTCATTCAATTTAACAAACTGCAAGCATTCATTCATTCAATGAAGCAAACTTCAATCGTACATTCAATTTATCAAATCTTTTATTGACTCAATGAAACATTGATTGAATGACTCGAACTGCATTCATTCATTCAATGATTTAAAACAGCACTCAGGCATTTATCAATGAATGAATGTTTGCAGATTGTTTCCTTGAATGAATGAATGCCTTATGCTCGAGACATTGAAATAACGAGAGAAGCTTTAATCTTTGAATGAAGGAGTGCAGTTTGGTTCATTAACTTGTATGAGTTAAACGGCCTTGTTTGAATCATTAACTAACGTTAGATTCAGTGAATGTACGATGGAAGTTAGATTTATTTAATGAATGAATGAATGCTGTTTGATTCATTAAAAGTATGAGTTACGTTTGTTTTATTGAATCAATGAATCACGTTTGACGTTTGCTTATTTGCAAATATTTGACGTTTGCTTATTTGAGTGATGAGGTAAGCTTGCGACATTCTATGAATGAGAGAAGATCTACACACAGTCATTTAATGAAACAATCTGTAAGTTTAAGTTCAGAATGCAGTTTGATTCAACGAATAAATAAATGGAGTTGGATTAATTAAATGTGTGTGTTTCGTTATTTTCATTGAATCAAAGAATAACGTTTGATTCATTGAATGTACGATGAAGTTAATTTCAATGAATGAGTGATTGCAGTTTGTTTCATTGAATGAATTGATTTAAGCTCGAGAGATTGAAATAATGAGATAAGCTCTATGCATTGTTTTAACGTGTGTGGTTTGTTGCGCTGAATGAACGAGTACAGTTTGATTCACTGAATGCGCTTTGTCTCTGTGAGTAAATGCTTCATTCAGCTTGCTTCATTAAACGTATGAGGTAAATGTCTTCCATTGAATCAAAAAAGATCGTTTGATTTTTGAATGACAGTTTGCAATTATTGAATCAATGGATAACGTTTGATTCAATGAATGAATGATTGAAGTTTGATTCATTGAATGAATGAATACTATTTGATTCGTTAAAAATATGAGTTATTTTGGAATTATTGAATGAATGATTGACATTGGATTGATTGAATGAATTATTGAAAATTGACCATTTGAGTAAACGCGTTAGGTTCACTATATTGAAATAATGAGACAAGCTCTACTCATTGCATTAACACGTGCAGTTTACCTCATTTGCATTCATTAAATACGTGTTAAGTTTGTTTGATTGGATCAAAGAATAACGTTTGATTCATTAATTGTGCGATCGAAGTTTGCTTCAATGAAAGAATGATTGCAGTTTGTTTCATTGATTTGCATCCGTTTGTCTCAAGCTTAGCTGTTTCATGCAGTGAATCAAACCGCACATGATAATTCAAAGAGTAGAGCTAATCTCAAACGTAAGACCTGCAGTTAATGAATCCAACCGCATCCACTCATTCAAAGAAACAAACTGCACGTTTAAATACATTGGGCACACCTTGTCTCATTCATTGAACGTCTTAAGCTAAATTCCATCTCTCAAAGAATCAAAGATCACTCTTTTTTCTCTTTTTCTGTTTTTCTCTCTCTTTTTACTCTCTTCTGCTTTCGCTTTTTCTCTCACATTTTCTCGTTTTATCATATTCTCTCTTTTTCTCTCGCTTTTTCTGTCTCCTTTTCTCTTTTCTCTCTCCTTTTCTCTTTCTCTCTCTTTTTCTCTCTCTTTTCTCTTTTTTCACGCTTTTTCTCATTTACACTCACCTTTTTTCACTTTTTTCTCTCTTCTTCTCTGTCTTATCCCTTATCTTTTTTCTCTTTTTCTCTCACTTTTTCTCTATTTTCTTCCTGTTTCGCTCTCATTTTCCCTCTCCTTTCCACTTTTTCTCTCTTTCTCTCTCTATTTACCGCTTTTTATCTCTTGTTCTATCTTTTGCTCTTTTTCTCTCTCATTTTCTCGTTTTCAATTTTTCTCCATTTCCTTCATTTCCTTTCTTTTTCTCTCCCTTTTTCCCTTTTTCTCTCTCTATTTCTGTTTTTCACTCTCTTTTTCTCTCTCTTTTCATCACTTTTTTCTCTCTTTTTGTCTCTCTTTTTCTCTCTCCTTTACTCAGTCCTTTATTCTCTTTTTCTCTTTCTCTCACTATTTTTCTCTTATTTTCTCTCTTTCTTTCTCACTTTATATCTCTTTTGCTCTGATTTTTACTCTATTTTTCTGTTTTTCTCTGTTTTTCTCTTTTCACTCTTTTTCTGTCTCTTTTCCTCTCTCTTTTTCACTCTTTTTTCTCCCTTTTTCTCTTCCTCTCTCTCTTTTTCTGTCTATTTTTCTCTCCATTTTCTTTCTCTTTTCTCTCTTTTTTCTCTCTTTTTCTCTCTCTCTTTCTGTCTCATTCTTTCTCTCTTTGTCTCTCTTTTTTCTCCCTGTTTCTATCTCTTTTCTGCCTCGTTTTGTCGCTTTTTCTCTCTCTTTTTCACTCTCTTTTCTCTTGTTCTCTCTCGTTTTACTCTCTTCTTCTTTCTCTTTTTCTCTCTCTTTTTCTCGTTTTATCATTTTCTCTCTTTTCTCTCGCTTTTTCTGTCCCCTTTTCTCTTTTCTCAATCTTTTTCTCTTTCTCTCTTTTTCTCTTTTTCTCTCTCTTTTTCTCTCTCTCTTTTTCTCTCTCTTTTTCTCTTATTTTTTCACACTTTTTCTCATTTTCTCTCACTTTTTTCACTTTTTTCTCTCTTCTTCTCTGTCTTATCCCCTCTCTTTTTTCTCTTTTTCTCTCACATTTTCTCTATTTTTCTTTCTGTTTCTCTCTCCTTTACTCTTTTTCTCTCTTTCTCTCTCTATTTACCGCTTTTTATCTCTTGTTCTATCTTTTGCTCTTTTTCTCTCTCATTTTCACGTTTTCAATTTTTCTCCATTTCTCTCATTTCCTTTCTTTTTCACTCCCTTTTTCTCTTTTTCTCTCTCTATTTCTCTTTTTCACTCTCTTTTTCTCTCTCTTTTCATCACTTTTTTCTCTCTTTTTGTCTCTCTTTTTCTCTCTCCTTTTCTCAGGCTTTTTCTCTATTTTCTCTCTTTTTCTCTTTCTCTCACTATTTTTCTCTTTTTCTCTCTTTCTTTCTCTCATTTTTTATCTCTTTTGCTCTGACGTTTTGTCTCTATTTTTATCTTTTCACTCTTTTTCTGTCTCTTTTTCACTCTTTTTTCTCCCTTTTTCTCTTCCTCTCTCTCTTTTTCTGTCTATTTTTCTCTCCATTTTTCTTTCTCTTTTCTCTCTTTTTTTCTCACTTTTTCTCTCTCTCTTTCTGTTTCATTCTTTCTCTCTTTTTCTCTCTTTTTTCTCCCTGTTTCTATCTCTTTTCTGTCTCGTTTTGTCGCTTTTTCTCTCTCTTTTTCACTCTCGTTTCGCTTGTTCTCTCTCGTTTTACTCTCTTTTTCTTTCTCTTTTTCACTCTCTTTTCTCTTGTTCTCTCTCGTTTTACTCTCTTCTTCTTTCTCTTTTTCTCTCTCTTTTTATCGTTTTATCATTTTCTCTCTTTTCTCTTGCTTTTTCTGTCTCCTTTTCTCTATTCTCTCTCTTTTTCTCTTTCTCTCTTTTTCTCTCTCTTTTTCTCTCTTTCTCTCTTTTTCTCTCTCTTTTTCTCTTATTTTTTCACACTTTTTCTCATTTTCTCTCACCTTTTTTCACTTTTTTCTCTCTTCTTCTCTGTCTTATCCCCTCTCTTTTTTCTCTTTTTCTCTCACTTTTTCTCTATTTTTCTTTCTGTTTCTCTCTCCTTTCCACTTTTTCTCTCTTTCTCTCTCTATTTACCGCTTTTTATCCCTTGTTCTCTTTTTCTCTCTCTATTTCTGTTTTTCACTCTCTTTTTCTCTCTCTTTTCATCACTTTTTTCTCTCTTTTTGTCTCTCTTTTTCTCTCTCCTTTTCTCAGGCTTTTTCTCTATTTTCTCTCTTTTTCTCTTTCTCTCACTATTTTTCTCTTTTTCTCTCTTTCTTTCTCTCATTTTTTATCTCTTTTGCTCTGACTTTTTGTCTCTATTTTTCTCTGTTTTTCTCTGTTTTTCTCTTTTCACTCTTTTTCTGTCTCTTTTTCTCTCTCTTTTTCACTCTTTTTTTCCCTTTTTCTCTTCCTCTCTCTCTTTTTCTGTCTATTTTTCTCTCCATTTTTCTTTCTCTTTTCTCTCTTTTTTTCTCTCCTTTTCTCCCTCTCTTTCTGTCTCATTCTTTCTCTCTTTTTCTCTCTTTTTCTCCCTGTTTCTATCTCTTTTCTGTCTCGTTTTGTCGCTTTTTCTCTCTCCTTTTCACTCTCTTTTCTCTTGTTCTCTCTCGTTTTACTCTCTTCTTCTTTCGCTTTTTCTCTCTCTTTTTCTCGTTTTATCATTTTCTCTCCTTTCTCTCGCTTTTTCTGTCTCCTTTTCTCTTTTCTCTCTCTTTTTCTCTTTCTCTCTTTTTCTCTTTTTCTCTCTCTTTTTCTCTTATTTTTTCACACGTTTTCTCATTTTCTCTCACCTTTTTTCACTTTTTTCTCTCTTCTTCTCTGTCTTATCCCCTCTCTTTTTTCTCTTTTTCTCTCACTTTTTCTATATATTTTTTCTGTTGCTCTCTCTTTTCCTCTCTCCTTTACTCTTTTTCTCTCTTTTTCTCTCTATTTACCTCTTTTTATCTCTTGTTCTATCTTTTGCTCTTTTTCTCTCTCATTTTCACGTTTTCAATTTTTCTCCATTTCTCTCATTTCCTTTCTTTTTCACTCCCTTTTTCTCTTTTTCTCTCTCTATTTCTCTTTTTCACTCTCTCTTTCTCTCTCTTTTCATCACTTTTTTCTCTCTTTTTGTCTCTCTTTTTCTCTCTCCTTTTCTCAGGCTTTTTCTCTATTTTCTCTCTTTTTCTCTTTCTCTCACTATTTTTCTCTCTTTTTCTCTCTTTCTTTCTCTCATTTTTTATCTCTTTTGCTCTGACGTTTTGTCTCTATTTTTATCTTTTCACTCTTTTTCTGTCACTTTTTCACTCTTTTTTCTCCCTTTTTCTCTTCCTCTCTCTCTTTTTCTGTCTATTTTTCTCTCCATTTTTCTTTCTCTTTTCTCTCTTTTTTTCTCACTTTTTCTCTCTCTCTTTCTGTTTCATTCTTTCTCTCTTTTTCTCTCTTTTTTCTCCCTGTTTCTATCTCTTTTCTGTCTCGTTTTGTCGCTTTTTCTCTCTCTTTTTCACTCTCGTTTCGCTTGTTCTCTCTCGTTTTACTCTCTTTTCCTTTCTCTTTTTCACTCTCTTTTCTCTTGTTCTCTCTCGTTTTACTCTCTTCTTCTTTCTCTTTTTCTCTCTCTTTTTATCGTTTTATCATTTTCTCTCTTTTCTCTTGCTTTTTCTGTCTCCTTTTCTCTATTCTCTCTCTTTTTCTCTTTCTCTCTTTTTCTCTCTCTTTTTCTCTCTTTCTCTCTTTTTCTTTCTCTTTTTCTCTTATTTTTTCACACTTTTTCTCATTTTCTCTCACCTTTTTTCACTTTTTTCTCTCTTCTTCTCTGTCTTATCCCCTCTCTTTTTTCTCTTTTTCTCTCACTTTTTCTCTATTTTTCTTTCTGTTTCTCTCTCCTTTCCACTTTTTCTCTCTTTCTCTCTCTATTTACCGCTTTTTATCCCTTGTTCTCTTTTTCTCTCTCTATTTCTGTTTTTCACTCACTTTTTCTCTCTCTTTTCATCACTTTTTTCTCTCTTTTTGTCTCTCTTTTTCTCTCTCCTTTTCTCAGGCTTTTTCTCTATTTTCTCTCTTTTTCTCTTTCTCTCACTATTTTTCTCTTTTTCTCTCTTTCTTTCTCTCATTTTTTATCTCTTTTGCTCTGACTTTTTGTCTCTATTTTTCTCTGTTTTTCTCTGTTTTTCTCTTTTCACTCTTTTTCTGTCTCTTTTTCTCTCTCTTTTTCACTCTTTTTTTCCCTTTTTCTCTTCCTCTCTCTCTTTTTCTGTCTATTTTTCTCTCCACTTTTCTTTCTCTTTTCTCTCTTTTTTTCTCTCCTTTTCTCCCTCTCTTTCTGTCTCATTCTTTCTCTCTTTTTCTCTCTTTTTCTCCCTGTTTCTATCTCTTTTCTGTCTCGTTTTGTCGCTTTTTCTCTCTCCTTTTCACTCTCTTTTCTCTTGTTCTCTCTCGTTTTACTCTCTTCTTCTTTCGCGTTTTCTCTCTCTTTTTCTCGTTTTATCATTTTCTCCCCTTTCTCTCGCTTTTTCTGTCTCCTTTTCTCTTTTCTCTCTCTTTTTCTCTTTCTCTCTTTTTCTCTTTTTCTCTCTCTTTTTCTCTTATTTTTTCACATGTTTTCTCATTTTCTCTCACCTTTTTTCACTTTTTTCTCTCTTCTTCTCTGTCTTATCCCCTCTCTTTTTTCTCTTTTTCTCTCACTTTTTCTGTATATTTTTTCTGTTGCTCTCTCTTTTCCTCTCTCCTTTACTCTTTTTCTCTCTTTTTCTCTCTATTTACCTCTTTTTATCTCTTGTTCTATCTTTTGCTCTTTTTCTCTCTCATTTTCACGTTTTCAATTTTTCTCCATTTCTCTCATTTCCTTTCTTTTTCACTCCCTTTTTCTCTTTTTCTCTCTCTATTTCTCTTTTTCACTCTCTCTTTCTCTCTATTTTCATCACTTTTTTCTCTCTTTTTGTCTCTCTTTTTCTCTCTCCTTTTCTCAGGCTTTTTCTCTATTTTCTCTCTTTTTCTCTTTCTCTCACTATTTTTCTCTCTTTTTCTCTCTTTCTTTCTCTCATTTTTTATCTCTTTTGCTCTGACTTTTTGTCTCTATTTATCTCTGCTTTTCTCTGTTTTTCTCTTTTCACTCTTTTTCTGTCTCTTTTTCTCTCTCTTTTTCACTCTTTTTTTCCCTTTTTCTCTTCCTCTCTCTCTTTTTCTGTCTATTTTTCTCTCCATTTTTCTTTCTCTTTTCTCTCTTTTTCTCTCTCTTTTTCTCTCTCTCTTTCTGTCTCATTCTTTCTCTCTTTTTCTCTCTTTTTTCTCCCTGTTTCTATCTCTTTTCTGTCTCGTTTTGTCGCTTTTTCTCTCTCTTTGTCACTCTCTTTTCTCTTGTTCTCTCTCGTTTTACTCTCTTCTTCTTTCTCTTTTTCTCTCTCTTTTTCTCGTTTTATCATTTTCTCTCCTTTCTCTCGCTTTTTCTGTCTCCTTTTCTCTTTTCTCTCTCTTTTTCTCTTTCTCTCTTTTTCTCTTTTTCTCTCTCTTTTTCTCTCTCTTTTTCTCTTATTTTTTCACACGTTTTCTCATTTTCTCTCACCTTTTTTCACTTTTTTCTCTCTTCTTCTCTGTCTTATCCCCTCTCTTTTTTCTCTTTTTCTCTCACTTTTTCTATATATTTTTTCTGTTGCTCTCTCTTTTCCTCTCTCCTTTACTCTTTTTCTCTCTTTTTCTCTCTATTTACCTCTTTTTAGGTCTTGTTCTATCTTTTGCTCTTTTTCTCTCTCATTTTCACGTTTTCAATTTTTCTCCATTTCTCTCATTTCCTTTCTTTTTCACTCCCTTTTTCTCTTTTTCTCTCTCTATTTCTCTTTTTCACTCTCTCTTTCGCTCTCTTTTCATCACTTTTTTCTCTCTTTTTGTCTCTCTTTTTCTCTCTCCTTTTCTCAGGCTTTTTCTCTATTTTCTCTCTTTTTCTCTTTCTCTCACTATTTTTCTCTCTTTTTCTCTCTTTCTTTCTCTCATTTTTTATCTCTTTTGCTCTGACGTTTTGTCTCTATTTTTCTCTTTTCACTCTTTTTCTGTCTCTTTTTCTCTCTCTTTTTCACTTTTTTTCTTCCTTTTTCTCATTTTCTCTCACTTTTTTCACTTTTTTCTCTCTTCTTCTCTGTCTTATCCCCTCTCTTTTTTCTCTTTTTCTCTCACTTTTTCTCTATTTTTCTATCTGTTTCTCTCTCTTTTTCTCTCTCCTTTACTCTTTTTCTTTCTTTTTCTCTCTATTTACCTCTTTTTATCTATTTTTCTATCTTTTTCTCTCTCCTTTTCTCTTTCTCTCTTTTTCTCTTTTTCTCTCTCTTTTTCTCTCTCATTTTCTATTTTTCTCCTTTTCTCTCTCTCTTTCTCTCCTTTTTTATCTCTTTTTCTCTCTCTTTTTCTATCTCTTTTCTCCTTTTGTGAATACAACGGCATTCATTCGTTCAATGAAACAAACTACACGTTTAAATGCATTGAATAGAGCTTCTCATTCATTGAATATATCAAGCTTAATTCATTCACTCAAAGACTCAATCTTCAATCATTCATTCAATGAATCAAACGTTATTCATTAGATTCAATGAAAGACATTTAGCTCATGGATTTAATCAAACTGCACTCATTTATTTACTGAAACAAACTGCATTCATTCATTACTTCATTGAATCAACTGCACTCATTCATTCAATGAAACAAACCACACGTGTTAATATCAAATTTTTTCGATGGCTCGAGCTGAACACGTTCATTCAATGAAACAAACTGCAATCATTTATCCATTCATACATTCAATGATTCAAACGGTATTCTTTAGTTCAATGAAACAAACTTAACACATACGTTTAATGAATCTGAATGCATTCATTCACGGCAGTTTTCAAACATCACGCAGTCATTCAATTAAATAAACTGCACGTTTAAAATCTTTGAGTCTCTCATTCGTTGAATGTCTCAGTATTAACTAATTCACGCCAGTAATCTTTTCATAAGCCTCCTCCTTCCCTTGAAAAGAGATTCAACTTCTTTAGTAAACCACAGTTGCCTCGCTTGACAACCTCCTCCCTACCTGACAGGTACATACTTATCAAGGACACGCAGTAGCTCTCCCTTGAACAAGCTCGACTTTCAATTGTGCTCATCCCCCTCAATTTCCTTTCCCATCCGATGGATTCTAACTGTTGCCTAATTGCATCATAAAAATCTTTGCCCCAGTTGTAACTCTTTCCCTGTGGTGTATACCTGTCCCTATCTATCGCTAAAGTAAACATAACCAAATTGCGGTCACTATCACCAAAGTGCTCACCTCCCTCCAAAACTAACACCTGGCTCGGTTCATTACCCAATACCAAATCCAATGTGGCATCGCCTCTTTGTTGGCCTGTTTACATACTGTGTCAGGAAACCCTCCTGCACACATTGGTCAAAATTGATCCATCAAAGTTTCTCAAACTACAGCATTTTGAAGCAATATTCGGAATGTTAAAGACCCCTTAACAAATACCCTGTGACTTTCACTCCTATCCAGAATCATCTTTGCAATCCTTTCCTCTACATCTCTGTAAATATTTGGAGGCATACAGAAAACACCCAACAGGATGACCTCTTTTTCCCTGTAACTAACCTCAGTCCATACTACCTTAGTAGATGAGTACTCATCAAACATCCTTTTTGCCACTGTAATACTGCCCTTGACTAAAAATGCCATGCCTCCCTCTCGTTTATAACCTTCCCTGTTCTTACTGAAATATCTAAACCCCAAAATCTGCAACAACCATTTCTGTCCCTACTCCATCCATGTCTCCAAATTAGCCACAAAATCAGTCCCAGGTGCCAATCCATGCTGCAAGTTCACCCACCTCTTTCTGGATGATCCTGGTGTTGAAGTAGACACACTTCAAAGCACCTTCCTGCCTGCTGCTACACTCCTGAAACCTTATTTATGACTTCACTACTCTCAACCTCCTGGACACTGGAGCTACAATTCTAGTTCCCATTCCCCTGATGAATTAGTTTAAATCCTGCCAAAGAGCATGAACAAAAAAACCCACAGATATTGTTACTGTCCTGTTTCAGGTGTAGACCATTCTGTTTGTAGAGGTCCCACCTACCCCAGAATGAGCCCCAATTATTCAGGTATTTGAATCCCTCCCTGCTGCACCATCCCTGTCGCCATGTGTTCAACTCCTCTCTCTCTCCCTATTCCTCGCCTTGCAAACATGTGGCATGAGTAACAAAGGTTAACTGACCCCGCATGGACTTCGGACTATGTTCAGTTACTGACCCCGCACGGACTCCGGACTACGTTCAGACCGTCAAGTCATCTCCTCTGCCCAGAAGCTCTTCAGCCACATTCTCAAACAGACTCGTTACCACAACCACATCTCCTTCCTCAGCACCTGCCTACGGAACCGACTGACCCCACACGGACTCTGGACTACGTTCAGACCATCCCATATTCCCAATTCCTTCATCTCCGCTGCATCTGCTCATAGGAGGACCAGTTCGAATATCGAACAACCCAGATGGCCTCCTTCTTCAAAGACCACAATTTCCCCCCAGACGTGATCGACGATGCTCTCCACTGCATCTCCTCCGCCCTTGAGCCCCGCCCCTCCAATTGCCACCAGGACAGAACCCCACTGGTCCTCACCTACCACCCTACCAACCTCCATATACAGCGTATCATCCGTCATCATTTCCGCCACCTCCAACGGACCCCACCACCAGGGATATATTTCCCTCCCCTCCCCTATCAGCATTCCGAAAAGACCACTCCCTCCGTGACTCCCTCGTCAGATCCACACCCCCCACCAATCCAACCTCCACTCCCGGAACCTTCCCCTGCAACCGCAAGAAATGCAAAACCTGCGCCCACACCTCCCCCTTTACTTCCCTCCAAGGCCCCAAGGGATCCTTCCATATCCGCCACAAATTCATCTGCACCTCCACACACATCATTTACTGCATCCGCTGCACCCAATGTGGCCTCCTCTATATTGGGGAGACAGGCCGCCTACTTGCGGAACGTTTTTGAGAACACCTCTGGGACACCCGGACCAACGAACCCAACCACCCTGTGGCTCAACACTTCAACTCCCCCTCCCACTCCACCAAGGACATGCAGGTTCTTGGACTCCTCCATCGCCAGACCATAGCAACACAACGGCTGGAGGAAGAGCGCCTCATCTTCCACCTCGGAACCCTCCATCCACAAGGGATGAACTCAGATTTTTCCAGTTTTCTCATTTCCCCTCCCCCCACCTTGTCTCAGTCCCAACCCTCGAACTCAGCACCACCTTCCTAACCTGCAATCTTCTTCCTGACCTCTCCGCCCCCACTCCGGCCTATCACCCTCACCTTATCACCCTCACCTTAACCTCCTTCCACCTATTGCATTTCCAACACCCCTCCCCCAAGTCCCTCCTCCCTACCTTTTATCTTAGCCTGCTTGACACACTTTCCTCATTCCTGAATGAGGCTCATGCCCGAAATGTCAATTCTCCGGCTCCTTGGATGCTGCCTGACCTGCTGCGCTTTTCCAGCAACACATTTTCAGCACGAGTAACAAACCAGAGATAACAAATCTGTTTGTTCTAGCTCTCAGCTTCCACACTAGCTTCTTGAATTTCTACCTGACATCCCCATTCTGTTTCTCACTAATGTTGTTGGTGCCTATATGTGCCATGACATGGAGCTGCTCCACATCCACCCCCCTGTTTAGGATCCCAAAACCATGATACTGTACATCACGTGGGCAGCACGGTGGCACAGTGGTTAGCACTGCTGCCTCACAGCGCCAGAGACCCGGGTTCAATTCCCGCCTCAGGCGACTGACTGTGTGGAGTTTGCACGTTCTCCCCGTGTCTGCGTGGGTTTCCTCCGGGTGCTCCGGTTTCCTCCCACAGTCCAAAGATGTGCAGAGTCAGGTGAATTGGCCATACTAAAATGCCCATAGTGTTAGGTAAGGGGTAAATGTAGGGGTATGGGTGGGTTTCGCTTCGGCGGGTCGGTGTGGACTTGTTGGGCCGAAGGGCCTGTTTCCACACTGTAATCTAATCTAAAAAAAAATCACGAACTCTGGCACCTGGGAGGCAACACATCAAACATGAGTCTCTCTCGTTCCCACAGAACATCCTATCTATTCCCCCTAACGATGGAATCCCCAATGATTGATGTTCTGCTCCTCTTCCCCCTTCATTTCTGAGCAACAGGGACAGACTCTGTGCCAGAGAACTGTGCCCCATGGCTTACATGTGCTAATTCATTCCCCCTCAACTGATTACAGGAACCAACCACAGGAGATCACTTCACTGTCTACCTGTTCCCTTTCCATCCTCTGACTGTAACCCATCTACCTTTTTCCTGTATCTGAGATGTGACTACCTCCCCTGTAACTCCTCTCAATATTCCCCTCAGCCTCCCAAATCATCTGAATTTCATCTAGCTCAAGCTTCAGTTCCTTAACTGGGCAGCACGGTGGCCATAATCCAAAGATGTGCAGGTCAGGTGAATTGGCCGTAGTGTTAGGTGAAGGGGTAAATGTAGTGGTATGGATGGGTTGTGAGTTGGTGTGGACTTGTTGGGCCGAAGGGCCTGTTTCCACACTGCTAGTAATCTAATCTGAGATACTTCACACATAGTAAAATGATTCCAAATATTAATCGGTAAAAGCCATGTTATCATGCAGATATCATGGTCAGGTTCTGTGGGTGGCACGGTGGCACAGTGGTTAGCACTGCTGCCTCACAGCGCCAGAGACCCGGGTTCAATTCCTGCCTCAGGTGACTGACTGTGGAGTTTGCACATCCTCCCCGTGTCTGTGTGGGTTTCCTCTGGGTGCTCCGGTTTCCTCCCACAGTCCAAAAATGTGCAGGTTAGGTGAATTGGCTATGCTAAATTGCCCATAGTGTTAGGTGTAGGGGAATGGGTCTGGGTGGGTTCGCTTTGGTGGGTCGGTGTGGACTTGTTGGGCTGAAGGGCCTGTTTCCACACTATATGTCATCTAATCTAACGCGGTTTCCGAAAAGCTGGAGTTGGGTGCACTTCCTGTAGATGCAGTCAGCAGGGATACTCATGGTGACCCTTATCTCTCACATTATGGAGGGGCAGCATTCAGCTGCCCTGACCTCCATTCCCACCATTCTAAATTCCCAAAGAGAGTATTGAAAAATAAAACTAATAAACTTACCAAAACGGTGCACAATACTTTTTCTGTTTTGAGGAGGAGGAGGATGGGAGACAAGTACTGGAGTTGGGAGGTCATGTTGCGGCTGTACAGGACATTAGTTAGACCACTGTTGGAATATTGCATGCAATTCTGGTCTCCTTTCTATTGGAAAGATGTTGTGAAACTTGAAAGAGTTCAGAAAAGATTTACAAGGATGGTGCCAGGGTTGGAGGTTTTGAGCTATAGGGAGGCTGAACAGGCTGGAGATGTTTTTGCTGGAGCGTCGGAGGCTGAGGGGTGATCTTATAGAGGTTTACAAAATTATGAGGGGCACGGATAGGATAAATAGGCAAAGTCTTTTCCCTGGGATCGTGGAGTCCAGAACTAGAGGGGATAGTTTTAGGGCGAGAGGGGAAAAGATATAAAAGAGCCCTAAGGGACAACATTTTTGCGCAGGTGATGGTACGAGTATGGAATGAGCTGCCAGAGGAAGTGGTGGAGGCTGGTACAATTGCAACATTTAAGAGGCATTTGGATCGGTATATGAATAGGAAGGGTTTGGAGGGACATGGGCCGGGTGCTGGTAGGTGGGACGAGATTGGATTGGGATATCTGGTCTGTATGGATGAGTTGGACCGAAGGGTCTGTTTCCATGCTGTACATCTCTGACTATGACTCTATGTTTCTAGTTAAGCAACCACCCAAATGTATAATTCCCTTATTGAGCCATCCCATTTTCCTCCTGTTCAGCATGAACTCTACCTGTTCATGAGCTAAGTTTTTACAAAATTTATTTAATGCCCAGCAGCCCCTGGTCTTCGCTGTCACTGCACCTGCTGCAAAAATGGTGACTGCAGATTCACAAGGTAAGCTTTTTATACGATGTGGAATGTCTGTGTCTGAGGAATCGTAATAGTGTTGAACATTGCACAATCGTTGGTGAACATACCTATTCCTCACCTTATGATAGAGGGAAGGTCATTGATGAAGCAGCTGAAGGTGTTTGGGTCTAGGAATTTCTGCAGGGATAGCCTGGAGCGGAGTTGACTGACCTCCAACTAACATTACCATTTTCCCATGTGTCAGGTATGACTCTGACTACCGGGGAGATTGCCCCCTGATACCCATTGATTCCAGTTTTGCTCGGGATCCTTGATGTTACACTCAGTCAAAAGCAGCCTTGATGTTCCTCTGGATTGGGTTATTTTGTCCATGTTTGAACCCAGGCTGTAATGAGTTCAGGAGCTCAATGGCTCCAGCAGCATCCAAACAGAATGTCACTGAGCAGGTTATTGATAAGCAGGTGCTGCTTGATAGTTAATGACAAATGCATTCAATTCTAGTCTTCCTGCTATGGAAAAGATGTGTGACTTGAAAGTGTTCAGAAAATATTGATAAGGAATTTCCACGTTTGGATAGTTTGAGCGAGAGGGAGAAGCTGAATGGGATGGGCTAATTTTCGCTGGAGTGTCTGAGTTGTGACTGTATGAAAGTTTATAAGATCATGAGGGACATGGATTGGGTAAATCGTGTAGGTCTTCGTCCAGCGCAGGGGATTCTAAAACTAGAGGACATAAGTTTAAGGTGAGGGAGAAAATATTTAGAGAACAAAGGGGCAACTTTTGTACCGAGGGTGATGCAAGTTTGGAATGAAATGCCAGAGCAAGTGGCAGAGTAGGTGCAATTACAATATTTAAAAAGCTTCCGGAAAGGTACATAAACAGGGCAATTTCAGAGAGATAAGTGCCAAATGCTGGCATATGGGACTACGTTAATAGAAGATATCTGATTGACATGGATGAGTCATACTGAAAGGGCTATTTCCATTATATACAACTCTACCACCTCATAAACATACTTAAAAGGACCTTTAACTCTATTGAATTTGGCATGATAATGTTGATCCATTGGTGAGGGAAAGATATAAAAGAGACCTGGGGGAAACTTTTTCACACAGAGGGTGGTACGTGTATGGAATGAGCTGCCAGAGGAAGTGGTGGAGGCTGGTACAAATGCAACATTTAAGAGGCATTCGGATGGGTATATGAATAGGAAGGGTTTGGAAGGATATGAGCTGGGTGCTGGCAGGTGGGACTAGATTGGGTCGGGATATCTGGACGGCATGGATGGGTTGGACAAACGGTCTGTTTCCATGCTGTACATCTACGTCTCCATGACTCTAATTCTGGTCTCCCTGCTATAGAAATGATGTTGTGTGACTTGAAAGTGATCAGAAAATTTGGATGAAGAATTTGCCACAGTTGGACAGTTTAAGCTATAGGGAGAGGCTGAATAGGCTGAGCTGATTTTGCCTGGAGTGTTGGAAGCTGAATTGTGACTGTATGGAGGTTTATAAGATCATGAGGGACATGGACAGGGTGAGTAGTGAACATTTTCACCCAGGTAGGAGAGTCTTAAACTAGAGGACATAAGTTTAAAGTGAAGGGGAAAATATTTAAAAGGGAACAAAGGGGCAACTTTTTCACACACAGAATGGTGCAAGTTTGGAATTAAATGTCAGAGCAAGTGGTGGAGTTGGTGCAATTACAATATTTAAAAAGTTTCCAGAAAGGTGCATAAACAGGACAATTTTAAAGGGATAAGTGCCAAAAGCTGGCATATGGGACTAGATTAATGTTAGATATCTGATTGACTCATCTATGCCACAGTGAAGGGGCTATTTCCATTCTGTACAACTCTATCACAGCATAAACATACTTTTATCATGCCAAACTAAATAGAGTTAATGTTGATCCATAGCAGGTGATACTAGGTCAGATGACAATAACTTGTGCATAAGGAAGATTTTAAGGAGCATTTTAAAAAGGAGCTCTTTAATCAGAAAGAGTAGAGATGAAATCCAGACGTTGAGACAGTTCAGTAACACAGGATTGTTCCCAAATGTCAAATGTACTTTTGTTTCTGGAATGCTTACCTTCCATTTCATTTGACTTAATTCAATGAAATCGGTAATTTCGTCTAACATTTCACCAGCTGGTAACATTTATATCACAGCTGAATATCTAACACTTTCAGATCGAGTTTATAACAATAATCACACCAATCCAAGCAAGACAGATGAGAATTCAACATCGATAATTTGGAGGACAATATGCCTGTGTCGGTTATTACGTTAACTGGATGATGAGGAAATAGGATTTGTTGTGAAAGTAAATCAGAATAGAGGAAGAAATCTGGATAAAGCAAATGTGTGGAGTTAATAATCTGCTTTCAGAGCAAAATGGTGGATATGAGGATCCCGAGGTCACAATGGAAGGAATGACTGATTTACCAAATAAGAGCTGAGGCAGGGATGGATGTAGGAGCCATTTCACAGATGGAAACAATGACTCTTGGTGACGATGCGGACATGTGTTTGAATTGATCTCAGGCTCAATTCGGAAGCCACATGCAAACAGAAATCAGAGAAGTTCTCATTGACTCCATCGAGCTCACTGAGAGCCACAAAACATTTCCATGGAAGCACTGAGGATGTTGGCTTGTCCACGATATCCGACCCCATTCCCGAGCATGGGATCGCATCTGTCACTATGCTTTCTGATTGGAGCTTGTATTCTCCCGATCAACACAGCAGCTGATTCGTGGAAAGAAATGAATGACAAAAGGAAGTGATATCAGCATCAGGCCGGGAGAAACACACAGTCTTGCTGAAAAAACGCTTATAACCAAAGTACACAGATTTATTTCACAGTATGTTATTTAATCTTTAAAATAGGAAACTTCTCAATTTTAAATTGTGTCCAGATGAGTGTATCGGAGAATTCCATGAGCAGGAGTTCACAGGAGCATATCATTGCTGTTCCCACAGTGCCATGCAGTGAATGATGAGACTTTCCTTCAGATTTTTGTTTGGTATTGGTTCACTGTCTGAGAAGAAATTATTTGGAATGAATTTCTTTTCTCAGGCTCATCTAATTTCTCTTTCGGTTATGTTTTTTTTTGTTCAACTTTCTTCACACTGTTGCTCATTGTAACAGCACTTTACTTTGCACTCAATCTTTTTCTTGTTGGATCTTAGGGTTATTCCTTGCCCATTCGAAAAGGAGTGTTATCATGTTGCTTATCCTTTTCCTCTTTTCGGTCCCTTCCTCACATTGACTCCTTGTTCCATTATCGGCTGTCAGTTACTTGGATTCATTCATCAATTGAATTATTTTTATCACTGGATAATTCATGACATACTTTAATTGCTCTCTGAATTTTTTCTGCATCATCACATAAATACATGCATTTGTGCAGCAGCTTAAGCTCCGCAGCATTTATGAAAATTGTTCAAAGAGATAAAAATCATTCCAATTCAAGGAAAAGCCAGCATTAAATGCATATGTAACATACACCGACCAGAGAAGGATAAAACTGGCGGATATAGCAATGAGTAAAAAGACAGAATTGCATTTGTTGTCAACCTCTGGATCATTCTCTGTTTTTCTTTGACCCCTCAGTTCCTTACGTACTTTAATGGCCTCAAGGATATGTCTGACAGTCAGCATGTTAATAAAAAGAATAAAAGTGAATGGGAACAATGGTGTTAAAAAACATTCAAGGTATTTAAAACTTGCCCACCGAGGGTTGTTATAATAACTGTAGCTGGAATAACAGTACCATGAAACATTGTTGATGATTGTTAGAGGTTCATATCAAAAATAGTTGGGAATGTTCTTCAAAGAAAAAAAAAAGCACATTGTTGCTAGAACTCTCGTTGCAGTTTTCTCTGTGCAATACGTAGTTTTCATCTGATGAAAACAAATGGTGACAAATCGATCAAAAGAAAAAGCGACAGTGAACCAGACAGAACAAGCAGTTGCTATGAAGTTCAGGACAAAGGTAACACGACAAACAGGAACAATGTCCAGGAAACAATTGTGGATAATAATAGTAGCGAAACCAACTAATTATGATTTCAAAGAAAATGAACAGTAGGTCAGACACTGCCATGGCTACCAGATAGCAAGTGCTGCATTTAGAAAGACCACACTTGTCCCGACACAGGAATATAATCACCACTAGACTAACTGTTAGGGAGATAAAGGAAACAATAGAGACTTGAAGTTACTGATCAAATATTCTTTGGTTGAGTACAGACTGTAAGGAATGGTTTTCACACAATGATAATTGTTGTTCCATGCCACATCAAGATAAAGAATTATAACCACAACATCAAAGCTTCTGAAAATGAATCAAATGCACTTACAAAATAGATAGGGAAGAACATTTGCAACAATAAACCTCTGAATGACGGATTTCAGATAAAAAGGAAAATTGAGAGAGATTAGGTTTATTCTTTGTGTTAGAGAAGATTAAGAGATGACCTTACAGAGGAGTTCATAATTCTGAACAATTTTGACAATGATATTTCAATCATTGGTGTGTAAATAACTAGGGATTACATCTTCAGGATTATCAACAAGAGAGATGGGAGTAAGATTAGGAGAAAGTTCTTTACCCAAAGAGTTGATAGGAATTGGAAAGACCTGTCTGGGAGAGTGACGGAAGTGGATTCCATTGGAGCTTTCAAAAAGGTGCAGAATATATTTGTGAAAGTGATGAAATTGGATTGCTACAGAGATACAGATGGATAATGGGACGTGCAGGGGAGCTCATTAGGTAGCCAGTACAGACAAGGTGGGTGAAATGGCCTCCTACAATTCTTTACCATGGGCAGCAGATCAATCCCAGAAACACGGTCATGTACTGGAGGTTTTATTGGAATCAGCAGTGGCTGATTTCATCCACTATGAGGTGACTCAGAATGGCTGGAGATTTCCTTTACACTACCGTCCACACAAAAACACTTGGATCTGTAAAATAAAGAAGGGGTGACACCTCATGCAGATATTGACTGCGAAATTTCTGCATTCAGTTTTGGAGCATCCACAGCTCAGATTGCCTCCAGAATTGTATATCTGCACTGTAGGAACTAAAAGCATGGGCCATTGAAACACACTGCAGTGTCCAGAAATGCATAGCCTCTGCAATATGAAGAAACAAATGACGAGACATTGAGTTCTTCCTTCAGAATATCCTGACAATCTGAACTACAAGTATTCAGCAGTGAATACCACCACCATAGCCCAGATTGGATACCCAGCACAATCAGAAGTGCTTCAATATTTGCTATGGCCTTCCCTCGCCACCCCTCCCACACGTCGAAGACTGTACACCATAGCCCTCGTTCAAATAAAATATGATTTTATGTAGTATTGGTCATTGCAACTTCCCAGTTTAGAAATCGCACTCTATGTCGGAGATTAAGCAAAGCTTTCTGCCTGATGTCCAATCTCACACACCAAAGCTCCTCTGCTAGGCGTCACCTTGTGAATGGAGATCCCCCTCCCAGATTTAGAGCACATAAGGCTGATCACGTCATGGCCTATAATCTGGCCAAATGTTCATTATCCAGCTCTATTTGCCTTTCTGTGGGTGCTGCAGATCTGCCTTTTTGAACGTCTGCATTACATCCTGGGTGCAGGACAACCCAGTGTTCTTGGAGGGAGTTGCAGAATTTTTGCCCAGCAAAGGTGATGGAACAACGATACATTCTGAATTCAGAATGAAAGCTAACTGGCATGCGATGGCGGTTCTATGCTACACTTGTTTGACTGGGTACTGGAGATCATACATTTGGGAGTTGAGACTTAAACCCTAAATATTTTGAATTTTGTAGGTGGTATTCATTGTTGATCATGGTGTCATTGGTGAAGACAGTGACTACTGAATGTGGTGATTGACATGCCAATGAATCGACTGTTTGTCCTACACAGTGTGGTACTTTGTGAATGTTGCACCCATTGTTACAATTGAGCTGCTGTCAGCCAGATACATGGACAGCATTCCATTCCACCACTGAGCTATGTATTCTGGGTGGAAGACATGGATTGGTGAGACAGGTAGGGAGCTTATTGCCATTGTAATTAGAGTGTCTAACATACTTCTGTTACCACAGCTCTTGTATTGGTCATCATGCATTCAGAGATAGTAATCCAATGAGAGATTAGTAAATTCTCACTGTTTGGAGACAATCATTGCCTACCACTTGTGGGATGCGAATGTTACTGTCTATTATCAGATCTTATCTCACTGTATATGAACAAATTCAAACGTCAAACAACATCGGGTTATAGTATAACAGGCTTTCACAAGTTTTCAGAGCACTACTCCTTCATCACGTGAAGCAGAGTAGCTTTCCTCCACTTCACCTGAAAAAGGAGCAACTCTCGAAATTCTTGGGATTGCAAATAAACCTGTTGAACAATAATCTTGTATTGTGGGACTTCAGTTTGTCCATCCCAGTCCAACACCGGCACCTTCACAACACTGTATATGGACAGAGACCTCTTCATTATTTAAGAAAGTAAATGATGCTGAACATTGTGCAATTATGAGCAAACATCTCCACTTTGGAAATGACAATGCGGGGAAGGGCACTGGTGAGGCAGCTGCAGATTTTGGGGCCTAGGACATGACGCTGAAGAATTCCGATGGAGATGTACAATGGCTGAGGTGATGGCACTCTAACAGACTGAACCATCTTCATTTACAGTCCGTATGAAAACAATGAAATCTCATTGACTCTTTTTTGAGGGCTCATTATTGTGAATGTGTTCATTTTAAGAGCTGAATATTTTTCCAGTCATTAAAATGTAACGGTAAAAGTAGGTGCATCTGGTTGAGGAACAGATCAATGTTTCTGTGAATGCAATCAAACAATCCTGAGATTGGGGCACGACAGAGTTAACATGTCATTATGTTGGAAAGTCAGAGGCTTTAGTACAATAAAAATAACAACGAGAGACAGAATATTGACTTCTTTGTAGAGAAGAGAATGTTTGCCATTATCACAAAGAGAACTGCTCACAATTCTGGAAATGAACATTGTGAGCTGAATTAGTGACATAGAGAATACAGATTGCAGGCTGAATCGAATATTTATGATGAAGGTAAAATAATTCATTCATGATTTTCTATATTTAGTTTGCCACATATCTTGAATTTTGCTGAGAGAAATTTGAATACTGTACTAAAGTTGGGTATGTGAAATGTCAAAGGATTTTTGGATGCAAAACATGGAAATGTTACTTCCATGAATGAGAGAGACCATACTGGCGCCATTAACATGGAATGCTCATTCAGGAACCGAAAATGTGGCAATAGAAGAGGCTTGGTTGATAGATTAATATTTAAAACTTTCAGAATTCTGGACTGTTAATCCTATGTAATACTCTCCAACTCAATTATTAATCATAGTCATAAGTCAGTCATAAATTGTTGAAACTATTTTAATCGACTTATTATTAGTATTTTCATTTTGATACATTGCCTTAAAACTGGTTGGCGCACATTTCTCATTGAAACATCGTCCTCCCATGAAGGATATATATCACAAAACAAAGAGCAGAACTCACTGAAATTTTAGGTGTGGAAAGATTGTGAATTATTGATTGAGAAACTGTTTATCAAAACCTAATTAGGATCAGACTTGAAATAGTGTGAACACATCCAGCTCTATATCCATCCTTACTAATGTCAAGCCAATAAATTAGAGATACTAGGTCCCACAGCTTGCCCTAATTTTGCTTGAAGATTAATCAGTCCCAACTATTTGGACAATAGTTAACATGTCTATGGGACATTTCACGGAATTAACATTGCTGCTCTGCCATTTTCCCTTTCTGAAATTAATCACATCAGTTTATCTCCATTTTGGAAACTTTTACGAAACACAGGGGAAGAATTTCCCATTTGTACTCCACGATGTTTCCGTGTTCTGGACCAGACCACAATTTCTCAAACAATATCAGGAAATAACTTTTTATCTTATTTAAAGGCAAGTATAAGGCATTGTATTCCAGATGTGACTTGATTGGTCAAACACTCGGCTTTAAGCAAAAGCTCAATTTATTCTTCCACCATAGTTAAAGTAGAAACCAAAAAAAGAATTGATATAACTTTAACTCTGTCGAAATTCTTAAATTGTTATATTATTTAATTATGACTCTTCAATTGTACCAACACAGCAGCATTCCCACAAACATAGTTGGTGAAGGCAAGTTCATCAAAATAGATTTCCCTCATTTGCTATCTCCTCCAATCTCAGAAGCAACGCTAACGGAATGAATCTAGCAGCAGAGAGAGTGACTGCAAGCTTTTTGCAGCAGCAGCGGAGTGAAAGCTGTGTCCAGCAGTTTCAATCCAAAGCTCAAACTTCAATAATTGTCAGCCCTGGGTTTGTGAGAGTCCGATTCCACCCACTCATTCTTCTTTTGCCTACTTGAAAAAAAAACATTTATTTACTGTTTTCCATGGAGCAGTCACCTTGGCACCAAATTTCCGAACACTTCTTCAAAAGAACCCGGACAGAAAAAATTTCTCTTCAAGGCAGATGTCATGACAATTGTCAGCTCCATTATTGGACACAACAGAATTATCAGTTGGACAACATAAAAGGACAACAGCAAAGGGCAAAGTGAGAAACATTCTGTTCGTGAAAGTTATTTGATTTTCTTTGGGACAGCTACTGACACAGCGCTCCAGATCTCAGCGTTTGTACTTTTAAAGTCTGCACCACAGTATTGTGCATCTTTTGACAAATGGTGCAGTTTACATGATTTTTTGACAATCAAATAATTTCAAAAAAACACATCACAGTTGGAACTCTGCACTCAGTACCCCTCTGAGTGAACTGTTCTTACAAATATCACACCTCCTCACATCTACTGACTGCTGCAAACACGCAAGATCATTGAAGCCACCGTGCTGATCCTCGCTTATCACTCCATAACCTGCTGAACCCTGTTGTATCTGGGCTCCTATTTGGAGCAAGCTGCCTAAGCAAGATCCACCAACACAATCCTTTTCCATCAAGGAATAGGAAACACCAGGTGTCACTAGGAAGTGGGTTGTTACAAAACCCATCTGACCAATAACGGGCATTAAACTAACAGAGAGAGGAGCGTGGTCTTGCTAAACACTTTCTCGAGCAGTCAGGACTGAAGCTCAGCAAAACTCTATCAATGTGACATCAATGCAAACCGATTCTGCGCAGTACAGAGAAACACACAACGCTGCACATTACTGAGGAGCCTCCTAAACAGCAAAATATTCACTTTAAACTCCGTGAGCGAGGGAAATATCATCTGTCATTGAGATTTGCCTTGCTAAATGGAAATAAAATAATTAGCAATTGTACAATGGAAATCAGCATGGTTTAGTCCAGGGATTCATACAATGAAGTTGTTACAGGACTTACCAGGAATGCAAACAATGGCAAGAATGGTATAGTATATTTTTCAATTACTTGTCTTACAGGATACATTTTGTACTTTGTGAAACAACCTTCCCTTCCTGCTGCTGGCAAATTGTTGGAATCAGAAAAATATTGAGGAATTGGACTTTATATTGGGTGGTATCTCCGAAGGGGAAACTTTGAGTACACCTGGTTATGAGAACAGGTTTATTTTAATGACATGATGTCATTGAGATTTATGTCTGTGATTGAATACTCCAAAGACTGGATCCTATGAGGTCTAAAACATTAATTGCAATTTGTCTTAAAACGACAATACTTGCATCATTTCATGTGCTATCAGCTCAATGAATATCTAATTTATTTGATATTCTTTTCAATGATGACATTCATTTTGCTGAGGCTATTCAGCCCTCAATACCTCATGGTGTAGAGCTCCTTGAGAATTGTTGCACTGTTATAGCATTGCTTTCCTCGTTAATTCAGTTTTACATCTCATTTGGGAAATCCTATGTGTGAATAAGCACTCAGAGCGTGAAGCTGATACTGACCACACCAATAACTGGAGTGAACACCGGGTCACATTTCCTCAACTCGAAGACAAAAAAGAATTCAGAACCTTAATCTCAGAATCATAGAATAATTGCATCATACAGAACAGAGCTGGCCCATAGATCCACTCGGCTTGTAAAATTACACAAAAAAAAGCTACAACAAATCTCACTTCCCAACATTTTATCTTGAATTTTCAGTTTTCATCCAAGTGCATCTTAAAAGGTTTTGAGTTTTCCCACCTTAGTTACTGTTATGATGCTGTCATTCTTTTTTGAGAAGAGAGGTCATAAAGGCAGAGGTTCTGAAGAGGTTTAGTTTAACAATGGAAGGGGAGTGGCCAGTTTTCTCAGTTCAGTAATTTTCTAGTTTTAAATTAACTGTAGCAGTCACAAGATGTGTGATTCCAGGAGAGTGGCATGTTTCAGTAAAACAATCCTCTGACTTACTCTGAAACCACTTTCTGGATGTTATTCCCTCCTTCCTGTTCAAATCTGTGTTTGAATTAACCTTTATTTCCCCGGAGTGTATTTATGTGATGTTCCTGTATTGGAACAGGTAATTAGTAATAGTTACTGTATCAGGTCACTTAAGCTTTCCAATAGTTATGTTTTCGAAATTCTGCTTTCATTTGTTCGTGTCTCAGCTGCAGTGTTTACATACATTCTGTTTTGCTAAAACCAAATAATTTGACCAATGACATCACACCTGGAGCACCCACTTCACATCTGCCTTTCAAATTAAAACAAAAGTTAGGGTCTAGGCTACCTTCTCAAAATATTTTGAAGTTTGGCATGGTCCGTAACAGTTACCCTCCCAGGCAAAATAGTGCTGACCCCTACCATCCTCTGGGTGTCATGTCCCCTCAAAGCTTCCAGCCTTTGATATTACAATTGCTCTTGGCCCTTTGACTAAGGAAAATAACTGGTTTCTGTTCACCCTGTCCATGCCTCTCACAATTTGATATATCCTGGTGTCTGCTCTAAACAAAGTAACTCAAGCTGATCTAGCCTCTTGTGCACAGCTAAATCACTGCAGTCCAAGCAACATTCTGGTGAATGTCCTTTACACTCCTTCCAATGCAATCACATCCTATGGCACAATGACCAGAACTGCTCACAGTACTCCAACCGTGGGCTAAACAATATCCTGATTGATTGAGTTTTTGAAGTAGCGAACAAGAGCGTAAATAAGGGTAGTGTGGTATACGCCATCTACAGCAAAGCCTTTGACAATGTATCACGTGGTAGGTTGTTGAGAATGGTAGTATCTCATGAAATCCAGGAACAGCTAGCCAGTTGGATATAACATTGGCCTGACAGTAGAACATAGAGGGTGCTGGTAGTGTGTTGTCTTTCAGACTGGAGGCCTGTAACGAGCTGTGTGCCACAGGGATCAGTGCTGGGTTCATGATTATTCGTTACTTGTATAAATGATTTGCATGAGAATTTAGGAAGTACGGTGAAGAAGTTGGCACATGACACCAAGATTTGTGGCATGGTGAAGAAGGTTGTCTGAGAATCCTGCAAGATCTTAACCAACTGGGAATGGATTTTAATTTGATAAAAGCGAAGTGTTGTATTTTGGTGGGTCAAACCAGCGTAGAATTTAGACAGTCAATTGTACCTCCTGGGGAGTGTTGCAGAATAGAGAGATCTGCACTTTCTTTCATTGGTCAGAGCATTGAGTCTAGGAGTTGGGATAACTCTCTGCAGCTGTTCAAGACTTTGGTGAAGCTACAATTGGGTACTACATGCAGTTCTGGTCACCATGCTAGAGAAAGGATATTAGAAAACTAGAAAAAATGCAGGAACGATTTACTGGGATGCTACTAGACTGGGAGGTTTGAGTTATGGGGAGAAGATGAACATGCTGAGACTGACTTCTGGAGCAAAGGACACTGAGGGGTCGCCTTTAAAAAGGTCCATAAAAACATGAGAGTCCTAGACAAAGTAAATAGCCAACAGATATTCCCCCACAGTGGGTGAATCAAAAACAAGAGAGTATAGGTTCAAGGGAAGAGATACAAAAGGGTACAAAGCAGATATTATTTTTCACACAAGAATGTCTGGAAAGGGAAGCCAGAGGTAGTGGTGGAAGCAAATAAAATTTTGACAGGTACATGGATGTGGTGGATGTTGAAGTATATGGACCAAACACAGGCAAGTGGGAATAGTTTTATTGTTAAAACTGGGTTGCATGGGCAAGTTGGACCAAAGGGCCTATTTCCATGCCGTAGACCTTTATGACTCGATGACTCTTGTACAGCTATAACATAACTCGACTGGTAAAGGCATGTATCCTGAATGTCTTCATAAATGTCCTAAAAACCTGTCCTGCCTGTTGCCTTCAGGTATCTCTTAAAAATCACCGAGATCCAAGATGGCGGCGACTCAGCAAGTCTGAGTCTATAGTGCTCCTTCCAAGACCTATGCAAAGTGGGCCACCCTCCTCCACTACACTCACCAAGTCAATTAAAAATAGTTTTTACTTAATGCAATTAGTGGTTTAGTACTAAATTTATAGAGTTCAGTCACCTGTAAAAATGACTAGGGGGAAAGGAGCCCGCAGTTCTCAGCGGGCAGGAGCCCCTCCCACACCCTCCCCAGCTGCAGCAGAGGCATCCACAGCTGCCCCGGGGGACTTGCCTACGGTGGCGAGCCTTGCGGAAATAATCTCCAAACTCAATGCGAAGATCGATGCGTTCATAGAAGAATCCTGAAGTCGGTGGAATTCACTGTTGGCCGTACTTTTGTAGCTCAGCTAAGACATCGAAGAAATTGAATGCCGAGTTGGAGGGCGGAGCGAAAGGCTGCGACCTCCGAGGCCATTGCAGAATCGGCCGTGGATCGGGTCCGGACTCTCGAGCAGCGAATCCGGACCTTAGAGAATCACATTGACGACCTCAAGAATCGAGGTCGTCGAAAAAATATTCATTTGCTTGGCTTCCTGAACGGGAAGAAGGCGGTCAGCTTTCAGGGTTCCTTGAACAGTGGCTTCCGCAGTTGTTGAATCTGGAGGCTGGATCAGGCCAGATAAGGGTAGAATGGGCCTACTGGGTTGCAATACGTGGGCCCGGCTTGAACCAGCGCCCCCGCCCGGCCCTGTTCCGGCTGCAGAGCTATAAGATGAGGCAGATGCTCTTGGAAGCCTCCAGAAATCTTGGGAAAGATCCCCAAGCCATGACTTATAAAGTATCCAAGATTATGTTATTTCAGGACTTTTTCCCCAGCTTTGGTCCGAAAGAGGAAGGTGTTTGATGAAGCAAAGAAGCGTTTAAGGGATTTAAACATTCAATACTCCTTGCGCTACCCAGCTTTAGCCATGAAGGATCTGTGTATAACTTTGGATCACCGGAGAAGGCCAAGGAACTTTTGGACTCTCTTAAACAAATTATAAGAGTTAATTGATGTTGTTTTGCCCTACCCCCACCCCAGTTTACACCCCCTTTTTTTTCCCCTTTCATTATCTTACTGTTTAATATTATCTCCGGGGGGTGGGGTTGTTTTCCCCTGTTATTTTGTATTAATATATTTAATTATTATTTGCTGAGACTGTAATTTTAGTCATATGTTCATATATGGTATTAACATTACCTAATATATCCAGGTGTTGGTGTGGGTGGGGGGGGGGGGGGGGGAAGAGATAGGGTACTCACTGTTAGTTCTAGTTCAGTAGTTTACTTTAATTTTCTTTATCCTATCATTGGGTGCCTGGGTCAAGGGTGGGGCACTGGTTGGGAGAGGTTATGATGGGTTTTTTGGAAAGGAAGTGATGCCCCCTGGGAATAAGGGGGAAGATCTCCATTTAAATACGTTTTATACTTTTTTTACTATTTAGAAATAGTTTCTTTTATTATATTGATCTGAATGTACTAAAGAGCTTTTTTTATTTTTGTGAATTTTATATGCTCTATGCTCGGGATGTTTTGGATAAATACGGTTTTTGTTGTGATCTGATGTTAACACATTCCGAGCATGTATATCACTGCTCAATTTGTGTTATCCGTTGGATTTTTTTTTCCTCTTTTGAATAATGTAAGAATTTTAATGATACAACTAACAAGATTGTAAGTTAGATGAGTAGTTAGTTGAGTTTTGTCTTTTTTTCTTGGTATTTCTTTTTTCTTGTTTGATAGATTTTGGTTAAGATTTAACTGTATATCAATGTTTATACTTGGGTCTTTTTTTTAGTTTTCTTTTGTAAATTTGTTAAAACATGTTAAAATTTTCGATAAAAATAAAAATCACTTCAAGCTTTTTGTTCCTCGAAGCATCCTAGTGTATTACCATTCATTGACTATTACCTTGTCTTGTAATTTCTTTCAAAGTGCATCACCTCACATTCATCAGGGTTACATTTTATCTGCCACTGATCTGCCCTTCTGAGAAACCTGTCAATATCTATGTTTAACCCAAAACTATTTTCCTCACACTCATCCACCCAATCAACATTTGTGTCATTCACAAACCTACTTGTCTTTTAAAATCAACCAGTGCATCCTGCCATAACCTATCCACAACACACACACACACACACACACACACACACACACACAATAAATACTTCATGCATATGGAAATTATTCTTCTACTTTCTACTCAGCACCTTCCTTTGCATAGGAAAACAATTCAGTCTGCTCATCCATAATTTATTTCAAACATCTAACTGAGCAAATAAATGAGCCCATTTTGATCAGAGACAAACTGGATGGTCTCAGAACGGTTCACGATAGATTCAAGTTAATGCAGTTGACAGCCACCATTTAATCTGTCTGCATTCTTGTTATCTAAATAGGTCAAATTAACATGACACTCAATGATCAATAACAAAACTTAAACTTGCAATTTTTGAAATCGGAACAGAAATATCAAGTTGTGGTTCTGAATCAACCTGGAAGCCAGTCATTGAATTAGGTCATATTCAGATAGTTCAGAACTATTACCATGGTCCCAGATGAAATCCTGTCATGACAGGTGCCAGAACTTCAATTCATGAAATATATGGAATTATTACTCTAATGTTGACCATAAAACTATTGCCAATTGTAGTAAAAGCCCATCTGGTTGTCTTGTGGCCTTTAGGAAGAGAAAACTGCTATCCTTACCTAGTCGGGGCCACTTTAGATTAGATTACTTACAGTGTGGAAACAGGCCCTTTGGCCCAACAAGTCCACACCGACGCGCAACCCACCCAGACCCATTCCCCTACATTTACCCCTTCACCTAACGCTACGGGCAATTTAGCGTGGCCAATTCACCTAACCTGCACATTTTTGGACTGTGGGAGGAAACCGGAGCACCTGGAGGAAACCCACGCAGACACAGGGAGAATGTGCAAACTCCACATAGTCAGTTGCCTGAGGCGGGAACTGAACTCGGGTCTCTGGCGCTGTGAGGCAGCAGTGCTAACCACTGTGCCACCGTGCTGCCCACTTGTGACTCCAGACCCACAGAAATTGGTGCGGTTGTTAGAGGTGAGCCATCTAAGCTTCAGGACTTTACAGCAGGAGTTCTTCAATATTGTGCCCAAGGAATAACTATCCTAAGTGACTGTGTAACTGGCATTCCCTCATCATTGTGTCATAAGTCAGAGTATTCACTAATAATTGTACAAGGTTCAGCAGCATTCTTAACTCTTGAGATACTAAAACACACCATGTCGATCTGCAGCAAAATCCCAGCAAAATCCCAGCAACATCCAGGCTTGGGATGACAAAAGGGAATTAACATTCGCTCCATACAAATACAAAGCAATTAGTGCTTCCAATAAGAGACTGCCTAAATGATACCTCTTGGCAGTCAACGGCTTCGCCATTGCTAAATCCCTTACAATCAATAACCTGAGCTGGAAATGAATTGGATTCACAATAAAAGTACTATGGATACAAGAGCAGGTCAGAAGACAGAATACATCACAGATTCTGAAAGCCTCTCCACTATTTGCAAGGCACACATCAGTACTGTGATAGAACACAAACTCTAGAAAATGGATAGCACCTTGAAAAAGCAGGAATGTAAAAGTACAATGCTGCGAACATTTGAAATCAGAGATGAAAGCAGAAAGTGCTGGAGAAATTCAGCAAGCCTGGCAGCATGTGGGGAGAGAAATCCCTTTTGCATCCAGTATAACTCTCTTATAAAACAGTTCAGAAGAGTAACATTAACTTTCTATTTAATGGCAAAGTAGCCTGTTTGATTGGCACCATACCTACAAATATGCAGTACATCCAACACTGTTGTTCAGTAGCAGCATTATGTATCACTGACAGTACGCACTGCAGAAATTTGCCAATGCTCCTTACACAGCATCTTCCAAATCCAAGACCATCACCATCCTAAAGGCAAAAACAGTTGATGTTTTGGAACACCACACTTGCATGCTCCCTTCCAAGCCACTCACCATCCTGAATTGTATTATGACACTGTGCCATAGTCCCAGTGGACCATAAAGCCGCTCTCTCATTAGAGAGACCTAAGGGTCAACTTGCCTTAGGGGAAGGGCAAGGTTGCGAAGGTGGGACCCTCTTGGTAATCTCAGGCAGTATGGGAACTGATTTCCAGCATCCATAGTTAGAACATAGAACATAGAAGAATACAGCGCAGTACAGGCCCTTCGGCCCTCGATGTTGCGCCGATCCAAGCCCACCTAACCTACACTAGCCCACTATCCTCCATATGCCTATCCAATGCACGTTTAAATGCCCATAATGAAGGAGAGTCCACCAATGCTACTGGCAGGGCATTCCATGAACTCACGACTCGCTGAGTAAAGAATCTACCCCTAACATCTGTCCTATACCTACCCCCCCTTAATTTAAAGCTATGCCCCCTTGTAATAGCTGACTCCATACGTGGAAAAAGATTCTCACTGTCGACCCTATTTAAACCCCTAATCATCTTGTACACCTCTATCAAGTTCATTCGGTTTTTGTTTTGTCTCAATGTTAATTCTGTTTCTCGCTCTCCAGATGATGCCAGACCTGATGAATATCTGCAGCATTTTCTACTTTTGTTTCAGAGATCTCCTTGTGCTGGGAGTTGATATCTTTGCGATGACTAATGGAGTCCCTCGCTCCTATTTCCAGAACTGGGACTTTGTGCAGCACACAACATCCTCAGTACCAGACATTCATTGAGCGCCTAGTGTAATATTATGTATAACTTCATGAACAACAAACTCCAATCTAAGCTGTGAAAAGAAGATTGATCACCGCTAAAAAGGGTGTATCGTAACTCCATATAGATTAGAACACACCTTAATACTGGAGATTGAACACAATAAACCTGCTGTCAGATTTTTACTCACCATAAAAACATTACAATCTACTTCTGTGAAACATATCACACTGTGCCAACTGTTTGAAAATATTTCAAATGATAACACTTTTTCACTTTGCCACTAATTAAATAACAAACCACAAACATTGAGAAAAGATTCCTTATTTACTCGAACCAACAATTTCAAAGAAGAACCAATTTTCTCCCCCCCCCCCCCCCACTTAGTGAGAGACAGTATAGTTCTGCAGTGATAGCTCGTTTCAGTACTGCATATTCTTCAAAAACGTGCCAATACTGTACTGTGCTCGGAAGCAACACGTTACTCCTGTGAGGATCTTAGCTTGATATTTTGTAGAACTCTTGGCTTACAAAAAGGATCATGTTTTCAACTGAGTCAATAAAACAAACGCTCTCAAAGATGGAATTCGGGAAATTTCCCTCAACCTGAGCAAGTGTTCACCATAGAGTCAATTCTTTTGTCAATTTAAATCAAGACTTTTAAGAACGACTCAGTGTATTTAGCCACGTACCTGAAACACCAACCACAGGGAGAATCGTATGGATTATTTTTAGGATATGCTGAATTGATCGATGTACTTTGTCAGTGAATTACTGTTCCCTTTGTGCTGTTAGCTCTCTTTCTGCAAAAGAAACTGAACTGTTTCATTGTCAGAGCCTTTAAGTTATCCAATGCAGGATTCCACAGTGAGATTCAGTTTGAAACATTTGGTAAACTTGGTATTTTAGGTAATTGACAAACTGGTTGCAAAAGTCCAATTCGTACTTGCTGAGGTATCGCATTTACTTCAGAGGTTGAACTGAGCAACCCAAAGCAGTGAACAATTCTCCTTGCAGTATGCAACTAATGCTTACTGAATCTGAATGCTTATGATCCATTATACATCACCAGACTTTCAATTAGGTAGAGTCATAGAGTCAGAGACATGTACAGCATAGAAACAGACTCTTCGGTTCAAACCGTCCATGCCGACCAGATATCCCAACCCAATAGAGTCCCACCTGCCAGCAACCGGCCCATATCTCTCCAAACCCTTCCTATTCATATACCCATCCAAATGCCTCTTAAATGTTGCAATTGTATCAGCCTCCACCACTTCCTCTAGCAGCTCATTCCATACATGTAGCACCCTCTGTGTGAAAAAAGTTGCCCCTTAGGTCTCATTTATATCTTTCCCCTTTCACCCTAAACCTATGCCCTCTAGTTCTGGACTCCCCGAAACCAGGGGAAAAAAAAACTTTGTCTATTTATCCTATCCATGCCCTTCATAAATTTTGTAAACCTGGAAAAGGTCACCTCTCAGCCTCCATCGCTCCAGGGAAAACAGCCTCAGACTGATCAGCTTCTCCCTTGGCAACATCTTTGTGAATCTTTTCTGAACCCTTGCAAGTTTCACAACATCTTTCCAATAGGATGTAGACCAAAATTGCACACAATATTCCAACAGTGGCCTAACCAATGTCCTGTACAGCCACAACATGACCTCCCAACTCTTGGACTCAATACTCTGACCAATAAAAGAAAACATACCAAACACCTTAATTATATATCCTATTCAAATATCTCAGCAAGAGGCCCAGCAATTACTTCCCTTTCTTAGAGAGTTCTAGGGTATACTTGACCAGGTCCTGGGGATTTATCCATCTTTATGCGTTTTAAGACATCCAGCTTCTCTTCCTCTGTAATATGAACATTTTTTTAAGATACCGAAGTCTATTTTCCCACATTATATATGTTTCATGTCCTTCTGCACAGTAAACACTGATGTAACATAGTCCTTCAATATCTCCCCTCATCGCCTGCAGGTGCACACAAAGGTTGCTTTTGTGATCTTTGAGGGGCCCTATTCTCTCCTTGGTTACTCTTTTGTCCTTGATGCATTTATAGAATTCCTTTGGATTCTCCCTAACCCTATTTGCCAGAGCTCTCTCACGTCCCCTTTTTGCCCTCCTGATTTCCCTTTTAGGTATATTTGGGAATCTGAAACACAAAGATAGAACGTCAGAGAAAGGGGCAGATTATTTGGGACAGATGAGAAGACAGCACTTCATTCTAACGTCAGTGAACCTTTAATATTGTCAATCCCTGAGGATACTCATCTGAATCCATTTCTCCGGTATCCTCACACAGTCCAAAGATGTGCAGATTAGGTACCTTGGCCATACTAAATTACCCATAATATTCAGGGACCTGTAGGTAAAATGAATCATACATGGGAAATGCAGGATTACAGGGTAAGGGGGTGAGTCTAGGCGGGATGCTGTTCGAAGAATCAGTGTGGACTTGTTGGGCCAAATCAAGTTTCCACATCAATTCTATGCTGCTTCACCTCTGCCTCTGAGGTAGACGATCACCTGCCCCAGTATCCCCTTCAATGGGTCATAGAGCCAGAGAGATGTACAGCACGGAAACAGACCTTCGGTCCAACACGTCCATGCCTACCAGACATCCTAAGTTAATTTGCCAGCAGTTTGGCCAATATCCTTTTAAATCCTCCCAATCCATTTACCTATCCAGATGCCTTTTAAATGTTGCTATTGTACCAGCTTCCACCACTTCCTCTGGCAGCTCATTTCATACACACGCCACCCTCTGCATGAAAAGGTTGCCCCTAAGTTCCCTTTTAAACTTTTTCCCTCTTCTTAAACCTATAACCTCTAGTTCTGAATCCCAAAATGCAAGAAAATTATTCACCCTATTAATGCCCTTCACGATTTTATAAACTTCTAAAGTCACCCCTCAGTCCCAACCTATTAAGCCTCTCCATATGGCTCAAACCCTCCAACCCTGGCAACATCCTGGTAAATCTTTTCTGAAACTTTTCAAGTTTTACAGTATCCTTTTGACAGGGAGACTGGAATTGCACACAATATTCAAAAAGTGGCCTAACCAATGTCCTGTATAGCTGCAACGTGTCTTTGCAACTCCTATACTCAATGCATCATCAGGTCTATTAGAAGGAAAGAACTGTCCATAGTGGAGATTTCAAAACTAATACAGAAAATGTTGGTGAAATTCGGCAGGTCTGTCATCTGTGGGGAGAAAGCAGAGTCAAACTTTTGGGTGTAATGATTCTTTTTCAGAACTGAAGATTTCTGATGCTAATGATGGCTGGCCTGTTGAGTTTCGCCAGAAATGTGTGTTTTTATTTTCGTCACGTTCAATTACTTATGATCACTGTCTTGTTAAATGCGTTTGAGAATTGAGAGCCATTCAGTCGCACAGCGATGGTGGTATAGTGGTAAGTATAGCTCTCTTCCAAGCAGTTAACCCCCGTTTGATTCCCAGACATCACAGGGTTGTGCATTCAAAGCCATTTTGCACAGAAGAACTTGAAGATGAACTGGCATTGTCACCTTACTTTCTCTGAAAGTACATGAATGTTTTATTCTGTGAGAAAACAAAACCATCCAGATTGCTCCTCACTTGTCATGACGATGGTTTCTATGAATTGCAGCGTGGAAGTGGGCAACAAAACTCAGCAGCTCTGAAGTTTACCCCTCTGCAGCTTCCCAATTCTTATTTAAATGTTAATTGCAGCACAGCAGTTTTTTTCGATAAGTGAGACACTGCTCCTGTTGGGAACCTCAAATAATCACACAAGCTGCTAGAAACATTGAACAGTTCCAATAGCGTCTATTGAGAAGGGGCGGGAGGATTAATGTGTCAGATCTATTCAAGGTTAAAATAAACTCAAACCAGAGATCCTGAGTTTTACCTTTTTACATAAATTAACACTTTCTTTATTCCAACCCTTTCACACTAATGCTCTTTCTTTACGAAATTCTGCTCAATTTTGAACAAAACGTATCCAAACAATATTCTTTATTTTGTACAGTCGGTTGTTTTATTTCTCGGGGCAAAAGTGAGGACTGCAGATGCTGGAAACCAGAGTTTAGATCAGAGTGGTGCTGGAAAAGCCCAGCAAGTCAGGCAGCATCCGAGGAACAGGAAAAATCGACTTTTTGTCTGAAACGTCGATTTTCCTGTTTTATTTCTCAATCGTGTGCATCAATCTGAGTGCTTTGTGTACAGAGAGAGTCCGTTTGCTCACATGAGCTGCTTCATTACCCCGACAGACCCTGAACATTTCCGTGAGTTGGTTGCAGTTCCCGCTTGCGGCCAGTAGCTGTCACTAACCTTTGGACAGTGAAGTTCCCGGATCAGAGAGATTAAAAACAACAGGCAGTAATTATTTCCACTTGTGTTGGATGGTGTGCAGGAGAAATAATAAGGGTGGGGACCACTACTATTACAGTTTTAGGGGTAGGAAAGGGACTGGAAACGTCTGAAAGATAGTAGAAATGGCCATATGGACAGCGTCTATGGTTAAAATGAATATATAACTACAAATTAATAGATGTTGAGATGTTACATAAGTGCAAGGTCTGGATTGCATGCTCGAGCCAGCCTTGCCCGACTGCGGCCTGTCAGGTGACAAAAGGCGAAAAGATGACCACAGCACAATGTGGGGGTCAGCAGCAATCCAGAAGACAATTGTGGCAGAATCTGATTAGTTAATGTAGGCTCAGTGCGATTGGTTATGTAAATATAACGGGGGTAGAGCCTGGCTTTTAGAACATAACTCACTGAGTACTCTGGATTAGTGGTGCTGGCTCACTGAGTACTCTCACTGTTCGTGGGCTTTCAGGGTTAGTGGCTCTGATAGCTACAGCTTTTGTTTACAAATAATGGCAAATGTGGAAGGTACACCAGTTACTTGTTTTAGGAGAATCTTGAGGAATTCTCTGCGTCTCCTGGTCATTCCTAAAAGGTATTATCAACCATAACATGCTAATTAATCCAGGAGAATCAATGCATTCGTTAAGAATCCCGTCCAATTTAAATACAAACCTCTGGGCTGCGTGAGAGAGGAAAATATAAAATAAAATCAGTAACGGCCGCCCAGCCCCACTTACCGGCAAGATGACATGTTCAGGGAAAGGAGTGGGGCCAAAGCGGAATCTCTCCACTTCCCCCTCCACCCCCAATATCCACCATCATTACCTTCAGGAACGGTAGTTTGTTGACACAGTCCGCTCTCCCTCTGACCCTTTTCCTTTCTGGGTGGGACCGCCGCCATTTTAGCTCCAGGCCCCGCCCCCTTCCCCGCCGCGCGTGAGCTGGCGGTTAAAGGCCCCGAGTGACCGTTAGCAGCGGCTTCAGAAGATAAACTCTTTAAAGAAAAACAACTCTTTCAGGAGAGAAAACAGAAACACAAAAGGGCCGACTTCGCTGTCGCCAAACAAAATAATACGTTTTAGAATGAAAAATACTCCTTCCCACAGGCAGGGAGGTGAAAGTGATGAAGAAATTGTGTGTCGCCGCATCAAGTCCCAAAGCGCGATCTTCCAAATGACGGCCGCCCCCGGACCCCAAACGTTGTCTCAGCTTTGTCTCTCTCTGGGCAGATACTGCCAGACCTGAGGGTACTCGGGGGGAGTCCTCGTTCAGGACTTTCTTACAGTTCAGTTGACAGGCGGAACACAATGTGGGAAAGTGTGTGAGGTAATGTACTGGGATTAGAAGGAGAGACGGTTTTATAAATGGGGAAAGGCTTCGGAAAACTGAAGCACAACGGGACTTGTTAGTCCGTGTTCAGGATTCTCTTCATGTTAAAACGCAGCTTCAGTTGGCAGTTAGGAACGAAAATACAATGTTAGGGTTTGTTTGAGAATGTTAGAATAGAAGAGCAAAATGTACTGCTCAGGCTGTTTAAGGCATTTGAAATATTGTGAGCAGTTTTAGATCCCATACCGAAGCAATGTTTTTTTTTATTTCAAGAATATACTTTACTCATAAAAACAAGTATATATACATCTATAGTTAATAAAGAATTTCAATTCAGTACAACAGCATATGAAGAAAACAAAACAAACATTGGAGTTGGACTCTGTCCAGTAAACATTCTGCCCTGGAAGCAGCTGCAAGTTGAGTACAGACTGTAAACATCTCCTGGAACGTGTCTTTGCAAAAGAATTCCGGGGCAAGACGCAGTGTGTCTGTTTAGGTGTGTTCCCAGCAGTTGTGTGATGCGGGACTCTGTGTCCTACTGTGTGTTGTCCAGGACACACTCCGAGACAAACATTGATTGCGCCTGGAGGACCATCAATTCAGTAAAAGAGGCTCTTTTTGTCTGCCTGAAAATTGTTGGTCTTCCAGAACAAGGAGGTGACCTTGACTCCATGTTGCAGACTGACACGTCTTAAGGTCCAGGACTACTTGCTGAAGAGCACACTAAAGCTTGGGATAGCTGCTACCAAGGCTCAGTGGGGCAAGATCACTGTCTGACATCTTCCTTCTGAAGGTAAATGGAAGTCATTTCAGTTATCGAATCCACCTTAAATGCTTGTAAATATAATTGTACGTAAAGAGATGTCTTTGGTTCATTGTGACATGAAGTTGCCAGTGTTGGACTTGGGTGAACAAAGTTAGAATGCGCACAATAGTCCAACAGGTTTATTAGAAATCACAAACTTTCTGGGTGGTGCTACTTCACTGACTGCAATCCATTTATTATTTCTCACCTTGGAACAATACATCAGCAATTACGTTAAGTTTTCCAGCAATGTGTACGATCTTTACATTAAATGGTTGCAGCAAAAGACTCCATTGGATTAGCCTTGCTTTCTTCATTTTAAACTTCTCAATGAAGGCTAATTGGTCTTGATCAGTGTAACTTTGCATTTCATTAATCCTTGTCAGATGTAGACTTCAAAGTATTGAAAAGCCAACAGCAATCCCACAGCCTTTTCTTCTCGAGGACAGTATTTTTCCTATAATTGATATTGTTCCTAAGAGAAGTACCCTATGGGTTTCTCTTCTCCTGATTCATCGTACTGGAACAAGACAGCACACAACTCCAAGTTATCAGCATCAAATGCCATTTTGAAAAGGCTGGAAAAATCAGGGATGGCCAACACTGGTTCATTCATTCAAATTGCTTTCATCCTTACAAAGGATGCTTCGAATTTTGTTAACCAGACTACTTTTTTTGTTAGTTTCCTTCACAGATTTGTTAAAGGTGTTACAACACGGGGTGAACCCTCTGCTAATTTAAACCTGTAATACAAAATGATTTACTCAGTGCGGTAATCTGTGAAAATTTGAGAGGCCAAGAACTAGTTAAAGTAAAAAGTAACAACTTTATTTCTGAAAGTATAACAGAAAATAATTAACTAATAACCATTTACATCTCCTATTGTTACTTTCCCTTTTATAATACTAGTCCAATAAAACCTCTGATTAAGATTTACAAAAATCCAAATTTCAAAACCAGGCAGCTGTCAAATCTGCCATTTATATCTTCCTCTGTAGATTTTCTTCTTCTTAGAATTTCTCTTTCACAGGTCGTTGATAGATAAATGTACCTTTAAGAGACCTATTGTGTGGGCAGTCTGCATTTATTGGTGGCTTGGCAGTTCTCTCTCAACTGTTCACGTTTTCCTGGTTTTATATCCCCAAGCACCAGATTTTGTCATCAGCTTTTAATATTGTCGATATACTAGATTCAAACTTGATTGGAGTTTGGGTTTTTTTGGTGTATAATTTAAACTGATTGGCCTAATTCACATTTGTTTTTTGTCTCCAACCGACTATTCTAGCTGCTGGATTAAAAGGTTTCATTGTATCTTGTTCAGAACACTTGGTGCAGTCAGATACTTTCCTAAAGGTACAGTACACTTTAACACCTTCATAACAAAGGCACAGCTCTTTATTTGAAATTATGCACACATTTCCAGTAAACTCTCACATTCCAAAAAATCTACTGATTTCTCATTTAGTTTTTGGAATGAGGAATTTTATTAGTGGCTTCACTTTTGCTGTCCTTGACAATATCTGAGTCTGAATGTGTATGCCTGTGTGTGTTTGTTTCTGTATGTACGTGTCGGTGTGTCTGTAAGTATGTGTGTGTGTTTCTGTGTCAATCTGTGTAGGTCTCTATCATGACTGTGTGTTTCTCAAGGTACATGTGTGTGTGTTCATGTATGTATTACAGTACTTTTTTGATTACGTGTATCTGTGTCTGTCTTTGTACCTATCTATGCGTTTGTGTCTAGTGTGTGTTCATGTTACTGCAGGAATCTATGTTTATGTGTATCCCTGCAATGGGGTCTCTGTTGTTTTCGGGATGAAGCCACCTCTCTCTCTGTCTGTCCCTTTTGTATTTAAGATAATACAATGTTGACATGCGTGTGTGTATGTGTCTGTCTGTCTCTGCCTGCAATGGTACTCACTTTGTCCTGATGGAATTTTGGATGAATGAATTAAAATATGGTGAATCAAAGGCTCGAGTCTCTGTCTTTCTCTCTGTCTGCCCATCTTGTGTCTAAAGTGATACAATGCTTTCCACAAGAATCAGATTTATTTTTGGAGAAAACATTTAAGTCTGTGAATCTCTCATATTGCGCATTTGTTTTGTTCTTCAAAGAATACCTTTGGAGACACAGAACTGTGGGCGGCACAGTGGCACAGTGGTTAGCACTGCTGCCTCGCAGCGCCAGAGACCCGGGTTCAATTCCCGACTCAGGCGACTGACTGTGTGGAGTTTGCACGTTCTCCCCGTGTCTGCGTGGGTTTCCTCCGGGTGCTCCGGTTTCCTCCCACAGTCCAAAGATGTGCAGATTAGGTGAATTGGCAATACTAAATTGCCCGTAGTGTTAGGTAAGGGGTAAATGTAGGGGTATGGGTGGGTTTCGCTTCGGCGGGTCGGTGTGGACTTGTTGGGCCGAAGGGCCTGTTTCTACACTGTAATCTAATCTAATCTAATCTAATCTAAAAAAAGAACAGTTTTGCTGGATGACTTGTGATACTGTCCTTGAAATATGAGGAGAAGGAGGTGAACATACCCAGTGCTGGTCTCACTGCTACCATTTTTGAATCCTTTCTCACTTAGAATTTGTGAGAGTACTTCAGAAAACACTGTAAGCAGCAGAAAGTATAATAAAATTCACACTGTCTCCTCACAAATAGGTTCACATGGAGTTGCCTGGATATAATTGCACTAGAAACACGTCAGGAATACTACTCAAAGATAAATCATTTCCACATTGCAGGGGGTGCACAACATTTCTCCACTTGAGCATCTTCACCGAGGGACCTCAGTCCAATTGCAACAATTTCCACACCGCAATGGTGTGCATTTGTATGTATGCGTGTATGTGTGTGTGTGTATGTGTATCTGTGCATGTGTTTGTGTGTGCTGTCAGTTTGGATAGTACTGTGAGCTGTTGCCCTCCCTCTCTAACCCTTGACTGAATCCTTGAGGTTTTTCAGCCTCCACACCTGTCTGATGCTGAAAAATCGGGAGCCAGAAATTTGTTCGGTGGGTGGGAACTGATAATGTCATATAATACCTGCCACATTTTCTTGCATCGAAACATCTCATAGTTGGCTGTTTTTGCCATTAGTATGGGGTCTGTTGAATGGTCAAACATTTTCTGAAGAATTATTCTATGAAATTGTATCAGAACCCTCTGAAGTATTTGAATTTGATGGAAATGAATAGATGATTCCAAGCTGATAGGAATTACCCAATAGGAGATTCCATTTGGAATAACCCAATAGGAAATTTAACTTTCCCAGACAATTCCTTTGGATTATGCAATGATGAGGAATCCGCAGGTTTGCAGCTCGACTCTCTTCCTGCACTGGGATAAGGCTTCTTATCAGGGTGTCATAGAATACTCCCCACTTGCCTGGATGGTGTTGCTCCAACAAACACTCAAGAAGCTTGACACCATCCAGGACAAAACAGTCCGCTTGATTGGTACCACATCCACAAATTTTCACTCTTGCCTCCACCGATGCTCAGTAGGCCAGTGTGTAGCATCTACAAGATGCACTGCAGAAATTCACAGCCCTGTACAATTCCTTCCAAACCCACAACCACTTCAACCTGGATGGAGAAGGTCAGCAGATACATGGGAACACCAGCACCTCCAAGTTTACCTTTAAGCTACTCATCATCCTGACTTGGAAATATGTCACCGCTCCTTCAGTATTGCTGCATCAAAATCCAAGAACTCCTTCCCTAACAACATTGTAGGTGAACCAAAGCACATGGACTGCAGCGATTCAAGAAGGAAGGAGACCACCACCTTTTCAAAGGACAACTAGGGACAGGGAGTAAATGCTGACCCAGCCAATGATGTCCATAGAACATAGAACAATACAGCACAGAACAGGCCCTTCGGCCCACGATGTTGTGCCCATGTTGCACAAATTAATGAAACAAAAATCATTCAAGCCCAGGAACAACAAGTCCCTCCTATGTGCTTCACCGAGGAGTTTTATTTATTTATAACACAAAGAATTATAACCAGGTATTTTGCTGTGTTACTGAACTTTGCTCTGAACCGAGAAAAAGTTGTCCATTTTGGAAGGACAAATAAGAATGCGGAATACAGGGTTAACGGTAGGGTTCTTAGTAAGGTGGAGGAGCAGAGGGTTCTTGGAGTCTATGTTCATAGACCTTTGAAAGTTGCCACTCAGGTGGATAGAGCTTGTAAGAAGGCCTATGGTGTATTAGCGTTCATTAGCAGAAGGATTGAATTCAAGAGTCATAAGGTGATGTTGCAGCTGTATAGGACCTTAGTAAGGCCACATTTGAAGTACTGTGTGCAGTTCTGGTCGCCTCATTTTAGGAAAGATGTGGAAGCTTTGGAGAGGGTGCAGAGGAGATTTACCAGGATGTTGCCTAGAATGGAGAATAGGTCATACGAGGATAGGTTGAGAGTGCTAGGCCTTTTCTCATTGGAACGGCGAAGGATGAGGGGTGACTTGATAGAGGTTTATAAGATGATCAGGGGAATAGATAGAGTAGACAATCAGAGACTTTTTCCCGGGTACAACAGAGTGTTACAAGGGGACATAAATTTAAGGTGAAGGGTGGAAGGTATAGGGGGGATGTCACGGATAGGTTCTTTACCCAAAGAGTGGTGGGGGCATGGAATGCGCTGCCTGTGGGAGTGGCAGAGTCAGAATCATTGGTGACCTTTAAGCGGCAATTGGATAGGTACATGGATAGGTGCTGAAGCTAGGACAAATGTTCGGCACGACATCATGGGCCGAAGGGCCTATTCTGTGCTGTATTGTTCTATGTTCTATGAGGGAGCATAATCTGGGGTGGCATGGTGGCTCATGGTTAGCCCTGCTGCCTCACAGCATCAGAGTCCCAGGTTCAATTCCAGCCTTGGGTGACTATCTGTGTGGAGTCTGCACATTTTGTCTGGGTTTTCTCCCACAGTCCAAAGAAGTGCCACGCTAAATTGCCTGTAGTGTTAGATGCATTAGTCAGAGGGAAATGGGTCTGGGTTGGTTACTCTTCGGAGGGTCGGTGTGGACTTGTTGTGCCTAAGTGCCTGTTTCCACACTGTAGGTAATCTATTAAATTCCAGTGCGTTCAGGAGGGATGTTCGGAAGCACTTCCACATAAAAAGGGTGGGAGAGGATTAGAAATCTCTTCCACACGCAGCAGTGGATACTGGATGATTTGTTAACTTTAAATCTGAGACAGTTCTTTGGTTTGTTAAGCAAAGAATTTAAAGATAATGCAGCTGTTTTGATTTGTAAAGCTTAATCTATCATCCTTTTTGGAAATTCTCTTCTCCCCACTGCCTCTGGTCAGGAAAATCAAACATTAACGGATTGCCCTCCTGATCCCTGCACGTCGAGACATTTGTCATGCACAGATGTGTAGAATTACAGTGTGAATATCACAGCAGTTCCAACACTCACACATTGTCACTAAGGAAGCCTTGCATTCTCTGTAAGTGCAAGACACATGGAGTAGCTTGGTTGAAATCTTACATAAGTTCTGATGACCTGTTTTCTGGTCCTGTAGTGGCTCCAATCAGGATTTTGTCCAATGCCAAGAGCTAGGGATAACCTGACCCAAGGGAAAGGGGAGAATTTGTTTTGTTGACAGTCCAATCTCCAGTCCTATGACAGGGTTAGGAGCAAGGTTTCCAATGGGGTTCTGCCTCCAGCAGAGTTGGAGCTGATACCTTTAAGAATCTTTTACAGTTATTCAAATAGTTATCTTGTAACCAAACAAAATCAGAGATTTCTTTCTGCTCCCTGAGGAGGACTGTGTACTCAGACCCCATCCTAGCTCCATAATCTCTGGAGTGAATGGGCTGGAGGACAATCTTAAAATTCAAACTCACTCAATCCAAAACAATTCTACAGACACAATGGGCAGGTCATTGGTGGTAAAATCTTATTTTTGCTCTCTGAAACAGGCAGGGGGAACTTCTGTTCGGTAATTTGCTATTTCTTTTCCCATTTGCCTTCCACAGTTAATTTGCTGGCAATTTGCATTCTTTCCCAGCATAAGTGTGGTGTTTCCTCTTGCTTGACTCGTTACCTGGTGGTTATGACAGCTGCCGATCTGATGTTATTTTCACTGATGTTATGATGAGGAGAAGTCCCTATTTTTATTACCCACAGTCTTTTCTGGACATCACCCCTGTGTGTAGTGTTATTGGGGCTCTGTTTCGTGCAGCCATGGACTGCTCTGTCTGGTTCACCGTCACTTTCTCCTTTGACCGGTTTGTTGTCAGAAGCTGAGAACAAAATATTGCACTGAGAAAACTGCGACAATGGTTCTAGCAACAACCTGCATCCTGTTCTGTCTGAAAAAAATCCCTTTCTATTTTCAATATGAATCTTGGACGATGATCAACAATGTGCCATTCTACTGTAAAATAAAATCAAGTTACTGCACTGAGACTTGGTGGGTGGCATTGGATTGTCTTGATATGTTTTTAACCCCTTTACTGCCATTCGCTTTAATTCTGTTGCTCAATGCTCTGACAGTCAGACACATTTTAGTGACCAGTCAAGTCTGAAAGAGGCTGAAGGGTGAGAGCAAAGGAGAGAACTGAAGAGACCCAGAGATGGAGAGCAGAAGGAAGTCTGTGATTTTGCTCTTCTCCATATCGGGGAGCTTCATCCTCCTGTGGTTAATCAATGTTGTGGATTTCTTGTATTATGTCATTCAAGGAATGAATATTGACGAATACCCGCCTTTTCAACTTCACCTCAATAAGGTTAGTTATATGCTGCAGACTCTAAGTTGTTGCACAAACACATTTATTTATGCACTGCTGTGTGTGGAAGAGATTTCTAATCCTCTCCCACCCTTTTTATGTGGAAGTGCTTCCGAACATCCCTCCTGAACGCACTGGAATTTAATAGATTACCTACAGTGTGGAAACAGGCACTTAGGCACAACAAGTCCACACCGACCCTCCGAAGAGTAACCAACCCAGACCCATTTCCCTCTGACTAATGCATCTAACACTACAGGCAATTTAGCGTGGCACTTCTTTGGACTGTGGGAGAAAACCCAGACAAAATGTGCAGACTCCACACAGATAGTCACCCAAGGCTGGAATTGAACCTGGGACTCTGATGCTGTGAGGCAGCAGGGCTAACCATGAGCCACCATGCCACCCCAGATTATGCTCCCTCATAGAACATAGAACAATACAGCACAGAATAGGCCCTTCGGCCCATGATGTCGTGCCGAACATTTGTCCTAGCTTCAGCACCTATCCATGTACCTATCCAATTGCCGCTTAAAGGTCACCAATGATTCTGACTCTGCCACTCCCACAGGCAGCGCATTCCATGCCCCCACCACTCTCTGGGTAAAGAACCTATCCGTGACATCCCCCCTATACCTTCCACCCTTCACCTTAAATTTATGTCCCCTTGTAACACTCTGTTGTACCCGGGAAAAAGTCTCTGATTGTCTACTCTATCTATTCCCCTGATCATCTTATAAACCTCTATCAAGTCACCCCTCATCCTTCGCCGTTCCAATGAGAAAAGGCCTAGCACTCTCAACCTATCCTTGTATGACCTATTCTCCATTCTAGGCAACATCCTGGTAAATCTCCTCTGCACCCTCTCCAAAGCTTCCACATCTTTCCTAAAATGAGGCGACCAGAACTGCACACAGTACTTCAAATGTGGCCTTACTAAGGTCCTATACAGCTGCAACATCACCTTATGACTCTTGAATTCAATCCTTCTGCTAATGAACGCTAATACACCATAGGCCTTCTTACAAGCTCTATCCACCTGAGTGGCAACTTTCAAAGGTCTATGAACATAGACCCCAAGATCCCTCTGCTCCTCCACCTTACTAAGAACCCTACCGTTAACCCTGTATTCCGCATTCTTATTTGTCCTTCCAAAATGGACAACCTCATACTTGACAGGATTGAACTCCATCTGCCACTCCTCAGCCCATCTCTGCATCATATCTAAGTCCCTTTGCAGCCGACAACAGCCTTCCTCACTATCCACAACTCCACCAATCTTTGTATCATCTGCAAATTTACTGACCCACCGTTCAACTCCCTCTTCCAAGTCATTAATAAAAATTACAAACAGCAGAGGACCCAGAACTGATCCGTGCGGAACTCCACTTGTAACTGGGCTCCAGACTGAATATTTGCCATCTACCACCACTCTCTGACTTCGACCGGTTAGCCAGTTCTCTATCCAACTGGCCAAACTTCCCACTATCCCATGCCTCCTGATTTTCCGCATAAGCCTACCATGGGGAACCTTATCAAATGCCTTACTAAAATCCATGTACACTACATCCACTGCTCTACCCTCATCCACATGCTTGGTCACCTCCTCAAAGAATTCAATAAGACTTGTAAGGTAAGACCTTCTCCTCACAAATCCGTGCTTGCTGTCCCTAATCAAGCAGTGTCTTTCCAGATACTCATAAATCCTATCCCTCAGTACCCTTTCCATTACTTTGCCTACCACCGAAGTAAGACTAACTGGCCTATAATTCCCGGGGTTATCCCTATTCCCTTTTTTGAACAGGGGCACAACATTCGCCACTCTCCAGTCATTGCCAACGGTTCTGCAATTTCCTCTCTTGCTTCCCACATAATCCTAGGATATATCCTGTCAGGCCCGGGGGACTTGTCTATCCTCAAGTTTTTCAAATTGATCAACACATCTTCCTTCCTAACAAGTATCTCCTCTAGCTTACCAGTCCGTTTCATACTCTCCTCTTCAACAATACGGTCCTTCTCATTTGTAAATACTGAAGAAAAGTACTCATTCAAGACCTCTCCTATCTCTTCCAACTCAATACACAGTCTCCCACTACTGTCCTTGATTGGACCTACCCTCGTTCTTGTCATTCTCATGTTTCTCACATACGCATAAAATGCCTTGGGGTTATCCTTGATCCTATCCGCCAAAGATTTTTCATGCCCTCTCTTAGCTCTCCTAATCCCTTTCTTCAGCTCCCTTCTGGCTATCCTGTATACCTCCAACGCTCTGTCTGAACCTTATTTCCTCAACCTTATATAAGCCTCCTTCTTCCTCCTTACAAGACATTCAACCTCCCTCGTCAACCAAGGTTCCCTCACACGACCATCTCTTTCCTGCCTGACAGGTACTTACATATCAAGGACACATCGTATCTGTTCCTTGAAAAAGTTCCACATTTCAACAACATCCTTCCCTGACAGCCTGTGCTCCCAAATTATGCTCCTCAGATCCTGTCTTGCAGCATCGTATTTACCCTTCCCCCAATTGTAAAGCCTGCCCTGTTGCACGCACCTATCTCTCTCCATAACCAAGGTGAAAGTCACAGAATTGTGGTCACCATCACCTAAATGCTCACCCACTAACAAGCCCATCGCTTGTCCTCATTCGTTACCAAGTACCAAATCCAATATGGCCTCCCCTCTGGTCAGACAATCGACATATTGAGTTAGAAAAGCTTCCTGGACACACTGCACAAACACCGCCCTGTCCAATCTACTTGATCTAAAGAGCTTCCAATCAATATTTGGGAAGTTGAAATCGCCCATGACTACTACCCTGTGGCTTCTGCACCTTTCCAAAATCTGTTTCCCAATCTGCTTTTCCGCATCTCTACTGCTATTGGGGGGGCTTATAGTAAACACCCAACAAGGTGACTGCTCCTTTCCTATTTCTGACTTCAGCCCATACTACCTCCAAAGGCAAATCCCCTTCGAACTGCCTTTCTGCAGCCGTTATACCATTTCTAATTAGCAACGCCACCCCCCCCCTCCTTTTTTACCACCCCTCCCAATCTTACTGAAGCATCTATAACCAGGAACCTCCAACAACTATTCCTGTCCCTCTTCTATCCACATTTCCGTGATGGCCACAACATCGTAGTCCCAAGTACCGATCCATGCGTTAAGTTCACCCACCTTATTTCTGATATTCCTTGCGTTGAAGTATACACACTTGAGCCCATCTCTGTGTCTGCAAGTATTCCCTGTCAGTGCTACCTTCTCCACAGCCTCCCTACGTTCTTGGACATCCTGAAAAACAGCTAACCTACTTGCTGGACTACAAGTCCGGATCCCATCCCCCTGCCAAATTAGTTTAACCCCCCCCCCCCGAAGAGTGCTAGCAAACTTACCTCCCAGGATATTGGTGCCCTTCTGGTTCAGGTGCAACCCGTCCTGCTTGTACAGGTCCCTCCTTCCCCAGAATGCAATCCAATTGTCCAAATACCTGAAGCCCTCCCTCCTACACCATCCTTGCAGCCACGTGTTCAACTGCACTCTCTCCCTATTCCTTGCCTCACTGTCACGCTGCATTGGCAACAACCCAGAGATGACGACTCTGTCCGTCCTAGCTTTTAGCTTCCAGCCTAAATGACCTCCCCACCCCCCTTCCTACCTATGTCGTTGGTGCCAATGTGCACCACGACTTCTGGCTGCACACCCTCCCCCTTAAGGATTCTGAAGACACAGTCCGAGACATCTCGGACCCTGGCACCCGGGAGGCAACAAACCATCCGAGAGTCTCGCCCATGCCCACAGAACCGCCTGTCTGTCCCTCTAACTATAGAGTATCCTATAACTAGCGCTCTCCTCCTCTCCCCCTTTCCCTTCTGTGCCTCAGAGCCGGACCTCGTGCCAGAGACCCAATCACTGCAGCTTACCACTACTAGGCCGTTCCCCCCCAACAGTATCCAAAGCTTATCCAAATACTTATTGTTGAGGGGAACGATCACAGGGGATTCCTGCACTGCCTGCTTCCTCCCCTTCCCACCTCTAACTGTTACCCAGCTACCTCTGTTCTCTGGCGTAACTATGTCCCTGTAGCTTCTATCTATCACCCTCAACCTCTCGAATAATCCTCAGTTCATCCAGCTCCAGTTCCCTAACGCGGTCTGTGAGGAGCTGGAGCTGGCTGCACTTCCTGCAGGTGAAGTTGGCAGGAGCATCGGTGGTCACCCCTACCTCAAACATCCTGCAGGAGGAACATTCCACTGCCTGCGCTGCCATAACTCTACACTTAGTCTCCAAAACAAGAACACTAAGTAGCTTATCTATTCTAGTAGCTTATCTAGAATCCTTCATTGGAGAAAAGGAGGAGAAGAGGGGACCTAATTGAGGTATACAAGGTAATGAGAGGCATAGATAGAGTCGATAGCCAGAGACTATTTCCCAGGGCAGAAATGGCTAACACAAGGGGTCATAGTTTTAAAGTGGTTGGAGGAAAGTATAGAGGGGATGTCAGAGGCGGGTTCTTTACACAGAGAGTTGTGAGAGCATGGAATGCGTTGCCAGCAGCAGTTGTGGAGGCAAGGTCATTGGGGACATTTAAGAGACTCCTCGACATACATATGGTCACAGAAATTTGAGGGTGCATACATGAGGATCAGTGGTCGGCACAACATTGTGAGCTGAAGGGCCTGTTCTGTGCTGTACTGTTCTATGTTCTATTCTATGTTCTAAAAGACTGCCATACTTCCTCTTCTGCCGAAGGGGAATCAAGGGCAGCCAATGATGTTTCCTCATCATGATTTAAGTAAAGAAGAAGCAATCGCAGGTAGATAGGATAGTGAAGAAGGCGTTTGGTTTGCTTTCCTTTATTGGTCAGAGTATTGAGTGCAGGAGTTGGGAGGTCATGTTGCGGCTGTACAGGACATTGGTTAGGCCATTGATGGAATATTGCATGCAATTCTGATCTCCTTCCTATCGGAAGGATGTTGTGAAACTTGAAAGGGTTCAGAAAAGATTTACAAGGATGTTGCCAGGGTTGGAGGATTTGAGCTATAGGGAGAGGCTGAAGAGGCTGGGGCTGTTTTCGCTGGAGCGTCGGAGGCTGAGGGTTGACCTTATAAAGGTTTACAAAATTATGAGTGGCATGGATAGGGTAAATAGGCAAAGTCTTTTCCCGGGGATCTGGGAGTCCAGAACTAGAAGCCATAGGTTTAGAGTGAGAGGGAAAAGATATAAAAGAGACCTAAGGGACAGCTTTTTCATGCAGAGGGCGGTATGGGTATGGAATGAGCTGCCAGAGGAAGTGGTGGAGGTTGGTACAATTGCAACATTTAAGAGGCATTTGAATGGGTATATGAATAGGAAGGGTTTGGAGGGATATGGGCCGGGTGCTGGCCGGTGGGATAGATTAGGTTGGGATATCTGGTCAGCATGGACGGGTTGGACCAGAGGGTCTGTTTCCATGCTGTACATCTCTATGACTGTAAGTTAATATTTATCAATAATACACTTAAGTATCACAATACCAAAAAAGACTAATTAAAACAATAGCACCATACAAAGACATATTAACTAATCAGTTTTACCATGAGCCAAAACCCCAATCTTCGCATCCCGCACCTTCATTCATTTGGTTGACAAAAGTGTGAATATTATCAATATGTCTAGTAACATTTTCAAAAATGTCAGTGACCCTCATAATGCATTTTCCTTTAACTATACTGCAAAATCCACCTGATTTCGCAAGTATGTAATTGGTTTTGATGGGCAAATAGGCGGAATTCTGAAAGCATATCCCTAATTTCTATTAAGGCAGCAGTTGTCTCATTTCTCAAAATTGTGAGTTCACAAGTGGTTTTGATGACTAATAATACTTAAGGACTTTCATAATGAAAGAACACTAAGAGCTGCATATGCCAATGAGTGTGTTTTACTTCTTGATATGGTCTTTGGATTCTTCCATTCTGCACAGAAGTCAGGCGAAACTGTATGTTTAAAAGGGGAATTATGATTTCATTTCCAGGTAATTGGACAGGGAACAGGTGTTGGCCCTGGGTGCTGAGTTTGAAAATCATCCAGTACTAATGAGGTGAGTTTCTAGATAAGAAACATGGTCAACATCCCAAAAATGGTACTTCCCTTCCAATAACTGGGAAAATATTAGTGCCGTTAGGGGCATCGTCATGAAGGTGGATATTGTTACCCTCTCCACATAGAGTTGGAATTCCAGTAATAATAGGGATACATTTTTCTTTAAGGCAAACACATGAGATGCATGGTCTTTCAGAAAAGCAGTGGCGACTAATACGTATAATCATAGAAAAAAAAGTGGGCACTCTTACATAAGCGCACCCCCATGCCTTACCTTTGTAGCAACTTGGATAGGATATTGCGGCTTCATTGGAGGAAGTCCATAAAGAAGTAGCAGGTGGGGATAGGTAATAACTAAAATGATATTACGTCCTGTAAATATTTAGTACTATTCCTGAAGAAGGGCTCATGCCTGAAATGTCGATTCTCCTGCTCCTTGGATGCTGCGCTTTTCCAGCAACACATTTTCAGTACTATTCCATAGCCCCATGTTAGGATTTAGAAGGATAAAAAGGGGTCAGGGAGTCTCTTACTGAAGCAAGGATGTAACAAATTACTTCATCCTCTCCAAAAATTTTATTATGGGTTTCTAGAAACACCCCCCTTTGTCTCTTTTACTACGTGATCTATCTGAAAGGGGATTAGGCTCATCAGGGATGCTCATAGCACAAATGTAATCAAACTGACACACAACACCTTTACATGGTAAAGACCATTTAGACTTGTTCTGTAAATGAACTGTTAATTTTTTATGCAGCTGACCACTGCAAAAGTCATTCTTGGCAACATTCAGTCTTTCGGCACACAAGGACATCTTTCTGGCGTAGTTGGTACACGTCTCTGTTTACTCAAGATCGCACAGGTAAACTGTCCCTTCTTGTGCACCAATGCTGGTAATGCAAGTCCACACAGCAGGTCAAGTTCGATCTTTATCATCTCCCCTCTTGCAAGGTTGGGACCGGAAAGTGTCCATTGTAATTAAGTATAAACCATTTCCTCCTTGTATATAAGGAGGACTGCAGATGCTGGAGATCAGAGCTGAAAATGTGTTGCTGAAAAAGCGCAGCAGGTCAGGCAGCATCCAAGGAACAGGAGAATCGACGTTTCGGGCATAAGCCCTTCTTCAGGAATGAGGAAAGTGTGTCCAGCAGGCTAAGATGAAAGGTAGGGAGGAGGGACTTGGGGGACAGGCTTTGGAAATGCAATAGATGGAAGGAGGTCAAGGTGATGGTGATAGGACGGAGTGGGCTGGGGCGGAGAGATCAGGAAGAAGATTGCAGGTTAGGAAGGTGGTGCTGAGTTTGAGGGATTTGACTGAGACAAGGTGGGGGGAGGGGAGATGAGGAAACTGGAGAAATCTGAGTTCATCCCTTGTGGTTGGAGGGTTCCTAGGCGGAAGATGAGGCGCTCTTCCTCCAACCGTCGTGTTGCTATGGTCTGGCGATGGAGGGGTCCAAGGACCTGCATGTCCTTGGTGGAGTGGGAGGGGGAGTTGAAGTGTTGAACCACGGGGTGGTTGGGTTGGTTTGTCTGGGTGTCCCAGAGTGTTGTCTGAACTGTTCCACAAGTAGGTGGCCTGTCTCCCCAATATAGAGGTGGCCACATCGGGTGCAGCGGATGCAATAAATGATGTGTGTGGAGGTGCAGGTGAATTTGTGGCGGATATGGAAGTATCCCTTGGGGCATAGGAGGGAAGTAAGGGGGGAGGTGTGGGCGCAAGTTTTACATTTCTTGCGGTTGCAGGGGAAGGTGCCGGGATTGGAGGTTGGGTTGGTGGGGGGTGTGGACCTGACGAGGGAGTCACGGAGGGAGTGGTCACGGTGGGCCTAACCCCGCCCCCCACACCGATCTCCATCACCACGCCCAACTCTGCCCCCATGCCGATCTCCGTCCCTGCCCCCACTCCCAGCTCCAGCCCCACACCAGCTCCTAGCTCCCACCCCTGCCGTGTTTTCACCATCCCTCCAGAACTACCCCTCTCTGAGGATGAAAGATCAGTCCTCCGCAGAGGCCTCACCTTCATTCCCTACGCTCTCGGATTAACGAGTTCAACACGCGGCGTGACGTCGAACAATTCTTCCGCCACCTTCGCCTCCGTGCCTACTTCTTCAACCAAGATTCTCGCCCACTCTCTGACGACCCCTTCTCCTGTCTCCAACACACCCCATCCACCTGGACACCCCGTGCTGGCCTCTTACCCACCCTCGATCTCTTCATAGCCAACTGCCGCCGCGACATTAACCACCTCAACTTCTCCACCACTCTCACCCACTCCAACTTCTCACCCTCGGAACGTGCAGCCCTCCGTTCCAACCCCAACCTCACTATCAAACCGGCAGACAAGGGAGGAGCAGTAGTAGTTTGGCGCAACGACCTTTACACCGCTGAGGCTCAACGCCAGCTCGCGGACACCTCCTCCTACTGTCCCCTTGGCCATGACCCCACCTCCCACCAACAAACCATCACCTCCCAGACCATTCATAACCTCATCACCTCAGGGGATCTCCCATCCACCGCCTCCAACCTCATAGTCCCACAACCCCGCACCGCCCGTTTCTACCTCCTGCCCAAAATCCACAAACCTGACTGCCCCGACCGACCCATTGTCTCAGCCTGCTCCTGCCCCACCGAACTCATCTCTGCATACCTTGACACGGTCCTGTTCCCCTTAGTCCAAGAACTCCCCACCTACATTCGGGACACCACCCACGCCCTCCACCTCCTCCATGATTTTCGCTTCCCCGGTCCCCAACGCCTTATCTTCACCATGGACATCCAGTCCCTGTACACCTCCATCTCTCATCACGAAGTACTCAAAGCCCTCCGCTTCTTCCTTTCCCGCCGTACCAATCAATACCCTTCCAATGACACCCTCCTTCGACTGACTGAACTGGTCCTCACCCTGAACAACTTCTCTTTCCAATCCTCTCACTTCCTCCAAACCAAAGGAGTAGCCATGGGCACCCACATGGGCCCAGCTATGCCTGCCTCTTCATAGGATATGTGGAACAGTCCATCTTCCGCAACTACACTGGCACCACCCCCCACCTTTTCCTCCGCTACATAGATGACTGAATTGGCGCTGCCTCGTGCTCCCACGAGGAGGTTGAACAGTTCATCCACTTTACCAACACCTTCCACCCCGACCTCAAATTCACCAGGACCATCTCAGACTCCACCCTCCCGTTCCTAGACCTTTCCATTTCTATCTCGGGCGACCGAATCAACACGGACATTTAATATAAACCGACTAACTCCCACAGCTACTTAGACTACACCTCCTCCCACCCTGCCCCCTGTAAAAACGCCATCCCATATTCCCAATTCCTGCATCTCTGCCGCATCTGCTCCCAGGAGGACCAGTTCCAAAACCGTACAACACAGATGGCCTCCTTCTTCAAAGACCGCAATTTCCCCCCAGACATGGTCGACAATGCCCTCCACCGCATCCCCTCCACTTCCCGCTCGTCCGCCCTTGAGCCCCGCCCCTCCAACCACCACCAGGACAGAACCCCACTGGTCCTCACCTACCACCCCACCAACCTCCATATACAGCATATCATCCGCCGTCATTTCCGCCACCTCCAAACGGACCCCACCACCAAGGATATATTTCCCTCCCCTCCCCTATCAGCGTTCTGAAAAGACCACTCCCTCCGTGACTCCCTCGTCAGGTCCACACCCCCCACCAATCCAACCTCCAATCCCGGCACCTTCCCCTGCAACCGCAAGAAATGTAAAACTTACGTCCACACCTCCCCCCTTACTTCCCTCCAAGGCCCCAAGGGATACTTCCATATCTCCACACACATCATTTATTGCATCCACTGCACCCGATGTGGCCTCCTCTATATTGGGGAGACAGGCCGCCTACTTGCAGAACGGTTCAGAGAACACCTCTGGGACACCCGGACAAACCAACCTAACCACCCCGTGATTCAACACTTCAACTCCCCCTCCCACTCCACCAAGGACATGCAGGTCCTTGGACTCCTCCATCGCCAGACCATAGCAACATGACGGTTGGAGGAAGAGTGCCTCAATTTCCGCCTAGGAACCCTCCAACCACAAGGGATGAACTCAGATTTCTCCAGTTTCCTCATCTCCCCTCCCCCCACCTTGTCTCAGTCAAATCCCTCGAACTCAGCACCACCTTCCCAACCTGCAACCTTCTTCCTGACCTCTCCGCCCCCACCCCACTCCGGCCTATCACCCTCACCTTGACCTCTTTCCACCTATCGTATTTCCAACGCCCGTCCCCCAAGTCCCTCCTCCCTACCTTTTATCTTAGCCTGTTGGACACACTTTCCTCATTCCTGAAGAAGGGCATATACCCGAAATATCGATTCTCCTGTTCCTTGGATGCTGCCTGACCTGCTGCGCTTTTCCAGCAACACATTTATCAGCTATAAGTATATGCAGTATACATATATTCAATTAAAATAGGCATCAGTAAAGAAGTAGCACAAACTACTCTGATGGAGGTTACCCATATTCTGGTCTGAGTATTGCGGGTGTACCTTATTTGAGGCCATAATGTTTGCTCTTCAGCAGGCTAGAAGCCCTAAGAGCAACTTTGAAATAAATAATTCTCAAATTAATCAAACTCAAATAGCTCACTGGAGTAAATATATTGCCCATACTGGCAAAAAGCTCGTTCATTTTAAATTATGCACTAGAGATTCCCTTCCTACCCATTATTTTCTTATTTTATATGGAAAAGCCATATAACCATATGGGTGAATTAAGCAAATCTATTTTTATAAATCCAGCTTTGCTGGGATATAATACTCTTTGAAGTCTTGCTACTAAAAAAAATCTATTATCTAAAATTTAGATTAGTTCTGCAATATATTGTAGTCTCTTTTTTGAAAAAAAACATGAACATTATGCCCAATTAAATGGCCCGATCTACAGCTTTGGTTAACAGTAGTTAGAATTAAATGTAGAAATCTGATGATGATTTTGAGCAGAAGAGTTGGTAATAAATATTGGCTGGAGGGCAAAGCTGTCCCCAAATTATGATAACATGACACAAAGTTTTCAAACCACACTGATTTTTTTCTAATATTGAGCTAACCCTAGAATTTAGATATTGGTACAATCTTAAAATTATAAACCATCACTGTTCAGTATAAATATCTACATGAAGATAATAGCTCAGCCAGACACTCCTTCTTAGATCTAACAGCCCAATGCAAAAATAAATCATATCAACTAGTGTGTATTCTTACAAGCTCCATACACAAAGCAATGATATTTAGGCTTAGCGACTATGTATGAAATCAAATCACTTGATAATTCAGTCAGCAGTATATTTTAGTATAAAGTGCCTGTAATTATTTCAGAAATGGAAATTTACAAATTACTTCCAAATTTCAAAACAATATTGAAACAATCCAAACACTAAACCCGGATGACTACAGTCAATAAGCAATAGAGACATCAACCTCTACGTTGTGAATTGGCACTGAACAGACAGTATCATTCCTCCATTATTTTTGCACCTTACCCAGGTCTGGCATACCCATCCTTATACTAGAACATAGAAAACTACAGCGCAGTACAGGCCCTTTGGCCCTCGATGTTGCGCCGATCCAAGCCCACCTAACCTACACTAGCCCACTATCCTCCATATGCCTATCCAATGCCCGTTTAAATGCCCATAAAGAGGGAGAGTCCACCACTGCTACTGGCAGGGCATTCCATGAACTCACGACTCGCTGAGTAAAGAATCTATCCTTAACATCTGTCCTATACCTACCACCCCTTAATTTAAAGCTATGCCCCCTCGTAATAGCTGACTCCATACGTGGAAAAAGGTTCTCATGGTCAACCCTATCTAAACCCCTAATCATCTTGTACACCTCTATCAAGTCACCCCTAAACCTTCTTTTCTCCAATGAAAACAGCCCCAAGTGTCTCAGCCTTTCCTCATACGATCTTCCTACCATACCAGGCAACATTCTGGTAAACCTCCTCTGCACCCGTTCCAGTGCCTCCACATCCTTCCGATAGTATGGCGACCAAAACTGCACACAATACTCCAGATGCGGCCGCACCAGAGTCTTATACAACTGCAACATGACTTCAGGGCTCTGGAACTCAATTCCTGCCAACACATTAGATTAGATTACTTACAGTGTGGAAACAGGCCCTTCGGCCCAACAAGTCCACACCGACCCGCCGAAGCGCAACCCACCCATACCCCTACATTTACCCCTTACCTAACACTACGGGCAATTCAGCATGGCCAATTCACCTGACCTGCACATCTTTGGACTGTGGGAGGAAACCGGAGCACCCGGAGAAAACCCACGCAGACACGGGGAGAACGTGCAAACTCCACACAGTCAGTCGCCTGAGGCGGGAATTGAACCCGGGTCTCTGACGCTGCGAGGCAGCAATGCTAACCACTGTACCACCGTGCCGCCCACGTCTCTACCAATAAAAGCCAGTACGCCATATGCCTTCATTATCGCACTATTTACCTGGATGCCAGACCTGGGTAAGGTGCAAATACTGTGTCCAAATGAGTTTTGCTGGCGATCCAATGGGATCCAGAAGGTTGGGGCGTATGGCTGCCTGCTTGGCAGCTGCATATACTTGCGCATACTTTTAATAGGATGAACGCCTGTTGATTCCCAACGTCAGTTCCGAGGGAACTGGGGTAGGTTTCACCCCCAGTGGGTAACCTGGTTCCAATCAACCCTATCAGTGATGGCATCCAACATTTGGGATCGCGAGGAAGCTGAATATAATTTGTTTTACTTGTAGCTTGCATCATGGTTCAGTCTGGTTCTAGCCATCCCAATAGAAAACCACCGCTCATCTCATTTGAAACTGGAAATTCCTGGACTGGTTTGTACTGTTGGTCTGGATCATGTCAGTGACTCCAGCCAGAAAACATTGCAAAAGCATAAGGTTAAATAAAGGTAATTGAGCTTCTTGTTTATTGTTAAATTGTTTGTCACTTCCATCAGACAGATAGGCGCATCTTTCAGTCTTGTAACACAAGCCATTCGTATTCAGGTTACTCCTAGAATTTTACTGCATTTGCATCTGTATCGCACTTGGACATACTGAGCAAATTTGGCCATTTGGTATTACAGTTAGAGCCATGCTTCATTAACATTACTCTAGTCCCTGGGATGGGACCTGGTTTAGGCTGGCTCAATTCGCTCATACCTATGACATCGACTATGAAGACTGAATGCTTCATTTTCAAAAGGAAATGTTTCAACAAGTGGATGCTTTAAATTAAGGCTGGAGACAATCAGAAGATGATTGAATTCCCTACAGTGTGGAAACAGGCCCAACAAGTCCACACCGATCCTACGAAGAATAAACCACCTAGATCCGTTTCCCTCTGACTAATGCACCTAACACAATGGGCAATTTAGCATGGCCAATTCACCTGACATGCACATTTTTGGACTGTGGGAAGAAACCGGAGCACCCGGAGGAAACCCACACAGACACAGGGAGACTGTGCAAATTCCACACAGACAGCCATCCAAGGCTGGCATTAAACCCAGGACCCTGGCACCACGCGACAGCAATATCAACCATATAACCACAGGGCATGTATACAGTAACAAATTCCCAATCCTCCAAAAGGATCGGTATGCCAGACATAGGCTCGGGATTCCGAGTAGAATTTAAGTTCTTTATTTTGCAGTATTGTTGCCTTAATCTTTTTATATATTCCTCAACCATAGTGGCCTTACATTGTTTTCTCATGTCATTTCTAATTTTTTTTATACATATACACAGCCATTCACAGTCACCTCCCCAGCTTTTGGGAGTTTCATCTGCCATATATATACCTACCCCTATCCCCCAATCATATGCAAAATTTCTTTAACTGGCCAGTAATGTAGTTTTCCGTTCTTTAATTAACAATGAATTAATGCAGTCATGTGTTAAATTAGCCATGAATCGATATGACAGGTCACTGAGAATGTATGAAGGAATCCTGCCAATTAATATTGATTCATGCTAATACAATTGATTTATTGTAAATATTAATAATATAAATAATATATATATAATTAATAATAAATATTATTATTTAGACTTAATCCATTTCAGAATCCATTATTTAGATCAGCTAGCCTGACATCAGGGGTGGGAAAGATGCTGGAGTCAACTATAAAAGATGAAATTATGACTCATTTGGATAGCAGTAACCCCCAGGAGAGGTCAGAGCAATCATGGATTTACCAAGGGGAAATCATGCTTGACTAATCTTCTGGAATATTTTGAGGATGTAACAATGAAGATTGACAAGGGAGATCCAGTGGATGTCGTGTACTTGGGCTTTCAGAAACCTTTGATAAAGTCCCACATAGGAGATTAGTGAGTAAAATTAGGACACGTGGTATTGAGGGCAAAATACTGACTTGGACTGAAAATTGGCTAGCTGACAGGGAGTAAAGAGTAGTGATAAACGGGTCCCTTTTGGAATGGCAGGCGGTGACCAGTGGGGTACCACACGGTTCGGTGCTGGGACCGCAGCTGTTTACAATATACATTAATGATATAGATGAGGGTATTAAACATAATATTAGCAAATTTGCTTGGCAGATTCACTTTAATGTGGATAAATGCGTGGTTATCCACTTTGGTGGCAAGAACAGGAAGACAGATTATCTAAATGGAGTCAAGTTCAGTAAAGGGGATGTACAGCGAGATCTAGGTGTACTTGTACATCGGTCAATGAAAGCAAGCATGCAAGTACAGCAGGCAGTGAAGAAAGCTAATGGCATGCTGGCCTTCATAACAAGAGGAATTAAGTATAGGAGCAAAGAGATCCTGCAGCTGTACAGGGCCTGGTGAGACAGCACCTGGAGTATTGTTATTTCAGTTTTGGTCTCCCAAGTTTGAGGAAGGACATTCTAGCTATTAAGGGAGTGCAGTGTAGGTTCACGAGGTCAATTCTTGGAATGGCGGGACTATCATATGTTGAAAGATTGGAGCAACTGGGCTTGTATACACTTGAGCTTAGAAGGATGAGAGGGGATCTGATTGAGAAGTATAAGATTATTAAAGGGTTGGACAGTCTGGAGGCAGGAAGCAAGTTTCTGCTGATGGTGTGTCCAGAACTAGAGGACACAGTTTAAAAATAAGGGGTAGGCCATTTAGAACAGAGTTCAGGAGAAACTTCTTCACCCAGAGAGTGGTGGATATATGGAATGTTCTGCCCTAGAAAGCAGTGGAAGCCAAGTCTCCAGATACTTTCAAGAAAGAGATGGATAGAGCTCTTAAAGACAGTGGAATCAAGGGTTATGGGGATAAGACAGGAACAGGATACTGACTGTGGATGATTAGCCATGATCATAATGAATGGTGGTGCTGGCTTGAAGGGCCAAATGGCCTACTCCTGCACCTATTGTCTACTGTCTACTGTCTATTGTCTTTTGTAAGTGCTGCTTCCAATTGCTTTCCATTTCAGTAAACTGCAGCGCTCCCGTGTAATCATTACCCCCACCCAACACCACCCCACACCTTCCTGCCATGACATTTGCTGTGTCATGTTATGGGATAAAAGCTCAGCTCAGGGCAATCCCCTTTATCAATGACACATGTTACATCCTCAAAGAAATTCAATGGATGCACACAATAATGTCAACTCTGCCAGATGAATTTCAACTGATCAATGTGAGCTGCTGTATCTGGTTGAATAATACCTTCCAGCAGTTTTCCTGTGATATGTTAAGCTAACCGGCCTGTGCTTCCTGTTTTCTGCCTCCCTTTTTTAATGCAGGGCTTCCACCCGCTATCTTCCAATACACTGGGGCTGAACCATGAATCACCAGGAACAGCAACAGTTTCAAGAATGGGATAGTAAAACTGTTTCACTCGCTAAATAGCAGTTGCCCCATTCTCCATCAGAGTGGATGATTTCCTTAGGAGCTGACAGATTCTGACTGGTGTATGGCCAAGGTAATGACAGTGAATCTATCTTGTTGCAGATGGTAGTGGAGAATGGTGACTCTGTACACTTTTCACTGTCCTCATGTGTTCCTATATGTGAACACACGTGACAATAGAATTTAATTCTAGTTCTAGACTCAAACCCCAGGGAATCAATTCGGTTAACTAAATAGTTAGAACATCGAACAATACAGTGCAGAACAGGCCCTTCGGCCCTCAATGTTGCACCGACCTGTGAACTATTCTCAGCTCGTCCCCCTACACTCTCCCATCATCATCCATGTGCTTATCCAAGGATTGTTTAAATCTCCCTAATATGGCAGGGTTAACTACATTGGCAGGCAGGACACTCCACATCCTTACCACTCTCTGAATCAAGAACCTGCCTCTGACACCTGTCTTAAATCTATCACCCCTCAATTTGTAGTTATGCCCCCTCATACAAGCTGACATCATCATCCTATGAAAAAAACTTTCACTGTCTACCCTATCTAATCCTCTGATCATCTTGTATGTCTCTATCAAATCCCATCTTAGCCTTCTTTTTTCCAATGAGAACATACTCAAGTCTCTCAGCCTTTCTTCATAAGACCATCCCTCCAGACCAGGCAACATCCTGGTAAATCTCCTCTGCATCTTTTCCAATGCTTCCACATCCTTCCCAAAATATGGCGACCAGAACTATATACAATATTTCAAGTGTGGCCACACTAGCATTTTGTATAGTTGCAGCATGATATTGCAGCTCTGGAACTTAATCCCTCTACCAATGAAACCTAACCCACCGTATGCCTTCTTACCAGCACTATCAACCTGGGTGACAACTTTCAGGGATCTATGTACATGGACTCCAAGATCCCTCTGCACATCCACACTCCCAAGAATCTTTCCATTGACCCAGTACTCTGCCTTCCTGTTATTCTTCCCAATATGCATCACCTCACATTTAGCCTGCATTGAACTCCATTTGCCACCTCTCAGCCCAATTCTGCAGTTTATCCAAGTCCCCCTGCAACCTGCAACATTCTTCCAAACTGTCCACTACTCCACCGACTTTAGTGTCATAAGTTACATTACTTCCAGTCATTTAACAAATGTACTGACGTGTGATTTGTATTGTGTACATTTAGATTGAAAACAATGATGGGCAATGACATTAGATAATTCATTAAGACAATATTTCCACATGGAAAGTGAGGGGTTGAATTGATGGCAGTGAGCCAATCCCCACAGGATAGGTGATAGGAACTCTTCTCTGACAGATCACCCTGAGCCTGCTCTTGACCCAGGTCTTGATCCCCATCTCCTTCAGATCAGTTCTTTTGATATTATACCCTTACACTAACAGGAATCAGTCATTGTCAGTTTGAATGTGAAACTGCTCACTCTGGAAGTTACTGTGCTCTTCTGATACTTGTGTTAACCCACAATTACATGAGAGATAACAATATTCTTCAAAGACAACTACACCTTCAAAGCTGATCACAGAACACACTCTTGTTACAATGACAGTCACTGATTTGCTGCACTGTTGGCACAGGCAGTATGTTTTATTCCACTCAGACACAAACATTGACCACTATGGGATCACCAGGGGGACAGGACCATCCTAGTCACAAGAACAGATCAAATACCAGACGATAATTCAGGAACATTTCACAGACACACACAGACACATACACACACACAGACACACACACAATCTGAAATAAACTGTCTGAATTTTCTGGCAGCCAAAAGCTTGTCTGTCAACATGTTTTGTTCAGATGTGTTTCAGAATTAATCAAGGGGACTTTGACTCCGATGGCTGGGTCAGAATTTACTGCCCTTGAGATTATGGTGGTAGCTGCTTTCTTGTGCCACTACAGTCCTGATGATGTGGGAACAATTGGTCAGTGGTGTGAAGGGAATGGGGGGGAGAGGGATGTTCCAGGATTGTGACAGAGGGACACCGAAGGAATTGCCCTATTCAAATGGTTATTCTGTCTTGGAGAGAGGTAGAGAGACAACTGATGGTGAGTTTAACCAAAGTACCACTTCGCCTCTCTACATCTCACACCAGCCATCCAGCCAACTGTGCTAACTTACCCCCTGCAACAGTGGGGACTGGACGGCTAGTTTGCGATGGAGAGTGACACCAACATCCTATTTTGGATTTGGTGCTTGGCAACGAACCAGGTCAGGTGTCAGATCTCTCGGTGGGAGAGCATTTAGGTGATAGTGATCACAACTCCCCCAGCTTGACAATACTCATGGAGAGGGATGGGAGCAGATGGTATAAGAGAGCATTTAATTGGGGAGGGGGATTACAATGCTATTAGACATGAACTGGGGCATCTAAATTGGGAACAGATTTTCTCAGGGAAATGCACGACAGAAATGTGGAGATTTTTTAGGGAGCACTTGCTGATAGTGCTGGACAGGTTTGTCCCACTGAGGCAAAGAAGGGATGGTAGGTTGAAAGAACCTTGGGTGTCAAGGGATGTGGAGCATCTAGTCAAGATAAAAAAGGAAGCTTACTTAAGGTTGAGGAGGGCAAGGATCAGACAGGGCTCGAGAGGGTTACAAGGTAGCCAGGAAGGAACTGAAGAATGGACTTAGGAGATCTAGGAGGGTGCATGAAATATCTTTAGCCCGTAGGATTAAGGAAAACCATAAGGTGTTCTACACTTATGTGAGGAACAGATGGCCAGAGTGAGGGTAGGGCTAATCAAGGACAGCAGAGGGAACTTGTGCCTGGAGTCGGAGGAGGTAGGAAAGTCCTTTATTAATCATTATTCACGAGGGTGAGGGACCTTGACATTTGTGAGGACAGCGTGAAATAGGCTGATCTACTCAAACAGGCTGATGTTAAGAAGGAGGATGTGCTGAAAATTTTGAAAAACATAAGGATAGATAAATCCCCAGGGTCAGATGGAATATACACTAGGATACTACAGGAAGCGAGGGAAGAGATTGCTGCACCCTTGATGATGATCTTTGTGTCCTCACTGTTCACTGGAGTAATGCCAAATGATTGAAGCATGGCAAATGTTATTCCCTTGTTCAAGAAAGGGAATATGGATAATCCTGGGAATTACAAACCAATCAGTCTTAAGTTTGTGGTGAGAAAGTTATTGGAGAGGATTCTGAGAGACAGGATTTTTGATTACTTGGAAAATTGAAGCTTGATTAGAGATAGTCAGCATAGCTTTGTGAGGGGCAGGTCATGCCTCACAAACTTTATTGAATTCTTTGAGGATGTGACAAAACACATTGCTGAAGTAAGAGCAATGGATGTGGTGTAATTAAATTTTTGCAAGGCATTTGATAAGGTACCCCATGGTAGGCTCATTAGAAAGTAAGCAGTTATGGGATACAGGGAAACTTGGCTTCCAGATATAGAATTGACTGACCCATAGAAGACAGAGGGTGGTAGTAGATGTAAAATATTCAGCCTGGAGCTCAGTGACCAGTGGTGTTCCTTGGGGATCGGTTTTGTGATTTTTACAAATGATGAGGAAGTGGAAGAGTTGGTAAGTAAGTTTGCCGATTGGGTGAATGTTGTTGGAGTGGTGAATAGTGTGGAGGACTGCTGTAGGTTGCAACAGGACATTGACAGGATGCAGAACTGGACCAATAAGTGTCAGATGTAATTCAGCCTGGAAAAGTGTGAAATGATTAATTTTGGATACTTGAATTTAAATGCAGAATATAGGGTTAAAGGCAAGATTCTTGGCAGTGTGGAGGAACAGAGGGATCTTGTCCATAGATCCCTCAAAGTTGCTACCCAAGTTGATAGGGCTGTTAAGAAGGTGTAGGGTATGTTGGCTTTCATGAGCATGGCAATTGAGTTTCAGAGCCATGAGGTTATGCGGCAGCTCTATAGAGTCCTAGTTAGACCACGGTTGAAATATTGTATTCAGTTCTGGTCACCTCATTATAGGAAGGATGTGGTAGCTTCAGAGCTGGGGCAGAGGAGATTTACCCAGATGCTGCCTGGACTGGAGCACATGTCTTATGAAGATAAGTTGAGGAAAGTCAGGGTTTTCTCATTTGAGCGAAGATAGATGCGAGGTGACTTGATAGATGTGTCCATGATGATGAGGTACAGAGAGAGTGTATAGCCAGAGACCTTTTTCCTCAGCTAGAAATGGCTATCACGAGACAGCATACATTTTAAGGTGATTGGAGGAAGATTTGAGGGGATGTCAGAGGTAGGTTCTTTACACAGGCAGTGGTGGGTGTGTGGAATGCACTGCCAGCAGTGGGAGTAGAGTCAAATACATGAGGGATATTAAAGTGACTCTTGGATAGACACATGGAAGGTGGAACAATGAAGGGCATATAAATTCCTTCGATCTTGGAGGAGGATAAAAGGTCAGCAGAACTGTGAGGGCCTGTACTGTGCTTTCCTGTTCAATGTTCTACGTTAACAGCACAGGTTCAATTTCCACACTGGTTGAAGTTAAAAATCACAGAACATCAGGTTATAGTCCAACAGGTTTATTTGGAAGCACGAACTTTTGAGGTGCTGCTTCTTTATCAGTGCTTCGAAATCTAGTGCTTCCAAATAAACCTGTTGGACTATAACCTATTGTTGTGTGATTTTTAACCTTGTCCACCACAGACCAACACCAGCTCCTCCAAACCACGCTGGTTGAGATCACCATGAAAATCCTACCTTCTCAAACCCCCGCTCCCCTGAGGCATGGTGACACTCAGGTTAAACACACGACCAGTCATGTCTCTGAGAGATCAGCCCTATGGTCTAATGGGACTATAGTGACTTTACTGAAGGAATATATATCAAAATCAGGATGGTGAGTGGCTTGAAGGGAACATGCAGGTTGAGGTGTTCTCATGCATCTACTGCCTATTTCTTTAGGAAAGGAGTGGTCATAGATGTTGAAGACGCTGTCAACGGAGCACTGGTGGTGGATGGAATGAATATTTGGAGGTGTGGTGCCAAACAAACTGGTTACTTCGTCGTAAAAGAGAAAATGTTGGAGAAACTCAGCAGGTTGGTGTAACTGTCAAAAGAGAAAGAGAATGAATATTTCTAGTCCGACATGACTCCTCGTCAGCACTGTTCTGAAGAATAGTTATATTGGACTCAAAATATTAACTTCATGTTTCTCTTCACAGATGCTGCCAGGTTTGCTGAATTTCTCTCGCACTTTCTGATTTCATTTCGGATTTTGAATGTCTGCAACATTGTGCTTTTATATGGCTGCTTGGTCATGCTGGGATCCCAATTCTTGGGAGATCTTGGAGATATTTCCATCCACACAAGTGGGGAATATTCCATCACACTTCTGACATATGCCTTGGAGATGGTGGAGAGGCTTTTGGAGCCATGAGGTACATCCCTCACTGCAGTGTTCTTGCCCCCTGACCTGCTCTTATAGCCACAGTACTTACATTGTAAATCCATTTCATTTTCAGCTCAGTGTTAACTCCCAGGTTGTTGATCTTAGTGGATTCAGCAACAGAAAAGCCATTGAATGTCAAAAGGCATTATTTATGTGATTTATTATTGGAGGTAGTAATTGTTTCACATTTGTTTGGCACAGATGTTAATTGCCATTTGTCAGCCCAGGCCTGGAACATAGAACATGACAGCGCAGTACAGGCCCTTCAGCCCTCGATGTTGCACTGAGCTGTGAATCCAATCTGAAGCCCATTGAACATGCACTATTCCATTGTCATCCATGTGTTTATTCAATGACCATTTAAATGTCCTTAAAGGTCACGTGTCTACTACTGTAGACACGTGACCTTTAAGGACATTTCCATGGCCCTAATATCTCTGAGAAAATAAACTACCTCTGACATCTGTCCTATATCTGTCACCCCTCAATTTAAACTATGTCTCCTCATGCTAGCCATCTCCATCCAGGGAAAAAGGCTCTCACTGTCCTCCCTATCTAATCTTCTGATCATCTTGTATGTCTCTTTTAAGTCACCTCTTAACCTTTTTTCCAACAAAAACAGCCTCAAGTCCCTGAACCTTTCCTCATAAGACCAGCTCCATACCAGGCAACATCCTGGGAAATCTCGTCTGCATCCTTTCCAATGCTTCCATGTCCTTCCCATAATACAGCGACTAGAACTGTACGCAACACTTCAACTGCGGCCTCACTAGAGTTTTGTACAGCTGCAACATGGCCACATGGCTCTGAAACTCAGTCCCTCTCCCAATAAAAGCTAAGGAACTGTACGCCTTCTTAACGACCCTATTAGCCGAGGTGGCAACTTTCAGGGATCAATGCACATGGACACAGATATCTCTCTGCTCATCCACACTACCAAGAATCTTCCCATTAATCCAGTACTCTGTGTTCTTGTTGCACCTTTCAAAGTGAATCACCTCATACTTTTTGTGTTAAACTCCATTTGCCACCTCTCAGCCCAGTTCTGCAGCTTATCTATGTCCCTCTGTAACCTGCAGCATCTTTCCACACTATCCAAAACTCCACCAATCTTAGTATTATCTGCACATTTAATGAATCTATCGTTCTACACACTCAACCAAGTCATTTATAAAAATGACAAACAGCAGTGGACCCAAAACAGATCCTTGCTGTACACCACTAGTAACTGAACTCCAGGATAAACATTTCCCATCAACCACCACCCTCTGTCTTCTTAGACCTAGCGAATTTCTGATCCAAACCATAAAAACACCCTCAAACCCATGCCTCCTTATTTTGTGCAATGGCCTACCGTGGAGACCCTTATCAAATATTTGACTGAAATTCATATACACCACATCAACAGCTTTACCCTCATCCACCTGCTTGGTCACCTTCTCAATTAGGTTAATCAGGCACGACCTACCCTTCACAAAACCATGTTGACTATCCCTAATCAACTTGGTCCTTTCTAGATGATTATAAATTCTAACTCTTCTAGCCTTTGCCAACACTTTACCCACAATTGAAGTAAGGCTCACTGGCCTATAATTACAGGGTTGTCTCTACTCCCCTTCTTGAACAAGGGAACAACATTTACTATCCTCCAGTCTTCTAGCACTATTCCTGTAGACAATGACAAAATAAAGATCAAAGTCAAAGGCACTGCAATCTCCTCCCTAACTTTCCATAGAGTCCTCGGATAAATCCCATCTTGCCCAGGGGACATATCTATTTTCACACTTTCCAGAATTGCTAACAGTTTCTCCTTATGAACCTCAATCCCATCTAGATTAGATTAGATTAGATTAGATTACAGTGTGGAAACAGGCCCTTCGGCCCAACAAGTCCACACTGCCCCGCCGAAGCGAAACCCACCCATACCCCTACATTTACCCCTTACCTAACACTACAGGTAATTTAGTATGGCCAATTCACCTGACCCTGCACATCTTTGGATTGTGGGAGGAAACCGGAGCACCCGGAGGAAACCCACGCAGACACGGGGAGAACGTGCAAACTCCACACAGTAAGTCGCCTGAGGCGGGAATTGAACCCGGGTCTCAGGCGCTGTGAGGCAGCAGTGCTAACCACTGTACCACCGTGCCGCCCACTATCTAGTCTAATAGTTTGTACCTCAGTATTCTCCTTAACAACATTGTATTTTTCCTGTGTGAATACTGATGAAAAATATTCATTTTGTACTTTTCCCACTTCCTCGGACTCCACACACAACTTCCCGTTACTGTCCTTGACTGGTCCTAATCTTATTCCAGTATTTTTTGTTCCTAACATCCCTCCAAAAGCTTTCGGGTTGCCTTGTTCCCACCTGCCAAAGCCTTCTCATGTCCTCTCCTGGCTCTTATTAGCTTTCTCTTTCGATCTTTCCTGGATAATTTTTAAATCTCAAGCACTCCAACTGAGCCTTCACATCTCATCTTAAGCGTTCTTCTTGTTCTGGACAAGAGACACAACTTCTTTAGTAAACCACGGTTCCCTTCCCTCCCTGCCTGACAGGTACATACTTATCAAGGACATACAGTAGCTGTTCCTTGAACAAGCTCCACATTTCAATTGTGCCCATTCCCTGCAGTTTTCTTCCCATCCTATGCATCTTAACTTTTGCCTAATCGCATCATAATTGCCTTTCTCCCAACTATATCTCTTGCCCTGCAGGATATACTTTTCCATTTCCATCACTGAAGTGAATGTAACTGAATTGTGGTCACTATCACCAAAGTGCTCACCTACCTCTAAATCTAACACCTTACCCAGTTCATTAGCCAGTACCAAATCCAATTGTCCTTGCCTCTTGTTGACCAATTTGCATAATGTGTCAGGAAACCGTCCTGCAGACATTGGACAAAAACTGATCCATCTAAAGTACACAAGCTATAGCGTTTCCACTCAATATTTGGAAAGTGAAAGACATCATAACTATTACCCAGTTACTTTCTCTCCTATCCAGAATAATTCTTGCAATCCTTTACACTACATCTCTGGAACTTTTTGGAAGCCTATACAAAACTCCCAACAGGGTAACCTCTCCTTTCCTGTTTCTAAACTTCGCCTGTTCTACCTCAGGAGATGAGTCCTCATCAAACATCCTTTCTGCCACCTGTAATACAGTCCTTGACTAACAATGCTGAAAATGTGTTGCTGGAAAAGCGCAGCAGGTCAGGCAGCATCCAAGGAGCAGGAGAATCGATGTTTCGGGCATGAGCCCTTCTCCTGAAGAAGGGCTCATGTCCGAAACGTCGATTCCCCTGCTCCTTGGATGCTGCCTGGCCTGCTGCGCTTTTCCAGCAACACATTTTCAGCTCTGATCTCCAGCATCTGCAGTCCTCACGGCTCCTTGACTAACAATGCCACACCTCCCCCTCTTTTACTCCCTTCTGTGTTCATACCGAAAAATCTAAACCCCGGAACCTGCAACAATCGTTCCTGTCCCTGCTCTCTGCATGTCTCTTAAATGGCCAGAACATTGAAGTCTTAGGTACCAACCCATGCTGCAAGTTCACTCACCTTATTCCAGAATCTCCTGGCATTGAAGTAGACACACTTCAAACCACCTTCTTGCCTGCCGCTACACTCCTGTGACCTTGAAACCTTATTTATGACCTCACTACTCTCAACCTTCTGTACATTGGAGCTACAATTCAGGTTCCCATCTTTTGTTGAATTAACTTCAACATTCCTGAAGAGCATAAACAAATTGCCTCCCAAGGATATTGATACCCCTCTGGTTCAGTGTCGACCATCCTGTTTGTAGTGGACCCATCTACCCCAGAATGAGCTCCAATTATCCAGATATCTGAATCATTCCTGTAGCCACGTGTTCAACTGCTCTCTCTCCCTATTCCTCACCTCGCTAGCAAGTGACATGAGTAACAAACCAGAGATAACAACTAGAACATAGAACATAGAAGAATACAGCGCAGTACAGGCCCTTTGGCCCTCGATGTTGCGCCGATCCAAGCCCACCTAACCTATACTAACCCACTATCCTCCATATACCTATCCAATGCCCGCTTAAATGCCCATAAAGAGGGAGAGTCCACCACTGCTGCTGGCAGGGCATTCCATGAACTTACGACTCGCTGAGTGAAGAACCTACCCCTAACTTCAGTCCTATATCTACCCCCCCTTAATTTAAAGCTATGCCCCCTTGTAATACCCGACTCCATACGCGGGAAAAGGTTCACACTGTCAACCCTATCTAACCCCCTAATCATCTTGTACACCTCAATCAAGTCACCCCTAAACCTTCTTTTCTCTAATGAAAACAGCCCCAAGTGTCTCAGTCTTTCCTCATACGATCTTCCTTCCATACCAGGCAACATCCTGGTAAACCTCCTCTGCACCCGTTCCAGTGCCTCCACATCCTTCCTATAGTATGGCGACCAAAACTGCACACAATATTCCAGATGCGGCCGCACCAGAGTCTTATACAACTGCATCATGACCTCAGGACTCCGGAACTCAATTCCTCTACCAATAAAAGCCAGTACGCCATAGGCCTTCCTCACCGCACTATTTACCTGGGTGGCAACTTTCAGAGATCTGTGTACATGGACACCAAGATCCCTCTGCTCATCCACACTACCAAGTATCCGACCATTAGCCCAGTACCCCATCTTTTTGTTATTCTTCCCAAAGTGAATCACCTCACACTTAGCTACATTGAATTCCATTTGCCACCTTTCTGCCCACCTTTCTGCCCAGCTCTATATCCTGCTGTAACCTGCCACATCCTTCCTCACTGTCAACAACTCCTCCGACTTTCGTATCATCCGCAAACTTGCTCACCCAACCTTCTAACCCCTCTTCCAGGTCATTTATAAAAATGACAAACAGCAATGGTCCCAAAACAGATCCTTGCGGAACACCACTAGTGACGGCACTCCATGAAGAAACTTTGCCATCAACTACTACCCTCTGTCTTCTTCCATCCAGCTAATTCCTAATCCAAACCTCCAACTCACCCTCAATGCCATATCTCCGTATTTTCTGCAGTAGCCTACCATGGGGAACCTTATCAAACGCCTTACTAAAATCCATATATACCACATCTACCGCTTTCCCCTCATCAACCTCCTTCGTCACCTTTTCAAAGAATTCAATAAGGTTTGTGAGGCACGACCTGCCCTTCACAAAACCATGCTGACTATCCTTGATCACATTATTCCTATCCAGATGTGCATAAATCCTATCCCTTACAATTCTCTCTAAGACTTTGCCCACAACAGAAGTGAGACTCACCGGCCTATAGTTACTAGGGTTATCCCTACTCCCCTTTTTGAACAAGGGAACCACATTTGCTATCCTCCAGTCTTCTGGCACTACTCCTGTAGACAAAGAGGACATAAAAATCAAGGCCAATGGCTCTGCAATCTCCTCCCTTGCTTCCCAGAGAATCCTAGGACAAATGCCATCAGGCCCAGGGGACTTATCTATTTTCACCTTTTCCAGGATTTCCAACACCTCTTCTCTACATACCTCAAAGCCATCCATTCTACTTATTTGTGACTCAGTATTCACATCGACGACAATGCCCTGTTCCTGAGTAAATACTGAAGAAAAGTATTCATTCAGTGTCTCCCCAATCTCTTCCGCCTCCACACGCAACTTCCCACTACTATCCTTGACTGGACCTATTCCTACCCTAGTCATTCTTTTATTCCTAACATACCTATAGAAAGCCTTAGGGTTTTCCCTAATCCTACCGACTAAGGACCTTTCATGTCCCCTCCTTGCTGCTCTTAGCTCTCTCTTCAGGTCCTTCCTGGCTACCCTATAACCCTCAATCGCCCCAATTGAACCTTCACGTCTCATCTTGAGATAGGCCGCCCTCTTCCATTTAACAAGGGATTCCAATTCCTTATTAAACCACGGCTCCCTCGCACGACCCTTTCCTCCCTGCCTGACAGGTACATAATTATCAAGGACACTCAATAGTTGCTCCTTGAACAAGCTCCACATATCATTTACACTCTTGCCTTGGAGTCTACTTTTCCAAGCCACACATCCTAAGTCATGCCTCACCGCATCATAATTTCCCTGACCCCAGCTATATCTCTTGCCCTGTAGTACACACTTATCCCTCTCCATCACGAGAGTAAAAATCACCGAATTATGGTCACTATCCCCAAAGTGCTCACCTACCTCTAATTCTAACACCTGGCCTGGTTCGTTACCCAGAACCAAATCCAGTATGGCCTCACCTCTTGTTGGCCTGTCGACATATTGTGTCAGGAAACTCTCCTGCACACATTGAACAAACACTGACCCATCTAACGAACTTGAGCTATAGCTTTCCCAATCAATATCAGGAAAGTTAAAGTCCCCCATCACAACCACCCTATTACTGTCACTCATCTCCTGAATCACCTTCCCTATCCTTTCTTCTACGTTTCTAGGACTATTGGGAGGCTTGTAAAAGACTCCTAACAGGGTGACCTCACCTTTCCTATTCCGAACCTCAGCCCAAACTACCTCAGATGGCAAGTCCTCATCCATCGTCCTTTCCACCACTGTAATACTATCTTTGACAAGCAATGCCACACCTCCCCCTCTTTTACCCCCACCTTTTACCCCCACTCTTAAGTTTTCACCCTAGCTCCCTAAATTTCTGCCTTAAATCCCCAGCCCTTTTCCTACCTATGTCGTTGGTGCCTATGTGGAACATTACTTGGGACTACACCCCTCCCCCTTAAGGATACCGAAAACACAATCAGAAACGTCATGAACCCTGGCACCTGGGAGGCAACACATCAACCGTGAGTCTCTCTCGTTCCCACAGAACCTTCTATCTGTCCCCCTAACTATGGAGTCCCCAGTGACTAATGTTCTGCTCCTCTTCCCCCTTCCCTTCTGAGCACCAGGGACATACTCTGTGCCAGAGACCTGTACCCGATGGCTTATCACTGATAAGTCAACCTCCTCAATAGTATCCAAAACTGAGGGGAACGGCTACAGGGGGTCCCTGCACTGTCTGCCGGTTCCCTTTCTGTCTCCTGACTGTAATCCATCCACCTTTCCCCTGTACCTGAGATGTGACTACCTCCCTGTAACTCCTCTCAATTACTCCCTCAGCCTCCTGAATGATCCGAAGTTCATCCACTCTGACTCCAGTACCCAAACGCCATTTCTGAGGAGCTGAAGTTGCCAGGATCTTGCTGCAGAGCCACGTGGAGTGCTTCAATATCTGAGGAGGGAAGAATGCTGCTTAACGTTGTGTGAGTATTAGCAAACCCTCGGACCCATGACATTCTGCCTGAGGGAAGGTCAGTTATACAGTCACTGAAAATAGTTAGGGCTAGGACACAATCTTGAGGACCTCCTGCTGTGAGGGCCTGGAGCTGAGATGGCTGACTTCCACCAACCGCACCAATTGCTGTGGGTCTGGAGTCACATGTAGCCCAGACAAGACAAGGACAGCCCTAATCCCTAAAGGCATTAGAGAACTAGATGGGCTTTAACAACAATTGACAAGGGTTTTGTGGTCAACATTAGAGTCGTAATTCCACATGTTTATTAAATTGAATTTCTGACATCTGTCATTGACAGGATTTGACCCAGGTTCAGGATAATAGTTGGGAGGTATCTGAATATGAGTCAATTCGATGGCTGGCTTCCTGGCTGATTTAGAATCCAACTTGACATTTCTGTCCCAATTACAAAATAAAAGTTCAAGTTTTATTATTTCTCATTGAGTGTAATATTATTTTGTCTCTATTTGGTCCCTTGAAAATGGGAATACAGACAGAGTGAGTGAGGGCTGTCAACTACATGAACTTGAATCCTATCTGAACAATTGTGAGATGACCAAAGTTGAAATCGGTTAATGAATTCACTCAGTACAAAGTTTAAATGCACTATAGGTGAGCAGAGTGAGTTGGTTTTCCATGGAAAGGAAGGTATTACGTGATTGTGTGTGCTGTATATCGTGTGTGTGTGAGTGAGAGAGAGAGAGACAGAGAGAGAGAGATAGAATCGTAGAGATGTACAACACAGGAACAGACCATTTGGTCAATTTCATCCAGATATCCTAAATTAATCTCGTCCCATTTGCCAGCATTTGGCTAATATCCCTCTAAACCCTCATTGTTCACATATCCATCCAGATGCCTTTTAAATGTTGTAATTGTACCAGCCTCCACCACTTCCTCTGTTTATTCCACACACGCACCACCCTCTGCATGAAAAGTTGCCCCTTAGGTCCCTTTTAACTTTCTTCCCCACCCCAGGAAAAAATCCTTGTCTACTTATCCTATCCATGCCCCTCCATATAAACCTCTATAAGGTCACCACTCAGCCCCCAAAGCTCCAGGAAAAACAACCTCAGACTTTTCAGCCTCTCTCTACAACTCAAATCCTCCAACCCTGGCAACATTCTTGTAAATCTTTTCTGAACACTTTCAAGTTTCACAACATCCTTCCGATAGGAGGGAGACCAGATTTGCACACAGTATTCCAAAAGTGGCCTAAACAATGTCCTGTACAGCCGTAACATGACCTCCCAACTACTTTACTCAATTCATTGACCAATAAAAGAAAGTATACCAAACGCCTTCTTCACTATCCTATCTACCTGCGACTCGACTTTCAAGGAACTATGAACCTGCACTCCAAGGTCTCTTTGTTCAGCAACACTCCCCAAGATTTACCATTAGTGTATAAGTCCTGCTCTGATTTGCCTTTCCAAAATGCAGCACCTCACATTTCTTTAAATTAAACTCCATCTGCCACTCTTCGGCCCACTGGCCCATCTGGACATGATCCTGTATATTCTGAGGTAACCTCCATTTTGATGTCATCTGAAAACCTCTGAACTATACCTCCGGTGTTCACATCTAAATCATTTATATACATGACGAAAAGAAATGGACCCAGCACCAATTCTTGTGGCACACCACTGATCAAAGGCCTCCAGTCTGAAAAGCAACCCTCCACCAATACCCTCTGTCTTCTACCTTTTGAGCCAATACTGTATCCAAGTGGCTGGTTTTCCCTGAATTCCACGATATCTAATCTTGCTCACCAGCCAACCATGTTGAACGCCTTACTGATGTTCATGTAGATCACACCCACTACTCTGCCCTCATCAATCTTCTTCACAAGCACAAAGTCATGCTGACTATCCCTAAACAATCCTTGTCTTTTCAAATATATTCCCTCCAACAACCTGCCCGTCATCGATGTCAGGTTCACCGGTCTATAGTTTCCTGGCTTTTCCTTACCATCTTTCCTAAATAGTGCCATTACATTAGCCAACCCTCAGTCTTCCAGCACTTCACCTGTGACTATCAATGACATAAATGTCTCAGCAAGGGGCCCAGCAATCACTTCCCGAGTTTCCCACAGAGCTTGAGGGTACACTTGATCACATTCTGGGCATTTATCCACCTTTATACATTTTAAGCCCAGCTCCTCCTCCTCCGTAATATGAATATTTTTAAGATGTCACCATTTCTTTCCCCACATTGTATTGTCTTTCATGTCCTTCTCCACAGTAAACATTGATGCGAAATATTCATTTAGTATCTCCCCAGTCTCCTGTGGTTTTAAACATAGGCTGCCTTGCTGATCTTTGAGGTGCCCTATTCTCTCCCCAGTTACCCTTTTGTCCTTAATCTATTTATAAAATCCCTTTGGATCTTCCCTAATCTTATTTGCCAGTGTTACATCATGTCCCCTTTCAGCCCTCCTGATTTCCCTTTTAAGTATACTCCTACCGGGCCTCTTAAGTATTCACCGGGGTGGCACGGTGGCTCAGTGGTTAGCACTGCTGCCTCACAGCACCAGGGACCCGGGCTTAATTTCCACCTCGGGCAACTGTCTGTGTGGAGTTTGCACATTCTCCCTGTGTCTGCGTGGGTTTTCTCCGGATGCTCCGGTTTCCTCCCACAGTCCAAAGATGTGCAGGTCAGGTGAATTGGCCATGCTAAATTGCCCGTAGTGTTAGATGCATTAGTCAGGGGTAAATATAGGGGAATGGGTCTGGGTGGGTTGCTCTTCGGAGAGTCGGTGTGGACTTGTTGGGCCAAAGAGCCTGTTTCCACACTGTAGGAAATCTAATCTACTGCATTTATACTCTTCTCGTGATTCACTCACTCTCTGCTGTCTGTACCTGGCATATGCTTCCTTCTTTTCCTTAACTAAAATCTCAATTTCTCCCGTCATCCAGCATTCTGGGTAATCCAAGATGGAGGATGGGAAAAATTTCTGGCTGTAACAGCTGCTCCTTTTTTTGAGGTATTTTAAGTGCTGGAGGTGATTTCCTCGAATTCCAGGAGCAGCAATTACTGTTTTATATGCTGTTGCATTGTTTTGGAACTTTGGAAAAAAAAGTCAAAACAACAGCAGTTTTGAAAGGGAGAAGAACAGACAAAGGAAGCACATTGTGAGGGCTGTGCAGGAGAGAAAGAGAGAGAGAGAGAACCTGCACAGTTACTGCCTTTGCTGTTTTTGAATTCATGTGTCGCTGGACATCGGAGTGCATCTGGGAAAATTAACAAACAGTGAATTTCACAACTAATCTTGGAGGAACTGGATTGGGTGAAGTTCACAACACAGAATCAGATAAGTTAATTGTTGTTTTAAGTCTGTCCAAGAGAAAGGCTGTATTAGTGAGTACAGTGGATTATTTCTTGATTGTATGTTTTTTGGAGATAAGTCTCTTGATTAAACTTAAAATATAAGCCATAGCTATTCAACCTGGTGCAGTGTTTTGCACAGGAATATGACGGTGTTATTTTCTGGGTCTGTAGATTGCGATGGAGCAAAAATAGCCTTTGCAATGATATGTACTTCTTGTCAGATGTGGGAGTTTATTGAAAGTTTAAGGGTTACTGCGGATTACATCTGCCATAAATGCAGTTGGATGCGAATCTTACCAGATTGAGTGGATTGGTTGGAGAGACAGATAGAAGCGATGAGGAATTTGCAACAGCAACAGTATGTGATGGATGGCAGTTATAGGAAGGGGGGAAAGTCTCAGATACAGTCACATAGATAGGTTAACTCCAGGAAGGGTAAGAGAGGTAGGCACCTAGGGCAGGAGTCTTTTGTGGATATACCCATTTCAAACAGGTATGCTGTTTTGGAAAATGTAGGGGGCGATGGATTCTCAGGGGAACGTAGCATGAACAGCCAAGTTTCTGGTATTGAGACTGGCTCTAATGCAAGGAGGGGTACGTCGGCTTCCAAGAGATCAATTGTATTAGGGGATTCTGTAGTCCGAGGTACAGACAGACGTTTCTGTGGCCAGCAAAGAAAAAGCAGAATGGTGTGTTGTTTCCCTGGTGCCAGGATCAAGGATGTCTCAGAGAAGGTGCAGAATGTTCTCACAGGGGAGATGGACCAGCAAGAGGTCATTGTCCACATTGAAACCAATGATATAGGAAGGGAAAAGGTTGAGATTCTGAAGGGAGATTACAGAGAGTTAGGCAGAAATTTAAAAAGGAGGTCCTCAGGGGTTGCAATATCTGGATTACTCCCAGTGCTACTAGCTAGTGAGGGCAGGAATAGGAGGATAGAGCAGATGAATGCATGGCTGAGGAGCTGATATATGGGAGAAGGATTCACATTTTTGGATCATTAGAATCTGTTTTGGGGTAGAAGTGACCTGTACAAGAAGGACGGATTGCACCTAAATTGGAAGGGGACTAATAAACTGGCAGGGAAATTTGCTAGAACTGCTTGGGAGAATTTAAACTAGTAAGGTGGGGTGGGGGTGGGAGTGGGAGAGCCCAGGGAGATAATGAGGAAACAGATCAATCTGAGACTGGTACAGTTGAGAACAGAAGTGAGTCAAACACTCAGGGCAGGCAGGGACAAGGTAGGACTAATAAATCAAACTATTTCAATGCAAGGGGCCTAACAGGGAAGGCAGATGAACTCAGGGCATCGTTAGGAACATGGGACTGGGATATCATAGCAATTACAGACACATGGCTCAGCGATGGGCAGGACTGGCAGCTTAATGTTTCAGGATACAAATGCTACAGGAAGGGTAGAAAGGGAGGCAAGAGAAGAGGGGGAGAGACATTTTTGATAAGGGATAGCATTAAAGTTGTGCTGAGGGAGGATATTCCCAGAAATACATCCAGGGAAGTTATTTGGGTGGAACTGAGAAATAAGAAAGGGATGATCACTTTATTGGGATTGTATATAGACCCCCTAATAGTCAGAGGGAAATTGAGAATCAAACTTGTAAAGATATCTCAGCTTCAAATCTGTAAGAAAAATAGGGGATTTGAACTTTCCAAACATCGACTAGGACTGCCATAGTGTGAAAGGTTTAGATGGAGAGGAATTTCTTAAGTGCGTACAAGACAATTTTCTAATTCAGTATGTAGATGCACCTATTAGAGAAGGTGAAAACTTGACCTGCTCTTGGGAAATAAGGCAGGGCAGGTGATTGAGGTGTCAGTGAGGGAGCACTTTGGGGCCAGCGACCATAGTTTTATTTGTTTTAAAATAGTGGTGGAAAAGAATAGACCAGATCTAAAAGTTGAAGTTCTAAATTGGGGAAAGGCCAATTTTGATGGTTTTAGGCAAGAACTATCGAAAGCTGATTGCAGGCAGATATTCTCAGGTAAAGGGACAGCTGGAAAATGGGAAGCCTTCAGAAATGAGATAACAAGTTTCCAGAGAAAATATATTCTTGTCAGGGTGAAAGGGAAGGCTGGTAGGTATAAGGAATGCTGGATGACTAAAGAAATTGAGAGTTTGGTTAAGAAAAAGAAGGAAGCATATGTCAGGTAGATCGAGTGAATCCTTAGAAGAGTATAAAGGAAGTAGGAGTACACTTAAGAGGGAAATCAGGAGGGCAAAAAGGGGACATGAGATAGCTTTGGCAAATAGAATTAAGAAGAATCCAAAGAGTTTTTACAAATATATTAAGGACAAAAGGGTAACTAGGGAGAGAATAGGGTCCCTCAAAGATCAGCAAGGCGGCCTTTGTGTGGAGCCACAGAAAATGGGGGAGATACTAAATGAATATTTTGCATCAGTATTTACTGTGGAAAAGGATGTGGAAGATAGAGACTATAGGGAAATAGATGGTGACATCTTGCAAAATGTCCATATTACAGAGGAGGAAGTGCTGGATGTCTTGAAATGGTTAAAAGTGGATAAATCCCCAGAACTTGATCAGGTATACCCGAGAACTCTGTGGGAAGCTAGAGAAGTGATTGCTTGGTCTCTTGCTGAGATATTTGTATTATCAATAGTCACAGGTGAAGTGCCGGAAGACTGGAGGTTGGCAAACATGGTGCCACTGTTTAAGAAGGGCGGTAAAGACAAGCCAGGGAATTATAGACCAGTGAGCCTGACCTCAGTGGTGGGCAAGTTGTTGGAGGGAATCCTGAGGGATAGGATGTACATGTATTTGGAAAGGCAAGGACTGATTCGGGATAGTCAACATAGCTTTGTGCGTGGGAAATCATGTCTCACAAACTTGATTGAGTTTTTTGAAGAAGTAACAAAGAAGATTGATGAGGGCAGATCAGTAGATGTGATCTATATGGACTTCAGTAAAGCATTCAACAAGGTTCCCCATGGGAGATTGATTCGCAAGGTTAGATCTCATGGAATACAGGGAGAACTAGCTATTTGGATACAGAACTGACTCAAAGGTAGAAGACAGAGGGTGGTGGTGGAGGGTTGTTTTTCAGACTGGAGGCCTGTGGCCAGTGGAGTGCCACAAGGATTGGTGCTGGGTCCTCTACTTTTTGTCATTTCCATAAATGATTTGGATGCGAGCATTAGAGATACAGTTAGTAAGTCTGCAAATGACACCAAAATTGGAGGTGTAGTGGACAGTGAAGAGGGTTACTTCAGATTACAACAGGATCTGGGCCAGATGGGCCAATGGGCTGAGAAGTGGCAGGTGGAGTTTAATTCAGATAAATGCGAGGTGCTCCATTTTGGGAAAGCAAATCTTAGCAGGACTTATACACTTAATGGTAAGGTCCTAGGGAGTGTTTCTGAACAAAGAGACCTTGGAGTGCAGGTTCATAGCTCCTTCAAAGTGGACTCGCAGGTAGATAGGATAGTGAAGAAGGGGTTTGGTATGCTTTCCTTTATTGATCAGAGTATTGAGTACAGGAGTTGGGAGGTCATGTTGCGGCTGTACAGGACATTGGTTCGACCACTGTTGGAATATTGCGTGCAATTCTGGTCTCCTTCCTATCAGAAAGATGTTGTGAAACTTGAAAGGGTTCAGAAAAGATTTACAAGGATGTTGCCAGGGTTGGAGGATCTGAGCTACAGGGAGAGGCTGAACAGGCTGGGGCTGTTTTTCCTGGAGCATCGGAGCCTGAAGGGAGACCTTATAGAAGTTTACAAAATTATGAGGGGCATGGATAGGATAAATAGACAAAGTCTTTTCCCTGGGATCAGGGAGTCCAGAACTAGAGGGCATAGGTTTAGGGTGAGAGGGGAAAGATATAAAAGAGACCTAAGGGGCAACGTTTTCACACAGAGGGTGGTACATGTATGGAATGAGCTGCCAGAGGATGTGGTGAAGGCTGGTAAAATTGCAACATTTAAGAGGCATTTGGATGGGTATATGAACAGAAAGGGTTTGGAGGGATATGGGCCGGGTGCTGGCAGGTGGGACTAGATTGGGTTGGGATATCTGGTCGGCATGGATGGGTTGGACCGAAGGGTCTGTTTCCATGCTGTACATCTCTATGACTCTATGGGTACTTTACGTCAGTATTCACCAAGGAGAGTGACATGACAGATGTTGAGGTTAGAAATAGATGCTTGATTACTCCCCGTCAAGTTGGCAGAAGGAGGGAGCAAGTGTTGGATATTCTAAAAGGAATTAAGGTGGACAAGTCCCCAGGTCTGGATGGGATCTATCCCAGGTTACTGAGGGATGTGAGAGAGGAAATAACTGGGGCCTTAACAAATATCTTTGCAGCATCCTTGAACATGGATGAGGTCCCAGAGAACTGGAGAATTGCAAATGTTGTCCCCTTGTTTAAGAAGGGTAGCAGGGATTATCCACATAATTATAGACCAAAGAGCCTGACATCAGTGATTGGGAAGCTGCTGGAGAAGATACTGAGGGATAGGATATATACCCATTTGGAAGAAAATTGGTTTATCAGTGATAGGTATCATGTCTTTTTGCAGGGAAAGTCATGCCTTACCAGCATGACTTAATAGCATTCCTTGAGAAAGTCACAACGTTGATTGATGAGGAAAGGGCTGTAGCTGTCATATACATGGACTTCAGTCAGACGTTTGGTAAGGTTCCCAATGGTAGGTCGCATGTGGTCCAGGGTGTGTAAACTAGATGGATAGAGAATTGGCTGGGCAGCAGGAGATAGAGTAGTGGTGGAAGGAAGTTTCTCAAAATGGAGAACTGTGGTCAGTGGTGTTCCACAGGGATCGGTGTTGGGACCACTATTGTTTGTGATATACATAAATGATCTGGACAAAGGTATGGATTGTCTGATTAGCAAGTTTGCAGATGACACTAAGATTGGTGAAGTAGCAGATAGTGAAAGGGACTGTTAGAGAATGCAGCAGAATATAGATAGATTGGACAGTTGGGCAGAGAAATGACAGATGGAGTTCAATCTGGGAAAATCCGAGGTGATGCATTTTAGAAAATCCAATTCTAGAGTCAACTTTACAGTGAATGGAAAAGCCCTGGGGAAAATTGATGTGCAGAGAGATCAGGGTGTTCAGGTCCATTGTACCCTGGAGGTGGCAATGCAGGTCTATAGAATGGTCAAGAAGGCATACGGCATGCTTTCCTTCATTGGACGGCGTATTGAGTACAAGAATTGGCAAGTCATGTTACAGTTATGTAAGACTTTGGTTCAGCTACATTTGGAATGTTGCGTACAGTTCTGATTGCCACATTACCAAAAGCATGTGGATGGTTTGGAGAGTGTGCAAAGGAGGTTCACCAGGATGTTGCCTGGTATGGAGGGCACTCGCGATGAAGGAAGGTTGAGTAGATTAGGATTATTTTCATCAGAAAGATGGAGGTTGAGGAGTTACCTGATTGAGGTCTACAAAATCATGAAAGGTATTGATAGGATGAATAGCAAGAAGCTTTTTCCCAGAGTGGGGGTCTCAATTACTAGGGGTAACGAGTTCAAGGTAAGAGGGGAAATGTTTAAGGGAGGTATGCGTGGAAAGTTATTTATGCAGAGGATGGTTGATGCCTGGAAAGAGTTGCCAGCGAAGGTGGGCACAATAGCATCATTTAAGATGTATCTAGACAGATACATGAATGGGCAGGGAGCAGAGGGATACAGATCCTTAGAAAATAGGCGACAGGTTTAGATAGAGGATCTGGATCGGCGCAGGCTTGGAGGGCTGAAAGGCCTGTTTTTGTGCTGTGATTTTCTTTGTCTTTGTCCTTTGTAGTTTTAAAGTAGTGATGGAAAAGGATAAACCTGATCTCAAAGTTAAGGAAGGCAAATTTTGACAGTATTAGGCAAGATAGAATTTTCCAAATGAGTTATAAAACTGAATGAACAAGGAAAGCTGGGGGATAACAGCGTGCAGTAGAACAGCTCTCAAGGAGCTCTCCAACATGAGGTATTGAATGTCTGAATAGCCTCAGCAGAATGAAGGTCATCACTGAAAAGGATATCAAAAGGTATTGAGATATTGATGTGGCTAATAGTGCTTGAAATAATTTAAGTATTGTTGTTTGAAGACAAATTGGAATTAACGGTTGAGACCAGGATCAGATTAGTGCAGTCTTTGGGGTATTCAATTACAGATTAAATCTCAATGACATCACATCATTAAAATAAAGCTATTGTTCAAAATTATAAGAAGCCTGAAGGTGCAATCACAGTTTCCCAGTGGAGATGCAACACAATATAAAATAAAGTCTCTGGATAAAATAAATGTCTCATCTCCAATTCTGAGAGGATTCTCCAATTTGGACAGATTGTCAGCAGCAGGAAGGGAGAGGTTGTTTCACAGACAACAGAATGTATTTTCTAAGACTACAGTATACTACACCACCCTTGCTGGTGTTCCTGGTAGGCATTGTTATCACTTTAAGTTGTATAAATCGCTGCATTGAAACATAGTTATTTCTACTTACAACTGATAATTGTTATATTTCCATTTAGCAAAGCAAATCCTGATGTCAGACAGTAGTGTCCTCACTTATTGAGTTTAAAGCGAATAGTTTGTCAGTTCGGAGGTTCCTCAGTAATGTTCGGCATTGTGTGTTTCCCTATACTGTGCAGAATGGGTTTACACTGAGGCCATATTGATGGAGTTTGGCTGAGCACTGGCCCTGGCTGGTCTAGAAAGTGTTTTGGAAGACCACCCTCTCTCTGTGGTAGTTCACAGCCTGCTATCGGTCAGATGGGTTTTGTAACAACCCACCTCTCAGTGACACCTGGTTTTTCCCATTCCTTGATGGAAAGGGATTGTGTTGGTGGACCTTGCTCAGTCAGCTTGCTCCAAATGGGAGCCTAGATAAAACAGGGCAATGGGTGGGTTCAGCAGGTTATTATGGAGTAAAAAGTGAGGGTCAGCAGAGATGGCTTTGACCATCTTGTGGGTTTTTATCAGTCAGTGGATGTGTGGGGTCATGACGTTGGTGAGGACAGATCACTGGGTTAATGCAAGTTTCCACTGTGAGATCAACTTCTGCAGTTAACATTTCCAAACTTACTATGTGGTGTAATTCCTCAGCTGAGGAAAGAAACTCTATCTGTAGCTCACAGACATTCTGCATTATCCAGAGATTGATTGGAATGTTGTGTACTGTTGATCCAGATCTCCAGGAATCACTCTGAATGAAGGTATTCCTGATCATGGAATTGTACTGAATGGGGATCACAAACCTCAGGCTGGACCCTCATGTTGCTGGGAGGATGTGTCATTGTAGAATTGTACAGAGTGGGGTAATTGCTCAGATATGAACTTCTGAGCCAGTATTCTTGCTTTTCTATGGGTATCTGTAAACGCAGCATTGGAGTAAATGGGGAGCACAAATAGCAGAATACCTGTGACCTCAATTGCAAGTGTTACAGGGAACGTCTTTAACTGTGGAACTGTATTACATGTGGGTTAATAGGAACACCAGGTTCCAGTGGCAATGTGATTCAGTCAGCATCTTTCAGTTAGAATTTTACCGAGCGTGGGTTCCTAGCCAAAGGGGAACAACTAACCCCAGTGTCCAAGTGTTACTGGGAGAATCTCTCAGAGTAAAATTACACTGAGTAGGGGTTACTGACTGGAGGGGAACAACTTACCCCTGTAGTTTTGCGCAGGGAGGAGTAACCCAGACTACAAACTTTAATTGTTTGTGAGGAATTGAATGCAATGGAATATCTGACTGCAGTGGGAAATAGAATGATAACTTGATTGAAACCATGTGATGCTTTATTTGTATTACATTTCTCATTTCTGATCTGTTCACAAATGGAGCTGTGAATGTAGCTTGGAAATATGATGGATTGCATGTGGGAAAATCTTCTCAGTTGGGTGAAGATGTTTAGTCCAAAGTTTCCAAAGTTAAATGATCCGTTGGAGATAAACAAATATAAGTCAATAGATGTGGAGCTGGAGAAGCACAGCAGGTCAGTCTGCATTGGAGGAGCAGGGAAGTCAATGATGTTTGGGGCTGGGATCCTTCATCAAGGCAGGGGACGGGAGGGGAGCAAAGAAATAAATAGAGGGAAGTGGATAGGGCTGGGGGAAGGGCAGGTAGGATGGTGATAGGTGGATGCAGGTAGGAGGTAATCGTGATTGGTTCATGGGGAGGGGTGGAGTGGACAGGTGAATAGGAGGATGGTCATACAGGAATATTAAAATTATTTGGAATAAAAGTGTCTGTTTCAACAAATAACTGACTTTAGTATCTGCAATATTGTGACTCTGATTAAGAATTGAGTTTGAGAGCATTACAGAGAATTAACAGTACAGAATGCAGAATCTAGGCCATTAAGTAGAGAAAATCATGAATGAGACATTTGACTTAAGACTTTACAACTCAATCCTGCCCACCACATTTAATGTCACGAACAGAGCTCACAAATCCAATTTCTCGAGTTGTGGGCATTTCTCTTCTTTTCATATGATAATGACAAATATTCTGACTCTGCTGGGTGTCCAGACTGTCACACATTGCCCATTTTTTATTCCCAGCCGCTGATCTTCCAAAGAAGCAAGTGTTAACTCTAAAGTGTGACAAACTCAGGACTGTTTGACTTGCATTTACAGAATATCTGTTCCTTAATCAGATCTTAATCACATCATAGAACACCAAGTTATAGTTCAACAGGTTTATTTGGAAGTACAGGCAGTCAATCCTTTATTCAAAATCCTGAAATCTGAAAAGCTCCCAAATCTGAAGTTCCTTTTGTGAAGTTTTTTCTCATTCACAAAGTTGTTTGGCGTGCAAACAGTTAACCCAACTCCACACCCACTCGACTCACATCAGATGTGACGATGGGGGCATGACCCAGCACCCAGCAATTCTGTCTCAGGGCCTGTAATACTCACCAATGAGTCCGCTGTTCGGTACAATTTTTTTAAAAATCACCATTAAACTGTCACTTATTCTGAAATGCGAAAACTTCAGAATTTCAAAAACCAACTGTTCCCAAGGGTTCAGATAAAGGATTGTGTACCTGTAGTAGCTTTCGGAGCACTGCTCCTTCGTCAGGTAGCTGGTGGGGCAGATTCATAAGACACTGAATTGAGAGCACAAGAGCATAGTGTCATGCAACTGATACAATATATTGAAGAAATCTAGATTGTTGTTAAGTCTTTCTTTTAGAATTGGTTGCGGGTTTTGATTCACTAATATGTGAATCCCAGAATTTCTTTCAAGTCATATTCCCGAGATAACTTAAGGTTTTATAAAAACAAGTGACATTCCTGCTCAGACAATGCATTAAATGTGTGAGGTGAGAGACTGTATCTATTCCATCCTTGAGTCAGACTGGTTCTAGTTCCAACGTAGGAATTTATAAAATGTTACATGGATTGACTGCCTGCATTCACTGCCTGCAGATTGTGTGCTTCTTGAGCAAAATAGATTGTATCTATAAATACAATTCTGCCAATGCAAATTCAGAACTTGACTTAAATGTCTGTGTGTGTGCATGTGAGGGAGAGGAGTGTGCGTGCGAGCGAGACCATGTGCTTGGTAGAGTGTGAGTGTGATGGAGTATAAGCCTGTGAGAGGGTGTGCTTGTGAGGGTTGTGTGTGTGTGTGGCTGAGAGAATATGTATGTGAAAGAATCAGTGTGAGTGTATGAGCATATATGTGTGTGTGAGTGTGTATGGTGTAGTGGAGTCAACTGTAGTGTGACATAAACCCCAGATCCCAGTTGAGGCCATCCTCTGGGTATCAAATGTGGCTATTGACCACTCCACCTATACGCACTCCACTAAGCATGCACACACTCACACTCTGTCCCTCTCCCCCACCGCCCCAACACACGCACTCTCTCTCTCTCTCTCCTTCCCACATGCATGCACACACACACATATGTCAATGAGGTGAATTTGCATTTGCAGAATTGTATTTGCAGATACATTCTATTCTATATTATTGACCAGAGACAAAGTAATTTGTATTTTAACCTCATCCATAAACACACCCTTGGCGAAAGCAAATTCAACAAAATAGTGTGATTCTCATTGCAGTCTTCTCATTCTAACGCGGCAGAATAAAATACTGAAAGAACCCTTTCAACAACTGAGAGAGCCCTCAAGATTTTCTGCAGCAGCAGAGAGAGAGCTGTATTGACCAGTTTCAACTCCAAAACACGAAGTTCAACAACAGAAAGCAGAAACTAAAACCCTGGGAGTTCGTGAGCCTAACTCCATCCACTCAGGTGTTTTTCATGTAAAATTAAAAAATAACAAAGCTATTTAATCTGCTTTCCATGAGCAGACTCCTCACCATTAGTTGACAATAGCTCTCTTCAAGAGAACAGGACAAAATAAATCCCTCTTAAAGGCATATTTCCGTCACACTGAAGCCCCATGTGGCCCAGACCATGTTAGAATGAAAGCTTACCTCCTCTGAGGAGATGGGATTCATTTTCCTGACAACTGATAACAGTTTGGTGGTCACCTGTTAAGTATAGATTTGTATAGAATTCACCATCTGCCGTTGTGGATATCGAACCCAGCTCCCCTTGATCTCTGAAATCATTATCTCATAAGACCAAAACGCCATCATCTCCCCTAATCTTTGACATTGGACTGGATCCACAGCAGCAGTTCCTGATACCAAGCTCCAAGAAGGCAGCGGAGTAGGATGTTCCAGCCAGAACTCATCCACTCCACGTGTTCTTCTTTCTCTTTTCCTGCTCTTTTTCTTCCTGGCCGCTGGTGAGCAATGATTCCTTGCCTGCAGAGATGATTCCCAGCCTTTGGTGACGACTCCTGGCCTCTGGGAAGCGACGATTCTTTGCCTGCAGAGATGATTCCCGGCCTTTGGTGATGACTCCTGGCCTAGCACAGCAGCCTCCGCTCACGGTCTCCTGGCCTGGCACAACAGATTCCTGGCATGTTGTGGCAGCCTTCTAGCTTCCCATAGCAGCATTCCGGTGAGGCACGGTATCCTCCTGGCCTGTTGTAGGGGTCTCCCAGCCTAGCACAGCAGCTTTCCAGTGTGGTGTACCATCCTCTATTCTTGCCGCAGTGACCTCCCAGTGTGGCAACCTCCTGACCTGGTACAGTGGCCTTACAGCACAGTGACCTCCCCGCCTGGTGCAGCAGTCTCCCAGGGTGACATGGCAATGTCCTAGTCTAGTGTAGCAGCTTCCTTGCATAGCGGCTTCTTGGCATGGTGTGTCATTGGCGCAGACTGAAAACTAGCTTCCAGCATGGTCTGCTGTCCTGAATTTTTACTTTTGTATCTCAGTTGGCACTGTAATTGGTGAGGTATAAACTTCTCACTGTACTCATTGAGTTTATGGGACAATAAAGGCTATTCTGTGTTTGGTCTCCTCGAACAAGTTGTGATGCAATTCTGGTGATCTCCACAGAGAGTGCTGGTTAAACCGTGAAGATTCCTAGCCCTAGTGTATGCTCCAAATCTGGGAGGGGGATCTCCATTCACAAGGAGAGAGCCTAGGAGAGGGGTTTTGGAGCGTGAGCCTAGACATCAGGCAAGAAGCTTTGCTTAATCCCACATAAAGTGTCTGATTTCTAAAGATGCAATGAATGATGCTGCATGGATTCAGATTTTATTTATGTGAAGACTATGGTTTACAGGCTTGAATGTGTGGGGGAATTCCATCACAAATATTGGAAGCTGGATGGCATGGTTGCTCGGTGATTAGCACTGCTGTCTCGTAGCACCAGGAAGACAGTTTCATTCCCAGCCTCTGGTGACTGTGTGCCATTTATATATTTTCTCTCAGTCTGTTCTGGGTACTCTGGTCTCCTTACACAGTCCAAAAATGTGCAGGGTCGGTGGATTGGCCATGGGAAACACACGGTTACTGGGATTGGGTAGGCAGCTGTTTGAGTGGGATGCTCTTCAGATAGTTGGTGCAGACCTGTTGGGCTAAAGAGCTTGTTTCCACACTGTACAGATTAAAAAAAAACTCTTGTATATGATGCTATCTAACCTGGGACATGATGGTTGGATTCACTGCTGAATACCTTCATAATTCAGATTGTCAGTATGTTCAGTCCTGTGCATGAGGGAGTGACTCAATGTCCAATCTTTCATTTGTCCATATTGTGGAGGGCATCCATTCCTAGATACTGTGGAGTGATTCAATATCTTGCACTATCTGTCATATAGTGTGGACATACAATTCTGGAGGCAATCTGAGCTACGGAAACTCCAAAGCTGAATGCAAACATTTTGCAGTCAATGTCCATGTCAGGTGTCTCCTATTCTTTATTTTCTTGATCCCAGGCGTCTTCTTGGGGATGTTCTGGTCTTATGGGAAACTCCTGCCAGTCACAGTAACCTATAAAGGAGAAGAAACAACTTCTGCCTTCCCCCAAAAATATTGAGTACATTAATGTCTTTCTGGGAGTAATTTGCTAATCATGTGATTCCCTTTGTGTCTCTAAAAGTGCAATTGATTCATTTGAGAGGTGTTACTATAGTGGTTCTGATGATAAGACACAGACAACAAATACGTTTGTGCTAAAATCCATCATGCACAGAGAATATTTGATCAGTAACTTTGTCTTTTTTTCTCTCTCTCTCTCTTATAGTTAGTCTAACAGCAATTCTATTCTTGGGCAAGTGTGGTCTTTCGACATGCACCACTCGTTATCTGGTAACCATGGCAGTGTCTGATCTACTGTACGTTACTTTTGATATCATGCTTCATAAGTTTACTTACTATTATTATCCATGGTGTTTCCTGGACATCACTCCTGTTTGTAGAGCCATCTATGCCCTGAACCGCTTGACCGTTGATTGTTCTGTCTGGTTCACTGTCGTTTTTTCTTTTGATCGATTTGTTGCCATTTGTATTCATCAGATGAAATCTCAGTATTGCACAGAGAAAACTGCAATGAGGGTTCTAGCAACAATCTGCATTTTCCTTTCTTTAAAGAGTATTCCCAACTATTTTCGATTTGAAGCCGGAAGGATCATTAACAATGTTCCATGGTACTGTTACACCACCTACAGATATTATAATGATGCTCATTGGCTGAGTTATAGATATATTGAAACATTTTTAACACCACTTCTCACATTCACTTTTATTCTCTTTCTGAACATCCTGACTGTCAGACACATTTTCGAAGCAGTTAAGACACGTAAGGGACTGAGGGGTCAAAGGAAAACAGAGAATGACCCCGAGATAGAGAGCAGAAAGAAATCTGTGACTTTACTCTTTGCTGTATCTGCCAGCTTCATACTTCTCTGGTTGGGGTATATTTTATATTTCTTCAATGTTGGTTATTATTTGGATGATTTTTATCTCTTCGAACTAATCACATTTATGCTGCGGGACTTAAGTTGCTGCACAAATGCATTTATTTATGTGGTGATGCAGAATAGTTTCAGAGACCAGTTAAAGTATGCAGTGAAATATCCCCTTATAAAAATAATTAAATTGATGAATAAATCCACGGAGCTGAGAGTCAACATTGGATGCGGCAGATAAAAGAACGAGGAGTCCAAGTGAGGGATGGACTGAAAGGAGAAGGAGGAGCAGCGACATGATAACACTCCTTTCCTAATGGGCAAGGAATGACTCCATCTGAGGGGCAAAGTGAATGAGATTGGAGGTGTAAAGCCAGTGTAAAGTGCTGTTAGCAATCAGCAACAGTTAGTAGGAAGTGGAGCAACAAAAGCCAAACCAAAAAAGGAATTAAATCTTCTTCCGCACTGAAGTCTCTGATATATACATCTGGAAAAGGTGAAAGAAAAGTTCCTGTTATAAAAACTAAACAATGAGATGTGTAAACAGAAAAAAAGTCTGTCTTTTTATTGCAAATATATTTTTAGCGATAATTTACTTTGCCCATTTCCACACTGTCTGCCCTGCTCTGAGACTGATATCACTCCATTTCATTATGCATTTCTTTACACAGTCTTTGGGAAAGTCGTTGGGAAACTCCAAGGCCCAATTAGAGGGCTTGGTGGCAGATGTGATCCGAAACTTGGGAATGGGGGCGGATATGGCAAATGAGGCAACATCTCATCATGAAAACATTTTGTGGCTCTCACTGTCTCCATTTAGCTCACTGTGAACTGACTCTGGATGAACCCTGTTTGCTTGTGGCTTCATATTGAAGGGTGTGATAAATTCAAAATGATATTTACATCATCATGAAGAATTGTTTCCATCTGCAGAACAGCTCCTATATCCCTGCCTCAGTTCATATTTGGTGAAACCCGTAATGTATTTCGTTGTTATATCTGGACCTTTGTTACATGCACCATATTGGCTGGAGACCAGATTAGAAACTCCATACCTTTACTTTGTCCAAGTGTCTTCCGCCATCCTTGCAAATTCCAGCAAATCCCAATATTCCCTGATCATCCAGTGACTGCAAAAACCAACACAGGCATATTGTCCTCCAAATTCTCGATTTTATATTCTCACTCGTGTATTCAAAATGTTCCATGTTCTTCCACTGATTTCATTTTTTTTTTTGGATTGTGAGAGTCTTGTTGCATAAACTCAATATGAAAGTGTTCGATGTTCTGCTATGCTGTAAATGTTACCAGCTGGTGTGATGGCTTAAAAAAAATTACAGGTTTTGTTGCAGAAAATCAAATGAAATGGCGGATAACAATCCCAGAAACAATAGTAAGTCTGATGATTGGGAGCAATTTAGGATCCTGCAGCACATGACCAAGAGACTGGTCGGGGAGGGACAGAATATGAATGCAGCCTTCCCTTGAAGCCAAGATGCCACTTACATTCCCAAGCCATTTCTAATCTCGATTATCACCTCCCAACAGCACTCACAAACCTATTTGGAGGAATTGTATGGATGTTCATTCCAGTTCTACCAAGATGTAAACTGTCCATCTTATTGAGTTCTAGCCTGCTCCAGAGCTGGTCCTAATGCCTTGAAACATGCTGCCTGACCTTCTGAACCCGTTTTCCAGACACATATTCAACCATCCAATTATTCTGCTCGGATTCTGATCAACACGTGGGACTGGCAGTGATTCTGAGAATACTGTGTTCCACATCCTGCTTTTCAATCTCATTCCTTGCTGCTTCAAATCTGTTATATGGGCTACATCCCTGCATTCCCACCGAGGTCTTTGTCACCAACATGGAGCACTACCTCTGTCGTTTGATCCTCCTGCAGCAGCAGAATTTCCTGCAGTTCTGTGATATCCCTGTTGGAGGGAGGTTATCGCATGCTGAAGGTATGTTTATAGCTGTAGAAACTCCACTCTGTTCCTCTAACTAAAGAGCTCATTATCAGTACTATGTACCCACTGTTCCTACCTTCCTGACATGACTCTGTCTGCATTCCTCTAATGAATCCTTTCCATCACAAGCTTCCAAAGCAGGAAACTGGTGTGTGATCTTGATCATCTCAGGGGACCCCTGAGATACCTGATTGTCACTCATTCCTTATTTACCCATACACACTAAACTGTGGTGGAGCCATCTCCATAAATGTATTATCCCCCTAATCCTCAGCCCCGTGGATGGCCCACAGTTACTCTCATTCTGGAAAACAGAGCTTCAGTTTATGCACACTGTGACATTTCCAGGAGATATGTTTATCTCTGACATATCGAACCTCCCAGAATCCCACATTCCACATGCTGACCATTTCCTTGCTCAGAGACAAAAAAAACTGCAGATGTTGAATTCCAAGGGAAACAAGCAGGAGGCTGGAAGAACACAGCAAGCCAGGCAGCATCAGGAGGTGGAGAAGGCAATATTTTGGGGGTAACTCTTCTTCAGGACTGGGGATGTGTTTGTGGGGAGCTGCAGATAAAGGGGGTGGCAGGGGCAGGGTGTGGGTGGGGATAGGTGAAGACAGGTAGAGGGTATGACCTGGTTGGTCAATGGGAGGAGTGAATCCGGTTGGTGGCTGGGAGGAAGGGTCGATGAGAAGAATGGAAGGGAGGGGGAGGGTCTAGGAAGGGAATCAGGGGATGGGAAAGGGGATTATTTGAAATTGTCTCACCTGTAAGGACTGTTTGGGGCACTGGATGGAGGTGAAGGGGGTGGTGTGCTGGTAGATTTTGCATCATTGGTGAGACAGAGGTTCACATGCCTCTCCTCCAACCTAATTTACTGTATCCGGTGCTCCCGGTGTGGTCTTTTCTACAACAGGGAGACCAAACATAAACTTAGTGAACAGTTTGCTGAGCATCTCGGCCAGGCTCACAGAGGCCAAGCGGACCTCCCAGTCACAGCCCATTTTAATTCCACTTCCCACTTCCTTTCTGACATGACCATCCTCGGCCTCCTCCATTGCCACTACAAATTGGAGGAACAACACTTCATCTTCCGCCTGGGCAGCCTGCAGTCCGGAGTACTCAACATTGAGTTCTCCAATTTCAAACAGCCTCCCTTTCCTTCCCCTGACTCCATTCCCAGCCTTTCCCCTCTCCCCTCTCCCTTCTAGCCACCAACTGTATTCATTCCTCCCATCGACCAAACAGCTTGACCTATCCCCACCTCACCACCCTGCTCCCCCCACCCTCTTTATCTGCAGTCCCCTTACACCCACCCCCAGTCCTGAAGGAGGGTTACACCCGAAACATTGCCTTCTCCACCTCCTGATGCTGCCTGGCTTGTTGTGTTCTTCTAGCTTCCTGCTTGTCTACCATTTCCTTGCAGCAGAGCTGTCTAATCTTATTTTGTAGTTACTGACCAGTTATAACATGTTAAATGGCTTACCAGTTAGTCCCAAAAATTTCCTTCCTCTGCACTGTATGAGGAACCAAGCACTTGGCATTGCTTCTCAATGAAAGCAAATGAAAAGTGGAGAAGAGTATTCTGTTCCCTTTTTCACCCAATCCATCATTCACCAAATTCACTCTCTGTGAGATCACAGCTTTGAGCTCTGTCAATCTCTTACTGTCCCTACATTGTAACTGCTTCAATGACACAGTGTACAGGCTTCATTTTGCTTCAGAAACATACACTGCTTGAAATTTGGAAAGTTGAATGCAGGTGCCTGCCTTGGGAAGGTTGGAGATTTCAAACCAGAAGAGTCTGACACTTTATGCAACCCTGTGTTGTACCTGTCCTGGGAATGTCTGATAGTGATAGTGCAGGGGTTTTTATTCTGTAACCAGACTATACTCTACCTGATGTAAGATTGCTTTATTGGGAAGTGTTGTATACAATATGTGTCCCTGCTCAAACCTGTAACAAAGAATACTTAAAAACCTCTCCAATTTCATTGCCATCACCACCCCAACTTGTTTCTGAACACTCACTGCAGATTGATTGTTCACTACCTGCACTTCCAAATCACTTGGATGATCTTGATACCTCAATAAGGTAAAAATCACATATTACCAGATTTTGGTCCAACAGGTTTATTTGGAAACACTAGCTTTCAGAGCGCTGCTCCTTCATCAGGTGGTTGAAGGAGTGTCACTCCAAAAGCTAGTGCTTCCAAATAAACCTGTTGGACTATAACCTGGTGTTGTGTGATTTTTACCTTTGTACACCCCAGTCCAACACTGGCACCTACAAATCTAATTAATAACTTCTTGATTCTCAATTCTCGTCAAAACTTGAGACATTTTAATACAACATGATCTGATGGTCAACGTGATATATAACTGGGTATGATCTTTGTGAATTTGTGCAGGATCTCCACCTTTGTAACTCAGCAACATTGCACAATTTATGCAAACTTACAATTCAGGGAGTGGCATTGAGGGTGTGGGATACAATCAGAGGATCAATAGTGACAGAGCTCTCTGATTATTGCAGAGTACCCAGGAATGTGCAGGCTCGGTGGATTAGACATGGGAAATGCTGGGTTACAGGGATATTGCAAGAAGGTGGGTCTGGCTTGATACTTTTCGGAAGGTCAGCAAGGACCCGATGGGCCGAATGGCCTGCTTCCACACTTTCGGGAGTCTATGGTTCTACAAAGTGCTCAGTTGGGCAGAAAAGTGACAAATCAAACTCAAACTGAAGAAGGGTGAAGTCATTTGTTTGGGAAGGGAATGTTGAGCCTGTGCAAGAACAGCAAAGCACAACATCGTGGGGCAGTGCAAGATGATTTTTGGGCAGGCACTGTGTATAATAGACAGAGACAAGCAGAGAAATAGAGACAGCTAGAGAGAGAGAGAGACAGCTAGAGAAAGAGGGAGAAAGAGATAAAGGGTAAAGTCAGGTACAAGGACGAAGAGACAGATGAAGTCAAACGTTCTTACATCGAGGTCAAGAGAGAGGAAACAAAGATAAGGACAGACAGAAACACAGTGAGAGGAGGGCGGGCACAGAGAGAGAGAGAGATAGAGACTTACTTGATAAGTCTGTGAGACCATACTCCTGACTTTGGCACAAGCCCCAGGAGATTTGCAGGGTCCACAAGGCTGATTCTGGCATTGTCTTTTCTGGTGCCGAGACCATGCCAGGTTATTTATGTGGTTTCATTTCTTCATTGAGACCTTGTTAGCCATTGATACAACTTGCTATTTCAGAGAGTAGCTAAGAGTCAATTGTGTTGCTGTGAGTGTGGAGCCACATGTAGGCCAGACTAGGTGAGAATGGTAGATTTCCTTTCTTAAAGGAGATCAGTGAGCCAGATGGATTTTTCTGACAATTAACAATGGTTTAATGGCCATTAGTACATTCTTAATTCCAAATCTTTATTAATGAATTCAGATTTCACCAGCTGCTGTGATGGGATTTGTACCTGAGTCGCAGAGCATTTGCTGAGGTTCTGGATTAATCTGCAATCCAGCCCCCTGAGCCCCCACGACACCCCCCCCCCCCCCCCCACACCCCTCCCCCAATTTGATAAACTCTAACAGCATGTAAACTCCTCCAGCCCCTACACCCCTCCTTGCCTCTAAATGACTCCAGGCCTTACACCCCTCAATATCTCTGTAACTTCCTCCAGCCCCTACACTACTATCTCTGTAATCTCCTCCAATCCCTCCAACTATCTCTATAATATCCTCCAGCATCTACTTGCCTCCCAGATCTGTAATGAGCTCCAGCCCAACACACATCCCTATCTCTGTCAGCCCCGACTCTCCTCCTTGTCTGTAATATTCTCCATGGGTCGACAGAATGTCCCCACTCTCTAAAATCCTCCAGCCCCTCCACTCGTCCCAATCTCAGTAACCTTCTCCAACCCTTACAGACTTCCATATCTCTGTAAAACCAGTATCTTTCCATTTGTCTATAACTTCATCCACCCCCAACTCACCATCCTGTCTCAGAGCCCCTTCAAGCACATACACTCGGCATATCTCTCTAACTTCCTCAAGAATCGACACCGTTCCCGAGTACTCTAAGCTCCTTCAGATCTACACCCTCCCTATCTCTGAAATCTGCTCCAGCCCTGACATCCCTCCCTATTGCTGTAACATCCTCCATCCCCTAAACTGTGCTCTATCTCCGTCAGCCCCTCCAGTCTCTGCAGCCCTCCCTATCACTGTTGCCTCCTCCAGCCTCTACACAACTTCCTGTTTCTGTTACCTCCTCCAACACTTACAAACCTCGCTATCTCTGAAAACTCCTGCAGCTGCTACACATCTCCCTATCTCTGTTATCTCCTCCAGACCATACAGCTCTCTCTATCTCTGTAACCTCCACTCAACCCTGCACTTCTCGATATCTCTGGAACTTGCTCCAGCCCCTATACTCTTTCCTATCATTGTTATTTCCTCCAGTCCCTCCAACTCTTCCTAACGCTGTGTCATCCTCCAGCCCATGCACTGCTCCCTGTCGCTGTAACCTATCACAGCAAGTGCATCCCTCCCTAAAACCGTGATTTCCACCAGTGATGTCAGGATTGGTTCGGTCAGAGGAGAGGAATAATATTTGGAATTTAAGTTTCTGACCCATGTTAAGAATCAATTCTGGATATTTTAACCAGTTTAACTAAGTTCTAAAATTCCTCAGAATAAATCTCTGAGCATTTAATCCCCATTCCCACCAAAACCTCAGTCAGTGCAAGAGAAAGATTTTTTTGAGGGACCTTTCAAATCTCACTACCTTCTGTCTGATCACCTCGCTAATGGGATTTACACAACACAATGTGGTCTCTGTGAAGCTGTTTTGATCTTCTTGCTGATCACATTCACTCTCAGACAGATCAGCCAGAGACATGGTCAGTGCAGTGATCTAGCCTTCCCTGTGTTTACTGGAGCAACCTCATGTCTCAAATGAAGCCAGTCTACAAATCAATTGTGATGTCTGAGCTCTCTCTGTGATGTACACAGTGAGGTCACACTTTGACCTGTCCAGTTCAAGAGGCCTCACTGCGATCAAACAGGGAGTTACTGAAACCCTCACTATAACATCCCTCAGCCCCAGCACCCCTCCCTATCTCTGTCCCCTCCTATAGCACCTAGAATCCTTCCATCTCTGTCACTTTCATTAATCTCTATAAACCTCCCTATCTCTGTAAATTCTGCCAGCCCCTAAACTCCTCCCTACCTTTATAACATGCTCCAGCTCCTGCACACCTCCCTAGGTCAGTCACCTCCCAGAGCACCTACAACCCTCCCATCTCTGTTACCTCCTTTAGCCACAACAAGCCTCCCTATATCTGTAAACCTGCTCCATCCATACACCCCTCATCTCTAATGTCCTTGAGAAACTACAAACCTTCCTATCTCTGTCAATCTTCCACCATCCATCAAAACTCATCCCTATCTTTGTAACATCTTCCAGACACTGTATCTGTACCTATCCCTATCTGTTCCAGCCCCAACATCCCTTCCTCTTTCTGTGTCACCATCCAGCGGTTACATCCCTCCCTGTATGAGAAGCCATCTTGACTATTGACATTATTCCATATCTCTCCAACAGCCTCCAACCCCTATACCACTCCCTACCTCTGTAAACCCCTCCAGCTCCACTACCCCCCGTTATCTCTGTAATCTCCTCCAGCACCTAAACCCTCCTTATCTCCTTATCTTCCTCCAGCCCCTTCACTATCCCTACAGGACATAGACGCTTCAGACAGGACAGGGAGGGAAGTAAAAGGGGGAGAGGAGTTGCATTGCTGGTCAGGGATGATAGCACGGCTGTGCTGAAGGAGGCACTATGGAGGGCTTGAATAGTGAGGCATTATGGGTGGAGCTGAGAACAAAGAAGGGCGCAGTTACGTTGTTGGGGCTGTATTACAGGCCTCCCAACAGTGAGCGTGAGGTAGAAAAATGAATAGGTAAACAGATTATGGAATGATGTAGATGCAGGGTAGAGATGATAAAAGCAAATTACTGCGGATGCTGGAATCTGAAACCAAAAGAGAAAATGCTGGAAAATCTCAGCAGGTCTGGCAGCATCTGTAAGGAGAGAAAAGAGCTGACGTTTCGAGTCTAACGGACCCTTTGTCAAAGGGTAGAGATGATGGGAGATTTTATTTTTCCCAACACTGACTGGGATACACATATGGTCAGAGGTCTGGATGGGGCATAACTTGTAAAAAGCATCCAGGAGAGTTTTCTAGAGCAGAATCTCAATAGTCCGATGAGGGATGGGGCCGTATTGCACCTGGTGTTGGAGAATGAGCCAGGCCAGGTGGTGGAAGTTGCAGTGGGGGATTTCTTTGGGAACAGTGACCACAATTCCGTAAGCTTTAGAATACTTATAGACAAAGATGAGAGTGATCCGAAGGGAAGAGTACTAAACTAGGCCAAGGCCAATTATATCAAAATTAGGCAGGAGCTGGGAATGTGGATTGGACACAGCTATTTGAAAGGAAGTCCACATTTGATATGTGGGAGGCTTTCAAAGATAGGTTAAAGATAGTGCAGAATAGGCATGTCCTGTTGAAGGCAAAGGATAGGAAGGGTAAGATTCGTGAACTGTGGATGACAGGAGAAATTGTATGACTAGCCAAGAGGAAAAGGGAAGCATACATAAGGTCCAGGCAGCTAAGAACAGAACAGGCCCTGGAGGAATATTGGGAGAGTAGGACCAGTCTTAAACAAGGAATCAAGCGGGCTAAAAGGAGTCATGAAATAGCTTTAATGAGCAGAATTAAGGAGAATCCCAAAGCATTTTATTCTTATATAAGAAGCAAGAGGATAACTAGAGAAAGGATTGGTCCACTAAAGGATAATGAAGGAAGGCTGAGTGTCAAACCTGAGAGAATGGGTGAGATTCTGAATGAGTCCTTTACATCAGTATTCACTGAGGAGAGGGACATGATGTATGTTGAGATTAGAGATATACGTTTGATTAGTCTGGATCACGTTAACATCAGTTGGGAAGATGTGTTGGGTAGGCTAGAGGTTATTAAGGTGGACAAATCCCCAGAACCGGACGGGATCTATCCCAGGTTGCTGAGAGAGGCGAGAGAGGAAATAGCTGGTGCCCTGGCAGATATCGTTGTGGCATCCTTAAACACAGGTGAGGTGCCAGACGACTGGAGGGTTGCTCATGTTGTCCCCCTGTCAAGAGGTTATTGGGGATATTCTGGGTAACTACAGACCAGTGAGTCTGATGTCAGTGTTGGGAAATTTGTAGGAGAAGGTACTGAGGATAGAATCTATTTATATTTAGAAAAGAATGCGCTTATTAGTGATAGGCATCATGGTTTTGTGCGGGGGAGATCGTGCCTTACCAACTTAGTAGAGTTCTTTGAGGAAGTGACTAAGTTGATAGATGAAGGAAGATGTCTTACACATGAACTTTAGTAAGGCATTTGATAAGGTTCCCCATGGCAAATCAATAGAGAAAATGAAGTCATATGATGTGTGTGGATAAAGAACTGGTTGAGCAACAGGAGACAGAGAGTAGTAGTTGAAGGGAGTTTCTTGAAATGGAGAAAGGTGACCAGTGGTGTTCCACAGGGATCAGTGTTGTTTGTGATATACATAAATGATCTGGAAGAGGGCACTGTTGGTATGATCAGCAAGTTTGCAGATGACACGAAGATTGGTGGAGTAGCAGAAAGCATAGCGGATTGTCAAAGAATACATGAGAATATAGATAGACTGGAGAGTTGGGTGGAGAAGTGGCAGATAGAGTTCAATCCAGGTAAATGTGAGGTGATGCATTTTGGGAAGTCTGATTCTAGAGTGAATTATACAATTAATTGAAGAGCCTCGCGGAAAGTTGATGAGCAGAGAGACCTGGGAGTGCAGGTCCATTGTACCCTGAAGTTTGCTGCATAGGTAGATAGAGTGGTCGAGAAGGCCTTAATCGGACGGGGTATTGACTATAAGAGCTGGCAGATCATGTTACAGTTGCACAGGACTTACGTTTGGCCATATTTGGAATACTGCATATATTTCTGGTCACCACATGACCAAAAGGATGTGGACACTTTGGAGAGGGTACAGAGAAGGTTTATGAGGATGTTGTATGGTATGGAAGGTGCTAGCTATGAAGAGAGGTTGAATAGGTTACGTTTGTTTTCATTTGAAAAAAGGAGATTGCGGGGGGAATCTGATTGAGGTTTACAAAATCATGAAGAGTATAGACACGGTGGATAGAGATAAGCTTTTTCACAGGGTGAAGGATTCATTAACGAGAGGTCATGCTTTCAAGATGAGAGGTGAAAAGTTTAGATTAGATTAGATTACTTACAGTGTGGAAACAGGCCCTTCGGCCCAACAAGTCCACACACCGACCCGCCGAAGCGCAACCCACCCATACCCCTACATTTACCCCTTTAACCTAACACTACGGTCAATTTAGCATGGCCAATTCACCTGACCTGCACATCTTTGGACTGTGGGAGGAAACCGGAGCACCCGGAGGAAACCCACGCAGACACGGGGAGAATGTGCAAACTCCACACAGTCAGTCGCCTGAGTCGGGAAATGAACCTGGGTCTCTGGCGCTGTGAGGCAGCAGTGCTAACCACTGTGCCACCGTGCCGCCCACACAAAGGGGGGTGCACACAGTAAGTACTTTACACAGAGGGTGGTAGGTGCCTGGAACATGTTGCCAGCAGAGGTAGTGGAGGCAGGTAAAGGAGATCAATTTAAGATGCGTCCTGACAGATGCATGAGTAGATGGGAAGCAGAGGGATACTTAGGAATTGGGCGACAGGTTTAGACAGTTGATTTGGATCGGCTCAGGCTTGGAGGGCTGAAGGGCCTGTTCCTGGGCTGTAAATTTTCTTTGTTCTTTATTCACAACCAGCTATATCTGTATTGTCCAGTGCATATGTCGGAGATATGTCATGTCAACAAAGATTGCTCATCAGTGACAGAGTGGGTTTTTGGTTAATACAGAATTCTCAGGATGTAACAGTGCCCTGAGAAGACAGGCCCATTGCACCAACAGCCAGAGGACATTTCCCTGTGTCCTCCCACTGAAACTGGGTTGGAACAGACTTTCTGTAAAACCAATGAATTGGTCACTTGACTACAGGTCCGTTTCCTGAAAACTGAGAGTAAATGGCCATATTTGAGTTAACAATGAGAATTTATTCAGAATCTGACAGTAATCATGCATCCTGTAAACAGTGAAGGGGACATGACAGAGTACCTCCCTTTGTTATCGCTGTCACAGTTTTCTTTTGTTTTGATTCCTTTCAGATGACAGTTGGTAAGGATCCTGTAATTTACATCCCCATCTTCTGCTTTTTCTCTTTTCCCATTCCACCTGTTCCTTGTACCATTTTGGTCAATATTGTTACTCTGTCATTTCAGCCTCTCCTGCCCTCCAGCCCATCACAGCCTTTCCCTTCTGCTCTTCTTCCCACCTTCCAGCTGAGACTCAAGTAACAATGCATGTAGTTCCCTCTCACACACACTCACATGATCACTGACAGAGATACAGTGACAAAGAAGGGTCATCAATTCCACAGGCTCAGACAGAGACAATGTTCAGTCTCACGCTGATCCCATGTTCTGGTGATATATTTTTATTCTAACACTCAAACAGAGTGAGAGAGAAAGAAATGATTTATATTTCTCTCCTAATTGGTCTGGAAACAAATCCCAGCCTCCAAATCACAGCGACTATAAGATCAATAAGAACTGTGTTAATCTCTCAATAGTAACCTACAACAACCAATTGAAGAGTATGTTTAAGCAGATTTATAATTTGAAAAACTATATACTCCAGATGCTGTGAACATTAAATAAAAACAGAGACTATTGGAAATACTCAGTCACTTTCTCTGATGAAAGGTCATTGACCAGAAACATTCATTATGTTTGCCTCTCCACAGATGCTGTCTGATCTGCTGAGTATTTACAGCACTTTCTGTTTACATTATGTAAGTTTACTCCATGTTCAGAAGGCACACAAGTTATTTAATTAAAACAGATATTCCCATAGAGTTCAGGTTATTTATAATTGATATACCACATAGAAAACTATTTGTACATTACAATATTAAAGATATAATTACAAACAAAAATATGGAGATAAACATTAAATATGTGATCATAGTCTATCAGACATATAAAGAATAACAGATCTGAGTGCTGAGTGACCTCACTCCTATGTACAATATCAAAGGTTGGGAAACAAACTCTACAAATCATCCTTACAGGCTGTAATATCCAGAAACTGAATTAATCCCACTGTCAGTTCCAAAGTTTTTAACCTTTGGATCAGGCCAATCCTTTTCCATAGCTATTTTAAAACTGATAGAATTGTGGTAAGTGTTTCCCCACTAATACCTCAGTGACTTGCCCTGCCTTATTTCCCAAGAGAAGGTTGGATTTTGACCCTTCTCTCAGAGGGCCGTCTACATATTGATTGAGAAAGATTTATTGAATACACTTAACAAATTCCTCCCAGCCATTACCAATCTGTGTTTGGAAAGTTAAGATCCCCTTATTATTCTTACAGCTATCAGTGACCTCCCTACATATTTGCTCCTCAATATCCCGCTGACTACTGGGAAATCTATAGTAGAATCCCATCAAAGTAATAACACCCTTTTTTCACAATTCGTATCGCTTCATGGACAATCCATCAGGAATATCTTCTCTAGTGGGCGGCACGGTGGCACAGTGGTTAGTACTGCTGCCTCACAGCGCCAGAGACCCAATTCCCACCTCAGGCGACTGACCGTGTGGGTTTGCACATTGTCCCCGTGTCTGCGTGGGTTTCCTCCGGGTACTCCGGTTTCCTCCCACAGTCCAAAGATGTGCAGGTCAGGTGAATTGGCCATGCTAAATTGCCTGTAGTGTTAGGTAAGGGGTAAATGTAGGAGTATGGGTGGGTTGCGCTTCGGCGGGTCGGTGTGGACTTGTTGGGCCGAAGGGCCTGTTTCCACACTGAAATGTAATCTAATCTACGTACTGCTGTGATTTTTCCCTAATCAAAATAGCCCCCCCCCCTCCCTTGTTGCCTCCCCTTTAATCCTTCCTATGAACAGTTCATTTGAGCTCAATTTTGGAGCACCCGATCTTACTACTTCTGATGAAGGGTCACTGACTTGAAGTGTTAACTATTTTCTCTCCACAGGTGTTGCCAGACCTGCTGAATTTCTCCAGCAGTTGTGGTTTACCCAGCTTCAGCAGCAAGTCAAATTCCAAGTTATTTCTTCATTCCCCTTTCTCCTGCTGTGACTGTCATGCTCGGGATGTCCTGGTATTGGCCATTTAATTGGTTTCAATGACATCTCTGTCCTGTTTCAAGCCCATCCCCAGATGTCATCTCTCTGCTCCTCTCGTCAAGATTACGGTTGAAGAAATATGTGCAGCTGTCTGGGATGTTATTTCCAACTGCCGTATCTTCATCGTCATTGTAACAATGGGACACAGTTCTCCAATACAGTGGTTATGTCTTGACTATCTTTGATGCAGTTCCTTGGTCAGGGAAACATTTCTACTTCAAAACCAATTCATGAGATGATGCCTCAGACAAATCTTTCCCACAGATCTTCGCCACATCAGGTTTATATTCATTAACATGGAATAAATCACATAGTTACATGATTCACTGTGATTAAAGTAATAAAATACGAAACAATGCATTGGATTATCATTTGTATGTGTGCATTAGTGTGTGAATGTGCAGTGACAACATTAATCATCTTGCACTTGACAGTTCTATAATTTTCATAGTTATCTTTTTGCTCTTAATCTCCTGATAAACATGTTTTTCTTGTTGATCTTACCCACTAACATTGCCCTGTGCTTCCTTGCCCTTTCCAAGTTTGTTTTAGTTTACAGTTCACCCATTTAGATTCTAAGCTAAGCTTCCCACAGTTTTTGAATTGTTTTGTCAGGATCAGTATCTTTCTTTTACTGTTTCCTGTCACCCTGTTTGCTTGGGGACACCAATGGGAGCCTAGGTCTGGAAGGATAATTATTTCTGTTGTTGGATCATGTTTACACTGTGTGTCTAGAATCTCACTTTTGAAATCCTCACACTGATTTGTCAAATATCTGCATCCAGTCCAACTTCGCCAGATAATCTCTGAGATAATAAGATTTATTCACACCAGACATCATGTTTTAGACTTGTTTACTTTGCCTTGTTCCATATTTATGCTAAATGTAAATGTATTAATGTCAGCAGCTCATAAAGAGGCCCTCTCTCTCAGTTCATCCAGAAGACCAGCTTCATTTCAGAACATCAATTCCTGATTTGCTCTTCCTCTCACTGGGTTCTTGTGTGCTAAAGAGGTTCGTTAAATATGATACAATGAATGTTTTGCTCTCAGTTCCCACTCAGTGTGAGGGGGAGAGAGAGAGAGTGGGAGCAGGCAGTGTGAGGGAGAGAGAGAGTGGGAGTGGGCAATGTGAGGGAGAGAGAGAGTGTGAGCTGGCAGTGTGAGGGACAGAGAGTGGGAGTGGGCAGTGAGAGGTAGAGAGAGAGTGACAGCGGCCAGTGTGAGGGAGAGGGAATTGGAGCGGGCAGTGTGAGGAAGAGAGAGTGGGAGCCGACAGTGTGAGGGAGAGAGAGAGTGGGAGCAGGCAGTGTGAGGGAGAGAGAGAGTGGGAGCCGGAACTGTGAGGGGCAGAGAGTGGGAGTGGGCAGTGTGAGGGAGAGAGTGAGTGGGAATAGGCAGTGTGAGGGAGAGAGAGAGTGGGAGCCGGCAGTGTGAGGGAGAGAGTGTGGGAGCAGGCAGTGTGAGGGAGAGAGAGAGTGGGAGCTGGAACTGTGAGGGGCAGAGAGTGGGAATGGGCGGTGTGAGGGAGAGAGAGAGTGGGACCCGGCAGTGTGAGGGAGAGAGAGTGGCAACGGGCAGTGTGAGGGAGAGAGAGTGGGAGCGGGCAGTGTGAGGGAGAGAGTGAGTGGGAACGGGCAGTGTGAGGGAGAGAGAGTGGGAACGGGCATTTGTGAGGGAGAGAGTGAGTGGGAGCGGGCAGTGTGAGGCAGAGAGAGTGGGAGCGGGCAATGTGAGGGAGAGAGAGTGGGAGCGGGCAGTATGACGGAGAGAGAGTGGGAGCCGACAGTGTGAGAGAAAGAGAGTGGGACCCGGCAGTGTGAGGGAGTGAGAGAATGGGAGCGGGCAGTGTGAGGGAGAGAGAGAGTGGCAGCGTGTAGTGTGAGGGAGAGAGAGTGGCAGCGGGCAGTGTAAGGGAGAGAGAGTTGGATTGAGCAGTGTGAGGGAGAGAGTGAGTGGGACCCGGCAGTGAGAGGGAGAGAGTGGGACCTGGCAGTGTGAAGGAGAGAGAGGGAGTGGGAGCGGGCAGTGTAAGGGAGAGAGTGAGTGTGACCCAGCAGTGTGAGGGAGAGTGGGATCTGGCAGTGTGAGGGACAGAGAGAGTCGGGGAGTGGGCAATGTGAGGAAGAGAGAGTGGCAGCGGGCAGTGTGAGGGAGAGAGTGGGAGCTGGCAGTGTGAGGGACAGAGAGTGGGAGCGGGCAGTGTGAGGGAGAGAGAGAGTGGCAGCGGGCAGTGTAAGGGAGAGAGAGTTGGAGTGGGCAGTGTGGGGGAGAGAGAGTGGGACCCTGCAGTGTGAGGGAGAGAGAGAGTGGGAGCGGGCAGTGTGAGGTAGTGAGAGTGGGAGCCGGCAGAGTGAGGGAGAGAGAGAGTGGGAGCGGGCAGTGTGAGGGAGAGTGAGAGTGGCAGCGGGCAGTGTGAGGGAGAGTGGGACCTGGCAGTGTGAGGGAGAGAGAGAGTGGGACCCGGCAGTGTGAGGGAGAGAGAGTGGGACCCAGCAGTGTGAGGGAGAGAGAGATTGGGAGCGGGTAGTGTGAGGGAGAGAGAGAGTGGGAGCCGGCAGTGTGAGGGAGAGAGAGTGGAACCTGGCAGTGTGAAGGAGAGAGAGAGGGACCGGGCAGTGTGAGGGAGAGAGTGAGTTGGAGCGGGCAGTGTGAGGGAGAGTGGGACCTGGCAGTGTGAGGGAGAGAGAGAGAGACAGGGAGCGGGCAGTGTGAGGGAGAGAGAGTGGAACCTGGTAGTATGAAGGAGAGAAAGAGAGAGGGACCGGGCAGTATGAGGGAGAGAGGGAGTGGGAGCTGGCAGTGTGAGGGAGAGAGTGGGACCTGGCAGTGTGTAGGAGAGAGAGGGAGTGGGAGCGGGCAGTGTAAGGGAGAGAGTGAGTGTAACCCAGCAGTGTGAGGGAGAGTGGGTCCTGGCAGTGTGAGGGACAGAGAGAGACAGGGAGTGGGTGTGTCTTCCAAACCTTCCAACAATTGGGTTATTAGGGAAATACTATCCGTTACCCCCACACACTGGAACCAGCCCCTCTCCCCCAACCATATTCAGTACAACTATTAGCACCTCGTCCCCATCCAACATACACACAACTCAGCCCCTCAATACACAGAGTGAAATCCTGGGGCATAGTCTAGATAAATGCCTCTTTCACACTGATACTGACCTCCCAAGACATCCAACAACTCAGTACAATGCAACAGCTCAGTTGCTCCTCTCTGTCGCAAATATAATTCCCGACACAAGAAAAGCAGCTCCCATTTATTCCAAATCTTAGCAGAAAGACTACCTCATCCATTACACACACCATTAACTGCTCGTGAATTTGAAAATACGTATTTTATGTTTGTGTTAAGTTTGTAAGTTGTCGGGAATTATGCACAAGAGAGGCACAGGCAAAAACCCTGAACGGGAACACTTCATTTTAAGTGGTCACACCTCCACACTCATCCCTTCACTCAGCCCCAACCTCTCCTCATGGGTCACCTGACCAGCTCTCTTGAAGGGACAGCACACGAACTACATACATGACACTTCACCCCCTTTATATTAAAGGGGGTGAAGTGTCAATCAGCATGTTAATCTGTTACTCTGTTAATCAGCATCTATACAACCATTAAAAAGATTATATTTGGCATTGTAGCCAACATTGGATGAACTTTGGATCATTCAGGAGGTAGGGGTGGGGTTTATTGAGGGGAGTTACAGGGCAGTAGTCACACTCAGGTGCAAGAAAGAGGCAGATGGGTTACAGACAGGGCATGGAAAGGGAACCCCTCAATAACAAGTATACCATTTTGGATATTGGTAGGGGGGACAACTTACCAGGGGTCAGCCATGGGGTGCAGGTCTCTAGCACAGAGTGTGTCCCTGTTGCTCAGAAGGGAACGGGGAGATGAGCAGAACATGAGTCATTGGGGACTGCATAGTTAGGGGACAGATAGGAGGTTCTGTAGGAACGAAAGAGATTCACGGTTGGTGTGTTGCTTTCCAAGTGCCAGGGATTGTGTTGAGTTGGATCGTGCTTTTGGGATCCTGGAGGGGGAGGCGAAACAGCCCCAAGTCGTTGTTCACATAGGCACCAACAACATAGGTAGTAAAAGGGATGGGGATTTAAGGCAAAAATTCAGGGAGCTAGGGTGGAAGCTTAGAGGTAGTACTCCGGTCTCTGGTTTGCTGCCTGTGCCATATGCTAGCGAGGTGTGGAATAGGGAGAGAGAGGAGTTGAACACATGGCTACCGGGATAGTACAGGAGGGAGGGCTTTGGATATCTGGAAAATTGGGGCTCTTTCTACGGTAGATGGGACCTCTACAAACAGGGTGGTCTGTACCTGAACCAGAGGAGTACCAATATCCTGGGGGGGATATTTGCTAACGCTCCTCAGGAGGGTTTAAACTAATTCAGCAGGATGGGAACCTTAATTGTAGTTCCAGTGTCCAGGAGGTTGAGAGTAGTGAGGTCAGAAATGAGGTTTCAAGGTGACAAGAGTGCACTGGCAAACAGAAAAGTGGGTTGAAGTGCGTCTACTTCAATGCCAGGAGCATCCGGAATAACTTGCAGCATGGGTTGGTACCTGGGATTTTGATATTTTGGTCATTTCAGAGGCGTGGTTAGAGCAGGGACAGGAATGGTTGTTGCATGTTCTGGGATTTAGATGTTTCAGTAAGAACAGAGAAGATGGTAAAAGAGTGGGTTGTGTGGCATTGTTAATCAAGGACAGTAGTACAGTAGCAGAAAGGGCGTTTGAGGACTCGTCTACTGAGGTAGTATGGGCTGAGGTTAGAAACAGGAAAGGAGAGGTGATCCTGTTGGGAGTTTTCCATAGGCCTCTGAATTGTTCCAGAGATGTAGAGGAAAGGAGAGCAAAGATAATTCTGGATAGGAGCAAGAGTAGCAAAGTAGTTGTTATTGGAGCCTTTAACTTTCCAAATATCGACTGGAAATACTATAGTTTGAGTACTTTAGATGGGTCAGTTTTTGTCCAATGTATACAGGATGGTTTCTTGACTTAGTATGTAGACAAGCCAACAAGAGGAGAGGCCACAGTAGATTTAGTATTGGGTAATAAACCTGGCCAGGTGTTAGATTTAGAGGTAGGTGAGCACTTTGGTGATAGTGACCACAGTTTCGTTATGTTTACTTTAGCGATGAAAAGAGATAGATATATAATGTAGGGCAAGATTTATTGCTGGGAGAAAGGCAAGATGCAATTAGGCAAGATTTAGGACGCATAGGACTGGGAAGGAAACTGCAGGGGATGGGCACAATTGAAATGTGGAGCTTATTCAAGGAACAGATACTGCGTGTCCTTGATAAGTATATATCTGTCAGGCAGTAGTTGAGTGAGAGAACTTTGGTTTATTAAAGAAGTTGAATCTCATGTCAAGAGGAAGAAGAAGACTTGTGTTAGGATGAGATGTGAAGGCTCAGTTAGGGCGCATGAAAGTTACAAGTTAACCAGGAAAGACCTAAAGAGAGAACTAAGAACAGCCAGGAGGGGACATGAGAAATCATTGGCAGATAGGATCCAGGAAAACCCTAAGGCTTTCTGTAGGTATATCAGGAATAAAAGAAACTAGAGAAAGATTAGGGCCAATCAAGGATAGCAGTGGGAAGTTGTGCGTGGAGTCTGAGGAGATAGGGGAAATGCTAAATAAATATTTTTCATCAGTATTCACACTGGAAAAAGACAATGTTGTTGAGGAAAATACTGAGATACAGGCTACTAGACTAGATGGGATTGAGGTTCACAAGGAAGAGATGATAGCAATTCTGGAAAGTGTAAGAAAAGATAAGCCCCCTGAGCTGATGGGATTTTTCCCAGGATTCTCTGGGAAGCCGGGAGGAGATTGCAGAGCCTTTGACTTTGATCTTTATGTCATCATTGCCTACAGGAATAGTGCCAGAAGAATGGTGGGATAGCAAATGTTGTCCCCTTGTTCAAGAAGGGGAGTAGAGACAACCCTGGCAATCATAAACCAATGAGCCTTACTTCGGATGTGGATAAAGTGTTGTAAAAGGTTATAAGAGATAAGATTTATAATCTTCTAGAGAAGAATAAGTTGATTCGGGATAGTCAACACTGTTTTGTGAAGGATAGGTCATGCCTCACAAACCTTATTGAATTCTTTGAGGTGATGACCAAACATGTGGATGAGAGTAAACTGGTTGATGTGGTGTATATGGATTTCAGTAAGGCATTTGATAATGTTCCCCAATTGCACAAAATATGGAGACATGGGATTGAGGGTGATTTAACGGTTTAGATCAGAAATTGGCTAGCTGAAAGGAGATAGAGGGTGGTGCTTGATGGGAAATGTTCATCCTGGAGTTTAGTTACTTGTGGTGTACCACAAGGATCTGTTTTGGTGCCACTGCTGTTTATCATTCATATAAATGACCTAGATGAGGGTGGAGAAGGATGGTCTTGTAAATTGTTTTGATGACACTAAGGTTGATGGAGTTGTGGATAGTGTTGAAGGATGTTGCAGGTTATATAGAGATATAGATAAGCTGCAAGGCTGGGCTGAGAGGTGGCAAATGGAGTTTAATGTGAAAAATTGTGAAGTGATTCACTTTGGAAGGAGCAACAGCAATAAAGAGTACTGAGCTAATGATAATATTCTTGGTAGTGTAGATGAACAGAGAGATCTCGGTGTCCACACACATAGATCCTTGAAAGTTGCCACCCAGGTTAATAATGTTGTTAAGAAGGCATACAGTGTGTTAGCTTTTATTGGTAGAGGGATTGAGTTTTGTTTCGTCATGCTACTAGGTAGAGGGTTTGAGTTTTGGAGCCACGAGGTTATGCTGTAGCTGACAAAACTCTGGTGTGGCCATATTTGGAGTATTGCATACAGTTCTAATGGCCGCAGAGGACTGTGGAGGCCAAGGCATTGAGTGTATTACAGGTTCTTGATTAATAAGGGAATCAAGGGTTACAAGGAGAAGGCAGTGAAATGGGGTTGAGAATTATATCAGCCATGATCCTCTGGTGGAGTAGATTCAATTAGTCAAATGCCCTAATTGTGCTCATATATCTTATGTTCTTATGGTCACCTCCAGTTTGCTCCTTCTTCCTGCTGTTCCCTGCAACAAGGAGGGAAAGGAGAGATATATGTGTAAGTGTAAATGATTCATCTGATAGATGCTGAGGGTGACCATTGGGAAAGGAGAATCAACGTTTCGGGCATAAGCCCTTCTTCAGGAATGAAGAAGGGCTTATGCCCGAAACGTCGATTCTCCTGTTCCTTGGTTGCTGCCTGACCTGCTGCGCTTTTCCAGCAACACATTTTCAGCTCTGATCTCCAGCATCTGCAGTCCTCACTTTCTCCTTGACCATTGGGAAAGGCATGAAATTACAAGAATGAGAGTAAGTGGGAGTGTTCAATGTATGGATGGAATGTGAGAAAGTTCATAAACATGAGGAATGGGTACATCTGCCAAGTAAGGGTGTGTGTGTTACAACAAGATGTGGAGAGGATGAATCACTCCAATGTTTCTCTCTTCTTGTCTGACAACAACAGGTTATTTTACTTCTCAAAGAATATACTTGCCAATTTAGTGAGTGCTTAAATGTTAACACACTGTGATTTTTAAAGGACCAATCAGACAGCTTTCCTTGAGTTTAACAAAGAAAGAGTTTAGCGCTACTAAATTTAATCCGATACAAGAAAAATAATTAAATATTTTCCAGTGTGTATACACACAGAGGCAAACGGAGACACACATAGCTCTCTCTCTCTCTCTCTCACATATACACACACTAAAATACTGGGGGTAGATTTGCTCACTGAACTGGGAGGTTTATTTCCAGATGTTTCATCAGGTGAAGCAGTGTACAGGATTCCTGCTTTCTATTTATATGTTTGGGTTTCTTTGGGTTGGTGATGTCATTTCCAGTTCTTTTTCTCAGGGCGTGGTAGATGGGGCCTATCTCGATGTGTTTGTTGATAGAGTTCCAGTTGGAATGCCACACTTCTAGGAATTCTTGTGCATGTCTCTGTTTGGCCTGTCCTAAGATGGATGTGTTGCCCCATTCGAAGTGGTGTCCTTCCTTATCTGTATGTAAAGATACTAGTGAGAGAGAGTCATGTCTTTTTGTGGCTAGTTGGTGTTCATGTATCCTGGTGGCTAGGTTTCTACCTGTTTGTCCAATGTAGTGTTTGTTACAGTTCTTGCATGGTATTTTGTAAATGACATTAGTTTTGCTTGTTGTCTGTATAGGGTCTTTCAAGTTTGTTAGCTGCTGTTTTAGTGTGTTGATGGGTTTGTGCGCTACCATGTTGCCAAGGGGTCTGCAAAAGGCGAATGCAAAATTCAAAACACAAATTTTTATTGAATGATTTTATTGAATGGTGGGATAGGCTCAAGGGGCTGAATGGTCTACTTCTACATCTGTTTCGTAAGTTTGAATGTTTGTATGTCCACTGAGATTTGTCCACTCAAGAACCTGAATCAATTCTGTGGTTAGCTGATTGTCAACATAGTGATTGACAAGCATCATTCCTTTGTCACTGAATGCAAATTCTAGGCTAATATTCATAGTGGGTTTCTTCACAGAGAATAATTTTCAAGTCACTAACTTGAACACAAGTGGTTATGATGACATACTCTAAACTGAATAGAAAATGAATCTTAAATTCTGAGCAGTTTAGAAATATATTGATGAAATAATTCCCCAATAGAAACTAAATGGGCAATTAAAACAACACTAGCTGTAAAATATAGGTATAAAAAGGACTGAGATGATGGTGAGATTGAGAATAATGCTTTAACTGATAAAATTATAGTATTAAGGTGTACTTCAGTTGAAGAGAAGGGCAAGATTGTGATGTTGGATAATTGTAGTTGCACTAAATAAACTCCCAGTTTAAATGTAAATTTCGCTTCAGCAACATCAGCCCTAACTTCGGAATGAAAGTTGGCATAAATCCAATGTTTGGCTAGTCTCTTACTGTACAAGTAGTTATAGAATCATAGAGATGTACAGCACAGAAACAGACCCTTCGGTCCAACTCGTCCACGCCGACCAGATATCCTAAATTAATCTAGTCCCATTTGCCAGCACTTAGCTCATATCCCCCTAAACCCTTCCTGTTCACATACCCATACAGATCCTTTTTAAATGTTGTAATTGTACCAGCCTCCACTACTTCCTCTGGCAGCTCATTCCATACATGTACCACCCTCTGAAAACATTTCCCCTTAGGTCGTTTTTATACTTTTCCCCTCTCACCCTGAACCTATGCCCTCTAGTTCTGGATTCCCCCACCCCAGGGAAAAACATTGTAGAGGGCGGCACGGTGGCACAGTAGTTAGCACTGCTGCCTCACAGGGCCAGAGACCCAGGTTCAATTCCCGCCTCAGGCGACTTACTGTGTGGAGTTTGCACGTTTTCCCCGTGTCTGCGTGGGTTTCCTCCGGGTGCTCCGGTTTCCTACCACAGTCCAAAAGATGTGCAGGTCAGGTGAATTGGCTATGCTAAATTGCCCGTGGTGTTAGGTAAGGGGTAAATGTAGGGGTATCGGTGGGTTGCGCTGCGGCGGGTCGGTGTGGACTTGTTGGGCCAAAGGGCCTATTTCCACACTGTAAGTAATCTAATCTAATCTAATCCTATCCATGCCCTCCCCATGACTTTATAAACCTCTATAAGGTCAGGCCTCAGCCTCTGATGCTCCAGGAAAAACAACACCAGCCTATTCAGCCTCTCCCTATCGCTCAAATCCTCCAACCCTGGCAACATCCTTGTAAATCTTTTCTGAGCCCTTTAAAGTTGTGCAACATCCTTCCGATAGAAGGAGACCAGAATTGCACTCAATATTCCAAAAGTGGCCTAACCAATGTCCTGTACAGCTGCAACATGACCTTTCAACCCCTATACTCACTGCTCTGAACAATAAAGGAAAGCATACCAAATGCCTTCTTCAGTATCCTATCGACCTTCGACTCTACTTTCAAGGAAGTATGAACCTGCACTCCAAGGGCTCTTTGTTCAGCAATACTCCCTAGGACCTTACCATTTATTGTACAGGTCCTGCTAAGTTTTGCTTTTCCAAAATGCAGCACCTCGCATTTATCTAAATTAAACTCCATCTGCCACTCCTCAGCCCATTGGCCCATATCCTTATTCACTGTCCACTACACCTCCAATTTTGGTGTCATTTGCAAACTTACTAACTATACCGCCTTTGTTCAATCCAAATTATTTATATAAATGACAAAACATAGTGGACCCAGCATTGCTCCTTGTGGTACTCCACTGGTTACAGGCCTCCAGTCTGAAAAGCAATCTTCCACCATTATCCTCCGTCTTCCACTTTCGAGCCAGATCTGTATCCAAATGGCTAGTTCTCCCTGTATTCCATGAGGCCTAACCTTCCTAACAAGTCCATCATGGGGAACCTTGTCGAACACGTAACTGAAGTCCATATAGATTACATCTACTGCTCTGCCCTCATCAATCCTCTTTGTTACTTCTTCAAAAACTCAATCAAGTTTGTGAGACATGATTTCCCACGCACAAAGCTATGCTGACTATCCCTCATCAGTCCTTGTGTTTCAAAATACATGTAAATCCTATCCCTCAGGATTCCCTCCAACCTGCCCACCACCAATGTCAGGCTCATCAGTCTTGGATAATGTGTGTTCTGGCAATGTAATTTGCTTAAATGTCGCTGCGGAATTAAGGAATGTTATTTTTGAGAATGCTTGCCTCTGTTGGCAATAGTGCAATTCCAGCGGTGATCGGTTCACACGCTTCGTTTTATGTATGTGCCGATGTCAGTTAGTGATCTACATGCTGCTCTGCACATGCGCTGGTGTCAGCTACCAACACAGCAGCTTCCTGTGAGAGGTATTGTACAGAGAGCAGCTTTCTGAGAGAGATATATTCAGCAGCTTCCTGTGAAAGGTACGCTACTCCGATATTATCTTTTTGCTTTGATAAAACGGAGGGGCACAGTGACAAGAGTATTCGCAGGAAGCATCCTGGTGATAAAATTGTAGGTGGTGAACACAAAAGAAAGGCTATAACAAGTGAAGAGAAGTGTTTTGAGTGTAAGGAGAGAATATGTGACATAGCTCGCTTAACAGGAATGAGGGAGTCAACCTTACACACCATGATGACCCTCTATCCCAGCATTAACAATATTCTCTAAATGTGCTGTGTTAATTTTATGTTTGTTTCAATGATAAATATAATTGATACCTTCATTCAGGTTGCGCAAAACTTTGTGTTAAACTTCTGGGTGATTTTTAAGTGATTCTGAGTGATTTTTTGTTGTTGGTCTGCCCCTAACATCACTTTTCCCATTGGCCGAATTATTTATATCAAGTAATTTTCTATTAAGCAAAGTTTTGCTGGAATGCAACTACAGCCTTCTAGGAGAACGATCTGTATATGGCTAAAAGACTGGAAATGTCTCTGATGTATTGATCGTGGTCAGAATCTCATAGATGTGGCAGGAGTAGTGCAAGAAGTGGGGATGTGAAAATGAAAATATATTCCCTTTCTACTAGATTTTTAATATAATGTATTGTAGGCCAGTGCTCCTGTCAGAAAGGAAATATGCAAGAGTAAAGTCCCTGCTGTGTATTTGTTAAGCAAGGAGTGTAATACAAACTATAAGTGGAACTGGGCAGAATCTGTATTTCTTTTTTTTTTTAAAACCCACACACTATCGCCTAACTGCGGTAGTGTTAATTTTTTCCCCAGCACCCATGTTGTGTGTGTGCAGGTGTGACACACAGTGAAAGAAACAAAGTGTACAAATCTTTATTCAGTTTCCACCACCAGGAAGAAAAGAAACACTCAAGTGGTCAATGACAAGCAGTGCCCATCACATCAAAGGGCAATGCTGCGTGATCAAACAGTGAAGGGGAGAGCAGGGATTAAATCAAATTAAATTAAAATAGAATTGAAATACAATCCACTCCTTGTGGTGCCCACCTCTCCCTGAACAGCTCAAGGGTGTTGGTGGACATCATGTGCTCCTTCTCCACAGACACCTGGGCTCAGTTTGGCCAGGCCCAGGAGCAGACCCACGAGGAGGTCATAGAGTCAAAGAGGTGTACAGCATGGACACCTTCAGTCCAACATGTCCATGCCAAGCAGATATCCCAACCCAATCCATTCCCACCTGCCAGCACCTGGCCCATATCCCTCTAAACCCTTCCTATTCATATACCCATCCAAATGCCTCTTAAATGTTGCAATTGTACCAGCCTCCACCACTTCCTCTGGCAGCTCATTCCATACACATACCACCCTCTGTGTGAAAAAGTTGCCCCTTAGGTCTCTTTTTTATCTTTCCCCTCTCACCCTAAACCTATGCCCTCTAGTTCTGAACTCCCCGACCCCAGGGAAAAGACTTTGTCTATTTATCCTATCCATGCCCCTCATAATTTTGTAAACCTCTATAAGGTCACTTCTCAGCCTCTGACGCTCCAGGGAAAACAGCCCCAGTCTGATCAGCCTCTGCCTTTAGCTCAAATCCTCCAATCCTGGCAACATCCTTGTAAATCATTTCTGAACCCTTTCAAGTTTCACAACATCCTTTCCAATAGAAAGGAGACCAGAATTGCATGCAATATTCCAACAATGGCCTAACCAATGTTGTGACAGCTGCAACATGTACTCAATACTCTGACCAATAAAAGAAAGCATACCAATCGCCGCCTTCACTATCCTATCTATCTGCGACTCCACTTTCAAGGAGCTATGAACCTGCACTCCAAGGTCTCTTTGTTCAGCAACACTGCCTAGGACCTTACCATTAAGTGTATAAGTCCTGCTAAGATTTGCTTTCCCAAAATGCAGCACCTCGCATTTATCTGAATTAAACTCCGTCTGCCACTTCTTAGCCCATTGGCCCATCTGGTCAAGATCCTGTTGTAATCTAAGGTAAAGCTCTTCGCTGTCCACTACACCTCCAATTTTGGTGTCATCTGCAAACTTACTAACTGTACCTCTTATGCTCGCATCCAAATCATTTACGTAAATGACAAAAAGTAGAGAACCAGCACCAATCCTTGTGGCACTCCACTGGTCACAGGCCTCCAGTCTGAAAAACAACCCTCCACCACCACCCCCTGTCTTCTACCTTTGAGCCAGTTCTGTATCCAAATGGCTAGTTCTTCCTGTATTCCATGAGATCTAACCTTGCTAATCAGTCTCCCATGGGGAACCTTGTCAAACATGTTACTGAAGTCCATACAGATCACATCTACTGCTCTGCCCTCATCAATCCTCTTTGTTACTTTTTCAAAAATCTCAATCAAGTTTGTGAGACATGATTTCCCACGCACAAAGCCATGTTGACTATCCCTAATCAGTCCTTGCCTTTCCAAATACATGTACCTCAGGATTCCCTCCATCAACTTGCCCACCACCGACATGAGGCTCACCGGTCTATAATTCCCTGGCTTGTTCTTACCACCCTTTTTAAACAGTGCCACCACGTTTGCCGACCTCCAGTCTTCTAGCACCTCACCTGTGACTATCGATGATACAAATATCTCAGCAAGAAGCCCAGCAATCACTTCTCTAGTTTCCCACAGAGTTCTCGGGTACACCTGATCAGGTCTTGGGGATGTATCCATCTTTACCCATTTCAAGACAGCCAGCACTTCCTCCTCTGTAATATGGACATTTTGCAAGATGTCACCATCTCTTTCCCTACAGTCTAAATCTTCCATATCCTTTTCCACAGTAAATATTGATGCAAAATATTCATTTAGTATCTCCCCCAATTTTTGCGGCTCCACACAAAGGCCGCCTTGCTGATCTTTGAGGGGCCCTATTCTCTCCCTAGTTACCCTTTTGTCCTTAATGTATTTGTAAAAACTCTTTGGATTATCCTTAATTCTATTTGCCAAAGCTATCTCATGTCCCCTTTTTGCCCTCCTGATTTCCCTCTTAAGTATACTCCTACTTCCTTTATACTCTAAGGATTCACTCGATCTATCCTGTCTATATCTTACGTATGCTTCCTTCTTTTTCTTAACCAAACCCTCAATTTCTTTCGTCAGCCAGCAATCCCTATACTTACCAGCCTTTCCTTTCACCCTAACAGGAATATACTTTTGCTGGATTCTCATTCTCTCATTTCTGAAGGCTTCCCATTTTTCCAGCCATCCCTTTACCTGCGAACATCTGCCTGCAATCAGCTTTCGAAAGTTCCTGCCTAATACCATCAAAATTGGCCTTTCTCCAATTTAGAACTTCAAGTTTTAGATCTGGTCTATCCTTTTCCATCACTATTTTAAATCTAATAGAATTATGGTCATTGGCCCCAAAGTGCTCCCTCACTGACACCTCAGTCACCTGCCCTGCCTTACTTCCCAAGAGTAGGTCAGGTTTTGCACCTTCTCTAGTAGGTACATCCACATACTGAATCAGAAAATTGTCTTGTACGCACTTAAATTCCTCTTCATCTAAACCTTTAACACTATGGCAGTCCCAGTCTATGTTTGGAAAGTTAAAATCCCCTACTATAACCACCCTATTATTCTTACATATAGCTGAGATCTCCTTACAAGTTTGTTTCTCAATTTCCCTCTGACTATTAGGGGGGTCTACAATACAATCCCAATAAGGTGATCATCCCTTTCTTATTTCTCAGTTCAATCCAAATAATTTCCCTGGATGTATTTCCGGGAATATCCTCCCTCAGCCCAGCTGTAATGCTATCCCTTATCAACAAGGCTACTCCCCCTCCTCTCTTACCTCCCTTTCTATCCTTCCTGTAGCATTTGTATCCTGGAACATTAAATTGCCAATCCTGCCCATCCCTGAGCCATGTTTCTGTAATTGCTATGATATCCCAGTCCCATGTTCCTAACCATGCCCTGAGTTCATCTGCCTTCCCTTGCATTGAAATAAATGCAGTTTAATTTATTCGTCCTACCTTGTCCCTGCCTGCCCTGACTGTTTGACTTGCTTCTGTTCTCAACTGTACCAGTCTCAGATTGAGCTCTTTCCTCACTATCTCCCTGGGTCACATCCCTCCTTACTAGTTTAAATCCTCCTGAGCAGTTCTAGCAAATTTCCCTGACAGTATATTAGTCCCCTTCCAATTTAGGTGCAATCCGTCCTTCTTGTACAGGCACTTGTACCCCAAAAGACATTCCAATGATCCAAAAATGTGAACCCTTCTCCCATACACCAGCTCCTCAGGCATGCAGTCATCTGCTCTATCTTCCTATTCCTGCCCTCACTAGCTCATAGCTCTGGGAGCAATTACTACCCTTGAGGACCTCCTTTTTAAATTTCTGCCTAACTCTCTGTAATCTCCCTTCAGAATCTCAACCTTTTTCATTCCTATATCATTGGTTCCAATGTGGTCAATGACCTCTTGCTGGCCCCTCTTCCCCCGTGAGAACATTCTGCACCTTCTCTGAGACATCCTTGATCCTGGCACCAGGGAAACAACACACCATTCTGCTTTTTCTTTGCTGGCCACAGAAACGTCTGTCTGTACCTCGGACTACAGAATCCCCTAACACAATTGATCTCTTGGAAGCTGACGTACCTCTCGTTGCATTAGAGCCAGTCTCAATACCAGAAACTTGGCTGTTTGTGCTACGTTCCCCTGAGAATCCATCACCCCCTACATTTTCCAAAACAGCATACTTGTTTGAAATGGGTATATTCACAAAAGACTCTTGCACTAGTTGCCTACCTCTCTTACCCTTCCTGGAGTTAACCCATCTATGTGTCTGTATGAGACTTCACCCCCCTCCTATAACTGCCATCCATCTGTTGTTGTTTCAAATTCCTCTTCGCTTCTAACTGTCTCTCCAACTGATCCATTCGATCGAATAAGATTCGCATCCAACAGCATTTATGGCAGATATAATCCGCAGTAACCCTTAAACTCTTTCAACTCCCACATCTGACAAGAAGTACATATCACTGCAAAGGCCATTTTTGCTCCTTCACAATCTACAGACCCAGAAAATAACACTGTCTTATTCCTCTACAAAACACTGCCCCAGGTTAAGTTAATAGTTATGGCTTATATTTTAAGTTTAATCAAGAGACATATTTCCAAAAACATATAATCAAGAAAGAACCCACTCTATTCACTACCTCTGCCTTTCTATTGGACACACTTAAAAACAACGATTAACTTATCTGATTCTGTGTTGTGAACTTCGCCCAACCAGGTTCCTCCAAGATTAGTTGTGAAATTCACTGTTTGTTAATTTTCCCAGATGTACTCCAATGTCCAGCGATACATAAATTCAAAACAGCAAAGGCAGTAACTGTACAGATGTTCACTCTCACTCTCTCTCGCACTGTCCTCACCATGTGCTTCCTTTGTCTGTTCTTCTCCCTTTTAAAACTGCTGTTGATTTGACATTTATTTTCCAAAGTTCCAAAACAATGCAACAGCGTATAAAACAGTAATTGCTGCTCCTGGAATTTGAGGAAATCACCTCCAGCACCTAAAATACCTCAAAAACAATAGGAGCAGCTGTTACAGCCAGAATCTTTTCCTGTCCTCCATCTTGGATTACCCAGAATCCTCTGTACCAGGTCCAGAATCTGTGTTATTTGTAACCCTTGTTAATGAGCTACTATTCCCCATTCAGAACCATACTCATACCTTAGCATCAGCTTTCCTAACTTGGGGGAAAGATGCCATTCATACCAGTCACTAAGTCACATAGACACAAGAATGGCCACTTACATTGACCTCTTTTCTGTGCACTCAGCAGACTCCATAATTATTTCTCCACTCAACAAACTATTTCTCTAAAAATACAAACAATTTTGTCATTGCTGCTTGTAGCTGTAAAGAATTGTACAAATGTGGTTGCAACTGTAATAGTCTCAATGTACACACCAGAATAATTGCACCTTCTGTCATTGCACCTTCCCTAATTGCAAGTTCTCTTTTCAGTGAATTTAATGAGTTAAACGAGAAGATTCAAATCCTGATCTCTCATACCTGATAGCTTGTTTCCCTTTCTACTGACTAAACAAAGACTGGTTTATCTATGCCACATCACAACAAGTTAATAAAGAAAACACCTCTCTTAATAGGAATTTATATCTCATCAATGAAAACAGCTGATCAAGTTAAGCTTTTAAAAATAAACATCACAAATAAAATGTGATTTTTTACAATGATTTGAATGCAAGCCTCAACAGAAGGATGTAAAATGTTGAAATATGCTCACTAAGCCTGTGCACTAGTGAGATAAAATAATTACAAATCAGAAAGAAATATTAACTTCAAAGTACTGTATCGATTTTTTGCAACTTAATTATGTTTCACTAAGATTTGATTAAATTAGATTCCCTACAGTGTGGAAACAGGCCCTTTGGCCCAACCAGTCCACACCAACCCTCCAAAGAGTAACCCACCCAGACGCATTCCCCCTAACTAATGCACCGAACACTACAGGCAATTTAGCATGACCAATTCATCTTTGAACTGTGGGAGGAAACCCACACAGACAACGTGCAAACTCCACACAGACAGTCACCCAAGGCTGGAATCAAACTCAGGACCCTGGCATTGTGAGGCAGCAGTGCTAACCACTGAGCCACCATGCCGCCCCGTTCTGAATGTTACGACATTGAAATGAACAAAAATTCCATGCTAATACCAAAATGTTTACGCTCTGGTAGCTTCTTATGCACATGTTCTAAACTTGTTGGATTAAAAACTCTTGCTTACTAAATCCAGGGATATTTTACATTTCCTGTTAAATGTTAAGTGTGCAGTTAGACAGCAGAGGGTGCTCTCTATCATGAATGTTTGACTATAATAAATGTAAGTAAAACAAAATGCCCATTAAGTATGCTCTGATAAGACACTGAATATACTCCTGTTTGTACATAGTTACACAATCACTCGCAGAAGGCTTGCAGAGAGAAAACAAAAATCGTTGATGAAATAATTTCACAGAGGCCAATATCCCGAAACGAAGACACCCTTTATTTACACGTGGCGAGGCCTTGACACTGATCCACCTCCGTCAGAGCCAGCTCTCAGAGTCAACAGGATGTCTGACATCCGCCGAACTGCGGTAGTGCTTATTTTTTTAACACTCCTGTTTATTTCTGTCAGTTTGAGCTCCCTGATTGGACCAGATGAACAGTCTCAATCACAGATCTCATATTCTATGTGGTCCACCTGGATGTGGGCCAGTTCTTTTTCCTGTAATCTCTCCTGGGGCATTTAGACCGGGTCAGGTTCCTCCAACCCTGCCCCAGTACAGCGCCGTGTAACGCATAGTAGCTCACCTCTTGCGCCTGGAGCATCTCGGAAGTCATTCATTCTCCTCTTCAGGTGGTAAAGGCATCAAGGCATTGACATTTGCCATGTCCATCTCAGTTTCTGAGATATCTTCAAGGCATGAGAGAGAAGACAGAGGTTCCAGAGCAGTCGGAAAGGCAGTCGAAGAGCCGGGTACATTTTGCTCCTGTACCGTTTGTGAGTTTGCAGCTTTCATATGATCCTTGTGCGTGTTCAGGACTATCGCACCTACACAAACTTTGAACATCACTGGACCTGATCTCTCATCGACCCTGCCTCTTACCCATGCAGGGCCATTCCCATGGTTCCTACACCAAACCATCCTCTGAAGTAAACTGTCTCTCTCGCATAGCGGAGTCTTGTGTCAAGTACTGGAGTTCCCGATGGCATTTAACCTTTCCCTCCACGTTCAGGAAGATCTGAAGTAATCTGGTGTGGAGTCTTCTCCCCATTAGCTACTGGAGAAGTTGGAGCTGTCCCTGTAATTGCATGAAGAATGGACCTATAATCAAATAGGAACCAAGACAGGTTGATATCAAATGAAGGTGTAGGCTGTTTCTGTAAATCTTCTTCAACTTATGGTGTTTCAGCCAGATGATGGATGGTATGGACCTGTCCTTATATGTTGAATACCTTTCAACTTTAGGAAATACTTAAATTACCTGCTGGTAAACAATGGCCCATTATGTAACCAACACTTCTGGGAATCTGTGTATGGCAAAAGATGCATGCAGTTTTTCAATCATTGTCCCCACTTTGAGTGGACATCTACAATGATTAAGAACATATGAGCCTATGAAAGGTCCTGCACAGTTGATGTTTACCAATAGTTCCAGAGTTTACCTAGCCATTCCAATGAATGTGAGGGAGCTGCTGGTGGTAATTTTAGTTCTTGTTGACACTTTGGGTACTGTGTCACCAATGCAGCTATGTTTCCATCCAATCCTAGCTGCCAGACATAACGTCTTGCCAAATTCTTCATTGTAGAAGCCCTTGGATGACCCTGGTGGTGTTCAGTATCTGGCAGCGGTTTTTGCTGGGAACAATCACATGTTCCCAGATTCCTGAAGAAGGGCTCATGCCCAAAACGTTGATTCGCCTGCTCCTTGGATGCTGCCTGACCTGCTGCACCTTTCCATCAACACATTTTCAATAACAATCACATGTTCCCCATAATAATATGCCATCCATTACTGTGACCTGGGTCTCTCTGGATTCAAACTGATGTGAATTCTCATTGTGACAGCCGTTTGGTTTCCCCCATCACCAGCAGCTGTTTCAGTTTTGCCAAGACCGGATCTTTCTGTGTCCAATGTCTGGTATTGTCAGCTGTGACTGGAAGTGTGTACAGAAAATTAAAAACCATTATGGACTCTTCCAATGGAGGTACCACTGGTAGTGTATCTGCCACTAGGTGGCACCTTGAGGCATCTGTATCTGCTACATGGTCTCCCGGGAGATGTTCCAACTTATAATTAGTGTTAGAACCCAGCCTGAAACTATTGGTGATACTGTTTGTCCTCTTTACATAGACCGAGCAAGAATTTGTGGTCCATTATTATTATAAATCTAGGCCTGTATAGGTATTAGTGGAACATCCTAACCCCAAATGTGGCCACCAAACTTTCCTCCTCTTTCTGGGCATACTTATGGTTCACATACGCTATTGAGCGTTCCTCTCCATTGGGCCATCTATGAGCCAATACTATCCCGATGCTTTACAGGGAGGCATTGTATGTCAATACCAGATCTTGCTTGGAACCGTAGAGTGCCAACACCTGAGAGGATGAGAGCTGTTCCTTCACTTACCTGATAGCTGTGGCTTGGCTTCATGACCATTTCCAAGGCTGACCCTTCTTTAAAAGTTGATGCAAAGGTGCCAGGATAGAGGCCAGGTTATGTCTGAAGTTTCTGTTAAATTCACTAGCCCGAGGAAAGATCTTAGCTCCCGTACAGATGTGGGAGCTGAGGCACCTTTGATCACCTTCACTTTATCTTCCAATAGGTGTAGCCCAGTCTTGTCAACGCTGTAGCCCATGTAAGTCAATTGGGGTGCCTGGAAGACACGTTTTTCCCTTCTAAGGTGTACACCTTAGAAGGTCACATGGTAGCTCAGTGGTTAGAACTGCTGCCTCGTAGCACCAGGGACCCGGGTTCAATTCCAACCTCGGGCAAACGTCTGTGTGGAGTCTGCACATTCTCCCTGTGGCTACGTGGGTTTCCTCTGGGTGCTCCAGTTTCTTCTCACAATCCAAAGATGTGTAGGTTAGGTGAATTAGCCATGCTAAATTGCCCTCAGTGTTCAGGGATGTGTAGGTTAGATGCATAAGGTCTGAGTGGGTTACTTTTTGGAGGGTTGGTGTGGACTGGTTGGGCTGAAGGGCCTGTTTCCACACTATAGGGATTCTATGATTCCATGACCAATGTGGGAAAAATATCTAAGGACTATGTCCAAGTTCTCTAAGTACTCCTTATTGATCTTCCCTGTTGTTTGAATGTCATCGAGATAAATGGTGACCTGGGGTAGACTTTGTAAAATATTTTCCATCGTCCATTGAAACATTGCACAGGCTGATGACACTCCAAATGATAGTCTTGTATATTGGTACAAACTACTTTGTAGGATGCTTCTAGGAATCCTCATCTAACTGCAATTGGAAGTACACATGGCTCATGTCCAGTTTCGTGAAGGACAGCCCCACAACAGCATATAAATCCTCTATGCAAGGAATTGGTATTTACCCAGCTGCGAAAAGTGACTTACTGTTGGTTTAAAATCCCCACAAAAGCAAACTGAACTGTTGGGCTTCACAATCGATATGACCAGTGCTATCCATTCCATAAACTGGACTGGTTTGATTATTCCTTTGCTTTACTGCCTTCTGATTTCTGCTTCTACTTTTGCCCGTAAGGCAAATGGCACTGGGCAGGCCTTGCAGAATCGTGGAGTTGCTTCCTGGTCAACATGCAACGTGGCCTTGGCTCCTTTGATAATCCTTAGACCTTCCTGAAAAACATCCAGGTATTTAAAGAGGACTTCATTCAGGCAGCCATTTTGTAATTGAAGAATGTTCAGCCAATCTAGATGAATCTTTCTCAAACAATTCCACTCCATCAATCTTGGGCCCAAGTCTTTTACTACAGTTAGTGGAAACTGAATCAGCTGCTTCACGTAAGAGACTGAAACCAAAGTTGTACCCTTAATTTATAAAGGTTCTCCAGTATAGGTTCTCAGGCTAGCCAAGGTCTTGCACAAACTTAAGGGTTGGAGTTTGGATCAAATTTTGTTGAAGACTGGTTCTGTGATCACTGCAACAGTCGCACTGGTATTGACCTCCATTAAAACTGTGTGACCATTTAACCAGATGTTTATTTTCTAATTTGGATGTTGTTAAGCAATTTAACTGTTGGTCGACTTTCCAGGGAAGGCGGTGCGAACCTGCAATCTTCTTCCCGACCTCTCCGCCCCCACCCCAGTCTGACCTAACACCCTCACCTTGACCTCTTTCCACCTATCACATTTCCGACTCCCCTCCCCCAAGTCTCTCCTCCCTACCTTTTATCTTAGCCTGCTGGACAAACTTTCCTCATTCCTGAAGAAGGGCTTATGCCCGAAACGTCGATTCTCCTGTTCCCTGGATGCTGCCTGACCTGCTGCGCTTTTCCAGCAACACATTTTCAGCTCTGATCTCCAGCATCTGCAGACCTCACTTTCTCCTCATTGGATTTGCGGAACTTAGAGAACTGAGGAAGAGAATATGAAAACAAGGAAAAATAAAAAGATGTAGCAAAAATAGTCAGAGAACTGACGTGAGGAAAATGGATGCTTTTAAAATAACATTTGTTTATTTTGTTCAACATTCTGTTGCAAGGAGATGGATTTGTGCACAGAACTATCTTGTGACTTAGGGTTTATGTGTGGAAAAAGGTTTGAATGTTAGATACAGTTCCAAACATGCAAAGGGAAAAGGACTGAGTGCAGAAAAATTAGGAAACAAACGTTGGAAAATTAAATAATGCTCTCAGCTTGAAATTCAGCAATACGTGAAGTGAAAATTAGACAGAATCTAGGGATAGTCAAGCAACATTAGATTTTAAACAGTGCATGCATATGTTCAGTTATTTAAATTAATACATTTCCAAATCTACTGTGAGAGCAATAATATTTTGGAATAAGGTTAAGGCTCCCGCTTGTAAATAATTCTCTCCAAACAGCTTCAACACTTTTACCTACTACACCAATTTTAATAATATGGATTAGTAATATGCATGTGTCAGAATTCAATTTGCAATGCATTCTATTATCTACATATATTTGTATATTATTCATATATCACAAACAAATCAGTACGGTTGCATTATCATTAACTGATGTGATATATGCTAAAATCTGATATTATTCTCATCATATAATCTGATTAGCTGTGTCCTTTATAAATTGCTTGCCTCATGGTTGAAGACCAATACAATGCAAATAAAGCAGCAAGCAACTGAGGCAAACAAAATAAATAAAACCATTACCTTCTACATATTGTAATGAATAAAAGTTGTATGGCGGAGCTATAAGGTAATAAACGTTAAGCACAGAAAGTGCTGGGTGAATTAATGGCATTTATGATGCTAGCTCATAAAGAATAACATCAATTTGGGCAGTGGAGAGTTGTGCAACTGGTTCTGAGTTTCCATAAGTTGTTGAATGATTTATACCATTCTGCTATTAGCTTCAATAAAACTAAAATGTTGCAAGTTGCTGTGAGCCTTCCACTGATGTTCTTTACTGGATTTGCATCATTCCTGGTATCCAGTATTCACAGGGCTCCCAAATTGGCTTCTCAACTCATCCCACCATTACTGCCCTCATACAACCTTTCTGCACTTTCATCTCATTCTTGCACATACTTAAGTGGAGTTCACTTTTACACCATAACATACAATTGAAAGTCTAGCCATATTTACATTTTCCAAGAGTGCCACACATTAAACATATCAGAACTTATTGTTTATAAATTCTAGGATGGGTTTCAATTATCCCTTACAGCGGTGCAGTAGCATCAGGTAATTGTATCATTTTACTGAGTTGGAAAAGAGACAAGGATGCTAATGAATGAATTTAAACTTCTGTGTTTTCAGATCTATATTCAAATTACCATAGAGAAATATATGATGGTCTCAATTACTTCAAGTTCAAAGAAAGATCAAAGAAAAGCTGATCAATTAGTGGAAGAGTAAACTCTTGAAATACATCATTCAGGGTCAATTGGATGATCAGCTATGATCATATTGAATGGCAAAGCAGCCTTGAAGAGCCAATTAGCCTAGTCCTGCTCATAGTTTCTAGTTTTCTTTGCAAATTGGCGTTCATTTAGAGCTACTCTCATAAATATTTATTAAAGGCAATTTCATTTGATAAATTCAATACAGTATTTTGATGACTGAATAATTTATAAATTTAAAACACAACTATTGTATATGAGTTTTAAAAGTTGATTGATGATATGTTAAGAAAATTTATGCGAATGGAATAAACAACAAAAACTGTTGGTTGATAAACAGAAAACAAAAAGATTGGAGATAATGTATATACACAGATTGAAGAAGGATCAAAGAAGCTGCACACATATGGATAATACTGGGCCCTGGCTTAGTTCCCTCCATAAAGACCATCTGATTTGGCAGAATAGTGAAGTTGAGGGATAGAATTTCAAAGCTTAGGGTTTAGAGAGCTGAAGATGTGGCTGTCAATAATGGGAGAAAGGAAATCAGGGATGCAGAAGAGCCCAGAAATGGGGTAAATTCTTTGAGGCTTGTAGGATTGATGGAGGTAACAAAATTGGGAATTGTGCAATGTGGGATTGAAACACAGAGTTATGAAACCTAAAATTGAATGTTTGCAATTCCTGGAGTCTATGTGGGTCAGTACACATGGGTGTAGAAGGTGAACAGAAAGACGCAAGTTAGCATTCTGAAATTAGAGGTTTGGATGAGCTCAAGTTTACTTAAGGTGGCTAGAGTCCAGGCCTGGCAGCACTGCATTGGTGAGGCTGTGTGTAATAAAAGCATGGATTAATATTGCAGCAGAAGATGATCTGAGGATAGTGTAAAAGATGAACGATATAGTTGTATCATTTTCTCTTGTTATATTCCCAGCTGATATTCTTACACAACAAGTTCAATCATAGACTGAAGTCTAGCTTCATAGATCTCATTTTGATTTTTTAAAAATTTAATTTAACAAGGCAGTCTTTCACTGAAATACAGGTGCAAAATGCTGAAGATTTGGTTTTATCAACAAAATAGAAGTTTATTATGGAAAATAAATTAAAATAAAATTAAATGGACATTGAAATCATCCACCCAGAATACACTGTGCCCTTGCCATCCCCATGTTTAATTTGATGCCATGAGACTCTATGGGCCAGGGTGTCAATGTTGAGGATTCCCAGGGCAACTCCCTCCAAACTATATACCATTGTGTTACCAATCCTGTGGGACTGGACACACATGGGCATGATGATGATGTTGTTTACACATTCCGCGTAAGGAATGACTTTGTGGTTATGACTGTATCAGGCTGTTGCCTGACTAGTCTGTGAGACTTCTCACCCAATTTTTAGTGCTAATCCCAGAGATTTGGAGGGAAGAAGGTTGACGGAGTTGCGTTTGCTGTTGTCATTTTTGGCGCCTTGGTGGTTCACTTCATTTCATTCCACTGGGGTTGTTTAGGGTTGATTCAATGATCTGCTAGGCTATTTCAGACAGTAGTTAAGAATCAATCACATTCCTATGTGTCTGGAGTCACGTGTAGTCCAGATCAGGTAAGAATGGCAGTTTTCCTTCCCTGAAGAATGTGAGTGAAGTGAATGGGTTTTTACTGCAATTGTTATTAGATTTTTAATTCTAGATTTTTATTGGATTGAAATTCCATGATTTGCTGTGATGGGAATGGAATCTGGGTTTCTGGATTACTAGTCTAGTTATAATAACATTTCCTATATTCATGCATATAAGTCAAAATTTCATCATCTTTTTGCTGAAATAAAGATTGCCATTTTTTGGGAAGAGAACTAACTGGTGACAAGCTGTGATGAATGGATCTCCACTATGAACACACAGTGGGGTCAAAACCTCAATCAAGAGTACAAAATTCTTTGAATCGCAGAAGAGGTAATCAATTAATGTCACTTACAGTTAATTAGTTAGCTTTTGCTGTCAAGATGAGAATAATGGCAAATATATTTGGGGCAAGGTTTGTGTTGGGACAGTAAGACTGGGAGATGCAAATGTCTTTGGATAAGAAGTAACAAAGAGGATTGATGAGGGTAGCATGGTAGATGTGATCTATATGGACTTCAGTAACATGCTTGACAAGTTTCCCCATGGGAGACTGATTAGCAAGGTTAGATTTCATGGAATACAGGAAGAGCTAGCCATTTGGATACAGAACTGGCTCAAAGGTAGAAGACGGTGGGTGATGGTGGAGACTTGTTTTTCAGACTGGAGGCCTGTGACCAGTCACAAGGGTTGGTGCTGGATCCACCACTTGTCATCATTTATATAAATTATTTCTATGTGAAAATAAGAGGAATAATTAGCAGATTTTCAGATGACACTAAAATTGGAGGAGTAGTGGACAGCGAAGACGGTTATCTCAGAATACAATGGGATCTTGATCGGATGGGCCAATGGGCTGAGGAGTGGCAGATGAGTTTAATTTAGACAAATGCAAGGTGCTGCATTTTAGGAAAGCAAATCAGACCTGGATTTATACACTTAATGGTAAGTTCCTAGAGAATATCACTGAACAAAGACACCTTGGAATGTAAGTCTATAGATCCTTCAAAGTAGAGTCGCAGGTAGGTAGGATAGTGACGAAAGTTTTTGGTATGCTTTTCTTTATTGGTCACAGCAGTGACTATAGGAGTTCGGAGGTAATGTTGTGGCTGTACATGACATTGGATAGGCCATTTTTGGAATATTGCATGCAACTCTGGTCTCCTTCCTATTGGAAGGATGTTGTGAAACTTGAAAGGGTTCAGAAAGGATTTATGAGGATGTTGCTAGGGCTGGAGGATTTGAGCTATAGGGAGAGGCTGAACAGATTGGGCTGTTTTCCCTGGAGTGTAGGAGGCTGAGGGATGACCTTATAGAGGTTTATAAAGTCATGAGGGATTTGAATAGGATAAATAGACAAAGTCTTTTCCCTAGGCTGAGGGAGTCCAGAACTAGAGGCCATAGGTTTAGGGTGAGAGGGGAAAGATATAAAAGGGACCCAAGAGGCAACTTTTTCACAGTGAGGGTGATGCGTGTATGGAATGAGCTGCCAGAGGGAATTATGGACGTTAGTACAATTGCAGCAATCAAAAGGCATCTGGATGGGTACATGAATAGAAAGGGTTTAGAGGGATATGGGCCAAGTGCTGGCAAATGGGACTAGATTAGATTAGGATATCTGGTCAGCATTGACGAGTTGGACTGAAAGGTCTGTTTCCATGCTGTATATCTCTATAACATTATGGGTGGCACGGTGGCACAGTGGTTAGCACTGCTGCCTCACAGCGCCGGAGACCTGGGTTCAATTCCCGCCTCAGGCGACTGACTGTGTGGAGTTTGCACGTTCTCCCCGTGTCTGCGTGGATTTGCTCGGGTTTCCTCCCACAGTCCAAAGATGTGCAGGTCAGGTGAATTGGCCATGCTAAATTGCCTGCAGTGTTAGGTAAGGGGTAAATGTAGGGGGTTGCGCTTCGGTGGGTCGGTGTGGACTTGTTGGGCTGAAGGGCCTGTTTCCACACTGTAATGTAATCTAACCTAATAACTCTATTACTCTGAGTTTCTTATAGTGCATGGGTGTCTTGAGATAAAATTTGGCAAAATGTCTCCATTAAACAAGTTAAACTGGAACAAATCTTTAACTGACAAGGGACAATGAAGTAAATATATTGTAAGCTTCTCTATGGAAGATTGCACGGGTGGTGGTTATTAGAATATGAAAGACCTTGTATTAAGTATAGATGAAGTTATTAAAAAATAAATTTCAAATAAATGATGTCCAGTTGTTGTGGTTCTGTTTGCCGAGCTGGGAATTTGTGTTGCTGACGTTTTGTCCCCTGTCTAGGTGACATCCTCAGTGCTTGGGAGCCTCCTGTGAAGCGCTTCTGTGAAGTTTCCTCCGGCAATTATAGTGGCTTGAATCTGCCACTTCCGATTGTCAGTTCCAGCTGTACGTTGCAGTAGTCGGTATATTGGGTCCAGGTCGATGTGCCTATTGATTGAATCTGTGGATGAGTGCCATGCCTCTAGGAATTCCCTGGCTGTTCTCTGTTTGGCTTATCCTATAATAGTAGTGTTGTCCCAGTCGAATTCATGTTGCTTGTCATCTGCCTATGTGGCTACTAAGGATAGCTGGTCGTGTCGTTTCGTGGCTAGTTGGTGTTCATGGATGCGGATCGTTAGCTGTCTTCCTGTTTGTCCTATGTAGTGTTTTGTGCAGTCCTTGCATGGGATTTTGTACACTACATTGGTTTTGCTCATGCTGGGTATCGGGTCCTTCGTTCTGGTCAGTTGTTGTCTGAGAGTGGCTGTTGGTTTGTGCGCTGTTATGAGTCCTAGTGGTCGCAGTAGTCTGGCTGTCAGTTCGGAAATGCTCTTGATGTATGGTAGTGTGGCTAGTCCTTTGGGTTGCGGCATGTCCTTGTTCCGTTGTCTTTCCCTTAGGCGTCTGTTGATGCCTAACAGCACACAAACCAACAGCCATCCGAGCTACAAATCTTCTCACAAACTTTGATGTCGAGTTTTGCATTCTACCCAAGTTTATAATATGCAAATAGTTTAATATCTTTGCATATTGTCGTCAGTGGCATCTACCTATAAATAAAAATTAATCAATGATCCATCCCACGGATTTTACAGCCGCTTCATGGAGATGATTAATTGCCTACCAAACATTTGTCCAGCAATTAAAAAGGGAGAGAGGATCCGTTTGATACTATGAAATGTTGAACTATGACTATGACTCTAAGTCAACCATACCTTATAGAGTTCCAGCTGTCAGCAAAGACCAGGATGGAAGGTACTTTGTAAAACACTGCACTTATGGCAGAAAGCGTAGAAATTGAATATGCATAGGATTCTTTAAAGAGACTTAGTGCTGGGAAAACCTAGATCAAAATGGAGTTGATCACCTTTTTGGTTAGTGTTTCTTGGCATTTTCTCACTCATGTTCCTTTTCCTTTGCTTGATTTTCTTTTAGAAATGAAAATGAATGTAAATGAATATAACAACTTTTCATACTTCATTTACTTTTCTCAATTCTTGTCCTATTTATAAAACACACCAAAAACAACAAATTACTTTGATATAACTTAGCAAGTGGTATTTAGAATCTACAGGAGAAACTGGAATTCCCATGACAAAGTTAAAGAAGTGAAGAACAACTTAGTAAATTTGATATTCAAGTGCTAGAGAATTTTTTTTTGGAAAAAAAGAAATAAGCATGCTGTTCACAAACGGATTCAGCTTCCAAGAATAAATCAGCAAATCAGTCTGACTTCTCGCGTTTATTGAGGGGAACAGTAGGAGGCGCTAGTTACCTGTACTATAAATCCTCAGCCCAGAACGGATCCCAGCAGTTTTGTGATTTTCCGACTTCTTAACAAAACTACAAAATCGTCACTTTCTGATTGGATTATTCTGAAATGTGTTAGCTTTCCCATATTAGATGTTATTTAACGTTTCACCCGTTTACTTAAAAAGTACAGTACTTTTAATTTTTTAAAAAATGCCCCAGTGAAGGATTTATAGATTTGCATTCATTCACTTTAGCATAGTCCAAAATGTTGTTTGACATTTTTTTCAATCAGTGTTGCTGCAGAACTGCTCCCGCTTGTTTGTAAAAGGCGAGGGAATGTTTGAGAACAGCGACCCGGGAGACGCTGGTGAGCTAGCACTAAATTGTGGTTCAATCAGACCGCAAATGTATCGAGCTGAACTTAGCATCCTTTAAGCCACTGGTATGTGAACCCATACAGACAGTACCGCAAGTGGAGAGCCATGGAAAACAACAGGCTTTCTCTCAGTGACAACCTTCGTTTTAATAATCTGGAGGAGAGGGAAATGTACGGACACGTCATATTGCTTCACATACTCGATTTTTACACTGAAATGTAGTTTAGCATGGAGACAACATCTGAAAGTAACTCAGATAAACTTCAAACTGTTCGGTGGCACACACTGTAAATGTGGGAACCTTTTAGGTTGTGACCTTTTGATATTGTCCCTGGTCCTGTTTCTGTGCTGTCATATCTGAATGGGCTCCTTTTCGGTCTGTTTTCAAATGGTGCAGGCCATTTTCCTGAGCGTCTCCTTAAATTCCAGCCATAATCATGCCACTGTTTGTCTGATCGATCGCCACTCCTGACCCAAGTCGAAAACCACGGTGACCTCAAGAACGCGAGGTTCAGGAACAGCAACGTTTTCCAACTTTAGTCAACATTCTCTTGGACGTTCTTAGTGGAATTGAATTGGATGCTCAGAAAGATCCGACTGGAAACAGCGAACCAGCGAGTTCAATACGAGTTCAAAATTCAAATTCAAAATTCAAAATACGAATTCAAAATTCATAAGCCAAAGGGACAGAGACTGGCGCGAGTGAATGCAGGAGACATGGATACCAGGAGGATAGGCAGCATAGACATGGTGGGGGGAGGGGGGGGGGGGGTTGTAGCCACTGCATGGATACTAGGGGGATAGCGGGGGCGGGGGGAATACACTGGGAGAAAGAGAGGGAGAGATGGACATTGAGAGAGATGGACATCGAAATAGACGGATTTTTGAAGATGGATGTCGAGAGAAATGAACATTGAGAGAGATGTGCAAAAATAGAGAGGGACGCTGGCGAGACGGACATCAGCGAGAGGGACACTGGGAGATATGGATACTGGGGAAGATGGGACACTGGGGGAGATGGACACTGGGGGAGAGGACACTGGGAGAGTTGGACACTGGGAGACATGGATACTGGGGGAGATGGACACTGCAGGAGATGGATACTGGGGGAGATGGACACTGGGAGAGACTGATACTGGGGGTGATGGACACTGCAGAAGATGTATACTGGGGGGCATAGGATACTGGAGGCGATGGGGAAGATGATACTGGGGAGATGGGCACTGAGAGAGATGGATACTGGAGGAGATGGACACTGTGGGAGATGGGATACTGGGAGAGATGGATACTGGGGAAGATGGGATACTGGGGAGACGGACACTGAGGGAGAGGACACTGGGAGAGTTGGACACTGGGAGACATGGATACTGGGGGAGATGGACACTGTGGGAGATGGGATACTGGGAGAGATGGATACTGGTAAGATGGGATACTGGGGAGACGGACACTGAGGGAGAGGACACTGGGAGAGTTGGACACTGGGAGACATGGATACTGGGGGAGATGGACACTGCAGGAGATGGATATTGGGTGAGACGGATACTGGGGGAGATGGACACTGGGAGAGACTGATACTGGGGGTGATGGACACTGCGGAAGATGTATACTGGGGGACATAGGATACTGGGGGCGATGGGGAAGATGATACTGGGGAGATGGGCACTGAGAGAGATGGATACTGGAGGAGATGGACACTGTGGGAGATGGGATACTGGGAGAGATGGACATTGTCGGAGATGGGATACTGGGAGAGATGGATACTTTGGGAGATGGGATACTGGGGAGATGGATGATGGGTGAGATGGGATACTGAAATACTTTCTTTTTGCTTTGCTAGAATTTCTGTCGCTGTTCAGTGAGAGATGGTTTTCTTTAGTGGAGTTCTGACCATGTGTTCAGGGTGAGCAGTCAGTCTCTCCACTGGGCTCCGGGTCTCGGATCAGTCAGCTGGATCCAGTCACCGTATTGTTAAACCGCCAGTGACCGTGTTAAGCATTAGCTTCTAAATAAACCCGCTGGACTATAACCTGGCGTTGTGTGATTTGTAACTTTGTCCAGCCCAGTCCAACACCGGCACTTCCACATTATGACAACCATCAAGCTTGTGACCGACAGATGGGAGAGCCTCCTCGGAGCTTCCCGACACTAACTCTCATAATAATCACATCTGCCTGAGGAAGGAGCGGGGTCTCCCAAAACTTGCGGTTTCACATAAACCTGTTTTGACTCTCACTCAATGTCACACAGTCCAACACCGGCCCTTCCACATCTCAGTTAAATATTAACCGAGTATTCTCGCTAATATCGAATTGGAGTTTGGTGTGTGATTCCCAGTTTGGAACAGGTTGGATTTTCCCCTCAATATATCCCTTAAAGTAGTCTTCTTGCAAAAGGTTAGAAAACACTAAAAGAGTTTACAATTATTGGACTTCAACCGCCCTCCCAAAATGATTGATTTCTTTAAAAAAAACATCTTTTTAGTCCACGTTTTAGCTTATTTCACTCACTGTGTTTCTATTTTGGTCAAGTCCGGTATATCTATGATACTTGATCACTTTTGAATGGTGATTATTTCGAAATGTTGGTAACTTGATGTATTCCCAACTCTAAATTGGCCCCGTTATCTAAATCCACTAAAATTCGAGGTACCTTAACAGTTTCCCAACCCCTATGTGTCTTTGAGAAGCTGCTTTTCTGGTTAACTGTTATTTTGTTTCAGAAATGGTAAAGTTTGTTGCTCTGAGTGCGTGTGCAGTTCTGCTGATCTGGAATCCGAGTGCAGGCTCCGAGCTGTGTGTTGGCAACAGGACAATAGCGGGCAGTTTCTCACCCTATCCCCGTTCTGAGGGTCGGAGAAGGGGCGGGGGGAGCTGCAAAACATCAGCACAAGGGGTTTCCGAATCAACGCGTTCTGATTCTGGGACATGATAGCGAATTGAAGGCGGGCTGAGTGATGTCACAGGAAGCGGGAGGCTTTCCTTTTCTCGGTGATGCTCTTGTATTGATTGCTTGCTCCCTGACAGGGTTCCCAGCTCTAAACTTAAAGCCGACAGTAGCGAGTGCAGTTTGCACACTCCGAGAGGGTAGAGCGTGAGAGCCAGTCCTTGCCCTGGATTATCCCCTCACTTTGCAGATCCTGTATTGAGTTAGCGAGCCGCACAGAGTCTCCCCTGCAATCCTAAGGATTATTCTACTGGAACCACAATCCAGCTCCGGCTGGTAAGTAGAATACACTACTTATTCTGTCATCTAACTGGAGAACATACACACACACACACACACAAATCCCCCAGGAAAGCCATCTACCGATATATCACACAGAGCTTGTTGCTTGATCTTTCACAGCCGAGTTAGCATCTGTAAAAATAACTGCAGTCTCCAGTGTAAAGCATGTGAGCGATGTTTTCAGAAACTCGCCACTCTGTTCCATCAGCCAACTGTCTCCTTACCACTAGAGTTTCATCTGAGGGCGGGTGAATTAGATTTGCACCTATTTTGCTGGGTTTTGGGGAAAATGTGCTGCATGTTTTTATTTGGTTTGTTTGCAGAGGATAGTTAGACTTACACTCCTGGAAGCGGGTGCTGTAGCTGAGATTGTAACATGCCTTGCTATTTTAAGACGACCGGAGCTTATGTCCCTATGTTCTGGCAGAATAAGAGTTTAGCAACATATACCAAACAGCATGGAAATCCCAAACGCTCAGGATCATTAATCATGAGGGGGAAAAACATCCGCGCACACTTTAGCATAGCCATCAAATGGATTGTCCTTCATATATGAACTGATTTAATAAAATGATTAAGTATACACAGTAATGTCTGCAAATATATTGCAAGCTTCTCCGTGGAAGATGGCAGGAGTGGATGGTTAGCAGACCTTGTATTGAGTATTGATTCAGTTACTTAAAAAATACATTTTCAAATAAATGATGCTCACTTTTGCATTCTACCCAAGTTTAAAATAGTATCACACTGTCAATACACAAATAGTATAATATCTTTGCATATTACAGGTGGTATCTACCTGTAAATATGTTAATCATCCCGCGGATGTTACAGCCGCTTCACGGAGATGATTAATTGTCTACCAAACATTTATCCAGCAATTTATTAAGGGAGAGAGGACCCGTTTGATACAATGAAATGTTGAACTTGAATACTTGTCGGCATTCATTCGACCATGCTGACAATCAGATTTGAACTTTTCTTTCAGTTGAATTTATTGTACTTCAAATAACAATGGCTTGGAAAGTACCCTTTGTTTTATGGTTGGCTTCATTTCGTTGTAAGAGGTAAGGAAAAGCAAGGAATGCAATCACTTATACAGGCGTATTTTTATGATCAAAACTTTTAACAGCAAGAAAATTGAGGGACTTACTAAATATTCCCTCTTTAAAACACTGGTATATACCTTGGGTGTCTTGTAATAGAAGCAAATGTTGACTTAAAGATAAGGTAAAATCTGTAACATTCTTGCGGGGGCCGATAACCCTGTTATCAATCGGGTGATGTAGTATAGAATGCTGCCTGAAGGGGGTGCCGCAAGGATGGCTTTATAGCAAATGGTGGGGAAAATGTTTTTATTGTATTTCGTTCATTAACAAGGCATCTAAAGTAGCTGGAAGCTCTCCGGACACTAACATCAGTTGATTGTTGTATAGCCATTTGGCAGGTGTGTGTGTTTTTTATAGGGTCTGGCAGAATACATTTGCTCTTGCAAGGAGCGCAAATTCAGGGGCAGCTTCTGAAGCTGCAAAATGCTGTCATTACATAACTGTACATTGTAAGGTTTGAATTCCTACTCGTTTAAAGTGAAAATAAATATGTTTAACTGAATACAACACGTTTATCTTCCTCATATTATTCACCTCAGCCCCCTTGTGCACATTTGATCAGGGTAAACACATTTATAATTCTAAAACTCAGTGACACTCCTGCAAGGTTAAAAACAATGAATGCCAACACAAGAGGGAAAATCAAACAAAATGCTGGAAAAACCTCAGCAGGTTTGGCAGCATCTGTGAAGAGAAAGCAGCGTTAATGTTTTGCAATCAGTGACTTCTTCAGAACTGACTGTAGCTAGGAAAAGGTTAGTATCTATGCTGAAGAAGGGGTTTTGGGGGTGTGGGGGGATGGAGTGGGGGGAGGAGTATAATATAGGTGGAGATAGCGCCCAGAGATAGAATAGCAATTGGACAGAGAAGGGATCCAGTAAAGGTCAGCTTGGGAGAATCATGGTGTTCATGGTGACCATTAGGGGCCGTCAACAGGTTGCTTGTATTTTTTAAAAATTTTATCAAACAATACAGTTTACAAAACAGTTAACATTAATAGCTGTATACAAAGAAACAACAATTTTACAAGGGAGAGGGGCAGCAAAGCCAGGCCCCAATCCCCACTGTTCAACCAGTTTTCAGAAAAATGAGGACAAACCCGAAATTCCCAGTTTCAATTATCACAAACAGTAACAATAACAAGTACATATAAGACAATCCAATTCACAGGTTGCTTGTAATAGCAGCCTATGCGATGACAAGACCTGGTGTGTCAAAACACAAGAGAAGGTGCTTAGGCACTCAAATTATTCAACTCAACATTAAGGCCCCAATGAGATGCTGCTCTTGCAACTTGTACAGAGGTGTGCTGCAGCAGTGCAGCAAGGTTGAGACAGGAATGTTGGCCAGAGAACATGTCGAAGTGGCAGGCAAACTAGACCTGCTGAGCTTTTCCAGTATTTTCTGTTTTTGTTTCTGATTTCCGGCCTCAACAGTTTTTTGGGCTCTTTGTTTAAGGAAAAGATACATCACAAAAAGCAGAAAAAGTTGCAGAGGCTGGTTTGAAGAAAAGTCTTCAAAAAAAAGGAAGAGGAATTTTAGGGAATGAATGCCAGAACTGAAGATGTTGTGGGGATAGCAGCTGGAGGGAGGAATGTGTAGAAGGTCAGATTGAGAGGAATGGAACATATATCAGTGATGGAGGAAATTGTATTGTTGGAAGAGGTTACACAAATGGATGGGTCAAGTAGTGGAATTACTTTAGCTTTAAGATAAACATTTTATATTGGAAGTACGCAGGGTTAATAGCCAAGATACGTTGAAAGAGGCAGCAGTAATTGTTAGCTATAAGTTGCTGTGGGATAGGATGTGAGCAACTGATTTACAGATGAGTACTGACTTTTGAGGGTGGACAATAGGAAGTTTAAACTTCATAAACACACAAAAACTTTCTGAATGGTAAAGGAGTTTGAAAATAACATGTCCTGTTGATCTAAAAATGAAATTTGAATTGGCTATATATAGTTAAAGCATTGCAAGGTATAAATTGGTGATGAGACAGAAACTAGTGTGAAACAGGCATCACACCTGGATGGTGCACTCAAAGATGTTGATCCAACATTTTCTGCTAATTGAGCCCCAAGGCTTTAGCTGCAAAAAATTGGGAAGCAGTGGATGGTAATGGAGCATCTTGCAGTTAAGACCTTGGGGGTGGAAGGGGTAGGAGTGAGTGGGAAGCTATAAGTTGTGTGAGCCTGGGCTAGCATTGAAACATTATTGTGGTAGAGAAGGACTGCCTGGTTTGTTTCATGAGTACTACATAGAGCATCCATTGGGCGGCACGGTGGCTCAGTGGTTAGCACTGCTGCCTTACAGCGCTGGGGACCCAGGTTCAATTCCAACCCCAGGTGACTGTCTGTGTGGAGTTTGCATGTTCTCCCTGTGTCTGTGTGGGTTTCCTCTGGGTGCTCTGGTTTCCTCCCACAGTCCAAAGATGTGCAGGTTAGGTGAATTGGTTATGCTAAATTGCCTGTAGAGTTAGGTGTATTAGCTAGGGGGAATGGGTCTGGGTGGATTACTCTTCGGAGGGTCAGTGTGGACTCGTTGGGCTGAAGGGCCTGTTTCCACATTGTAGGGCATCTAATATAATTAAAAGGTTTCCAAATTATTGTTCTGTGTTTTCAATGATCTCTCATTATATAGGAGTTATCATCAATCAGATTGTAGGAAACATACAGTTTAACCAGTCTTGGAAACACACTAGCTGCAAATAAGGAGAAGGGGCACATGTGCAATTCCTAGTGTTAATGTTACAGATCTAATCTTCACAAGCAAAAGCTCAAATTCCATGAAGAGCAACTCTTTTTTTATTCACTCTTTGGATGTGGGTGTTGCTAGCGGTAAGCTGCTGTCTTGAACTGCTGCAGTCCATTTGATGAAGGTACACCCATAATGCCATTAGGGAAGGAATTCTGGGATTTTGAACCGCACCCCCCAACACTGAAGAAATGGTGATATGTTTCCAAATCTGGATGCCGAGTGGCTTGGAGGGAAACTTGCAGATGGTGGTGATCCCATGTATCTGCTGTCTTTGTGACCTTCAAGATGAAAGTGGCTGTGGGTCTGGAAGGTGATGTTTAAGGAGCCCTGGTGAATTTCTGCAGTGCATCTTATAGATTCTGCACACTGCTGCCACTGTACATCAGTGAAGAGAAACTGAATGTTTGTGGGTGTAGTGCCAATTAAGGGCTTGCTTTGTTTTGGATGGTGATAAGTTTCTTGAGTATTGTTGGAGTTGCATTCATCCAGGCAGGTTTTTCTTTTATCTATTCTGACTTGTGCCTTCTAGATGATGGCTAGGTTTTGGGGATTCAGGATGTGAGTTACTCCCTACAGTATTCCTAGCCTTTGATCTGGTCTTGTAGCCGCAGTAGTTCTATTTCTAGTCAAGTTCAGTTTCTGGTCAGTGGTAACCTCCAAAGGTGTTGATAGTGGGGGATTCAGTGGCAGTAATACCATTGAATGTCAAGGGACAGTCATTAGATTTTGTCTTACTGGCAATGATCATTGCCTGGCACTTGTGTGCTCTGAGTGTTCCTGACTACACATAAAGTTATGAAAGGTTTTTCTTTTATCTATTCATCAGATGCTTTCAGCAATTCTTTGTGTGGTGGTTATTACAGGCATTAACATCAAGTTTGATAGCTGAATGCTAAAACAAACATTAAGGTCCTGATCAAGGAGTTGAATGACAATTTTATGGGAGTGCTCTGGATATTTGACAGTCACCAACTGCCAATATGAAGACTGACTTCTGCACCTTTATGTTTTGGCCAGTAATAAAAGATTTTTTTGCTCCTAACAACTAAAAATGCTGGAATCTTCAACTGGTCAGTAAGCATTTGGAATTTGAAGGTGTTTTAAATATTTGGGTATTGTTTAATCATTCACAAAATAAACTAATTGTACACTTCGGGGATTTCTGTTTTCATTTCAGATTTATAACATTTGTCTTCATATTTTTATCCAGTTCTGTGTTTTTTTTTCAAAATTTGCCTTAGTTCCAATGTTCTGGGGTTTTATAAGCTGAGAGTTATATGTAAGGAATTCGGCTAAGATTTTTATTATCGGTTGCTTTTTTGGATGGATCCCGGCAGAATTATGTGATACAGTCGACGAGTGCAGAATGTGTAATTATGTTGTCACATAACTCAGGGCTGTAACAATTCTATGGTCATGTGATCTGAGCCAGGTATTTGTGTCCTTCGTATATGCCCTGAATGCCTCCCTAAGTTTCTAAATTGTGGACAAGTAGATGTGGGCGACACGGTGGCCCAGTGGTTAGCACTGCTGCCTCACAGCGCCTGTAGACCCGGGTTCAATTCCCGACTCAGGCGACTGACTGTGTGGAGTTTGCATATTCTCCCCGTGTCTGCGTGGGTTTCCTCCGGGTGCTCCGGTTTCCTCCCACAGTCCAAAGATGTGCGGGTCAGGTGAATTGGCCATGCTAAATTGCCTGTAGTGTTAGGTTAAAGGGGTGGATGTAGGGGTATGGGTGGGTTGCGCTTCGGCGGGTCGGTGTGGACTTGTTGGGCCGAAGGGCCTGTTTCCACACTGTAAGTAATCTAATCTAATCTAATGTCTGGTCGTAAGACAATGTTAATATAAATTGTAAAGTTGCTTTATTTCATTGCTTGCACGGGTGTAAAAAGTAACAAGTGATATTTAGAATTCAAACAATATATCTTTGTTTAATATTGCAAATAGACTTAACATGCTGAAGTTCCCCACCCTATTGGACCAGCTTGCTTATACAAAATACCTTAATAAATGCTCTCCTACACAGTGACTCTTTTGTGTATTTTGTGGGACTACCTTTGGAGCTTTCCATTTAAGAAAACTGTTTCCTTTTATTCACTAACCATAGGGAAAGTTTATGCAAATAATCCCTGTTGAGCATTGAGGGCCAGTGACCTCCCAGTACAACACGTATAGGAGTTGTTTACCAAAGGTCAGGAGAGGTTAACCAAGTACTTATCATTTACAGTCTTTGGGGAATCAGGATTAAAACCAAGTCTATTATCACTTTAAGTATTTTTAATTTGCTTTGAAGCATATCCCTTAAATACAAATCTTCTTTTCCAAGTCTTTCATATGACAATATTGTTGATAGACTATCACAGAACACTAAAAGATATGAGCTGCTTCTCATAGTGATTTTGGTGAAGAGGTAATAAGAAACTGCTTTTGTTAGCTAGAATATCCGACTAGCCAAACTTCCAAGAGTAAAAACACTGTTTCTAAAACTGTATGCTTATATTCTGTTAGAAATGATTGCGTTTGTCAACAAACTTCACATAATGAAATCAAATCAAGCATGTCTAACAATAACATTGAGATAAGCAAAATGTTAGCTAAATGCTGTGATGAGCTGAAGACAAATACAACCTTAATGTGCCTGTTGTAGTTCAAGTATCCTTACAGTGTTTTAGATTTTGCTTATGATCAAAAAGTTGTTTCTTCATATGAAACAATTCTCCCACAGGTTGGAACTGGCACGTACTGAGAACAACGTCTGAAGTGTCAATAATATTCTTCTGCTTATTGATTCTATCTGATCCATTGGGTGTTCCAACTTTATCAATTTTGTTACCTGCAATCTCATGTTTGTTTTGGAAAGTACACAACAGAATTAGGAATTACTCCTTAACCGTCAACAGAATAACCTTCAATTGCCATAGTATAGCTATTCATTGAACATTGTGTGCCTGTTCTTGCCATTATGAGATGCTGAAATATGGGGCCTGTCCAGTAATGTCTGAACACAGCAAATAACAATAAATCCTAGAAGTGTGTGTGCTCTGAACCTGGGATCACCAAGGCCTTAGCCTTAGTGTAAATTAAGGTTAAGTGCCATGATAAATTTGGAATCTGAACAACACCTGGAAGAGATTTAACACCAATACAAACTGGGGAGAGAATGAATTTCAATTTTACTCAATTTCAGCCTTTCTTGCTAATCCTGTAATGCTAATGTAAAAAAAATTGAAAGAACTGTGGATGCTGGAAATCAGAAACAGAAACAGAAATTGTTGGAAAATCTCAATAGGTCTGGTAACTATAGAACTTAAGCGTTAATGTTTCGGATCCAGTGCACTGCAGAATTTAAGTTCTGAAGTGCGCTGGATCTAAAACATTAACTCTGATCTCTCTTTGCAGATGCTGACAGACCTGCTGAGATTTTCCAGCAGTATCTGACTCTGTGGGCATTCTGTTTTGTAGAAAAAAGGTTAGATCAAGTTATCAGAGCTAAAATGGGAGCTTCTTAAAACTGAACATTAACAATTACTTCTGCTAGTTTCTTCCATGGATAGGTATTGTGTGGTTTAATGGATCATGTTCTGGAAAAACAGATTCAGAGAAGCCCATATTTTGTGTTAAGAGATCAATGGAAGTCTATTCTAATTGCTGCAAACCTTGTTATTCATCTTAGACATTTTTACCTTGATACATTGGATATGATGTGAATGCAATGATTTTCCAAGAAAGTCATACACTCCTACCTTCAGATTTATAAATCATATCAATAAAGACGGAGACTATCACCAGTCATAATGAAGATAGCCACAGCTCTGTGTTTTTTCATGCTTCAAGAAACAAAAGGAAGGATCTGTCCAAACCCCAATCTTCCAGGATACATGTATCACGCAGATTATACACGTTTTGCTTGCCCAGAAAACCTCAATTCATTATTGAAACACATGAGGCAACATGACAGGAACTACTAGTTTACCAGCTGCGCATGATGCGAGACATTATTGATGGTATGGAGTGGGTCACTCTTGTGAACTGTTTGTGGCCCTTTCCTGTAAGCTACCTTATTCACTTTACTTGCAGTTTACAGTTTACCAGACATTTGGGAGATGCAAACTGCTGGGGAAACCAGGCTGTCTACTGCAATGATAGCTGTTTCTCCCATAAGAAATCCATGGGTAAGAGGTAAATAATCATATAATGAGGCATGCAATGTTACCAAGTTCTTAGAAAATTGACCCTTAAAACATGGCCAGATGCTGGCACAAAGTTAGGAAGTGCGACACTGCAGCCTACAAAAGGTTTCCATAATGTTGTTCGAGGGCTTTAAGCATCTTATTATCTCGGGCTGTTATCGTGGATCACTTTCTGGGAGACCTGCAGTGTTTACCAGTCTCAGAAGGACAGCAGATCCAGTGACAAACAGGGATGATGCAATTTCTGGGTTGACTTTACAGAGTTGAACTTCATAATCAAGCTGAGAAAACGTTGTGGCATAATGTTATGAATAAAGGAACTTCTCATGTCACTAAGTCAAGGAATATGCACTTGTCCAAGATAAATCATAATTATGCAAATAATAGGTTTAGCCACATCACTCCGAATTACCATTTTGTCCACTCTGGGATCTGCTCACATACAGCATTGTAAAACTAAGGTAACATAGAACAGAAGCTGGAAGGACTTGACATTGAGATTCCAAAAATTGATACAGATATTAATTTGTCTTTTATCAAAAAAATGTTTTCCTCTTTATTTTAGAAGGTGTAGATGATTAGGTAGTCAATCCTTAGACTATTTTCATATGGGAAATCAGGTTTAGATAAACTGTGAATGTTGTTGGAGGGTGTCCTGGACAATAGCAGAAAACCTAAGAAATCTCTGAATAGCAGAAAACCTGAGAGGTCCTACTTATGAGAAAGCAGCACAAAGTGTCTCCATGAAAAAAACCTAGCTACCAGGGTATATGAATCAGAAGATTTTGTTTGAGAATGTCACTGGAGTAACCTGTAAAGAGGCTATCATACAATTTTCATCCAACCTGCAAGGAAATCTGCAGCTCAGTCCCTTAGAGGAACAGCACAGCAGTCACTGTGCCTCAGTAAGTCGTCACTGCACTTAAGTTCATGGCCAGAGGCTTATGCTAAATGGCAGCAGGCAACTACAGTCAGGTCAGTCAGTTTGCTCTCATTACAGAAGGCAAATAATTACTTTGCTTTTTGTAAGGATAAGAAGACTCATTGTTTTGGACATGGGGGAAAGGCAATTGTGTGAACAGGATTGCTGACTGCTTGCTGCAAAATAATCCATTCATGTGGTCATAAAATCTCCCAAGATAAATCCAAATCATTATATAAAATGAAAGTGATTTCATTCTCATAATGGTCTGTAAGCAACCACAGGTTTCTGTCCATCAGAGTCCAGTATCTAGGGAGTAGCCATGATTTATTTATCTTTTGACAGTCCAGTGCCCTGGCCTTCCTTCAGAATAAAAGTGAAACCTTTTCTTCAGACTAGATTAGATTACTTACAGTGTGGAAACAGGCCCTTCGGCCCAACAAGTCCACGCCGATCCGCAACCCACCCATACCCCTTTAACCTAACACTACGGGCAATTTAGCACGGCCAATTCACCTGCCCCGCACATCTTTGGACTGTGGGAGGAAACCGGAGCACCCGGAGGAAACCCACGCAGACACGGGGAGAATGTGCAAACTCCACACAGTCAGTCGCCTGAGTCGGGAATTGAACCCGGGTCTCTGGCGCTGTGAGGCAGCAGTGCTAACCACTGTGCCACCGTGCCGCCCACAAACTAGAGGTACCAAATATTGCTGTGACTGTTTCTGCCATCAGTGAAGCAGCAAAATGTCACAAAAAAGAAATAAAAACTCAAATTAAAGTGAAATACTTGGAATGCTGAAGGATATTAATCATTATGACTTTTCCCTTCATCCTTATTTCTAGTTTAACACTGTGCAAAATGAAGGTTTGAGATCTGAGAAGCAGATAGCTGCTTCATTTACAGTAAAAGGCTGGTCAGGGCTCCTGTGGTGCAATGGCAGTATCCGTACCTCTAAACCTGGAGGCCTTGATTCATATCCCAACAATTCTGACCAGGCTGATTTAAAAAATAATATGATTGAGGTAGCCCATGTCTCATGTCAATTGAGTCAAAGGATAAATTTATGATGGATAACGTTTCTGGGGTTGGATTCTTCACCTCAGCCTGGGAGTCTAAAACCGGGGTTCGTTGTAGTTTTGGAAGATAGAAAGTCAGTACCATCTCCTTATCTGAGCTTCAATTTCTTACATTGAACTACACAGAACTCGCACCAGAGGTAAAGGCCATTGAATCAAATTGATCGTTCTCGTGTGTCTGCTCTATTTGAGCCTCCTCCCATACCACTCCATCTTATCCTTTTAGCATAGCTTCTATTCCCTTCTCCTTCATGTATTTATCTGGTTTCTTCTTCCATGCAAATAGGTTATAATAGATTTTCAAGAACACAGGTCTGATGAAAATAAATGATATCCTAATCCATAAGTAAGAAAGGGCCTTTGTAACCCCATTGATTCCACTGCTTCCTTTAAGCTAGCATCCTCTAATGGCTCTATAAGAAAGTGCATTCGGCTAGGCCTCCTACTGTACATTTTCTTTTCTTCACATGTGTTTGATGTTGTACTAGGTTTCTTCTGAGACATTTGCACTTATCACCCAAATGAACTTCAGCTAAGGACTGATATTTCCTGGATAACTGCTCAGGAAAAATTGCATCACTCTCACCCAGTAGCCCCTCCCCATCTGATCTGTGCCCATCAGATTGACTCTAAAGAACTGGTAAGTGTGACAGAGAGTGTGCTAACCAACTCATGAATTACCAATGATTGTTCGTGCTGTTGAGCGTTTTGCTATTGAGTGCAATTCTTTTTACTGCTCTGCTTCCAAATCTGTGAAGTAAGTAAAAGAGAAATGCAACATATTTCTTGCTCACCTTTATTTTCTTATTGTTCTGCTGGTGTAAAGATTCCCTTACGTCTGAACTTCAGAAAAGTAGCACAAAACAACTCTCGGTACAAGAACTCTCATGTATTGTTTCCTGACCACCTCAGCTGAGTGCAATCCCAATATCTCAATATTCTCCTTCAACTGCATTAATGAACAAATGTACACTGTTCAGCTTGCTCCCAAACCTACACACAAATCTTTGCCCATGCAAGAAGAGAGCCAGAGAATAGTTATTTGACAACAATTGGAACACTTTTATCATAGCTTTTATGGAGCTCCCACAGAGATTTACTTATTTCAATGCATTATCATACTATGACTGGACTTTGAATGAGCTATAATGCAATGTATATTACTGCAGCAACGATAGTGCACAAGGGAAGTAGAGGAATTCTGGAAGCAAATAACAGATAAAGACAGAACAGTTTTCCATTATAGTTGTTGAATTTTGATGAAGGAGATGGCCAGGAGCTGCTGCCATATTAAGATACATGTTAAAAAAAATCAAATTCCTAATTTTGGCTTTTAGGATACTTCTGAGATTTTATTTTAGATGAACATTGCAGAGGTTTACCTTGTGGCATTATTTGCTGAATGAGCCTTTTAAAGATCCATTTCATTTTAAACTCTGTGATGTGAAATTTGGATCCATGCCTCCCCTGGAGATGGTATTTCAGAAGCTGAAAGACCTATGAAACAGCCATGCTTTTCCCACAGCCATTTGCACCCCTTCTATCTCAGCATCATATTCTGAGAAGCTACTTGCACAGATATACTCCATGTCTCTTAGAAATCTTGCAGCTGGTGCTGTCATCACATCACTCCACCTCCAGCCAATTTGACATTGTACTTGCAAACCTGGAGCGCTCAAACATAGACAACATAATCATTTACAACTCAGCCAAGAATATACATTCAGCTGCAGGAGGGCCCCTGCATTATCATTACTTAAGGAGCCAGCCAATCAACTTACAAATAAGGTAACTTAGAATACCTTCATTATTGCAAAGTCTCTGGAAGTACTCTGAAATGTTCTGTTTTCTTTGGTGATGAGTTCCTGAATTTGATGGGGACTGTTCCTGCATCCGCACAGAGAAGACAGAGGATTTGGTGACTTGTCGACACAATTTAGAGGGAAGCAGAGACATGGAAATGGAACAGAAGCCGCACAGAAGGCAAGCTCTGCTTCATTCATCTTCCAAGTTGGACGTTGACTCTCTATTATGCTCCATGACAATGTCTGGAAACTGTTTGACAGACTAACCAATACACTCAGCATCTCAATGTGCATGCCTATCAGAATTCTCCTACATTTTGCCTCGTTGAGGTTCTCATCCTGCATCATCTGCAAAGCCACTGTCCAGGACACAAGAACTGTCCTGTCTGGGCTATCTACAGCCTGCTGCTGCAGCGACCCACAGTACATGTGGTTATCAACTCTATACATGTTGCTAAGATACATGCAGTAGCAATATCAGAGCTACTGACTGCGAGTGTAAGATGAAGTGACAGTGCCTTTTTATCAGTGCTGTGCTGTTACTCACTATTTGGGTAGGTAGCAGCAAGGAATCAGAAGAGCAAGGTTGGTATGAAGGAAAGTATAAGAGGAAGAAATTTATAGATTGTGGTAATACTATCACCAATTACATTTCAGGGCAGACAGTAGGAAGACTGTTAGCAGAAGCTGAGAAATTGTTTAATTATCATTCTCCATGTTCTCAGTGATACCAATTACCCCAGGCTCTGTTGCAGTCAGCCTGAAGGTGCAGAGAACCATCTCCATTGTAGGGCTGAGGAGAGGCAGAAGTCGTTGTCCTCTACCAGTTGCACCCTGCTCCCTTCTATTATGTGTCACTGTATCCTACAAGGGAGAGGACAAAATTGTATTGCATTGTGTCCAGCTGATGTGCCTACTGCAGTTGGAGAACAACCAGAAGATGTGTGGAGCAGTTGGATCTTGCTGTGAAGCTGATATAATTAGAATGTGCATTGGAGATGGCTATATGGAAGTTTGATTGGAGTGCTGCGTGCCAAGGAGGTACTGTTGAGTGAATCATGAAGATGCGTGATTCATTGAGAGGCTTGAGAGATTGGTGGGTTGGAAATGTCATGTGGTGTTGCATTCCCTGTCTATTTGTGTAAGTTCATTATGTTAATTGTGTCACTGCTAATGTTCTATAACTTTATAGAATAATGCAAAAATATTAATTCTGTTTACTAGCACTGAATAAATAATTATTTTAATATTGATGGTTATTTCATTATCTTTGTACATTATCTGCATGATTTTTATCAGCAAAATTTAGGTTGGCAAAAATAAAATGCTGTTTAGAAGCAGCAAAATCCAGTGAATGAAAGAGAAAACTTGCATTTTTTATAAGGTCTGTCATGACCTCAAATGTCTCAAGGAAGTTCACACCCAAAGAGGAAACGTTGAACTTCAGAGGCTGAGGTGTGACCTTATAGAAGTTTATAAAATCATGGGGGGGCATGGATAGGGTGAATAGCCAAGGTCTTTTTCCCAGGGTAGGGAAGTCCAAAATTAGAGGGCATAGGTTTAAGGTGAGAGAGAGGAAAGATTTAAAAGGGACCTAGAGGGTGACATTTTCATGCAGAGGGTGGTGTGTATATGGAATGAATGCCAGAGGAAGTGGTGGGGGCTGGTACAATTACAACATTTAAATGGCATCTGAATGGGTACACAAAGAGAAAGGGTTGAGAGGGATATGGGCCAAATGCTGACAAATGGGACTAGATTAATTTAGAATATGTGGTCGGCATGAATGAGTTGCACCCGAAGGGTCTGTACAAATTTATGACTCTAAGTGTTGTTATTATTGAAATGTGGAAAACACAGCAGCCAATTTTCACTCAGCAAGCCCTACAAATAGAACATCAGTTGAGCTATATGTATTAGTCTATCGGGGATAACTCCCTAGCTTTGCTTTGCCATGGGATCTTTAAGTTCACTTGAAAGAGCAAATGGAAGCTCAGTTGATTGCTGATCTAAAAGATAGCACATGTTCCCCTAGTACTATGCTGAAGAGTCAGCCTGGAAAACCCATGCACATTTGAAGGTCAGACGTTGATTTGTTAGTGAAAGGGCAGACATTGAGTCCAGACTGGCAACTTGAAAATATTGGTGAACTCAGACGTCAATCTCAATTGCAGAGGTCAGATGCACCAGATTTCATTTTGCACTGCATTTTCTGGCACTGTGCCATCTGTGATCAATTTAGTTCCATCAGAAGTTTCATTCATCTAGCCTCTAGAATTTTATAAGTTGATTAAGAAGGACAGCCCTCTACGGCAGCTAAGTTTCTATCTCAAAGCTGAATTTTTGATAATTGTACATGCACATCAATGTCCTTAATAGTTAATGCTGACTTGCCTATTCTAGAGGATATAATTCAACATTTTGGATTTTCAATAAGCATCCAATTTAAGATATTATATATGAGAAATTAAATATAAACTGACTTCTGTATTATGCTATCCAAAAAGCAAAATTTCCATACATTTTAGCTCTTGCCCATGTCTTTAGCTATATTAAAAGCTCATAAATTATAAGCTCCATATGTCATAATATTGGTACATTAAAACATCATTAAACCTCAGCTGTAATGACAAACAGATGTGTGTATTTGTTAATCTTGGGTAGCACAGTCACAATTTACATTTTCAAATAGAGTAAATGCACAGAAACAGAAAATGCACGTTAGCAATATTAGATATATTTTGTCCCACGATAAGCAGTCTTACACGTATATAATAAATTGCTAAGTTAAGATGATCTGTGTCCATGTGAGATAGGAATTAGCTTTTATATGGCATTCAACTTTACAATACTTTCTGACCTTTTCTTCACTTCAGCAGATTTATTTATTGATTTCTTCTTTGCATGAGATGATGAAGGGAAAAAGAAACAGCCAACTTTCCTGTGCTCTGTATTTAGGGTAAAGTTGACATGAAAAAGCAATCAGAGTTTTCTCCTACATTTCCAACAAAATTTAGTTGTTAACTCCTTGTTAATTCAGAATTTTCTGACCACTCTGCTCAGAGATATTATTAGACATAGGGCCTCCTGATCCATTGTACAACAAGAACCCTGTAAATTCAAAAGGTATCTATCTTTGTGGTATCTAATGTTTCACACATAATGCATGTCTGTATTGTAATCAGATTGGGAGCTGCTGTGTGGGCCTCAGTGAGGCAGTACCCATTTTGCACAAGTACAGATTGATGTTTTACTATAAAGCTGCATACTCAGAACCACTTCTCAACAGTTTAATGTTTGTAGATCTTGGGAACCAGTTCGAGTATCACCTCAGTTGTTAAATAAGTTCAAGTACCTCTGCCAAACATAACTGGGGTGAGTGTATCACCCCTGTGGATTCTCACCCAATGTCAATTAAAACTTAAGCCTGAATTTATGGCATCCTTAATACCTGGAATAGATTTCACAATGATTCTATACTGCGATAAAAATACATTTTCATTAACAACTTCAGCAGCAACTTACTTTTTATAAAACTTTTAATATAACTTTTATTAAACTTTTTTTACATTCCAGGCAGTTTTGTATTAAATATCCCAAAGCTTTAGAAAAGTACTGTCAAGTAAAATTTGACCCTGGCCTGCATAAAACAGCATTATGCTTGCTCAAAGAGGTAAGTTTAAGGTTTTAAAAAGCATCATAAAGGAGGATAGAATGAGGGAGAGATCATGGGGAAGGAATTTTAGTTCTTAAGGCTTGACAGCTGAAGGAAAGTGATTGTACTTGGAAATGCTTGACGTGCTGAGTTCAGAAACTTTGTTTGGGGAGAGGGTTTGCAGGGATGGAAGATGGGAATGCTATGGAGATTTAAAGAAAAACGAGGCTGTGGAGAGATTGAGGGATTTGCAAGATGAGCATTTTAAAATTAACCTGTTGCTTAATTGGGAGCCAGTATAGATCAGACTTCTGTGTGAGTTAAGACATAGGCAGCAGAGTTTTGAATTGTTTTTTCCCGATTTGGAATGTGGATGTCAAGGCATTTGCCAACAAATGGCATCTTTAATCATTTTTTAATTCTCCTTGATGGCTATTTCAGTGTGTATTACTGTGGGACTAAACTCACAGCTAAGCCAGATTGGATAAGGACAGAAGACTTCCTTCCCATTTTCCACTGTATTTATAACAAAATACATGTGACAATCAATAATATGAACCAGATGAGTTTTTACAGCATTCAGTGATTGCCTTCTGGTCACCATGAAAGGGACAAGCCTTTCAATCTCACTTATTGACTGAATTTCTATTCTGCCAGCTGCTTTATAAAAATTAAACCTGAGATTAGCATGGGCCTCTGGATTGCCAGTCCAATGACATTGCCACTCTACCACTGTCTCGCCATAATTCCTTCATGTTTGCAGAGGTGAAACTAGGAGGGACATGCCAGAAGTGTGTTGGAATAGTCAACTCTGCAGGTAATAAAGACTTGGATCAAGGTTTCATCAGCAGATAGCTGAAGCAAGGGTAGAAGCAGGTAGAAGCAGGTGGAATTTGATGCCAGGCTTTCATTAGTACTCAGGTTAGAAAGCTGTGGCTTTTGAGAATTATCAAAAATTTAATGCACCCCATTTAACAGTCACTTCTGTAAAGGTACTAGGAAGCTATTACTCTGCACTGAAAAACATGCAAACTCCAGTTTGAACTCTTGCTGCACAAAAAGTAGTCCTGGCAATGTTATGTGTTTTATTGGGAAATTAATTGCTGCCACATATAAGGCCCTATCGGAATATTAATCCCCTTCCCTTCAAAGCATCAATTAATGGCCAATTTCTAAGCTGCACTAAATTGTTCACTCATTCCCCAAAAGTAGTCAAATTTAACCCAACAATGCAACATGAGAGTTTACATTGCTACTATAACATTAACATTAAAGCATGCCACATCAGCCAGGCATTTGCTTGTGACCTAAGTTTTCTATTGCACTTTGGAGAACTATGATTTCACAATACAAAATGGCAGGGAAGAGCACCTTTGCTGCATTTTAAGTCTATGAATATTCATTTTAGAATGTTATTATCAAATGCAATTCTTCTCTCCTTGCAGGTTTTAAATCTGTTTAAATGATCCAAAATCATTTTCGAGTTAGGCTTTTAACAGAAAAATAACAGTCGAAAAAAAATCCATCGTTGCAAAATGATAAATTATCAGCTCTATTTTGGACTTCCCCTCTGAAATTAGAAATGTTGCAGGTTAGAGATAGGAGGACAGCACAGCAGACAAAAACATTTTTCTCAGGACCATTAATCACTCGTGCATGCTGTCCAAATGCTGCTTATTTTCTGTTGTGATTAAACTAGCTAAAATCGAAAAAAGCACAGCATCTTAAAGGTTGCAGAGGAAATTGAGTGAAATAATGGGGCTATCAAGCTATGTTTGAAATTAGATCTGGAATGCTTCGCTGAAGTTTTCGAAGTAGATGCTAATTAATTCAGTATCACATAAAGATAGTTTCGGTTTAATAATACAAGCTCTTAATTTGAAACAGAAGTACCCTGAAAAAGTTCTTGTGTAATACTTACCTGTGGCCTTGAATTCAACACTCATGTGAAAGTCAAGATCTACTATGATCATGGACAAGAAAATAACCGTAGAGAAAACGTAGATGAATTTTGTGCAAAAGACTCTGAATGTAGTGAGAAAGACAAGGATGAGAATGCATGCATATGAGGAATGAAAGAGGTAACTGTGCAAATGTCTGCATAAAAAATGAAAATGTTAATACATTGCAAAATTTGAGCATCTTTTTATATTATCCTCTGCTATTATCCTCTGCTCCTCTCTCATTTGGGAGGTGTTTGGAAAAATGGTTCAATAATTATGTCCTTGATAATTATGTACCTGTCAGGCAGGGAGGAAAGGGTCGTGCGAGGGAGCCGTGGTTTAATAAGGAATTGGAATCCCTTGTTAAATGGAAGAGGGCGGCCTATCTCAAGATGAGACGTGAAGGTTCAATTGGGGCGATTGAGAGTTATAGGGTAGCCAGGAAGGACCTGAAGAGAGAGCTAAGAGCAGCAAGGAGGGGACATGAAAGGTCCTTAGTCGGTAGGATTAGGAAAAACCCTAAGGCTTTCTATAGGTATGTTAGGAATAAAAAAATGACTAGGGTAGGAATAGGTCCAGTCAAGGATAGTAGTGGGAAGTTGCGTGTGGAGGCGGAAGAGATTGGGGAGACACTGAATGAATACTTTTCTTCAGTATTTACTCAGGAACAGGGCATTGTCGTCGATGTGAATACTGAGTCACAAATAAGTAGAATGGATGGCTTTGAGGTATGTAGAGAAGAGGTGTTGGAAATCCTGGAAAAGGTGAAAATAGATAAGTCCCCTGGGCCTGATGGCATTTATCCTAGGATTCTCTGGGAAGCAAGGGAGGAGATTGCAGAGCCATTGGCCTTGATTTTTATGTCCTCTTTGTCTACAGGAGTAGTGCCAGAAGACTGGAGGATAGCAAATGTGGTTCCCTTGTTCAAAAAGGGGAGTAGGGATAACCCTAGTAACTATAGGCCGGTGAGTCTCACTTCTGTTGTGGGCAAAGTCTTAGAGAGAATTGTAAGGGATAGGATTTATGCACATCTGGATAGGAATAATGTGATCAAGGATAGTCAGCATGGTTTTGTGAAGGGCAGGTCGTGCCTCACAAACCTTATTGAATTCTTTGAAAAGGTGACGAAGGAGGTTGATGAGGGGAAAGCGGTAGATGTGGTATATATGGATTTTAGTAAGGCGTTTGATAAGGTTCCCCATGGTAGGCTACTGCAGAAAATACGGAGATATGGCATTGAGGGTGAGTTGGAGGTTTGGATTAGGAATTGGCTGGATGGAAGAAGACAGAGGGTAGTAGTTGATGGCAAAGTTTCTTCATGGAGTGCCGTCACTAGCGGTGTTCCGCAAGGATCTGTTTTGGGACCATTGCTGTTTGTCATTTTTATAAATGACCTGGAAGAGGGGTTAGAAGGTTGGGTGAGCAAGTTTGCGGATGATACGAAAGTCGGAGGAGTTGTTGACAGTGAGGAAGGATGTGGCAGGTTACAGCAGGATATAGAGAAGCTGCAGAGCTGGGCAGAAAGGTGGCAAATGGAATTCAATGTAGCTAAGTGTGAGGTGATTCACTTTGGGAAGAATAACAAAAAGATGGGGTACTGGGCTAATGGTCGGATACTTGGTAGTGTGGATGAGCAGAGGGATCTTGGTGTCCATGTACACAGATCTCTGAAAGTTGCCACCCAGGTAAATAGTGCGGTGAGGAAGGCCTATGGCGTACTGGCTTTTATTGGTAGAGGAATTGAGTTCCGGAGTCCTGAGGTCATGATGCAGTTGTATAAGACTCTGGTGCGGCCGCATCTGGAATATTGTGTGCAGTTTTGGTCGCCATACTATAGGAAGGATGTGGAGGCACTGGAACGGGTGCAGAGGAGGTTTACCAGGATGTTGCCTGGTATGGAAGGAAGATTGTATGAGGAAAGACTGAGACACTTGGGGCTGTTTTCATTAGAGAAAAGAGGGTTTAGGGGTGACTTGATTGAGGTGTACAAGATGATTAGGGGGTTAGATAGGGTTGACAGTGTGAACCTTTTCCCGCGTATGGAGTCGGGTATTACAAGGGGGCATAGCTTTAAATTAAGGGGGGGTAGATATAGGACTGAAGTTAGGGGTAGGTTCTTCACTCAGCGAGTCGTAAGTTCATGGAATGCCCTGCCAGTAGCAGTGGTGGACTCTCCCTCTTTATGGGCATTTAAGCGGGCATTGGATAGGTATATGGAGGATAGTGGGTTAGTATAGGTTAGGTGGGCTTGGATCGGCGCAACATCGAGGGCCAAAGGGCCTGTACTGCGCTGTATTCTTCTATGTTCTTCTATGTAATGGCTGCTTACAGTTGTGCATGCATAATGTGATGCATTTTTATAATTCCTAAAATTGTCATAAGTTGAGCGATTTGAAATATTGTTCCATGCATATATCATATTAAGTCATATAATGAGTTAGTGAGATACACAGTGAATAATAGGAAAAAATACCCAAGAGGCATATTTCGGTACAATGGGGTAATTCCACCCGAGCAAAAAAGATTGCTGCAATAATAAATGAAGGTTAAACATGTGGCTGAAAGTGAATAGGAGATGAGGATAAAGTACATGCTTTCCTCATCATGACGCGTCCAGATGTTTTTGAGGCATTATCTAACAATTGTTACCCTTGAGGCCCAGGACTGTGGATTATTCTGAAATTAATTAGATTCTGCACTCATACTATGGCATGACCAAAACTGAAATTACACTGAAAGGAGCTGCCAAGTGAACCTATTGCAGGTTATTCAGTAAGGTGCAGTTTAAACTCGAGTGAGGGAACATTACCAAGCTTTATCAAATGTTACTATTGAAAAGTCATGGTAAGAGGTTACATATTTCTGGAACCTTATAGGCTCCAGTCCTGTGTGAGCTGACGTCACTACAACATAGCTTCCTCTTGCATATGCTCAATAGCTTTTCTACAGTAAATAGCTCTTCAAATTCTTTGATGGTAGCTCTTTTAATCATTAGCATTTAACCATTAATATTCAACTTACAGTTCACCTTCTGGCTTTCTCACAGTTTCCACAACTCCATTTGGTGTGATGTATTAATCTCCAAGAGCATTCTTAACGATCTGGGAGAACATATAGGATGCATGGGTTTATTTATTCTTGCTTGGGAGGGAGGGTGCAATTGTGGGGTGGAATGGCTGTTTCTCTGGATTGGACTTCTGAAGTTTCTGCACAGCATTGTTGTTTGCAGGCTGGATGCCAATTTTGTTTACTTCTCTGCATACGTCATTGTAGATCAGTTTCATTTTGCCAATGATCTCCATCACTAATAAGGACTTGCTTCCGTAAGGTAGTATGTCTAATTGCTATATCAATTGCCAGAGAACACTGGTCAATTCTGCCGAAGATTTTCAAAATCTGTTGTGGCCTTTCATTTTCAATCTCCAGGGTGTGATTGCAGCGCCTGACTAAATGCACTATAACTGGGCCTTTAGGTCAGTTAGATCTTTTTGAGGTAGTTAGACTGCGATAGTACTTTGAACTGTTTGAGCTTCTTTTTAGACTTGACTTTAAGTTGTCAAGAAGCATTCTGCTTTCTAGGTTTTGCCTAAAGAAGCCTCAGTGCTTCCATAGATTACTGATGGAGATCCAGTTGTAGGCTTTTGTTGGGTTTTTTTACAGACCAACACTTTTGAACATTGAAGATTATTGGCATCTTTCAATTTTGATGCAAAGTATCCCTTATGCTGCACATGTTTATATTAGCTACTTGTTGGACAACGTATCTTGTAGTATCTTCCACCTGGTAAGTTGCAGTCTAAGGTGATATGTTTTGAAATGTTCTTGCTGTATGGAGAAGCCTCCTGTGTTACTGCTTTGGCAACCTACCCAAAAATTACCTATTGAATGTATGCATAGCATTCAGCATTGAAGAGCTGAGCAGATTTGACACCAGTATGAAACTTTGCCATTACAACTCAAGACAAAAAACAATGTAAATGTGGTGTGTTTGCTTCCCCTTGTGCCTATTGGCTTCCCTATGTGTAAGTAGCTCTCTGATTAACCAAGTGGATTAAGTGAGTGGGCTGACCCACAGAAAAGTATTTGAGCCTTCAGATATGGGAACTCTAGTTCTTCTCGTAGAATTGAGTTACTCTGGTGAATTGCACTGCTTACATGAGCATAAGGTCCCTTTCAGACTGTAAAAAATCTGGTAATATTTAATCCTGCACACCCTCTACAACATACTTCCATATGAGATCCTCTTCCACTTTTCAATATTGGCAATTACCCGCGAGGGCAGTATAAATTATTTTGAAGGGAATCAGTAGTTTCCCTAGAAGTTGGCTGCACCGAATAAACAATTCCCAGTCAATTTTCAAAACTGTTCTCCCTTAATATTTTTCATTCTGTTTAATAATTGTCTTTGCTGAATCTCTGAATAAGCATTGTGGGATTTGTGTTACCTTGTGAGATTTGTGTTACCTTGTGACTTGCTTTCCTTCCACTCACGTTTTAATTCCAATTGCAGAGTATTTGATGTTTGTTGTTGTGACTCAATGAGAATATCACTATATCGAGGTCAGAAAATTTGGATTCAAGTCCCACATGTTCCAGACGTGTATCATGATATGTCTGAACAGATTGATTAAAAATATCTATAGTGGGGTTTTGCTTTAATTTTTCCAAGGTGTCAAGGATTTTAATTGCATCATTGACTGTTGGAGTTTCTTCTTCTTCTGGTAAAAATAGCATCAGCAATGCTATCGATCATGTACAGCAATTCTATGATCCAGTCATAGTCTGCCTTTGTATTGAGACTTGAAGCAATATGATACCGAGTAAACTGTGGATGCCATTGTGTACAAAAATGACCAAGTCAAAGCCCTCTGCATTCTTGAGAGAGTTGGTGAAGACCAAATGTATTTACTCTGTGGCAAAAGCGACCAAAATGCTTCTTTTCATTCCGATGCATTTTAAGCTTTTGTGCAGCTTTCCCTCTCCAATGTCCATTTATACATCCCTGCACTTCTGTGATTATGCCTTTCTGTATATCTCTCTGATTAGTTGGATTTTTATCATGTATTGTTGCTTTTTTTTTCTGACTGTCCCATTTCTGCTATTTTTTTCCCACTTCTGCACAGGCTTACTCTGTACATGGTTTGGTCTCTAAATTGGCTTTGATGTCCATTGCTTCTTGCTTCATGTTACTGCTGAGGTTCTCTCAGGTTTCTCCCCACTTTTTGGATTATACTGCTGATGTGGCATTGTTTTTCTTTGTACAGTCACTGTGCTTTACTTTATGTATGCCTGACTGCTTGTCTCTTGTTCCATGGATTTGGTCAACGCTTCTATCATGCAGTGAAATGAGGGTTACACTCTTATGAGTGAACATTAATAAGTTTTATTAAATATAACTATTTACAATGTATAGTCCAAGACAACATCTTTTGAGAATCTTGCAGATTCAGGCTTCAGTTTGATGTGATCTGATGTCACGGTGATGTGGAGGACAAAGTTAAAAATCACACAACACTAGGTGATAGTCTACTGGGTTTATTTGGAAGCATTAGATTTTGGAGCACTGCTTCTTCATCAGGTAGCTGTGGAGCAGGATCATAAGACACAGAACTTATAGCAAAAGATCACAGTGTCATGCAGCTGAAACAATATATTAAACCTAGATTACTATTAAGTCTTTTATCTTTTAGAATGGGTTGCATGTTTCAGTTCATTACTATGTAAATCCCAGAACTTCTTTTAAATCACATTCTCGAGATAACTTAAAGTTTTATCAAAAAAGGTGCCATCTCAACTCAAACAACGTATTAAAGGTATGAGGTTAGAGTCTGTCTGTATACCAATCTTGAGTCAGACTGGTTCTATTTCCAAAGTAGGAATTTATAAGATGTTACATGGATTGACTGCCTGCAGATTGTGTGTTTTTTGGGCAAAATAGAATGTATATTTCCAAATACAATTCTGCAAATGTAAATTCACTGCATAAACTTATATGTGTGTGTGTATGCATGTGAGGGAGAGAGAGATTGTTTGTGCATGTGATTGTGTGCATTTAAGTGTTAGTGCACATGAGAGAATGTGTGTTTGTGTGTGCTTGGGTAGAGTGTGTGCATGAGTGTGACAAAGTATTAGCCTGTGAGAGGGTGTGTGCCTGGGTGTGTGTGTGGGGGATGTATGTGCGTGTGTTTGAGAAAGCATGTGTATGAGAACGGGTCTGCGTGAGTGTGTAAGTATGTAACAGTGTGTGTGTATGTGTGTGTGTATATACTGTAGTAGGGTTACCTGTCATGTGACATGAGCCCATGGTCCCGGTTGAGGCCGTCCCCATGGGTACTGAACCTGGCTATCAGCCTCTGCTCGGCCACTCTGTGTTGTTGCGTATCCTGAAGTCTGCCTTGGAGGATGGTCACCCAAAGATCCGAAGCCAATTGTCCCTGACCGCTGAAGTGTTCCTTGACTGGGAGGGAAGATCCCTGTCTGGTGATTGTTGTGCAGTGTCCATTCATCCAGTATCATAGCGTCTGCTTGATCTTGCCAATGTATCCTGCCTCAGATTATCCTTACCTGCAGTGTATGAGATAGACAACATTGAGTTGTCTATCTCATAAGCCCTTCCTGAAGAAGTCCCAAAGTCCATCTGATAATCTTAAACAATGTAAGATGTAACACAGTCTGGATTGTTTTATAAATGTTGTTCAATTACAGAATCACAGTTTATGGTGTTTTGAAGTGTCTCGCATGGGCTGGTTGGGTATGATTGGTATGCTGAAGAAGGGCTTATGCCCGAAACGTCGATTCTCCTGTTCCCTGGATGCTGTCTGACCTGCTGCGCTTTTCCAGCAACACATTTCCAGCTCTGATCTCCAGCATCTGCAGACCTCACTTTCTACTCATGTGACTCAGCCAATGTTGTCTATCTCATACGCTGCAGGTAAGGATGCCCTGAGGCATGGTAATTGACAAGACCAAGCAGAGCTATGACAACAGATGAATGGATACGACAGAACAATCACCAGACAAGGATGTACCCTCCCAGTCAGGTAACACTTCAGTGGTCAGAGACATTCAGCCTTGGATCTTCGGCTGACCATCCTCCAAGATGGACTTTGGGATAAGCAATAACGCTGAGTGACAGAGCAGAGACCGATAGCTAAGTTCGGTATCCATGTGGCTGGCCTCAACTGGGCCCTTGGGTTCATGTCACACTACAGGTGACCACACTACACTATACACTCTCATGCACACACACACAATCACACATACATACATATTCTTATATACTCACACACACACAGACTCTTTCTCATACACATGCTTTCTTAGACTCACGCACATACACTCCCCACACTCACACCATGCACATACCCTCTCACAGGCTTATACTCAGTGAAGCTCACGCACACATTCTTTCCAAATACACACACACACAAACACACACTCTCTCACTTGCACTAACACTCACACACATACACTCACATTCACACTTTCTCTCTCTCTCCCTCACTTGCACACATACACACATATAAGTCTGTGGGGTAAATTTGCATTTTCAGAATTGTATTTGCAGAAACATTCTATCTTGCACAAAAAGCACACAAGCTGCAGGTAGTCTATGCAGGCAGTTAGTCCATGTAACATTTTATAAATTCCGACTTTGGAAATAGAACCAATCTGACTCAAGATTGGGATATAGCCAGAGTCTAACCTCACATCTTTAATGCATTGTCTGAGCTGAGGTGGCACTTTTTTTTGATAAAACCTTGTTATCTTGAGAATGTGACTTAAAAAAAGTTCTGGGATTTACATATTAATGAACTGAAACTGAATATATCACTTCAGTTGCATGACACTGTGATCTCTTGCTATAAATTCTGTGTTATGATCCTGCTCCACAGCTTCCTGATGAAGGAGCAGCGCTCCAAAAGCTAGTGATTCCAAATAAACCTGTTGCACTATATCCTGGTGTTGTGTGGTTTTTAACTGATGTCACTGTGACATAGCTCCTTTCACCCAAGAAAATTGGTAATCTTCGAACAATTAACCCTTTACTTTACAGATTATATTCCTAAAGTAAAGAAATTCTCTCATCACTGAGTGATGTAAGCTTAGAAATTGATCTTAGAGACAAGTTCAGAGGTGGCCTAAACAAAAATAAAATTTAAGTAAAGACAATGAACTAATATATGAGGATGGCTGTAATATAGTCACAGCCATGGAAATAGTGGAAAATGATAATAGTAAATTGTGAAAGAGTTCCTTCCTAAACGAGCAGGGGAAGTACACTCAATATCAACGACGCCTCCTAGCAGAGCGCTTTAGGGAACATCTCCAGGACACCCGCACCAATCAACCACACCGCCCTGTGGCCCAACATTTCAACTCCCTCTCCCACTCTGCCGAGGACATGGAGGTCCTGGGCCTCCTTCACCGCTGCTCCCTCACCACCCGACGCCTGGAGGAAGAACACCTCATCTTGCGCCTTGGAACACTTCAACCCCAGGGCATCAATGTGGACTTCACCAGTTTCCTCATTTCCCCTTCCCCCACCTCACCCTAGTTCCAAACTTCCAGCTCAGCACTGTCCCCATGACTTGTTCTGCCTGCATATCTTCTTTTCCACCTATCCACTCCACCCTCCTCCCGCCCCCGACCTATCACCTTCATCCCCTCCCCCACTCAGTTATTGTACTCTATGCTACTTTCTCCCCACCCCCACCCTCCTCTAGCTTATCTCTCCACCCTTCAGGCTCTCTGCCTTTATTCTTGATGAAGGGCTTTTGCCTGAAATGTCAATTTTACTGCTCCTCGGATGCTGCCTGAACGGCTGTGCTCTTCCAGCACCACTAATCCAGAATCAATGAGAAGCAGACGGCAATCGCCAAATTCGCAGTCTCAGAGTCAGATATTTAGATTCTACCATTGCTTCCGTCACCACCAACCATTTAAATGCCTTTAATTCCAGTGGAGAAGCTCTGCCTATGGGAAGGTCGATTATAGACAAACAGTATGCAGCAGTAGAGGAAACAGTAAAGCTCCAGATTACAGCCATGCATCAGTCAATGTCATGGTAGTTGTAAATCTAGTTCAGCAGCTTGGAAATCTTCCAGTAAACAACTGATAAATTTAGATGGTATCAAGCAGGAAGCTACACTCAGTCAAAAGGGAGAAAGGCAGCATATGGAGGTTGGGAGTAATAGGACTGAAAATATTTTTCAGGGTATCCACAATAAAGAAGAAAGTTGGAGATTCACAACTTGCTTTTAACCTTGTTACAACTGCATCTGTGTCTGCTAGAAATAATTGCTTGGCAGTACAGAACTTAAACATAACTAAAAAAGAGACAGGATGTCAAAACTTTTAAATTTGCAATCATCAGGACCCAAGTTTAAATGGCATGAGATGAGACTGCTGATTGGTTGGGTTATTGTTGGCATGGCGTTGCAATAAGAACAGTTAACTGACAACCTTAGTTCTCAATGCAGGCAGCTAGATTCTGATTGGTCAGTGTGTCATCATGGGAATGAAGCACACATTGGCAGTCTTCATCATCCTTTTCCCAAAGATAAAGTTGCAAGGCATACATGATTTTCTTTTGCCTACATAAACCAAGGTCTTGAGTATGCATGTATGTAGCTTCTATCAAGCAACAAATGCATTAAACTCCCAAAGTCCATCTGATAATCTTAAACAATGTAAGATGTAACACAGTCTGGATTGTTTTATAAATGTTGTTCAATTACAGAATCACAGTTTATGGTGTTTTGAAGTGTCTCGCATGGGCTGGTTGGGTATGATTGGTATGCTGAAGAAGGGCTTATGCCCGAAACGACGATTCTCCTGTTCCCTGGATGCTGCCTGACCTGCTGCGCTGTTCCAGCAACACATTTTCAGCTATGGTTGGTATGCTGAAATATATGGTGGCTAATATTGTTTGATATAGTCCACCAGTCATTGGGATATGGAGCCTGTATACCCGGCACTGCAATGAAACTGAAGCTCACTAATCATCCTATTTGCTTCTGTGATCTGCAAAATGTTTTTCTTTCTGGCTTGACAGCAATATCCTGTTAGTTGGGAAAAACACTTGTGTACTGAAAAGGAGCAACATGAGACAGCTAGCTTTACCTATTATTCAACCTTTGAGACATCCTCCCTTTGCAGGCTAATCTGAAGCAGACTGGGATCAAATCAGGCCCAAACATGATTGAAAATGGTCCTTTCATAAATTTAATCCAGGTAGCCATTATCATGCAGGAATAGCTTTCATGTTCCCTATCTCAAGCTTACAAGGTGAGCAGATGTTTTGGGCCCAGCTTAGAAGAACAGGGACAACTGGGAATGTGAACAGTAGAGAATCCATGCATTGTGCTATTCAAAAAGCAGATGGATCCGTTCAGCCTTGCAGGTAAAGGGTAAACAAAATGATTGAGTATTATACTACCGTCACTGCCTACCAGTGAAGACTTGTTGTCTAATTTAGCCAATGGAAATGAAGTCAGTAAGATACATATGTCGAATGTATATTTATAATAAGAATTTATAATTAGAATTATAACACAAGCAAATAACTTCTTACTTTTCATACACAGAAAGGGTTATATGAAATGTTGCTATTTGGGGTGTTTACTGCATCCACCAGTGTTCCAGAGCATCACAGGTCAGGTAGGAAGTAGGATAGGGGAATTTTGCTGTTTCTGAGGTGATTCTACTTCACAATAAAACAGAGCACGAGCATGTAGTAAGGTTGGAAAATTCAGATATCAACTTCAACTGTAAGGAGTGAAAGCTAAAAAAGGTGTTGCTTCATGGTGTTCAATTTAACATACCAAATTCACCAAATAGACAATGGAAGTATCCACCTAATTTAGGAGAAGATTGAGGGGATTTTGAAAGTAAAGAGATCAGAGAACAAAGGAGAACTTCGAACATTCATTAGGATTGTTATGTATTATTCTAAGTTCATCCCCAACTTGGTAATACATTTGTTCCACTGGATCAGTGAAATAGATTGGAGATATAGAGTCAGAGAGATGTACAGCACGGAAACAGACTCTTCGGTCCAACCCGTCCGTGCCGACCAGATATTCAAACCTAATCTAGTCCCACCTGCCAGCACCTGGTCCATATCCCTCTAAACCCTTCCTATTCGTATACCCATCCAAATTCCTCTTAATTGTTGCAATTGTACCAGCCTCCACCACATCCTCTGGCAGCTCATTCCATACACGTACCACCCTCTGTATGAAAAAGTTGCCCCGTAGGTCTCTTTTATATCTTTCCCCTCTCATCCTAAACCTATGCCCTCTAGTTCTGCACTCCCCCACCCAGGGAAAATGCCTTGTCTATTTATCCTATCCATGTCCCTCATGATTTTATAAATCTCGACAAGGTCACCCCTCAGCCTCTGACGCTCCAGGGAAAATAGCCCTAGCCTATTCACCCTCTCCCTACAGCTCAAATCCTCCAACACTGGCAACATCCTTGTAAATCTTTTCTGGAACCTTTCAAGTTTCACAACATCCTTCTGATAGGAAGGAGACCAGAATTGCATGCAATATTCCAAAAGTGGCCTAACCAATGTCCTGTACAGGCACAACATGACCTCTGGACTCGTGTACTCAATACTCTGACCAGTAAAGGAAAGCATACCAAATGTTGCCTTCACTATCCTACCTACCTGCGACTCCACTTTTAAGGAGCTATGAACCTACACTCCAAGGTCTCTTTGTTCAGTAACACTCCCTAGGACCTTACCATTAAGTGTATAAGTCCTGCTAAGATTTGCTTTTCTAAAATGCAGCACCTCGCATTTATCTAAATTAAACTCCATCTGCCACTTCTCAGCTCATTGGCCCATCTGATCAAGATCCTGTTGTAATCCGAGGTAACATTCTTCACTGTCCACTACACCTCCAATTTTGGTGTCATCTGCAAACTTACTAACTATACCTTTTATGCTCGCATCCAAATCAATTATATAAATGATGAAAAGTAGTGGATCCAGCACCGATCCTTATGACACTCCACTGGTCACAGGCCTCCAATCTGAAAAATCACCCTCCACCACCACTCTCTGTCTTCTACCTTTGAGCTGTCTTGTGGACTGTCAGTAAACAGTTGAAGAAGGAAAAAAGTAATGGACAATGATGGTTTTGACCCACAATGACCCCAAAGAAAACTTGGTCTTATTAAACAATGTCTCACCACAGGGCTTAAGTGTAATTTTATCTCACACAAAGGAAGATGGTGTGCAGTAACCTGGGGCAATTCCTTTGCATATTTCAACAAATTCAGAACTAAAATTGTTCACAGGCTAAGAAAGAGGTTTTAACAATCATACATGATTAAGTAAGTCCCTAAATACTTGTACAATATGTAGTTTACTTTATTAACCCTTATGATCGTATTCGTTTCAAGGAAGGAAGTTTTATCCTGGCAGCACAGCTTTGGAGATGGACATTGATTTTGATGGTCCATCTATATGATATCAAATCTTGTAAGTACGCACATCATGCAGACACAAATACTCTTTAGAATTTTCCTGTGAAAATTGATTAATTTCCAGCCACTGAATTAACTGTGAATTAGTTTACATAGACAAGTGACATGCCGGTGTCAAGAAGTGGCACTGGAAAAGCACAGCCGATTAGGCAGCATCCGAGGAGCAAGAGAGTCGACGTTTTGAGCATAAGCTCTTCATCAGGAATACCAGTGACTGCCAAATAAATTTGTGAAGAAACTCACCAGGAAAGTGATCATTCTGTCATGAATGGCTGGCCTGAAGAATACGATGATGAAAAATTGCAGACATATGGCATATGTAGGTCAAGGCTGTCTCCAAAGTGGTTTAGAAGCCAGTTTTTCACTGAGTTTTAAAGAAAAAAAACTATTCACGGGCTTAATGAGTTGAGGGTAGTTTGAATGAAAGCAGTAACAAGAAGGTACTACTAACATCCAAATGTAAATAGAAATATCAAAGAATTTGTGAAAGTTTGAAAAGTGTCAGAATGAAAAATTATCAAACTAATATTCTTCTCACACCATTGTCAAATATAAGAAAACTATGGAAGTGGGTAAATGTTCAAAGTGGAAGGGAAAGAGCACTTTGTTTTAGTTGATAACTATAGCCTTGTAAATATTGAGTCTGTGTCCAATACCACAAGTGCCAAATCCATCGAGGCTTTGAGAGGCTGGTTTGCAATTAATGGAATAGGAGAGAGGTTTTGGTGACTGATAATAGTCCACAGTTTTATTTTGTTATTCATTCATGATGTAGACATTGCAGGCTAAACCAGCATATGTTCTGTAAATGTATAGAAGATGAGACATCTGAAGAGTTTAAAGTATTTCTGAGTAAGAATGTAATCAGGTGTACTCTAATATCAGCATACAATGCAGCATTAAACAATGCTCCTGAAAGAAGCATATGGATTACAACAAGGCCTTTGAAAAGTAATTCCTAGGTGACAAATCATGTTTCTTTTTTTCTTCTACATAAGTTAGTTAATGTTTAGCTTTCTTACAGAATGATCCCACAGTCTACAATAGTTTGTTCATCTTATTAGTGTTTAATAAACACACTGCTAGGACAAGATTTAGTGTGGTTCAGCCTGGTGTTAATAGCAAAATGAGAGAAAAGCAAGACATGATACACATGGCATGAAACTTATAGACTCCAGAGTAAGTCAAAAGATGATTGTGAAAAGCTCTGAGATGATAAGGAAAAGTATATGATTGGAGCTGTTGTAAAGATGAAAGATGCATTCACATCACTTTAAGATTGGAGAGAGGCGCCATTAGTGTCACATAGATTACATATTTGAGAGAGAAAATCTGACACAGGTAGACCATGAGAAATCTCCTACAGTCTTAAGTGGAAGTAAAATAGTAAAGTCTTGAACAAGCTGAAGATTTGATGCATCACAAAATCATTTTGTTCAGCAAAGTGGATTGGGGTATTAAATCGAATCAATGAATGTGTCAAATCCAACCATTAAGTCGAGTTAGCAGTCGGTGTCAAAGTTCAGAGGTGACACAGTCACAGAACATAGTCAAGTTAATGAAAATGTAAGGAGACAACTAAAAGAAAAGTGAAAAAAAGCCACAGGGGCTGATTAAAGTGTAGAAGGGAATAAAAAAAATGTTCTTTTTATTGTTTCTTGTCAAATGATGATATTTTTGATAAATATATGCTGGAGTAAGAAAAAAACTTTACATGTAAATTACTCTGGTAAAATGGATCATTCCTGTTTTGGTTATGATAAAAACAAGTATGTGCCCCAAATTATTATGCTTTCAGGGAATGCTACTGTTGGTTTACTCATATTGTGTGAACTTATGTGCGTCTAAAATTTTATAATTTAATATGTATATTGTTCCTTTAAATAGGGATGGATTGTCATTTTAGTTGAGTTGTGCAGTGGAATAAAAACTGAACAAGCAATCCAGCTTCTTAGGCTAATGCTACGGGGATGTGGGTGCAAATCCATCATGATGAAATTTAAATTCATTGAAGGAAAACTAGTACAGTGAGTTGGCCCAGTGGTGACAGTGTTGACTGTGGTAAAGACCATCTTGTTGACTAATTTCTTTTGGGAAGGCAATATGTTGTCCAATCTAAACATGACTTCAGACTTCCAGCAATGTGGTTGACTCTTAACTACTTCCAGGCAATATAAATGCGAGCTTAGCCAATGACACCCATATCACATGAATGCATTTTGCAAGAATCTGTTTTACTGCTGTCCTGTGAAATGACATGCTTCCCTGCTGTCTCCTTGCCCCCTGTCCTGGCATGCTTCAACATTACTAAGATGTCTGGGGTGTCAGTGGCCTTTGGGGCAATTGGTACCTTAAAGTGATGAATGTTGCCTCATTAAAAGCTTTGCTGTGGAGTCACTGGAGTGAACCAATGGTGGGAGATGCCTACACCTTGATATCTCCTTAACAGGCCACAGCTATTTTCCCCATTCCTGGTTGCCACCTGCTTCAGATCCTTTCTTTGCAGCAGGGTCAAGTTTGCCTCTGGCATTTATATTGGGCCTTTAGAGTGATGGGGACCGCCCGCCCCCTGTAACATCCACCGCATTGTTTCACTTCATTGGGCTTATCAGAAAGTTGTTGACTTGAAACGTTTGGGCTGAATGTTACTTTGGCAACAGGCGGGGGAAAGTGGCACTAGAGTGGTGCGAGTGGCATGCCTCTCTTCTCCCTGCCACAGTCCCACTGGCAGGAGAGGTGGCAGATGACCCATCTGCCTGCAGCCAAATTGAGCCTCTCATGTTGCCAAATAAAGGCTTTGTTCCACTCCAGCCAATGCTTTGCCAGCTACTGGGGCTTGATATCATTTGGGAAATCAGCCAAGCAAACCCTCATCCCCCCATCCTAGTGGGCAAGTGAGGCAGGAGTCGTTTTCCTTTAGCACTCTTTGGCTGACAGTGGAGCCGCAACAGCAGCTACAGCCGCCGCTGATGCATTGGCACCATGTTAGCCCTAGCTGTGTCCCACCTGACTGAACCTGGTACTTCGAGTCCCCACATAGTAACCTCTCAGTGCTTGCAGCTGCCAGTGCGCTCTTATCCTCCAGGTACAGCCAGCCCCAGCAACGGTCAGTCAGTGCTAACCATGGCACAGCTGGAACTGATGGGCAACTGTTTTTTTCAGTCGGGCCAGTGGGTTTTAGGGATTGGGCCAATAGCTCGCAGTGACACTAAATATGTCAGCAAAGTACTGCCCTGGATTGTGTCAGGTGACAGTGCAAATTCTGCTGCTGTGTAAATTTCAGCCTGTTCATTCAGTTTCTCTCCTTACATTATAATGTTGGATCCAATGGAGTACTTTTAAATTTGCTGTTCATACTAGGATTTCCAGTGTCTGCAGTATTTTTGCATGTTTGTTTTTGCTGTCTTTTTTTTATTTTGCATGTAACATTCGATTCCCAAAGAAGAAAAAAAGAAAAAAGAAAAAGACTTTTGTCTAAAATTTAACTACAACCTCAAGAAAGATGCAAACAAGTGATTTCCAAAAAGTAAAGAAAATAGTGTCGTGCAGGTAGCAGAAACACTCTTAAACAATCCGTGTGAACCACAGTCTGTTTGACATTTGGTGGATTCAACAGCTGTGGAACTGATGTGTTCCTGAATGCATCATTTGAGTTAAGATAAGCAAGTTCTGAATGGGATATGGAGCAGATAAAAGCAGCACATCTGTCAAACATGTTGTGTTTGCACTATTTAATCATTGTGTTAAGTTGACCTATGAGGTGATGTATGCTAGCTAGACATCCTGGCAAATACGAAAAATCATGTGACCTCTGTAGAAAGCAAGACTTACCTTTAATGTCTTCCATGTTAAAAAAAAAGCCCACAATGCTTCACAAGTAGACACAGGCGAGTAAATGTGAAAACAGGGAAAAGAAGAGGCAGAAAGCATCAGTGAAAGCTAATTTTTGAGCAGGTTTTTAAAAGTAGAAGATGGAGATGTTTTGGAATGACACCTTAGAGAGTAGGAGCAGATAAAGGCAACTGGATAAGGTTGGAGAGATAAGGTGTGGGGTAGTCTGAGGGTTTTCTTGTTATAGGAGCAGACTCTGTTTTAGCGTATATAATTTGAGGGTGAATGCTGTCAATGCCAAGAAACACATTTTTAATGGCACTTTTATACTTCTGTCATGCAAGGATTCCATGTAGACCAAGACAAAATGTATTTTAAATTGTTATGGAGACCAGAGCGGGTGGATGATATTATCATGGATATTTCTTTGAAACGGCTTATTTTAAATAATATAGGAGAAAGTGAGGACTGCAGATGCTGGAGATCAGAGCTGAAAATGTGTTGCTGGAAAAGCGCAGCAGGTCAGGCAGCATCCAAGGAGCAGAAGAATCGACGTTTCGGTCATGAGCCTGAAGAAGCTCATGCTTCCTGAAGAAGGGCTCATGCCCGAAACGTCGATTCTCCTGCCCCTTGGATGCTGCCTGACCTGCTACGCTTTTCCAGCAACACATTTTCAGCTATTTTAAATAAAGGTTTTTCACTCAGGTTGTCACCTGAGAAATAGGCCACAGGAAACTCATGACTTTCCTACAAAATAATACAGGATAACTTTTCCAAAGTCCTTTTTATATTTGCATCAATCCTCTGGATCAAATTCACAAGACGTTAGACCTCAAATGTGTAGATTGACCAAACCAAATGTTTACGTGTATGTGTGTGGCTGACATTCTGCAAAGAAAATTTTGTGAAAATCTGTCACAAAGTAACTTTACCAGTGTCTAAAACAAATAATTAGGAAAATATTAATATAAAGGTAAGTTGGAACAATTCGTTTTTCTCGCGAGCTGAATTTAACCTTACAATCTGTGCTGAATGGAGCAGATTTTACATGTGTACTACACCCCCCTGCTCAATGATTGGCCAGTCTTAAGCATTTAATTCACACCCATTACTTTTAACACAGAGAAAAGCTAGAGCTATTGGAACAAAAAAAAGATATGTATTGGAATGAGGAGTTCGGCATGTTAATAGGCAGCTTTTAAATCTGTTATCCAGTACAGTGAGATAGCCGAGATTAAAGGAGATACAAGGATGTATAAGTCATTACACTCCTCCTGTCATTTAAGATCCTTGTATTGGGATAGTGCTGTTCACTGTTAAAGCAGGAGTTAGTTTGTGAAGACCATATATCGGCAAAGGAGGTTGTAATTTTCTGGCAGCTGTACTCCTGGATAGCGGAAGAGTTGGACGTTGAGATTTTCAACATTTCCTGCGGATGTCAGAAACAAAAGAGAGGATAAACACTTGTTTAAGGTCAGTTTCAACAGTGGCTGCTGAGTGTGGCAAGGAGGAAGCAGGTCTCTTTTAAGAGGAAAACAAGCTCAGGCTGAAATAGGTAATCAGATTTCAGAAACAAAGATTATCCAAGGAAAGTTAACACTTTATTTTCCAATTAGTTTGTTACTTTCAATTGTTACCTAGATGGTTCACTTGGATTTCTGGCTTTGTGCTTGGGCCTTCAGGACCTCCATGGCTATCTTCTGTTCCTCAATAAGGAATGTATGCTCATTTCTGTCACTTTTGGTGCTCATGGAACTACTATAAGCTCAACTGACATGCACCTTGGTCTTTGATAATACCATTAGGACTTTGGGTCAAGCAGTCCAAATATCATGGAGTTGTCCAGGACAGATGCCACATGCAGACTTTGGTGCTTTGGTACAGGAACACGATGTGGTTCCCAGGAGCACAAGACAATCTTTTCTTGTTGTAGGCAACATTGTAGGACAACCTCTGGCGATGTCTCAGACATTGAACCATCACTGTTTCTTAGTCCACTGAAGGCATTGGTGTCCATCACCAGGTCTGGCTGGATCCCTTTAGACACCACTGGGTCATGCTGTTATTTGCTAAAACTGCTCATCATTACAGGATTACCCTGGAATGCAAAACAGATGGAGTTTAATTTAGATGTTGCATTTTGGAAAGGCAAACAGGGCAGGAATATACAGTTAATGGTAAGGATCTGGGGACTGTTTTTGAACAAGGATGTTGCTGGGACTGGAGGGTGTGAGCTATAGGAAGAAGTTTAATAGGCTGGGGCTATTTTCCCTGGAGCATCGGAGGTTGGGGTAACCATGTAGAAGTTTATAAAATCATGAAGAGCAAGGATAGGGTGTATAGTCTAGGTCTTTTTCGCTAGGAAAGGGCAGTCCAAAGCTAAGGTGAATAGTCTAGGTCTTTTTCGCTAGAAAAGGGAAGTCCAAAAAGATTTACAAAGGATCTAAGGGGCAACATGTTCATGCAGAGGATGGTGAGTGTATGGATTGAACTGCCAGAGGAAGTGGTGAAGGCTGGTACAATTGCAACATTTAAAAGGCATCTGGATGGGTATATGAATAAGAATAGTTTAGAGGGATATGGGCCAAATGCTGGCAAATGGAACTACATCAGTTTAGGCTATCTGGTCAGCGTGGATAAATTGGACCGAAGGGTCTGTTTCCCTGCTGTATGATTCTCTGACTTTATAATTCCCCAGTTCCTTCTTACACCTCTCTCCCCAGCTCTCCTGCTTCCTTTGTCTTCACCTTGAATAGCAAGTATAAGGAGCTCATGAATTTCTTTGCCACTAAGATTGATAAATTCCAAACAGCAAGTATATAAAAAAGGAATAAAGTACTGAAAGTAAGCATCTGTTCCTTAGAAGATGAGACTGAGGAATTAAAAATGGGGAACAAGGGGAGAGACAGAACTTGAACTAATACTTTATGTTCAACTGCACAGTAGAAAGCACAAAAATATTTGAAGAATGGTGGAACATCAAACAGCAAAAGGGAAGGGAGGAAATTAAAATAATCTTGATAACTAAAGGGAAGGTATAAGGAAGATTATTAGTATTAAACACTGATAAGTCCAATGAATCAAATAACGTTATCATAAGGACTTTAAAAAAATTGGATGTCCAGGTTTTGGATATATTTGTGGTAACCTTTTAAAGCATTCTAGATTCTGGAGAAAGGTTCCAGTGGATTGGAAAACCCCAAATGTAACAGCTCTATTCAAGAATGAAGGAAGATAGGAAGCAAGCAGCTAGGCCTAACATCCATCATTGGGAAAATATTAGAAATCATCATTAAGGAAATAATAGCAGAACATTTCAAAAATCGTAATACAATCAGGCAGAGTCAACATGGCCTGCTGAAAGTAAAGTCGTATTTGGCAAATATATAGAGCCGTTTGAGAATGGAACAAGCAAGGTGGATAAAGGAGAGTGAGTAAAGATGATTTGTTTGGATTTCAAACTGGAATTCCAATGCCACTTTAAAACTTGCTGCAGAAGATAAGAGCTCATGGTGTTGAGGGTGGTACGATAGTGTGGATAGAGGGTTGGCTAACCGATAGGAAACAGAGTCAGGATAAATGAATCATTTTCACTTTAACAAAATATAACTAGTTAGTGGAATGCACACAGAGATCAGTGTGGGTCTTCAATTATTAATGATCAATATTAATAACTTGGCGGAAGGAACCAGCTGTATTGTGGCTAAATTTGCTGATGTTGCAAAATGCGTATTAAAGCAAATTATGGGGAGTTTGAAAAAATATGCTAAATGATATAGATATGTGAAGAGAGCAGTATTAATTTTCATGTATACACTGATGACATTCAACTCTATCTCACCATCACCTCTCTTGACTCATCCACTATTGCTAAATGATCAGATTGTTTATTCAAGGAGTAGTACTGAATGAGCAGAAATTTCTCCAATTAAATCTTTGGAAAAATGATACTTTTACATTAAGCCTGGACTCCAAACTCTGTTTTGTAGTTACCGACTTCATCCCTCTCTGTAGCGCCAGTCTGAGAGTAAGCCAGTTTGATTGCATTCTTGTTGATACATTCGATTCAAACACATTCATGTCATCACAAAATTTGCCTATCTCCCCCTCCATAACAATGTCTGACTTTACCCTGTCTCAGATCATCTGCTGCTGAATACCCCACTCATGTCTCTCAGCTCAGTTATTCAATGCATTAGTGACTGATTTCACGTATTCTACAGTCCATAGACTTGGGGGCATCCAAAACTCTGCTGCCCTGAAAGAAATTGAACAGGGTTAAGCAAGCATTTTCACAGTGTTTCCATGCACTAGTTGTTTAAGTGGTATTCTCCATTAACAGGATGGTGCCATCTGTCTAAAATGATCTTCTGCCAACATATGTTTGAGCAAAATCATGAATGAATATCATTGCCGATGTGATGCCAGGAATATTGACCTTATTTTCCAACAACTGGCTGATTGAACCAAATAAAAGTTCCTTGTCTGTTTCTTATACACAGAGCATAGACAATAATCAGCCAGCTTGCAAAACCCAATAATTACAGTAACAAGAAATTGAAGATAATCAGTTGAGTTCATAAAGTGGCGTATTTACATTTGCCAGAAGCAAAATACATTCATATGCAGGGATCTGTTCTTTACAAATGAAAGCAATCTGGTCAAATCTTGCACCTTTTTTGAATTATCCAGAAGCTTTGGGAGCCTGTGATTCTTAGTTACTGTCTCAGTGGCAACTTCTCAGCCAATCAGAGTTGATTTGCAGATCAATTCTCACTCTTTTCTTCTGCAGTATGAACTGTTTTAACTTTGGCATTCATGGGTTTGTCCTGATGAGTGAAAGATGAAACACTTTGGAACATATCTCTCTTCCAGCAATGACCTTAGGTGAGTAATCATATTGAGGGAGGAGATGGCCTGGTGATTTTATTGCTCGACTATTAATCCAGAAACTCAGCTAATGTTCTGAGGACCTGGATTTGAATCCCACCAAGACGAATAGTGGAATTTGAATTCAATAAAAATCCAAAGGGTTTTTACAAATACATTAAGGACAAATGGGTAAATAGGGAGAGAATGGGACCCCTCAAAGATCAGCAAGGCGGCCTTTGTGTGGAGCCGCAGAAATTGGGGGAGATACTAAACGAGTATTTTGCATCAGTATTTACTGTGGAAAAGGACAGGGAAAATATAGACTGTAGGGAAATAGATGGTGACATCTTGAAAAATGTCCATATTACAAAGGTGGAAGTGCTGGATGTCTTGAAATGCATAAATCCCCAGGACTTAATCAGGTGTACCCTAGAACACTGTGAGAAGCTAGAGAAGTGATTGCTGGGCCTCTTGCTGACATATTTGTATCATCGATCATCACAGGTGGGGTGCTTGAAGATTAGAGGTTGGCTAATGTGGTGCAACTGTTTAAGAAAGATGGTAAGGACAAGCCAGGGAACAATAGATCAGTGAGCCTGACGTCGGTGGTGGGCAAGTTGTTGGAGGGCATTCTGAGGGACAGGATGTACATGTATCTGGAAAAGCAAGGACTGATTAAGGATAGTCAACATGGCTTTGTGTGTGGGAAATCATGTCTCACAAACTTGATAGAGTTTTTTGAAGAAGTAACAAAGAGGATAGATGAGGGCAGAGTGGTAGATGTGATCTATATGGACTTCAGTAAGGCATTCGACAAGGTTCCCCAAGGGAGACTGGTTAGCAAGGTTAGATCTCATGGAATACAGGGAGAACAAGCTGTTTAGATACAGAACTGACTCAAAGGTAGAAGGCAGAGCGTGGTGGTGGAAGGTTGTTTTTCAGACTGGAAGCCTGTGACCAGTGGAGTGCCATAAGAATCGGTGCTGAGTCCTCTACATTTCATCATTTAAATAAATGATTTGGATGCGATCATAAGAGGTATAGTTTGCAGATGACACCAAAATTGGAGGTGTCATGGACAGCGAAGCAGGTTACCTCAGATTACAACAGGATCTTGATCAGATAGGCCAATGGGCTGAGAAGTGGCAGATGGCATTTAATTCAGATAAATGCGAGGTGTTGCATTTTGGGAAAGCAAATCTTAACAGGACTTATACATTTAACGGTAAGGTCCTAGGGAGTGTTGCTGAACAAAGAGACCTTGGAGTGCAGGTTCATAGCTCCTTGAAAGTGGAGTCACAGGTAGATAGGTTAGTGAAGAAGGCGTTTGGTATGCTTTCCTTTATCAGTCAGAGTATTCATTACAGGAGTTGGGAGGTCATGTTGTGGCTGTACAGGACATTGGTTCGGCCACTGTTGGAATATTGCATGCAATTCTGCTCTCCTTCCTATTGGAAAGATGTTGTGAAATTTGAAAGGGTTCAGAAAATATTTATAAGGATGTTACCAGGGTTGGAGGATTTGAGCTAAAGGGAGAGGCTGAACAGGCTGGGGCTGTTTTCCCTGGAGCGTCGGAGGCTGAGGGGTGATCTTATAAAGTATGAGGGGCATGGATAGGATGAATAAACAAAGGGAACTAGAGGGCATAGGTTTAGGGTGAGAGGGGAAAGATATAAAAGAGATATAAAAGGGGCAACATTTTCACGCAGAGCATGGTACGTGTATGGAATGAGCTGCCAGAGGATGTGGTGGAGGCTGGTACAATTGCAACATTTAAAAGGCATTTGGATGGGTATATGAATAGGAGAGGTTTGGAGGGATATGGTCTGGGTGCTGGCAGGTGGGACTAGATTGAGTTGGGATATCTGGTCAGCATGGATGAGTTGGACCGAAGGGTCTGTTTCTGTGCTGTATATCTCTATGACTCTATGACTCTATATTGGGAATTAAGAATCCACTGATGACCATGAATCATTTGAATGGCTCACTAATGTCCTCCGTGAAGGAAATCTCACATTGTCACCTGTTCTGGCCTACCTGTGATTCCATAACCACAATAAATTGGTTGACTCTTAGCTGCCCTCTGAAATAGCCTAGCAAACTACTCATCAGTCACAATGAGGTTTCAACACAGAAGTGAAATGGGATGGAACACCTGGCACAGAAAAAGACAATGGCAGAAACATCCTTGTCAAATCTGCAAAGTCCTCCTTTCTAATATCTGAGGACTGTTGCCAAAAGTTGGTAGAGCTGTTTCACAGACTAATCAAGCAATACCTGACAGACTAATAATCAAAAACTCAATATCTTATAGACAAAGTCCCAGACACCACCATTGCCATCTCTGGATATTTACCATTGGTAGGACAGACCCAGCAGAGGTGGCACCACAATGGTATACATTTAGGAGGGAGTTGCCCTGGAAGATCTCAACATTGACTGCGAATCCCTTAAAGTTTCATGGTTTTAGGTTAAACATGCACAAGGAAACCTCCTGCTGATTACCACATACTGTCCTCCCTCAGCTGATGAATCATTGCTCCTCCATGTTGAACAACACTAGCAAGGGTGCAAAATGTGCTCTCCACGGGAAATTTGAATGTTCACCACCAAGAGTGGCTCAGCAGAAGTACTACTGATTGTTCTGGTTGGGTCCTAAAGGACGTAGCTGCTAGTCTTTGTCTGTGGCAGGTGGTGAGGGAACCAGCAAGAGGAAAAACATACTTGACCTCAGGTTTACCAATGTGCTGGCTGCAGATGCATCTTTCCATGACAGTATCGATGACAGCGACCACTTTTGGAGATGAAGTCCTGCTTTCACATTGAGAATACCTTCCATCGTGTTGTGTGGCACTATCACTGTGCTAAATGGGACAGAGTTTGAATGGATCTAGCAGCTCAAGATTGGCCCACTGAGACTGCTCAGCCATTCAACAAGATCTTTTTGTGGATTCAGCTCCACTTATCTGCCCACTCACCTAAACCATTAATTCCTTTACTGTTTAAAAAGCTGTCTTTGCCTTAAAAACGTTCACTGCCTTAATTGCTTCACCAGACGGGGAATTCCACTGATTCACAACCCTTTGGATGAAAAAGCTCCTTCTCAACTCATTCCTAAATTCGCTTCCCTTTATTTTAAGGCTATGCCTTCTAGCTGCAGGAGAGTTGTACTCTAGCATAATCTGTAACCTCATGGCCCAGCACATTCCCCACTCGATCAATACTATCAAACCAGGGGATCAAACATCGTTCATTGATGAGTACAGGAGAGCATGCCAAGAGCATGGAGAAGCTCACAGGTTTGGCAGTATCTCTGGAGAGAAGGCAGAGTTAGCATTTCAAGTTTAGTGACCCCATTCTGAATAAGGGTCACAGGATTCAAAACATTAACTCTGCTTTATCTCCACAGATGCTGGCAGACCTGCTGAGTTTCCCTGTTTTTGTGTCCTGTGATTTCTTTTGTATTGGCATTAAAGTTATTTTACTTTGAGGCTCAGTAATGTTTTGTAGCTAATTTACCTTCTTCAGTTAAATATTTTAATTCAAATGAGTCTATCAGAGTGGTCTAGGTTCATAAACAATTAACAGTTCATAAACAATGGTGCTATCTTCAAGCAAAGAGCTACACAAATGTGTCTCAGTTTCAAGCTCATTAGAAAATGTTTCGCTTAGAGTTGCCTCTACAAAGCATTTCTGCTCATATTTAAAATATGAATAACATCGGAATGAACAATATCCATATTCAAGATTGGATCATGTTTAACTTGATCTTCGACAGAATGTATTTTACAAAAGTAACAAGTGCCAGGTTTGGATAGATTACAGCATTATAGATTACTATTATTTTCAGATATGTTTATAAACAATTTTCTTAACTTCAATGTTATGTATTGTCATGTGAAAATGAGCTCATGCTGTACAGATTACAGTCTTGGGAATGTGACTTTGATTATAATATGTTCTGAAATTATTCCAAATGACTTGTGATTAAATGGAATCTTTCATGCCTAGAAAAATTAAAAACCGAATTCCCCAGCTGTCATTTTCTAAATCACTGGGGTCATGACATTTTGAGACAATTTTATTTTTAAAGATGTTACCATTGATCAAAAACTGAATTAACTGTTTAAGTACCTTGCAAATTAAAAAAAAAACTAGTCAGAACATGGGAATTCAGCGATAGGTAAGTCACCATCTGATTCACCAAAACGTGTCTACCACCTACAAGGATTAAAATCAAAAGGGTGAAGGGATATCATCCACTTGCCCTGGATGAGTGCAGCTCTGACGACACTCAAGTAGTTTGACACCATCCAGAACAAAGCAGCCATCTTGATTAGCAACATTTATCATCTTCAACATATGTTGCCTCCACTGAGCAATGCACAGTGTGACCCATCTACAATAGGCACTGTAGCAATTAACCATTCTTCTTCAACAGCATCTTCCAAACATTTAACCCCTACTACCTGAAAGCACAGAGGCAGCAGATGCATTGGAATACCAGCACCTGCAAGTTCCCCTCCAAGCTACAGACCAACTATGATGCAATTCCTTCCCTGTTACAGGCTCAAAACACTAAAACTTTCTCCCTAAGAGCATTGTGGGTGGTCCTACATGCAGACTGCAGTGGTTCAAGAGTTTGGATCAGTATCACTTTTTCAAGGGCAGATAGGCATGGAAAATAATTGCTGGTCTAGCCAGCAGCATTGACATTTCATGAATGAATTTGAAAAAGTATTTGCGATCTGCAAGTATCTGTATGAATGCAATTCAGTAAACTGCATAGAATTATTATATAACATAGGTTATTCAGCACAGAATAAAAGCCATTCAGTCTAGTGCACATCAACATTTTTGTTTCATTTGAGCTGCCTTGCTACCCTTTCTCAACTAAATTTGTCAGTATAATCCTTTATTTTCTTTTCTCACATAGGCTTACCTAGCTTCCTCTCACTCATCCTCTCCCTGGGGTTTTGAGTTCCACATTCTGACTACATATTATGTAACGTGCTGGATTAATACCACAGACAATGGGAAGGGGCTCGTTTGATAACTTTATTGCTGTAATGTTATGAAATCTATGCCTTTATCTGTGAAATTATACAGGTTATGAGCGCACTGAAGTATTTGCCCAATAGTTTTAAAGTTTTTGCCACTGATGATCTGACTTTGGTTCAAGGTGATGTCAGAAGCTCTATTTGGAGTGACACCACAGGGATATAGCTTTATAATATTTTGTCTCCAGACTACTTGCTTCATTCACTATTCCAGAGGTGCAGGCTGCTTTTATGGAAGGCAGTATGCATCAAGATTGCTGCTGATGCCACTCCTGAGAAATGAGTGAAAGGTGACAAAAATTGGAGACAGATTATGGTATGAGAGAAATTAGTAACATCCAGGTGGTCACAGAGGTCGTCAGTTGCACCATGGACCAAACTACTTGCATGAAAATTCAGGTCAATGTACCTTTGGCAAGCATGGGAATGGGATGTTGACCCATTTCTTCCATGCAAAAGCCCTGCTTCAGCCGATACAACAGTTTGGAAACTCTTAGTTTCCATTTATTTTGGGTTTCTAAGAGACTTAGGTAATGAAAGTAAGGATGCTAGATTCATGGAGGAGAAAGTGAGGACTGCAGATGCTGGAGATCAGAGTTGAAAAGTGTGGTGCTGGTAAAGCACAGCCTGTCAGGCAGCATCCGAGGAGCAGGAGAGTCAATGTTTCATGCATAAACTCTTCAGACTGGTTACATTTGACCTACAGGGCGAATCATGGCCCAGTCTCTGGATTGCAAGGATACTAATTGCTGGGCTCTGATAGAACTAAGAGCCTGACTGACAGTGGCCAATGTCCTGAACTGGAATCAGACCACCCCCTTGACTGACAGTGGTGACACCCCTTGACTGACCACAGACCCCCCTTCACTTCACTAAGAACTTGCTGTTGGACTTTCAGACATGGCCATTTGCCTGAAACACATGAAGTGTATTTACCATATTAGCTGCTGACACATATTGTAGGTGTGACATTGATATAGCATGATGTCCGTACAGCAACCTGCCCACCCCTTGGCTTTTTAAGGTTCTGAACTGATAAACTGACTCTCTCTCCCGCTGTGCCAAAACGTGATACAAACTAGAGATGCTGACAGCTTGTCAGTTAGCACTGAAGAGTCTATGGGTTAAAAGATAATGCAAGCTAAAAAGCCCAACAGCCTCCAAGCCAGTGTAAATTGAATGAGTGCTTAGAGAATAAGTTAAAAGTCAAAAGGTGCATAAGATGTGTCTGCATCATTACATGCAAAATGACCCAGCAGAAACTCGCAAGTTACATGTGCCCCTGAGCTCCAAAATAAAATTCCGAAGCACTTCAGTTGTGTGTGAGATAGTCCAAACGTAGCCATGATGATGTGGTGAGGCTGATGTTTGATGAATTCCAATTTTGTAGATGAAGCATTGAAGAGTACAGTATCCATGGAGCTTGTGGGGAAATGATGGTGGAGCTGTCCAAAGGGGAAAATAGAAAGCTGCTGGCACCACATAGCAGCCTGGCTTTCCTGTCAGGAATTTGTGCTGCCTGGTTTTCATTGGGAAGGGAGAATTTTGAGTTGCACAGAAATGAGTTTTTAGCTGATAATGAGATGCAAATTGTAGGAAATAAGGTTGTTGCTGCTCATTAGCAAAGTTCAAAATGCATACTTTTAATATTAACTGGAAAATCAGAAATTTTATTTGCAACATCGAGATCAGAATTTTCTGTTTATTATATATTTTACCAACTAAATCACCAATGCCTACTCAAGTAATGTGAAAATTCCAGGGTTTGTCTGAATCCATGGCACCTGAGCACTTGGAGGAATATATGGATTGGAGTAGATCAATTATTGTAAAGAAATAACTTGTTCAAAATCAATGATATGGCACTTCTTATTCTGAAGTCATGTACTTAGGTACTGGAATGATGGAAAGAAATAAAGTTAAATTCAAAACCTCCCAATTTCAAGGCAGGAAGAATTGAAATGGAAGTAGGCAGAGAAAACACTCCGAATAATGCACTTCCTTAAGAAGTCTTATAAAGAGAATGACTTGCTTAGAAAGAGGAATGCCTTTTGGTATATCAGCCACACATTATAAAGTTCTTTTGGATGCGTTTATTATAACAACCCTGTTTAAAAATATATTATCAATCCTCTGTGTCTATCAAAATATTTTTAAATGTAGTGTCTAATTTGGGAATTCTGTGTAAAATAAACACATGCAACTTTAAATGCTTCAAATTTTCTTCTTTGGATATGCAAAATGCTTCTTTGGCAAGCAACCAGAATATGTGAGCATTTATTGAGGAGGTAAGTTTGCGATTGCTTTTTGGCTGTTATGGAACAAAGGGATACTTGTCAAATCAGTGTATACATGACAGCCTTAGTCATAATTAAGAGCTTAAAAATGTGTTGCTGGAAAAGCGCAGCAGATCAGGCAGCATCAAAGGAACAGGAGAATCGACGTTTCGGGCATAAGCCCTTCTTCAGGAATGAGGAGTGTGTGCCAAGCAGGCTAAGATAAAAGGTAGGGAGGAGGGACTTGGGGGGAGGGGCGTTGGGAATACGATAGGTGGAAGGAGGTTAAGGTGAGGTGATAGGCCGGAGAGGGGGTGGGGGCGGAGAGGTTGGGAAGAAGATTGCAGGTCAAGAAGGCGGTGCTGAGTCTGAGGGTTGGGACTGAGAAAAGGTGGGGGGAGGGGAAATGAGAAAACTGGAGAAATCTGCATCCCTCTCTGGCCTATCAGCCTCACATTTTTAAGCTCTGATCTCCAGCATCTGCAGTCCTCACTTTCTCCTTAGTCATAATTAATACCTGTGCATTAAGTTAAATGTTTGTGAGTATTTGAGTTTCAGCTTTGGAAAGCCAAAAACAGATGTGACTACAGATATTAGATTACCAAATTAACTGCTGTATTAGATTAGATTACATTACATTACAGTGTGGAAACAGGCCCTTCGGCCCAACAAGTCCACACCGACCCGCCGAAGCGTAACCCACCCATACCCTTACATTTACCCCTTACCTAACACTATGGGCAATTTAGCATGGCCAATTCACCTGACCTGCACATCTTTGGACTGTGGGAGGAAACCGGAGCACCCGGAGGAAACCCACGCAGACATGCTGTATGTTGAATCCATTCTATTTTGCTGTACTACCCAAGCCATCAGGAAAAATATTCTCAATAATTATATTTTATACCAATCTACTATGAAAATGTATGGCATGTGTGGTATTTCAAAGATGGCTATTCCTGTTACTTGCTGGTATTTGCCATCTCTACTAGTATGTGATACTGGGTAAGCATTGTTGCTGGTAGTTCACTGTCAGCAACTCCCCTTTGGCATTGCTTTGTTTCAGGGCTATATACCGATTGGAGTTAAAGCACATACCATTATGTATCTACAGAAAGGGGCATTGTTCTTAGATAACACACAGATTTATTGCATGAAAGGAATGAGTACAACTACATTTGGTCAGGCCTAATTACTGGAACTTTAAGGAGTTGGCACAGAGACCTTTGCCTCCTCTTAAAGATGGAACAGACCTTCTTCACCAACAGACTGTATATGGCGTCATTGTAATGGGTGGGACCAATCTAAAATGAATATTAAACCTTCACAACCATTGTCTTTTGAACATCTCCCTTTAGTTAACCCATTAAACAATGGGTGAAGCAAGTGTAACATGAACATTGACCATTTCGGAATCATTAAATCTGCCTGAGAATTGTAATTGTTTATAGGTTTATGTCAGCTGTAAAGAATTTATATTGCTTCCCACTATTGGATCCTTATGTTTACATACACTTGACTAGCAGAGTTTAAAATTGTGAAGAATTCAGATGAGAATGCTTGAATTGTCAGAACGTTTAGAATTATGTATCCGTTTAAAGAATGCCCAGGGATCCAACGAAGAATCTTTAAAACCCAGATTGATTCTGATAAAATGCAGTTACACGCATTCAAGTCTCAGGATTGGGGCATCAGTTGAGAACACATTGTTGGATTGTATTGGCACAGTTTCATTGATGTGGAGCGAAAATTATTTCACATCATAAATTGTATTGTAAATGTAAAATAGACAACTGTCAGTTAGCTCAAAAGTGTTCCAAATTCAAAACAGAGCATTGTTACTTAGATACTTACAAATTTAAATTGCAATTCAAAGCTCATGGTGTTTGTATGAGTACCATATTAGAAAGCAACAATGTAGTATTCCTGTGATATGTGATAGTAAACAGACAGCATGCAAGATCCCTATGATATATGATATTAAACAGCAAAAATATGGAATCCTTATGATATATGATATCAAGCAGGAAAAGTGCACAATCCCTATTCTGAGATGAGTCTTAATTTAATATGTTCCAGTTGTTGTTTGTCACTCAAGCTATTTTTTCTATCACTTTTATAGGCTGTCATATTCAATAATAAACTATTCTGGACAACGTCTTCGATGGGAGGGAACTGGATGTTTCATTTTTTGTTCTTTGTTTCCATTTCAAAGGTAGGTTTTAAAATTTCCTGAGATTAACTCAGTTAGCAAATACATCAAAACCTTTTTGGCCATTCTCATTTGATGTTTAGAAATTCAAGTGCGCGACACAACTTATAAATAAAAGCAGTGTTATTATGCTTATGAAATGGTAGAGCTGCATAATTTGTTTGGATGGTGAACTTGCTTGTACTGGAAATTTACATTATTTATGAGCCAGCTGTACTGGGATGACGTGCAGAGAATTCTCGCATTTTCGTCATGAGAACTCTTTAATGGGTGCACAAATATCAATACCATCGATATAATTGACCTTAAGTTGCCTATGTACCTATTCAGTAAAGGCCACTCAATAATCTAGTTTGAAGGTTTATGCTTGAGTCAGTACATGTGGTATATTTGAAGTAATGAACCATGGCACAACATGTTCATGGAATTTCCAGTTTTGCACTGTAACAACTATAAGATTTTTTTCCTGTTGAGGAAGACTGCAGTACTGAATGGTGGGGATGAGAGTTTTAGCATAGTTGGGGAGGGGGTTTGCTGGGTTGTTGGTGATCTGGTGTCTGAAATGACAAACTAACAAGCTCATTTCTTGGCACTAATGGAAATGCTGTTCAGTATTTCAAAACAATGTAAATTATTAAGTATTAGTTAAGTTTTGTTGACAAAGATTTGCATAAAAGCTTAGTTTAACTGATATTCATCTCCACAGATCTACACATGTTCTATGTCTCCAACAATATATTTGTTTTGTATCAGTTTGCAGTGGTCATGACTGAGAACAGTACACGGAGTGTAACAGCAGAACTGTACCAAGGATTTGGCTTCACCAGGCAAAAAATAATGACTGCGCAGTATGAATGCTACCAGAAGATTATGCAGGCTCCTGCACGTAAGGAAAATGGTAAAGGAAGAAGTGACTGTTTTGTATACATGCTAATGTGTCAGTGATTGCCTTTTTATTCAGGGTCCTGCCCCACTGCCAGCAACACATTCTTCTAAGTTGTTGTTCAATTGACACTACTCAATTTTACATTGATTGTAAGGCAATCTGCTTATGGTTAATGAATAATAAATTAGGTGACTGCAATTTAAAATGGTCAGTTAGAACTATCTTCAACGTTTATAGGGTGAGGCAAAGTTGAGGAGGAAATGTTAATGTAGCAGGTCATAGTCACGATACTATATTGGCATTGAGATGAATACGTAGTGCTTTCAGCCAAGTTATGGAACTCATACGTGAAGCTGCCCAATTCAGATCCAGGGAACAGGTGTGAGGCCAGCTTAGGGAGGTAGTCTCACATTGCCTAGACTTTGCAGCAGCCACTGCACAGTAATCATTGGTGGAAAGAAAACCTTTTAACCTTCATTTTATTTTTAGGAAAGAGTCATTAAAACTTGAACCTGTATGAGGATGCCATTGTATGCAGTGCTGCTCATTCTTCCACAGACCTCTGATTTCTTTGATTAGAGACTGACAGAGAAGCTGGCAGTACCACTCAGACATTTAGTTTCACACTGGACATTGTAATATCGTGCTGCTTTCTACAAATCTCTCAGTTCTGGTTACTGCCACTTCCAAAAGCTGCAAAGTGTGTTAGTGTCAAAGAGCATTGTGGATACAAGTGTGCATGGTGTTTGCTTCTTCTAATGGATTCATAGTAAAAGTGTGAAATCTGTTTGAACAGAATTTAGGGTTGATTGGTAGAGAATGACTGACACTCTGGCAATGTTACAATAACTCTGCAGAGACAGTAGCTGAGATATACCAGAGAATTTCTCCTTTCCCTCATGCTGCTTCAACTTTACGGTGTCAGAAATCCCTGTAACCCATGGAAACAACATTGCCACTGTATTTCTAGTGAAGTAACATTGAGAGGAACATCTCAGCATTTGCTGCTCACTTCTTCAAAGGGTTCATGCAAGCCCCACCTCTGCTCCTAAAATCACATGAGTCGTGGGCATGTGGAAATGCCATCACCTCCACGACACCCAAAGAGATAGGAGTAACTCATCAATCCTGCTCTGCCATTCAACGTCATCATGGCTGATCTTAGGCTTCAAGGCCAGCTCCTGCCCACTCTCCGTATCCTTTGCTTCCATGAACACCAAAAATACATTGTCAATCCCAGTTTTAAATATATCCACAATAGATCCTGAACCTTCAGGGTAGAGAATTCCAAAGAAACATAACCCGACTGAAGAAATTTCTCCTCATTTCAGCCTGAAAGGACTAACCTTCTATCCTGAGACTTTGCTGCTGTGTTTTAGATTTGCTGACTAATCGATCTCACAGCATTTACCCCATCAAGCCCCTTCAAAATCTTAATGTCCTAACATTTACAGCCATTCAAGAAAACAGTCATAACCAATGTTTCAAGGACAGCTCGAGATAAGCAGTAAATTCTATGCTACTGATGTCCAAGTTTCAACAATTAATTTTTTTGTTGTTTAAATAAAAAAATGTGCTTTGGAGCACTAAAGATGTTCCAAAGCCTTGATCTTATTTGTCGTCTGTAAAATATAGTTATCAAGGGAAGTTGGGTATGAGTTAAATAGAAATGATTGATGATGATCTAACCTAGGGCAGGCTCATGGGCTTAACAGCCTCCCCTTGTTCCTATCTTCCCACAATATGGGGGAGAACTGGTCATCAGAAATTACAACAGAAACTGCTGGAAATAAAGAATGGGTCAGACAACACCTTAGGGAAATAAAGTGTGCTGTTCTGCATTAGGTTTGAGCTTATTATCAAAAGTCAGAAGAGTGGATTTATTCACCTTTTAAGAGATACACACTATTTATTCTTTAAAGTATAAAAAAATTCAAAATATTTGTTCTTTTATTGATTGGACAATTTATATTTCAATCCATTGGCTTTACTTAGTATTTTATTGGCATTACTGATATTCATTCTAATTAAGAAAACCACAGGGAGCACGCAAACCTTGAATGAGATTAATCTTTGTCCTTTTCACCATTGTGCCTTTTCCCCTTTGCTCTGCAATTGTACAGTGTTATCTGTCAGCAAATCTAGCAAAAGGACTTGAGGGTTTATAGTTAGTGTAGCTTGATCATGGAATGTAGGACTCTGTCACTAAGCTCTTGAAATCTAAAACAAATTTTGTCCATTTTTTTTAAAAACTCAGCTTCACATTGTTATATTTAGCATGAGATTATTGACTAAATGTATTTTTTTACAACTGCTGGCTTCATGTTTGTACGTAGCCTTAACATCACATGATGAAGTGATAGAAGGGCATTTAATTCTCAGATTGTGGAAATTCTGGCATCATAGGGTTGGTTATTAGATGCTCCTACCAGCTGTGTTTTCAGTGGGGAAGCATGTGAGATAAGGAGACTGGCTAGCCCATCCCATTGTCACCTATCCCCAAGTTCCCTCCTATAATATCGAGCTTGGACATGTACCAAAATCGGCAGCACACTCTCAATATGTAAATAAATAATTAAGGGTCTGTTGTGCTAGTTTGAAGCTCAATAGATCCAAATGTTACACTTGTCCATCAGAGGCATACCCTAATAAAGCAGTACTCCACTTCCTTCATTCTTTAGAACACAGCAAATTATGACTGGGTTTGACAAACCTAAATTATATTACACCACGGAAAAGATTTGCCCAATCGATGCCAAAGTTTCTGTTTAGCATGATTTCCCACTAAGGTTCCAAGCCTCCGCCCAAAACCTCCGGACTTATCTCAATTCAGCGCTCCATCATTAGTTACTTCCTAATTGGCCTGTGTGGCCCAATGGAACATTGGCACTGACAGAATCATCGGAGCTGCTATCAGATTGGCCAGCAAACCCAGAGTTTGTGCTGTGTCCCCCTTTGTAGAAGTCCCATTGTGATGTTATTTAGCTCACCAGCAGCAGTGAAGGGCTGCAGGATGGGTTTCATCCAGGCCTGTCGGTGGACTGTTTTCCTTTCTTCCGTGGAAATAAATTGTCTGACACCCATCTGTACACAATTTTAGTAGGATTTCATTAGACCGTCATTCCTGTGAGGTACCCAAATGATCCCACCTCCCTTCTCTTTCATTATAAGTCTTCAATTTGTTCCTTTTCAAATATACAGCAAACTTTTCTTTGAAAGTCACTGTTGGTGCTTCTTCCATCAGATTTTTAATTATGTCTTCCAGATGGGAACATCTGACTGGATAAAAATGTTCTCCTAGTTTTCCGTCAAGTGACTTTGATAATTATCTTAAATCTCTGCTCCCTGCTTTCTGATCTTCTTGCCAATTTTTCATTATTTATTCTCAAGGGAAGCTTTAATTGGATAAATATTTTGCACAAATGTTTTCTTTGCTTAGGAAGGGAAACCACTAAAAGTACCATGCCCTGATCATTTTGTTAGAACCATATCTCAATGTGATATATATCAATATATTTTAGGGTAAATGCTGAGAGATCCTATAGAGCCACTAGAACTCTTAAAAAGAAGACTTTGTGTTTGTTGAGTGGAATTTAGATAAATACGTGAGGGAGAAATACAAGATAAAAAAAGATGGATAGAAGATCATGCTAAACAGAAACATTGGCATAGACTGGGCAAAGCTTTTCTGAGGTGTAATATAATTCAGGTTTGTCAAACCCTGTCATAATGATAATGCCCTTTCTAAAAATAAAAGACAATGCAGTGGTATCATTAATTGCATTTGGGCAAAGGTGGCAACAAGTAATCTTACTGGATGACAGAAATATTTTCTAGTATTTCTTACAGTGTTATTAATAATTCCTTTTTTTCCTTAGAGACAAGCATTGCGTGTAGCAGGACTTGGGATGGATGGTTGTGCTGGGAAGATGCACCTCCTGGAACAGTGGCTGTCCAGCATTGCCCTGATTACTTCCAAGACTTTGATCCATCAGGTATAGTCAATATTGCTCTGTCAATCCCAACTGCAGTAATCATGACTCAGACTTTAAGCAATGTTCAGGTTTATATGAATGGGTATATTCATGAAAGAGTCTAGTCATCTTTGGCAATTCTGGATGTGGATGACTTTTGGATTGACAGCTGATGAGAGAGAAAAATTGAGCAGTTTGGGCCTGTACTCTTTGGAGTTTGGAAGAATGAGAGGAGATCTAGTTGAAGTGTATAAGATGCTCAGGGGGATGTGGAGTGAAGTTTCCTCATGTCGGTCAGTCTGGAATGAGAGGTCATGGTTTTAGGCTAAGTCGGTGGCAGGGGTGGAAACCGGTTTGAGATAGACATGAGGGGCATCATGGATCTTTGGAGTTTATTATCCCAGAGTGGGTGTGGATGCCAGGACATTGACTAAACTTAAGATTTTTAATTAGTAATGGGTGGAAGTGTTACGCAGAGTGGAATTGAGGCCAAGACGAGATCATCTGTGATTGTGTAAAATGGTGGAGCAGGCTGGAGGGGCTGAACTGCCTATTCCTGCTCCCAGTTCTTACGTTCTTATGAAAGTGGCTACTGCCCCAATTGGCTGGCCAGAAAGATGTGTTGCGCTGATCTTATGAAAAACAAGACTTGCATTTATATTCTAAATGTTAAAACCATTTATTATGGAAAAGTACTTTAAAGCTATTAAAATACTTTTTGATATAATGAGGACATTGTTGTAATGTAGCAAATATAGTAATTAATTTGCACACAGGAGTCTCCCACAGTCAGCAATGTGCTAATGACAAGGTAATGAACAGAATCTTATAGGGTTCAGAGTGATGTGGAATTCCTGATGAAGGGCTTATGCCCAAAACGTCGACTCTACTGCTGGATGCTGCCTGGTCAATGAAACTTGACAATAACCAGAGTGGGTATCTGGCAGAATCCGCTCACTGCTTATTTTGAAGCAACTCCATGTAGGACAATAGGCATCAACATGGCTGCATGGGCACCAACTACATGCAGCCCACATCCAGAGACATTGGCATTTAACATATGCTAGCCTTGAAATACCCTCATGGCACATCTCCAGTCCATTTACAGGATGCTCTACTGGCAACTACCATTACACTGCTACAACAAGGACATTGTACACTCAGGGACATACACCCAGGTCATGGTCTACACTAGACTATACATCCAGGCTATTCGCTTGCTGATATGGTACGCACTCACTTTGAGCTTATTTGGATGCCCACAACATTACTGTGCCTTGCCTTTTTGAACTTTGATCTATTAGCCAGAGATACCAAGCTCACATTATTTCTGTCTCGCCGTGCCCTCTACCACAGATACAAAGGAACTTGTCACGGTTGTCAGCAGATCTCGGTCAAGTCAACAGGGATAGCCTTTACTCAGGAGGCCCCTCTGCAGGAAGTTGGGGCAGCCTCCAATACCAGTCCAGAAGCTTACACATGGTCAGTCAACATACTACTTGGAGAAAGTAAGGACTGCAGGACTGTTAGGAGAGGGTAGACCAGAAGAAAGTGAGTGAGTGTGAGATATTGGACAGAAGGTAGTGGCACCCATGCTGGTGGAGTGGAGAATGTCATTGGCCTTCTTCCTAGGGTGTTGGGCATTCTCCTAGAAGTCTGAGAGCACTCTAACCCAGGTGACAATATTGGACCAGACTGACATGGCCTGGTGTTATGGCTGCCATGATGGTCCAAAGGAGAAAAGGAAGTCCTGATGAAGGGCGTATGCCCAAAACATTGACTCTCCTGCACTTTGGATGCTGCCTAGTCAATGAAACTTGACAATAACCAGAGTGGGTATCTGGCAGAATCCGTAACAAATGGTAAATCCTGCAATCATGCAAATGGCTAACATATTGGTCCCAAAACTGTGTTAAATTGTTTTACAATGTTTCAATTGGTGCATCTAGCTAGACTTTTAGGTCTCTGCCTGCAAAGCTGGTCACTGATCTCTTTCTATCTTCCATGTCCATGGCCAATCCCAGGAATTGTGCAGGGCATCTCTGGCCTGTCTGGGTGCGGAACAGGCTTTTAAAAATGACGTGACACCAAAGATGCTGATGAATTCCGAGATAGCTGCTGAGTGGCGAGTTGTTCTGAGATCAACATGTGGTAATGTGAAGCTGGAGCCAGGTGTGAGGGATGCCTTTGGGGCAGGATACTTGGTGGATGAGGCGAGTTTTATAAGATTATGGCAAGGAATCTCTCAAGATCTCATGGCAGAAATCCTTCCACAACTAGGTGTAACTTGCACCGAGCCAAAATGCTGCAAGATTCAGCCTAGTCTGGTTTAATGATGTTCACTGGGGGATTAACCTTGGCCAGGACACTGAGGATAGCTCCCCTGCTCTTATTCAATTTTTTCCATCCAGCTGCCAGACACGTCCTCACTTTACTGTCTAGTCAGAAAGATGGCCACTCTAACAGTGCAGCATGCCCTCAGCACCCCACTGGAGTGTTAGTATCGATTTTTGTAGGCAAAAGTGAGGACTACAGATGCTGGAAACCAGAGTTTAGATCAGAGTGGTGCTGGAAAAAGCACAGCAGGTCAGGCAGCATCCGAGGAGCAGGAGAATCGCCTGACCTGCTGTGCTTTTCCAGCACCACTCTAATATAAACTCTGGTTTCCAGCATCTGCAGTCTTCACTTTTGGCTAGTTGATCTTAACCTTACTGCAAATCCTCTGTCAAGGATGCCTACCTTGAAGAAGTTCTCCTCCTCTCTCCATCAATTTTTGTAGTCAAGCCCTGGAGAGAATCTTGAAACTGAAATCTTGTGACCTCAGAGGCAATAAGGCACCAATTGAAACATTGTAGAACAATTTAACACAGTTTTGGGACCAATATGTTAGCCATTTGCATGATTGCAGGATTTACCATTTGTTACTGAGATGCCCTTTTAACATTGAAGAAATGCTTTGCCTAACATTGTCTGCAATATCTTCCAGGGACGTTTGAGTCCTTTCAATTCTGGAAAAAAATCCTATCACGCTCGAAACATTACCTCTATTATCTCTTCACAGACCTGCTGAGTTTCTACAACATCTCTGTTTTCCAGTGCTACCGCCACCTGAGATCTTTGTACTCTTGCCTCTTGCACAAGTCCAATTTTCATTGTTTCACCACTTTTTTTTGGCAGTCTTAGTCCTAAAGTCTGAAATTTCCAATCTAAATCTCTCCACCGTGCTCTCTACCACTTTACGTTGTTCCATTTTGACTCCTTTCACCAAGCCCTTGTTCACCTGTTGTAATCTGACTCAGTGTCAAATTTTGTTTGACTTTCCTATGAAGTTCCTCCAGACATTATTATTATGTAAGCTTTCTGCAAGTGCCAGATAATATTGTTTTAACCCTGATTTCATCTAAACTTTTTGAAATCAAATGCATCTTTCCTGTTATTTAATACTCTGAAATAGGCCTGAATAATTTATTTGTCCATGTATTCACAGTCTTTCCACCTTCATCAGCTAGAAGCTAATTTTTGCACATCACTTTGAAACTGGATAAACAAAGAAATGTGCACCAAAGGAAGTGATCCGATTTTCTGAACATTATAATGCATTGTTATTTGCTGACAAATGTCATTTCAGATACTCATAAGTATCACTGTTGTGGCAAGATTGATGTCAAGACTGTGAATGCAGAACTGGTGCATTGTCACCTTATTGTCATTTGTCAAATACATTCTCATAATATTTGAAGAGGTACCTTTTATGAATTCACAACAATTGTGCATAGATTGACTGCCATATTTGCTGCTTTGCAACAATTTCCTCATTGCTTCAAAATGTACTTTATTGAATTCCAATTCAAAGTCATAAGATGGTAAATAGAGTAGGAATAGCCATTCGGCCCTTCAAATCTGCTCCTTCATTCAATTAGATAATGGTTGATCCTCTACTTAACAATACTTTGCCATTTAGCTCTTGATTTATTTATCTAGAAACATTTTTTGTGAACACTTTCAACCAGGTTCCCTAACCAGGGGAAACACTCTCTTTATATCTACCCTGTTGAATCCATGATGGCTTTTCAGTGTTTTAATGAGATACATATCATAATTTTGTACTCTAAAGAATGTAGCCCTGGTTTATTCCTCTCCATCACATTTTCCTGTGAATTTCGATATTACTCAAAAAAAATTACAAAATGGTCAGAGATAGTACCTATTCTTTATTGACTTGAGAAGTTGGAGCATAGCAAATATTAAAAATAGCAATATATGTTGCTTACCTAGAAGGTCAAAAGGCCAAAACTCTTTTAGAGATTAAAGAGCATCATTGTGAAACTAAAGGAAAATAGGAAGATAAATCTAACATCCTTCATTTGCATTAAAGTAATTCTCAACCCTTCACACCTGCATACTTGATTTGAGCACAGTTATAAATTAAAGTTGAATGTTATTAATATTAAATTCTGGTGTTACTAAATACTTATGATGAGGGTTTATCCTAAGTCTGATACATTCAGTATTTGATTCTTAAAGGAAGCCAAAATCCTCTAATTGATCATGGATTTTTTAGTTAAGATCATTTTGCTAGTTAAGTGCATTGTTAGGCTTCACCTTAATTATTCATTGATTTAATATTACAACAAAGCCTATAGAAGGGAGGAGATTCTACACTCTGGTAGAAAATTTATCATGATAACAATTGAAGGTTAAGATTGAATTACCTCCACATACAATGACCCCGTAATCGAAGAGTATTGATTCATGCCTAATGGATAAGATTAAAATAGACAGCAATACAACCCAGAATTATCAGTAGCATGCAATAAACTTGCAGTTCATAAGGGCAGAAGAACTATGGCACCAAAAGGCTTGCATTGAAATTATTATGCAAAGACATAATTTGGATTTGAATACTGCAATAGTGCTGCTTAAAATTTTGATTTTCCTTATTATTAATGTGCTGTATTTTTGACGTCACCACATTAAAGTAAATTTCGCTTGCCAGCTAGAAATCATTTCACGAGGAATCCACCTCTGGTGTTGCTGCTTACAAGCATAGAATTACAATAACAGATTGTGAACCTAACAATTGCCATTGCATTACAAATGTAAATCATTTAGTAAGTGGCTTTGATGTATTTCAATGAGAGAAGGTACTATATAAATGGAAGTACTAGAACATTATTTATTGTTAGATGAAAGTTCAGAATATTGTAGCTATTAGGCCATGTTCCGCTCTTTTTGTAAATAGGCTGTTATATGCACAGCATTTAATTTGTGATTTAAGGCCCTATTTGGATGATTTATAGAGGTCTCTCTCTGTCAATGGGTACATTGTATCTGGTGAGAATAAATGTGGAAGTAATTTACTTTTAAACTGGATAAGATGATTTTAGCAAACTGCATGGTGATTAGAATTTTTCACAACACAACTAGAGAATATATGTCGTCTGATGATATGCCTCGCTAATAATCAGTTTGGAATTCATGTTTTTACCCAAAACAGATGGGGTGACATGGTAGCTCAGTGATTAGCACTGCTGCCTCACAGCGCCAGTGACCCAGGTTTGGTTCCCACCTCTGGTGACTGTCTGTATGAGTTTCAACTGGGTGCTCCGGTTTCCTCCCACAATTTAATTCTTTGAAAAGGTGACGAAGGAGGTTGATGAGGGGAAAGCGGTAGATGTGGTATATATGGATTTTAGTAAGGCGTTTGATAAGGTTCCCCATGGTAGGCTACTGCAGAAAATACGGAGATATGGCATTGAGGGTGAGTTGGAGGTTTGGATTAGGAATTGGCTGGATGGAAGAAGACAGAGGGTAGTAGTTGATGGCAAAGTTTCTTCATGGAGTGCCGTCACTAGCGGTGTTCCGCAAGGATCTGTTTTGGGACCATTGCTGTTTGTCATTTTTATAAATGACCTGGAAGAGGGGTTAGAAGGTTGGGTGAACAAGTTTGCGGATGATACGAAAGTCGGAGGAGTTGTTGACAGTGAGGAAGGATGTGGCAGGTTACAGCAGGATATAGAGAAGCTGCAGAGCTGGGCAGAAAGGTGGCAAATGGAATTCAATGTAGCTAAGTGTGAGGTGATTCACTTTGGGAAGAATAACAAAAAGATGGGGTACTGGGCTAATGGTCGGATACTTGGTAGTGTGGATGAGCAGAGGGATCTTGGTGTCCATGTACACAGATCTCTGAAAGTTGCCACCCAGGTAAATAGTGCGGTGAGGAAGGCATATGGCGTACTGGCTTTTATTGGTAGAGGAATTGAGTTCCGGAGTCCTGAGGTCATGATGCAGTTGTATAAGACTCTGGTGCGGCCGCATCTGGAATATTGTGTGCAGTTTTGGTCGCCATACTATAGGAAGGACGTGGAGGCACTGGAACGGGTGCAGAGGAGGTTTACCAGGATGTTGCCTGGTATGGAAGGAAGATCGTATGAGGAAAGACTGAGACACTTGGGGCTGTTTTCATTAGAGAAAAGAAGGTTTAGGGGTGACTTGATTGAGGTGTACAAGATGATTAGGGGGTTAGATAGGGTTGACAGTGTGAACCTTTTCCCGCGTATGGAGTCGGGTATTACAAGGGGGCATAGCTTTAAATTAAGGGGGGGTAGATATAGGACTGAAGTTAGGGGTAGGTTCTTCACTCAGCGAGTCGTAAGTTCATGGAATGCCCTGCCAGTAGCAGTGGTGGACTCTCCCTCTTTATGGGCATTTAAGCGGGCATTGGATAGGTATATGGAGGATAGTGGGTTAGTATAGGTTAGGTGGGCTTGGATCGGCGCAACATCGAGGGCCAAAGGGCCTGTACTGCGCTGTATTCTTCTTCTTCTTCTAATCCAAAGATGTGCAGATCAGGTGAATTGGCCATGCTAAATTGCCCATACAGTTAGGTGTATTAGTCATGGGGTAAATGGAGGGGAATGGGTCCAGGTGGGCTATGCTTCGGAGGGTCAGTGTGGACTTGTTGGGCCAAGAGACCTGTTTCCATACTGTAGGGAATTTAATCTAATCAAAAATCTAATCTGCCCATCCACATTATAGCTGTTTCCAGCTCTTCATGCTAATTAAAATTAGATCCAAGGCTTACATCTTAGTAAGATTTAATTTACATGCAATACAATCCTGCACAAAAAGTGTTTCAAAATAACCATTCTAACTTCATTGAGAGGTATTTGTTTTGTTTGTTTCACAAATAGAAAAAGCCATGAAAATTTGTGATGATAGTGGAAAATGGTTTCAACATCCAGAGAGTAATAGAACATGGACAAACTACACTCAGTGTAATGCACACACAAGGGAAAAACGAAAGGTATGAACACTGATTAGAATCCTTCACAACACAACTAGAGAATATATGTCATCTGATGCTATTCCTCACTAATAATCATTTTGGAATTCTTGTTTCTCCCCAAAACAGACAGCAGTAAACTTATTGTACTTGGCTGTGATTGGACATGGATTGTCAGTGGCGTCCTTGCTAATTTCTCTTGCCATATTCTTTTATTTCAAGTAAGTATTGCACAGTTATTATCTTTGCAACTGGAGTTACCGTTTTTGCCCCTATTTACTAGCTCATTTGTTTATAAAGAATATATCTCAAAAATGCGATTTCAGTAAACGTGTCACCCAAGTTATGGTCCAAGGAGGAAGTGGTTAGCTTTTGGCAGAGATGCGGAACCAAATCCTGGAACTTTTGTTTGAAGAATCCTTTAACATTGAGAAATACAGTGAATTGATTTTTATTTTAAAGAATGTGCATTGTTTTATTTGGAATACTTCAAATGCTTTGGCTTGCCTCAGCTGCTATTGTGGAATGTGTCACAGCTGTCAAAATGTAGGGAGAGTTTACAGTGCAGCTTTAGAGCTGTAGTCATAGGGTCATACAGCGCAGAAAAGTTGGATGTGGAAAAGCTGAAAGTCCCTTCAATGAAGATGGAAACTTTCTTTTTCAGCTTTGTAGTTTCAGAGCATCAACCAGGTAGGGAAAGGCCTTAAAGCAGAGCTGCACAATTAATTTCAGTTTTCAGAGTACAGCTGACATAAAAATTGTACCGAGTGCTTTTTTCTATATGTTGCTGACAAAACGGGTTATACAAATAGTTATTGAGAGTGAAGTCAGAACACACAATAACATAGTACATAAAAGTGACAGAATCTATTTACGTTACCCAATGTCCTATAAATTGATAAATCACAGAGATAGCTAATGTAATATTTGTGTTATTCACATACATGAAGCATACAGTATAGCTGTGTATGTCACTCACCTATATTGCAGATGTTTAAGCAGCAATCCTTTGTGCAGTATTGAATCAGAAGCTTTTTACTTCATCAATGTACATTTGATTTTTACATTAACTTTAACGGTATTTAATATTACTGCATTGCAAATGCGAATTTGTTCTTTCATAGTCTTACAGTGTGGGCTACATTAAGATTAGTATGTACTCAGAAATATTGCTTAGCATCTGTGAGAAATCTGAATTGCTACACTGTAAAATGTCAGAAGTGCAACATAAGAAGTTTATTTGTCAATTACATGAAATGAGACATAAATTATTTTACATCCCAGCAGGCTTCCCAAAAGCCTCCCTGACAAAAATGTCAGTGGCAAGACTGTGCCTCACATCAGTTGGTTGTCATGCAGCCATTTAATAGCTGGAGGGCAATTAATGATCTCCATATATGGAGGAGGTCCCTTGTTTATAATAGCAGTCAGCTTTATGCTACCAGGACGGGGATAGCGAACAATGGTCATCACCTTGAGAGATTTTTGCTAATGCCTGATAGGGAGCTAGGTTGAGGGGTATTCAGTGAGGTTAAACTAGGAGGCCATGGCATGGAAGCAAATGGGAAGGATGCAATATGCACATATCAGGTAAGGAGGGGAAACCCAAGGGTGGGATGCAGGCATTGCAGTCATCCTATAATAGATCTGGTAGGGTTAGGGTGATGGCCTGAGTATGTATGGAGCACATTAATTGCCCTCCGTGAGTCTTGATGGGCTTGAATCTTGATTCTGGCCTCCACCTACCTTGCGAAAACCTTGTGATGGGCTGGAAAGAGACCTTGAAGTGCTCATTAAGTGGCCACCTAAGGGCATCCATTAGCCTAAGGATGGAGGGATATCCACACATTCCTCACTAGATGTAAATCTGTGGTGGTGCCAGTTGCAAATGGATAGACAATACACATAACTTTATGCTTATTGGTCATTTGCCCCGATGTGTATTAATTTCTGGCCAATGTTACAGTTAGCCTCCCAGAGGAAGTGAGGATACAAACAAAACTACAAAATGTCCTGCTGCGTTTACATTAAAGAATAAGCACCGATGATAGCTGGAGCTTTGCACATGTCCCTCTTTTGTTTTGAAGTTGGGAAAATACGATAAGCCAAGCCCTAGTTTTGTTCTGTTTAATTAATCTCATCTCAATGACAGGTCAGAGATCATTATTCACTCTCACTGAAATAATGATTTTATTTATTTTAGATGCATCTGGGGACATCATTTCCTTAACCAGATTTTCAGAGGAAGCGTAGCAGAAAATCATTTGTAAAATTCTGACAGTCACCATGAAACTTGCTGAGTAGAAATAAAACTAATGTTGTCTGATGGTGACTTAGATCCAGTTGTGGCCTATAGCATTGATGTGAAGGAACCCACAATATTATAAATATTTGCATCCATACAAGTCTGCTCTCTATTGCAGATTCTGCTATTGCAAGTGTTACTGTATTTCTAAGTGACCTTATTATAGCCATTACATGACGAGAACCATCCTTTAGATGAAATTCATTCATTTGGCAAATAGGTGGTGACTTAAACTCATTATTGCACTTAAATTAGCATCAGTCTTTAAAATATGACTTATACATAATTCACTAAGTGCCACAGTCATTAAAAGAAACAACGGGCTGGAGATAATCTATGGGCCATGTGGGTGAAAATGATCAGAAACAGATGATGAAATAAGTACAGAGATTTGAATTTAGTGCAAGGGCAAGGAGCTAAAAAAAATAAAGTGAGAGGAGTAGTAGGCATCTTCATTTTGTATGGAAAAGGAGATGAGTTGGCTATGGATGTTGAAGTCAAGGTTGAAGAGAGCAGAACATGGATAAACGGTTCGGCAGCATTGAGATGAGATTAAGCCAGAGGGAAGAATTATCATGGAAACAGCAATATTTTACTTCAGTGATGGATAGAATACAGTATCTGACCTTCAGCTCAGGGTAAAAGCCAACACTGAGCTTGCTCGCCAATGGATTCAGCATGAATGAATAACTGCACCAAAGGATGTGTTCAAAGATTAGGGTTTGATGTTCTTAGTGGCAGTTTGGTCCTTTTGATGTTAGAATAAACTTGGACAGAAATATGTCTGAATTGTAAGTTATGTATCAGCTTCTGTTAGCCTGAGTGCATTATGAACAATTTAATATTGAAGAACAGGCATTGTTTGACATGAGTTCTTTATGACCCAGGAAAGCAATTTATTTCTTTCTGTTCTTCTCTTATAGGAGTTTAAGTTGCCAGAGGATAACACTTCATAAAAATCTATTCTTCTCGTTTGTTTGTAATTCCATCATCACCATCATCTGGCTAACAGCCGTTGCAAATAATCAGAAACTTGTTGAAAGTAATCCAGTGAGTATTTATTTAATTATTGTGGTGAACTGTAGAATGAATTTAATACCTGGGTGAAGGGAACACCTGAAGAGTGTTTTGAGTGTATTCAATTCCTTAAGCTTTTCAATGAGGCATTAATGCCTAAGGGGAAGTGTAAAGGGTTGATTTTGATGAGTTTGATGCCATTTAGTAGCTGGTTTTTCTGTATTGCTGCTGAACAGCTCACATATTTTTAGTTGTTACTTGACTGGTGAGGACTAAAGATCCAGTGACTCTGTTGTGGAGCCCAGCAGTTTTATGTTGGTAAACAGAGGGGAATGGGCTTCCAGGGGAAGACTGTGAGTATTATATATCGGCCTCCATCAAAAGCGACTTACCCATTGTAATCAGCCATCTGTGATACTTTGAGGATTGCTGGTTTGACCAATCAAAACGATGTGCACTCTGTCCATTAATAACCAAAGATTTTTCTCCACCAAGGAGAGGGAGTAAATTTAGATATTTAAGAAGGCTGCCATCTGTTTTAAGTTGGAGCAGTATTCACCTATTTTCAAGCCTGCTACAAAATGATGTAGATCCAACAATAACAGGAATAGAGTGATGATCTTCTTGTCAGCCCACTAGTACGTCCACTCCTACGGGATGACACCACTTAAAATTAACTAGGAGAAAGTGAGGACTGCAAGTGCTGGAGATCAGAGTCGAGAGTAGGGTGCTGGAAAAGCACAGCAGGTCAGGCAGTATTAGAGGAGCAGGAGAATCAACATTTTGGGCTAGAGCCCTTCATTTTAAGAGCACTGAAAATCAGCCCGGCCTCCCTCTCATTCGGTAAGAGGCACCGCACAGGAAGTCCCGATTAAGTGAAAAGTCAAATGGAAAAACCCAGTGACCCCCTAAGAACATCATGTATGAAATGAGAAAAATCTTTTTCCCTGTCAAGTCCCACTTTCTGTCCAAAGGTGAGAGATCTGTCCCTAGTTTCTCAAAAGTGAATAAACACTGACACAATTGCCATGAAGAAGAATACCTGCTAAAAAAAAAATACCTGGTTTCTTCAATCAAATAAATGTCCATATTTATAGAATGGATCAGTTGTAATCTACAGATATATTTCTAGCTAAGAAAAGAAAGAAATAGAATCATAGGCTGTGTTGATTTTGGTGGTTCCAGAAACCATGTTTGGGGTTGCATTTGACAGCTGTAGTTGGGGTTCCTACCTTTGCTGAGGCAGTTTCTTATCAGATAGATAGAGGTCCTACCTCTGATACTTACTGGCTAAGCAGTGGACCAACAGTTTCCAGTACAACATTGGGAACTGTGGCCATTACCAATCTGCACTGAGGCCTGGTAGAAGGATCGCCACTGATGATCTCAGACCAACGTGAGTAACACAGCATTGCTCTGGCCAGTAAGCTGGGTCACAATGAGACCCAGAGATGGGTGACTGTCACAGTCAGGGGAATGGTTTCCAAGGGTCTTATTATTTCAGCCCATGGGGGCCTTCATGGGATTCAGGATGCTCAAGAATGTGGGTTTTCCCCACCAGGATGCTGGAATAGCTACCAAGTGGCTTGCTGAAATGGCTTAGCCCGTTTCTGCTGAAGAGATACCGGGCTTCAATTGGCCTTCTGGACAGGAAGGCTGACTTCATCCCTCCCTGCCCAAGACCATCTTTGAGCCTCTCCAGCTTGAACTCAGTTTGGGGAAGTTGGGATGAGCAGGTTCTCCACCCTGTACCTTTCTGCCATCTTTCTGCCTCCCTGAGGCAGTGGGTAGTGTAGACAGATCAATGGATAGAAGGCTGGTTTATGAGCTGTGTTCATGACTCTCCATAATTTCTTGAGGTCTTGGGCAGACCGGTTGTCATGCTTCCGGATAAGACACTTTCTATGGTGCGTCTATAAAAATTGTTAAGACTCATTGTGGACATACCGGATTTTCTTAGCCTTCTGAGGAAGTCGAGGCATTGGTGTGCTTTCTTGACTGTAGCATTATGATGGGTGAACCAGGATAGATTATTGGTGATGTTTACTCCTCAGAACTTTAAGTTCTCAACCATCCCCACCTCAGTGCCATTGATAGACAGGAGCATGTCCTCCACTCTGGTTCCTGAAGGGGATTTGAAACTATGGCCTCTGGTATTGGCCTGCTCACCAGGAGGAATGTTATTTTTTCCTATTTAGCTTTATTAAAATCTCTCACCATTTTGAACATCTCCATTATATTTTCTCTTAACTTTTTCTGTTTCAATTTACAATCTCTTCTCATATTTGAAGTTCTGAATACCGTTTTGGATACTTGTGGGGGGGATGACTTACCAGGGGTAAGTAACGGGGCTCAGGTCTCTGGCACGGAGCCTGTCCCCGTTACTCAGAAGGGAAGGGTGAAGAAGAGCAGAGCAGTAGTAATTGGGGACTCGATAGTTCGTGGCACAGATAGGCGGTTTTGTGGGAACGAGAGAGACTCACGTTTGGTATGTTGCCTCCCAGGTGCAAGGGTACGTGATGTCTCTGATCGTGTTTTCCGGGTCCTGGAGGGGGAGGGGGAGCAACCCGAAGTCGTGGTCCACATTGGCACCAACGACATAGGTAGGAGGAGTGCTGAGGATGTTAGACAGGCTTTCAGGGAGCTAGGTTGGAAGCTTGGAGTTAGAACAAACAGAGTTGTTGTCTCTGGTTTGTTACCCGTGCCACGTGATAGAGATTCGAGGAATAGGGAGAGAGAACAATTAAATGCGTGGCTTCAGGGATGGTGCAGGAGGGAGGGGTTCCAGTTTTTGGATAACTGGGGTTCTTTCTGGGGACGGTGGGACCTCTATAAACGGGATGGTCTACACCTGAACCTGAGGGGAACCAGTATCCTTGGGGGGAGGTTTGCTAGTGCTCTTGGGGGGGGTTTAAACTAACTCGGCAGGGGCATGGGAACCCAGATTGTAGCTTCAGGGTGCAGGGCCTGGAGTGTAGGGAGGTGAGGAACATGGCATCAATTTCCAAGGAGGGTGCCTGTAAACAGGGAAGTGGCTTGAAGTGTGTATACTTCAATGCAAGAAGTATACGGAATAAGGTAGGTGAACTTGCAGCGTTGGTTGGTACCTGGGACTTCGATGTTGTGGCTATTACGGAGACATGGCTAGAACAGGGACAGGATTGGCTGTTGCAGGTTCCGGGATTTAAATGTTTTAGTAGGGTCAGAGGTGGGGGTAAAAGAGGGGGAGGTGTGGCATTGCTTGTCAAAGATAGTATTACAGCGGTGGAAAGGACGATGGATGAGGACTTGCCATCTGAGGTAGTTTGGGCTGAGGTTAGGAATAGGAAAGGTGAGGTCACCCTGTTAGGAGTCTTTTACAGGCCTCCTAATAGTCCTAGAATCATTGAAGAAAGGATTGGGAAGGTGATTCAGGAGATGAGTGACAGTAATAGGGTGGTTGTTATGGGGGACTTTAACTTTCCTGATATTGATTGGGAAAGCTATAGCTCAAGTTCGTTAGATGGGTCAGTGTTTGTTCAATGTGTGCAGGAGAGTTTCCTGACACAATATGTAGACAGGCCAACAAGAGGTGAGGCCATACTGGATTTGGTTCTGGGTAACGAACCAGGCCAGGTGTTAGAATTAGAGGTAGGTGAGCACTTTGGGGATAGTGACCATAATTCGGTGATTTTTACACTCGTGATGGAGAGGGATAAGTGTGTACTACAGGGCAAGAATTATAGCTGGGGTAAGGGAAATTATGATGCGGTGAGGCATGACTTAGGATGTGTGGCTTGGAAAAGTAGACTCCAAGGCAAGAGTGTAAATGATATGTGGAACTTGTTCAAGGGGCAACTATTGAGTGTCCGTGATAATTATGTACCTGTCAGGCAGGAAGGAAAGGGTCGTGCGAGGGAGCCGTGGTTTAATAAGGAATTGGAATCCCTTGTTAAATGGAAGAGGGCGGCCTATCTCAAGATGAGACGTGAAGGTTCAATTGGGGCGATTGAGAGTTATAGGGTAGCCAGGAAGGACCTGAAGAGAGAGCTAAAAGCAGCAAGGAGGGGACATGAAAGGTCCTTAGTAGATAGGATTAGGGAAAACCCTAAGGCTTTCTATAGGTATGTTAGGAATAAAAGAATGACTAGGGTAGGAATAGGTCCAGTCAAGGATAGTAGTGGGAAGTTGCGTGTGGAGGCGGAAGAGATTGGGGAGACACTGAATGAATACTTTTCTTCAGTATTCACTCAGGAACAGGGCATTGTTGTCGATGAGAATACTGAGGCACAAATAAGTAGAATGGATGGCTTTGAGGTATGTAGAGAAGAGGTGTTGGAAATCCTGGAAAAGGTGAAAATAGATAAGTCCCCTGGGCCTGATGGCATTTATCCTAGGATTCTCTGGGAAGCAAGGGAGGAGATTGCTGAGCCATTGGCCTTGATTTTTATGTCCTCTTTGTCTACAGGAGTAGTCCCAGAAGACTGGAGGATAGCAAATGTGGTTCCCTTGTTCAAAAAGGGGAGTAGGGATAGCCCTAGTAACTATAGGCCGGTGAGTCTCACTTCTGTTGTGGGCAAAGTCTTAGAGAGAATTGTAAGGGATAGGATTTATGCACATCTGGATAGGAATAATGTGATCAAGGATAGTCAGCATGGTTTTGTGAAGGGCAAGTCGTGCCTCACAAACCTTATTGAATTCTTTGAAAAGGTGACGAAGGAGGTTGATGAGGGGAAAGCGGTAGATGTGGTATATATGGATTTTAGTAAGGCGTTTGATAAGGTTCCCCATGGTAGGCTACTGCAGAAAATACGGAGATATGGCATTGAGGGTGAGTTGGAGGTTTGGATTAGAAATTGGCTGGATGGAAGAAGACAGAGGGTAGTAGTTGATGGCAAAGTTTCTTCATGGAGTGCCGTCACTAGCGGTGTTCCACAAGGATCTGTTTTGGGACCATTGCTGTTTGTCATTTTTATAAATGACCTGGAAGAGGGGTTAGAAGGTTGGGTGAGCAAGTTTGCGGATGATACGAAAGTCGGAGGAGTTGTTGACAGTGAGGAAGCATGTGGCAGGTTACAGCAGGATATAGAGAAGCTGCAGAGCTGGGCAGAAAGGTGGCAGATGGAATTCAATGTAGCTAAGTGCGAGGTGATTCACTTTGGGAAGAATAACAAAAAGATGGGGTACTGGGCTAATGGTCGGATACTTGGTAGTGTGGATGAGCAGAGGGATCTTGGTGTCCATGTACACAGATCTCTGAAAGTTGCCACCCAGGTAAATAGTGCGGTGAGGAAGGCATATGGCGTACTGGCTTTTATTGGTAGAGGAATTGAGTTCCGGAGTCCTGAGGTCATGATGCAGTTGTATAAGACTCTGGTACGGCCGCATCTGGAATATTGTGTGCAGTTTTGGTCGCCATACTATAGGAAGGATGTGGAGGCATTGGAACGGGTGCAGAGGAGGTTTACCAGGATGTTGCCTGGTATGGAAGGAAAATCGTATGAGGAAAGACTGAGGCACTTGGGGCTGTTTTCACTAGAGAAAAGAAGGTTTAGGGGTGACTTGATTGAGGTGTACAAGATGATTAGGGGGTTAGATAGGGTCGACAGTATGAACCTTTTCCCGCGTATTGAGTCGGGTATTACAAGGGGGCATAGCTTTAAATTAAGGGGGGGTAGATATAGGACTGATGTTAGGGGTAGGTTCTTCACTCAGCGAGTTGTTAGTTCATGGAATGCCCTGCCAGTAACAGTGGTGGACTCTCCCTCTTTATGGGCATTTAAGAGGGCATTGGATAGGTATATGGAGGATAGTGGGTTAGTGTAGTTTAGGTGGGCTTGGATCGGCGCAACATCGAGGGCCCAAGGGCCTGTACTGCGCTGTATTCTTCTATGTTCTATGTTCTATGTTCTATGTTCTATGAATTGCTGATAACATTCTTTCAAATATCATTGGTACTGTTTCTGAGGTCTGTCCTTCTTTTCTGAAGTGAGGAGTCCTAAATTGTCCACAGTACTTTCAGTTGACGCCTATCCAACAATTTATAAAGTTCTCCCCTGACTATCTTTTGCTTTGTATGATTCAGCCATTCAGTGTGATATATCATGCAGAAATGCTCACCTCTATTGAATTGTTACTTTCAGATTGGGACAAAATGATCACCTCTAAAAGAATAGCAAACTCAGTAAACATTTACTTCGGAAGAGAGCATTTTCTCTCAATTGAACCATATCTGCAATCAAGGTTGAGATCAGTATTCAACACTGTGCTGAGAGTGGCTACTGATAAAAACATTGGGGCTCATTCTGGGGAAGGTGGTCTTCACTTGAACCAGAGGGGTATTAATATCCTGGGTGGAAAATTTGCTGGTGCTGTTTGGGTGGGTTTAAACTACCTCAGCAGGGGGATGGGAACCTGAGGTGTAGTTCCAGTGCACAGGAGGATGAGAGTAGGGAAGGCATGGACTGGATTTCACAGTCACAGGAATGTGCTGGCAGACACCAGGCTGGTTTGAAGTGTGTCTACTTCAGCGCCAAAAGTATCTGAAATAAGGTAGGTGAGCTTGCAGCATGGTTAGGTATCTGGGACTTCAATGTTGTGGCCATTTTGGAGACATGGATAGAGCAGGGTCAGGAATGGATGTTGCAGGTTCCAGGATTTAGATCTTTCATTAAGAACAGGGAAGGTAGTAAAAGAGGAGGAGGTGTGGCGTTATTAGTCAAGGATAGTATAACAGTTTACCACAGGAATTGCAGAAGAAGGAGGCTTATGTGACGATGAGACGAGATGGTTCAGGTGAGGCGATGGAGAGATACAGATTAGCGAGGAAAGATTTAAAGAGAGAGTTAAGAAGAGCAAGGAGAGGACATGAGCACTCTTTAGCAGGTAGAATAAAGGAGAACCCTAAAGCTTTCTATAGGTGTATGAGGAATGAAAGGATGACTAAGGTAGGAATAGGACCAGTCAAAGACAGAAGTGGGAAGTTGTGTGTGGACCCTGTGGAGATCGGAGAGGTGCTAAATGAATATTTCTCATCTGTTTTCACTCAGGAAGAGGAGAATATTGGAGAGGAGAAGAATGAGATATGAGATATTAGACAAGAAAGGATTGAAGTTAGTAAGGAAAAGGTGTTATCAATTCTAGAAGGAGTGAAAGTGGACAAGTCCCCTGGGCCAGATGGGATTTAACCGAGGATTCTCTGGGAAGCTTGGGAGGAGATGCTGGAGCCTTTGGCCTTGATCTTTGAGTCATCATTGTCCACAGGTTTAGTGCCAGAGGACTGGAGGATTGCAAATGTTGTGCCCCTATTCAAGAAGGGTGGTAGAGATGACCCAGGTAATTATAGACCAGTGAGCCTTATGTCTGTTGTAGGAAAAGTTATGGCAAGGATTATAAGAGATAGGATTTATAATTATCCAGCAAGCAACAATTTGATTATAGATAGTCAACATGATTTTGTCAAGGGCAGGCCATTTCTCACAAACCTTACCAAGTTTTTTGAGAAGGTGACCAAGCATGTGGATGAGGGTAGGGCAGTTGACATGGTGTATATGGACTTCAGTAAAGCCTTTGATAAGGTTCCACATGGTAGGCTTTTGGAGAAAATGCAGAGGCATGGGATTGAGGGTTAGTTAGCAGTTTGGATTAGAAAGTGGCTTTCTGTAAGAAGGCAGCGAGTGGTGGTTGATGGAAAATATTCAGCCTGGAGTCTGGTTACTAGTGGTGTGCCACAAGGGTCTGTTTTGGGACAACTGCTGTTTTTCATTTTTATAAATCCACACAGGCATAGGTGGATGGGTTAGTAGGTTTGCAGATGACACTAAAGTCAGTGAAGTAGTGGACAGTGTGGAAGAATGTTACTGGTTGCAGGGGGACTTGGATAAACTGCAGAATTGGGCTAAGAGGTGGCAAATGGAGTTTAATGCAGATAAATGTGAGGTGATTCACTTTGGGAAGAATAACAGGAAATCAGAATACTAGGTCAATGGAAAGATTCTTGGAAGTGTGGATGTGCAGAGGGATCTTGGAGTCCATGTACATAGATCCCTGAAAGTTGCCATCCAGGTTGATAGTGCTGTTAAGAAGGCATACAGTGTGCTCGGTTTTATTGTAGAGGGATTGAGTTCCAGAGCAGTAATGTCATGCTGCAATGATACAAAATGCTAGTGCGGTACACTTGGAATATTGTGTACAGTTCTGGTCAACCCATTACAGGAAGCATTGGAAAAGGTGCAGAGGAGATTTACCAGGATGTTGCGTGGTCTGGAGGGAAGGTCTTCTGAGGAAAAGCTGAGAGACTTGGGACTGTTCTCATTGAAGAAAAGGAAGCTAAGAAGGGATTTGATAGAGACATACAAGATGATAAGAGGATTAGATAGGGTAGACAGTGAGCCGTTTTCTTAGGTTGATGATGTCAGCTTGTACGAGGGGTTATAGATGCAGATTGAGGGGTGATAGATTTAAGACAGATGTCGATAGGCAGGTTCTTTACTCGGAGAGTGATAAGGGCATGGAATGCCCTGCCTGCCAATAAAGTTAACTCACCACATTAGGGAGATTTAAACAATCCTTGGATAAGCACATGGATGATGATGGGATAGTGTAGGGGATGAGCTTAGATTAGTTCACAGTTCGGCGCAACATCAAGGGCTATCACTTGCCGTCAATTTTTAATCCCAGATACAGGAGCGAATTCATTCACTACTCACTGCTTTTCACTGTTTTCTCCACTTGATCAAAAGCTCTTTTTAATATCTAGCCTCTTTTGTAGTCACCAGTTTGAAACAACATTCAAACAGATTTTCAGATAGCTAAAATATTTTTTAGCCACAATATGAAAATTATTGTGTACTGTATTCAGTCGATGAACTATTATTCACAGAACTGTTTTTCAAATCATTTTCTGCTCTTCGCTTGATAATGACTATTGATATATTTCTGATATATGATATCTTTCTGAGAAAATAATATTCTTCCTAAGTAAATGTTTATTGAGATTCAAGTACTTTCAGTGATGTTTGTCTTTTTGCTATTCGAAATTAGTCATTTCAAGTTCCACAAACCTGACTACAAATTGAGCCAATGGAATGTTAAAGCATAGTATGAAGCCAATCAGCCCAAAATATCAATGTCAGCTCTCAAAAATAACTCCCCAATTAGTCCCACTCGCTCACTTTTCCAATATCTCTGCAAGGCCATATCCAATTCTCTTTTTTGAGTCACTCCAATTGCCTTAGATCAAGGGATTTATTTCCGTGTTTGAGGTGATTAATAGCCTGAATGATAACAGGCCCACTTGCGTCTGGGTTAATGACAGTTGTTGTGGGATGAAGCCCCTTCAGTGGTCACTAATTGGCTACAAATCACCCCAATTAGTGGTGGAGTGGAAACTTGGGGCTTGCCTTCCTGGATCTTAATTCTGGTGGAGCTGGAAACAAAGTGGTGTCCAACAGGACCCTATCCACAAAATTAATTATCTCCAAGCTCACAAGCAGTGAAAGCAAAAGATTCTGCTGAACGACAGGAAGATAAATTCAAAACAAATCAAAAAGTGACTAACAGTAATGGAAAATATTGATTATAAAAATGCGTTTGTTATGTCACCATATGAGCAATATTTCCCTTCCCAAAAGTAATCCAGGTCCATGGGCAAAGTGCTGTTGTGCATTGACAGAATTAATTTCATGAGAATGTGAATTTGTATTTACTTTTTAAAATGATCTTGGACTGATAAAGATATATAATTGTCTAATCCTGCGGGTTCGACTTTACCATCCCTGGAGGTGTCATAGAGTCATCGAGATGTACAGTGTGGAAACAGACCCTTCAGTCCAATTCGTCCACGCTGACTAGGTATCCTAAATTGATCTTATTGAATTTGCCAGCATTTGGCCCATATCCTTCGAAACCCTTCCTATTTATGGGTGGCACGGTGGCACAGTGGTTAGTGCTGCTGCCTCACAACGCCAGAGACCCAGGATCAATTCCCGCCTCAGGCGACTCTCTGTGTGGAGTTTGCACGTTCGCCCTGTGTCTGCATGGGTTTCCTCCCACAGTCCAAAAATGTGCAGGTTAGGTGAATTGGCCATGCTAAATTGCCCGTAGTGTTAGGTGAAGGGGTAAATGTAGGTGGGTTGCGCTTTGATGGGTCGGTGTGAACTTGTTGGGCCGAAGGGCCTTTTTCCACACTGTAAGTAATCTAATCTTATACATCCATCCAGATGCCTTTTAAATGTTGCAATTGTACCAATTCCTGTGGCAGCTCATTCCACACACGTACCACCCTCTGTGTAAACAAGGTGCCTCTTAGGTCCCTTTTAAATCTTTCTGCTGTCACCTTGATGCTCTGGCCTCTAGTTTTGGATTCCCATACCCCTGGAGAAAACAACCTTGCTGTTAACCCTATCCATGCCCCTCACGATTATCTAATTAGTCCAGTTGAAGACAGGATAGGAGAGGAGGGGAGGGGGAGGTGGGAGGAAAGGAAGTAGCCTCTGACAGACAAGCCCCTGCCATTGCATACAATCCCCTTGACCCCCTTTTCCACAGGACACCCACCTGACGAGAGAAGTGTAAGAAGTACTTACCTTGTTGTTGGATTCCCCTGAGAGAGTAAGCTCAGACTGGCAAGCTTAATGACCCCGATGTCGCCAGCCTCTGATTAGGTGGCAACCTCTGGGTTGCTAGTGTTGAGGCTTATGACAAATTGAGAGACCTGTCCCTGCTTACTGCGGGGTGGCATGAGAAGACAGGGAAACGGTGTGGGGATGGCATGTTAGTCTCGACCGAGTTACCTTGCTAGGCCTTCAGATGAGGCAGTATATTAGGGCCCAGGGCTTGGGTGGTTCAATGTGCATGGTGTCTTGTGCTTAGTTTGCGATGTAGAGTTGGGGCTTGGGCCAGATAAAGCAACAGGACCCCAATTACTGTTCCTGGCTCTGATGCTCACCTCCACAATTAGGTAAATAAAAGGAAACATTCCACTGGATATTTTCTGTAATTGTTTAAATACAATGCATTTTCTTTTCAATAGAATCATAGACTTGCTACAGTGTGGAAACAGGCCCTTCGGCCCAACAAGTCCATACCGACCCTCCAATTACTAAACCACCCAGACCCATTCCCCCTAACTAATGCCCCTAACCTACACATCCCTGAACACTATGGGCAATGTAGCATGGCCATTTCACCTAACGTGTGCATGTTTGGATTATGGGAGGAAACCGGAGCTAACTTTATATTGTGTCTATTTCTGGCAAAACCTTGTTTGAAATAAGCACAAGCCATATTTGTAGCATATAATTATCTTGTACTACATTTCCGATTTTTCTATCATCCATGATTAACTTTCTTTGAACTGATACTTCAATTGCTCCAATGTGTTAGCACACTGCAGGGAATGCAGAGAAACAGCGGGCTAACTTTGCTGCTGTTTTTTCAGGTTGTCCTCTTCATTTAATTGAACTGCTTAGTTAATTACATGACATTTTCCAGTTTTGGCACTGTGTAATTAACTATGACCCACTGTATTACATTCACTAATCATAAAGCAAGAATTATTGCTTGAATAGCACTGACAGGTTCTAAACCTCGCAGCTTCTGCTGAATAAAATGGCTCTCAGTAAGCTTGTTTGATATTTAGTGCTGGGGCAAAATCTGACCTTGGTTCTGAAAGTTCTTCTCATTTCAGATCCAGCTTTTGTACGCTAAGGTGCCCCTACACAGTCACAGTGCAAGTCTTATCCTTGTTCTTTGCAGGTCAGCTGTAAAGTGTCACAATTCGTTCATCTGTACTTAATGGGCTGCAATTACTTTTGGATGTTGTGTGAAGGTATTTACCTTCATACATTGATTGTCGTTGCCGTCTTTGCTGAGAAGCAGCACCTGCTCTGGTATTACCTTCTCGGATGGGGTATGTATTTTCTAAACTGCAGTTTGGTGGTGACAATGTAGACCGTTTATTATATCAAATGCAGCACAAGCTTACATATGCATTTGTGTTGCAGGAGTGTTTGTGATTTGTGAATTTTGATCTCGCAGTATTAAGTAAAGGCCTGGCATTCTGAAAGTGAATATTAAAATTGGAAACAGGTTTACTTAATGCTTGTAATGAAAAGATTGTGAAGCAACAGGTAGGGTCGTTAGCATGTGGAAGTGGTACTTCAAACCTGTTTTTTTCAGAACTATCAATGGAAGGAGATTATTGCAGAGAAGAATTAATGAAGACGTAAGGCAAATGCTGTCATGCTCAAAACATGAGACGGTGACTACATGATTTGAGAGTTTGTGCTTCCATTATTTTATGAGCCTCCCAGGTCATTTCAGCTTAAAGGTTGAGTTGAAAATGTTTGGATAAAACTAGCAGCTAACCACAGTCTGGCAGATTTTCACCCTGGGTCAACTTGGATTAGCACAGGCCAATTTCCAGGTGCCCTTTAATTTTGGCAGGAGGCCTAGCCTGTTTTGTAGGTGAGGGCTCAGTAGCCAGCTGTGGAATCCCAGGGGAACCCTTTAGCAGTGAACTGCTGCAATATTTGACAGTCGGGTTAAGCCCGTGCTGGCAAAAGGTTGATTCCTGAAAGTAATTGATCTTGAGTTGGGAGGTTTGGAGGGGTGTGTGGGTGGATCTCAGAGTAGTAGTGTCCAGGCCAGGGGATCCCAGAGGGGCTTGCCTGATGACCAGTGAGAAGAGCAGCCCACCCTAAGGCTGCCACCACCTGACATTGAGCACACAGTCTATCTAATGTTCTCCTAAAATGACAAACCAGGTCCATTGTACATTCACAAGATCTGGATTTGGATGTTAAAGGGGTTTACTGCCTAACATAAGCTGCAGCTGGAGTTGGTACTTCATCTGTGCAATGATAAGGCTGGTGGAAGATTGCTGAAGACATAGCAGTGAATGAAATATGACAATACCTCATTACCCACCACTTCTTGGCCAATTTTTACTTGTCTGCAACAGACATAAATCCATTTAGAATGTGTTATAACCAATTGCCACCTTATCAGAGATTTTGTCAGCTGTACCTGGAATCAAAGCTGACTGAAAACCTCAGGAACAACCCAACAATGCCTATTTAAGCAAACTGCATAACAAAATGTTCAGTTTTCTTATTGATATCCGTACCACATTCAAGGAAATGGGTCATGAGCTGTTTCTATGGAAACACTGTCATTGTATCCAGTGCCAATTCTGAAGGTTAATGAGTTGGACAGTGCTCTATTAACTTTACATTAGGCAGAGGAAACAGCAGTCTGCCGATTACAACTTGCGCGGAACAGGATTACCAAAAACAATCTGCATTACAGCCAAACATTGACAATGTGAGCAACAGAATTGCCCAAATTAATGCTCTTCTTTGCAGGTTTCCCACTTATTCCAGCCACAATCCATGCAGTAGCCAGAAGCTTATATTACAATGATAAGTAAGTGATTAATTTGTGTGAACCTTCCCTTTCTCTTTCTTTATAATACATTTAAATTTGCGCAAAAAATCTCATGCTTTATAGTTATTTAAAATAGCAGACAATTTATTCTTTAAATGTTGTCTCTTGTACAGTTGCTGGATAAGTTCAGAAACACATTTGGTGTACATAATTCATGGCCCTATTTGTGCTGCCTTACTGGTAAGTTTAAATGACATTTTATTTTAATTGCATTTAATTTAAAAGGTTCACTGAAGAAACAGCCTATCATATGTATTAAGATACTGTTAAGTTAGCAACCAAATGAGAAAGCATGGTTCCAGAAGAACAGAAAATGACTGATACTTATTTTTGTTTCTGTAGGTGAACTTGTTTTTCTTGCTGAACATTGTCCGTGTCCTTATAACAAAGTTAAAAGTCACACACAGGACAGAGTCAAATCTTTATATGAAGGCAGTCAGGGCTACTCTGATTTTAGTTCCCCTGCTTGGGATCCAGTTTGTGCTGGTTCCATGGAAGCCAGAAGGCCGAATAGCTGAAGAAATCTATGAGTTTGTAATGCATATTTTCATGCATTATCAGGTAATCTTCATTATTAACCTGTAATTTGCGTTGTACATAGATTAAGAAATGAAGGCATTTCAGTGAAATGACTTAACTGTTTGAGAAGCATCAACATTTTCTTTCCCTTTAATAGAGGTTGAGAGTTTCCCTTTGAGTGTAATATCTTCATTTACAGCAGAAAGATAAGGCACTTGTCAATGTCTAAATAAGAAAGAATTAATAAAGTCAGCTTTAAACTGTCTATGTTTTTGTCAAGTTAAAATAATGCTAAAATACATCCTACACATAGAGGTGAGGGGAAAACAAAAGTATTGGTAATTTTGTACTGTGCTAGAATATTGACATACTTCTCAAACAGTTAAATAGTTTCATTGGATGCTGCCTAATCAAATAGTACAACTGGTTTCCATTAAGCCTCAAGCTATATATACGTTCATGTGAATATTTCAGACTGCTTCTGGCAGATTTTCAGTTCAAGTTGTAATGCATCAGACTAAACCCTCTCAAAGTATGTTAAGGAGATAACCTAAGCCATAACCTTTTCTTGTTTCAAAGCCAAATGGTAGGTGTTACATTCTAAATGCATTTCAGTTGATCAAACTACCAGTGTTTGAAGCAAAACATGCTTTATTCATGCACAATAGTTAAATTGCATATAAAAGAAAGAAGGACTGGAGTAACTTAACTCGACTGGAAAATCTAACAAAATAATAGAATATGTAACTGCTAAACAGCAACTGTTCCAATATAATAACAACTCATAAACACACCCTTGGCAAAGCAAATTCAGTAAAATAGATTGTCTCATGTGTAATTCTCTAGTCCAGGAGGAAAGAATATGAAGAGAAAACCTTCAGCGAGAGAGAGAGAATTCCAGCTTTTAGCTATAGGAAAGAAGAGAGAAGTGGCAGCTTTCACAAACCCAACAACTGCTCAAAGATATACTGATATTCTCGTTCTTTGGGAGTTTGACCCCACCCATTCAGGTTGCTTCTATTGTTCCAACTTTAAAGAAAAACATCCAAGGCCTCACAAGCTGTTTCCTTTATTGGCTTGACACAGACCGCTCATTGCGTCTGTCTCAACCTCTCTTCATAAAATAAAACAGGACAAAATACATTTCTTAAAGCTGTATCATCACCACAAAGTACAGTTTACTGTAATTTGAAATTTGCAACTCCCAGAAGCAAATAATGCTCTACTTGATGCAGCTGAGCACGATTTTAAAATGCCTTGCTCTGTGAAGCATCTTTTTCTGATGGAGTTTATTGGTAAAGTTATGTTAACATGTAATTTTGTATTTATTGTCTTGAACCTATTAATGGTAGTGATGTTTTGTATCTGTCATATTTACGATCAAGCAGATCTTGCTAATTACAAGATACAAAACATTGCTATCGTTAATAGGTTCAAGACAACAAATACAAAGTTACATGTTAACATCACGTTATCAATAAACTCCATCTACCATCCCATTACACATTTAACTGGTCACTTAATTCTTATGTGGGTACACAGTCACTGCCCCCTTTTTATTTATCCTGTGTAAGGCCTCACGTTGTGAATGCTTGCATCGAATCTATCTGCTGACCAGTAAAGGCTAAGCATCGCTAACCACATTCAAACAATGCAAATGCAGAGAAGTCCTGAAAGGGTATGTTTCCCTCATTTACATCTGCTTTCCATAAAACTGTCAAGATATTGGCAGGCATATTCTATGGCACCTGGCCAAGATATCGAATGGAACATGTGCCTGATGACAGAGATGTAATGTGGATATCCTCAAACGCATTTCCACCTGACAAACCCACTATAGGTCTGCCAAAATTGAGGTTATTTAAGCCTTTTAAGTGACCTATTCTTGACCATTTCTGCTTCCATCAGCATTTTACCCAGAGGTGTTGGTGATTGCATGGTAAAACTGTCATCTTCTTACTGGTGAAGACACCCTTCTCTGTGGCTGTCAACGTCTTGGAACAGAAAGAGTTATATTTTCAGCAAGAAATAATTAGAATTAGAACTGCACTCGCTGTTGAATATGGATCCTTTACTATGTCATTGTAGCAGACTCCTTCTGCTGGTTTATATAAATACAGTTAAAAATCACACAACACCAGGTTGCAGTCCAATAGGTTTATTTGGAAGTACTAGCTTTCGGAGCACTGCTCCTTCATCAGGTAACTGTGGAGCAGGATCATAACACACAGAATGTATCACAAAAGATTACAGTGTCATGCATCTGAAGCAATTTTTTGAACAAACCTTGATTGCTGTTAAATCTTGTTCAAGACATCGTTTCAGTTGCATGACACTATAATCTTTTGCTATAAATTCTATGTCTTATGATCCTGCTCCACTAGTTACCTGATGAAGCAACAGCTCTCTGAAAGCTAGTGCTTCTAAATAAATCTGTTGGACTATAACCTGGTTTTGTGTGATTTTTAACTTTGTCCAACCCAGTCCAACTCCAGCACCTCCACATTATAATATAAATATGGAATATCAGGTGAGAAAAAGCACTATTTTAAATGTAAAGCAGTGGCCATTCTATGGCTTGCACCTGGCCTCTGCAGATGAGCCCCACAACAACAATGATGAACTGCACTGAAAGATGCCCTATACTCAACACTGCCACCCCCCACTTACCAGTTTTCAGGGCTTGTCTTCCTGACCCCAGCATAATAAGTAAAAAAAATTAGCTTGCCTTTGAGAATCCCTAGAGTGTGGAAACACGCCCTTTGGTCCAACAAGTTCACACCGACCTTCCGAAGAGTAACCCACCCAGACCCATTCCCCCATCCTACATTTACCCATGATTAATGCACCCAACCTACAGATCCTTGAAAGCTAAGGACAATTTAGTATAGTCAATTCACCTAACCTGCACAACTTTGGATTATGGGAGAAAGCCAGAACACCTGGAGGAAACCCACACAGATATGGGGGAGAATGTGCAAACTCCACACAGACATTTGCCTGAGGTTGGAATCAAACCTGAGTCCCTGGTGCTGTGAGGCAGCAATGCTAACCACTATTTTTAACTTTGTCCAACCCAGTCCAAATCTAGCACCTCCACATTATAATATAATATGGAACCTCAGGTGGAGAAAAAGCACTATTTTTAATGTACAACAGTGGCCATTCTATGGCTTGCACCTGGCCTCTGCAGATGAGCCCCATGCATGGAGACACCCTTTTCCCCCAAAGCCTCAGCAGCCAGCGGCAGCCACCCTGAGACTCACTACGCAGATGTGTGAGCTTGGATTCTACTCTTGGTCATGATAGTGGGATCATTTACCTTTGATAAAACTCTGGCCTATAATTGACTTATTATTTTATCTTTCTTGTTTTAGGGCCTATTGGTGGCAACTATATTCTGCTTCTTCAATGGAGAGGTAATGTACTTTGCATGTTCTAATAGTTCATTAGAAACTATTTAAAGGAATATAATTTAGGAAAGACTTTGGGCTCATCGGGTGCCTTATTTTCACAGATCTTCTGTTTCATAATAACCAATGTATCCAACCAACTAATTGACATTTGTGAAGACCATTTCTCCAAAGACTAAGCTCATCTGTCAAAAATATTTCTTAAAATATTCTTCAGAAGGAAAGAATTGTGCATGGCATTATCAATCCACTGGAAAAATTTGGATTGCTCAGTAGTAATTGAGCAATTTCTATAGAAACACCATAGTTGTTGTCTTTTCATGTACACTTGTTCCAATAAATGGAGCATGCTATAACTGACCTGTAAGTGTTCTGATTTTGACACTAATTTGGAAACATAAAATGTGCTCATAATTTTATCACTTTGAGGAACAGAAATACTGATAAAAGTAACTTAATTGGCATCTTTCACCTTACAATTCCAAGTACAGCCCAGTCAATAGTATCGGATGAACTAACATCAACATGTTTACAAAGCTAAAGATATTACTAAAAACAGCCATACAATTTCAAAAGAACTGTAATTTCTGTCAAAGTAAATCTTAACCTAAAATTTCCCTTCATTTTCTAAGCATCTTTCTTGTTTATTAATAATTATCATATCTGGCTGTGTAATTTTGAAGGCTTTTGCATCTGGAAGCAGTTTTGGTAATCATTTATATACTCTCTTTTTCATAAAGAAGTAAGATGGCATACTGTAGATGCTGGAAATCTGAAACAAATACAGAAAGTGCTGAAGAAACTCAGCAGGTCTGGAAGCATCTATGGAGAGATAAACAGCATTAATATTTCAAGTCTGATGTGACTATTTTTCAGAGGAAACATATTGGACTCTAAATGTTAATTCTGTTGTCCTTTCCACAAATGCAGCAAGGAGAAAAGTTTGCTTTAAAACCCCATTTTAATTCTAGAGTTTGTACTATGGCAGAGTATGACATTCAGTTTAGGATATCAATATTTACCATTACATAAAAGAAAATAAAGACACATCAGCTATTATGGAGATTCAAAGTGTACTGCCTGACGGTGTAATAACTTCTTAATATTAGAGGATCATTCTCGAGATAATATTGATGGCTGTAGCCGTGAAATGAAGTGAGCCTCTGAAGCGATCGGTTCCAAACTGAAATAAATAGAATTACCAACTCCGATTTATCCTGTAAAGATTGAGATGAGATGTCATAGCAAAAGCTAATGCAAGAGGAATGATGTAGGAGTCTTGCTTTTCTTCTGACAGGTTCAAACTATTTTAAGACGTCACTGGATGCAGTACAACATTCAGTTTGGAAACAGCCTGACCCATTCAGAGGGCCTGCGTTCTACCTCTTGCACTGGTACTTCAATTACAGAAGTACACGGAGGTCTGTATAGTCATGAATCCAATGGTGAATATGTAAATGGCAAAACATGCCATGACATTGAAATCATTGGTCTGGAAACAGGAGAAATATGCACCTAAGGATTAACTACACACACGCTTGTATTGTTGAAGATTTCAACGACAGTGAGCATCTTCCTTTCACTTCAATGTAAGAGTTCAGCTGAGTCAGCGCTGAAAGTTATTTTCATCATCAAAATGTTACTTCTGAATTGGTTATTTCATATGAGATGAAGGGAAGGACCTGATGGATATATCCATGACCTGCAGGAATTTAGCTTTGTCTGCACTCAAAGTTATTTTCATCGTCGATACGCCTCTCTGCTGATTTTCAAGTGATTGTTTCGCGTGAGATGAATGAAGAACATAATGGATATATCCATAGCCTTTGACACAGTTGGAAGAAAGTATCCTGTACTGAAACAAGAGACTTGGAAATATTCTTGCATTTCTGGTCTTCTGACCAATGTCTCACAAACTGTCAGGCTGTGAAGGTCGGTGCAGTAGTAGATTCTAATTCCGCAGGAAGGTGGTCTTTGTCAGGTTGATAAGCTAGTATACTGGTTACTATACAATCACTCACTTGTGCCACTATTGTTATACACCTTACCAATTCAAAGCTCTCTGTGGTGTAACTTTCACTGATGTAGAGAAAAAAATCTTAACATTCCCTCAGGGTTTCAGTTCACTGCCCTAATTATATACTAGTTTTACGTTTTCTACATTTTATATAAAGCAGGCTCTTATAATTATTACACAAAAAGCTATATAACTATCTTGCAGTATTGAATTTTTGAATGTCATAATGCTGGAAAGTAAAATAGTGCTCAATTGTAACTTTGTTTACTTTGTAAATACAATTTGTGAAGTGTTGGCATATTTATTGCTTGCATAGTAAATATAGTAACAATGTAAAAAAGTATTCTCCTTACTTTTTTAGCTGGACAGTGCTTTGAAACATTGGTGATCATGAAAAGCTTTATATGAATGCAAGTCTTTCATTTACATTTTCTTGTTTTTTTGTAAAGATGCAATATTATATTTTTGATTTGTTTAATGTGTGATGATATTAACCATCAAAAATTGACCTATTTGCTGCCTTATATGTGTAATGCTTCTCAGTGATTCAACATGACATGAAAATGTATTGAATGTCTGACTTCCTTACAGTTATTGCAGAGGAGGTGGAAGAAAGGAGAAGGTAGTCTCTTAATTTCTTCAGGGAAAAGCTGGTATGAGTTTATTGAAGGCTGGGGGCTATTATTAAGCACCTCTCAATACACATGTTCGATTATTCCAATTTGAAACTCCGCTGGGTGGACAATAAATGCTAGCCCAGCAAGTGATATCCGCATCGTGTGAATGAGTTATAGTAAAATTTCATCTTGATAGTTTTTTTGAGTCCGTTCTATAATTTGTAAAGGTAATGTGACAGTATAGTAAACAATATTGGAATCTATTCATCATTATGCAATGTTACAGTGCAGAAATAGTTTCCTTTGTCCACTCTGCGATTTGTTTTGTCCACATTTTGCTTATTCTCACTCAATTGCTCAGTACCCACTAGTATTCTTCCCTTTACAAGGAATTATCCAAATAATTCATTCACTTTTTCATTGCATGTGGCAGTGTTCTAACCCTCTGAATGTCATCACTTTTATCATTTCTCCTGATCAGAATTTACTCCAAGAAATTAAACATTATTTGGAATGGGAAACCAAGCAAATGTTTAACTTTTTAAGAAAACTATTTCAACAGCAAAGGGTAATTTTATAATGGAAGTGGAGATTTAAACTTTTTTTGTTATCATAAACGGGCTACTTAATATTGTTAAAGTAAAATTAAAATAAATAATTCAGTAGTTTAATCTGACAGTTGTCAAAAACATGTTTTCAACATACTTTCAATGTCAAAAGTTGCACAATGGTCCTAACATGTATACAGTCTGACAGAATAAATCACATATAATGTCGGGATTAATGTCTTTTGTGTGTTTGGAATTGAAAGGATTATATAAGAAATATCATAATTTTTTACAACATTTAGTGTTTCTGAAAATTTTAAAAATACAGCTTTCAACCAAACTGTGGGGGATGTACTCTCCTCTTGCCTATTATCTGCTGTATGAATGCCAGAGCTTACTCATATTGTTGTTGTGGCTTTCACGTCTATTATTGTCTTTGTTAAAATGGTCATGGCCAAGTTGTCAAATGTTTTATTTTGTCAGTAAGAGAAACATTTATTGAATTTGTGTGATTATGATTGCAAGGTGACAGTTAAGGACTTAATGAATGAATATTGTTATACATCAGGAGCAGAAAATGCTATATAATGTCCTTTTGTGTTAAAAGGTGATAACAGATCCATGTTTCTGCAGGATGGTGTGACCATAACAGTTTAAGATAATTACACAAAGTTTATAAATATTTGAAAAAATGAAAATAAAAATTGTTCAAAATTTATTTCTGATGTACATCTTATTTGTTTTTTCAAAGTAATTCACAAGTATCAAACTATAGGATGAATATCAAGTTTTATAACAAGTGTCGTGCAGATTTCTTTTATTTTCAGATTATGCATTTCACTGCAGTGAACAATACTGGCAGTGTGTTCTGTCAGTACATACCATGGGAAAATAATTATTGTGATTTTCTGTGACAGAGCCTGTTCATAATGGGATCATCAAATTGGTCTTATCAGTGGTCTTATAAGCTGTTCTTATCCAATACAAAAAAAACTCAAACAAAAGCAAAAATGTCATTTCCTGTGGTGATGTTATTTGCTGTTGTGAAGTCACTTCCTGTTCCTTTTCTCAGGGGGTGGTAGATGGGGGTCTAACTCGATGTATTTGTTGATAGAGTTCCAGTTGGAATGCCACACTTCTAGGAATTCTCATGCGTGTCTTTGTTTGGCTTGTCCTAGGATCCAAAACCTCAACCTGAGCTACAAATCTTCTCACACTTTGATATGCATGTTAAAGCTGAGCACTCAAAACTGCCCTGGGCAGACTGTGTCCAATCCCAGAATGAGAATCAACCAATATAGCCTCGGGTCTGGGAAGACGATGGTGACTTTACCCGGTTTTTACCTTTTAGCTGACAGAAGTGGAATTAAGAAATCCATCCACATAAATGTATCTCATGGGTAAATACAGATCATCGAGGTACAATCCTAAAATGAGAACAAAGATTTTAAATTATTTTTATTTACTCACAGAATGTGGATGTTGCTGGCCCAATTCTAATTGTCCCTGAAGAAATGACGGTGTGTAATTTACCCAAACCACTGAACTGTGTGTTGTGAAGGAACTCATGTGGTGCTGCTAGGCAGTGTTCAGGACTGATTCAGGAGTAGCAGTATATTTCCAAATGAGGATGCTGACTGATTTGAAGGGGAAGTCCAAGGTGCTGCCATTGTCCTTCCAGGCGATACAACCAACAAGTTTTGAAGAATTTGGCAAAGTTGCTACAGTCCCAAAACAAATTTAGAAGAAAAGACAGTCAGCGGCACAGTCATGATTATCAAGAGAGAGAAACAGCAGCAGCCTTCGAAGCAGAAAAAAAGGAGGGCTCAGCATGCTGAAGGCAAAACCTTATTCAGATGCTGCTAAGAAATGTTGGGGGATGAGTATGAAAAGAGAGAAAAGCTAGTCCCTCTTAGAAAATACAGCCAACTCAAGACAAAAGGCTCTATAAGAAGCAACTAACTGAAGGGAAGAGAGGTTGTGCAGTGACAATTACACTGGCTTGAGGCCCAGGCTAATACTATGGGATCAGGAGTTCCAATATTATCACGGTAAGTAGTGGAATTTAAACTAAATTAATAAAACCTGGAAAAAGAAAAAGTGTAATGATAACTATCATTAATTGCTGGAAAAAGAACATCCCTGGTTCATTAGTGTCTTTTCGTCAAGGAAATCTGGCATCCTTCCTTGGTTTGGCCTACTTTTGACTTCAGATCCACAATAATGTAGTTGGCTGTTAATTGCAATCAGCCAGCTACTCTGTTCAAGAGATGGGCAAAAAAAATGCTTGCCTTACCAGTGATGCCCACATCCCAAAACAGTATTATGAAGAGGTTCTAAAAGGTAAATTTAGTGATCCCTAAGGATATAAGAGTAAAAGAATGAAGCAGGAGGAAAGACTTAAAAGAAACTAGAGTGTGGAAGCGAGTTTTCATCCCACTTTATAGCTACCTTGGTTCCATGAAATGGAACCATTTGGGAACATTGAGAAAATAAATTTAGACTGGGGCTTCAGAATTGGGAACGCCACAGCATTTATTTACGTTGAAAATGAGCAATTAAAAAAAAATACTAAAAAAGGCTAGCAGAACAAGAAAGTCAGGGAAAATTGAAGATTTAAGAGGACCAGAACTCTACAATCGAGCCACATTGTGTGATGGGAAATTTGATGGCATCTAGAGAATGAATGATGAATGAATGAATTATATGTTTATTGTCACTTGCATTTTACAGAGAGTAATACTGTAAAATACAGTGAAATGCTTCAAAAGTCACCATAATTTGGTTTCATTTTGAATAGTTTAAGAATAAGGGCAAAAGATATAACTGAAAGAAAGTCCTGAGCCCTGTGCCAGCTCACCAATGTCACCTGTGCTGCCACCCCTCCTCCACCACCTTGCTATCATCTGCACTGGACTACTATAGAGTCATACAGCATGGAAATAGACCTTTTGGTCCCACCAATCAATGCTGACCATAACCCTAAACTAAACTGGTTCCGCCTGCCTATGCTTGCCCCATATCTCTCCAAATGTTTTTTTAATTCATGTACAGTCAGTTCTTTTATAATGCAATGGTTGCGTTCTTGTGCAACCTCATATGATAGAAAAATTGCACTTTAGAATCAGCGCTGAAAGTGTTGGTAGTGTAATCATGTTACAGCAAACACGCGTCTTAAAAGTTCGTGCTTCAGAAACTGCGTCCTCAATTCATCAATCGCATTACAGTAAATTCACATTAACAAAATATGTGTTATAGCAGAACAACTTGTACTTACCTAAATGTTTTTTTAGAACTTTGTGATGGTACCCACATCAACCACTTCCTCTGCAAGTTAATTCCACACATGAACTACTCTCTATGTAAACAAAATTGTCCTGATGTCTTTTTTTTAATCTTTCTCATCTCATCTTAAAAATATTGCCCAATCTTGAAATCCTCCACCCTAGAGAAAAGATACTTGCCATTCACCTTATCTATACCCCTCAAGATTTTATAAATTTCTATAAGGTCACTCCAATATCTCCTACGATCATGCAAAAAATATCTCAGCCTATCCAGCCTCTCCCCATTACTGAAACCCTCTATTCCCAGCAACACCTCTTCTGAACTCCTTCAGCTTAATAATGTCATTCTGAGAATATGTTGAGCAGAACTGGACACAGGACTCCACAGAAGAGGTCTCACCAAATGCCCTGTACAACCTCAGTGTTAGGAAATACCGCTCTTGAGTGGAAGGATGTGGTTGGTGTTTTAGGCCATGAAGGTAGAGAGATATAAATTTTCCTGATGAAGAAGCAGGAAACAAAATTTTGGTTAAAGAAGCTGAAAAACCTAGAAGAAATGACTAGTCAACATTTTGATTATTAAAAGCAGCAAGAACACCTTGAAGAAATTGAGAAACCAAAAATAAGCAGTATAGAGGTACAATATTAAAAAGAAATAGATTTTAAAAAAAAACTGAAAGCAGTAAAGTATTATAGGTCAGCCAGCAAATGTAAAGCCTTATTTAAGAAATCAGTCCAGTAGTATAGAAATGTAAAGTTTAAAAAGTTGGCAAATAAAAGAAATACTCCAACCTTGCCATGGTATAGACTCTAAAAGGTTCTCAGGTCATTGGCAAAGGCAAACCTAAAAAAAAAGTATATTTAAAGCATTACTGAAATAATACAGATGTAAAACATAGAGTCACAGAGTCACACAGCACAGAAACAAACCTTTCAGTCCTACTCATCTGCGTCGACCTGAAATAGCAATCTGATATAGTCCCATTTACCAGCAACTTTACAATTATAAATTAAATCAGCACAATGAAAAGAAATGGAAAGGGTATAGTCAGCATGGCTTTGTGAGGGGCAGGTCATGCCTCACAAGCCTTATTGAGTTCTTTGAGGACATGACGAGAAAAGTCGACAAAGGCCAAGCAGTGGATGTGGTGTATATAGATTTCACTAAGGCATTTGATAAGGTTCCCCATGGTAGGCTCATTCTGAAAGTTAGGAGGTATGGAATCCAGGTAAATGTGGCTGTCTGAATACAGAATTGGCTGGCCAAAAGAATATAGTGAGTGGTAGTGGATGGAAAGTATTCCACCTGGAGGTCACTGACCAGTGGTGTTCTGCACAGATTTGTTCTTGGGCCTCTGCTGTTTGTAGTTTCTATAAATGTCTTGGATGAAGAAGGAGAGGGGTGGATTAGTAAGTTTACTGCTGACACAAAGGTGGTGTTGGAAATAGTATCAAGGGCTGTTGCATGACAACATGACATTGATAGGATGCAGAGCTGGGCTGAGAAGTGGCAGATGGAGTTCAACCTGGATAAATTCATTTTGGAAGGTTGAATTTGAATATTGAATTCAGGGTTAAAGACAGGATTATTGGCAATGTGGAGGAACAGAGGCATCTTTGGGTTATGTACATTGATCCCTCAAAATTGCCACCCAAGTTCATAGAGTTGTTAAGTGTTTTGGCTTTCATTAACAGGGGGATTGAGTTTATGAGCCATAAGGTTTTGCTGCAGCTCTATAAAACCCTGGTTAGACCACACTTGGAATATTATGCCCAGTTCTGGTTGCCTCATTATAGGAAGAACGTAGAGGTGCAGAGGAGATTTACCCAAGATGCTTCCTGGATTGGAGGACTTGTCTTATGAAGAGAGATTGAGTGAGCTGGGGCTTTTCACACTGGAGGGAAAAAGAAACAGAGGTGACTTGATAGAAGGGTACAATGTAATGAGAGGCATAGATTGAGTAGATAGCTGGAGACTTTTCCCCAGGGCAGAAATAGCTGTCACGAGGGGTCATAATTTTAAGGTGATTGGAGGAAGGTATAAGGGACATGTCGGAGATAGGTTCTTTACACAGAGACATTTAAACAACTGCTGGGCAAGCACATGGATGGCAGTAAATTGAGGGGTGTATAGGTAAGATTGATCTTAGATTAAGATAAATGCTTGGCACATCATATTGGAGCCCGTACTGTGTTGTACTGCTCTATGTTCTAACACTTCCTAGCAGATTTAAGGTCAGAGAAGGCCCATATAGGACGTAAGATTGGATTTCATGAATAGTTCATAAGATATAGCCTTAGCTTAAAATTAAATGCAAAGACTTAAGCTGAGCATGTTAATAAGATAATATTTAGTAAGTACATTGCAAAACAGACAAAACAGCAGAGAGTACAGGCTCTTCTAAACATGTCCTGAATTTAAAAACAAATGCAATTCTTATGTTTGTAAGATTTAACAGAGAGGTTTAGCTTCCAGAAGAATCAATATAGATAAATTAATTAAAAACCGAAAGAACAGCAGGTGTTGTAGATCAGTGACAAAAACAGAAGTTGCTGAAAGATATCAGCAGGGCTGGGCAGCATCCAAGGAGAGAAATCAGAGTTACTGTTTCAGGTCGACTGACCCTTCCTCAGATAAATTAATTTATGAGCTTTACAGATGAGTGGAAAACTGTGAATACGGACCTGCAAAATTTATAAAAGACAGAATTGTTGTTCAAATTCTTCATGGAAAACAATGTCAGATTTTTAAAGTCCAAAGAAAATTTAACTTTGGGGAAAGTTATTCAGATTCTGCTGGAGGCAGAAACTAGAAAGACTCATCAAAAGGTCCTGAGAGAGAAGTCCACCTCAAGAATACCACATAATCTATTCATTCTTTATAAAGTATGGACATCACAGAGAGGCAGGCAACAAGTTTACAAACTACTACCTTGTGCTAAAACAAACAGTTTCAGCAGTGAAGGACAGCATGGCTCACAATGTCCCAACGTCACGAAAGGATGCTACATTTGCAAAGCTGTAGGTCACTTCTAGAGGATGTACAAAACTAAAACATAATATCAAAACAAAACTAGTGGTTATATATGTAAAGAGGGCTACATGGAAGAACACTCAGCACCATTAGAAATGTACCTGATTTGATAAGATACCTCAGTTGAAGGAGATATCTGAGGCCAACTAACGAATCCAGATGAGCCAAAACATTTCTATGTCCATGTATATCTTGTTAATTTTGTGCTTGATGCAGGCTGAAGTGTTACGATCCTATCAAATGATTCACCATAAGTTATAGCCTAAAGGTGGATTAACTGATAGAAGTATAAGAATGGTACAGGCTACATACAATACACATTAGTGAATTAAAATTGTGTACATTATTCATAAATAACCAGGATCACGTTTGAGACTATATGCTGTCTCAAGTTGAGCATCATCACTGAGCTGGAGGAGATTGACAACCTTCCACAGAACAACTGGTCTTAAAGCAAATAGTTGTCAAAACACATGAACAATCCATTATTAACAAATCAGTCAAGAGTAACCAAAAGATCACCACATGGAGATTCCCAGGCTCATAATGGAACACAAACAGAAGACAAAAAATCAACTGAGTTTATTTGTGTTCACATCATTGTGAACATGGAGGAACATGGAGGATGGTACAGACCAATGGAAACATCCAAAGCCTCTATCTTCTGAAACAGAGAAGTCAATGCCAGTGACAGAGTTAGTGCTGAGTGAGCAGCAATCTTCCAGTAACATGATTGAGATTCTGAAACCATTGCTTCACCAGTCAAACAACCACAATAAATGACTGAAGAAGCCCAAACTGGTCGACAAATCAATGGCGATAATGGTTAAAAAGAACAATGTCCTTTGCAAAGGATGTTTTGGAGATAAAAGATCTTCGAACAGAGAAATGATCCGTAGATCAAAACAGGTTCAATACCTCTAAAGAAAGGAATCTACAGTTCTTTCAAGTCCAAAGAGAGTACTTTCTGGGCAACATGTGAAAATCTGAACCACGTATTTGTGAAATCAGACGTTGTTTCAGGTGTTCAATCTGAAGGAATTAGTGTTCATATCACATTGGGCTCCCCCATTCTACTGACATCACACAAAGTCTGTTGATCTAGATAAGGAAATCTAGTCTAGATTTCAGAGGGAATAAATGTATTTATACTAGCTGCCCAAAGTCCTAGTGATTATGTTTGACCAAATGTAATTGTACCTATTGCTATCTTGCAATAAACTTTCTTGTTATCTAAGAACAGTGCCATTTTTATACCCTCTATAAAAGAAAGACCCAAGACAAAGCAAGTGCAAAGAAGGATTAGTAATAGTAATTTTTTTTCAAGCAACTCTCACCCAGTCCAACATAGTGGTATGTGTGGTAAATGCCATAATTGGTTGGAGTTGCCATTTGGGAAAATACCATCACAGAAAACTCTGAATTTTGCTCTAAGTTTAAGATTTACACTGATTAGTGATAGTCAACATGGCTTTGTATGTGGGAAATCATATCTCAGTAACTTGATTGAGGCTTTTGAAGCAACAAAGAAGATTGATAAGGGCAAAATGGTGGATGTGATCTATATGGACTTCAGTAAGATGTTTGACAAGGTTTCTCATGGTAAACTAATTAGCAAGTTTCGATCACATGGAATACAGGAAGAACTAGCCATTTGGATACAAAATTGCCTCAAGGTTAGAAGACAGAGGATGGTGGTGGAGGTTGTTTTCAGACCGGAGGCCTGTGACCAGTGGAGTGCCACAAGGATTGGTGCTGGGTCCACTGTATTTCATCATTTATATAAATGATTTGGATATGAACATAGAGGTAATGGTTAGTAAGTTTGCAGATGACACCAAAATTGGAGGTGTAGTGGACAATAAGTACAACAGGATCTTGACTAGATGGGCCAGTGGGCTGAGGAGTGGCAGATGGAATTTAATTTAGATAAATGTGAGGTGCTGCATTTTGGAAAGGGAAATCAGAGCAGGACTTATATGCTTAATGGTAAGGTCCTAGGGAGTGTTACTGAACAAAAAGACTTTGGAGTGCAGGTTCATCATTCCTTGAAAATGAGGTCGCAGGTAGATAGGACAGTGAAGAAAGTGTTTGATATGCTTTCTTTTATTGGTCAGTGCATTGAGTATAGGAGTTGGGAGATTATGTTGCAGTTGTACAGGACATTGGTTCGGCCACTTTTGGAATAGCGTATGCAATTCTGGTCACCCTATTATAGGAATGACATTGTGAAACTTGAAAGGGTTTGGAAAAGATGTACAAGGATGTTGCCAGGGTTGGAGAGTTTGAGCTATTGGAAAGGGCTGAATAGACTGCAGTTGTTTTCTCTGGAGTGTCAGGGGCTAAGGGGTGAACTTACAGAGGTTTACAAAATCACGAGGAGTGTGGATAGAGTACATAGACAAAGTATTTTCCCTGGTGTAGGGGAGTCCAGAACTAGAGGGCATAGGTTTAGGGTGAAAGGGGAAAGATATAAAAGAGACCTAAGGGGCAACCTTTTCATGCAGAGGGTGGTGCGTTTACGAAATGAACTGCCAGAGGAAGTGGTGGAAGCTGGTACAATTATAACATTTAAAAGGCAACTAGATGGATACATTATTAGATTAGATTAGATTACTTACAGTGTGGAAACAGGCCCTTCGGCCCAACAAGTCCACACCGACCCGCCGAAGCGCAACCCACCCATACCCCCGGAGCACCCGGGGGAAACCCACGCAGACACGGGGAGAACGTGCAAACTCCACACAGTAAGTCGCCTAAGGCGGGAATTGAACCCGGGTCTCTGGCGCTGTGAGGCAGCAGTGCTAACCACTGTGCCACCGTGCCGCCCACAAATTATTAGGAAAGGTTTATCAGGATATGAGCCAAGTGCTGGCAAATGGGACTAGATTAATTTAGGGTATCTGGTTGGCATTGATGAGTTGGACCGAAGGGTCTGTTTCCATGCTTTACATCTTTATGACTGTATGACTATTTCACTGATATTTTGACATGCTGTTTCTGCTATCACATTGTCTAAATTATCACAATCTCTTTGATTTTTTTGTGTCACAAAGATCAAGACAATCGTTCAGCTGCCTCTGGCATTTTCCTCCATCTTCCAAGTTCAGCCCAACCATCCCTTAATGTTACTTGCTGTCCTCACCCTGAACTTAAATCTTTCCCTGGTATCTTTCATCTCTCTTGTTTAGCTATCTCTGGGCTCATCTTATTGATGTGACTCACCTCCTGCTCTCAATCTATTTCTCTACAAACTATGGACTACCCAGCTTTCCTTCCCTGCTCATATGTTAGCTAATGTTTCCATCTCTTCATGTACTGTACCTCTCCCATTCAAAACAGTCATCATTCTTCCTTTTCCCTTGAGACTTCTGTACTGTGTCATCTCTACCTGCCCCCTCTCCAAAAACATTGAATACGTTGTTGCGTCCTGAAAGGGAAAATAGACAGTATAGACAATAGGAGGAACTGAAAGGGATTAATAGACAGTGCAGGTTTTCTAAACACAATGTATGTACTGACAGTTTGAGATGTAAACATGTAATAATATGATTGCTAAATATATTCAGGTGTATTGGTTTGAGTAGAATTGGATAATACAGTGTATCCAGTATAATATGTATTCGTTTGAACATGTTTGGATGATATATTCATGCATAATTGCTTGGAGTAAACACTGTGAATGTGATTAGGTGAAGAGAAAGGTGAATAAATGTATAACCTTTTGATTGGAAATGATTATCTCCAGGAAGAGTCAATTGGAAGCTTGTAATCTGCAAAAATGGTATAAACCCTTTATCCTTGCAATAAAGATTTGAGCTGTGCACCATTTTCGGATAGAAATTGCTTGTTGTCATGTCAAATTGTAGACTAAAGTATATCACTCATCAATTTAGTTTAATGAAAAATTAGTGCAAAATTAAATTATAGAGGACAAGAACAGGTAATAAAAAAACCTAATTTGTTTTAGAATTTTCACAGATATTCTAGAGCTGGAACATATAAAACTAACAAAACTCATGAAGATATTGGGATTCTCCAGAACAACAAGTTATAATTGTGGAGCAAAAACTATTTTCTAGAATCAATGCAAACAATATTAGAAATGTAAATAATTGTAGGAAAGTCTGATATCCACAATTTTGAAATAAAGCACAATAACCTGCTCTTTTTAAGAAATAATGATATCCATTGGGAGTAATCCTGTTTTTGTGAATCATAAAGTCATGCAGTACAGACTCTTTGGTCCAGTCAGTCCAGGCTGATGACAACCTCAAACCAAACTAGTCTCACCTGCCTGCACCTGGCCCATATTCTGACAAACCTTTCCTATTCATGTACCTATCTAAATGGCTTTTAAATGTTATAATTGTACCCACATCCACCACTTCCCCACAAAGTTCATTACACAGACAAACCATCCTTTTTGTAAAAAATTGCCCCATATGTTTTTTTTTCTTCAAATCTCTCTCTTCTCATCTTAAAAAATGTGCCCCAGTCTTGAAATCCTCATTGTAAGGAAAAGACAACTACCATTAATAATTAATGAAGGCAAGCATGCCAAATGCCCTTTTAACCACGCTGTCTATATGTTATGCAAACTTCAAAGAATTGTGCACCTGCACCCCTCATTTCCTCTGTTCTACAATACTACCCAAGGCCCAACCATTAATTGTAATGTGGAGAGGCCAGTGTTGGACAAGGTCAAAAATCACACAATATCAGGTTATAGTGCAACAGATTTATTTGAAAACACAAGTTTTTGGAGCCCCCACTCCTCCTTCAGGTGCTAAAAGCCCTACACTTGTTTGTTGTACCAAAATGCACTGCCTCACATTTATCCAGATTGAATTCCATCTGATATTTTTCAGTCCATTGACCCATTTGATCATGATCCATTTGTAAACTTAGTAAACCTTCTTCACTGTCTACTCTGCCACCAATTTTGATGTCATCCGCAAACTTACTGACCATACCATCTATATTCTCATCCAAATCATTTACATAAATGATAAACAAAAGAGGACACAGAACTGATCCCTGTGGAACACTGCTGGTCACAGCCTGCTGTCTGAAAAGCAACCCTCCACTACCTCCCTCTGTCTCCTGCCATTAAGCCAATTATGTATTCAACTGGCAAGCTCACCCTGAATCTCATATGACCTAATTTTACTAATTAGTCTACAATGTGGAACCTTATTGAAGGCTTTCCTGAAATCCAAACAAACAACACCTAATGTTCTGAGCTCATCAATCTTTTTGGCAACTTCCTCAAAAAACTCAGTCAAGTTGGTGAGATACAATGTTCCTCACACAAAACTAGGCTGACTATCCCTAATCAATTTTGCTTCGCTAAATGCTCATAAATCCTATCTTTTGGAATCACTTCCAACAATTTAGCCACAACTGAAGTCGAACTCACAGGTCTACAGTTCCTCTGTTGTAAAGGATTGAGTTGACAGCTTGTGTTATTTATCAGAATTCATTAGAAATAAAATTGGTGAGAGATGTAAAACAGGCTGTCACCTATTTCACAATATCAGACAAAGTCAGAATCCTCTGCTCCTGGAGATAGTGAGTCTGGAGGAAACGGGTAAATGTATTAGGTGTCTGGAGTCATGCCAGAACACCATTGTTTTCTTTCTTCTGCCAGAATTACTTTCAGGGAATGAAGTTCTGTGGTTGACCTCACTGCCTGCTGCCAATTGATGTTATTTCGAGGTAGAGACACTGGTTTAACCCAGCTGAAGTGGGTATGTCATCCTGCTACATGCCCAACAAGTCAGCTTGCATGGAGAACTTTTTAAAACAGATGAGAAGGGGGTGGGTGTCAATCAAGCAAGGACTCTCAGACCCTGATTGAGGGACAACACTTGCAACAGGTTGTCCAGAGAGAAAACACCCGCCTTTATTTCTTACTGCCCCTTTTTCCTGTGAACCTCAAACACAAACCTTCTTCTTCCTCACAAGTCACTGACCTGATTCCTTGGTCTTCTATGATATTGGGTGTCCTTCCAGCAGCAGAGACAGCCTCCTCCATGGCATTCTGGAGTGGGAGGACTGCTATTCTGATTGGCCAGTAACCCTCACGGGTGATCCATTAACAAATGACCAGTGAGCTTCCAAGATTTGACTTCTTTCATGCCACCAGATCACAGGAGAAAGGGTTGTTTTTTTAAAAGCTTGATTTGTTTTCCACTTGACTGTTGATCCTTTACTGTTGACCTCAAGACTAGTTTGAAGCTGATCTTCATAATAGTAGCTGGACGTTCTGTAATAGCCTTGACAAGACTGAAAGAATTGCTGACTTGAAGGGTTTTGTTAAAGAGTCGTTTTTTAAAACTGTACTTTGCTTAGTTCAACTCATTGATCTTCAACAAATATTATTAGAAACTTTATTTGCTATAGAACATGTATTTTAACTCATACAGTAGGACTACTGGTTCTCAACCAATGACAGTTACCAATATACAAACTCAAGGCCTAAGAATTGACTCAAAAATGTTTTATTTCTCCCAAGAAACCAAGCGGTTAATTTGACTAACAGAGACCTTATTGAGGATAGAAATGCTGTCTGTTTCAAGGTCTTGATCTTTTAACTGGCTTGCTGGAATTATATGTCAAGAGTGTGGTGCTGGAAAAACACAGCAGGTCAGGCAGCATCCGAGGAGCATCTGGGGCTGCCACCCTGTACTCAGTCTTAATAAAGTCATAGTACCAAACAGATATTGACTTGAGATTTCAGAAAATGGTGTGAGTAGTGGAACTGAGATTAATTGCTGAAGAGCTGTGAAAAAAGTGTAACTATTGACAGAGCCACATGGAAATGTTTAGTGTAATGTAACTTGCTATAAGCAACTGAAAGAAACAGAAAAAAAACAAAGAAATAAGCTACCACTGAAACACTGGGTTAGCCCTAAAAGCTGCAACCTTTCTCTTAGCTTCAGTTGAAATAAAAGATTGATATGAAGCAGAACTGGCAACTTTGGCAAGTTCTCTGGCAAAACTACAAAACTGTGATGGACCAACTTAACAAGCCAGTTTCAAAGTGTATTCTGTTCTAAAATTCTGGAAAAAAAACAGTTTGTAGAAATTTTGAACATCTTGACGACATACTTTGAATGCTGAGTGAACATAATATATGAATTATATCTGTTTAATATTAGGGCCTGACATGAAGAAAAAGTCAATTGTTCAATATGTCATTTCAGTAATTCATCTCACAGAATCCTGTGAATTTGTGAAACTATAAGATGATGTAATTACAAACAGAATTGTATTAGGCAGAAGAATTTCCACAAACAGAACATGGCTACTGGATACAGAGAAATTTATTGTCAGAAAAGTGATTGGCAAGTACAGAAGAGCTGAGGTTGTAAATTAACAGTTTGATCACATTCATGAAGGAATAGACCAAGTTTAGTATTATGCTGCTATATACTTCTAGCACAAAGAACAATCACTGACTAAAGGCAGGTTACAAATACTGCAGAGAACATTATGTAATTGGTGAAGAAGACATGTGCAGCTATGGGGAAATCGTCGCTCTGACTTCAAAAAAGCTGAATCAATTCACACACATGTGTATATTTCTAATGAAGTATAACAAACAGATCCAGATAGCTACTGGACGGGTATCAGCTGACAATTCTGACAATTCAGTCTACACCAAACAGCAGGTTGATGTTTCGTTACTATTGGAATAATGACTGCAGAAGGAGAACATCAGGTCAATGTCGAGTGTCAGATAGCATCGTGCAACATCATTACCTCCGACATGGTTATTCATAAATGAAAACCTCGAAGGAACGTTTTGACTCGACGATAGCAGGATACTTGTGCTGTGTATGATCCAGGTTTGCAATCAGTTATTTCCTGATTTCTAAGTCATTTGAATGGGCCTCAGATCCCTAGTTCTGGACTCCGGACTTATTTAGGGAATGTGAAATGAAGAAGGCAGTAGATAGGTGTTTTAGGGCGAATGCATCTCTGTGTTTATTTAACACACAAAAGGTAAGTACAATACAGGAAACATAAGCACATACAATGAACAGGGAAATTGACATAATCCTGTACAAAGAACAAGAATACCATGAAGTACACTATTAGCTGATTAAACACAATTTGAACCTAAAGATAACAGTTTTAATTACAGAATCTCTAATCAGGTTTCCTAACCTTTGGGGTCCCAATTCACTGTCACCACCCACTTTTGCCCCCCTGCTAATGAGGTCAGAGACTTTGGGGTCTCAGGTGTTTCAGCTCACCACTGAGGAAAATGCCATTTTAAAGTGTGCCCAGTCGCTGACGTTCTTGCTGTCAGTTCTCCTGGTTCAGAACACGCCTGTGTCTGGTAGCTCTTGTTCGTGAAGCCCTGATTGGCTTTCCCATCACGGATATCTTTGGTCCAATGAGACCCTTTGTTTGGCTTCCCTGTTCATGATTTTAACTTCAGCATCTGTGGTTCTTAACTCTGAAGCTGTTTGTTGGGGCTGGGAGCCTGTGGGGAAGGTGTTTGTTGGGGTTGGGAGCCTATGGGGAAGGTGTTTGTTGGGGTTGGGAGCCTGTGGAGAAGGTGTTTGTTGGGACTGGGAATTTATGGGGAAGGTGTTTGTTGGGGCTGGGAGCCCATGTGGAAGGTATTTGTCGGGACTGGGAGCCTGTGGGGAAGCTGTTGGTTGGGGCTGGGACTCCGTGGGGAAGGTGTTTGTGCCAAAGGGCCTGTTCCCACACTGTAGGGAATCGAATCTAATCAGGACAACAACATAATGGAAGAGGTCATTGTTGACCACAATAAATATTTAATGTGACTGCTATCCAGACCGCATCAGATGAACCTGGCACTGAACAAAAAAAAAGCAATTGAAGATCATAGGCCATGTACTGACTGCAAACACTCTTCACTCAGATGTTGTAAAAGGTGAGAGTTGTAGCAGTGATGAGCAGAAGGTGTAAAAGCAGTACAGCACTTTGTTGGATTCATCAATTATTCAGTAAAATTCTTGGCCAATTGTCATTGGAGTGTAAACTACTAGACCAACTCATAACCATGGATTTGGAAGGAAGTAGCAAACTTTGAGTTCTCGAGTGAATACGTAAGTCCAGAATTCGACATTCCCTCTGAGAAAATGTCAAAATGGGAATACAAACTGTTTGAAGGAACTCCTGAGCTTTCACGTGCATCACAAGTGTCATGTTATGTTCTCACATAATGTGCTGTAAAGGCTTCCCAAGGAGGGCATGTTATGTCTGCATAAGGAACTCTGAGGTATGTCATCGTTTACAAACATATTTTGGGCAACCAACGTTTTCATACATTGAGAGTTGACATTGTGAGTTGTGCCATTAAGACACTATGAATCCTTCACAACTCTAACAAACACTCGGCTCCCTTACAATATTTTGCATAATAGTGTGTGAATCTGACAGCTCTAAAGCATTGATTTTTGTTGTTTACAATAGAATGTGTTTATAAAATGGATAATTCAGGTTCTGCATTTAAGTTGAAAATGTGTTGCTGGAAAAGCGCATCAGGTCAGGCAGCATCCAAGGAACAGGAAAATCGACGTTTCAGGCGTAAGCCCTTCTTCAGGCTTATGCCCGAAACGTCGATTCTCCTGTTCCTTGGATGCTGCCTGACCTGCTGCGCTTTTCCAGCAACACATTTTCAGCTCTGATCTCCAGCATCTGCAGTCCTCACTTTCTCCTCTGCATTTAAGTGCCTTGCAATTATTACAATTGCCCAGCTTACATGATAAGGAGGTAATTATAATGAAGTGGTCACAACTGCTCAAGGCTTTAATGTTGAATTTGCATGTTGGGCAATGGGTGACCTTCTGTTGATGTACAAATTGAAGCCAGATAGATGGTGTTACTGAATTAGTAAGGAACGATTACTGCAATTGCCCGTAGAATGGTCTCCAATTCTAATGCATTTATACCCTTCCTTTAATAAGAAGACCAAGGGGCCCTCTTGTGTTTCAGTAGTAGTGTCTGTCCCCTGATCTGGAAGATCCACGTTTAAATCCCACCTGCTCCAGAGGTGTGAAATAACATATCTGGAGAGGTTGATTAGAAAAATAGGGTAAATGTTTTAAAATGGAGACCAAAACTACACAGAGATTTCCAGATGTGTTGCATTATAACTGTTCATTAGTTATTGAAATTTGGTTGGAGCATTCTTGAATCTAACTGGCATAACCTGACATTCGTTCAATATATTGGGAAAAGCAGACATTTCCTTATTGTTGATGGTACCTGCCAGTTTCCTTTTAACAAACACATTTTAGATAAGATTGACTCATTACTAATTCTATCAATGCAGTGGAAACAAAATATGCTTCTTTAGCCTGTCAAATTTGTTCATCATTTTGAATACTGTACCTAATTAAGGTCACCTTTTATTCTTGTCTCCTCCAATAACAGGACCAGTTCCTCTAATCTTGTCTTGTATTTTAAATCCCCCATTCCTGGTATCATTCTAGTAAATCTTCTTTGCACTCTTTCCAAGGCTTTAACATCATCCTTCCTTCAATATTCCAAAAGAATAATTTTGCTGAGAGCATTCTAAGTAATTTTTGCCTTTAAGGCACTAATACCCCTGTCAAAATTGTTTTATTTAATTCTCTCAAATCTAAGTTTGTCCAGGCTATTTTTGTAAGTTCCAAAACAACTGCATGGCATTCTTTTCTCTGAACATTCAACAATTCTTTAACTGCAAAACAAACTGGAGAGAGTAAAACACAGGAGCCACTCCCAAAACTTCCAAAATCACTCTGCACCTGACAAAATCAGTCAGAATCAGTTTTCTCTTTTTAAGTCAATATTCTCTGTGGTTGGCTGGTGAACATCAATCCTCACTTTGTTGGCCACCTCAACATCCAATCAGCTGCCAGTCCTGGGAATGGCAACACACCGTAGGGAATTGTCCACAGTTTCCTGAGATTAGCAATTAAGTTGCATTATTTTTCAAGCTGGTCACCATCAGAAACATCTGTATTTGTCTTCTTTTACTCCAAAATTTATAGCTCTTTGTAGTCCAACTGGTTCCACCAAAAATAAAGGGAGAAAAAAAGAAAAATAGTCCACACTACCTCTTGTAAGACTCAAGGATAGAGGCCACCTTGACCAGCTCAATGAGTTTGCTCAGCATTGCTTTCCAAGTTGTTGTAATTTCACCAAGTTCCTGTTCCCTTCCACCTCTATTTTAAAGCTGTTTTGGAATAATTTTTGTATCTTCCCATGAAGACAGAAGTAAAATATTTGTTCATTTCATCTGATATTTCCTTATTATCCCCTTTCTCAATGTCTAGAAGGTCAATGCTCATTTTACTTAATGTTTTCTTTTTTAAATACCTGAAGAAACTCATGTTATTACATTTCTTGTCAACTTCCTCTTGTACTCTAAATTTGTTCTCCTGGTTAATCTTTTAGTCATTGTCAGTCATTCTTTGCATTCTGTCCAATCACCTTTGCACAACGATATTTTTTTTTCTCTAAGGATGTTTTCAATAACTTGTTTGGTTAACCACTGTTGGTGGATCCTCACCTTAGAATTTTTCTTTAAATACTCATTCTGAGTATTGTTTAATATACCCTTACGTATCTGCTACTGCTTCTCTATTGATCTATTCCCTATCCTAGGAGGCATAAGCATTTCAGTTAATTTTGTTTTCATGTCAACACAATGGCCCTTTTTAACATGAGAAACCCATGCTTCTCCATTTCGATATATATGTAAAATTCAGCCATGCTGTGGTTCTACAACCTCAGAGAGTATTTACCCTGAGATCACGAATTAATCCTATCCCATTACATAATGTCAAGTTTAATGTAACCTGCTTTTGGGTTGGTTCCAGAATTCTCAGACTGCATGAGCTTGACCTGCAGGATTTATAGAACATAGAACATAGAAGAATACAGCGCAGTACAGGCCCTTGGGCCCTCGATGTTGCGCCGATCCAAGCCCACCTAAACTACACTAACCCACTATCCTCCATATACCTATCCAATGCCCGCTTAAATGCCCATAAAGAGGGAGAGTCCACCACTGTTACTGGCAGGGCATTCCATGAACTAACGACTCGCTGAGTGAAGAACCTACCCCTAACATCAGTCCTATATCTACCCCCCCTTAATTTAAAGCTATGCCCCCTTGTAATACCCGACTCAATACGCGGGAAAAGGTTCATACTGTCGACCCTATCTAACCCCCTAATCATCTTGTACACCTCAATCAAGTCACCCCTAAACCTTCTTTTCTCTAGTGAAAACAGCCCCAAGTGCCTCAGTCTTTCCTCATACGATTTTCCTTCCATACCAGGCAACATCCTGGTAAACCTCCTCTGCACCCGTTCCAATGCCTCCACATCCTTCCTATAGTATGGCGACCAAAACTGCACACAATATTCCAGATGCGGCCGTACCAGAGTCTTATACAACTGCATCATGACCTCAGGACTCCGGAACTCAATTCCTCTACCAATAAAAGCCAGTACGCCATATGCCTTCCTCACCGCACTATTTACCTGGGTGGCAACTTTCAGAGATCTGTGTACATGGACACCAAGATCCCTCTGCTCATCCACACTACCAAGTATCCGACCATTAGCCCAGTACCCCATCTTTTTGTTATTCTTCCCAAAGTGAATCACCTCGCACTTAGCTACATTGAATTCCATCTGCCACCTTTCTGCCCAGCTCTGCAGCTTCTCTATATCCTGCTGTAACCTGCCACATGCTTCCTCACTGTCAACAACTCCTCCGACTTTCGTATCATCCGCAAACTTGCTCACCCAACCTTCTAACCCCTCTTCCAGGTCATTTATAAAAATGACAAACAGCAATGGTCCCAAAACAGATCCTTGCGGAACACCGCTAGTGACGGCACTCCATGAAGAAACTTTGCCATCAACTACTACCCTCTGTCTTCTTCCATCCAGCCAATTCCTAATCCAAACCTCCAACTCACCCTCAATGCCATATCTCCGTATTTTGTGCAGTAGCCTACCATGGGGAACCTTATCAAACGCCTTACTAAAATCCATATATACCACATCTACCGCTTTCCCCTCATCAACCTCCTTCGTCACCTTTTCAAAGAATTCAATAAGGTTTGTGAGGCACGACTTGCCCTTCACAAAACCATGCTGACTATCCTTGATCACATTATTCCTATCTAGATGTGCATAAATCCTATCCCTTACAATTCTCTCTAAGACTTTGCCCACAACAGAAGTGAGACTCACCGGCCTATAGTTACTAGGGCTATCCCTACTCCCCTTTTTGAACAAGGGAACCACATTTGCTATCCTCCAGTCTTCTGGGACTACTCCTGTAGACAAAGAGGACATAAAAATCAAGGCCAATGGCTCTGCAATCTCCTCCCTTGCTTCCCAGAGAATCCTAGGATAAATGCCATCAGGCCCAGGGGACTTATCTATTTTCACCTTTTCCAGGATTTCCAACACCTCTTCTCTACATACCTCAAAGCCATCCATTCTACTTATTTGTGCCTCAGTATTCTCATCGACAACAATGCCCTGTTCCTGAGTGAATACTGAAGAAAAGTATTCATTCAGTGTCTCCCCAATCTCTTCCGCCTCCACACGCAACTTCCCCCTACTATCCTTGACTGGACCTATTCCTACCCTAGTCATTCTTTTATTCCTAACATACCTATAGAAAGCCTTAGGGTTTTCCCTATCCTATCTACTAAGGACCTTTCATGTCCCCTCCTTGCTGCTTTTAGCTCTCTCTTCAGGTCCTTCCTGGCTACCCTATAACTCTCAATCGCCCCAATTGAACCTTCACGTCTCATCTTAAGATAGGCCGCCCTCTTCCATTTAACAAGGGATTCCAATTCCTTATTAAACCACGGCTCCCTCGCACAACCCTTTCCTTCCTGCCTGACAGGTACATAATTATCAAGGACACTCAATAGTTGCCCCTTGAACAAGTTCCACATATCATTTACACTCTTGCCTTGGAGTCTACTTTTCCAAGCCACACATCCTAAGTCATGCCTCACCGCATCATAATTTCCCTTACCCCAGCTATAATTCTTGCCCTGTAGTACACACTTATCCCTCTCCATCACGAGTGTAAAAATCACCGAATTATGGTCACTATCCCCAAAGTGCTCACCTACCTCTAATTCTAACACCTGGCCTGGTTCGTTACCCAGAACCAAATCCAGTATGGCCTCACCTCTTGTTGGCCTGTCTACATATTGTGTCAGGAAACTCTCCTGCACACATTGAACAAACACTGACCCATCTAACGAACTTGAGCTATAGCTTTCCCAATCAATATCAGGAAAGTTAAAGTCCCCCATAACAACCACCCTATTACTGTCACTCATCTCCTGAATCACCTTCCCAATCCTTTCTTCAATGATTCTAGGACTATTAGGAGGCCTGTAAAAGACTCCTAACAGGGTGACCTCACCTTTCCTATTCCTAACCTCAGCCCAAACTACCTCAGATGGCAAGTCCTCATCCATCGTCCTTTCCACCGCTGTAATACTATCTTTGACAAGCAATGCCACACCTCCCCCTCTTTTACCCCCACCTCTGACCCTACTAAAACATTTAAATCCCGGAACCTGCAACAGCCAATCCTGTCCCTGTTCTAGCCATGTCTCCGTAATAGCCACAACATCGAAGTCCCAGGTACCAACCAACGCTGCAAGTTTATTGTGGCCAAACCCTCGATTGCAAGGACACAGCTCCTCAGATTTTGGTAGCATCAAATGTCTGACTGACCATTACCTAGCCTGAAAGCAAGCCCCTTGATTGACCGTAGCATTGAACCCTGGCTGCTTGGAGACCCCCTTCACTCCATTAAAGACTGCTCCCCTTTGGCTTTCACAAATCACCATTCACTTGAAACACATCTAGTGTATTATGAAAAGAAGAAGTTCATAGTGTATGGGATAACATAAGAGCACAAATACAAGGTTGGCTGTATTGCTGAAAGCATGGAGAAGTGGATCTCTTTCTGATTGGAAGCATATGACCATGGAGTGCCGCATGAATCTATGCTGGAGCCTTATCTCTCTACAATTTACATCAACAGTTTTGATGAGGAGAACAAAGGAATAGTAGTAAATTGGTGCAATGTAGGTCTGACATTGATATAGCACAGTACAGAGCAGCATGGCCACCTCCTTTACTGTGCAGTGCTTCCCACTATGACAAGCTGCAATTAAAAAGCCACTAACATACTGATGTTGCCATTTTAAACTTGAGGGGAACATTGGGAAAGCTTTTCTCAATATCAAAAACCTGAGTTTTTCATTCTCATTATATTTTTCCCATTTCTTAGCACTGCTCACATCTCTCCACCAAGGGGAAAATTCCATCCTACACACACAACTTACTGCAGAGGAGAAAGTGAGGACTGCAGATGCTGGATTCCTGAAGAAGGGCTTATGCCCGGTCGATTCTCCTGTTCCTTGGATGCTGCCTGACCTGCTGCGCTCTTCCAACACTCTCTGATTTCTACCTTCGAGACAGTTCTGTATCTAAATGGCTAGTTCTCCCTGTGTTCCATGAGATCTAACCTTGCTATCCAGTTTACCATGAGGGACTTTGTTGAACGCCTTACTGAAGTCGGCGTTCAGTGGTTAGCACTGCTGCCTCACAGCGCCGGAGACCCGGGTTCAATTCCCGCCTCAGGCGACTGACTGTGTGGAGTTTGCACATTCTCCCCGTGTCTGCATGGGTTTCCTCCGGATGCTCCGGTTTCCTCCCACAGTCCAAAGATGTGCAGGTCAGGTGAATTGGCCATGCTAAATTGCCCGCAGTGTTAGGTAAGGGGTAAATGTAGGGGTATGGGTGGGTTACGCTTCGGCGGGTCGGTGTGGACTTGTTGGGCCGAAGGGCCTGTTTCCACACTGTAATCTAATCAAATCTAATCAAGTCCATATAGATCACATCTACTGCTCTGTCCCCATCAATCCTCTTTGTTACTTCTTCAAAAAACTCAATCAGTTTTGTGAGACATGATTTCCCATGCACAAAGCCATGTTGACCTTCCCTAATCAGTCCTTGCATTTCCAAGTACATGTAAATCCTGTCCTTTAGGATTCCCTCCAACAACATGCCCACCACCAATGTCAGGCTCACCAGTCTATTGTTTCCTGGCTTTTCTTAATCACATTCTTAAATAGTGGAACCACGTTAGCCAACCTCCAGTTTTCTGGCACCTACAAATAGCTTAGCAGGGGTCACAGCAGTCACTTCCTTAGCTTCCCACAAAGTTCTAGGGTACACCTGATCAGGTCCTGGGGATTTATCCACCTTTATATGTTTTAAGATATCCAGCACCACCTTCTCTGTATTATGGACATTTTTCAAGATGTCACCATCTATTGCCTCACGTTCTGTACCTCTCATGTCCTTCTCCACCATAAACACTGATGCAAAATACTCATTTAGTATCTCCCTCATCTCCTGTAGTTCCACACGTAGGCTGCCTTTCTGATCTTTGAATGGGCCCTATTGTCTCCCTAGTTACTCTTTTATCCTTAATGTATTTATAAAAACTCTTTAGGTTCTCGTTATCCCTATTTGCCAAAGCTATCTCATGTCCCCTTTTTGCCCTCCTGATTTCCCTCTTAAGTATACTTCTTCTTCTACTGCATGGGTTTCCTCCGGATGCTCCGGTTTCCTCCCACAGTCCAAAGATGTGCAGGTCAGGTGAATTGGCCATGCTAAATTGCCCGCAGTGTTAGGTAAGGGGTAAATGTAGGGGTATGGGTGGGTTATGTAAGGATTCACTCGATCCCTCCTGTCTTGTTCTACAGATCTGTTCACTAAAGGAATTTTTCAGCTATTTCCGCCCTGAGGTCAATGATGCAAACCTTATTCTAATGACTATTGCAGATGCTAATACAATAATATCCCCCCCTCCCCCACAACCATTAGACTTTTTTGTTTACAGAATTTAAAAAAGCCATTGTCAAATCCATAAGATCAAAATATACAGTCGTGCATCCCAGAAGATCTGGTAAACACAGTATCAAAAATGGTGATTGAGGAACATACGCTTCATCAGGTTTTAAAGGATTATTTTGTTGTTTTTCCCACTGGATTTGACCCGATGCTAACCTATCATCATTATTTACGTTGGATTTACCCTTCACATGCACTTGCAGCGATTCTCCTGAATTGTCTTCAAAAACAGGATGTTTCCACAATACTACAGGCTTTTCACTCTAGGACTGAATTCCTAGCTGATTTATGAGAACTGTCCCAATATCGAAACACTTTTCATTCAAATCAAAACAGCTTTCTGCAATGTCATAGATGTGGACTGATACTTGATATTTGCTAAGGTTTTGCAGTTATTTTGACATCTTTAAAACGTGTCTCAATCTTTTAACACCTTGGTGTAAAAGACAGTATGGAGCAATATTTGGTGGAAGGTATTCAAGCACTGGAAGAAATGTTTGGTGTCCACTATAAATTGTTGGTAGTGCATTTTCCAATAAGACGAAACTTCTGTTACAACGAATATTTTTATAACACAATGTTTTTTTTCTCTAAAAATTGTAGATGATATGCCAGTAAGTCTTTTGTTTTTGATTCCTATCCTAAATGTCAGAATAGCATAGCTCAGGCCAGATTGCCTTGCCACTCAAAGTCAAATAAATGCCAACATTCATTGTTCAGGCTTAAATGAAAAATAGGGAATTTATCAAGTTACCAGAGGGCAGCCCATCCATCCACAGTTCACCCAGACTGAATGCCTACAGAATGAATTGGAGGGTGAAGCAGTGCAGATTTAATTTTGATTCTGACAGTTTACTTTTGAATCAAATTACCATTCTACATATTACAAAGGCCGCAAAGAACTATCAGCTTGGATATAGCACATTTCAGATTGGCTTCAGCATGTTCTGTGATGTAACATATAGATCTTTCACCATTATCTGTCTCTCATTCCTTTTGAAGCCTCATTACATTTGGTATGATAATATTGCAAATTGTTTTGCCTTGTGCTATGGTGCTGGACTATCATCAAATAAAACCCTGGCGAGGATACATTATTAAAGCAAGCAGTGCACAAATACTCACTTCACTAATGGAGAAACTTAAAAATAATTTGTACTGGGGTTGTACTACAGTCTACAAACTTTAATGTACAATCAATTTCACACATATAAAGCAACTGCTATAAGCCACATGTTAAGTTGGTAGTTAGGAAGACAAGTGCAGTGTTAGCATTCATTTCAAGAGGGCCAGAATACAAGAGCAAGGATGTACTGCTGAGAGTGTATAAGGCTCTGGTCAGCTCACATTTGAAATATTGTAAGCAATTTTGGTCCCCATATCTAAGGAAGGATGTGCTGGCCTAGAGGTGGGGGGTGGTGGGGGGATGGTGGGTTCAGAGGAGGTTCACAAGAATGATCCAGGGATAAAGGGCTTGTGATATGAAGAGCTGTTGAAGATTCTGGGTCTGTAGTCAATGGAGTTTTGAAGGATGAACATGGATCTCATTGAAACTTATAGAACACTGAGGAGGCCTGGATAGAGTAGAAATGAAGATGTTTTTACTAGTAGGACTAGGACCTGAGGGCACAGCCTCACAATGAAGCGATTACTTTTTAGAGCTGAGATACATGTAACATAGAACATAGACCAGTACAGCACAGTATAGGCTCTTCAGCCCTAGATGTTGTGCTGACCTTTTATCCTACTCTAAGATCAGATTAACCTACATACCCTTCATTGTACTATCTTCCATGTGCCTATCCAAGAGTCCCTTAAATGTCCCTAATGTATCTGAATCTCCTACCACTGTTGACAGTGCATTCCACACACCCACCGCTTTCTGAGTAAAGAACCTACCTCTGACATCTTCCTAAACTTTCCCCCCAATTACTTTAAAATTATGCCCCCTCATGATAGACATTTCTGCCATGGGAAAAAAGTTTCTGGCTCTCCACTCTATCCAGGCCTCTCAACATCTTGTGCAACTCTATCAAATCACCTTCTTTGCTCTAATGAGTAAAACCCTAGCTTCCTCAACCATTCTTCATAAGAAATGCCCTCCATTCCAGGCAGCATCCTGGCAAATTTCCTCTGCACCCTCTCTAAATCTTCCACATTTTTCCTATAATGAGTTGATCAGAACTGAACGCCATATTCTAAGTGTGGTCTAACCAGGATTCTATAGAGCTGCAGCATAACCTCGCGGCACTTAAACTCGATCCCGATACTACAGAAAGCCAACACACCATACACCTTCTCAACAACCCGTTCAACCTGGGTGGCAATTTTAAGGGATCTATGGACTTTTGTGAGGAACAGGAGGATGCCAGAGTGAGGGAAGGGCCGATCATGGATACGAGAGGGACCTTTCACCTGAAGTCAGAGTAAGTAGGGGAGGTCTTTAATGAATACTTTGCTTCAGTGAGATGAGGTAGAATTTCCTCAATTGGTGGTGAATCTGTGGAACTCATTGCCACAGACAACTGTAGAGGCCAAGTATCTAAGACAGAGATAGATACGTTCTTGGTTATTAGAGGAACAAGGGTTACAGGGAGAAGGCAAGAATTGGGATTGAGGAACATAACAGCTCTGATTGGATGGTGGAGCAGACTTGAATGGCCAAATTCTGCTCCTATATCTTATGGTCTTATCCCAGATCTTAAATGACTTTTTACACTGACAAAAATCTGGATGTGGGCTGATCTTCTCATCTCCCACTTAAGACTGCTGAAAACAGTTCAACAGTTTCAGGATCAATGCTGTGCAATTTTCTTTTTTATTATAGTCATATAGTGGTCTATCATCTATATGTATTACTGACAAGACTGGCAATAAGTAGTCATCCATTACAGTCTAACACACTGAACAGAATTTCATTACATCTGGTCTATTTCTTGCATAAATATTTTAATAGATGCGATTCTCAGACACAAAAATAAACCACGTTGAAAATACAAGATTATGTGAATGGTAGTTAAAGGACATATTCTACAAATGCAAAGTAATAAACCACTTAATAACATTAATCGCATTCCACTGGCAGAACTTTGAAGAGCCTGAAGAAGTTTGAAAATGCTCAGACAAAGAAAGGCATTCAGAGCATAATTTTCAACTGATAGATGTTTGTATTAAATAGAAGATAGTCTCATCTTGTCTTGGCTTTGAGATTGGAGGCAGCAATGCAAAATAGATTTGTAAAGACGAAAGGCAACAAACATGTTAAAAATTTAAGTGCTTGTTCTTATAAGTAAGGGTGGAACATCTAAGGTGTTATTCGTATTGAATTAGAAATGTTCGAAAACAGCCCACCCAATGTTTCAAACCTTCAAAATGAACTTTCGGTCTGTGAGGAGTGCTATTTGATAGCCAAAGGAATCTCAGAGGGATGCAAGTTGGCAGTTGAATGATGTTTCCAATATATTATTCGATATACTGGTAAGAATACTTCAGTGAAATTTATGACACATTTTGCTCATGAACATAGATGTGACAAACATATATGATTTTTAAAGTTTTTAAATTGATAATGATGTTTTCTTCAGAAATACCAATAGTTCACGTGCCTAATAATCTGAAACAGTTAATAATTTGTAATTAAATGGCGCATTTAAATGATAAAAAGTAATGACGCAGAAGACAAAAGCAAACTAAAACCAAAAGGGAAAATGCTGGAAAATCTCAGCAGGTCTGGCAGCATCTGTAAGGAGAGAAAAGAGCTGACGTTTCGAGTCGCCCGAGGCTGGAATCAATCCCACCACTGAGATACCATACGCTCGGCATTTGAAATAATAGAATTCCTTCCTGAAATACCTGACCAATAAGGTTGCCTGTTGAGAAATTGTTTCTCCCCCAACCTCTCTTTTCAAACAACTTGTTCTTTTTGACAGGGCTGATTGCATTTTCCAAACTATGCTCAATTCTCCAAGATAGCCCTACAAGGTCACCCATGTGTGGAAACAACTTCTTTGAGCACAAGAATTTAAACAACCAAAATGTGCTTTATCATCAAGCACATAATGCCCTGTACACTATTCGAAATGTAACTGTATGTACGAAACTCCCATAAACAGGTGTCTCTGTTTAGCAGAATTAATCTAAGAGTTAATGTATGATTCTTCATGTTCTCTTTAAAAATGTTGCTGTTGGTGGGTGGTGTCCCTCATTCTGTTTATGTGGGGATTAGTTGTGCCAAGTTAATACGGGCTGCAGTGTGGAAGAAGAGAAAAGCAACACAGGCATTCTGTGCTGATTCATATCAGCATTTCCTGACTTGATATGATGGTGGTTGTTGATGGATGTATGCACATGTAACTCCATTTACTGAAATGGTGTCCTGTACATTTTATCCGAAGTATGCTTGCTTACCTTTGTAGCTGAGACACCTCAAAAATAGGTGTCTTTTTATTGTCCTGCCTTATGCCTGAAATCAATCTCTCAATGAAAATCCTTAAGCTGTACTCATCATTCTAGGAAGTTAGAGTTTGAATTCATCCTATTAAATTTCTGTTCGGCCAGAGTGCTGAAATTGCTATTCTCAGTGCCACAAGCGCCATCCTATGTAACTGTGAGAAAGGCAAATGTTCTTCCATTTTCCCAATGTATCATTGGTATGGTTGACACCCCAATTTCCTCCAATATCCTTTCACCATCATTAGTCTGGGTGGGGCTGCATTCGTTTGGTTCCCTTATTGTTATAACCAGAGAATTGCCTGTGATGGATTCCCTTCCTGATCTTAAACCATGTGGTGCTCCCAGGGATATATCCATGGTCCCTTCCTATTTCTTAGATACATGCTACAATGAAAATGCATCAGATTTCACATATTGGCCATCTCAGCTTTATTTCTCCACCATCTTTCTCAAACACCCAGTGGTCTTTAAGTTATAAGGTTCCTTACCTGATATCCAAAAGCTGAATGAAAATAAATGACCACCCTGTAACTATTGGGAAGAACAATTGTATATTTAAATATTGTATAAGATATTATAAATTTAATTTAAATATTTATGTGTACAGGGGGTTCCTGATTTACAAACATCCGACTTACGAATACCTGTACTTACTAATGCAATCTCATATAGATGTGTATTAATATTAATTTTAAAGATCCGACAAGCTGACATTTCCTCATGCTTATGAAGGACTACTTTATAGTGCTCCAACTTGCAAACAAATCAACTTGCAAACTGACTCAAGAATGGAATCTGATTGCAACCCAAGGGCTGCATGTATTTATATTGCTGAAAACATTTTCAAACATGTTCACCAGAACAAATGCAAGAGTGTCAAGTTTTGAATGATCACAACAATGCATGCTAGAGGAGAAAAAGTTGCTGATTGGTTTGCAAGTTGACACTGATTGACCAAGTCAGTCCCATGAAAAAAGCAATGAATAAGTATATGATTCCCATGTTCCAGGGAAACTCCAAAGCAGTTTGCAGACAGAGAATGGATCCTTGCATATGTTATCTCACACAAGAGCAATATGAGCTACATTATGAGCTTAAGTGATTGGTTGTTAGTATAGCTATTTGCACACTCAAGGTTGTTCAGCAAGTGATGCACAAATGCAGAATCATATTTAACAGGAGATGATTTGTTCTGGATTTTACAGTATGGAAAGGTTGATTACAGACTGTACTTAGCCTATTATGACAGACCAAAGGCACATGCAGCTTGATATCATCTGCCAATCATTGTTATTGATAGCCTATGCACCTGGTCTCACACAGGAACTAAAATTCACTTACAATGTTGCTCAATGGTATGGGTAGACAGAACATTACTTTGGCAGTTGGCAGTACCCTGTTAGTAGAAAATACCATTTACAAATCCACTGCAGAGTAGCATTGGAAAATGGCTTGCTTTACCTGTTCAAATATTTGAGAAACTGGGCTGATACTTGTGGTGGCAGCTTGAGGTATTGTAAATTACTAGTAATGTGAGATGATACCGTGATTTTGAAGACTTTTGAGAGTTGTGTATTCTCTTAACTAATCAGATTAAAGGATAGTCAAATGACATGGTGTCAACAAAGAATTGCAATTACAATGGATTAATTGAATATTAAATTAGGTGCAGTCAAAGAAATAAAGAGAGGAAGAGAATGGGTAAATCATGAAAGAGCGGGAAAAAAGAGATAAGAAAACAAAAGTACAGCTATTCATTTTCTTTTTAAGTCTCCAAAAACGACTAGCTAAAGAAAGTAGACTACGATTCTTATACAATTTTTGCGATCAGAGAGGAGGACTGGCAATCTTAAAACATGTGTTGTTGAAAGGTACTTAGATATGAAATAACTTTAACTGCTGTGAAATTTTAACTTATATCTATAGTGCATATAAAGGTGCTGAAAGCCATTCATTGCAGTTAACTAGTTAGCCTGAGCGTGAGATTTTTTTTAATGAAGGCAATAACAAAGTGCATTTCTGGTCACCACACTTTAGGAAGGACGTATACAGTGAAGATTCATCAGGATGTTTTTTGGGATGGTGTATTTCAGTATGAAGAGAGGTGGTTTCTTGTCAATTTCTGCATTTTCCTGTGTACCTACTCATCTGAATTTGCTCTGTCATTTACAGTTAAATGAGGGCAAGTGCTTTTAGCTTTGCTATTAGTCTGAGAACACATTTTGTGCCATTGCTCTGATATCAAAGACAGAGCTTGTGCTCTTCATATTGGATGAGCCAGAAATCCCAGCAGAGCATTTTTTTCCATCATTTTTCTGTTAATGGAATTCAGGTTTTAAAAACCCAGCTCATGTTGAAAAAGGAAATGAATCATTCTGTCAAGTATAAATTTATCTTTAGTAATAAGTTTGAGGTTTCTCCTGTGGACTCAACTGCTGTCAACAGCAAAGATCAACAGTGCAAACCTTCATGAATGTCACTAGTTGAAAGTTGAAAAACAGCTTTGTTCAGAAAATGTTGCTGTTAGCCAAATTTTTATAGAAAGTATTTTCACCATTATTTTGCAATTTGGCATTCAGGTCTTCATTTCTTTAAAACTGCCTGTCCAATTATTTGTTGTGAATTAGTTGTACTCATTTGGGCGACATGAGAAACAATTCAATTGTCATTGATGAAATGCTGACGATACATCAGGAAAGAGTGGGACTAACGCAATATGAAGTTTCATGCCCTCGCCTTTCCTGAAAAGGAACTGTTGTCCCATCCCTTAGAGTCTCTCTTAAAAGAAAATAATCATCTCCGCTGGTCAGCAACACCCTTTTTACACGTTGCTCAAACATTGTTCCATGTTGTCATTTTATTTCTTGTGGAAACATAGATTCATTTCCAACTGAACAATTTACTCTCCTGTGGAAGAAGTCATCTTTGCAACAGGAGATTTAATACCATTGGTAACTTAATGAGCAATCTGTCTTTTGATAATCCTACTAATAGGCTGACCAAAACCTCTTCTTGGTAACATGAGTTTAGGCCCAGAAGATTGCTATTTTAATTAATTGTAGTATTTAGAATCATGGAATCATCAAATCATACAGAATAGTATAGAAGAGGCTCTGCAGCTCATTATGTTTGTATTGACAAATCTACTCCACTTGGCCCATAACCTTGATTTTTATGACATTTCAAGTGATCATCCAAGTGCTTTTTAAAGATTGTGAGGTTTCCAACCTGTAGTGATTGGGACCAACTTGACCTCATTGTCTACAAGGTAATTGATTGGGGTTGTTAACTAGGGCCAATTAGGAAAGCCTTGGCTGACCAATATGACCAGGAGATTAGAATCTCCTCAGTTGAGGATTGACTCTGAGCTGGCTGGCCACAACCAGTGTACTGCGCACTAGTAAATAAAGGGTGAGTTGGTGATGGGACCCACCTTCTGTGCAGTTAATTCACAACCTCAACTGTGCTCCCAAGTGGAGCACTCCAGATTCCCACCCACTTCCACCTCAAAATATTTTTCCTCAAATACCCTCCAAACGTCCCTCCTTTCACCTTAAAGTTATGCCCCTTGTTATTCACCCTTCAACTAAGGGAAACAGCTGTTTCCTATCCACCCTGTTTATGCACCTCATTTCAACATATACATCTCACTCAAGTCCTCCCCTGCCAATGTCCGTTCTAAAGAAAACAACACAAGCTCATTCGGCTTCTCTTCATAGCTGAAATGCTCCATTCCAGGCAACATTCTGATAAGTCTCCTGTGCACCCTCTCCAGTGCAAATACATCCATCCTACAGTGTGGTGACCAGAAATGCACATAGTACTCCAGCTGTGGCCTAATCAAAGCTCCAATGTAACTCCTCTGCTCTTTTAATCTGTGCCATGACTGATAGAGGTAAGTGTCCTGTATGCCTTCTTAACTTCTCTATTTACTTGTGCCGCTGCCTTCAGGGGTCCGTGGATAAGGATATCAAGATCCCTCTGACCTTCCTAGTGCCCTGCCATTCATTGAGTCCTCCCACAGGGTAGATAGGATAGTGAAGAAGGCGTTTGATATGCTTCCCTTTATTGGTCAGAGTATTGAGTACAGGAGTTGGGAGGTCATGTTGCGGCTGTACAGGTCATTGGTTAGGACACTGGTGGAATAATGTGTAAAATTCTGGCCTCCTTCCTTTCGGAAAGACGTTGTGAAACTTGAAAGGGTTCAGAAAAGATTTACAAAGATGTTGCCAGGATTGGAGAGTTTGAGCTAATGGGAGGGGCTGAATTGGCTGGGGCTGTTTTCTCTGGAATGTCAGGGGCTAAGGGGTGACCTGATAGAGGTTTACAAAATCATTAGGGGTGTGGATAGGGTAAATAGACAAAGTATTTTCCCTGGTGTAGGGGAGTCCAGAACTAGAGGGCATAGGTTTAGGGTGAAAGGGGAAAGATATAAAAGAGACCTAAGGGGCGACTTTTTAACACAGAGGGTGGTATGTGTATGGAATGAGCTGCCAGAAGAAGTGGTGGAGACTGGTACAATTGCAACATTTAAAAGACATTTGGATGGGTATATAAATAGGAAGGGTTTGGAGGGATATGGGCCAGGTGCTGGCAGGTGGGACTAGATTGGGTTGGGATATCTGGTCAGTATGGACGGGTTGGACCAAAGGGTCTGTTTCCATGCTGTATATCTCTATGACTCTATGACTCAAAATTCTATCTGCCTCTGATCTGCTCATCTGATCAATCCATCTATATCCCTGGTAACATAAGTCTTTCCTCCTCACTGTCAACCATCCAGTCAATCTTTGTGTTGTCCACAAAATCACTTATCACAGTAACCCCCTTCTCCTGTCCAACCCAGCTCCCTTCCAATGTTCTCTATAATTTATGTATATCACAAACAAGAAGGGACCCAACACTGATCCCTATGAAACACTACTAGGCATCAGCCTCCAATCACACTTTGCCTTCTACCACCACTCTCTGAATCCTGTCATCAAGTCAATTTTAGATCCAACTTGCCAATTTACCCTTTATCCCACGTGTTTTTACCTTCTTTATCAGTCTCCCATGTGAAACCTTGTTAAAGGTTTTGCTGAAAGCTATATAAACTACATCAATTGCTCTACCCTCATCGAAATACTCAGCTACCTCCTTGAAAACTTCAATCAAATTTGTTAAGCATGACCTCTCTCTGACAAGACCATGCTGACTACCCCGATTAAACTTTGCCTCTCAAAGTAGAAATTAATTCACTACTTCAGAATGCTTTCCAATAGTTACCCTACCACTGATGTGAGAATCATTGGTTTGTAATTCCCTGGTCTATCTCTAGCAGCGTTCCTGAAAAGTGGAACCAAAAAGCTGTCCTCTAGTCCTCTGCCACCTCTGCTGTGGCCAGAGGGGAATTCAAACTTTGGGCCAGAGTCTCTGGAATTTTCTCTCCCATCTTCCGAAGCATTTAACTTCCCTAAGAAACAAACATCTTTGGGCACATTAATGAAGCTTCCAAACTTTTGAGGGTTTGATAGATTGAATTATTTGAATGGCACAAAATTGCCATTCTTGCTGTTGTTGAAAGTTTATTTCATACAAATTCAAAGCCTGTTTTACTTTTTAAATCTTTGTTGTCAGTGAAAATTGCTATGCTTGCTACCATACTTGAATAAGATTTGTTTATGCACATTGATACAAGACAAAATTAATTAACACTCTCATATCTCACAAATAAAAATCATACAATTCCTACAATGTGGAAAAAGGTCATTCAGCTGATTGAATATGTATCGACTCTCTGAAAAGCATTTCACTCGGAGCCAGACCCACCCCATCCCTGTAACCTTGCATTTCCTATCGTTAATCCATCTAGCCTACACATCTTTGGACTAGGGGAGGAAACCAGAGCACCCAGCAGAAATTCACACAGACAGTCATTAGTCTTTAAATGTCATTGAATCTCCTTTGTAAAATGCATATTTATACAAAGGAAATGTTTTATCCTACTTCAATAAAACTCTTGATTTTTAATAATTGAACTACTTTAAAACGTCACTTAATTTTGCCAACAGTATTTCTTACTTTCTGTTGGTAACAGAACAAACTGGCAGGAGACCATAAACATAGAGATATTATTGACCACAGGTACCTGGAGGGTAAAGGGGGTTTGTGAGGCTCTTAGATCTTAAGCTACGCTGAGTGACCACAACTTCATTGAGGATTTCACTGTAAGCACCTCTGTGATGTAAATGTGGGAAAGACATTGCTAAAATTAGCAACCTACTGTATGGAACTAAGTCATTCCTGCCAGTAGCTTCATAACAATTTTTGATTTGATTTGAATAATTATTGTCACATGTCTTGAGATACAGTGAAATGTATTGCGTTGTGTGCTAACCAGATAAATCATACCTTACATAAGTACATCAGGGTAACAGAACAGAATGCAGAATTATTGTGTTTTACAGCTACAGAGAAGGTGCAGAGAAAAATCAATTCTAATATATGAGAGGCCCATTCATAAGTCTGTGAACAGTGGGGAAGAAGCTGCTCTTAAAACTGTTGGCATGTGTTTTCAAATGTTTGTATCTTCTGCCTGATGGAAGATGACTGGGTGGGGTCTTTGATTATGTTGGCTGCTTTCTCAAGGCAGCAGGAAGTGTAGACAGAATCTATGGGTGGATGGCCGGTTTGCATGATGGACAGGACTGTGTTCATGACTCTCTGTAGTTTCTTGAGATTCTGGGCAGAGCCGTTGCCATACCAAGCTGTGATGCATTCAGACAGGATACTTTCTATGGTGCATCTATAAAAATTGATAACAGTCATTGTGCACATGCCGAATTTCCTTTGCCTTCTGAAGAAGTAGAAGTGTTGTTATGCTTTCTTGATGATAGCATCAACGTGATGGACCAAGATAGATCATTGGTGATATTTGTTCCTAGGAACTTGAAGCTCTCAAGCACCTCCAGCCCGGCACCATTGGCGGAGACAAGGGCGTGTTCTTCACCCCGCTTCCTTCATTTTGCTGACATTGATGGACAGATTGTTATCTTTGCAACATACCACTAAGCTGGCTATCTCCTTCTTGTGGTTTGTTTAGTTGTTGTTTTTAGATCTGACCCACTAAACTGGTGTCATCAGTAAATTTGTAAATGGAGTTAGTGCTGAATTTGACAACATACTCGTGAATGTATAAGGAATATAGGAAGGGGCTGAGTATGCAGCCTTGTGGAGTACCGGTGTTGCGTATTATCATGGAGGAGGTGTTGTTACAAACCCTTACTGACTGTGGTTTGTGGGTCAGAAAGTCAGCGATCCAGTAGCAGAGGGGGAGCAAAGTCTAGGTCTTGGAGTTTGGAGATGAGTTTTCTTGGAATTATAGTGTTGAAGGTGGAGCTAAAATTAATAAATAGAGTTCAGTCATAGGTGTCCTAGTTATCCAAATGTTCCAGAGATGAGTGTAGGGTCAGGGTGATGGTGTCTGCTGTGGACCTATTGTTACAGTAGGCATGTTATAGCAGATCAAGCCAATCTGGGAGGCTGGAGTTGATAGGTGCTATTAAGGCAAGCTGGGAGGCTGGATTTGATGGGTGCTATTAAGGTAAGCTGGGAGGCTGGAGTTGATGGGTGCTATTAAGGCAAGCTGGGAGGCTAGTGTTGAGGTACTCCTAATACTGCAACTTGAACTGTAACTGGACCTGCCATTTTCCAAATCTATCACTGCTTCGTAAAATTCCACTTTATACTGATCTTAAATGAAATAACTTTTAAGAGATGCCTCTTCCCCTTGATGAACCTTCCCACTATGGTGTCCAACAACACAGAAAGCTTGTGTAAACCCAAGGACTGTGACCTAATGCTATCTGTTCTCAAAGGACCTCTGCAAGAAGATAACAGTGGCTAACATAGTTACAATAAAATGAGAATTCCTCATAAACAACATCAAACAAATAAATAACAGCAACAACTTGCATTTATATATCATCTAAAACATAGTAAAACCAAAGAGGCTCTTCTCAGGAGCATCAGCAAGCAGAATTTGACATAAGTTGTGGGAAGCATCTTAAAGGAAAAAAAAATAAGTTCAAAGGGAGAGAGACTTAATGAGGCAATCCCCAAACTTAGAGGCTTGGTAGCTATAGCTACAGCTATCAACAGTGTAACAAATAGATTAAGGTTTGCTCAAGTGGCTACGTTTACTGGAGTGCATTTACTTAGGAGCAAATTTCAGAAACAGAGAGGGACAACAAGGATTTGAAAACAAGGATTAGAATTTTAAAATTGAAATGTTGGGGAAATTTGTGTAGGTCTTTTAGACAGCTGGTCTTCCTAATACTAAATTTGAATACATGTTTGTTCATCAAGTGCAGAATGTAAGGTAAAAAGCCTGACAGTTTTGGAAAGGTGGAGAGGTTGAGGTGGTAGTGATGAGGTTGAACTGGATAACATCTGCATGTGATGAGGGAAAGGGATTTGGTGCATGTATATGGGCAGCAGGCCTTTGGATGGCCTCAAATTTATAGTTAAGGGATGATGGAATCCAGGAGTGCACTGAAACAGTCAAGATTAAAGGTAACAATAGATGAAGTGTTCGGCAGCAGGTAATGTGAAGCAGAAATGTATTGAGCTATGTTATGGAACAAGAATAAACTATTACTAAGTAATAGTGCAGATATGTGGTTAACACACCATTTTGGAGTCAAATATAACAACAATCACATTGGTAACAATCAGATTCACTCTCAAAAATCTAAAAATAATTTCAGTCCACAGGGCACTGCAGTGATAAGAAAGGAAACTTGTTTAAATTCAAGTTGGTATAATAGAGCTAATGCATCAGATTTTTACTATAAAGTGTGAAACAGTTATCAAAGGGAGAGTGGTTTGGCAGGAAGTTGGATTGGAATCATCTCCAATCAACAGAGTATTAAGTTCCTTGAGGAGTTAGTTAATGGATTGGGGAGGGTGTGGAAGTGACTTTTCAACTGAAAATTGACAAAAATAAGTACCCCTGGGTATACTGGTGCTCAGTTATTGGATTCAATGATTTTCTGCAGTGAGTTTTTATAAAAGCAGATTACGTTTTACTAACAAGCTGCATCGAGATGGCTGGCCATTTGACTGATTGACATATCCATCTGACCATTGGAATTCCTGCCTCACTTACTTCAGGTTGAAGGGAGTTTTGTTGTGACTCCGTTAGGTACATGTGGAACAGGTAGGTCTTGAACTTGAGTCAACTGGCCAAGAGGTAGGGGCACCATCATTGTGTCACAAAAGCCTCAGTCACAGATCCTCTAATGCTCCTACTCTAGCAAGCAGCTCCAGCCTTCTTTTAGAGTGTGATGCCACTTAGTGCTCTGCAGGATCAGGACCAGAAGTTACTCAGGTTTTATGTTCCTGACACCATTTTAGATATCTAGCTCAGAGTCATCCTTGCAAGAGAGCAACTATCTAGACTGGAGAATTATGAAGTTCTTGTTGTTCTTTTCTGTGAACTGTCAGTGATTTTATTTTGAAAGCTACAGCAGGGAGAATCCTCAGGCTGCTGTGCTTAGGTTTCTCACTCTTGTGAACAAAGTATCACAGAAAATGAAAAGGTTTCAAAACCATCTTGGCTTTTAATGCATAAACATGATGCCTGTTGTTGATACATACACATCACAGAAAATCATGTGCTAAAATACATCAAATAAGCATCATACCTCTGGTTCACAGGTTCCAGCATAATCATTAGTTGATAACGTACAACAACATAAGATTACATTCCATATCTATCTCACCACACCTGGAGGCTAGCAAGTAGCAACTCTAATTAAACAGGGAAAAATGTTCCTTGGCTTTCAGTCAGATCAAATTTAATTGCCGCGCTGCTACAGAACAAAGGAAGCTCTCACACAAGCCCATGCCTTACAGTGACTAATAAATATTGTTACATAAACTAAAAATATTAAGCCCTGATATCACTATACATAGGTCTGCATGAGTCCAAGAGAAAATAGTAACGAGTTGACACAATTATTTTATAACTTTCCCAATGTATTGAATTCCACATAGCAATGCTCCTTCGTTTGGGCAGTGGATACTTCAGCCCAGCAAAATAAGGTCAGCTTAGATTGAATAATGGGAAGAAAAATCTAAAAATAATTTCAGTCCACAGGGCACTGCAGTGATATGAAAGGAAACTTGTTTAAATTCAATGAGTTAAGTTAATTCATAAAATTTGAAAATACTTGTCAATTATGAAGTTGCCATTCATCAGTTGTACTGATGTAAAAGTATATTTTACCCTCCCATTCACCAAGAAATTGAGCATTAGTTACAGAAGAAATGTCCAGGAGATTCGAACTTAAACCTAAAGGTACAATATCTGAATGCAGAAAGCATTCCCCATTGACGGGATCAATTAATCAAAAATAGTGGGAGGGAATGAAACAAAAATAAACCTTTTGAGGTCACTTTGGTGATACAGGTTACAGCGCATTTATATAAAGGTTCACATTTATCTAAATTAGATTGGCTTTGCATTAAATCCATTTGTTGGAGTCTCTGTGTAGCCTTCTGGTGTAAGGTGCCCTCATGATGCCTAATTTCATGTCCACACAGGATGTGGCATGGATTGATGCCTGTGTTGTGAGCATACAATAGTATTTGAAAGCAAGATGGTCTCCAGAAATGTCTATCTTTTCTTTAGCCTCTGTGCCCAAAATTAATGGTGTGAATGAAGTGGTCAGCAGTGCCTGTGCTTGAGAGGTGCTCAACAAACAGGCAGCCCATGGTTTCTGAATATGAGTGATTAAGGGCCCACAGGTCCTGTGTCCTGTCTGCTGCATAGCCCATTGTGTAAAACAGTTTTGATTTCCAGCACAATGGAAGGGGAAGCTGAACTCTGTTTGGGCAGTGGATTTCAGCCTCCACCTGTGTGTGTGTCAGTGAGGCCCTGAACATCCCCTTCCTGGTTGCACTTCCTGTAAACCTCATCAGCTTCACACCTCCATGGGACCCATGTCAGCCTGCATCGGCTCACCTTCTCCTTGTAACCCTTAGCAAATGAAGTGACCGTACATTGTCTCCCTCCACAGGGGGTGGGGTGCGCCTGACAGTGGATGGACTCCCTTCTGCTTTAACCCCCCTTCCCTTCACAATTGTCAACCTCCTATCCATCATGACTCGGTTCCTGAGTCTCTGAACCTGGGATACAGCACCCTTTGCCTTGTTCTCCACAATCCACCTTAGCTTCTCTGGATGGATCCAACGGACTACAGTGACCCACCCTACCACATGACCTGACTGGACAGCCCCAGATGGTAAGTGCCCAGACTCTTGCCACCTGATCATTGTAACTCACCAACCCTCTCAGACTGGTTGATATGGAGTCACATTTCAGACTGCAGATGCACAGTTATCCTGGCTGTGCCAATTCCCTGGGGGTGGCACATGAGGCTGCCCTTGATTTGCTGTGCCTGGACCCCTGATTGACTAGTACATCTGTGAACTTTGGTGAGGATGATTCTCCTAAGACTTTGAGATATGGCTGCTTGCTTGCTTCACATGCAGTGTCTTTGTCACATAAGCTGCTGGCACATAATGCAGGTATGTAGCATACTGCCATACAGCAAGATGTATGCTCCTTTGACTGAGTGATGCTAACCAACAAGGCATGCTGCCAGGTTGTGTGACTGTGTTAATTGGCATGACAAGGTAGGGCATGGATGCTGCAAGCATGTTGCCCAGAGATGTAGCCTTGTCATATCCATGAGCTGGGTGCTTTTCCTTTTGCACAAAGTACATCTGCTGCAACGTTTCACTGTTAGGTGCCAGTGGCCCATGCAATGCAGGTATGTGCTTCCAAAGCATCCTACAAGTGTTTGGGAAGGATGGCTAGGAGTTAGCAAACATCAGTTGCCAACCACCGTGGATGAGGTATGTGTACAACTGGCACTCATGGACTGTGCCCTAAGATACTGTTTGGTGCTGAGCAACATGGAGGCTGGTCACAGCCAGGGGGCAGCTGAAATCACCAAGTTCCCATTCTGACCTCCTTGAGAGAATTCTCAATGTCTGGCTTGTTCACTATGTTGGGAAGTTGCATATTAATGAGATGGGATTGCAGTTAATAATTAATAATCATCCTTCATTTGCAATTTGCTGCTGCTTAGCAAGAACTTTGCCCAGACTCCTCATTCTCTCGTACTCTTTGGTTCTTTCATGTTGCACTTGAAAAGACCATCTGTATTTATTCAGTGCAGCCCCTCCATACCAAGTATGATTTTCAGAGATCTTCTTTTGGGATTATTTGCTTGATCTGCATAGTAGAACTGCTTATGTTGTATAAATAGCTGTCACTTTGTGAAGAGACCACTTGATGCCCAATGGATCATGGAATGATTGCTTTCCATTTATTGTTGAAAACTTTTTTTTAATTGAAGTGCTTGATTGTTCTTTTCTTTTACATGATCTGCTGATCTGTCCTTATATTTTTCCTTTGTTTACCCCTACACTTCTTTATTTTTCATTATTATAGTTAAGTGTTGATGACTGTGCTTTTGAGAAAAAAAATGCCTGTACCAGTAGGTGTCAGCCAGCAGAGGGAGTTCACAGCAAATATGGAATCATGATGTCATCACAGGCTTTGGGATTGAATTGAAGAAACAAAATGGCAGCACTGGCCACTCAATCTCTGTAAGAAGGTAAACTTCTTCAGTTCAGAATAAAAACACTTTTTAGTGCTTAAAATACTGTTTTTCTGTTTGAAACAGGAGGGCTGTATATTTAAAGTGATAGTAGCCTTTGATTTATAGTTTTAAATTTCCAAGAAACCTCTTGTTTGCTAATATTATTTTGACGTGGGAAACATTAATCTTGTAACACCTCATTGCAAAAAAAAGGAAAGGGTACCATCAAAGGCACTTTTCATTATTATTTCATCCTATCATCATCCCTTTTTTACTCATACAGAAGGCTTTGACAGTAGCAATATCTTTATTTTAAATACATAAAGACTTTTCATAACAAATCATATTCTACATTGGTCTATGTTGATCACAGTATTTATTTTCATGAACATTAGCTCTTGATAAAGCATCCACTATTATATAGTCTCTGCTACATGAATGATTTTCAAATTATAATGCCGTAGCAATAGATTCTACAGAAACAGTCTCAAATTCTTATTATAAAACATCATTAAAAATTTAATGAATTATTGTTTGTATGAAAAACAGTGTCTGCAGAGTTCTAGTTTTGAACAATTTTGCCTTTAACACTTCTTACTTTCTTCAAGTAACAGATGTGATTATGGATCCAGGGGGAATCAGTTTAGCTCTGTTGGCTGGATCATTGGTTCATCATTGGTATGATGCCAACAGTATGGGTTCAATTCCCATCACTGGTCTGACGATACCAGGAAGGACTCTCCTTCTCAATCTCTTCCCTTGCCTGAGGTCTGGTGACCCTCAGCTTAAATCACTAACAGTTATTTCTCTCTAATGAGAAAGCAGCCCCTATGGTCTGGTAAAACTGTGGTGATACTACAACAACAGAGTCCTAATTATGCCTGCTTCTTTGTGGGATATGTTAACAATTCATTGTTCCACTCCTACTCAGGGTGCCCACAAATCTTTTTCTTCAAGGAAGAATTCAAATATCAACAGTAATGTCCAAACTATTTCTTGGAATTCAGCCCTCACCTAGAAAAACAATTGGATTCTCCTTGTCCTCAATTCTCACTCCACTATTCTTTTCATTGAAAGGATTATCCTCTGCAACTTTTGCCATCTCCAGCAGGATTCCACAGTCAAACAAATTTTCCCTTCTTCTCCCTTGTCAGGATTCATAGGGCCTATTATCTCTATGACACCCTAGTCCACTCTGCTGAGACTCTTAACACCTCTCTCACTCCCTCTCCACCCAATGTAACAGTTGCCATTTCACCTTCTGGACAAGACTCGAATACACCTTTGAAGTGAAGCAATAGTTTCCTTGTACTTCATTCAATTTAGATTGTTGCACTTGCTGCTCACAATGTGGTCTCCCCTTTATTGGTAAGACCAAATGCAGACTGGCTGACTGCTTTCTGGATTATCTCCACTCTGTCTATGAAAATAATTCCAACCTACTTGTTATTTTCAGCACAGTCAACCCATTTTCAACTGTTCATAGTCCTCAATTTCATCTATATAAAATTCCTTCTTCCCTGGCTTACCATCAACAAACCCTTTGCCTCCCTATTCTTTTCTCTCTCACTGGCCTCCAGAGGATGGCTCAGTGGTTAGCATTGCTGCCTCACAGTGTCAGGAACCTGGTTTGATTCCACCCTTGGGTGTGTGTGTGGAGTTTCTACATCCTCCTTGTGTCTGTGTCAGTTTCTCCTGGGTGTTCCTGTTTCCTTCCTCAGTCCAAAGGGGTGCAGGTTAGGTGGATTAGCCATGCTAAATTGCCCATAGTGTCCAGGGATGAGCAGACTAGTTGGATTAACCATGGGAAATGCAGGGTTCGGGGAATAGGTTAGGACAGTGGGTTAGCATGGAATGCACTTTGGAGTGTTGGTGTGGATCCAATAGGTTGAATGGCCTATTTCCACAATGTAGGGATTCTGTGAATCTATAATTTATAGAATTGAGCTTCTTTTTGATTTGATATGACCCAGTGAACCTTGTTTTTAATAGTTCTTCAGAGGTAGGTAAAGTAATAGCACCTTGTTTTCAATGACAAAAAAAAAGTTTTGGCCTTTGTTTATTAAACAAGAATTCGAGAAAAATGTTCAAATATTTTGAATAACTCATTTTATTTAGTCAAAAATCCAAAAAGACTGCAGAGACTGGAAAGCTGAAACAAAAAACAGAAATTGCTGGACAATCTCAACAGGGTTAGCAGCATCTGTGGAGAGAAATCAAAGTTTAAGTTTTGGGTCCAGTGACCTGATGGGTTCTGAAAAAGGGTCACTTAACCTGAAACATTGACACTGATTTCTTTCCACTGATGCTGGCAGAGATTTTCCAGCAATTTCTCTTTTTGTTTCACATCCTTTGATTACTTTTTATGGGAGGGTGTACACATATATGAGAGCTTTGGTTTAACATTTTTTTCTTCTTTAATGTAATATAAGGGGCCCTCTCACTCCATACCCAAATATCAGTTCAAAAGGAATAAATGGTGTGGATTCATTTGGGGCATCCCTAATGGCAAACACTAACAGGGAATTCCTTCATTCTAATCATTAGAATATTGTTGTCAAGATCTTAATGCCAAGTGTCTATTTCTCCCTGAAATTGTGGACAATAAGCTGAAGAGGTAAACTATTTTATGCCCAAGCTGCTCAATGTTCCTTTGAATATTTATGACTTGACATTTAAAGACTGTGATTTTAATTCCTGGATAAATCATATTTTGTAAATATATGTTATTATGATACTTAGATGAAACAAATACCTGATAGAGGTTTGGAATTCTACACCAGCTGGTAATTAAGGTATTCTCTAAGAAGGTCAGAGAAGGTGAAGAGGGTTATGTTGGGGTGAGGAAAAGGTCCATTATGTGGTAATGAGAAGTTTAAAACACGAAACCTGCAGTGTATGGATCAGTCCAGCTGTGGGATGATGGTAAAGTTCAAGATATTACATAAGGCATGAAGAAACCATCACTGTGGATAGTTTCAAGTTATGTCTATTGCTCGTCCTTCATGTTTGCCTCTCCAGTAATTTAGAGCATTGTGTCCTCCCAGGAGGTGAGGGAATGAAGCTACACTTCTTTACCAGAACCACCCTCCTGAACTTGTTTTCTGCTGTTTATGTGCCTCCTTATCCTGCAAGAGAAAATTGTCAGTGTGATACAAGAATTGCTGGATGATCATGGAAGCTGTGAGATATGGCTGGGAGGCTTGAAGTACTGAATGTATGACGTTGGCTGGACATATAAATGTTGTATACATGCTGATATAATAGAAACATCAAATGAAAGATTGGTGTCTGGCACATTGAGAAGCGTGTGATTGGTAGTATGGTGGGTCGGAGAAATGTGTTCACTGACGTTGATCACTTCTGTGAGAGCTTTCTGAACTTTGCCCAGTGCCACAGCCTGGTCCTCTGGCCCAAATGCAGTGGGAATGAACTGCCATTTCTTTCAATATGGCCCACAGAACTGTATCAAGGAATTCGTCTTTCTGGTCTGCTGCTGTATTGAAACTCTTCCACAAGCAGCTCCGAAACCCACTGTAGCTAGAATTGATCTCACCTTTTAAGAGCTGCAAAAAGCCTTTTAAGTGAATAAAACTCCTGTCACAATCACATGACCCTGGGCTCCCTGCAAAGTATACAAGCCAGTCAGTCATGCAGTTAGAACTGGGCTTTCAATCACAGTTAGAGAGACAGCATGAAGTTTGCAAGCTGCATCCTAGGAGTAAGATAGTCACTATCCCTGTTTCTACAAGTGGCGTTGTCTTTAGTTTTATTAATTTATAAAAAATAATTTTGTTTCATTCACAATCCATCAAGAAGAAGGGACTGCACAGCAGAAACTTGAAGTTAATCTGAAAAAGGAAATAATTTCAATAGCACTCTTAATGATAACTACATTAAATAAAGTATGAAGCTAAATATGCTGCTAATAGCACAATAAAATAAATATATAACTGGCCTGGTAAGTTCTCATTCACGTTTTTTGTGAGCAAAAATCCTCTGAAAATTTGAAGACTTTTCAATTAATATTTTTTGACATTCATCAGTTCTCAAATGGTTATCTAGTAATTGAGGCATGACAATAAAAAATATTCAATTTTACACTACTATAAATTATATTGAAATGTAATACACTGTCTGTGTGGAGTTTGCACATTCTCCCAGTGTCTGCGTGGGCTTACTCCGAGTGATCCGGTTTCCTCCAACAGTCCAAAGGTGTGCAGGTTAGGTGAATTACGTAAAAACAATGACTGCAGATGCTGGAAACCAGATTCTGGATTAGTGGTGCTGGAAGAGCACAGCAGTTCAGGCAGCATCCAATGCTAAATTGTCCATAGTGTTAGGTGCATTAGTCAGAGGGAAATGGGTCTGGGTGGGTTACCCTTCGGAGGGTCAGCGTGGACTTGTTGGGCCGAAGGACCTGTTTCCACACTGTAGGGAATCTAATCTAAAAATCTAAAAAACTATGCATGAATATCGATATTCAATATGTAAAATAATTGATTACTTGCTTCAATGTACAGATTAAAGTGTTGCAATTTTATTTGTTTTCTACTTTGTCAGAACCGAAGGATTTTTTGAAGCGCAAACCTAATCATAATTGTTGCAAATATAAATTGTAGCAGTCAAATATAGAATATAGTTTTCAAATGAAGTTCGAATCTGAGATGCAATTACACTGCTACAAAAACAAGGTATCGAGCTGCAAACTTGGATTTTGTTGCACATGCAGGTGCCATTTTAGTTGCAAAATGATGTTTGTGCAGTGTGTGCATGCCAAATGCCATCTTGCTGAAGGCACCACTATGGACTCCATGAGCATTTACCAGAAGTGTATAGATTAGGAAGATTTTGAGGAGAGTCCATGTGGACTGCCACTTAGACATCATTGCTGCCATTTTCAACGTTGCTGCTCCATTCTAAGCATAGAAATTTGGACATGTTTAAACAATAGGAATGATCCCTCAATAGCACCCTTATAGGGAATAATCAGTCTCTCACTGGTCAACTGTTGATTAATTTCTACGACTTGGGTTATGTTTTTAGAAGAGCTTCTTAGTTTGTAAAGCTGCTTCAAGTTGGTGAGATTGACGGGGAATATGTTGTATTTAAGAAAGGTATTTGTTCTGACTTCAAGGGCTCTGGTCAGAACACTTGCTCTGAGTCACAGGGCCTATATAACTACCATCCTCCTTGGCCTGCAGATGAAGAGGAGATAAAAGCAAAGTCAGCCAAAAGAGAACTAACTGCTCACAGGTGTAGGAAGAGGAGAGTGAAATGGGGTTCCACCAGGAGGCCAACTCTTTCAGGAGGACTCCTTTTATTGCCAGCTAAACTAAGAGCAATGGATGCATTGTATCCATCCACAATGCTCTTCGAATAATGTTACCTCTTACAATGACATGATTAGCCTCAAGAACAGTTCTGTCAATGGATCCAAAGTTCAGCATGAGTCTGACCTTGCTTGTGTCAGGATCCATTTAGGCTGGAATAAATGACATGTAATATCTCCCGTTCACTATTCAGTGTTGCATAAGAGTAGTGAGTGCTATAAATTGTGACTGATGAATGAAACAGGTGGATCATGCACATTTGGTGAATGGCAGGATTTCCCCAGTTGAAGATTAGATGACGATACATACTTGGCTTTTAGGGCTCCACATCCAAATGTCAAGATGAACCACAATAGTCAAGGTTGTGGGTTTAGCTTTTCGCATCCAAATGCTAAATGCTGCTGGTGCACAATGATTTCCCACCATGCTCCATGGCCACCATTCTCTTTGACCCTTTATCCACAACCTGGCATTGGTGAACCACCAGCCTCACCACATCGCCATCCTCTCTCTTGGACCAACTCAGTCACCTTTCCAGACTTTCCACACTTTCATTTGGAATTCCCAGAGTCATGCAGCATGGAAGCAGACCCTATAGTCCATGCCAACAAGGTTTCCAAACTAAACTAGTCCCACCTGTCTACACTTGGCCCATATCCTTCCAAACCTTTCCTAAATTGGAGGTGTAGTGGACAGCAAAGAAGGTTACTTCAGATTACAACAGGATCTTGACCAGGTGGGTCAATGGGCTGAGAAGTGGCAGATGGAGTTTAATTCAGATAAATGTGAGGTGCTGCATTTTGGGAAAGCAAATCTTAGCAGGACTTATACACTTAATGGTAGGGTCCTTGGGAGTATTGCTGGACAAAGAGACCTTGGAGTGGAGGTTCATAGCTCCTTGAAAATAAAGTCGCAGTTAGATAGGATAGTGAAGAAGGCATTTGGTATGCTTTCCTTTAGTGGTCAGAGTATTGAGTACAGGAGTTGGGAGGTCATGTTGTGGCTGTACATGACATTGGTTAGGTCACATTTGGAATATTGTGTGCAATTCTGGTCTCCTTCCTATCAGAAAGATGTTGTGAAACTTGAAAGGGTTCAGAAAAGATTTACAAGGATGTTGCCAGGGTTGGAGGATTTGAGCTATAGGTAAAGGCTGAACAGGCTGGGGCTGTTTTCCCTGGAGCCGTTGGAGGCTGAGGGGTGACCTTACAGAGGTTTATAAAATCATGAGGGGCATGGATAGAATAAATAGGCAAAGCCTCTTCCCTGGGGTGAGGGAGTTCAGAACTAGAGGGCATAGGTTTGGGGTGAGAAGGGAAAGATATAAAAGAGACCTAAGGAGCAACGTTTTCATGCAGAGGGTGGTACATATATGGAATGAACTGCCAGAGGAAGTGGCGGAAGGTCATACGATTGCAACATTTAAAAGGCATCTGGATGGGTATTTGAACAGGAAGGGTTTTGAGGAATATGGGCTGGTTGCTGGTAGGTGGGACTAGATTGGTTTGGGATATCTAGTTGGTATGGACGAGTTGGACCGAAGGGTCTGTTTCCGTGCTGTACAACTCCAAACTCCCGAACATGTATGCTTCTACCAGATCATAGAAACACAAAGAATTGAAGCAGGGGTAGGCCATTCGGCCTTTCAAGTCTGATCCACCATTCATATAAACATGGCTGATCATCCAATTCAATAGGTTGTTCCTGTTTTCCCCTATCTCTGTTCCTGACCGCTAACTAGTTTTCTATCCATCTCACAACACTATCGCCAATCCCATGTGTTTTAATTTTGCACACTCATCTCTTATGGGAGTTTGTTGAAAGGCTTTTGAAAATCCAAATAAACCACATCCTCTAGCTCCCCTTCGTCAACTTTGTTTTGCATGCAGAAACAACTGTGCATTTCATGTATCTATATGTTGTCATGCTTGTGGGAACCCATGCTTGCCTAGCATGCTTTCTCAGCATTCTTGTAGTACTGCACACAGTTTTGAATGCTCAGATACAGGCTGCCAACCTCTGCAGTATAGCTTGCTTTTTAATGCAAAGTGAGAGGCAGGGAACCAGTGACTATAGAGTGCATTGAACAATCAATCTATCTATCAGCCAGACAGGGTCGGTATTCCTGATGAAGAGCTTATGCTTAAAACGCCGACTCTCCTGCTCCTCGGATGCTGCCTGACCGGCTTTCCTTTTTTAGCACCACACTTTTTGACTCTGGTCTTCAGCATTTGCAGTCCTCACTTTCTCCTGTGTCATTGTATTGCACCATGCTACATCAATGCCAGGGGCATTCTGCAGATAAAGCAGTTGTGTGATGGCCAGCACAAGCATTTAACTGAGGTGGATTAGTGGTGCTGGAAGAGCACAGTAGTTCAGGCAGCATCCGAGGAGCAGTAAAATCGACGTTTCGGGCAAAAGCCCTTCATCAGGAATACTGTATTCCTGATGAAGGGCTTTTGCCCGAAACGGCGATTTTACTGCTCCTCGGATGCTGCCTGAACTGCTGTGCTCTTCCAGCACCACGTTTCCAGCATCTGCAGTCATTGTTTTTGGATCAGTGGTGCTGGAAGAGCACAGCAATTCAGGCAGCATCCGAAGATAGGCAAAATCGACGTTTCGGGCAAAAGCCCTTCATCAGGAATAAAGGCAGAGAGCCTGAAGCGTGGAGAGATAAGCTAGAGGAGGGTGGGGGTGGGGAGAGAGTGGCCTAGAGTACCTGGGAGTTGCAGTGAGAGAGAGACTCCCTGAGATTCTTGTAGAGAGAGGAGGAAAACTTCTTCAAGGCAGGCATCCTTGCAAGAGGATTCGCAGTAGGGTTAAAATCAACGAGGTAAAAACAATGACTGCAGATGCTGGAAACCAGATTCTGGATCAGTGGTGCTGGAAGAGCACAGCAATTCAGGCAGGGTGCTCCTCTAGCTTATCTCTCCACGCTTCAGGCTCTCTGCCTTTATTCCTGATGAAGGGCTTTTGCCCGAAACGTCGATTTTGCCTGTCTTCGGATGCTGCCTGAATTGCTGTGCTCTTCCAGCACCACTGATCCAGAATCTGGTTTCCAGCATCTGCAGTCATTGTTTTTACCTCATCATTGTTTTTGCCTATTTAACTGAGGTGTAACTGCAAGATACCTGTTCTGTTTACTGGTGCTCTCTAGTTTCTCAGTGTACGGAAAAAAGGTAGTCACTCAAGGGTTAGAGTCATTTAAGGTTTGATGTTTGATAAAAAACCTGACTTTTCTTTTCATTTCCCCACTGTATTTTGTCACCACAGTCATCATTACTCTCACCACACCAGGAAGGGGTAAGTTCTATCCAATGAGAATCAGTTTCACAGGCCAACAACATTCAAGAGGTAAATGTTTCTTTTTACTTTTCTTCATATTGATAAACGTCCTGTGGAATAGTTAACAAAATCTGCTGTTGTGAACAATCTACGATTTTATGGTTGTATCACGACGTCAGTACATTGCTGGTGCAAGAATTTTCCACTGCGTTTCGAAGGTGCCACTTATTACGAAAGAGGCCCCTGAGCATTTTTTGAATCGAAACCATGACAAGTTAGTTTGTGAGTTGCTCTCCATTTATTCTGAATCCCTAGCCCAGATTTTCTGGTCAGCCAAAAATTCCAGTTTTCTCAATAATATTTCCTACTTTTGGACTCAAAAACATCTGCACAACCGGATATTTTATCCCTGAATTCTGTGGGAATCGATCCATCTGGCAGTCATTGATATCATTCACATAGCTCAGTATAGTTCATGCAAACCTCTGCAGGTGATGTTTATTTCAGCAAAAAAAAGCAATAAAAACAAATGTTACACTGAAATTTAAGCAGACACCTTCTCTGAAATGACATGTACATGGTTGCAACAGCTGAAAAGTTCAATGCTCCTCGATCCCGCCCCTCCTCCTACTTCCTCTTGTGTTTCCCCCTTGCTCTCCCCTTAATTAGGAGGGTGGGGTGATTTGACTCACTGACATGTCTCCAGTTACCATCAAAACCATTCTGTCATCAGTTGACAGGAAGTTCCATTTTGTGGGTGGATCAAGGTTTCCTCTTCCTCCATCTCAAAGGATAGAATAATTTGCAGTTTTTCAGCAAACCCTTAAAAGGCTTTTACTGAAATGACTGAAATCTATTCACTGAGGATTATTTAGGTGCAACAGCATGGAAATTAACTTTTCAACCCTTTGGTTTGAACTCACTTCCTTGGGTCACTGGCTTCACAGACAGCTTTCACTTCTTTTGAAATATTGTTTGCTCAGTAAAGGCAGCAGTTTTCAATTAACTCACACAGTGTCACATTTCTATTTGTCAAAAATATGGATTGAGCATTGAACTCTGTCACAAAAGTAGACTCCCTCCAGTCCAGACCTGAACCTTAATCAGTGTAGATTGGCCCAAGTTACAGATTAAAATTTTACTGCACACTGACATTGAATTATTGCCATCAGCTGGCCATCAACATGGGTTTTGTAAATGATCCCTTTGTAAATACTGGCAGCTAGAATGAAGATATAAGTTTTATGATATTGGAGTATTGTAGATGATTGGTATGCTGATGATGTGTAACTTAGAATGAGCTGAATGTTCGTTTAGCACCCATCGTAATCTGTATTTGGACCCTGACGTCCTCTTTCAAGTGAAGTCCTCTTTTATAATGGTGATTGGAAATTTGAAGGGTCATTTAATCAAAGCGAGTCAAATTAACAAGACATTCAGGAGGGAAACTAGTACCACAATTAAAAATGATGCAGATTTTTGTCTTCAATGTCTGGGTAATATTCTGAGAGACCATGCACTTGATGAAGGTCACTTAATTTTTATTCATTCCATTTTCATTCCTTTGTCTACTCTGCAAAGAAACACAAGGGTGAAAATGTGCCCCATCACGCTTGAATCTTTCAGCTATTCCTGGTATCAATTGTGGTTTTATAAGCCAGGAATATGAACAATAGATTTATCTCTTAAATCCCTAATCTAATTTCAAGAATATTGAACAAGTGTCATGTTCTGTCTTGTGACTGTCTCACCCCTGTCTTCTAAAATGTTCCCCTCAACAACTCCCAGTGGCAGAGAATTTCAATTTGTCAGCTAGTCTGTGAAGGTGTTTCTGCTGAAATCTCTATTTGATTTTTTTGGTGACAATCTTTTATTAATGGCGTCCAGTTTTGCTGTTTTACCACAGAGTTGACACTCCCCTTCCCACAACTATGCTATCAAAACCTTCCATAATTTTAAGAACCAGTATTCATCCCTTCTCTATTGATAGAAATTTCCATTACTGGTACTATCCTTGTAAATAAACTTTTGCACTGTCTGCATTGTTTCCACATACTTTTTAGAATATGGCGAGCAGATCTATGCAAGTGTGGTCTAACTTGTTGAGGTTTCACGTAAATAACAAGCATTTATTAGAGGTTAATTAGAGCTTAATGAACCAAGAACAACATTCGTGCCCATTTCAGAAAACACTTGCGAACTAGTTTTCATCCCTTTGTTTTGATGACAATTAGCACAAGCAAATTGGAGCAAAGAATTTACTGCCTCATTGTCAATATGGTTGTTTGCCCTCAGTAAATGTCCATAAAATGGGAAACTTCTGTGGCTGCTGAAAATAGGTTAAATTAGCCAATTGACTTAATAGGATCTCAATGATGCAAGTTCCAAGTTCCAATGGGTGGAATACATAGCATATTAATTCTGTCCATTGGTACATGAATTGAGAGGCAGTACTAAATATCAGCCGATCAAGTGAATCACTACAGGCCACTCAAAAACTGATGTTAACAAAGAACCTTCAATTTACTTTTAGAACTTATGATACAAAGCAATAGTAGAAATGAATAATTTTTAGTGTCTCATTTGATAAATCCTATATAATTTTCTAATTGCTTTGTTATTAAACTGAAAATCCTTTATAAAAATATGCCAAACTAGGCTAATATGAGTACTATCATTTCCATGTACAGGTAAACAAATAAATGAGCAAATGGATGGAATTCAGAAGTGCCTGAAATATCCACAAATTTCTTCATATTAATATATTTCAATCTAACATGCTTCCTCTTTCACCTTGAAATTCACAATCACATAACTATTTAAGCTTCAGTAGATTATATTCTGCTTCAATCACTCAATACAGCTACAAAGAATTTAACGTTGGGTATTGGCGCATTGAGGTCAAGATATTCAATCTTTACCTGTTAGTTCATAACTGTACTGGCCAGCCAGACTTGCATTTAAATCTCTAATTTTTTTTGGAGAAGCACAATAGGCAAATGAGACAAAAGGTAACTACATGCAAATGATATACTTTTTTCATGTACAGATAATTTCATGTAGCCAAAGTAATCAGTATAATAATTATACCAAATGGAAATAGCTGCATTAACATCTTGTTTGATATTTCACTGTGACAATTTTTTTGAGTTGGAAATAAAAATTAATGCAAGCAAACAATAATGCAATACTGCAGGATTCTTTTCATTGGATTTCATTCCCTAGAATAACTTTAAAAAATGATCACATATCTAAAGCTCCACCTGTTTCACTGAAGCTATTCTGTAACTTCTTGCTGAGCCAAATTGGTTTTTGTTTATTTCTCATGCTCCAATATATATGCATATTTGTCACAAAAAATTGTAGAAGTGCACTGTATTATTTACTCAAATTGCTTAATTTTATTTGCTGCTGGTTTTGAAACTAAGAAATGTGCAAATTGAGAAATTTTAATGCAGTCCAGTAGAGTATTTTAAGCACCCAGTGACAATATTAGCCACAATGTGGACTTTGACAGGGACATTATGTATTGAATTGAAACAGAAGTTCCATGTATTTAACTGCAGCAATAGAACACAGTTCTTCCCTCAAAAAGTTATTTCACTAATGTAGATACTTTCATTTGTTTCTGAGTGAACTTGCAATAAAACAATTCAATGGAACTGTGTTGAAGTTCAAACTCAGAATGGAAGTAGAATCACTGTAGCTGATAGAAATGCCTCCATGCTATCTACTCCGATTACTTCACACTAATGAACTGCCATATTTTCTGCCTAACATCACATCGGTATTTGGAATAACACAATGACAAGAAGTTACAAATACTGACTGTGACATCTGCACAACATAAGTTAAAGTCAATTTGGTGACACCAAGTCAACGGTCGTTCAGCTTTATAGTTCTGCAGATGTATATCAAATTGTTAACCACAAGATTGTATTGAAACAGGTATGAAATAATACTAACAAAATGGATGAAAATGTTGTCGGACCATGATTGAAGGAAAATGCAGAGCTGAGCATCCATTAGCAGTTACTGTGCGTAGGGCTGCTTTATGTAAGGACAATGTCAAAAATGCCTGCATTTCCTTAAAGGAATGTCACAATTCTGACATATTGTATGCAATAATGTGGAATGGAGCCAATGGAGATAATTCTCACATGTTCCTCCAAAGGCAATCCTTGACCTCAGCAACTAGATACTGTAGTTTGTTGGCTAACACCTTTACCTATCTACAGACTTGTGGCTACATGTAGAAATGTTTCCCTTGAACTTTCCCTGACACTTCTTACTATTTAGCAGTTACTTGAATAAATCTTGACTTTGGCTGGCAATATTACATAAGGGCTAGCAAATCGGAAGGCCATCTCAAAACCTCTCCCCGTTTTTGTATCCATTAGTCATGGGTTAGGTTTGGTTTCTGCAAAGACCTGATGGCAGGGACTGTTTTAGAGATTATCAAATTTCAACTTCCATCATCTAATTTTAGTATATGAGAACTTTGTAGATTAAAATAGTTTGAAAGTGTAAGATCCACCTAAAATGCCTGCAGTGATCAACTGACCAGATTGGCTTCCGGAATTTAGCTCAATGAGAAAAGAATAAATAAAATAAATACACAATTGACTAACAGCTGAAAAAGCACTCCCATTATCACAGGAAATCAAAACAAGATTCCATAGAAATATTTGAAATCAAGAACCCTGACTGGAACACACTCTAGTGACAACCCCAGCTCTTGGTAATGTTCCTTCAGGTTGACTGCAAAAATTATCTACTGTAAAGTTCAAGGTTTAAACCTTGCACAGGAAATCTTGACAATACTAACTAATCAAGGATGAGTCAGAAAAGATGAGACATCCTGATTTACAAATGGAACATGATCAAAGCTTAAATTGGTACTGTGCACCTCCAAGTCTCTCCATTACCCATATGCTAACCTCCTCGCCTGAGGCATCCATCCATTCCTGATGGAATCAGTATTATTCACATTGCATCAGATGAAACCATTGTCTGATGCTTCACTATGATGTTGAACTACATTACTTCCCCAGTTATACTAATGAAGTGTTTTACTAATAAAATACTCTTGATGAAAGAAGTAACATTGCCTGAATGACCTTTGGATTGGTTTCTGTCTTATGATTAACGGCAGATCTAGCTAGTGACATGGAATTGAATGTTTGATCACTATTCGATTTGATCCAAATTGGCCCTCATTACCCAATCAAAGCAGCAACAGATCAAATAAAATTCACTTAAATCTGATTTCAGTGTTTTTTTCTTTGTTGGAAAGTGTGCTCCATTTTTCATGGCTTCATCTGTCATCATCACTGCAGAAGTGAACGATGAGATGAATAAATGAGAGGGAATTGCAATGACCTACTATTGATAGAGTGGTCCAGAACAACAGTCTGTCTCTGTCACATCAGATATGGCTGCCCATATTTAGACATGTTTTTTAAAAATTGAGGAGGTATCATTGAATGAGTCACAGAGTACTGGAGAAAATCAGCAAGTGGTGAATCTAAGAAAGAAACATAACCTATTGGGCAGATAGTTATGTGGCTGCCTTTATCAAAAGCAACATGTCATACTACTGTTCATTGGCAAGATGAATAAAGGCTTATAATATGTTATTGATATTTAGAAACTTGGATTCCAAAATGGTGGAAAAATGCATTTTAGTTTTCAATTTTGTAATGTCAGAAAGTCATTTCCAATAAGTCAAGTGACTTTAAATGTGTGAACAGCAAAGACAACTGGGAAGTTAATTGCTAGGGTGTTTGCTGACTCCCGTTTTATAAAATAGAGATGCATAAGTGATCCTTGACAGCAGGGATGTTGTTATGAGCAGATAAAATAGTCAGGGCTCGGGTAAAAGTCCTGAGGCCAAGACTGTTGAAGATGGGATGTTAAGTGTAATGACATGGGTAAACCTCTCTGCTAATTTAAACCAGCCACACAGAAAAAGTTCACCTCACGCCATAATCTATTAAATTTCGAATGTCAAAGAATTATCCCAGATCTCACTATTTAAAGTGAAGGTTAACAATTTTATTCTTTAAGTCCAAAAGAGTAAATTAAATAACAACTATTTATAACCCCTTTCTCTTAAACCTATCTTTTACCTCCCACTCTACACTACTGGTCCAACTAAGATTTACAAACGTAATTCAAATTTCAAGACCCATCAACTGTTGAATCTTCTATTTGTATCTTTCTCTGTAGATCTTCCTCTGTCATCTTTTCTTCAATATTCTGCTTCACAGGTCTTTCATATGAGAGACATTTCAGAGAGCTATTTGGCTGGCAGTTTATACTTGTGGATTTTCTTAGCAATTCTTCTCCTAACAGTTCAAAATGTTAAATTTTATACACCAAAATATCAGACCATTTCATTGGCTTCATGTCCTCCCAAACTGTAAAATTCAAATTTGATTGGACTTTGGTATCTGGGACATAATTTAAACTGATTGGCCAAATTTGAATTTGTTTTTGTTCGATGGCAACACATAACCAGCTACTTGTTTCAACCAAGTTCAGGACACTCTGTGCTTTCAGTCAGTCCTTGCTAGCTTCCTCTCTCTCTTAAAGCTACACTACACATCTATGACTTCATAACATAAGGTACACAATTAACTAACAAAGGAGCTGTGTGAGCAGCTTAGTTATTGTCTCTTTCTGAACTCCTTTTAAAAAAAGAAAATAGCACTGAGTTTAGAAATTTGCCAAAATGAATTGATTACAGCTATGCCAACTGAAAGAGGAGCATTAGTCTGGAGTCAAGAGTGATCCTTTGAGTGTCTGTAAGGTTATGGGGGTAACAGGGTTGAGTCTTTCTTTCTGATATCTGTACTGGGTTTATTCCAAATAATTCTTGAATTATAAAATGTAAAATATTCTTTTGCATAAGACATTTTTAAGTTCTTTTGTCAAAGCATATTGGCATTCTCTTGTGAATATGTTCAGTGACTGTCCACAATGGGAAAACAAAAAGAAAAAAGAAACAAACTATTGTTATCAAGCCCGGTGTCACTTTGGGATCTGACTTATCTAGTATTAGCTGAGTTCATAACAGTCTGATTGAAAAAAATAAAATGGTGGGCTTACTGACAGATGCAGAATCATTTGATTGATACATGTGATGCTAACACATAATTGACACAAAGCTCTGAGTCTTCAATGAGCCGAGTACATGAAACTTAAGAGATATGCTGACCTTGACTACAACTGGCAAAACAAGGATGCTTTCAATTTTTCTTTGGTAAAAATATGTATGATGAGTTGAAATGAAAACAGTTGTTAATCAACCAAGCTAATGGAGCAAATGAATAAATGGATTTAGGTCACAACCATTCATATTAATTAAGTTTGATCTGTTAACCTCTGTGTCATTTGTAATGCTGAACTAGAAGCTTCATGCAGATGAAAGAATGCTAATCTCTTAAAACAATATATACCTGTTAAAGCTATGATATTGTGCAATTTACTTTACAAGTTTTATTTGTCACTAGCACATTTGCCAACATGTAAAAGGTCAGTATTCATTGCCATTAGCCCAAGTCATCTCACATCTTGATCCTGAGCACAGAAAATTCAATATGATACAAATACGTAGATGATCCAGAGGCAATTGAGAAAGACAAATGAGAGTTTTGAAAGATGCTGCTTTTAATTTCTCCAGCTACTATGTAAGCATGTTGTTATATTGGACAAATCACCTTCAATTTTCTAATACATATAACTACAATCAAGTGAGGAGGGCTTCCCTCTTTCCTTCTCATTTGACTGCAACAGGTTCTCTGATTTTGAAACATCAGGGAATTATCATAATATCTTGCTATCCTAGACAAGTATTAATCTTCCTTTATTTCAAAAAGAATGGAGTATACACGTAAGGAGGATTTGCTAAAATGATACAAGGCACTAATCAGACCACTGCTGGAATGCTATGAATACTTTTGGAGCCTTTATTTAAGGAAAAATATGCTAGCTTGAAGGTAGCCCAGAGAATGTTTGTTATGTTTAAAGAAATATAGAAAATAGGACCAGCAGATGATAATTTAGCCCTCTTGAGCCAGCTCTACAATTCGATATGATTATAACTAATCATTTGTCTCATTACCTTTATTCCTACTTTCTCTCCATTTGGTTTGATCCTTTTAGCACTATATCTAAATCCTTCTTGAAGACAAACAAAGTTTTGACCTCAATCACTTTCTGTGGCAGAGAATTTCTACAGGCTCACCACTCTCTAGGGCAAAGAAATTTCTCCTCATCCCAGTTCTGATCGGCCTATTCTCAATCCATAGACAGCTATAGAGACGCTCTCTTATGAGGAGATATTGAGTGGATTGGTTCTGTACTCATCGGAATAGAATAAGAGGAGAGATGACCTTCTCAAAATGTGCAAAACTCTCAGGGGACTTGACCGAATATGTGCAGAAAATTTGTTTTCCCTAATGGGAGCATCTAGGACCAGAGGGCATGATCTCAGATTGAAAGGTCGTCCCTTTTAAGATAGAGAAGAGTTATTTCTTCTCTGAGAGTCATAAATCTATGGAATGCTTTACTGCAGAGGACTTTTAAGACTGAGTTGTTAAGTAGATTCAAGGCTGAGATAGACAGATTTTTATCAAGGGAATCAAGTCTCGTTGGGAAAAGGCAGAAAGTAGAGATCAGATCAGCCATGATGTCCTTCAATAGCAAAGTAGACTCGATGGGTTGAATGGCCTATATCTTATGAACTTATGACCTAATCAGACAGGAGATTCCTTCACATTCTGCAGAAGATCAAAACTTCTGGCAAGTTCGGAAGAAATGCAATCTTTATTTCTGTGGATTGTAGTGTGGAATGCATGGTAATGCAAGTCGGGGCAGTCAACTCAAGTAACTTCAGTTCCCTACACTTTTAAAATTTCAGTTCATTTTATCAGCTCACAGATTAAAAATCACTGTTTGACATAAAGCATGTTTTTGAGACATCATCTCAAATTACTTTCTCTTTGAACATTTGACAAAATTAAATTTGAACAATTTAATTAGCAATTATATCAAGCTAATATTGTTTTGAATTATCTATTTTAATTATTTTATTTAAAAGTCTGTCTTTTTTCTTCAGGACATTTGTGAATTATAAATTATATCAAATCATTCAGTGCGTTTGATAAGATGAGGTCAAAGCAATTTTCTGACGAAAATAAGGTCAGCATATTTTAGTTTTTGTCAAGATGATGACAATATGATTTGTAATTGTTATTGTACAGATTTTTGTCAAGGAGGTACCACATGATAGAAATTATAATAATGAAATGAGACATATTGGCATTTTTATATATTTCATACAGGAGGAAACAGAAGATCTTTACAACTAAGAACAATGTTTTACTTTTGAAATTGGTCCAGCTGATCTAAAAATTATTTAGCAATCATAGAAACCCATTTTTTGAAAGACCAAAATGGAAAGCAAATCATGAATTATCTTATTACAGTCCCATAGATTTTGACCAATCATTGACCCTGAGCTACACAGGCTAAATGAGATGACCTCTATGTCTTCTGTAGTGGTCCAAGAAAATGAATGACCTAAGAACAGATATTACTTCTATATGCTGTGTCCCTAGCAAAACTCAGAAGCGACACAACACCAAGTTTATTTGAAATCACAAGCTTTCAGAGCAATGCTGTTTCATCAGGTGAAGCACTTTACCTGGTGAAGGACCAGTGCTCTGAAATGTCATAATTTCAAGTAAACCTGTTGGACTATAAACTGATGTTGTGTGACTTCTGACTTTTTCCATCCCAGACTAACGCCAGCACCTCCACATCATGACTGGTGAAATTAAAATCAGTGAGAATCAGGGCAAACTGTTTGGAGTCCTACCTGGCATCTAGCAAGATGGTTGTAGTTGTTAGAGTACACCAGGACATCTCTGCAGGAGTTCCTCAGGGTAGTGTCATAGGCCCAACCATCTTCAGCCGCTTCATCAATTCCCTTCTTTATAAGGTCAGATATTGGAATAAACAATCATCAGCGAACAATGTTCAGCACCATTCACGACTCCTCAGATACTGAAGTGGTCCATATTTAAATGCAACATGATCGGGGCAATAGCCAGCCTTGGGCTGACAGGTGGCAAGTAACATTTGTGCCACACATATGCCAGGCTATGACAGTCACCAGTAAGAGACAATCTAACCACTGACCCTTGACATTCAAGAGTGTTACCATCACTGAATCTCCCACTATCAACATCCTGGAGGTTATCATTGACCAGAAACTCAACTGGCCGTGTCACATAAACACAGTGGCTACAAGAGCAGGTCAGAGACAAGTAACTGGTCTATTTGATTTTTGACCTTCCAAAGCCTGTTCACCATCTGCAAGGCATAAGTCAGAAGTGTGTTGGAATACTCCCCATTTGCCTGGATGGGTGCACTCCAAGAACTCTCAAGAGGCTTGACACCATCCAGGACAAAGCAGCCCATTTGATTGGCACCACATCTGCAAGCATCCACTCCACCACTGATGCTCAGTAGCAGCAATGTGTACTGTCTACAAGAGGCAATGCAGAAGTTCAACAAAGATCCTCAGACAGCACAATCTCAGAAACACTTCCATCTATAAAGACAAGGGCAACAGAAATATAGTAACACAACCACTTGCAAGATGTTCTCCAAGCCACTCACCACCCTCAGTTGGAAATATATCGCTGTTCCTACACTGTCATGGGATCAATATCCTGGGATTCCTTCCCTAAAGGCATTGTGGACAGCAGCGGTTCAAGATAGCAGCTCACTATCAGGTTCTCAAGGGCAACTGGACAGGCAATAAATAGTAACCAGCCAGCAATGCCCACATCCTACCATTGTGAATCAAGTATAACCAAGTCAAACCAATCAGCAGGTAATAGGAACTAGGTGGGCTACATATCAACTAATTGAAGAAGTGGGAGTGGAAAAACAAAACAACAGGTTAAGAATACTCCAAAGTAGCATTATAGAATGAGGTGAAGAGAATAGAGGAAAAATGAAACCTATGATAAATCCCAGAAGAATCCTAGTACAGTGTAAACTTCTACAACTGGATAGAAAAGCAATGTGCTATTTTCACTGGAAAATGCTGTAAATAAAACATAACACTTCAGAGGGGCTTCAGAAATGAAAATATACATTTTCTATGTGTAGCAGAGTAAATAAAAGGGTGAAAAATAATTACAGTGTTTCAACTTGAAATTGATATCATGACAGCTATCTCCAAACTGAGATTACTCAGCTATCACTGATATACAGGAAATTAAAAATTATATGGAAAGTGATGTTATTCTTCGATGCGTAGGGTGATGGCAAAGATTGTGGGTGAATTCTTGGACATGGGTGAGCGTACACTGGGGTTTATGGAGATGACATCTTTGGTGGAGAGGGTGGACAAGGGTTTGTAGAATAAGACAGGTGAGAGATTTTCTGTGGCACACCTTCCCAATGCCAGGTCACCATGCTCCATCCTTCTCAATGACTAATCACAGTCACCCCACATCTGCATCCACCTATCACAATCCCACCTACCTTTCCCCCAATTCCATGCCCCCATTTATTTCTCAACCCCCTTCCCCTTTCCCCTGTCCTGATGAAATGTCAACCCCTCCTTCTCCTCTGATGCTGCCTGACCTGCTGTGCTTTTTCCAGCTCAGCTCTTTATCCACTTCACCATACTACTCATACCATGTGGCTAGTCTTACAAAGTTTGATGTGTATCAGACTTAATAGTTTGGGCTTTCGGTCAGAGAGATAAGTGAAGGTAAAAACTTCCATTTACAGTTTAATAATCGTTTTATACATTTTTCTATTTTTAATGTAATTGACTGGTCAAACTAAAAGTGTAATTATTACAGTTTATATACTTTGTTAAAAGTAAAGTTGCATAGTTCCATTGGGCTGCTCTTTTATTTTGTTTACTCATGGGATTTGGGCATCACTAACTGGTCAGCATTTATTGCCTGTCATTAGTTGCTCTTGAGAAGTTGGTGGTGAACTGCCTTCTTGAATGCCGCAGTTCAAATGTTATAGTTTGACCCATGATACCCTTAGGGAGGAAATTTCAGGATTTTGACCCAGCAACAGCGAAGGAAGGGATATATGTTTCCAGTCAAGATGATGAGTGACACAGAGGGGAACTTGCAAGTCGTAGTGTTCCCAAGTACCTGCTGCCTCTGACCTTCTGGATAGAAGTGGACCTGGGTTTGGAAAGTACTCCTTAATAGTCTTTGGTGAATTTATGTAGTCCAACTTGAGGATAGTATGCAGTGCTGCTACTGAGCATCAGTGGTGGAGGGTGGGGAATGTTTGTGGATGTAGTGTCAAGTTTGCTGAGTGTTGTTGGAGCTGCACATCCTGGCAAGCGGGGAGTATTTCATCATACTCCTGATCTGTACCTTGAAGATGGTGAACAGGTCTTGGGAAGTCAGAACATGAACCAGGCAGCAATGCTGAATACTAAAAAAAGTAGAACACTGGGAACTCCAAGGACAACTGGAAAAATCATTGCTGTTAATGATACAAATTAAACCACTACAATCTCTGATTTAAACTGCATTCAAGGAGCTGCTAAGGACTTTAAACTGTATATTTGTTTCAACTGGATTCACCCCATAAACACAGTGGCTACAAGTGCTTGGAATACTGCAGCAAGTAACCTCCTGGCTCCCCAAAGCTTATCCATATCTGCAAGGCACAACTCAAGCATGTGATAGAGTACTCCCCACTTGCCTGGATGGGTGCAGCTCCAATAACATTCAAAAGGCTTGATACTGTTCAGGATAAAGCTGCCCGCTTGATTGGCACTACATCCACAAACATCCACTCCCTCCACAACTGATGCTCAGCAGCAGTGTGCACTGTCTACAAGATATGCTGCAGAAATTCACCAAAGATCCTTAGTCAGCACCTTCCAAACCCATAACCACTTGCATCTAGAAGGGCAAGAGCAGCAGATACATGGGAACATGTTTTAAAAAATTCTCAAGGTCAGGTTCGTAGGAGAGTAGTCCGACACAGAACAAACGACCAAGAGGCGAGTCTGCTAGAATATGGGCATTTTATTCCCCGCAGCGTCGCCACAACCAGGTCTCATACAACGGGTCTGGCTTATACTCACTCTACATGTTACCGGAACTGGGAGCCGTCAGTTCTCGTAGAGCGGTTGCCAACAACCCACGCTCGGCGGTTAAACGTAACCCCGGAGCAGACTCACCGAACTGGAGACTTTTCCAGCTGATATACTCTTTTCCAGATATAAACATTCATGTGAACAGCAGAGCAAGGCTAAAAAAACACATTCCATTCTGGTTACATACAGATAAGAAGTTTCACACGGGGAGGTGTGTAATAAGATTCACACGGGACTAAGCAACACCTCCATTCCGGTTAGATTCACACATGTATTGGGACATAATTTTTAACCGTTTCACCACATTCCACTGCTTGGCCCAATACATGTGTTACATTATGATTCACACATGTATTGGGACATAATTTTACACCACATTCCACTGCTTGGCCCAATACATGTGTTACATTATGCTTAATTCAGTTCAATTCGTTTCAGTTAATTTCAGTTCAGTCAATTCAGTGTAGTTCAATTCAGCTCAGTTCAGGTCTGTTCAGTTCAATTCAATTGTGTTCAATTCAGTTCCGTCCATTTCAATTCAATTTAGCTCAGTTCCATTTTGTTCCGTTCAATTTGATTCACTTCAGTTCCACTCAGTTCAGTTCAGTTCAATCCCATTCAATTCTGTTAACTCCGCTTCAGCTTTTTGGACATGCCCACATCCTCCGCTGTACCCCAGGCAAGGGGTTCTTCGGCAGGACTGGGATCCTCTCAAGGGTGGACAGCAGCGACCCTGGGGTTTCTCCGGTCGCCCCCCACCATTTCTCAAACAAACTGCCACGTACATGCCCACATCCATGCCATCCCGGGACGGTCGGGACCTCCACAGTTTGTTCTTCTGGTTTCTTAGTCTTTTTCCAAAACATTGTTCTGTATCAAAATCTCTCCTCAATTGCGATTGACCCTGCTCGACTACGCCAAATGTTTTAAAAAATTCTCAAGGTCAGGTTCGTAGGAGAGTAGTCTGACACAGAACAAACGACCAAGAGGCGAGTCTGCTAGAATATGGGCATTTTATTCCCCGCAGCGTCGCCACAACCAGGTCTCATACAACGGGTCTGGCTTATACTCACTCTACATGTTACCGGAACTGGGAGCCGTCAGTTCTCGTAGAGCGGTTGCCAACAACCCACGTTCGGCGGTTAAACGTAACCCCGGAGCAGACTCACCGAACTGGAGACTTTTCCAGCTGATATACTCTTTTCCAGATATAAACATTCATGTGAACAGCAGAGCAAGGCTAAAAAAACACATTCCATTCTGGTTACATACAGATAAGAAGATTCACACGGGGAGGTGTGTAATAAGATTCACACGGGACTAAGCAACACCTCCATTCCGGTTAGATTCACACATGTATTGGGACATAATTTTTAACCGTTTCACCACAGAACACCACCACTTGCAAGTTCTCCTCCAAACCACTCACCACCCATACTTAAAAATATATTGCCATTCCGTCGCTGTCGCTGAGTCAAAATCCTGAAATTCCCTGCCTAAAAGCATTGTGGATCAAGCTACAGCAAGTGGACTGCAGAAGTTTAACAAGGCAGCATGCCACCACCTTCTCAAGGGCAACTAGGGACAGACAATAAATGTTGGCACAGCCAGCGATGTCACATCTCAAACATGACTTTTATAAAAAGAGAGCTTTGTTCCTTTTTGAGAGATCAAGTAAGCACTTTGTCCACCTGGTTCTTCTCCCAAGAGCTGTTCTTTGAAATACAAGCTTGATTTCTTGCATTCTGTCTGTAGAACCTCTGTTTCTTTAGTTTTGCTGATGTAGGTGAGGTTCTATTATCAATATTTAAGCAGCTTCACAAAGTTATACATCAGATACAGATGACACAGGTTTCTTCATTCCCAACTGAGTTGACTGATTTCAGTACCTTTGAGTAAAATGCTAATTTTTGGGTTAGTCTGTCTTTGTTTACTTCACACTGATTTTTGACTTGGCTGACCTATAGCCAAATAATTGCTGTGGGCTGTTTTAAAGTTTTTTTTAAAAATGCCTGAGAATTAAAATGAGGGAATAGAATTAAAAAGTCATAAGTCCCTATTTTATTCATAGTATGATGCCTTCCTGTATCCCCCTTAATCATTGTGTTTCAATACCAGTGTGTCTCTTTCAGTTCTTACTTAACCCATCTTTGTAAACTCTCTGAGCGAGACCATCACTTTGACACCAATTAGTGTTACATTTCTGCAGCAAGTTTACACTAAATTAGAATTATACTGAGGCAGTTGAACCTCAATGTAATTTGGGTTATAATTGTAATTGTCACTTTTAGAATACTGCATCCTTTAATAAGAAGGACGTTATTAAACTTGAGAGAGTACAGAAAAGATTTACAGGGATGTTGCTGTGACTGAAGGGCTTGAGTTATATGGAGAGGCTGAAGAGGCTGGGGCAATTTTCTCCAGTATTGGATGCTGAGTTGTGACTTTATCGAGGTTTATAAAATCATGAGAGGCATGGATAGGGTGATTTTTTTCCTAGGGGAGGTGAGTCCAAAACTGAGAGGGGAAAGATTTAAAAAGGACCTGAGGTGTAACTTTTTCACACAGAGGTTGGTGCGTGTAGGGAATGAGCTGCCAGAACTAGTGGTGGAGGCTGGTACAATTACAACATTTAAAAGGCATTTGGATGGGTATACAAACAGGAAGAGTTTAGAAGATTATGGGCCAAATACTGGCAAATGGGACTAGATCAGATTGGGATGTCTGGTTGGCGTGGACAATTTGGACCGAAGAATGTATAACTCTATGACTCATGCCAATTAAGTTTCTCACATAGAAGATGCAACTGGTAATCTGAAAACCTCAACTGGAATTAACCAGAATGTAGATGAAAGAACAGTATGCTAATCCCTGGAACCTCAAATTTATTTTTGCTGTGCATTAATACGGATCAATTTTTTAAAAATCAAAACAATAGTATTCAGGTCACTTAGGTGACAGCACAGATGAAACATTGTGCCAGATTCCACCCAACTGTAGCTATTTGTTCAAAGCTCATGAAAACAACTCAAACTAATTGGAGGCCCACACGTGACATTTACTTTCTTTGCTTATGTATGCAAAATTTCCTCAACAAATTTCATTTTATTTGATAACTGAGTTGTGACTTTATCGAGGTTTATAAAATCATGAGAGGCATGGATAGGGTGATTTTTTTCCTAGGGGAGGTGAGTCCAAAACTGAGAGGATCCATATTGACAGGATCCATATTGACAGTTCGTGATTAAAGTTTGTTTTCCTGGGGGTTCACTGACTATGCTTTATTATAAAATCTCGACGATTCCCCACATCAAAGATAAAGACTAATGTTTAATTTATATTTGAGGCTTATCCCATTTGTCTTTAATTTGAACAATTGATACCCTGCAAAATGTTAGCGGAGTTTCTGTTTCTGATTTGTGGTGAATTATGGTCTTTCTGCTGTCTCTTTCTAAACAATTTTTTAAAAAATATAGCTGGCCAACGTCTCTCATCCAAATCCATCTTCTACAGTATAATACTCTTGGATATCATGGACCCAAAGTTATAGCCTATGTGCTCTGTAGGCAAGTGAACATCATTAAGTGTAACAACTAGTCTCTGGGAAAGGATCCCCAATTATTTATAATCCTTTCCCTTATGTGATACATTTCTCTTTTCCAAATCCAATCTATTTGTTCTAAAAGGAACCAATTTACCCAGACTTTATTGACTTAAAGAAAGGTACAAGTTTATTAGTTATTAAAATGTAGGGAAAAATAAAATACTAACAGATTAGAAATGAGAAGCAATGAAAAAGATAAGAGTTTTAAAGCAACGATCAGTCTTTGGTTTAGCTGTGCAAAATAGATGGCAGTAAGTTGTGGTCATTAATTTGGGTGATTTCAGTTGCACTGCCTCTGGCAGTTATGCAGCTGGCTTGAAATTCTGTGAGCTGCAGAGAAGGCAAAATAAATTGTTTTTTCTATTCAACAAGAGCTTTGGACTGACAACTTGCTGCCAGCAATTAGAAAAAGAGAGAGAATATCAGAGACTTTCCTTTTCACCTGCAAGTGCAGAAGTATCTAGAATAAACTCTCAGCTATAACCTTCACAGTACTCTACAGGAGAAAGTGAGGACTGCAGATGCTGGAGATCAGAGCTGAAAATGTGTTACTGGAAAAGCGCAGCAAGTCAGGCAGCATCCAAGGAGCAGGAGAGTTGACGTTTCAAGCATGAGCCCTTCTTCAGGTATTAAGGAAAGTGTGTCCAGCAGGTTAAGATAAAAGGTAGGGAGGAGGGACTTGGGGGAGGGGCGTTGGAAATGCGATAGGTGGAAGGAGGTTAAGATGAGGGTGATAGGCCAGAGTGGGGGTGGGGCGGAGAGGTCAGGAAGAAGATTGCAGGTTAGGAAGGTGGTGCTGAGTTCGAGGTTAGGACTGAGACAAAGTGGGGGGAGGGGAAATGAGGAAACTGCAGAAATCTGAGTTCATCCCTTGTGGTTGGAGGGTTCCTAGGCGGAAGATGAGGCGCAGGTCCTTGGACTCTTCCATCACCAGAACCATAGCAACATGACGGTTGGAGGAAGAGCACCTCATCTTCCACCTAGGAACCCTCCAACCACAAGGGATGAACTCAGATTTCTCCAGTTTCCTCATTTCCCCTCCCCCCACCTTGTCTCAGTCCCAATCCTCGAACTCAGCACCACCTTCCTAACCTGCAATCTTCTTCCTGACCTCTCCGCCCCCACCCCCACTCCAGCCTATCACCCTCACCTTAACCTCCTTCCACCTATCGCATTTCCAACACCCCTCCCCCAAGTCCCTCCTCTCTACCTTTTATCTTAGCCTGTTTGGCACGCTTTCCTCATTCCTGAAGAAGGGCTCATGCCCGAAACGTCGATTCTCCTGCTCCTTGGATGCTGCTTGACCTGCGCTTTTCCAGCAACACATTTACAGCACTCTACAGGCCTAGCACTCCAGACTAGCATGCACACCTAAAATACATCGCATATGCACATGCAAATACAGACAAGCAAAAGTACATCTTGTTTTTTTACCTCCTCTTGTTCATTCATGACAGGGACGAACATAGACATAGCTTTCACCCTGACATCTTCAATTCATCTCACAATATGTCTGCAGTCTAATGATCTAAATCACTCAAGATGGTTCAGATTTTTCTCTTACATTTCTTCTTGTGAAATAATTGTCTGAAATTTGTTGACACTCTTCCAGATGCAATATTCCACAGGCTTTCACATGCACTTCACACAGAAAATTTCCAGAAAGTCAGTGTTTGCTCAGCAATCTCTGACTTGCATATTTGTTTGAAAACTAGACCACCTGTTTCAGATCAGATTAGATTAGATTAGATTCCCTACAGTATGGAAACCTTTTACTGAAAGGTTCAAAATGTCAGTAATTCAGGGCTATGATCCAGTACTATGATGTATGCCATATTGGTCTGATCCTTCACAAAATGCAAGAGTGGCAATATTCACAATTATAAATTGCATCTTGAATGTAAGATCTGCTAAATTATGGGAATGCATGAGATGCAGTTTTAAAACTGAAGATTACATGAAGGCTTTTTGTCATGGCATGGGAAAACAGTAAACTTGAAATAGATTGACAGTCCTACAATTTGCAATGGAATCTGGCGCCAAGCAGTGAACTCCATCGTACAGTTGGATAGCGTAAATAGCTCACAAGGTAACAAGTGCAGCATATTCTTTGGCTTCTGTTCCCAATTCTCACAGATAATTGACAGCTGCATCCTGACAGGCAGGGTACACAGCCATCCTCTGGGAAATATGCCCTGATGCTCACATTCATTTTAACACCCATCAAACAGAAAGTCAGCTGCAACTTGCCCACAGATTCAATTTGTAATTTCAAAAAGGAATGTCTGTGTTGTCACTATTGCATGTCATATCTGTTGCCAAATAGAAATATTTGAAATTTTTTAAACATACAAAAACATGGCTGCAAATCTATTGTGGCCTGTTATGTTCTTCCATTCACTAAGGAATGTCAAGGTCAAGAAGATTTTCATTCACATTGCAGGGCTGGACATCAGTCTGTGTTCATTTTTCTTTGCCTCATTCATAAATGGAAATTTTAAAAACTGTGTCCCTTACTTGTGGACTTCTGCCCAAGGGAAAACATGCTCTCAGCATTGTCACCTTTTAAGTCCTCACAGGATATATACATCAACAAGATAATCTTTCATTCTTTAAGAATCCAATGGGTATCAGTCAATCCTGTTCAACTTTTTCTGATAAGCTAAAACTTCATGCCAGCAATCATTTGAGTGAACCATCTCATGCGCCGATATCCTTTCTTACATGGGCTACAAAGCTGTGCACAATACTACAGAATGTAACTAAAGCCCTGGACAGTTACCACAAAGTTTGTCTACTTTGTGAAAGCAAAAGAAAGTAAGATTGGTGCTGATATTCTCGTGGCCAGAAAATTGTTTCTGAGTGCAGGCTGGAATTGTCTAACAGGATCATGTGGAATCATCAATGTAGCTGACCATGTGACTAGCTGGAAAATTGAATTTTCCAATGTGCAATTCCCCTGTGTCTTGAACTCTCCAAAAGAATCCATCAAAGTTAATACACTTTGAGGGAGTTTGCTTCACTTAAGCTTAATTGTTACCAGGAACAATTTTTAGTGAATAAACAATTAGTCTAAGTGCTGGATAAATATTAAGTTGGTTCACCACTTACTCCCCTGCCCTCTGTAAAATACTTCCCCTAACCCGTTGCATCACCCTGGATCCATGACGACCAAACTCTGGCCGGAACAGCCCTTCCCTCAGACCTACAGTAGCCTAATGCTAATGCAACCAGAATATATATTGCATATGTCTCTGTAGGGCAACCAACAGAGTTGGTACTTGCAGGAGAAGGTAGCCTGTATCTTAAAGGAATGCACCAGGACAGATGGACTTTTTCTGTCCATTTTGACATCCATGGGGAGGAGGACTTAAGCTCACGAATAGTCAAAAAAAATCCCAGGAACAAGTTTATTGCAGTAGGACCATTTGGAATCAAGTGCCAGAGTGGATACCCGATAGGCCTCAGTTTAAACATTTTTCTTTAAATCTACTTCAATAGAGAGGTTGTTGGAGCCTATAGAATCAATTCCTTTCCCTGGCAAAAAAATTGGGCCTACATAAGGTTATCAGCAGAAGGCAATGTTAGGAGTGAAATTAAGTGATATTTGGCTATACAGGCATGGGCCTCAGGTTAAAACTGCAATTAAGGTGAATTACTTTATTGGAACCTGATTTATTGCAGTTTAAAATAACAGCATTCTTCTTAATCTGGATGTTTTTCTGTCTGTTTAATAAGCCAGATTGTAGCCAGAAAGAAGTCAGTGTGATCTGTGGGAAAAGATCTCTGTGGCTAATTCAACTGTATGCCTGCATGTTTGTAACAAGCCTTGAAGCTGCAATAACAAATAACAATAATTTATATATTCTTGAGTTTTGTGCTGATGTTTAACTGGCGTATAGGGAAAGAGTAAAGATCCCACAATGGATCACTGGAGCATGCAGCCGATAATTTGTTTTCAGACCGAAAGGTTTCCATTTATAGCTAGCTTCTGTTTCCTGTTTTTAAACCAATTCCGTATCCAGTGCTACAGTTTATCTTCTATTCCAGGTTGGACTGATATTCAGAACTACATGAAAATATAATATCCACTGTGGGCTCTTTACAATTTTAATTCAATGCCAGTCAGAGATTTTGTTGAAGGTCTTGTGAAAATCTCCAAAATATACTAGTTACTTTCCTTGTTTGCCACATAAATGGTGCTTAAAATGTCCAGAAGATTTGTTAAATATTATCTTCTGACTGGCAGACACGTTGACTATTCTTTGAAATATTTGTCTTTTTTCCCAAGTGTTCATGTTTCACTTCTAGAGACTTAGATAATTAGTTATAGTCCACAAAGAACTATCGACGTCTCCCTCCATTAGAGAGAAGCAATTGATTATGTTGCTCAAACCACTTGATTCCACGTCAAATTTAAACAAGGCAAAGAGGCACACCCCCTATGAATCAACACAACTGGTATGGGGATTGAGCCTGTGCTATTGGTATCATTCTGCATCATACTGTAATCATCTGAGCTTACTGAACCCAATGGCAGAACTCATGTAGATCTTGAGAACAATAAAATTGAGTTGTCTCTCAGATCTTCTGTGAATAATGCAGCTATATTAGTCAGTTGCTAATTCTCTGGATCCTCCTCTGAATTTAATGAACTTACAAAATGTTAAGGAGAGTTCACTAATTCCATCATCTACCTTTCTGCAGTCCTAAAAATATTGCACAAATAAATTATGTTTGTCCCCATGTACTATTTGTGCACAGGGACAGACATAATCAGTTGTGGGTGGATATTTCGCAGAAATTACACAGCTATAAATGTTCTGTATATTATTGCTTAATATTTGCATTCCTTCATTTAAAATATTAATATTCATGTGGGAAGTTAATTTCTAATTGGCACTTCTCATTTCTTGCAAAGTCGTTGAGCAGAATCTTCAGCTTTTTGTTCTAAGTGTGATACTGGACTTAAAAAGGAAGTGTTTCCCCATTACTGTATCAGGTGGCTGTTGGATGTTCTAGTGGTCTTTTCCTGTGATCTCTTCCTGGGTCACTGTGTAGAAAGCTGCCAGCTGGTCATAGTCACTATGAGCTGCAGTGCCACATTGGAGATGGTGGCTGCTAGTGGCACTGTTACCCAGAAGTCCAGGGACAGCAGCACAGTAGGTACCTTTATAGGTGAATCACAGGGGGTGAATCCTGTGGAGAGAGGATGTTTGGAGGAGTTAGAATCAAGGGAAGGCCAGTTGGTTTTCAGTGGCCCTCTTCTCCTCTCTCTCATCTTTACCCTGATCATCCCCAGAGTGAGGCATCTCAATCCATATGCCCCTCTAAACAAACCAAGCAGGCAGTCGCTCCATTTGACCAGTCGCAAAGCCTTCCAGTGTCTTCTTCTGCATTTCTGAAGTTAATTGCCAACATTTGTTGAAGAGACCCTCAAATAGTCATTGAGTGATGATTAATGTCCTCGCTTGGTGGATGGAAGGAAGGCCATCCCACTCAGAACTTAGTTTCTGTGGTGGCCAAAGGCTGTGGCAATCTCCTCACTGCAATTATCTCCCCTCCCAAGGTGTTCTGTGCTGTTTTTTAGGAGAGAAAGTTCCAATCTAGTAGTTATCATCAGATTTAATAGCACTACTACTTATAGAATGTGGGTATCATTGACAAGGTCTGCATTTATTGCCCTTTGAGAAGGTATTTTGAGCTTTTCCTTAAACTTAGAATTAGAATTAAGTTTAGTGTCACATGTAGTCAAGTACAGGGATTTTAGAGTAGAGTGAAAAGTGTATATGTCACCATTCTCTGGCAGCAACTTAGGTACTAGGTACACAATCTTAAGCATAAATTAGAAAATAAAGAAATAAAATTTAAAGATTAGCATTACGATCCTTCTTAGGTGCTTAGCCATGGGCCTGGATCTGGGCTTTTCCACCCCGAACGCTGAGACCATCACCAGGGCGAGTCCCCTCGCTGTGCCACCATCGCAGAAGCGTTTTGCCATTCTTCAGTACCATCTTGCCTTTACCAGCGACATCACACCATGAGACTGTGCTCGGACGATCTCACCACTCAACCACCGCTGAAGCTGTCAGGTGCTGTCCACAGTAAGTAAGGTAAGTAAGGAACTGCACAGCAGGTCAGGCCGCATCCAGGGAACAGGAGATTCGACGTTTCGGGCACAGGCCCTTCTTCAGATTCATTCCTGAAGAAGGGCCTGTGCCCGAAACGTCAAATCTCCTGTTCCCTGGATGCTGCCTGACCTGCTGTGCTGTTCCAGCAATAAAGTTTCAACTTTGATCTCCAGCATCTGCAGACCTCACTTTCTCCTCCAAGTAAGGAACTGCGGCAATCCATGTCATGTCGATACACCTCTTAGGAGTTCCACGATTTTCCTTCATTCTGATACAGTTCCAAATCAAGATGGTGCCTGATTTGGAGGGGAATTTGAGGTGTTAGGTTTCCCATGTGACATGCCTTTGCTTCTAGGTGTTGCATGTTGCAAGTTTTGAAGTGACTGGCAAAGGATACTAGATGTATCCTTTGCTGTAATGTGTCTTGTAGAGATTTACATTTCAACAGAGCAGAGGGCCCATTTCTGAATACAAAGGAAATCAAAATTCTTATCATTAGACTCAGTTAAATTTGACTGATGGAATACCCTCTTGGTCATATCACAAAACACTCATGTTTCGGGCAAATGTGCCTTTGCACCACCTCTGGTATATTTCAAGTGAATCTGCACCTCCTAATTGAGGGTGTATTCTCATCTTGCGTTACTGATAGAAAAAGCACTTCAAAACAGTTTGGCAACAGAACAGAACATAACAAATTAGGAGCAGGAATAGAATATGTTTTTCAGCCTGCCTCCCATTCAATAAAATTCTCAGCTGATCTGATTGTGGCCGTGTCTCAGTTTTCCAGTCTGCTTCCTATACTCTTGACTTCCTTGCCAATCAACAACCTGTCTAACTCAGTCTTGAATATAAAGTCATACAGCATGAAAACAGACCCATCAGTCCAACTTGTCCATGCCAACCAGATACCCAGAATTAATCTAGTCCCATTTGCTAACATTGGGGCCATCTCCTTCCTATTCATGTACCCGTCCAAATGTTTTTTAAGTGTTGTAATTGTACCAGCCTCCACCACTTTCTCTGGCAATTTATTCCACGCACACACTACCCTCTGCGTGAAAAAGTTGGCCCTCAGTTCCCTTTTAAATCTTTCCCCTCTCACCTTAAACCTATGCCCTCTAAGTTTGGACTCTCCTACCTTGGGAAAAATAACATGAATGTTTACCCTATCCATGCCCCTCATGATTTTATAAATCTCTATAAGGTCACCCCTCAGCCTTTGACACTACAGGGAAACAAAGCCTCAGCCTATTCAGCCTCTCTCTAGTGCTCAAATCTTCCATACCCGACAACATCTTTATAAATCTTTTCTTAATCCTATCAACTTAAACAACATTTTTCCTATAGCAGGAAGACCAGAATTGAGTGTAGTATTCCAAAGTTACCTAACCAATGTCCTGCACAGCTGCAACATGATGTCCCAACTGCTACACTCAATGCACCGACCAATGAAGGCAAGCATACTGAATATTTTTAATGATCCAACCTTAACAGCATTTTGGAAAGAGAATTCCAAATACTAATGACTGTCTGAAAGGGAAAAAATATCCAATTCCACTCCATCGTAGTTAGGACAACCTTTAGTTTGAAACCATGTTCCTTAATTCTAGATTTGCAAGAGGAGAAATATCCTCTCAGCACTTAGCGTGGCAAGTTCCCTCAAAATTTTCTCTTCCAATAAGATCCCTCAGTTTTCTAAATTCCAGTGTATATACACCAAACACATGTTTAAACATGAATTGAAACATTCAAACTTAAATATTTTCGTAAGGTCCCTTAACTGTGTATACTTTGACAGCTGTCAAAAAGCAGGTAGTTAAAATAGTGGCACCTGAATGAGAGAATGCACTAAATGTGCAGCAATAAGCGCTGTTGGAAATATATATGTTTCAAGACAATTTGAAAAATTGGAAGATTATGAAATGGTTTGGACATTTTCTGGAATGAAAAGTGTACATCACGTGTTTTTATCAAAAAAATGAAGTCAGCAATTTTGTGTGTTCTGTAAGCCACCAGCTGATTAAAATAAATTAACTGACTTTGGGGAAGACAAGCAATGCTTTCAAGCAGATAAGAAATGGTGTTCATGGCACTTAATCACCAGAAGAGCTAATTTGGTAAAGACTAGGGGACTTTTTTGCTAATGGTTGTCCAGTGAACCGTCCTCGACTTAGTTTTCTGTTTCACTGACCTAATTCAGGTCAAAACCAATATATCCCAGAGGCTGAATGACTCTCTCCTGAAATTCATCATCGACTGATTGGAATCTGATTTATGTTTCAAATACCACTGTTCTGACTGCATCATAGAATCTGAAATACTGGACCATGACCACTTTCAGATGACCAGATCCAGGATGATTACAAACTGAACTAAACATCTTCCATTCGGCTACAGCTGTCAGCAACTCAATTTTGTTGACAGGAAACCCAGTGGACTGTGAGAATCAACACATTCTATCTATTTCTGGGTACATGGACATCAGGAATTGTTTTAGGGCTTTACCTTTATTGTTAAAAACCCATAATCTATGCAGAGATAATTGCCTTTTTCTGTGTTAATTCAGTGTGTCTGTGTTTTGGATTAAGGGGATATAACTTTAATTTGGATCATAACTTAAACATTTACTAGGGTTTGCTCCTTGATAATGTTTTGTCTCTAACAGGTTATTTTGAGTTCATTAAAGAAGCCTGGTGAAAATCTATTTTATTCTGGATAGTTGTCATCATCAGCAAACACTTGCTGATGAGCATGGTTGTCCACTTTCTCTATCACTGGTCAGGGGTTAGGTGAATCAGTGGAGGGATGATGAGCCCAATCCTAGAGCCATATCTCTGACCACATATTTGGTCAGTGTTTTGGGGAGGTGGAATGGCTTCTTGGTCTTCAGATCACTTGCATTCTTTCTCCAGTTCCTTTTCCCTATTTCCTCTGGCTGACAAAAGATTTAAAAGAACTGTCCCCCTTAATAAAGAGGTTCCAATAGATGGCAAAATATAAAAAACACATTCAGTTCTTTGTAAGAGCACTACTGGATATGAAAAAGAAAAATGCAAGGGACTCCTTCGGATCAGTTTCTTCTGAGCGAGGGTCTCCCAGGCATTAACGTTGATGTTCCGTTTCTTGAGGTAAGCCTTCAGACGGTCTTTGAAGTGCTTCCTTGGTCTTTTTCACATTCAAGTGCCTTCCTTCAGCTGGGTAAAGAAGATTTGCTTTGGCAGTTGGAACTCAAGCATTCTGAGCATGTGGCTGGCCCAGCAGAGTTGGTTTTAGATGGTCATGGCATTGTTGCTGATGCTATTAGCTGCTTCAAGGAGACTGATGTAAGTATGCCTGTCTTCCCAGTTGATGCAAAGAATTGGTCTCAAACAGCATTAATGGTGCTTCACCGGGGATTATCTTCTGGACAGTAGCACAGAAAAGATACAATTGGCCATTTTGAATTGCATTATTTTCAACATCCACTGATCCAGTTCCTTTAAGGAAGGTAGGATTAACATTTTTCCCATGATACATTTCTCATGTTACCAGAATCAAATTTACAGGGGATTGCCAATTTATGAAAACCTGATTTATAAATGGTCATCATTATGAGTGCGATCCCAAACGGGTGTAATTTTAAATACGTAGCATTCTAACATATGAATGGCTGCTTTGCCTTGTCCTCTTTTGGGTTCCAACTTGCGAACAAACCCCAGAAGGGAACTTGTTCACAACTCAGGGTCTGCTTGTGCTGTGTATTTCAAACATGCATCTGAACTAGCAGCTAGGCTGATGCTCAGCAAGACAGTATACTTCACTTTTAAAACCATGTCTCTGTACTATGGAGGAAATAATTCCAAACATTTTAAGTACTTATTTCTTTTTGAGTCTACACTGTTTTCTGATACCTATGACACAAGGATTATTCATTTGGATAACCATGACAAAAGAAGATTATTATTTTGATGAAATAATTTATTCTAGACAGTGTATATTTCAATTAGCTTAAATTCCATTTTTATCCATTGTATATCTGACTACTAGTAATTTTTAGTATTGAAATAGTAAGATCTGTTTGTCAACTTAAAGATTAAGGTGGATTCTGGCCACATGGTACAGGCTAAAGTCACATATGATTCCTGTGAAGTATACAATGCATATCCTGAAAGATTCATTTTTTTTGTTGTGACACAGTCTCCTGAACCTGGTCTATCTTTTCCATTTTCCTGTTCTGGTTCACGTAATGCAATTAATTTCCATGGAACATTGTGTTCATTGAACTTTAATGATTTTCCTTGCCTTCCAAAGATAAGCACATTGTCGGTCAACTTGCAACTCTAGTACCGCCTTGGCTCAGTAGATTACGCAAACAATCAAACAGTATATACAATGCTCATTTACTGCTTTGCTAGGTGCTCAGTCCAGGATCTGTTGGTAGAATGGAAGATTGAATTTAATAGTTGCAGCAAGGATAAATTATAATGTCTATATACCTATCTAAGTCAAATAATTGCTACTGCTGCAATTATTATGGGGCCAGATTTTAAAGTTACAATGAGGTTATTTGTGCTTGCTGTTATTTATGCACTAATTATGTGATAACTTCAGGTAGATTGTTTTCATTTAAAAAATATGCTGACTTCATAAATTATATTTAAGCACTTACAAAGGCCCAAAACAGTTTCATACACACTTTGCAGAAAATAGTGGAGTTTTGACATTCCTCATTAGAGCTTCAATCAAAAAGGCATTTTGCACAACAACCTCAAGTGGATTTTGTTTTTATTTCAGAAATATGCTTTGTTCATAAATTATCATAAAATTTGAAATTTCTCATCAGAAATTCAATTCAGTTACAACAAGATAGGCATTTTCTCAACATGAACATTAATTACAGAGACTAAAATAAAATTGCATTCCCTTGAAGGCTGTAAGAGTATTTCAAAATGTAACCAGCCCTCATTATATTTTAGCAGAAAGACCTATGATAGTGGTTTTTCCCCACTGCACCTTGGTGGCAGCTGCACCAAACTTGAATGCTTCCCTCAACACGTTGTCCTGGGTCTTGGAAGGTGCCAGTCTGCAACATTCAGACAAGGTCAACATTTTGCACAACAAGTTTCAGGAAGACCAAAGAGCATCTTTCACCGAGTTGATGGCCTTCCAGGTGTAGTTGATGTTTGTGTCCCAGGAAGCAGACTGTAGAGCGCAGAGTTGGAATAAACCTCAACAAAAAACACTGCATCTCTCTCCAGAGATGCATAAGCAATATTCCAGAAAGAAATGTGCGACAGTCTCCTCACCAGCACAGCTGCTTCGAGGGCAAACTGGTTTACGTGAAGGATCTGATAGGCAGTGCCCTTCTCACCATCAGCAAAGATACGGTCCATCTTTGATCTCCAAAGTGGCAGATGGCTTGGGTGTCTGCAGTGGTGCAGGCTGAGGGAATAGGCCAGACCTGCGCCACATACAGCAACATTGATTGTACCTCACACCTGTTGACCAGGTTTTTACCCATAACGGAGGAGGAGTGGTGCTCATATCTACCTAGTTTCTGCCTCACCATGACTGGAGGGAGGCAAATGTAATTCCTCTCTTCAAGAAAGGAAATAGGGGAATCCCCAGCAAGTATAGACCAGTCAGTCTCATGTCTGTTGTCTGCAAGGTATTAGAAAGGATTCTGAGGGATAGGATTTATGACCATCTGGAAGAGCATGTCTTGATTAAATGCAGTCAGCACGGCTTTGTGAGGGGCAGGTCATGCCTCACAAATCTTATTGAGTTCTTTGAGGATGTTACTAGACAAGTTGATGAGGGTCGAGTGGTGGATGTGTGTATATGGACTTCAGCATGGCATTTGATAAGGTTCCCCATGGTAGGCTCGTTCAGAAGGTCAGGAGGAATGGGATACAGGGAAATTAAGCTGTTTGGATACAAAATTGGCTGGTCGACAGAAGACAGCAAGTGGTAATGGAAGGTAACTATTCTGCCTGAAAGTCAGTGGTGAGTGGTGTTCCACAGGGCTCTGTTCTTGGACAGGCCTCTACTCTGTAATTTTTATTAATGACTTGGATGAGGAGATTGAAGGATGGGTTAGAAAGTTTGGAGATGACACAAAGGTTGGAGGTGTCATGACAGTATAGAGGACTGTTGTAGGCTGCAGTGTGACATTGACAGGATGCAGAGGTGGGCTGAGAGGTGGCAGATGGAGTTCAACCTGGATAAATGCAAAGTGATGCATTTTGGAAGGTCGAACTTGAAAGTTGAGTACAGGATTAAAGACAGGGTTCTTGGCAGTGTGGAGGAACAGCGAGACCTTAGTGTGTTAAGAAAGCATATGGTGTTTTGGCTTTCATTAACAGGGGGATTGAGTTTAAGAGCTGTGAGATCTTGTTGAAGCTCTATAAAACTCTGGTTAGACCACACTTGGAATACTGTGTCCAGTTCTGGTCGCTCTATTATAGGAAAGATGTGGATGCTTTGGAGAGGGTTCAGAGGAGGTTTACCAGGATGCTGCCTGGAATGGAGGGCTTATCTTACGAAGAGAGGTTGACTGAGCTCAGACTTATTTCTTTGGAAAAAAGAAGGAAGAGAGGGGACCTAATTGAGGTATACAAGATAATGAGAGGCATAGATAGAGTTGATAGCCAGAGACTTTTTCCCAGGGCAGAAATTGTTAACACGAGGGGTCAAAGTTTTAAGCTGTTTGGCGGAAAGTATAGAGGGGAGGTCAGAGGCAGGTTCTTTATGCAGAGAGTTGTGAGAGCATGAAATGTGTTGCCAGCAGCAGTTGTAGAAGCGAGGTCGTTGGGGATATTTGAGAGACTGCTGGACATGCATATGGTCACAGAAATTTGAGGGTTCATACATTAGGTTTACCTTACATGAGGATCAATGGTCGGCACAACATCGTGGGTTGAAGGGCCTGTTCTGTGCTGTACTGTTCTATGTTCTATGTTCTATGTTCTATATACCGCTCCTCAGTTTTGGCAATGTCCTGGCCTCTCCAAACCATCAAACTTCCAGATAATCTGTCCTGATGGTGAAGGGGATAAATAATTGCTCACATTTTTCCTGATGGATTCGAAGAGGGGTCCAATACAACGTACAAACAAGACAGTGGAGTGGGCAGCCCTGCCTGACTCCAGATTTGATTGAGCTGCTTTCTGGTTCCTGCTTGTTGATTGAGACAGCACGAACCATGGTGGTCCAGAACAGTCAGACCCAATTGGTGAAACTCATTTTGGGGAAAATGTCCCTTCTACATATGTGCAATGTCCTGTTAAAGGCCTTTTCCAGATCCTGGCTGATGAGGCAGGTGTCCATCTCCCTGCTCTGCACGTAGGCAATTGTATCCCTGAGGAACATGAAGCTCTCCTGACCAGTACAGCACAGATTTGGTTGAGGTGAATCATTGATCCCAGAACAGACCTGACCCAATTGGCAATGATCTAAAACAAGATTTTGTAATCCACATCGTGCAGTGAGATCAGTTGCCAATTCTTTATTTCCTCTCCTCCTGAGGTTGTAGATGAGGGTAATGATACTCTTCCTCACAGATTCATACATGCTACCTGACAGAAGCATACTGTTGTACTTCTCCTGGCTAATCAAGTCTCTCAGAGCTGAATATAACTGGTTGGGAGTTTTATTCTTCTCAAAGGACTCATAGGCCTTGGTGTTACGACATTGAAGTGAATCCCTCTGTTAATTAAACCAAAGGTCTGGTAAAATTGACCTCGCCTCATAATCTGTTAAAATATGAGTGACAAAGAACTCCCAAATTCCATTATTTAAAGAGAATAACATCAATTTTTTTAACTATACAAGTGAACATTAAACAAATATGCAGAGGTGGGTTCTGCTGATGCTGAAGATTAAAGTCAAGCTTAGAGTAGTGCTGAAAAAGCACAGCAGATTAGGCAGCATCCGAGGAGCTAAAGGGCTTTTGCCTGAAATGACAATTTTCCTGCTCCTTGGATGCTGCCTGACCTGCTGTGCTTTTCTAGCACCACTCTAATCTTGACATTAAACAATTATGCACAACTCTAAGCCCCCTTTTCTCTTAACAGCTTATTATCTGCCTCCAACTCTATAACAATATGCTGTTTTAGTCAGACACTTATTAAAATTGCATCAACTTAGTTTCAAAACCACCAGCCGCTGTCGTCTTCTGTGTCTTTTTTCTTCCTACTGAAGAGCTCTTGGGTGGTTTTTACTGTGAATGTGTTTCATACGAAAATATACCTTTGATAAAGAGTGTCCCCTAATTTCTTGGAGAGCAAGATGTTAGCTCTCCAAGTATTTCTGACTCAACTGCCATTGCTGTCTGACCAATTTTCAAAATGTCTGACCAATTTTCGAAAGGATGGCAGTTTGGCTCAGTGGTTAGCACTGCTGCCTCACAGTACCAGGCACCCAGGTTCGATTCCAACCTCGGGCAATTGTTTGTGTGGCTTTTGCACGTCCTCCCCATGTCTGCTTGGGTTTCCTCCCACAATCCAAAGATGTACAGGTTTGGTGCATTAGTCAGGGGTAAATGTAGAGTATTAGAGTCGGGGAATGGATGTGGTTGGGTTACTCTTTGGAGGGTCAATGTGGACTTGTTGGGCCAAAGGGCCTGTTTCCACGCTATAGGGATTCCATTATTTCATGCCCTTCCAGCATTGGATTGTCTCATTTGTTCAATATTGACAAAACTAAAACTTCAAACTCAATTAGGCTTTAGTATTCAGAGGTATAATTTAAACTGGTTAAACTTGAATTGTTGTCAAAACAGCAACCAAAACTCAGGTATCCATTTCGCAGCCATATGTTACATATTTTCAATTTTCCAGTACACAGTGGGACTGCCATCTCGTCGTATACACAGGTGCTTGCAATCTCTCAGTTCAGAAATCATTCACTCTCTCGTAAACGCACAGTACATGCCTTCAACTTCATAACACTTGGTTATCTGGAAATAATGGCTAATCTCCTATGCACTGTCATCCAAGACCTGCATGATAAAGGACAGGAATGGCTGGGTGGATGTGCTTTCCATGGGCTACATGTCAAACTTCATGTAGGATTTGCTGATCCTCAGGCTGCCAGACTGAGATGATGTTACTGAGCTGTTTATTTGCTTTTGGCTACTGAGATCTGAAAGAAGAAATGTGAGCACATCTCATCCTGCTCCTGGAATGGAAGATTATCTTGGAAACCTCCAAGGCAGGGAGTGAGGCTTGTAGAATCTTCACCTCCTGGAAATCCTTTTGACATTATTTGCAGCATGATGCATACTTTTTCAGGGCTGGGACATTTGTACCAATCTCTGTCTTGGATTTTGAACACATTTGAACTTCTTAGTGTTCCCTCTGACTGTTTCCAATCCATCTGCTGGAGACTCAAAGAGAGTTCTCCAACCTTTGTTCTGGGGTCAACAGTTTTATATTCATATAGGTACACCATTAACTATCATCATCTAAAGTTGCTGCTCCTGCTGTATGTCTCCACTGTTGTCTTTCCAAATCTGTTGGTTTCACCACTGAAGTACATAGGCTGACATTAAATGACTGTGTACTTGCATAGTAGCTACAATCTCAACATATTATTTCCAAATCTTCCTGTTCTTTGCTTTCTGGTTCAGACTATATGTGCCTTCGTGAAGATTCTTTGATCTGATTGGTTAAATGCTTTTGCTGTTCCTTGAATTGAATTGAATTTATTGTCACATGTACCAAAGCACAGTGAAAAGCTTTGTCTTGTGAGCAATACAGGCAGATCTCAGAGTTAAGTAGCATAGGTAAGTAAATAACAGGTAAACAGCAGCAAAAACAAAAACACAGGTACAGGCGAATGTTAAGAATTTGTGAGTCCTTTCAGTATTCTAACAACAGTAGGGTAGAAACTTTTGTGAAACTGGCCAGTGCGTGTGTTTAGGCTTTTGTACCTTCTCCCCAGTGGTAGAGGTGGTAGAAAAATATTGCCAGGGTGGGATGGATCTTTCCTTGACAGTGGGCCTGGTAGATGGATTCTGCAGATGGGGGGTTGGCCTTTTATGATTGCCAAGGCCGAATTCACCCCCTCTGTAACTATGGGCAACACGGTGGCACAGTGGCTAGCACTGTTGCCTCATAGCGCCAGAGACCCGGGTTCAATTCCCACCTCAGGTGACTGACTGTGTGGAGTTTGCATGTTCTCCCCGTGTCTGCGTGGGTTTCCTCCGGGTGCTCTGGTTTCCTCCCACAGTCCAAAGATGTGCAGGTCAGGTGAATTGGCCATGCTAAATTGCCCGTAATATTAGGTATAGGGGTAAATGTAGGGGTATGGGTGGGTTGCGCTTCGGTGGGTCGGTGTGGACTTGTTGGGCCGAAGGGCCTGTTTCCATACTGTAATGTAATCTAATCTCTGATCTTGAATGGTACAGTCGCCATACCAGGTAGTGATACATCCAGGCAGAATGCTCTTGATGGCGCACCTATAAAAGTTGACAAGGGTATTCGCCGTCATGCCAAATTTCCTCAGCTGCCTGAGGAAGAAGAAACATTGTTGAGCCTTTGTAATCAGTGCGCCCACATGAAGAGTCCAAGAAAGCTTGTTGTGGATGACCATTCCCAGAAGTTTGATGCTCTCCATTCGTTCCACCTCTGTGCTGTTAATGTGTAAGGGGGCATGAGTTACATCTTGCCGAAGGTCAATAACGAGTTCCTTGGTTTTGCTGGCATTGAGAACTAGGTTGTTCTCAGTGCGCCGTTTTTCCAGGTCTTCCCCTCCTGTCTGTAGTCTGTTTCGTCACCAACTGAGATTTGGCCGATTATGGTGGTGTAATCAGCGAACTTGTTAAAAGCATTAGGCTGGTATTTGGCGACACAATCGTGGGTATACAGTGAGTACAGTAGGGGGTTGAGTACGTACCCTGGGGGCTCTAGTGTTGCGTGTTAGTGACGATGAAATATTGTCCCCAATCTTCACTGATTGTGGCCTATTGGTCAAGAAACTGAGGATCCAGGTGCAGAGAATGGGGCTTAGTCTGACAACACTAGGTTTAGTAATCAGTCTCGAGGAGATAATAGTGTTGAAGGCTGAACTGTAGTCAATGAATAGGATTCTTACGTAGCTGTTCTTGGTATCAAGATGTTCTAGGAAGGAGTGAAGGGCAGGTGACATGGCATCTGCTATGCTCACGTACAATCTGTAGAGGTCAGAATTCTGGATCCATGCCAGATTGGCAGACATCTTTGCTAAGAGGCTCACGCAAACTCGAAGGGCAACTGCCTATGTGGTGAATGGTGAGCGTTCTTCATTTATCATTAATAACATGATCTGTGCCATTATACTTTTTCGTGCCATTTTGGTTCTTTTAATCAAATTCCTTTTTCTCTTTATTTCTGCTTGAGTGTCTGATTTGGAACGGAATTTATGCAAATCTGTCTCAGTTTTGATGCTGCTAATTTCAAAATCCATTTATCTAATTGGTTAAAGAGATACACAATTACTTGCACTGTTCACTCAGCTCTCAGCTGCTGTTTTTTTTCCCTTCAATGTGCTGTTATAAATCTTCACTTTTAGCAACTTACTTGACAAGCAATTTAAACTAGAAGGTGCAGGAGCAATCTAACTAACAGCAGATCTTGTTACATACACTGTTGCAGCAAATACTTGCCAGTATATTGTTTTCCCTCAGGACAGTTTCAGTGACATGAAACCCTAGTTTGAATTGAATGCCCTGGATTTCCTCTCATTAATACATTTGCAAGATGGTGAGCCAAACCTGCTGTTGCTTCATTAGCCATAGAGGGTCATTTGAAGGCCAGAAATCTCATTAAACACGAAGGACAGTTTGGAGGTTAGAAAATTAATTCATCATGTAGGGTAGAGGTCAGAAAGCTGTGCATTGTTGGCTTTCCACTTCTGGGAATGAGATTGGTGGGGTAAATTTAGATCTTTGGATGAGTGTATGCGGCAGAATGATACCCAGGCTTAAAGGATTAATTTTGAGGACATGTTGCACAGGTTTAATACGGCTGAACTAAATCATGTAGCCTAGTAACCTATAGCAGTTTTCTATTCAGACCATAAACGCCATTTATTAGGAATTTGTAATTGGCACTAAGGGCTGAGTTTTCAGGCTCCTCAGGTGCAGTAGTGGACGCGAGGAACTAGCGGTCTGAAAGTACTGGCATTGACCAACATACCAGCTGCAGGGCACATTCCCAGTGCCAGCAGATTTCCCCAGAAGGGAGTGGGGCAGGACTCTTCTGCTTGAAGCCAGTCGAGCAGTTTAAAAGCTCAGTGACAGCTTGTCAAGGTTGGATGATGCAATTTCTAGTGGGACACACTGGCTACCTGTCGTGTCAGAAATAAATCAGCTGAAGGAAGGGAGGAAAAGAGGGGGGAGTTGGTCATAGCTGCCACCAGAGCTTTACAATATCCCCACAGGATAGTCAGTGAGACAAAGGGGGCTGACAACTTGGTAAGGTGGTGCCCTTCGCACTGCACAGGTGACCAAAACAGTGGGCATTCAATGGCAGGATGACTGTCAGATTTTGGGCTCCAAAGATCTTTCACATAAAAGACAGAATCCCAAGAAGCAGCAGCTAGGGATGAGAGACTAAAAAGAGGAATCAAATGACAGAGCTCCCATTTAGATCACAGGGACCCAGAGCTGCAAAAGAGCTTGGTTCTCCAGATGGATGTTGCCTCATCTCTGAACACTACACACCTCAAGATACTTGTTGTCATGCACTGTAATGTCTTTCTGTGGCCTTGGCCCTCCTTGCTGTCTCCTTCCAAGGATGAGTTTGACCTTGATGGTGTCTCACAAGAAACATCACACCATAGCGTTGGTTACGGATGTCCTTTCTGCCAGGCTGAATACTTCAGTAATTTCATTGCACTCTTCCTCGCAGGGTCAGAATGCATTGAGCTTTGACTGTGTTGCTGAGCCCCCCCATGTTCAAGGCATTATTAATTACATCCATGTGGCCTCAAGTGACTGCCCACTTAAATTCATCAAGAGGAAAAGCTTGCATTTCCCAATTAATAGCTAGTAATCGCTCTACAGGAGCCCCAGACCGAGGTGCAGAGGTAATTCAAGCAATGCCTTCTGCTCGCAAGGGCAACTGTCATATAGGATATCAGGATTCTGAAGATGCAATTTCAGTACTGGGACTGATCAGATAATACCCCGAAATAATCTCCTACAAGAGGCTTGGTCACCTTTGAGTTCTCCTGTGTTCTCCAGAATCTGACTCTGCAGAGAGTGTGAACTGGGGTCAGGGAGGCACTGAAACAGAGAACAGCTCATCTGGGTAGGAGATGAAGGAGTGGAGGGAGATGACAATGAATGCTGAGGTGATCCTGCTGCATGCCATGTTTTTTCCTGCCACTCCAGGAAGATTCCCTCACCTCTCCCTTGCATCCTTCGATATTAAATCCTGGTTGTCCTCAATAAAGCAAAGAGACAACCCTGCTCAAGCACCAGTCCTCCAGCTCACCTGTGATATCTCTTTCTCCTCCAGCATTGTGGAAGGCATAGACACTATCCTCAGTTTTTAACATGAATACAGCCTCAGTAACCTCAGTGATGGCTGCTATAGGGTGTCTGAATAAGTCCCACATTTTAGCTGACCCACCTCCATTCCCATCCTCAATGCTGGGTAGGAAGCAGGTTTCTAGAATCAGCCATGAGACAAGAAAAGACAAGAATGTGCAATAGTAATCTGCAAGATTTCTTTGGAGTAGCTTGTGGGAAAGCCCACTAGGGAATTGACAATTCACACTTTGGTGATGTGTAATAAAGCAGACTTGATTAGGGAGCTGTAAGTGAAGGAAACCCTAGGGGGCAGTGGTAATAATATGATAGAATTCACCCTGCAGTTTGAAAGGGAGAAGCTAGAATCTGATGCAGTATTACAATTCAGTAAAGGTAACTACAAAGAATTGAGGGAGGAGCTGGCCAGAGCTGGTTGGAAGGGAAGCCTAGAAGGGAAGACGGTGGAGCAGCAATGGTAGAAGTTGCTGAGGGTAATTTGGAAGGCACAGCAGAAATTCATCTGAAATAAGAAGAACCACACCAAGCGAAGGATGTGGCAACCATGGCTGACAAGGGAAACCAGGGACAGCATATTAGCAAGAGAAAAAGCACACAATGGGGTGAAGATTAGTAGGAAGTCAGAGAATTGTAAACTGACAGAGGATACTAAAAAAGTAACAGAGGGGAGAAGGTTAAATATGAGAGTTGGATAGCTTGTGTTATATAAGATTGTGAGAGGGACAAGAGTGTATACTGGACTGCTGAAGGTGTCAGAGGAACTGAAAAGTTACTTTGCATCAGTCTTCACAAATGAAGATTACCAGCAGCATATCAGAACTTCAAGAGAGTCAGGAGCAGAGGTGAGTCTAGTGGTTATCACTAAGGAGAAGGCATCTTAGAAGCTGAAACATCTGAAAGTGGATAAATCACCTGGATCAAATGGACTAGACCACAGAGTTCTGAAGGTGGCAGCTGAAGAGTTTGTGGAGGCGTTGGTGGTGATCTGTCAGGACTCACTGGAGTCATGGAGGTGCTAGAAGACCGGAAATTGGCTGATGTAACACCCCCTGTTTAAGAAGAACCTGTCTACTTTGGGTTCCAGTATCTGCAGTTATTTTGTCTCTAAGAAGGGAGGGAGGCACAGGTCAGGAAATTTTAGGCAAGTTAGTCTGATCTTGGTTGCTGGTAAGATTGTAGAACCCATTATTAAGGATGAGATTGATGACTTGGAAGCACATGGTACAATAGGGCTGAGTCAGTACAGCTTCATCAAGGGGACGTCATGCCTGAGAAATCTGTTGAAATTCTGTGAGGAGGTCAAAAGCAAATTAGACAAAAGAGAACCAGTGTATTTCCTGAAAGCCTTTGATTTGGTGCTGCATAGGAGTTGCTAAATAAGATAACAGCCCTTGATGTCAGTGGCATGGATGGAGGACTGGCTGGCTGGCAGAATGCAGAGATTGGGGACAAAATCTTTTCTCAGGATGGCAGCCAGAGACTGCTGGGGTTCTGCAGGGTTATGGGATCACAATTATTCATGTTATACAATATGATCTGGATGAAGGAATGGAGGGCATTGTTGCTATGTTTGTGGGTGACATAAAGATATGAAAAGGATAGATCATGCTAAGGAAGTGGGGAGGCTGAGAAGGACATGGACAGGCTAATAGAATGGGCAAAGAAGCGATATATTGAAAACAATGTGAGAAAAGTCTGAAGTTAAGCATTTCAGTCAAAAGAATAGAGACATAGATGCAGACATAGACTAGTCCCTCTTTTCCCAGAAACCACTGCTCTCCGATATCAGATGTAAAGACTTAAATCAGTGACTCACCACTCCTGCCCTTCGTGCTGCTGCTACTGCTGAAAAACAGCTTTATAAGTGAGTGTTTTCTAAAGCCAAGATCCTACCTTTGGAGGGCCTCCCATCCAAACACCTCCTCTAACCTTAAACACCAGGGACACATCAGGTCGGACCTCTACAAACAGGATGGTCTTCACTTGAACCAGAGGGGTACTAATATCCTGGGTGGGAAATTTGCTGGTGCTATTCGTGTGGATTTAAACTAGCTCAGCAGGGGGATGGGAACCTGAGGTGTAGTTCCAGTGCACAGGAGGATAAGAATAGGGAGGGAATGGACAGGATTTCATGGTCACAGGACAGACAGCAAGCTGGTTTGAAGTGTGTTTACTTCAACACCAGAAGCATCCGAAATAAGGAAGGTGAGCTTGCAGCATGGATAGGTACCTGGGACTTCGATGTTGTGGCCATCTTGGACACATGGATAGAGCGGGGTCAGGAATGGATGTTGCAGGTTCCAGGATTTAGATCTTTCATTAAGAACAGGGAATATGGTAAAAGAGGGGGAGGTGTGGCGTTATTAGTCAAGGACAGTATAACAGTGGCTGAAAGAATTTTTGATGAGGATTCGTCTACTGAAGTAGTGTGGGCTGAGGTTAGAAACAGGAGATGTAGAGGTCACACTGTTGTGAGTTTTTTATAGGCCTCCACAGAGTTCCAGTGATGTGGAGGAGAGGATTGGCAAAACGATTCTGGGTAGGAGTGAAAGGAACAGGATGGTCGTTATGGGGGACTTTAACTTCCCCAACCTTGATTGGAAATGCTATAACTCAGATGGATCAGTTTTTGTCCAATGTGTACAGGAGGGTTTCCTGACACAGCTTGTTGAAGGGCCGACAAGAGGGGAGGGCACACTGGATCTGTTGCTTGGTAATGAACCAGGCCAGATGTTTGATTTAGTTGTAGGTGAGCACTTTGGAGAAAGTGACCATAATTCAGTTACGTTCATTTTTGCAATGGAAAGGGATAGGTACATGCCATAGGCAACAGTTATAGATGGGGAAAGGGCAATTATAATGCGATTAAGCAAGATTTAGGATGCATAGAGTAGCGTAGCAAAATGCAGGGGACGGGGACAATCGAAATGTGGAGCTGGTTTAAGGAACAGATATTGCATGTCCTTGATAGGTATGTCCCTGTCAGGCAGGGAGGAAGTGATAAGGTAAGGGAACTGTGGTTTACTAAAGAAATTGCATCTCTTGTTAAGCGGAAGAAGGAGGCTTACGTGACGATGAGACAAGGTGGTTCAGACAAGGCGTTGGAGCATTACAGATTAACTAGGAAGGATTTAAAGAGAGAGTTAAGAAGAGTAAGGAGAGGACATGTGCAGTCTTGAGCAGGTAGAATAAAGGAGAACCTAAAGCTTTCTATAGTTATGTGAGGAATGAAAGGATGACTAGGGTAGGAATAGGGCCAGTCAAAGACAGAAGTGGGAAGTTGTGTGTGGACCCTGTGGAGATCAAAGAGGTGCTAAACATACATTTCTCATTGGTTTTCATTCAGGAAAGGGAGAATATTGTCGAGATGAAGAATGAGATACGAGATATTAGACTAGAAAGGATCGAGGTTAGTAAGGGAGAGATATTATGAATTCTCAAAGGTGTGAAAGTAGACAAGTTCCCTGGGCCGAATGGGATTTATCCGTGATTGTCTACGAAGCTCGGGAGGAGGTGTCGGAGCCTTTGGCTTTGATCTTTGAGTCATCATTGTTGACAGGTTTAGTATCAGAGGACTGGAGGATTGCAAATGTTGTGCCCTTGTTCAAGAAGGGCAGTAGAGTTGACCCAGGTAATTATAGACCAGTGAGCCTTATATCTGTTGTAGGAAAAGCTTTGGAAAGGATTATAAGAGATAGGATTTATAATAATCTAGCAAGCAACAATTTCATTGCAGATAGTCAACATGGTTTTGTCAAGGGCAGGTCATGTCTCACAAACCTCATTGAGTTTTTTGAGAAGGTGACCATGCATGTGGATGAGGGTAAGGCAATTGACGTGGTGTACATGGACTTCAGTAAAGCCTTTGATAAGGTTCCACATGGTAGGCTGTTGGAGAAAATGCAGAGGCATGGGATTAAGGGTGATTTAGCAGTTTGAGTTAGAAACTAGCTTTCTGTAAGAAGGCAGCGAGTGGTGGTTGATGGAAAATAGCAAGTTTTGTGAAGATTTGTAGCTCAGGTTGAGGTTCTGGATGTAGGTTTGCTCGTTGAGCTGGAAGGTTCATTTCCAGGCGTTTTGTCACCCTACTAGGTAACATCTTCAGTGGGCCTCAGGCGAAGCACTGTACATGATTCCTGCTTTCTATTTATATGTTTGGGTTTCTTTGGGTTGGTGATGTCATTTCCTGTGGTGATGTCATTTCTTGTTTGTTGTCTCAGGGCGTGGTAGATGGGGTCTAACTCAATGTGTTTGTTGATAGAGTTCCAGTTGGAATGCCATACTTCTAGAAATTCTTGTGCGACAAGCCACATTAGGGAGATTTAAACAATCCTTGGATAAGCATATGGATGATGATGGGTTAGTGTAGTGGAATGGGCTTAGATTAGTTCACATGTCGGCGCAACATCAAGGGCCGAAAGGCGCTGGATTGTTCTGTGTTCTAATTTCTAAATGGGAAAAGGCTTCCAAGTTTAAGGCATAAAGCAATCCTCATTCAGGATTCTGGTGAGGTTAACAATGCAATTTCAATTGGCAATTAGGAGCACAGATGCAATTTGGGATTCAATTTAGGACAGCGAGAATACAGAAGCAGAGATGTACCTGCTGAGGCTGTATAAGGCTCTGGTCAGACCGTATTTGGAATATTGTGAGCAGTTCAGGGCTTCGTATCTAAGGAAGTAGGTGGTGGCCTTGGTGGGGATCCAGAGGAGGTTTATAAGAATGATTTCAGAGTGTAGGGCTTGACATATGAGGAGCAGTTGAGGACTCTGTGTCTGTGCACAAATGAGTTTTGAAGGATGAAGAGTATCTGATTGAAACTTATAGCATACTGGGAATCCTGGATAGAGTACACATGGAGAAGATGTTTCCCCTGCTAGGAGAGACTCGGATCTGAGGACACAGACTCAGAGTGAAAAGATTACCTTTTAGAACTGAGATGATGAGGAATTTCTTCCACCAAAGAGTAGTGAATTTACAGAAACTAATTGCGGCAGAGGGCTGTGGAGGCCAAGTCATTGTGTGTATTTAAGACAGATAGATAGGTTCTTGACTCCTAAGGAGATAAGGGATTCAGGGAAAAGGGTGGAGAATGGGGTTGAGAAACATACTGGCCATGACCTCATGGCAGAGCAGACTCCAGCGCTGACTAGCCTAATTTTGTTCCTTTAACATGTTTTTATGGTATGTCACAAATATTCTTTTGCCCATGGTTCTAGCCAATTTTCCTCTTGAGACAAAACATTATTTGTCTCGATATATTCATGATTTATTCATTTGTTTGTTTGTTTATTGATTGATTGATTGTGTCTTGTTATCTGGGCTTTTGTAGTAAACTTAAAAGTCTGGCTCATTCAGTCAGGTGGTTTGGACATGCTCTTTAAACTAGTGTTCTTTGTTTTGAGTCCAGATCTCATCCATTCAGGATCCTCTTGTAATTTACAATCATTCATTTTTACACGTGTTAGCAAACACAGGTTTGATTGAATTAGCAGCACTGCAGAGTAATACAGCCCAGATATGCTTCACATCAGATCTCTACTGAGAAATAGAAAGCAATTTAGTTTCCCAGTGAATACATCGTCCCTCTGTAAAACTTCACATTTGATTTTATGCATCTTGATTAAAGGGAAGACTTTCCTTGCTGTTGTCTGAATCACCCATTGTGACTTAGGTGGAAGATTATCAAAATAGTTTATTTTTTTCAGTAACAAGTAATTTAAATTTTCCTTGGTTTTGCTGATTTTCCAACAGCAGATCCTATAGAAATTCAATCAGCAATTCCAAAAAAATCAATCTGTCCCTTAACTTTGCTTGCTGTATCTCCCCTGCCTCATTACCAACCATTATGAAATGGATACCTATAATGCAATGCAATGTGATTTAGCAAGGATGCTTCATAAAAAATTAACATTTGAAAAAAAAACCCTCCAAAAATTATCTCTCAAGCTGTTAAAACCAGGGAATGATTACAAACTGAATACAATGCTTATCTTAAAATTCCATTGTTACTATTTTAACAGAGGCAGGAGTCCAATTAAAATAATTTCCAGACTGAAAACAGTATGATAAGCAACATTTGTTTTTAGCTTTCTTGGTCTGTGTAACAAACCTATGAACTATAATGAATGAAAGTTTTTACAGTGAAAGAATTTTTTAGAAAAATAAACAATGCGAGCTTTTCATAAAATGAGAGCACAGTTAGGATTCATCAATAAATGTTAATCTTGCCAAAGAATAAATATATCTTTAGAAACTAAACCTAGAATTAACATAAGATTAGATGTGATGTGACAACCCTTTTCACCCAGATGGTGATGTGTTTAAAATGTGCTGCTCAGTTTGGTTGTTGGGGCAGAAGCCTGCATCTAATTTAAAAGGAACCTGGATTTCTCCCTGAAATTCTGTAACCTATGAGGCTACTGTCACAACTCACTGGGGTAGCACACTGGAAATGAAGCCCTGATATTCCCAGAGTCATCACAAAGTTACAAATAAGTCCACAACATTCTCCAATTTAACTGATGTTCAGACCCAAGTTGATAGAAAGTATGGACCAGGTTTCTGTCCTTAACAAGAACTACAAGTTATAGACTTTAGTTCCTGTTTAAGCAGTTATAAATGGTTTGCATATAGAACCATTAACTAAAACCTGACTCTCTTTATAAATTTCTTGCATACATTCAGATAGATATACAGACAAAGGAGAAAAATGGAAAGGCAGTCAAGTAGTCTTTGCTTCATGGTCTGATGATTTGGTTCTTGTTGATCTGAATGTTTCTTCCAGGCTTCCCTTTCTGAATGGTTCCACTGGTTTGCAAGAGGCACAGGGTAGCTGATTCACTGGTAAAATGCCTCTGACTTGTCAAGTAAATGTGACAGCTGGTAGCAACCGCTGAAACAAAGATTGACTGACTAGGTGTCTTCAGGTTTGAAGTGAGTTTTGATTGCAGAAAACAGAGAGACTTCTTAGGAATTGGTGGAGATCAAATCCCTTCTCTGTATGTTGTTCCTAGCCTCCAAACTGTTCAGTTACCTAACAATCAATCACATGGCTATTCATAAGAAAATATACCTCAGTTCCACTTCAATTAATGCTTGTTCAAATTGTTAGACAAACACAATGCTTGCCATAAATGTTAGGTTATTTGCTGTTCAAAACATGTAGCTATCCTTTCTAAACTCTGGTTTTAAAGCTGTTCTTTCTCATTTCAGTCCACAATTTTATACGACGTAAAAGAAAAAAACACAGTCCTTATGCTGTGGTCGAGGTGCTGGAAAGTGGAAATTGAATCTGTGATTAATTTATTCAGCTAGTGTAGACATGAGGGCCTGAATGAGGGCTCTTGTGGTGCTGTGGTAGTGTCCATTACCCCTGCACTGAGAGATCTGGGAGTTCAACTCCCACCTGCTCCAGAGGTGTGTAATAACATCTCTGAACAGGTTAATTAGAGAAAATGGGTTAAATAAAAATAAAACAAAGGACTGAATGTGCTCTCTCTCTGGTGTAACTTTTCTTCACTTCCATTAATCATCAGAAACAATTTATATTAACTCTTTCCCTTCAAATATCTCTATTATTTCATAGTCTAACAGAGGTATCATTTTATCAGAACTCTGATGGAACACAGTTTAAAGATTCCAGAGCTTACACACACTATCTGAGAAAAGGCAAGTGCATAAGGTAAAGAGTAAGAGACAGGGTATCGGGTAAGGATGGCCGAGTAAGTAGGTGGAAGTTTGGAGTTGGAGTTGAGAGAGTTGTTTGAGAAGGTGGGGTGCTCTGGGTTGCCATCTGATGTTAGGTCTAGGCTGGTAAAAGGGGTGGCAGGTGCGTGCAAAGGTAGGGGTGGAGGGTATCATTTCTCTTGGGTGCTAAGAATGTATGTTTGAGGAGATCAGGTGTGAGGGTCAGTGAGAGACACTGGGAGTCAAGGGTGTCAGTTTTCTGACTAACCAGTAGTTAAAGCATGTTTTAATCTCTCTTACTGTCCTTGGGTAAATTTAAATTAAATATGCTGGAGCCCTCTGAGGTCTTCACCTCTAACTCAAAACCAGGGACATTTTTAGAAGGTTCGAGATGCTGTCAAATTACCCTTTGGTCATCTCATTTTCTTGGGCAATTATTGTTTAGCCATGCACTGGGGAGTCTGCAGGCTATTATTGTACATCTTTCACAACACATCCAGTATCAAATGTTTCGGAGACTGGAAAATTGGACTGCACACAATATTCCTACTGTCACTTTAATATGGTTTTATATAGGCTCATCATTGTCTTGATTTTTATATTCTGTACCTCTTGCCATTAAAACCCAATATTTCAATAGTTTTTATGGTTTTATCTGTTTAAGGTGCTGCTTTTAATGTCCTAGATTAAAACATGTGGACTGGAAGTCAAGAGAGAATGTCAGATAATGATGCCCTTTTGAGGAACTGAAAGTCTTTATCACATCCCATGTATTATGTTAAATGTTCCTTAACAGTATTGCAAATTCTGTTGAGAATAACATCAACTATTAAATTAACTATTCTATGGGCAGAAATAAAAGAAATACTTTGTATTTTACTTGAGATTCATCAAAAATTGGAAGTCATGGCAGCAAAATGGAAACATGAATGTATAACAGTACACAACAATGCTTAATGAGCTGGTTGGAAAATCTTTGTCATGATGAGCCATTTTTACTCTTAATTGCTACCAATTAGAAAGAGTTCAAACAATCGACCATGGTGGATTTGCACAGAAACGCCTTCCACGCTCATTCATGGGAAGTCAAGTTTCCGAGAATGTAATTAAGTTGTTATGCTATTTTAACAAACTAATTCTCCAAAAGAATGTCAATATTCCCTGTTATGTAAACATACAGACTGATGTGCTTCGTAAATTATGATTTATCCCATTTATGGGATGATGCAATTCTCCAGAGTCTTAGCCGAGAAATGCCAAGTTACTGTTCCCAGCTAAATTTGAATTTCCTTCATGTAAAAGCATTTTAAATGAAACTTGCATATGCACATACAATTTTCATTTAAATCTGCACAGCAGTTTTAATACACATTTAGTTTCAACATTAAAAGAGTCAATAAGCTCAGGAGCTTTCTCTGACTGAGGGAGCAGCACGGTGGCTCAGTGGTTAGCACTGCTGCCTCACAGCACCAGGCACCTGGGTTCAATTCCCGCCTTGGACAACTGTCTGTGTAGAGTTTGCACATTCTCCCAGTGTCTGAGTGGGTTTCCTCCAGGTGCTCCGGTTTCCTCCCATGGTCCAAAGATGTTCAGGTTAGGTGAATTGGCCACGCTAAATTGACCATAGTGTTAGGTGTAGGGGAATAGATCTGGGTATGTTGCTCTTCGGAGGGTCGGTGTGGACTTGTTGGGCTGAAGGGCCTATTTCCACACTGTAAGTAATCTAATTTAATATTGAAAATGTTACGAGGAAAGCTAAAAGATATTCTGACTTTTGTAAATTATGATGTCGAAGTTGTTATATAAGATTATAAGGAGCTGAAAGGGTTAATACAGGAGTGCGATTAGCATTATCTACTTTGATAGTGTTATATAGGTTTAATTGCTGACATAACAGTGTAGCATCTCAAATGAAAAGTCCTATCACCCATGATGTCTTCTTATCCTCTTAGTCTCTGTAGCTTGACCATAGTTTCTATCATGTAATAAATGATATCTTTTATTGAGCAAGAGCCCCTTTTTATAATATGTGAAGTCTTTTTTTCTGCACCAGACTAGACTAAGCAGGCCTGTAGATTCCTATGCTGAAAGACAATGATGGCAGCAAACATACCTTACTGAGTCACAAATAAGTAGAATGGATGGCTTTGAGGTATGTAGAGAAGAGGTGTTGGAAATCCTGGAAAAGGTGAAAATTGATAAGTCCCCTGGGCCTGATGGCATTTATCCTAGGATTCTCTGGGAAGCAAGGGAGGAGATTGCAGAGCCATTGGCCTTGATTTTTATGTCCTCTTTGTCTACAGGAGTAGTCCCAGAAGACTGGAGGATAGCAAATGTGGTTCCCTTGTTCAAAAAGGGGAGTAGGGATAGCCCTAGTAACTATAGGCCGGTGAGTCTCACTTCTGTTGTGGGCAAAGTCTTAGAGAGAATTGTAAGGGATAGGATTTATGCACATCTGGATAGGAATAATGTGATCAAGGATAGTCAGCATGGTTTTGTGAAGGGCAAGTCGTGCCTCACAAACCTTATTGAATTCTTTGAAAAGGTGACGAAGGAGGTTGATGAGGGGAAAGCGGTAGATGTGGTATATATGGATTTTAGTAAGGCGTTTGATAAGGTTCCCCATGGTAGGCTACTGCAGAAAATACGGAGATATGGCATTGAGGGTGAATTGGAGGTTTGGATTAGGAATTGGCTGGATGGAAGAAGACAGAGGGTAGTAGTTGATGGCAAAGTTTCTTCATGGAGTGCCGTCACTAGCGGTGTTCCGCAAGGATCTGTTTTGGGACCATTGCTGTTTGTCATTTTTATAAATGACCTGGAAGAGGGGTTAGAAGGTTGGGTGAGCAAGTTTGCGGATGACACGAAAGTCGGAGGAGTTGTTGACAGTGAGGAAGCATGTGGCAGGTTACAGCAGGATATAGAGAAGCTACAGAGCTGGGCAGAAAGGTGGCAAATGGAATTCAATGTAGCTAAGTGCGAGGTGATTCACTTTGGGAAGAATAACAAAAAGATGGGGTACTGGGCTAATGGTCGGATACTTGGTAGTGTGGATGAACAGAGGGATCTTGGTGTCCATGTACACAGATCTCTGAAAGTTGCCACCCAGGTAAATAGTGCGGTGAGGAAGGCATATGGCGTACTGGCTTTTATTGGTAGAGGAATTGAGTTCCGGAGTCCTGAGGTCATGATGCAGTTGTATAAGACTCTGGTACAGCCGCATCTGGAATATTGTGTGCAGTTTTGGTCGCCATACTATAGGAAGGATGTGGAGGCATTGGAACGGGTGCAGAGGAGGTTTACCAGGATGTTGCCTGGTATGGAAGGAAAATCGTATGAGGAAAGACTGAGGCACTTGGGGCTGTTTTCACTAGAGAAAAGAAGGTTTAGGGGTGACTTGATTGAGGTGTACAAGATGATTAGGGGGTTAGATAGGGTAGACAGTATGAACCTTTTCCCGCGTATGGAGTCGGGTATTACAAGGGGGCATAGCTTTAAATTAAGGGGGGGTAGATATAGGACTGATGTTAGGGGTAGGTTCTTCACTCAGCGAGTCGTTAGTTCATGGAATGCCCTGCCAGTAACAGTGGTGGACTCTCCCTCTTTATGGGCATTTAAGAGGGCATTGGATAGGTATATGGAGGATAGTGGGTTAGTGTAGTTTAGGTGGGCTTGGATCGGCGCAACATCGAGGGCCCAAGGGCCTGTACTGCGCTGTATTCTTCTATGTTCTATGTTCTATGTTCTATGTTCTATGTGCAATAGTGCAAAAAGCTTGATGAGCAGCAGTCTGGATTGCTCATATAGTGAAAGTGAAAATGTTGTTTGAATTTAAAGGGAGCATGGAAAAACAACAAGTGGACAACCACATTTTATCTAGTTGAAAAGCATGGTGTTAGAAAAGCACAGCCGGTCACTTTTATATAGTTCAGAACTGTAACTGTTCTGCAGTTTAAACAATGACTTCAACACTCATAAGACAATAGTCTTGTTAATGAGTAAAGAACATGGTCAGCCAAGCTACCTGACTGGCTGGGAAGGAAATAGACAGAAAAGGGTGCATCATTGGCATTGCCAATGAATATCATGCTGTCCACAAAGTCTAAGGCCCCTCACCTGAAGCAAGACAGCTTCCTGAGCAAATTAGCTCCTGGTCTAATAGCGGTCTCTACACAGTGTGCAGATCTGCAAGGTCAAGAATTTGTCTAGTTTTCTGTGATCTCAGCTCACCACTTGCAACATTGGAAAAGTGGCATGCATTCTCTGCTCAGATGGAAAACTAGAATCTGAACAAACAACTTGCAGACATATAGATCTTTGAAATATTAACTCATCCACTGCAGTTCGTAGGAATGCTATCAAGGAGAGTTTGGCCATCAAACATGTAAGGGGATATTTGGAGAGATAATTAAGAGCTTTGTCAAAGGGATAGGTTTTAAGGAACATTTTAATGCAGATGGATGAGATGTAGCAAAGGAATCCCAGAGCCACACAGCTGAAGACACAGCGAATGGTAAAGTGAGTTAAACTGGGGATGCTCATGAAGCAAAAATTACAAGTTAATTTAGAATTAGGCAAAATTACAGAGATAGGAAGGGTCTAAAGATGTGCAGGTCAGGTGAATTGGCCATGCTAAATTGCCCGTAGTGTTAGGTAAGGGGTAAATGTAGGGGTATGGGTCGGTTGCGCTTCAGCGGGGCGGTGTGGACTTGTTGGGCCGAAGGGCCTGTTTCCACACTGTAAGTAATCTAATCTAATCTAATCTAATCTAATCTATGATTTGGAAACAAGCATAAAAATTTTAAAGTTGAGGTTTTGCTTAACCAGGAGCCATTTCAGGTTATGGAGCAGAGGGATAATGGATGAAAGAGATTTCATCAAGTTAAGACCAGGGTAGCAGAGTTTTAGATAACCTGAAATTTAGAGAGGGCAAAATGTGGGAGACTGGTCAATTATATCTTGGGATGGTCAAAAGGTAAGAAGGCAGGGTAATGTTTCATCAGCAGTTTGCTGAGTTAGGGTGGAATTTGGTAATGTTGCAGATGTAGAAATAGATAGTCTTAATGTTGACATGCTTAAGAGGTCAGAGGCTCATCTCATGATCAGCATGGTGGCTCAGTGGTTTGCACTGCTGCCTCACAGCTCCAAGGTCCCAGGTTCGATTCCAGCCTCAGGCGACAGTCTGTGTGGAATTTGCACATTCTACGTGGTTTTCCTTCGGATGCTCCGGTTTCCTCCCACAGTCCAAAGATGTGCAGGTCAGGTGAATAGGCCACGCTAAATTGCCCATAGTGTTAGGTGCATTAGTCAGAGGGAAATGAGACTGGGTGGGTTACTCTTCGGAGGAGCTTGACATTTTTCAGCAATTTTAATAAGTAATTTTTTTAATATAGCCTTCAAATGGGTACATTTTTCTGGATAGTTTGTTGACAGCAGCTTTTTTTTTTTAACCCAAATACACTTTAGTGACAATTGATTATTTTTGTGGTTTTGGCTGCTGATTGATCTATGCACTCAAATGAAAATTAAATACTGTGGATGCTGGAATTTTGAAAACAACAGAGAAAATGCTGAAGAAACTCAGCAGGTCTAGCAACATCTATGGGGAGAGAAACAAAGTTAACCTTTCAAGTCTGATATGAGTCCTTCAGAACTGAAAACACTGTTCTTACAGAATGGACTTCTGAGCAGTCATATTGGACTCGAAAAATTAACTCTGTTTCTCTCTCTACACATGTGACTATTCCAGGCATTTCAGTTTTGAAAACTTGATTGAAATCACAAAATATTTATTCAATATGTGATTTGTTGATAAAGCAGTGCATTGATTTCAATTTAAAAAGAAATCCATGTCATCAAATGAACAAGTATCTGAATAGGGGGGGGTTGGCGGGAAATGGGCCAGGTGCTGGCAGGTGGGACTAGATTGGGTTGGGATATCTGGTCGGCATGGACGAGCTGTACATCTCTATGATTCCATGACTCTAATCTAACAAAAACAGAAACATCATTTATGTGAATTTATGTGTGAATTTATGTAGCTGACTCATCTGCTTTCTCACCATACAGTTCATATCAGGATCATGTCTATTGTTTTACTGATGTTTGCATACTGAATCTATTCAGTCTTTACCAAAAATCAAATTATAAAGCCAGAGAACCACCTGAATTTTGGAAACAGCAGAGACACCCTATTCAAAAATGAATAAAGCTGTGTGCTTCAGTTTATTATTAAATAATCAAGGAGTGATAATTTGGTAAAACCGCAATAACTGCATGAAATAAATAAAAGTTACTTATGCATTAATTTTGTTTGAGAGATTTTTAAACTATCATCCAGTTTTGCTGTATAGGAGACAAAACATTCAAATGTTAAACAGCTGTTGCATTAATGAAACATGGGATTGCAGTTCGACAGAATAAACATATTATTGTAATATGTACGTGCTGCTTTTCAGAAAGGATGACTAGCTTCACTAAGAAAAGCAAAATGATAAAGAAGGGTGTAATGTGACAGGATCATGGTACAATGGATGGGGCATGACCTATTGCACTCAAAATTGAGACAGAGGAACATAAAAGACGGGAAGGCGCCAAGTGGAGTGCTTTCCTATCTGATCCGGCTGTGTCTGTGATAAACTGAGGAAGTAGGTTCAACAAGGAGGGAGGTACTTTCATTCTAGAACAATTATAAAGACTAGAATGAATAGATATTTATGGTGAAGCTCAGGCACCAGGCCAACTGTAAAGCAAAGCAGAAGTCAGCTGAAGCAATACTTAGAAAGAAATGCTGGCCAGTTTGTCTCTTAAGTTTTCTAATAAACCACAAGCAATTTCTTCACACACAAGCTTAAAGCAGAAAAGCACCAGCCACATATGGAGAATTTATTTCAGATCTCTTTTGCAGATACGTTATTTAGCATTTACTGAGTTTCTGTCTCAAAGGATTTAAATCAGAAGTCATTTTTCTTTATTGCTGCACACTTAACTGTCTTCCTGTAATTTCTTTGCTTGTTTATACTGTCTTGCACTGAGAATTATTTTTCACAACTGTAGATGGAAATGGATTTTCGCAAACAACTTGCCAATGAACAAGTGCTCTGCATTACATTACTAATTGATTTTGATTGTACTTTGTATCCTATGGTCATTCATATAATTTATCTAACTAAAACTGAATATTTCAGAATTGTGTATTTTGCTAGTCACTTAAAATGGGTTCACTGTGAGCAGTAATTCTTCTGACCATGAAGTTGAAAATGGGCAGAAGTTAGAAAGGATTACCATATGCCATTGCTTATGATGCAGATATTGCACACACTCATGTCACTTGGTAACTGAGATGACTGTAGTGGATAACCAGCACTAAGCATTCTGTTGAATGGATGCACATTTGAAGAGAGGATGCAAATCATAAGCAGCTTAAAGCCATCCTGCAGTTCTTAAAAAGGAAGTGAGATTGAAACTGAAGCAAGTGCTGTAGATTGTTTGAAAGTAACTGAGACACATGCAATGCTTAATAATTAAATTAGATTCCCTACAGTATGGAAACAGGCCCTTCAGCCCAACAAGTCCACACTGACCCTCCGAAGAGTAACCCACTCAGAACCATTTCCCTCTAACGAATGCACCTAACACTATAGGCAATTTAACATGGCCAATTCACCTGGCCAGCCCACCTTTGGACTGTGGGAGGAAACCGGAGCACCCAGAGGAAACCCACACAGACACGGGGAGAATGTACAAACCCCACACAGACAGCTGCCCAAGGCTGGAATTGAACCTGGGTCCCTGGTGCTGTGAAGCACAGTGCTAACCACTGAGCCACCGGTGGAAAGATGGATCCAGGTTTTACTGGTATGCACTGGTACAGGATCTAAAGAGTAGGAGATATGTGGTCCATGTATCTTATCTTCATGCACTTAGCCCATACCTCTGGCATCTCACAGCTTGCATTCACTGCATTCACCAATGACAACCATATCACCTAATCACATTGCATCACATTCATTGGCATACTTCTCTCTCTCTCTTTCTCTCTCTCTCTCTCTCTCTCTCTCTCCTTTCTCTCTTTCTCTCTCTCTCTCTCTCTCTCTCTCTCTCTCAGGCAGCAAGTATTAACTGGTGAGATTTGTTACATCTAATTTTACTGTGTGGACGTAGACTGTGATTGCCATTATTGGAGTCTACTTAGATAGAGTTGCGGTAGCAACAGTGGGGTGAAACCATTAGAAATGATATCATCCTCATAATTAATCCTCCTTGTCACATCCCATTTCTCCCTCTTCCTGCAAGTTCTGATTTGTTTTCCTCCAGCTAAAGAAAATAAAGCCTGTTAATAGAGAGCCTCAGTGAACTGATTTACACAACATGCTGGCAAACTGGAAGATATTTCAATGATCACCTGTTCCAGCCTGGAAAGAGTCAGATGCATGAAAGTTCATGACCACAGTCACCTTAACAGACACTGACAATTCCATCTGTGCCCTGCTGTGGTGACTGTAACAGTGAGGAAGTCTTTAGTGAGATGCAAATCTCACAAACTACTCTTGGCTGAACTTCATGTAAGATTATGTCTGTGTATCTAGGGTGGATATGGCCTCCTGCTGTTGTCGCTTCCCCTCCTTTAGGTGACTCACCCTGCTCTTTCACCTTTGTTCATTCTCTGTGTCATGCTGTAGACTGAGGGAGTATCCAGTATAGCACTCATTTCTGAGAATAAGTGATTTGTATAGCATCCTTGAGGTTAGGACAAGTCTTTCAGGGTGTGTCACACCACTCTTTAACAACTTAAAAAAAAACTCTAGAAATCACACATTCCTCTACAATTGCCATGGCAGCCAGTTGAAATTAATCACGTGCAGTAATAGTGTATTTAGTGTGAGGGGTAAGAGTCCTTACTTCTGTTGAATGCATGTTTAGCTGTGTGAGACTGAGATTAACTGGAATACTGAAATCCAAGTTGGCAGAAATAGCACAATTCAGTGCTACATACAGATTGACACTACCACAGTAAGCCTACACTACACACTTCTGGTGGACATCCCCTGCACCTATACTCTCTGATGGATGTACCAGAGTGGCATCAAGACGTAGACATGTTCCTCTAGCATTAAATAAAATCAAAGACTTCAATTTTGCTGAAGCTGAATACTTAATAACTATATAATTGAACTTAGATTTTGTTTTGCCTGAGCATTGGACAGTGAATGACAATTAATCCGGTGCAAAGAGGCAAAGGTTAATATTGCTGAAGAGAAAAACATTGCTGAAGTTTTATGTCTTGCTTTCATCAGGACAAATGTGAGTGCGCCAAATTTCAAATGATAACAACAATTTATACAACAGGTGAAATGGTGCTGAGTGGTTGGCCAATTGAATTTGACTGTTTTTTTCCATGACAATGCCATGGCCAGTGAGGAGCTATAGTCTCCAAAGGTTATCAAGTGTCTCCCAATGGTTGACATCTGTAGCTTGTTGGAGGATCTCCTTCCAAGTGAACCAGGTTGGCACTAATCACCTGTGGTCATCATGGCCACCATAGCCTTTGCTTCTCGCCATGTTTCTGTTGCTGATATTTGTAAAATCTCATAATTTGCTGCTCGCAAGTGAATCATATTTTTGATAATTATGTTTGTCAAGGCTGACACTTGTGTATTACTTGCGCTGACTAGATTAGTCAGATTGAGAGAGCACTCGGATTTGCTTTCTGGTCTGATTTCCACAGATCATGAGCACTGGGCATTACAACACTGTGGTATTAAATGCCTCTGCCCCTTAGCCAGGAACAATCATCTTCTGAAAACAATTCCACTCAATATTAAATTGGTCTGCACCACCCAAAAATCTGCATGCATATCTGTGCAAGATCCCCACGGAATTGTTATGAAGCCGTCAAACTGCACCGGTCAAGTCGCATCTTGAAGCAGAGTTAGTAGATGGCTCTTAGGAGACATCTTTAAAGATCCTTGCATATAGTCAAGATACAGATGCCAAGGAATCTTATAAGAGAAACTACATTGATAACAATTGTTGCAATTAAGGAAAAAAATGGGATATTGAAGATGCTGCTCAGTTTGTGCCAGGTAGGCTTTTCAGAACGATAACCTTTAACCAATTGCACCTTGAACAACATCTCAGAGCAGAGAGAACTGGAGCTCCTGGAATACAAAAGTTCTGACAATTCTACATCATTTCAGGAAGAGGACCATGAGGTGGAACAAGCAGATGAAGGCCCTGTGCTTTCAAATGTAACTGCGAGTGGTGCCCAGGCTGATTGATTCACATGGACATTAATTTTGGTGAGGCACTGCAGCCAGTTAACACGTCAAATTCTGACCCAATTGTGTTGGCCCTTCAGCAGTATGCCCAGCACAAATCAATCCCACAATCAATGATTCATCCCTGTCACTGGCAAGGACTGTTCCTTTTATTCTTGCCATGTTATTCTTCACAAGGCAGCAGGCAAAAATGGCGATAACAGAACAATGGAAATTTGAATTACATTTTATGATTTTTAAACAGAAATGTCACAGTTAAACACCCAAGTGAGTACCTTTGTTCAACTACTAATCCTTTTTCTTCCCATCTGTATGACTCAGCTGTGGTGTTAGTTCTATGGCTTTAGCAGAGTTAGAGGCAGGCTGATCATTTCCAAGCTTTGACTGCTAAGATGTGCTTTGAAGCCTAGGGATCTTGCCAAAAATTGAAAGATTGTTCCAGATGTGAACACCAGAACAGAGGAAATATGTGGGGCACTTGTTGACTTGGAGGCAAGGAGTCAGAAGCAAAAGTGCCTTGGGCATAATTTTCACTTTCTTGTACCTGTTCTCCATCACGAGTTGCCTAATGTGAATGTCACATCTACTACCCATCTCTAATTGTCCCAGAAACCTATTAAGAAGCAACCACATTGTTAGTTGTGGTGAGGTGTCCTGAAGGGTGTGAATTGTTCTCCAGGGCCAACTTGCCACATTATTGCCAAGTCTCTCCACTTCTCTTAACACATCTAGGGAAAAGAAAGTCAGGCCCATATTATGAAGAGTATGATTTTTTCACGTGTTACCTTGGATTTTGAAGGAAGTGCATGACCTCAAATAGTAGTTACTTGGGTAACCGGGGTGCATTTCTCTCTTGTGCATTTAGCAGGTTCGTATCCTTTCAAACAACAACACTGCAAGGCATTAATAATTCTATAATAAAAGCAAGAGTGTATAACCATCTTGGTTAGATTAAAGATCCTTAATCTGAAGTATTAACTCTGCTACTTTCATCACAGGTGCTGCCTGATTTGCTCAACATTTCCTGCATTGTTTTGTTTGTATTCCAGCATTTGTTTTATTCTGATATTCAGGTAAAGAAACAGTCTTGAAATTTGAGCTGTGATGGAATCCTACCATTGAATCTACTCTTGTAGGTGGAGTATTTATATACTCTTACCTGTATGCATTTTATTTCACATTTTTCATTCGTTAAGAAATATTTGGTTAACCCTTTTGGTCCAAACAACATAAAATTAATGTGCTCTTATTGAAGAAAAAACTGACCCCAAAACAAGTAGTTATTCCTTTAATTATTTTGAATGTACATTTAGATTAGATTCCCTACAGTGTGGAAACAGGCCCTTCGGCCCAGCAAGTCCACACCTACCCTCTGAAGAGCAACCCACCCAGACCCATTCCACTACATTTACCCCTGACTAATGCACCTAACACTGTAGGCAATTTAGCATGGCCAATTCACGTAACCTGCATGTCTTTCAACTGTGGGAGGAAACCGGAGAACCCAGAGGAAACCCACGCAGACACGGGGAGAATGTGCAAACTCCACACAGACAGTTGCCTGAGACATGAATTAAACACAGGTCCCTCACGCTGTGAGGCAGCAGTGCTAACCACTGAGCCACTGTGAGGCCCCATTGTAATATTTATAAAATTATAAACAAATTATTACTTAATGATTATAAAATGAATTTGAAACAAATCTAATCCAATGTTACATTTTTAGTAAAATTTATCATAACTTTTATCTTATAATGTTTAATATATATTTGCTTATTTTACACACTGAAGATTGTTACTCTACAGATATTGTTATACACTGATTTTAATCTATCTTTCTTTTGTTCGCAACCTTGGGATGCTCCTGTCTAGTTATCATAACAAAATTAAAACAGCCATACTAAATCTCAGGAAGGAAAAGCTTTTATTTTGTCAATGATACCTGCATTTTGCAGAATTGAATTCTTTAAAATGCAAACTAGTTACAAAATGAGAAGCTGAATCATCATTAATGTTTATTTTAACTCACTGTATGAGTTTCTAAAAACTATGGGTAAATCCAAAACTCAAGTTATCTACGTTAATAAAGGTCATCCAAATTTGGCAGGAAAATGAGTTGCGAACAATATCCTTATAATTTCTCATGAGAATTCCCACAGTCTGATTTTGCACCCTAACAATGAGGCCATATGGCTCAACATGAAATGCTGTTGCCTTATTCATAGAATTGTTAATGCTTTACATTATTATTGATTGTCGGATAACAACCTGCTAATATGCTCACAATACAAAAGAAAGAAATGCATCCTGGTTACGACTGTTTGATGTCATGCACTTCAAAGTCTAAGGTAACGACCACCTTGGATGTAGTGGGAGAGGTGGAAAGACTTGGTAACAATGTGGTAAATTGGCCCTGGAGAAAAACTCAGACCCTTCCTGGCACTTCATTGCAACTAACAATGTGATTGACTCTTAACTGTCCTATGGGACAGTTAGGGATAGGCAATAAGTGCTGGTGAAACCAGTGACCTCCACACCTTGTGAATGGTCTTTTTTTAGAAATTAAACTTAGGGGTCAGGAAGTCCTTGGGCAACTTTCTCACCTGCCATGAATTAAAGCCTTTGCATGGACAATTAATTGTCACAATGTGTCTCAATGTGCCAACTTCCTGAACACCTACCACCCTGTCCTGGTTGAGAAAGGTGCCAAGTGTTATGACCAAATGGGACAACATTCCCCAAATTCATTATTCCTAACCTGAGAGTTTAACAGTTGGCATATCCTACCTGGAACAGTAATGTACTGGCTCCTCTTCTTTTTTTCACCCACTCCTCAGTTGGATTCAACAAGGTTAATTTACAAAACATCCCTTCCCTAGCATATACCTTTCTCTCACACCATATAAATTTATTTTCCAAAAGAGACAATTTAACCAGGCTTTCTCAAATTAATAACATGAATAAAAAGAGTAATTTTATTAATTACTTAAAAGAAATGGCATTCCTACACAAATACACAGATTTGGAATAAGAGAAAGAAAAAGACAAAAGTAAAATAAAAAGAACAGGTCAGTTTCTGAATTGCTTGTGAAGAGAGGAGAATAAGTATTGTGGTCGTTGCAATAGAGGTTACCAGTTTTATGACATTGGTAGTTGAGCATTAATTTACATAATCCTTAATTTTGTAGATTAGTTGAGATTCTATACTTCTCATTCCCTTTGACAGTGTTTAAATTCCAGTGGGAGCCAGAGTCCTTTTGTGGTTCCTCTTTCCCTTTCTCTGATTTGCAGCACTCAGAATAAAAGAGAGTTTGTGTCCACAAAACAGGAGTGATCAGGGGCTAGTTCTTTGACTGTGACCCCTATACAACTTCTGTCAATCTGGGTGGAGAGGGGTGGGGGGCCAAGAAAATCACTGACGCTCACCAGTCAGCTCTTAGTGAGCTGATTGGCAGCTTTCTCAGTGGTGTGGGTAGCATGTTAGTTGTTATAAAAAAAATTCCACCCTAGGCATCTACACATGTTTTTCACTTGATATGATACTACAGGAGCTTCAGATAAAGCAAAATTAATGACAATGGAGAGTTTTGATGAACAACATTCAGTTTTTCAGATGTTATTTGACATGTTGTACAATTTCCAGCATTTACTATGGTACTTGGATTTTTCCAAACCTTCATCGTTTTGGCTCATTGCAGCATTCCACCTCTCTTTCTGCTCAGTGACATTTGAAATCAGATCTAGCAAGCTGCTCCAGATAATGTGCACTGTTTAGGATCTGCAGTTGTGCAGGATACTTTCGTTGATGCTAACTCCATACACAATTGGGGACCCTTCTTGAGGCATGCACCAACCCAGCAACATGCTTATGTTATGATATGGGGAAACCCTTCTGCTAATTTAAACAAGCCACACAGAAAATAATCACCTCATGCTGTAATCTGTTAAAATTCAAGAGACAAAGAACTGTTCTAGAGGTCACTATTTAAAGTAAAAATGAACAATTTTATTCTTTAAGTCCAAAAGAGAATATTAAAACCAACAATTATTTACAACTCCTTTCTATTAATCCTATCTGTTACTAGCCATTCTACAATACTAGTTGAATAAAAAAAAATCCCAATTAAGATTTTACAGGAATAAATAATCACGTATCAAACCCAGTCAGCTTTGCCAATTCTCCTTTGTAGGTTCTCTCCAAGTCGGCCTCGATGTTCTGCTGCAAACTGCTCCACAGACAGGTACCTTTCAGAGAGCTTTTAAGCTAGCAGTCTACATTTGTTGGTCTTTGGCAGTTTCCCCAAACTGTTCAAAATGTTTGATTTTATACCTCAAAATATTAGATAGTTTCATTGGTTTTAATATTATCAAAATACTAAATTCAAGTTTGATTGGAGTTTGGTATCTTGGGGCATAATTTAAACTGGCTGAATTTGAATTTGTTTTTGTTTCATACCAACCTAGCTGCTGCTGCTTGTTTTGAGTGAATGTTACCTTGTTACCTTGTTCAGGACCCACTGTGCTTTGTCAGTCCTTGCTACCTTTACAATTCTCTTAAAGGTACAGTGCACCTCTACACTTTCATAACACTGAGCATGATTATTTCAATGAGTAGGCAGCAGGAAATATTTTCAATGTATAGACTAGGCATTATAACCCATGTCACCCTAGTGCCCAATGGTCAGTCTGATCCCCTTATCCCTTCTTTGTATGTTCTGAATTGTGACTGAAGCTCATTTGCTGGAGATTAAGTGACAAATTTTCAGCTTCACAGGGCTCAGATTATTTTTTGCATGCAAAGCAGAGGTAAAAGGGCACGAGACCAGCCAAATTCACCAGTTTTAAGAGACACTCAGATGAAAGACAGGTGGGATGATAACATTATCTTATTGATTCTGCAATCCACATGGACTCCCAGCTATTGTTGGCCACTGATGGAATGTGATTGCTCCACTTACACTACTGATTATACAGGTTGAATAGGTAGCTTGTCAAATCTACTTCATCTGAGTGCACCCATTCAAAAGGCTTTTTCAGCCATCTACACTTTGAAGATAAACAATTAGTTGTCTTCAGAATAATCAGTGCTGTGCATGCCCTAATAAATTTGTTGCATGATTCTAAAAAATGCTGTTATTCTCATTATTCCCCATTGTCAGCATTAAATTGTCATTTGCTGGGGCTGGTCATGAGATCCCAATTTATCAGCACATAAGAACATGCGAAATAGGAGCAGGAGTAGGTCCTTTGGCCTCCTCAGGCCTGCTCCACTTTCTAGCAGATATGGCTGATCTGATTGCATCCTTAATTCCACCTTCCTGCTTTGACACCCCCACCCCATAACCTTGACTGTCTCAACAAACAAAAATCTGTCCAACTCAGTCTTGAATGTGTTCAATTATCCAATCTCTACTCCTTCTGAGGAAGGGAATTCCAAATGCTAATGACTCCTGAGAGATGAAATTCCTCCTCATTTCCACCGTGCCACAGAGTGCAATGGAGGTAGAATCGATCAACAGATTCAAGAAAGAGATGGATATGTTTCTGGTGAAAAGCAGGATAAAGGTCTATGGGGAGCAGGCAGGAAATTGGAGTTGAAGCTAGGGTAAGATCAGCCATGATCAAGTTAAATGGTGGAGTGGGCTTGAAGGGCTGCTTTGCTTATGCGAGCTCCTAATTCCTGAATTGAATAGGAGTTCCTTTATTTTGAAAATATGCCCAAGTTATAAATTCCTCAACAAAGGTAAACTACAACTATCTATAGTTTCTCTCCGTTTAAACAATGGATGTTTTTCAATTTCAGTCAGTAATATGCCTTGTCTCTTTATTCAGGTGCATTCAAAATGCAAAGGAGACTCCTCTCTTATTCATCTACAAGGCACGTGTCAGGAGTGTGATGGAATTGTCTCCACTTGTCTGGTGAAGTACGGCTCAAACAACACTGGGAAAAACCACCCTGACCCTGTCCAGGACAAGTAGTCAACTTGTGTGGCACTCCAAGTACTAATTTCAACATTTACTCTCTCTCCATCACACCATCAGAGGCAGCAGTGTGTACTATCTACAAGATGCACTGCAGTAACTCACCAATGCTTCTTTGACAGTACTTTTCAAACCTTTGACCTCTACCAGCTGGAACAATAAAAGTATCAGAATGCATTGGAGTGCCAGCACCTCCAAGTTCTCCTCCAAGACACACACCATCCTAATTGATCATTCTCTGTTGCTAGGTTAAAATTATTGAGATCCCTTTCTAACAGTACTGTGGGTGTCGCTACAGTCCAAGGCATTCAGCAGCTCATGATCACCATTGGGGAATGGGTGTTAAGTGCTGTCCTAACTATTAATATACATACCCTGTGAAAGAATAAGAAAACAATCCTGCCTCCTATTCATCCAAACAGACTGGATATACAGCAAGTCAGTCATCATCTGGAGAAAGAAAAAGATGAGTTCAGATGTTTTATATCTGTAGATTTTGTCAAAATAATCCATCAGCGTGCTTTTGACTGAATGGACACACCTAAAATGTTCTTGCCTGTGAACTCTTTTAGTTTTAACCTAGTATCATTGGTGATCTGTGCCCAATAGCATATGGCAATCAGTAAAATTCAATATAATTGGATTTTAATGCAGCATGTCGGTATTTTCTGTGGAACCAAGCAAACTGTTTTATACTGAAGTTAATTTTCCTTTCATGAAATTAATTCCATCACAAAGAGAATCAGCTACAGGATAAAATGCTGCCTGTGTGTGTACTTCCTACAATCGTCATGAATCTTTCATTCTTTTCATGAAACTCTTCCACAACTGAGTTGTGAATCAATTGAAACTGGAAAATATTCTTGACTCTTGGTGAAAGGTGACAGTAGGTTCATAGCTATATAACAGCCCACAAACATGATTCCCCTCACGGCTTTTCAGAATTCACACAACTGGAACTGGTATCATGCCTGTTTAATCACTTTGTGCTTTTGTCATCCATAAAACAAATTAGATTTTCGCTGTCCAGACGTAGTTATCTCAGTGAATAGTCAGGATTATGTAATAGTGTGAGATGATATCGAGAATTATTTTTCCTGTTGTTTTAAAATATAACTGTTTAACTGTTTAGTGTTGTAGAATCAGTATATTATTCAAGCATACAATTAAATGAAACCTCATGAGACTTGATATTATGAAGGAGAGCAAAATGCCAAAATCAGGGTGCCCTTCAATCATAGGGAAGCAATTATATATTTTTTGCAGTTAATTAGGAGTCTGGAAGTTGTCTGGTTAAGGTCATTGTTTATTTCTAAATACCAGTCAACATCATGCATATAAATGCAAATTTTACACCTGTCAAGTTAAACATATTTAATGGAAAATTGGAATCCACCTTTCTAATTGGAGACTCATTGCTCAGTTGACAGCAGAAGGTCAACTTTATGATTGGGGATGTAGTAAATGAGCACAATTCACGTTAGGGTTTAAGGGACTTTGTTCTTTGAAAATAATCAGTCTAACCTTACAATTTAAACAATGCATTGTGCCAGTTAAGGTTTTGGAGCCAGGATATCATCCACAGCAGCAGGATGAAAGAGCTGCAGCTGATGCCTTAATCAAGACTACACACCTTGAGCAAGAACAAAATGTAGACAGTACTGAAAGAAAGATAGCAAAAGGACCAGGAAGAAAAATCTGGTATAAAACAAAGACGTGTGGATGCTGGAGATAGAATCCCACAGCAGTGAGACAGGCCCTTTGGCCCAAACTGATCCATGCCGACCGAAATGTCCATCCACACTCTCCTCATTTCCCTGCACTTGGCCCATATCCTTCTAAACCTATCCTATCCATGCATTTGTCCAAATATCTTTTAAATGCTGTTAATGTACCTGCCTCAACCACTTCTGTTGACAGCTCATTCCATATGCATACCACCCTCTGTGTAAAAAGGTTACCCCTCTGGTTCCCTTTTTTTCTTTCCCCTCTAAACGTAAACTGATGCCCTCTAGTCCTTGATTCCCCAAGCCTGGGAAAAAGACTGAGTGCATTCACCCTATCCGTGTCTTTCATGATCCTATACACTTCTGTAAGATACGCCCTCAGTCTCCTATGTTCTAAAGAAAGAAGTCCTGGCTTGTCCAACCTCTCCCTACAATTTAGCCCACTGAGTCCTGGAAACATCCTTGTAAATTTCTTCTGTACTCTTTCCAGTTTAATAGCATCCATCCAATAACAAGGTGAGCAAAACTGAGCACAATACTCCAAGTGCAACCTCACCATCATCTTGTACAACTGCAAGTTAACTTCCCAACTTCTATACTCAGTGCTCTAATGAATGAAGGCCAGTGTGCCCAAAGCATTCTTCACTGCCCTGCCTACCTGTGACTTCACTTGCAAAGAACCATGCACCTGAACTCCAAGGTCCCTTTCTTCCACTACACTCCTTAAGGCCCTATCATTCACCATGAAACTCTTACCTTGATTTGACTTTCCAAAATGCAAGACTTCACACTTATCTATATCTCAGCCCACTTCCCCAACTGATCAAGGTCCTGCTGCAATTTCTGATAACCTTCCTCACTGTCCACGATACCGCCTATTTTAGTATCATCTGCAAACTTGCTAATCATGACTTGTACATTTTCGTCCAAATCATTGATATAGATAACAAACAGTAATGGGCCCAGCACTGATCCCTGAGGTGCACCACTAATCACAGGTCTCCAGTACGACAAGCATCCTTCCACTATTACCCTCTGCTTCTTACCATCAAGCCAATTGTGTATCCAGATTGCCTGCTATCCCTGGATTACATGCGATCTAACCTTCCAGAGCAGCCTATCATGTGGAACCTTATGAAAGACCTTACTGAAATTCAAATAGGTCTGAAACAAAAATAGAAATTGCTGGAGAACTTCAGCAGGTCTGGCAGCATCTGTGAGAAGAGAGCAGAGTGAATGTTTTGAATCTGGTGACTCTTCATCAGAGCTGTTAGTAACTAGGAAAAAGTAATGTTTTTGCTCAGTCTGAATTTGAAGTGGGGTGGCGAAAAGTGGAGAGGTGGAGGTACACACCAGAGCCACAGAGAGACATGAAAGGGGGAAGTAAATTAGGATATCCTGGGTAACAGGCCAGAATAGGGCGTGGTGTGGGGGGTTGTAGCGGGGCTGGGAGTTGTGTGTGAGGGATGTGGTGCCAGGCTTCTTGAGTGTTGTTGGAGCTGCACTCAAGTGTGCAGTATTCCATCACACTCCTGACTTGTGCCTTGTAAATAGGACATAGAACAATACAGGAGAAAGTGAGGTCTGCAGATGCTGGAGATCAGAGCTGGAAATGTGTTGCTGGAAAAGCACAGCAGGTCAGGCAGCATCCAGGGAACAGGAGAATCGACGTTTCGGGCATAAGCCGTTCTTCAGGAATGAGGAAAGTTTGTCCAGCAGGCTAAGATAAAAGGTAGGGAGGAGGGACTTGGGGGAGGGGCGTCGGAAATGTGATAGGTGGAAAGAGGTCAAGGTGAGGGTGATAGGTCAGACTGGGGTGGGGGCGGAGAGGTCGGGAAGAAGATTGCAGGTTAGGAAGGCGGTGCTGAATTCGATGGATTTGACTGAGACAGGGTGGGGGGAGGGGAAATGAGGAAACTGGTGAAATCCGAGTTCATCCCTTGTGGTTGGAGGGTTCCTAGGCGGAAGATGAGGCGTTCTTCCTCCAACCGTCGTTTTGTTGTGGTCTGACGATGGAGGAGTCCAAAGACCTGCATATCCTTGGTGGAGTGGGAGGGGGAATTGAAATGTTGAGCTACAGGGTGGTTGGGTTGGTTGGTCCGGGTGTCCCAGAGGTGTTCTCTGAAACGCTCCGCAAACTGTTCAACCTCCTCGTGGAGGCGGCTCCCACGAGGAGGTTGAACAGTTCATCCACTTCACCAACACCTTCCACCCCGACCTCAAATTCACCTGGACAGTCTCAGATTCCTCCCTCCCCTTCCTTGACCTTTCTATTTCTATCTCAGGCGACCGAATCAACACGGACATCTACTACAAACCGACCGACTCCCACAGCTACCTGGACTACACCTCCTCCCATCCTGCCCCCTGTAAAAACGCCATCCCATTCTCCCAATTCCTTCGACTCCGCCGCATCTGCTCCCAGGAGGACCAGTTCCAAAAACGCACAACCCAGATGGCCTCCTTCTTCAAGGACCGCAATTTCCCCCCCGACGTGGTCGACGATGCCCTCCACCGCATCTCTTCCACTTCCCGCTCCTCCACCCTTGAACCCCGCCCCTCCAACCGCCACCAGGACAGAACCCCACTGGTCCTCACCTACCACCCCACCAATCTCCATGTACAGCGCATCATCCGCCGTCATTTCCGCTACCTCCAAACGGACCCCACCACCAAGGATATATTTCCCTCCCCTCCTCTATCAGCATTCCGTAAAGACCACTCCCTCCGTGACTCCCTCGTCAGATCCACACCCCCCACCAACCCAACCTCCACTCCCGGCACCTTCCCCTGCAACCGCAGGATGTGCAAAACTTGCGCCCACACCTCCCCCCTCACCTCCCTCCAAGGCCCCAAAGGAAACTTCCATATCCACCACAGATTCACCTGCACCTCCACACACATCATCTATTGCATCCTCTGCACCCGATGTGGCCTCCTCTATATTGGGGAGACAGGCCGGCTACTTGCGGAGCGTTTCAGAGAACACATCTGGGACACCCGGACCAACCAACCCAACCACCCTGTAGCTCAACATTTCAATTCCCCCTCCCACTCCACCAAGGATATGCAGGTCTTTGGACTCCTCCATCGTCAGACCACAACAAAACGACGGTTGGAGGAAGAACGCCTCATCTTCCGCCTAGGAACCCTCCAACCACAAGGGATGAACTCGGATTTCACCAGTTTCCTCATTTCCCCTCCCCCCACCCTGTCTCAGTCAAATCCATCGAATTCAGCACCGCCTTCCTAACCTGCAATCTTCTTCCCGACCTCTCCGCCCCCACCCCAGTCTGACCTATCACCCTCACCTTGACCTCTTTCCACCTATCACATTTCCGACGCCCCTCCCCCAAGTCCCTCCTCCCTACCTTTTATCTTAGCCTGCTGGACAAACTTTCCTCATTCCTGAAGAAGGGCTTATGCCCGAAACGTCGATTCTCCTGTTCCCTGGATGCTGCCTGACCTGCTGCGCTTTTCCAGCAACACATTTCCAGCATAGAACAATACAGCACAGAACAGGCCCTTCGGCCCTTGGTGTTACACCAACCTGTGGACTAATCTAAGCCCATCCCCCTACATTATTCCATCATCATCCACGTGCTTATCCAAGGATTGTTTAAATCTCCCTAATGTGGAGTTAACCACATTGGCAGGCAGGGCATTTCATGCCCTTACCACTCTCTGAGTAAAGAACCTGCCTCTGACATCTGTCTTAAATCTATCACCCCTCAATTTGTTGCTGTGCCCACTTGTTCAAGCTGTCTCTATCAAATTCCCTCTTAGCCTTCTTCTTTCCAATGAGAACAGACCCAAGTCTCTCAGCCTTTCCTCATAAGATCTTCCCTCCAGACCAGGCAACATTCTGATAAATCTCCTCTGCACCTTTTACAATGCTTCCATATCCTTCCTGTAATGCAGCAACCAGAACTGTACACAATATTCCAAGTGCAGCCGCACTAGCATTTTGTACTGTTGCAGCATGACATTATGGCTCTGAAACTCAATCCCTCTCCCAGTAAAACCTAACACACCATATGCCTTCTTAACAGCACTATCAACCGAGGTGGCAACTTTCAGGTATCTATGTACATGGACTCCAAGATCCCTCTGCACATCCACACTTCCAAGAATCTTTGCACTGACCCAGTATTCTGCCTTCCCATTATTCTTCCCAAAGTGAATCACGCCACATTTATCTGCATTGAACTCCATTTGCCACCTCTCAGCCCAATTCCGCAGTTTATCCAAGTCCCCCTGCAACCTGCAACATTCTTCCGCACTGTCCACTACTCCACCGACTTCAGTGTCATCTGCAAACTTACTAACCCATTCACCTAAGCCTGCTTCTGAGTCATTTATAAAAATGACAAACAGCATTGGTCCCAAAACAGGTCCTTGTGGCACACTGCTAGTAACCGGACTCCAGGCTGAATACTTTTCATCAACCACCACTTGCTGCCTTCTTACAGAAAGCTAGTTTCTAATCCAAACTGCTAAATCACCCTCTATCCAATTTCATTTGCATTTTCTCCAATAGCCTATCATGTGGAATCTTATCAAAGGGTTTACTGAAGTCCATGTACACGATGTCAACTGCCCTATCCTCATCCACATGCTTGGTCACCTTCTCAAAAAACTCAATGAGGTTTGTGAGACATGACCTACCCTTGGCGAAATCATGTTGACTATCTGCAGTCAAATTGTTGCTTAGCAGATGATTATAAATCCTATCTCTGATAAGCATTTCCTACAACAGACGTAAGGCTCACTGGTCTATAATTACCTGGGTCATCTCTTCTGCCCTTCTTGAACAAGGACACAACATTTGCAATCCTCCAGTCTTCTGGTACTAAACCTGTAGACAATGAGGACTCAAATATCAAAGCCAAAGGCTACAACATCTCCTCCCTACCTTCCCAGAGAATCTCTGATAAATCCCATTCGGCCCAGGGGACTCCTTCTCAAGTTGGTAACACCTCCACCTTACTAACCTTGATCCTTTTTAGTCTAATATCTCGTATCTCATTCTTCTTCTCCACAATATTCTCCTTTTCCTGGGTGAAAACCAATGAGGAATATTTGTTCAGCACCTCTCCGATCTCCACAGGGTCCACACGCAACTTCCCATTTCTGTCTTTGGTCGCCCTATTCCTACCCTAGTCATCCTTTTATTCCTCATATACCTATAGAAAGCTTTAGGGTTCTCTTTTATTCTACATGCTAAAGACTGCTCGTGTTCACCCTTTTCTCTTCTTAACTCTCTCTTTAAATCCTTCCAAGCCAATCTGTAACTCTCCATCACCTCATCTGAACCATCTCATCTTATCATCACATTAGCATCCTTCTCCCACTTAGCAAGAACTGCAATTTCTGTAGTAAACCATGGCTCCCTTGCCTTATTACTTCCTCCCTGCCTGACAGGGACATACCTATCAAGGACATGCAATATCTGTTCCTTAAACCAGCTCCACATTTTGATTGTCCCTGTCCCCGGCATTTTGCTACCCTACTCTATGCATCCTAAGTCTTGCCTAATCGCATTATAATTGCCCTTTCCCCATCTATAACTGTTGCCTATGGCATGTACCTATCCCTTTCCATTGCAAAAATGAATGTAACTGAATTATGGGCACTCTCTCCAAAGTGCTCACCTACAACTAAATCAAACACCTGGCCTGGTTCATTACCAAGCACAGATCCAGTGTGCCCTCCTCTCTTATTGGCTCTTCGACATACTGTGTCAGGAAACCCTCCTGTACACATTGGACAAAAACTGGTCCATCCAATATACTAGAGTTATAGTATTTCCAGTCAATGTTGGAGAAGTTAAAGTCCCCCATAATGATCACCTTGTTCCTTTCACTCCTACCCAGAATTGTTTTGCTGATCCTCTCCTCCATATCCCTGGAACTCTGTGGAGGCCTATAAAAAAACTCACAGCAGTGTGACCTCTACTGTCCTGTTTCTAACCTCAGCCCATAATGCCTCAGTAGATAAGTCCTCGTCAAAGGTTCTTTCAGCCACTGTTATATTGTCCTTGACTAACAAGGCCACACCTTCCTCTCTTTTACCACCTTCCCTGTTCTTAATGAAATATCTAAGTCCTGGAACTTGCAACATCCATTCCTGACCCTGCTCTATCCATGTCTCCAAAATGGCCACAACATCGAAGCCCCAGGTACCTATCCATGATGCAAGCTCACCTACCTTATTTCGGATACTTCTGGCAGCTTTCTGTCTGCCATCGCATTCCTGTGACCGTAAAATCCTGTCCCTGTCCTCTCTGCTGTCATCCTCCTGTGCACTGCAACTACACCTCAGGTTCCCATCCTCCTGCTGATGATGGATAGACTTTGGGAAGTCAGGAGTTGAGTTGCCCGCTGCTATATTCCTAGTCTTTGACCTGTTTGTTATAGCAACTCTGTTCATATGGTGAGTCCAGATGAATTTCTTGTCAACGGTAATGCCAAGGATATTTATAGAGAGGAACTCGGTGATGGTAGCACCATTGAATGTCAAGGAGCAATGGTTAGATTGTCTCTTATTGCAGATGATCATTGTGTGACATTTGTCTGATGTGAATGTTACTTGCTATTTATTAGCCCACGCCTCGATGTTGTTGGGATTTTGTTTCATTTGAGCATAGATTGCTTAAATATCTGAGGAGTTGCTAATGGTGCTGAACATTGTGCAATCATCAGCGAATGTGTCCTCTTATGATGGAGGAAGGTCATTGATGAAGCAGTTGATGATTGTTGTACTCTGAAGAACTCCTGCAGAGAAATTCTGGAGCTGAGATGGCATACCTTCAGCAACCATAACCATCTTCCTGTGTACCAGGTATTACTCCAACCAACAGAAATTTTGCCTCTTATCCCACTAATTCCAGTTTTGCTAGATCTCCTTGATGCCACATTTGGTCAATGCAGTGTGATGTCAAGGGATGTTACTCTCACCTCACCTCTGGAATTCAGCTCTTTTTGTCCATGTTTGAACCAAGGCTGTAATGAGATCAGGAGCTGAGTGGCCCTGGTGGAACCCTAAGTGGATGTCACTGAGCAGGTTATTGCTGAGAAGGTGCTGCTTGACAGCACTATTGAACATTATTAAAAGCAAACTGATGGGATGGCAATTGGCCAGGTTGAATTTGTCCTGTCTCTTGTGTACAGAACATAACCTGGGCAGTTTTCCAGATTGTTGCACAGGTGCTAGTATTGTAACTGTACTGGTGCAGTTTGGCTTGGGGAGTAGCAAGCTCTCAGTACTATTGCTAGAATGTTGTCAGGGCCTGAAGCCTTTGCAGTATCCAGTAACTCCAGCCACTTTTTGATATCAGGTGGTGTGAATTGATGATACAATGACCATTAGTATCTGTGATGGTTGGGTCCACTGAACGAGGCTGAGATAGATCATCCACTTGGCACTTCTGGCTGAAGATTGCTGCGAAAGCTTCAGCCTTATCTTTTACACTGATGTGCTGACTCTTCCATCATTGAGGATTTGGGTATTTGTGGAGCCGTCTCCTCCATGTTTAATTATCCACCACCATTCATGACTATGTGTAGCAGGTTTGCAGAGCTTAGATGCAATCGGTTGTATGTGGAATCTCTTAGCTCTGTCTATCACATGCTGCTTATGCTGTTTGGCATGCAATTCTCTTGTTTGGTGGATTCACCAGGTTGACACTTCATTGTTAGGTATGCCAAGTGCTGCTTCTGGCATGCCCTCCTACAGTCTTCATTGAATCAGGTTATTCCTCTGGTTAGGTGGTAACGGTTGAGTATGGGATATGCTGGGCTGTGAGGTTACAGATTGTTCTGGAGTACAATTCTGCTGCTGTTGATTGCTCACAGTGCCTCATTGGCGCCAGTTTTGAGTTGTCAGATCTGTTCAGAGTCTGTCCCATTTAGCACAGTAATAGTGCCATACAACACGACGGAGGGTATTCTCAAATGAAGGCGGGATTTCATCTCCATAAGGACAGTGTGGTGATCACTCTTACCAACACTGTCAAAGGCAGATTGGTAGGGATGAAGTCAAGTATGCTTTTACTGCTTGTTGGTTCTCTCACCACCGACTGCTATGTCGAGCAGTTACATTGATTAGGACCCAGCCAGCTTGATCTATAGTACTGCTGCCAATCCACTCTTGATGGTGGACAATGAAATCCTCCACCTAGAGTATGTTTAGTCCCCTTGCTACCCTCTGTCCTTCCTCCAAGTGTTATTCATAATGATTTATCTGTGGAGTGATGATGGTAAGTGGTAATCATCAGAAGGTTTCCTTGCTGAAAATGTGTTGCTGGAAAAGCACAGCAGGTCAGGTAGCATCCAAGGAACAGGAGAATCGACGTTTCGGGCATAAGCCCTTCTTCAGGAATGCCCATGTTTAACCTGGAGCCTTGAGATTTCATGGATTCCAGAGTTAATGCCACATCTCCTTAATGTCAAGGACTCCCAGTGTAACTCCCTCCCGACTTTATACCACTATACTGCTACCTCTGCTGGGTCTGTCCTGTTGTGGGGCCGGGAGAGTGGCAGTGGTGTTTGGAACATTGCATATAAGGTATGATTCTGGGAGCATGTCTGTGTTGCTTGACTAGTCTGTGAGACAGCTCTCCTAAGTTTGGCACTAGCCTCCAGATATTCATAAGGAGAACTTTGCAGGATTGTTTTTGCCATTGTCATTTTCAGTGTCTAGGTCAATGCTAGATGGTTCCTCCAGTTTCATTTCTTTGAGACTTCATAGTGATTGATACAACTGCTAGGTCATTCCAAAGTGCAATTGAAAGTCAACTACATTGCTGTGTATCTAGAGTCACATGTAGGCCAGACCAGGTAGGATGGCAGATTTCCTTCACAGAAGGATATTACTGAACCAGATGAGGTTTCCAATAATTGACAATGACCATCAATAGATTCTTAATTCCAGATATTTTTATTGAGTTCAAGTTACACCATCTGCTGTGGTGGGAATCAAATGCACCTGCCCAGAACATTGGCTGAGTCTCTGGATTAATAACCTACCACCAATACCACTAGGCCATCACCTCCCCAAGCGCATTCCTATACCAAACAAATTTCAAATAATTCTTTCCTTTCAATATTGCAATGGTACTTAGATTGCTTTATATCTTGAGGGATTCCTCAAGTTAGATAATTGTACAGTTCAATTCTGTGCTCTGTTTATCCTTTTGCAACTACATTCTTTTCAAATAATACTTTGCTATCTTTGTATTTTGTGCACCCACTGTCTGTTGTTATCTATTTATTTCTACCTGTAAAAGATTTCACCTTCTGGTGCAAAGTTCTCATTTTGCAACTTTTTCATCTCCAATTCTTCTTTATGTTTGGTGTCCTGTGTAAGTTAGTAGGCAGTTCAGAGATCATACAGGATTAGTGGTGTCATGGAAAAGGTGATGATACTTAATGCTGGTAGAATGTAGAAGGAGATTGAATTAATTCCTACTGTGCAGGACATAGCTCCAGATGGCTGAGACTGCCATGATCTAGGTGGTAACCTCAAACCTAGCTGGCACTCTCTGGTGTCTCCTCGCCAGTTTTAGGAGAAGATCATCCTGCACTTTTTGAACCATTCAACAATTCTTCTAGACTGGAATGTAGAAAACATAACGTCACTTTGTGGGAAAAGATCAAAAGAAAAATCAGTGAACAATAAGTCATTTAGCCTAACATCAGTTGTAGATCAACTGCTGGACATGCTTTCATGGGAAGGGTGTGCTAATGGCTAACCCAATATTTATGGAGCTGAAAATGTGTTGCTGGAAAAGTGCAGCAGGTCAGGCAGCATCCAGGGAACAAGAGAATCGATGTTTCGGGCATAAGCCCTTCATGAAGAAGGGCTTATGCCCGAAACGTCGATTCTCTTGTTCCCTGGATGCTGTCTGACCTGCTGCGCTTTTCCAGCAACACACTTTCAGCTCTGATCTCCAGCATCTGCAGACCTCACTTTCTCCCCAATATTTATGGACCCTTCCAACTATCCTTGAGAAGAAGAGAGTGAGCCATTTTTATGAACCATTGTAGTCTGTTTAGTATAAGGACACCGACTGTGCTGTTTGGAAGGAATTCCAGGATTTTGACCCAATGATAGTGAAGCAGTGGCAATATAATTCCATGTCAATATGACATGTGACTAGGAGGGCAACTTGCAGGTGCTGGTATTCTCATGCATCTGCAGCCCTTGCCTATCTATGTCTTTGAGGGATGTGATAACAGGGCACATCGGAAATCAAAATTTGATCAAGCAAATTTATCCATGTTTGGGCCGACAAGTAGCAGATAACACTTGCGCCTCAAGCACCAGGGAATGGCCATCACCAGCAATAAAGGATCTACTTATCACGCCTTGACATTCAATGGCATCACCATCACTAAATTCCCCAGTGTCAACATCCTCCAGGCTCCCATTGACCAGAAACTCACCTGGACTAGTTATGCAAATACTGTGCTGACAACAGCAGGTCAGAGACTGCAAATCTAGCAGTGATTAACTCACTTCCAGACTCCCCAAAACAAGTCTATCATCTATAAGGCACAATTCAGGAGTGATATACAATACTCTCCTCTTACCTGGATGAGTGCAGCTCCAACAACACTTTGGTTGTTTGAGACCGTCCAGAACAGAGCATCCCGCTTGATTAACACCATATCCACAAATATCCACTCCCACCACCATCGATGCTGAGTAGTAATAGTGTATATCATCCACAAGATGCACTGCAGAGATTCACCAAAAATCCTTAGATAGCATCTTCCAAACCCACAACCACTTCCATCTAGAAGGACAAAGACAACAGATACATGCAAACACCATCACCTACAATTTCCCCTCCAAGCCACTCACCAACCTGATTTGGAAATATATGACCGTGGATTGGGAGGGGGAGTTGAAATGTTCAGCCACGGGATGGTGGGTTTGATTGGTGTGGGTGTCCTGGAGATGTTCTCTGAAGCGCTCTGCGAGGAGGTTCTCTGAAGCACTCAGACATGCAGGTTCTGGGCCTCCTCCATCGCCACTCCCTAACCACCCAACGCCTGGAGGAAGAATGCCTCATGCCTCATCTTTCACCTTGGGACCCTTCAACCCCGTGGCATCAATGTGGACTTCACCAGTTTTGTCATCTCCCCACCTTACCCCCGTTCCAACCTTCCAGCCCCATCTTCATGACCCATCCCATCTGTTCTTCTTCCTTCCCACCTATCTGCTCCACCCTCCCCTCCGACCTATCACCTTTACCCCCATCTCCATTCACATATTGCACTCTTAGCTACCTTTCCCCCTAGCTCCATCCCCATCCCATTTATCTCTCCACCCCCGAGGCTCCCAGCCTCATTTCTTACGAAGGGCTTTTGCCCGAAACGGTGATTTTCCTGCTTCTCGGATGCTGCCTGGCCTACTGGTTTTTTTTTCAGCACCATGCTCTTGACTCTAATCTCCAGCATCTGCAATACCCACTTTCGCCGAGTATTTTGTTCAAGTTTGCTGATGATGTAAAGTTAAATAGAAAAGCAAGTAGTATGAAGAATGCGAAGAGACTGCAGAGGGATACAGACAGTTTGGGTGAGTGTGTAAGGATCTAACAGATGGAATATAGTCTGGCAATGTGTGCAATAATTATCTTTGGTAAGGTCAGAAAATTTGCTTTTGAATGGTGAGAGACTTGGAAATTTTGCATTCAGGACCTGGGTGCCTTTCCTGCATGACTCATGGATCATTAATATGCAGATACAGCAGGCAATTAGAAACAGGAGTTTCATGGTAGTTTTTAATACAAATATGCAGGCTTTGATAAGGTCACGTCTGGAATATTGTGTTTTTGTCTCCTTACCTAAGGAAAATAAACTTACTCCATTGGGAGAGAAACAATAGGTCACCTGACTGCTTCCTGGACTGGGAGCATTGTCCAATATGAAAGGTTTGGATAGTCAAGGTTCACACTGAATGGATTTTAGTAAAAAGACAGTATTATCTACTTGAAACAGCTGGGACTAGATTTTCTTGATGATAGAGAGCCTCTCAGTTGTTACACAGATAATGGATGAGTCCAGGAACTGTAAATCCACACTTGTGCACAGCACTTGCCATTTTCACTGAGGGAGGAATGGGGTCGGGTTGGGTTTGAACATGCATAGGCTGGTCAGTTAATCGTGTACTTCTGCTGATGTGGGATTTTGGGAAAGTCAAAATATACAGAATTGACTTGGTGAAAGCAGGGCAGAACGTGTTTTGTTTCTTTGCCTATCAGGCTACCTTTGAAGAGGTAATGTACTCAAGGTTTGCACAGAGATTTGTAGCTCAGGTGCTGGTTGCTGTGATTTGGGGTAAGTTTGCCGAGCTGGAAATTGATTTGCAAATGTTTCATCCCCTGTACAGGTGATATCTTCAGTGCTTTTGAGCCTCCCGTGAAGCATTGTTGTACTGTGTCTTCTGGAATTTATTTGGTTCCGTTCTTGCTGGTTCCGGTTGTTAGGTGTAGTGGTCGGTATATTGGGTCTAGGTCAATGTGTTTTTAAATGGAGTCCATGGATGAGTGCCATGCCTCCAGAAATTCTCTGGCTGTCCTCCCACCAATCAGAAGTGGATCGCGACAATTGAACAGGCTATCACCATAAGACAGAACAGAACCATATACAGAAAGAGATCAGCGCTACAAGACAAAATGACTAAGCAGAGGAGACAACCCGACAGACATCTGGGCAAGAAACCTCTCCAACAGACAGCTTACAGACACAGAAAAAAACGTACTAGCCAAGGATTTTTGTCTCCAACTTGCCAAATTAGACTGGCCCTTCATACTGAAAATCTGATGCCAAAGCAGCCTTTCTTAAAAGTCAGGTTTGCAGAGCCAGGAATATGTCAATGAACCTGACTCAGGAACAAATGAAAACACACCATATTATTGGTGAGGGGCTTAACATGTTAGATGCTGAGAAAAATGTTTCCTCTGTTTGGGATTGGGCTTACGTGAGTTTTTTTTTCCTCTCATTCAAAGAATTGCTTATCTGTGGAGTCTCCATCCAAGAGATTTTCAATTATTTGAGTATAATTGTGACAGGTCAGTAAATGTTTGAGTACTGCAGGAAATACTTAAACACAGTGCAGGAAGGTTGAATTTAGGAGGTAGACTTGCCAAGATATTATTTACTGGTCAAACAGGCCGAAAGTACCAACCATCCTAAGCCAACTCCAATTTCCTGTGTTTTTAAAGTTGCTCCAGACACCATAATTTTAAATATTTTCTGTACAATCTGAAGTAGTCCCTTTAAGGACCACTGTTTAGCTTGCTTCATGGGCAGGTCTAATTTTCAAGGGCTAATGAAGCTGCAACTTATTTATGATCAGAATCTTAGCCACCAATTTCAAGGGCCCAGTATAAGTGACAAAGATTTTGACATGGTCAGAAACAAGGCACAGAGCACTTCATTGCTGTTGATAATCAGATTACAAGCTGGCACAATATGATACTTATAATGATGTTAGATTGAGAATGTGCCCACTGGGGACTGTGCTCAAAATAATTCTGTGAAACATTGAAATTCAGAAAAATGTAAGGGTTTAAAGTCTATCAGAGTCCTGTTAATTTTTAAACATGCTGCCACTTATATGATACAATTTTCTGAATGCTTATAGCTCACTTAATTTTCCACATATTCAGAAGCAAAATGTGAGACGTGTGCAAGACAGGTCAATTTTGCAGATTTATTTGTGCCAAGAGATATTCCTCTCGAATGTTGTGTAATTGGATTCTAACACTACCCTGACTTACTTAGGAATACAGAATACAAATGCCATGTTGCCTTATGCTGGAAAATGGCAACAGGAATAAATGACATGTAGTTGCAGAATTCCAAAGTAGTTAAAACCAGGTGAACAATCAGTGTAGCATTACTTTTTTGATCAATGCAATGAAAAGTAGAATGGAAATGCAAACCTATCACTTATTTATATACAAACAAAAATTTCTGGAGCTTTATAATTAACTTTAAGTAAGCAACATATTACAAGCTGTGTTGAAGTTCTCAATTAACTTTTCATTCAAAATTTCAATTCCAGCCATAGACCTGGAATCTTAATCATAATGGTCATTTCATTGGCTTTATATATGTGCCAAAGCTTCCAACATGGTAGATAGTAAACATGTGTTCATGATCATAGAGTCACAGAGATGTACAACATGGAAACAGACCCTTCAGTCCAACCTGTGCATGCTGACCAGATATCCCAATTCAATCTCGTCCCACCTGCCAGCACCTGGCCCATATCCCTCCAAATCCTTCCTATTCATATACCCATCCAAATGCCTCTTAAATGTTGCAATTGTAGCAGCCTCCACCATTTCCTCTGGCAGCTCATTCTATATACACAGAGGGTGCTCTGCGTGAAAAAGTTGCCCCTTAGGTCTCTTTTATATCTATCCCCTCTCAACCTAAACCTATGCCTTCTAGTTCTGGACTCCCCCACCCCAGGGAAAAGACTTTGTCTATTTATCCTATCCATGCCCCTCATAATTTTGTAAACCTCTATAAGGTCACCCCTCAGCCTCCGACTCTCCAGGGAAAACAGCCCCAGCCTGTTCAGCCTCTCCCAATAGCTCAAATCCTCCAACCCTGGCAACATCCTTGTAAATCTTTTCTGAACCCTTTCAAGTTTCACAACATCTTTCCGATAGGAAGGAGACCAGAATTACACACAATATTCCAACAGTGGTTGAACCACTGTCCTGTATAGCCACAACATGACCTCTCAACTCCTGTACTCAGCACTCTGACCAATAAAGGAAAACATACCAAACGCTTTCTTCACTATGCTATCTACCTGCAACTCTACTTTCAAGGACCTATGATCTTGCACTCCAAGGTCTCTTTGTTCAGCAACACTCCCTAGGACCTTACAATTAAGTGTATAAATCCTGCTAAGATTTGCTTTCCCACAATGCAGCACCTCACATTTATGTAAATTATACACCATCTGCCACTTCTCAGCCCATTGTCCCATCTGATCAAGATCTTGTTGTAATCTGAGGTAACCTTCTTCGCAGTCCACTACACCTCCAATTTTGATGTCGTTTGCAAACTTACTAACTATACCTCTTATGCTCGCATCCAAATCATTTATATAAATGATGAAAAATAGTGGACACAATACCGATCCTTGTGGCACTCCACTGGTCACAGGCCTCCAGTCTGAAAAATAACCCTCCATTACCATCCTCTGTCTTCTACCTTTGAGCCAGTTCTGTATCCAAATGACTCCTTTTCCCTGTATTCCATGAGATCTAACCTTGCTAATCAGTCTCCCTTGGGGAACCTTGTCGAACGCCTTATTAAAGTCCATATAGATCACATCAACCATTCTGCCCTCATCAGACCTCTTTGTTACTTCTTCAAAAAACTCAATCAAGTTTGTGAGACATGATTTCCCACGCACAAAGCCATGTTGACTATCCCTAATCAGTTCTTGTCTTTCCAAATACATGTACAACCTGTCCCTCAGGATTCCCTACAACAACTTGCCCACCACCGAGGTCAGGGTCACTGGTCTGTAGTTCCCTGGCTTGTCCTTACCACCCTTCTTAAACAGTGGCACCACATTAGCCACCCTCCAGTCTTCCGGCACCTCACTTTTGACTATCAGTGATACAAATATCTCAGCAAGACGTCCAGCAATCACTTCCCTAGCTTCCCACAGAGTTCTAGGGTACACCTGATCAGGTCCTGGAGCTTTATCCACCTTTATACATTTCAAGACGTCCAGCATTTCCTCCTCTGTAATATGGACTTTTTTCAAGATTACGTTATCTTTTTCCCTGCATTCTATATCTTCAATCCCCTTTTCCACAGTAAGGGCTGATGCAAAATACTTGTTTAGTATCTCCCCCATTTTCTGATGATCCAGAAATGTGCCACCAACTATCTTTGTGTTGATTACAATAAAAAGACACCCACAGGTTGCATCCACATCTTGTGGAATACCAGGTTGACAAAACCTAGATGTAATGTGTCGAGTGGGGGCTAACACTTCCAACAATGCATAAATCTGTCACCACTGCATTGAAATGTCAGTATAAATTATATGCTCAGATCTCTTGACTGAAGCTTGAATCTCGAACATTCGAACCTGAGAGGGCTATCATATAAGGTAAGACACTGTTTGTTTCTTATTAAGCTGCCAGCAGATCTATGATTTTTGTTTTACATGTAGACGTATTCCAGTAAGCCTCGATTAGTTTGGCAGACATTAAAAATCTGTTCCAATATATTTCAGAAAGCTTCCGCCCATTATCTTTTGTAAAAGTTTTATATGCTAGAATTGGTTTTATAAAGTCCATCAATTAGAAATGCAAGCGGAGTCGAATATGTACATTTTTATCCTTTGCAAATAATCTATACATCACAAAATCAAAATATTGCTGATGCTGAAAAACTGAAAAAATAGAAAATTTGGTGAAATCAGGCACTGAATTGTTGAAGGGATGTAATGATAATTTAATGAGACATTGCCCCTCGGCAGGATTGTTTCCATGCTTCTAACCTTTGAAGGAAACTGAAGAAGTTTGGGAGCAGTTGGTTTGCGTCATTGTGTTTATTAAGTGAAAAATTAAAATAAATTTCCAGGGCAATAATGCCCAGGCCACTCACTTAAATAGCTTTGGTGTTTTCACAGACTAAAAGGAAGGAAATCATGCTCTACATAGGAAATGTTCTTGGGACATCTGTATTCACCTGCAGGTAAATGTTAGTCATATCATCTAAGCAATAATCTAACTCCAAAATGCTAGCTTCCCCATAACTTTTGTCTGCTATGCAAGCACTCAGCAATTTCAAGTTACATTTGCCTTTGTTGAATTTGTCAATCACAATCCTAACAACCTAGTGAATGTCATTGTGGCAGACAAAGCTGCTAGCAAATATCATTTGTATTTCACTGTCTTTCACAGATCCATGCCAGTCTTAAGTTATAGCAACAAGCGTCCTTACCAAAGCTAACTCATTTCTCTATGAGGAATGATTCATTTCTTCATGTTTGTTTGTGAATAGATCAGCTGTTCTTGAATATAAAGGATGATCATAAATGATCTAGGATTGCTAATGGCTCACATAGCCCGCATTCACTGAGGGTTGCCATAGTGATTCTTGAAAACAGATATGACAGGGTGACTCTGACAGCTCATATGGCTGATGAGAGATGTGCTGTTCTAACAAGGTTCAGATAAAGATGTTTCACAAGTGAAGAGTGAAGACAGCTAGCAGTGGTTCAAAGTATGCTGAACAAGATTGACAGTTGTTCAGTGATTTCTGCTAAGTTCAGTAAAGCAGCATCAATCACAAATGGCAGTACTGTATCAGAATTAAGACAAGCTATTGATTTTTAGATTTGTAAATCAATAGCTAACCTAACTGATATTGCACATGTTGAATGAATTCCATGTTGAGGAAGTTACTGTTTCAATGAGAAAATGTTCAATAAGCAGATGGTAGAAATGAACTAGCAGTTGATAAACCTTTCTCATTTTCATTATTCACTTATTAGTATATATCGTGGATAAGAACAACATAAGTTAGAGGAATAGTAATGTAGTTTAAACCAAATAAGTAAAAGTCAACAGATCTATTCATATTTTTGTATTTTGTACCTTTTATGGTCATTTAGGCTATAACTAAAATATAGGACAGTATGCAGAAACATACAATTTGATAATTTAAGTACAGGCTGTCACCTTTAAACAATAAATTGTAACATTTCATTTTTTTATTAAGCTTGTCAATTTATTATGAATTTTGAAGGTGCATTCTTGAAATGCTAAGGTTTATAGAACATAGAAAAATACAGCATAGACTGGGCCCTTAGGCCCACGATGTTGTGCCGAGACTTAATCCTAATGTAAAATATAGTAACTTAACTAACGCACCCCTTGACTCACTGCTATCCATGTGCATGTCCAGCAGTCACTTAAATGTCCCCAATGACTCTGCTTCCACCACTACAACTGGCAATGCATTCCATGCATTCACAACTGTCTGCGTAAAGAACCTACCTCTGATGTCTCCTTTATACCTTCCTCCTAATATCTTCAAATTATGGCTTCTCGTACCAGTCAATCCTGCCCTGGGGAAAAGTCTCTGGCTATTGACTCTATCTATTCCTCTCATTATTTTGTACACTTTGGAATGAATAGCATAATTGATTTAATTTTATTTCTTCTAGAATGGTAAAATCAGTCATGCCATATCAATATAAATTATTTTCTAATCCAGTAATTGAAACTCTGACTTCGAATTGCTTTATGCTACAAGTGGAGTTCTAGAGTGGAATCTTATACTGAGGAACGTGAGCTATGGTGAAATGTGTGGTAGAATCTGATAAAAAGTCTGGCAAAATCCATCTCAACATTGGAAGCATCTCGCTACAGCTTGAATGTTTTTGCTAAGCAACGAAGTGAGTTTCTCAAGAAGGGATTTTGGATGTTTGGAGGCTTACTAACACTTAGAGGCAGAGGCTACAAATCACTCAATTCAGAATTCTCACTGTCACCTTTGAAATATGCACTAAGCAAGAAAATGGCATCCAACATACTCTTAGTGGAAGGTCACCCTGCTATAAGAAAAATGTTATTAGACTGGAAAGGGTGCAAATAAAATTACAAGGATGTTACCGAGATTGGAAGGTTTGAGTAATAAGGAGAGGCTAGATAGTTAAAGGAAAATAGGAGACCTTATCGAGATTTATAAAATCATGAGCATGAACAAGGTGAATGCCCAAGGTTTTTTCTCCAGAGTAGGGGAGTCTCAAACTAGAGAGCATAGTTTTAAGGGGAGAGGGGAAAGATTTAAAAGAGACCTGAGGAGCAACATTTTCTCACACAGGGTGAAGTATATGTAATGAGCTGCCAGAGGAAGTGGTAGAAATGGGACTAGTTTAATTTAGGAAACCTGGTCAACATGGATGAGTTGGGCCAACGGACCTGTTTCTATGCTGTATGACCCTATGACTCTGAGTATATGACTTGGGAGGGAACGGCTGCAAGACCCATCAATGTGAAAGGCTTTAAATGGAAACAGAATTACACACAGACCATGTACTGTACAGGACACAAACTTGCAGTTATCCCTAATCCCTGGGCATCACAATGCATTAGCCCCCTTGTTGGTGTGCACCACCCTTCCCTTAACATTACTGAACAGCTCATTCACAACACTTCTGGGCACATCAGCCAGTGAAAGAATAGGAATATTGTCAGATTAACGGCAATGATATTGGCGGGACCCAATGAACTATGAACACATTGTCCTTCTTGCTTCCAGATGCTGCAGTAAGCTCTCAATAGAAACATCAATCAGTGGTACATCCTGGGTAGCTACATATTTTTACATCAGCTCAAACTGTTACATTTGAGACTACATAGAAAGACAAGCAAGCAGATGTAATGTGAAAACCAGGTCATTATTAGAAAGTAAGAAATAATGTTCAGTACATTGTATCCTGTGCTACCAAGGTGCCCTCAATTCTACCTCTTACTCCAACCATATTTTAATCTTCTCCATGGTTCTGCAACTGGGATGGAGGAAGCCTGTTTGGCAGTGGAGACTATCAACCACTTGGTTGGCAATTCCAGGCGTGGTTAAGTCTGGAAGGACCAGACATCCCAGGGCTTTCTTGCTGGATGCAACAGGACCATCGTTGACATGAACTTCTAAGAGCTGGATGGGGTGGTGCAGGTTGGATGGCGATGGACGGACCAGCCTCCTCTTGAATGTCCTGAGTAGAGTGTTCTCTACCAGGAGATGTGATATTGGTGGTTCAAATCCTTTTCCTTCTAAGACTGATGTTATAAAACAAACACATCGAACTGGAAGTACGCCAAGTCTTTTTGAATTGCACTTACTTCAGAGCTGCTCATCGTTTTTCAAGTAAATGCTTATATTTAACGCTTTAACTTCCAAAATGCAAGATATAATCATAAAACTAAAAGATTTACTTCCAATACATATGTATTAAAGAATCAGATACTTGCAATAATGCACTTTCTGTTCACGATGCCTTGAGTTCAGATAGCAGGCACAGAAGTTTTTGAATAAATTGCATTTTGTAAAAATCTTGCAGAGAGCATAGAGTAGGATTGTTGCATTGGTGCTAGTATCACCATTTTGCTGATTTTAGCACATTTTTGACTTTTACAATACTCTTGGCACTAGGGCACTCTTGATATTAAGGATATTCTGCTAGTTTCTTCTGCTTCACTAGCTGCTCAACTATCCTCATATTGAGGAGAAATGAAGACTGCAGATGCTGGAGATCAGAGTTAAGAATGTGGTGCTGGAAAAGCACTGTAGGTCAGGCAGCATGCGAGGAGCAGCAGAATCGACGTTCCTAATGAAGGGCTTATGCCCAAAACATTGATTCTCCTACTTTTCGAATGCTGCCTGGTCTGCTCTGCTATTTCAGCACCACACTCTCGACTTTACCCTCATATTAACCATATCAGGTGCCACGTCGCACAATAGAAAATCAAGCCGAATGTCTGGAACATTCACTATACCTCCTTAATGCCAATTGTTCTTGATGCACTGAGCCAGCCTCTCTGTTAAGGCAAACCACCAGGTTCCACAACTGCAAAATGCAGCAATGACATCCACTGCAACTTTGAAGCTGCCTTTAAAAACTTACTAGGGCTTTGGTGCACCCATGGGCCTGGTGCTTTCTCTGCAAAATTAGAATAGATCCATAAACACTGTTCATCTGGCTGCTTAAATAGTTTAACAAGTTCTGAATTGCTGATTTTGCCTGGTTCTTTTGGGAAAAAAGCCATCATAATGGTGACATTAGCCAGAAAGAATTCACCAGAATTAGCACGTGAAGTGAGAAATCTTAGGCACTACACCACGGTCATTTACTGTATGCATGTGTTTTAAAAACAGTATTAGAAAAGGAATTGAAGAGCATTACTTAGAGTTAAAAAGCAAGCTACCTCAGGGACAGTATGTGTGTGGGCACCCACATCTGAGATACTCCAGATTGGTATCTGGTTTCTCAATGTGCAGTTAGTTCTATGGCAGAAGATGAAAAATCTGGCATGAGTAATTGAGATGAGAATAAAACTTTCTAAATAGAACTGATCATTTGAATGTAATCCACAATTACTCTTCTAAATATATAAATCAATACATTTAAAAGCCCCATAAGCTTGACTTACAATTTTAAACTCCACTCATCAGATTAATAACTCATTTCTCACATTCCACAATGCTACCCTAAAAGAATCATTAACAAGCTTAATAAAGATGCCTGAAAGCTTGCTCTCATTATGCCAATGAATCATTGCAGAACCTACTTTTAGTTGACAACATCTAATTTTTAATGAAACCAATCTCTCTGAAAAATGTCACATCCTGAAAGCATCATTAAGGCTACAAACACATTTGTTCAATTTCCATAGATTTTCTTTTGCAGTTGCTGTCTCTTTGGTCAGACACTTTTAAGAAAAAAAAACCTTCTAAAACACATCACCCTCCAAGCTTTTATGGTGATTGATCTCCTCTCCCAAAAAAAAATGCCAAGAAGAACTAAGTGTTTTCTAGATTACTCTTCCGGCTGTGGGAGAGCCCACTCTAACATCTGTATCATAAAACCCTCTTCAAAACCCTTAGTAACTAAATTCATTTTAGCCTTATAAATATCAGCTAGAAGAAGTTTCTTGGTATAAAGAAATTCATTTGAAAAAGACATTTGACCTTCATCTGAAATGTCAGAATAAGCTATTTTCAATGACGTTTTTTTTTCCTTAGTTTCATTCTTAGTTTATGATTTCTGTTTCATGGATACTGTATTTATTTTATGGCCTCTAATTGCACTTTTCTGTCTGTTGCAAACTCTATGAATTCATCATCTTGTAATGACAAAAACTCTTTCTAACATAGTAGATTGTTTTCTAACATAGTAGTCACTTCTAGATCTACCACCAGTTTTCTTTTCTTTATTATTTTCCACATTTTCAACCCCTCTGCCATTCTGTGAACTTCATTCTTTACATTAACTTTCAATCCTGACCTGACTCCTATCACAGAGTACATTGCTAAACAAATGTTCAGCTGTGGTAATATGATCTTTATGTTTACATTTTCAAACGTATTTCTGAAATTGCCATCAGCAAATTTCCCTTCACTATCAATCAGAATCTTTAATGGTATCCCAAGCCTTGTTTATGCACAATTTTGTTGATATTAATCCATTTGTTCTCATGAAGTATTGTTGCAGATTGGCAAACTATGGTGTCTGGGTCTACAAAATGCAGAATATACAATACTACTGACTTTATTTTGTGCCATTAGAACCGTAAAAACTACCTTGTTAAAATCGAGTTTTAAATGGAAGGCTTACAATAGGAAATGCCACACACCTCTGATACTCTGTAGCGATTCCAGTTTTCATTAATCTCTTTGATTAGCCTTGAATAGACTTGCTCCTTTTTAACATGCAAAGTCGGGTGAAAAAATTGTGACTGTAACTTTAAGATATTTTTTGTCTCTGATTCTTGTCATCTGATGCATTAATATTTGTCGACTACTTTAATAAAAAAATCAGACTTCATTATAGTGCTCAAACAATTTCCTGAATGATTTCATGAAAAATAATTGCCTTATTAGAGTTATTGCCTCCATGTCAACTTACATTTGATTTTTCATTGGAGGATTAGTCAGTAGTGTAGTCATCTTGCTGGGGTTAACATCAGTATTCATGTATTGGCTTTCAGTTGCTATTTTACATGGAATTACAACCCTCTTTAAAGAAAGAAAGGCTTGGAATTAAATAGTACTTTTCAGATATGTCAGCCAAACAGTTACTGACATCACTGTAATGCATGGAACAGGGCAGAAAATTGGGAACAGAAAATGTATCACAAGCAGCAGTATTATAATGACCAGATAATCAGTTTTTGTGATGTTGGTTAAGGGAGAATTTTTACTTATTTTCATTCATGCAATGTGGGTGGTGCTGGCTGGGCCAGGATTTACTGCTATCCTAGTTGCCCTTGAGAAGGTGGTAGTGAGCTGCCTTCTTGAACCTCCGCAATTCCTGCGATTAAACCCACAATGATGTAAGGAAAGAAATTCCAGGATTTTGACGCAAAGACAGTGAAGGAAAGCAACACAATCCCCAGTCAGGATAGTGAGTGACTTGGAGGGGAACTGGCAGGTGATGGTGTTCCCATGTGTCTGCTGCCTTTGTTCATCTAAATGGTAGTATTTGTGGATTTAGAAGGTGCTGTCTAAGGAGTCTTGGTAATCTCTGTAGTGCAACTTGTGGATAGTACACAGAACTGCTACTGAATGTCAGAAGGACTGTTAGCAGAAGGAATAAATATTTGTTTATGGTTGTGGTGTCAATCGAATAGGCTGGTGTGTCCTGATTGGTATTTAGCTTCTAGAGTGTTGTTTGAGCTGCATTTGTTCAGGCAAGCGGAGTGTATTACATCACAACACACTGAACAACTGAACTGCATTACTCTCCCAGGACAATTTCTGCCCGTTTGCCAGAATTGCCTGTTTTTACCTCTATAGCACTGCCAGTTGCTGCCCATGCCTCAATTCATCTGCTGATGAAACACTCAAATTTGCATTGGTGTGCTTTGCTCCAGTGCTCACATCAACAGCCTCCCTTGCCAGACTCGCCCAATTTAGCTACAGATCACACCATAGCCTACATTGCTAAGACGTCTATACGGTTCTGGCCTCTGTGCTTCAATGGATAAGGCTGGACCAAACAGTTTCCTTCACCCGTAGTTAACTCTAGACTGATTGTTACCAGAAATCAGCTAAGTGTTTTTTTGGTGATATTCATGGGCGATTTCTCTCTGAGAGTTTTCTTGAGCTAACTTCCCAAACTCACCTCATAACTTTTGAATCCATGTTCCTATGGCACACCAAACACTGTATTCTCCTCGCCACCACAGGCAGAAGTATTGGTCACTGCTGGGATATCCTGGCATTCCTGCTGCAAGTGCCATCTTTGAAGTCCAGCTTTGGTCAGGCTTTGGCAGCACACAGTTACCCTGCATGATTAGCTTTATTTGTCCCAGATATGTTGGGCAGAAGATAATTGACACCATTTTAATGATGGGGACCTGGAGGACCCACTGGACAGCGAGTGCATGTGGCCACTATCCATGGAGATGTTGGTGGCTGTTGGATATCCAAAGAAGCAAGTGGCAAGCGAGTTTCTACTTTGACTTTCATTTTAGAAATTGTTGTTGTCTAGTCTACATTAAATGGATGAGAGAAAACTATATAATTGAAGCAAGATGGCGATAATGAGAATATTAATGCATGCAAATAGGTCTCTTGCTGCTCAGGAGGAAGAATCTCATCTTCACCATGGTTTGGAAATGAGAATTTTCGTTCTTGATGGCAGCAAGTTCCTCACTGCTGATCTCATATGATTTTTCCAACTTGCTCACCAATGCCCACATGCTTCAAAACCTGAGAAGATGCTGCTTTTCATGTATCAAGAAACATGATTAATCAGGATGTCCAATAACTAAATACAATGAATTTAACTTTTTTTTGTTTGAAATAGAACATATCTATGTCAGTTCCTGATATATTTTTGTGTTTCATCCGTTCACATAGAATTACTTCTGTCATGCTGAACTGGTAATTAAATACCATTTTTGTGAAGGGTAGGTCATGCCTCACAAACCTTATTGAATTCTTTGAGAAGGTGTCCAAACAGGTGGATGAGGGTAAAGCAGTTGAGGTGGTGTACATGGATTTCAGTAAGGCATGGTAGGCTATTGCACAAAATATGGAGGCATGGGATTGAGGGTGATTTAGCATTTTGGATCAGAAATCGGCTAACAGAAAGAAGACAGGGGTGGTAATTGGTGGGAAATGTTCACTTACTAGTAGTGTACCACGAGGATCAGTTTTAGGTCCACTGCTGTTTGTCATTTTCATAAATGACCTGGATGAGGGCGTAGAAGGATGAGTTAGTAAGTTTGCAGATGATACTAAGGTTGGTAGAGTTGTGGATAGTGCTAAACAATGTTGTAGATTACAGAGGGACATAGATAAGCTGCAGAGCTGGGCTGAGAGGTGGCAAATGAGGTTTAATGTGGAAAAGTGTGAGGTGATTCACTTTGATAGGAATAACAGGAATAGAGAATACCAGGCTAATGGTAAGATTCTTGGTAGTATAGATGAACAGACAGATTTTGGTGTCCATCTATAAAGATCTCTGAAAGTTGCCACCCAGGATGATAGGGTTGTTAAGAAGGCATACGGTGTGTTAGTTTTTATTGGTACAGGGATTGAGTTTCAGTGCCATGAGGTCATGCTGCAGCTGTACAAATCTCTGGTGCAGCCACACTTGGAGTATTGTGTATTGTTCTGGTCACCGCATTATAGGAAGGATGTAGAAGCTTTGGAAAGGGTTCAGAAGAGATTTACTAGGATGTTGCCTGGTATGGAGGGAAGGTCTTTTGAGGGGAGGCTGAGGAACTTGAGGCTGTTTAGAGAGAAGAAGGGGGTGACTTAATTGAGACATATAAGATAATCAGAGGGTTAGTTAGGGTGGACAGTGAGAATCTTTTTCTTCGGATAGTGATGGCTTGCATGAGGGGACATAGCTTTAAATTGAGGGGTGATAGATATAGGACAGATGTCAGAGGTAGGTTCTTTACTCAGAAAGTAGTAGGGGTGTGGAATGCCCTGCCTGCAATAGTAGTAGACTCACCAACTTTAAGGGCATTTAAATCGTTATTGAGTAGACGCATGGATGAAAATGTAATAGTGTATGTTAGAGGGCTTCAGATTGGCTTTACAGGTCAACACAACATTAAGAGCTGAATGGCTCTACTGTGCTGTTATGTTCTATAGATTTAATGCACTTGAAAATCTAAAATAGCTTTAATAAACAGACAAGCTGCCAACATGCTGTTACAGAGCAACTTACATTCACATTCTTGTTCTAGCATGCTTCTGCTTGGAGTCCTCATGGCTACTGGTTATGTGGTGTCGTCCTGATCTCTGGTTCATTTACATACACAGTTCACAATATTTATATATAGTTCCTGCATTCAAATATTGTGTAAAATGCAAGTAATCTGGCTGGATGTCTTCTTTACACAAAGCATAACACTGTGTTTTATGAAATCTATGAAAGAGGTTAATCATTTTCTATGAGTAAGTTCATAATCATCACCAGACATATTCCCCTCCCCTTCCTTCTCTGCCTTCTGCGGGGACCGTTTCCTGCAGGGAACCCTGGTCCAATCTTCCTTCACCCACAACACCCTCCATAGCACCTTCCCCAGCAACCACCGAAGGTGCCCATTTATCTCCTTCCTCCTCATTATCCAACGGCCCAAACACACATTCCAGGTGAAGCAATGCTTTACCTGCACTTTTCACAGTCTAGTCTACTGCACTCGCTGCTGACAATGTGGTCTCCTTTATATTGGGGAAACAAAGTGTGGACTACGTGACCACTTCGCAGAACATCTACATTCTGCCTGCAAAAATGACCCTGAGCTTCCAGTTTCCTTCCATTTTAACACACCACCCTGTTCCCTGACCAACATTTCTGTCTCAGACTTGCTGCACTGTTTCAGTAAAGCTCAGCACATGGGAGAACAACACTTCATTTTCCGCTTGGGGACCCTGCAGCCCTCCGGATTCAACAGCGAGTTCAATAAGTTTGGGACAGAACTCCCCCATATCCTAACCCCTTACTACGCACACCAGGCCTTGAATAGCAAAAGTAGACCTGACTGACTTTTTTTACAATTATTCATATTTTCTTTAAAAAAGAACAGTTAATCATACAGATTTACAATTCCTTATCATGGTCCCCGTGTGATTGATTGGAGATCTCAATGTTTTCACTGCATTCATTCCTGTTGCCTTATGATCATTATTGATGTCTAGTCCATCCAGCACAACATTTATACACCCCTAGGGAAGTCATGTCTCTCGACCTTAGGCCCAGTTAAAGTCCCTTTCGTTTACCCAGTTGTACTATTAATTCCTCTATCTACGGTAGTGGGCTCTGACCCTAATAACAGACATTTGCAATGTTTCACATCTTCACCTGTGGAGAAATTAAATTCCCTGAATTCTCCTCCTCATAACTCATTCTGAATCAAGTTCACAAACCTATGGGACTCCTCAACTCCCTCACCCATCTGATCATTTCGAGCATTTTTAAAAATCAAAATCATAAGGATGGTTTCATCGAACCACCATTTGACTTGCCTTACCTCCTCTCCCCCTCCTTTTTAAAGTACAGGACAGGTAAACAGCTCTGAGCATGTCCCTCACCAAGTGCACTGAATATCACAAGACTGTAAACTGTGGATATAAAGGCAGACATTCTTGAAAAATTCACACTAAAATCTAATGTTTCCCAATTAAATCTCCCTGAAATATTTATAATATGATCCAAGGCCATCCAATGTTTGTCACCTCTTTTGGTCCTGCCATTATATAACATTCCTGAGAAGTCTTGTTATCATATAGTCTGTCATCATACACTACTCATTGTCAGCCATTAACAGTCTCCATTAACAGCTATTCATCCTCACAGCCAGATCATTATGAACTCCTTTATCTGTCCAACCATTCTTCTCTCTCTTTGGGCTCGACCCCTACCTATCATTTGCTCCTTGCCCCTCTCCCCACCCTCTCTTCTGCATGTAAACCTGACTGCCATCAGTTCTGAGGAATGGTTACCAGACCCTGACAGAGGTAGCCTTGGGATCTGCCTCTGTCCTGCCCCTGAGAGTGGAAAGCAATGGCAAATCACCACTGACAAAAACTGCCAAGGGAAACAGTTCAGGCTGAAATATCAGGAGACAATATCCAAAGAGCTGTCTTCAGGCAGAGTGCACATGAAGGAGGCAAAACAGCTGGAAGTCAGAAACATACACTGAGAATGTGGGATAAACTCAGACAGTCATTCAAAATATGAATACGATTTGGCTACTAAAATATTAATCTAAGCATAAGGAAGTAATTATTGTAATGTGCAGATGGTTTAATGCTGAAATGTCATCATTCTAACATTATTTCATCTACTTTCACTGTTACTAGAATGGTTAATGTTGATGAGATGAAATGCCATTGGTATTTTCATGTTAGCCTGGAGACCCTGTAGCATTGTAGACCAAGACTGTTCTCAATCCTGCTGTCATATGTCATCCTTTGCAACCAAACATGCTTTTATATTTGGTGGTTTTACAGTTCTCCTGATACGATAGTAACTCATGTACCTTGCAAGTTCCTTGCATTTAAATCATAAAGTTGCCTATTCCAGGCACAGAACATTGGATCTATGAAAACTTGAATCAAATCAGTGGACAGGATAAGGCAGGCAGTTTGAATAATATTAATCTGAGGAACCAATGCACAGGGTACATTTTCAAATAACCAAAACGAGCAAATTTAAGGGCATAGTCCTCAATTCACTTCCTGAAAGCAGTGTTAATCATTCTTAATCAGAATATGGGTGGCACGGTGGCACAGTGGTTAGCACTGCTGCCTCACAGCACCAGAGACCTGGGTTCAATTCCCGCCTCGGGCAACTGTCTGTGTGGAGTTTGCACATTCTCCCCGGGACTGTGTGGGTTTCCTCTGGGTGCTCCGGTTTCCTCCCACAGTCCAAAGGTGTGCAGGTCAGGTGAATAGGCCATGCTAAATTGCCCATCGTGTCAGGTGAAGGGGTAAATGTAGGGGAATGGGTCTGGGTGGGTTGCTCTTCAGAGGGTCGGTGTGGACTTGTTGAGCTCAAGGACCTGTTTCCACACTAAGTAATCTAATCTTAATATGGAATAGATACAGGAAAAAAGTAAAAGGAGGAATTGTGAGTGAAAATCAATATCTTTGGGATGAAATGTTGTATCATATTCATTAGAGACTAAATAAGTCAGTCACGAGGTTCATAGCGCAACTGCTAATCAATTTATATCCTTTTGAAGCCAACTTATGTCCTTTTCACTACTTACTTTCTGACCTATCTTTGTGTCATCAACCAATTTAGCAACCATACCATCTGTCTCTTTATCCAAATCACTTATATAAATTGTAAAGGCTCCAGCACTGATTCCAAAGGCACATCACACATTTCATCTTGCTTATCAGAAGATTGCCCATTTATGACTACTATCCATTTCCTGTTAGCCAGTAAATCTTATATCCGTGCTCATATGTTCATCTTTACACTATGAAATTTCAACAATAATCTTTGATGTAAACACTTATCAAATTTCTCTGGAAATTTGAGTACAGTACATCCAATGGTTCCCCTCTGTGTACAGTACATTATTTCCTCAAATAACACCAACATGTTCATTAAACATGATTTTTCTTTTACAAAATCATGTTGACTCTGATTAATTAAATGAGTTTTTCTCAGTGCCCTTTGATGGATAGCAAGCTGGCTCATGTGTAGTTTCTTTCTTTGTCTCCCATGTTTTATGTGGTCAAATGGCATTTATTTTAGTTTAAAATATTAGTCTTGGACCTGCTTTACTCTCACACAAACTGAATTTGAAATTCGATTATATTATGTTTGATACTACCCAGGGGTACCTTCACTATGAGGTTGTTGATTCTAACTCTTGCAATATTCAGGCCCAGTAGACTTCTCCAGAAACTTTTTTATTAGCTTGCTCTAACCTTAACCCATTGTTTCCTGTTCATCTATCAACTTTCTATTCATGCTGTTACGTTTCCTGATCCACAACACAGCTGTTTTTTTCGTTACAACCTTCCTGTGAGAAAACATTTTGAACTCCTTCTGAAAATGCACTTATGTCAAAGTTAGTGCTTTTCCTTCATCAATATAGTCAGTGATCTCACTAAAAAAATCTATTTACATTTGTCAAGCACCAACAAAGATTTGACAGGTCACACCCCTTTAAAAACCTTATATAGCAATAATTTTTTTTACTTTCCCTGGTGAATTGCAAGAGCGAGGCCTATGATGGGTTGGGGAATTGCCGTCAAAACATTAAGTGCATTGAGTATAAGAAATCCACAATCTGTTTTTTGAATTTGGCAGTCATCCTATGATTTTTAGATTTTCTGTTACAATATATTTTGAATTTACAAGAGCAAGGGGATGTGATGGATGGCAGTTGTAGGAAGGGAAAAAGAGTTGTAGATACAGTTTGGTAGATGGGTTAACTCCAGGAAAGGTAAGAGAGGTAGCAGGTAGTGCAGGAGTCTTCTGTGGCTATCCCCACTTCAAACAAGTACGTTGTTTTGGAAAAGGTAGGGGTGATGGATTCTCAGGGGAATGTAGCACGAACAGCCAGGTTTCTGATATCGAGATAGGCTCTAATGCAATGTTGAGTTCCAAGATATCAATTGTGTTAGGGGACTCTCTGGTCCGAGACACAGATAGACATTTCTGTAGTCAGCAGTGAAGAATCAGAATGGTGTGTAGCTTCCCTGGTGCCAGGATCAAGGATGTCTCAGAGAGGGGGTAAAAGGGGGAGAAAGACCAGCAGGAGGTCATTGTACACATTGGAATCAACAACATAGGAAGGGAAAAGGATGAGATTCTGAAGGGAGAATATAGACAGTTGGGCAGGAATTTAAAAAGGAGATCCTCGAGAGTAGTAATATCTGAATTACTCCTGGTGCTGTGAGCTAGTGAGGGTAGGAATAGGAGGATAGAGCAGATGAATGCTTGACTGAGGAGCTGGTGTGTGGAGAAGGATTCACATTTTTGGATCATTGGAATCTATTCTGGATAGAAGTGATTTGTACAAGAAGATCGGATCACTTGAATTGGAAGGGAACTAATATACTGGCAGGGAGATTTGCTAGATCTGCTAAGGAAGATTTAAACTATAAAGATGTGGGGGGGTGGAACCCAGGGAGATAGTGAGGAAAAAGATCAATCTGAGACTGGTACAGCTGAGAAAAAAAGCCAGTCAAATAGTCAGGGCAGGCAGGGACAAAGCAGAGAACAAGGTAGGACTGATAAATTAAACTGCATTTATTCAATGCAAGAGGCCTAACAGGGAGGGCAGATGAACTCAGGGCATGGTTAGGAACATGGGACTGGGATATCAGCAATTACAGAAACATGGCTCAGGGATGAACAGGACTGGCAGCTTAATGTTCCAGGATACAAATGCTACAGGAAGGACTGAAAGGGAGGCAAGAGAGGAGGGGGAGTGGCGTTTTTGATAACGGATAGCATTACAGCTGTACTGAGGGAGGATATTCCCGGAAATACATCCAAGGAAATTATTTGGATTGAACTGAGAAATAAGAAAGGGATGATCACCTTATTAGGATTGTATTGTAGACCCCCTAATAGTCAGAGGGAAATTGAGAAACAAATTTGTAAGGAGATCCCCGTTATCTGTAAGAATAAGAGGGTGGTTATTGTAGGGGATTTTAACTTTCCAAACATAGACTGGGACTGCCATAGTGTTAAGGGTTCAGATGGAGAAGAATTTGTTGAGTGTGTACAAAAATATGTTCTCATTCAGTATGTGGATGTACCTACTAGAGAAGGTGCAAAACTTGACCTACTCTTGGGAAATAAGGCAGGGCAGGTGACTGAGGTGTCAGTGGGGGAGCACTTTGGGGCCAGTGACCATAATTCTATTAGTTTTAAAAGAGGGATGGAAAAAGATAGATCAGATCTAAAGGTTGAATATCTATATTGGAGAAAGGCCAATTTTGATGGTATTAGGCAAGAACCTTCACTAGCTGATTGGGGGCAATGATTACAGGTAAAGGGACGGCTAGAAAATGGGAAGCCTTCAAAAATGAGATAACGAGAATCCAGAGAAAGTATATTCTTGTCAAGGTGAAAGGAAAGGCTGGTAGGTATAGGGAATGCTGGATGACTAAAGAAATTGAGGGTTTGGTTAAGAAAAAGAAGGAAGCATATATCAGGTATAGACAGGATAGATCGAGTGAATCCTTAGAAGAGTATAAAGGAAGTAGGAGTATACTTAAGAGGGAAATCAGGAGTGCAAAGAGGGAACATGAGATAGTTTTGGCAAATAGAATTAAGGAGAATCCAAAGAGTTTTTACAAATACAGGACAAAAGGGTAACTAGGGAGAGAATAGAGCCTGTCAAAGATCAGCAGGGCGGCCTTTGTGTGGAGCTGCAGCAAATGGGGGAGATACTAAATGAGTATTTTGCATCAGTCCTTACTGTGGAAAAGGGCATGGAAGATATAGACTGTAGGGAAATAGATGGCGTCATCTTGAAAAAAGTCCATATTGCAGAGGAGGAAGTGCTGAATGTCTTGAAATGCATAAAGGTGGATAAAGTTCCAGGACCTGATCAGGTGTACCCTAGAACTCTGTGGGAAGCTAGGGAAGTAATTGCTGGGCCTCTTCCTAAGATATTTGTATCATCGATAGTCACAGGTGAGGTGCCGGAAGACTGGAGGTTGGCTAATGTGGTGCCACTGTTTAAGAAGAGTGGTAAGGACAAACCAGGGAACTACAGACCAGTGAGCCTGACCTCGGTGGTGGGCAAATTGTTGGAGAGAATCCTGAGGGACAGGATATACATGTATATGGAAAGGCAAGGACTGATTAGGGATAGTCAACATGGCTTTGTGTGTGGGAAATCATGTCTCACAAACTCGATTGAGTTTTTTGAAGAAGTAACAAAGAGGATTGATGAGGGGAGTGTGGTAGATGTAAGCTATGTGGACTTCAGTAATGTGTTCGACAAGCTTCCCCAAGGGAGACTGGTTAGCATGGTCAGATCTCATGGAATACAGGGAAAATGAGCCATTTGGATACAGAACTGGCTCAAAGGTAGAAGACAGAGGGTGCTGGTGGAGGGTTATTTTTCAGACAGGAGGCCTGTGATCACTGGAGTTCCACAAGGATCGGTGTTGTGTCCATACTTTTTGTCATTTATATAAATGATTTCGATGCGAGCATAAGAAGTATAATTAGTAAGTTTGCAGATGACATCAAAATTGGGGGTATTGTGGACAGCGAAGAAGATTACCTCAGATTACAACAAGATCTTGATCAGATGGGACAATGGGCTGAGAAGTGGCAGATGGTGTTTAATTTAGATAAATGTGAGGTGCTGCATTTTGGGAAAGCAAATTTTAGCAGGATTTATTCACGTAATGATAAGGTCCTAGGGAGTGTTGCTGAACAAAGAGACCTTGGAGTGCAGGATCATAGGTCCTTGAAAATAGAATTGCAGATAGATAGGATAGTGAAGAAGGCGTTTGGTATCTTTTCCTTTATTGGTCAGAGTATTGAGTACAGGAGTTGGGAGGTCATGTTGCGGCTATACAGGACATTGGTTCGACCACTGTTGGAATATTGTGTGTAATTCTGGTCTCCTTCCTTTTTTGGAAAGATGTTGTGAAACTTGAAAGGGTTCAGAAAAGATTTACAAGGATGTCGCCAGGGTTGGAGGATTTGAGCTATAGGGAGAGGCTGGGCAGGCTAGGGCTGTTTTCCCTGAAGAGTCGGAGGCTGAGGATTACAAAATTATGAGGGGCATAGATAGGATAAATAGACAAAGTCTCTTCCACGGGGTGGAGGAGTCCAGAACTAGAGGTTTAGGGTGAGAGGGGAAAGATATAAAAGAGACCTGCGGGGCAATGTTTTCACGTAAAGGGTGGTACCTGTATGGAATGAGCTGCCAGAGGAAGTGGTGGAGGCTCATATGATTGCAACATTTAAAAGGAATTTGGATGGATATATGAATAGGAAGGGTTTGGAGGGATATGGGCTGGGTAATAGCAGGTGGGACTAGATTTGTTTGGGATGTCTGGTCGGCATGGACGAGTTGGACTGTACATCTCTGTGACTCTATGATGACTCTGACTAGATAATTATTGAGAGCATAAAAATACATCAGCTAAATGGATGAGAAATTAAGCAATATTAATGTTTGTTATGTGTATTTTAATAAATTAATAAGACCATACGATTAATGAGCAGAATTAGGCCATTCAGCCCATCAAGTCTACTCCACTGTTCGATCATGGCTGATATGTTTCTCAACCCCATTGTTCTGCCTTCTCCCCATATCCTTTGATCCATTTAGTAATCAAGAACCAATCTATCTCTGTCTTCTAGACACTCAATGAGCTGGTCTCAACAGCCTTCTGCAGCAATGAGATCCACAGATTCACCGCTCTCTCACTGAAGAACTTCCTCCTCATCTCAGATCTAAAGGGTCATCCCATCACTTTGAGGTTTTGCCCTGGTCATAGTCTTTATTACTAGTGGACCCAGCTTCTCCATGTCCACTCTATCCAGGCCGCTCAGTATTTAGTAGGATTTAATAGCATTCCCCCTCAACTTTCTAAACTCCATTGAATGCAGATCCAAAATCCTCACCTCTCCTCAAATGATAAACCCTTCAACCCAGCATTCATTCTTGTGTACTTACCCTTCCTCCAAGTTCAGCACATCCTTTGTAAGATATAGGGCCCAAACTTGGCCACAGTATTCCAAATGCAGTCCCACCAGAGCCTAATCCAGCCTCAGCAGAAATCTCCGTTATTGTATTCTAGTTCTCTTGAAATGGATGCTAATATTGCACTTACCTTCCTAGCTACCAGTTGGCATGGTTACCTTAAGGGAACCTTAAAATAGAACTTCAATGTCCCTTTGTGTTTCAAATTTCCAAAGTCTTTCCCCATTTAGAAAATAGTCTACTTCTCTATTCTTCCTACCAAAGTGCATAACCTCACACTTTCCCACATTGTCTTTCATCTGCCATTTCTTTGCCCACTCTCCTAATCTGTCCAAGTTCTTCTGCAGTTCTTTGGAACCCTCCCTTACTCCAGTGATTCCTGAAAGATCACTATCAATTCCTTCAGAAGCTCCTCAGCTATCTCCTTCAGAATGCTGGGGTGTAGCCCATTTAGTCCAGATGTTTTATCTACCTTCAGCCCATTCGGCTCCCCCATTATCTTTTCCTTAATGACAGCCACTACACTCACTTCATTAAGTTTTGGTATGCTACTTTTGCTTTCCCTGTGAAGACTGATGCAAATTACCTGCTGAGTTCCTCTGTCATTTCTTTGTTCCACATTAATACTTTTCCAGCCTCATTTTCCAATGTCAAATGATTGCCTTGAAATCAACTTCTTTTATTGCGTGACTGTGAATATACTGGAATTTGGCTGTGTGGAGGATTTTACTCCAGAGATGCTTCTTATGGAACTTAACAATTTCCCCTTTTGCTGCTTCTGTCTATTATTCAAGAATTTATTGTGTAAACCATAGTGAACACTCTTCAGAACAGATAATTGGCAGTGTTGTAAAGTGCTTTAGACTTTGTGAAGTTCTAGATATACATTTCTTTTTGAGGGGCAGGGTGGTACTTCTGTACTCTAGCTCACTGTTGAAGAACCAAATGAGGTCTCAAAAGGTATCCGTCATTGCATTAGTCTGAATGCTGTGCAATGCATGCTGTCTTATGGCTAACATTATCTTCACTGATTTCAACAATTTTGTTCCTTTCAACTGATGGTTTTGAAAAAGCAGGATTATCCTCGCTGCATTCAGTTCTATTTGTTTCCTCACAATAGTATTTAATAAACTCAGGTGATCTGTGGGTCAACTGGGAATGAAATAATTTGTTAATAAGGAAAAGGCAAACTCAAAGATGATAGCTAGTTTGCCAAATGCATGGCTCAGCTACCCATACTTGTCCATTTCAATGGCCATGATGCATTCACAGAGATCTGACAAGCTATACATCTCAATTAGCTCTGAGTTGCCAGATTTACATCTGAAACTGAGCCTGCAGGGCAGTGTCTCATAGCAGAGGGACTTGAGAAGCGGCAGCAGGCCACTTTAGTTTTGTGGAACACTGAGGGTCTCCTGGGGTTGAAGTAACCTGTATAAGTAGCCTTATGTACTTAATGGGTAGGTCCTGGGAAGTGTTGCTGAACAAAGAGACCTTGGAATGCAGGTTCGTTGTTCCTTGAAACTGGAGTTGCAGGTAGACTGGATAGTGAAGAAGGCATTTGATAAGCTTGCTTTTATTGGTCAGTGCATTGAGAATAGGAGTTGGGAGGTCATGTTGCAGCTGTACAGAACATTTGTTCGGCTACCTTTGGAATACTGCATGTAGTTCTGTTCTCCCTGCTATAGAAGGGATGTTGTGAAACTTGAAAGGGTTCTGAAAAAATTTACAAAGGTGTTGCTGGGATTGGACAGGTTGAGCTATAGGGACAGGCTGGGGTTATTTTCCCTGGAGTGTCGGAGGCTGAGGGATGACCTTATCGAGGTTTAGGAAATCATGAGGGGCATGGGTAGACCAAGGACTTTTCCCTGGGGTGGGGGAAGTCCAAACCTAGAGGGCATGGGTTTAAGGTGAGTGGGCAAAGATATGAAAGGGACCTAAGCGGTAACTTTTTTATGCAGAGGGTGATGCGTGTATGGAATGAGCTGCCAGAGGAAGAAGTGGAGGCTGGTACAATTGCAATATTTAAAGTGCATCTGTATGGCGTATATGAATAGGAAGGGTTTAGAGGGATTTTGGTCAAATGCTGGAAAATGAGACTAGATTTATTTAGGATATCTGGTTTGCATGGACAAGTTGGACTGAAGGGTCTGTTTCTGTGTTGAACATCTGTATGACTCTATGCCAGCTCATGCTCTCATTGGTCCAGCAAAACTAGTTTGAAAGCTTACCTTTGGGTCTCTTTTACCTGTTTATCAGAGTCAGCTGAGTATGGTCATGCAAACAACATTGTGATTAGCAGAAAGTCCTCTGTACATCGTAGGGTTTCATTTGCTTCGTTTCATGGGAGACTCTCCTAACATCCTGGCAGCGGGTGGGACTAGAATAAAAAAGGACACTAATTCTAACACTGTAATTTTCAAATTGCCATTGGTGCTGCACCTTTAATTTTTTTCTCACACGTGAACAAAACCAGCTTAAACCAAATTGGAGAATAAAGGTAAAATGATTCTGATATGGTTAAATATTTAACTCATTTATTAAAATGTATTATGTTTGGATGAGAACTGTTGAGCTTTCCTTTACTGATATAAAAGCCAAACACAATCTCAACTAAATCATAAAGAGCATTAGGAGTAGAAGAAAATAAACTTGCACTTCTATATGTGAAATAATAGATTAAAAAAACACAGCTGAAGTTAGATAATGGCCTGAAAACATAATTATATTAGATTAGATTAGATTACATTACAGTGTAGAAACAGGCCCTTCGGCCCAACAAGTCCACACCGACCCGCCGAAGCGAAACCCACCCATACCCCTACATTTACCCCTTACCTAACACTACGGGCAATTTAGCATGGCCAATTCACCTGACCCTGCACATCTTTTGGACTGTGGGAGGAAACCGGAGCACCCGGAGGAAACCCACGCAGACACGGGGAGAACGTGCAAACTCCACACAGTCAGTCGCCTGAGGCGGGAATTGAACCCGGGTCTCAGGCGCTGTGAGGCAGCAGTGCTAACCACTGTGCCACCGTGCCGCCCACGGTGGCACGGTTCCTCTTTTAATATTGGTCATTAAAACATTATTATCCATTTAAATACCAATGCCAATGAATGATAAGCCAATTAATTTGTCTAAATAGTTGAATCAGGAAGTACATTTTTATTTTAAATTCAGTTACAAAGTCGGCACTCTCTTATAGACTTCTAAATTGTAATTCTACTGAAAGACCAACATTTTCAACTTCTTCCTTTATATATCTAAGAGATTATTATTACTACAGATTGGTAAAGTTAAATTGAATAGAAGCTGCATATAATTAATGCAAGTTTAAGGCATATGTTTAGCTTTGTTTTATATCCTTTTACTCAGACATTTTATCCAGATAATCTCATAACTGAAAGCATTAAATTTTGAGCAAGTTGTAATTCTAGCATTCAAAAAATGACATTTTCAGGCAATTTAATATGTTTTGCAGTTTTAGTGAAGCCAGAAGAACCTGGTTATAAACATGAACCTTATTTGAGGTATTATCTTCCAAAGTAGTGAATGCCTATATTTGCAATATCCAGTCTCATCAACTCTACCTAGAATTGTACTGCTGCCAACAGTTTCCACTGACCTTTGACATAGCTTATATATTGCATCAGCTAATGCCTTGTGTGTTCTTTACAATATAAAAAAAGTCTGCCCAATAATAGCCTCATTTTAATGTATTAAAGATAAATAGTGAATGTAGTTTTGGCACCACATAGTACAACTGGGAGGCCAGATGGCAGTATTTATCTTCTGTCTAAATTTACAGGACCATAGATTTCATGGTATTGTTCAGTGTCTCATTGAGCAACACACCCTTGTTAAATTCCAGTATTTATTAGAATGGACTAATTCCTGCTTTTCCCTCCCCTTTTGCCTGATGACTGACAGGAAATGGGCAGATTCAGTATCCCTCCTTTCCCAAGTTTGCGACATAGCTTTTTCAGCCTTATTGTGAACAATTGCAGGAAATTGAGAAAGGTGGAAATTGGTTCCTCGAAGGGTTTTGAAAGATAGCATGGACACGCCAAACTAAATGGTGCCTGCTTACATGATCATGAATGAGAGGAAACCATCCACATCAAGTGCTTATTTCAACTGACTGGGTTGACAGCAGTTCACATTGTCATTTCCTTAAGTCGGTGGACATGAACCCTCCCAGGATACACCTTCCACCTAACAGTTCCTATACATTTGATGATTATTTATCCACTCCCAGGACTCATTGGCAGTGACAGCAGTCTACTTTGTATCTTTACCAATTAAAGCCACAGGAAATAGAGGAAAAAGTGTCTCCTTTTATTTAGGATACCATGTGTTGGATATTTTCATTTTACATTCAAAATAGCATCAATGGGAAAGTGAAGTGTACAACAAAAGGACTTGAGCTTGAATATGTGTATCAGCTATGCGTGAGTTTGAACACATTCCACTCTGAGTCAATAGGCTGTGAGTCTAAGTTCCCGTTCAGAGTTTGTGTGCAGAAATTTTCTTTTAAAATCTAAGCTGAGATTCGAGTGCAGCATGGAAGGAGTGCACTGTTATTGATTCTGCCACATATATGACATAGTAAATCAAGGTCCTGTCTGTCCCCTCAAGTGGATATGAAAGATCCTGTGAAATAATATTAAAGAAAAGTGGGAGAACTATCCAAAATATTGGCCAAGACATTTATTCCTCAGTCAACATCACAGTAACAGATTACTTGGTCACGAGCTCTTTGTTTCTTTCCCGTTACCATTGGCCTGTGAATGAATCCATCCTCAAAGCGCCTGAAAAATTCAATCAGAGGGATGATCAAGAATGAACTCATGTGAGATCAAGCCTGTGTTTGGTGGAGCAGTGAGCAGTAGATTGATGAGTGGCAGTCTGTCAGCTTGAGCACACAAGTAGCTGTGCTGAGAGAGGATGTGAAGAAAGAAGGCACTGGAGGGAGAAAGTTTAAAAGGGAGAGGCTGCTGTGAGGAACCTATTCAACCAAATACGAGCCAAGAAAACTTAAAATCACTGAAATAATGAACTCCTTGTAAATTAATGTAAAGTCTCTGTAGGTTGTGTGGGGAACAAACATAATGAATGGTATAGTAATGAATGCTGTGATAATTGGATAATTTACTACCGAATAGTTTTACTTCATTAGCAAAATTTGCAGTTATGTGTTATTACAATTCAAAGCCTTTCCCATAATGTGAATTATTTGAAATGCAATGACTTCGTAAGAGATAAAAATGCAATCAGCTTCCAGATACCAAGATCCCTACAGCAATGAATGACTTGCATTTTTGTAGTGCTTTGTACAGACTCAGGGTAGTCCATAATGTTTAGAAATACTTTGGAAGTGTTGTTATAATGAGTGGAGTGTAATAAGGTAAATGATCAATTAATTCAGGGGTCTCCGTTCAGAGAAACATATTCTAAAAAATTAAAACTGGTTCTTTCAGAAGTGAAAATTGGGAACGCTTTGGCACTTAAAGTGTGGTGTATGTTTGTCACTCCCTTCAGCGAGTAACAACTGCTGCTTGATCTAAATCAATGTAAGATCAGTTGTTGAATTTAAAACAGAGATTAAGATCTGAAATGCAGTAAAAGTACTAACTAGCTTTAGAAATCTTCCATCTTTGAGGTTATGTAATGAAAACCCTTAGCTTTAACCTCAACCATGAGAAAGACCTATATTTAAGGTGAGTTTTTGTGTTGTTGGAGTACATTTTATATTTCAAGACTTTGTGAAAAAAATGGAAGATATGTAAAGGTTTGCACATTTTCTGGATTGACAAAGGTACAGCATGGATTGAAATTAGTTGTTTATGAATGTGTACTGTTTATAGAGAAAACAATCAAGGGAAGCTTTCGAGGATTTCGGAGATGGGATTTATTGCTTTAATTCTATGAAAAGCTGGCTTCGAAAAGTGTAGTGGATATCCATGCTTATGGCTGTAAGCAACCCTTCCTAGACTTTGAATTTCATTTTCAAGAGCTAAGGACTCTGTAAAGAAGACACCCGAGAAGATACAGCTCTCTCTGCTGAACTCATTTTCCCAGTATATGTTTCTAGGAACCTTAGTGAGTCTCCAAATATTGGTATTGCTGAAGAGGTAGACTATGACCAATTTCCAAAGACTTGAATTTGTTGATTGTAATCAGAACTGAAGTGCTACCATCAGTCTGTAGCTGTCCATAACTTAACTTCATTAACAGGGAAGACAGTGGAATTGAGAATTCATCACCTTCAACCCTTTGTTTCCAGACTCTTGGCCAATGACACTATTTTTTCCATTTGCCTTTTCTTAGATCTTAGGCAGAATTTGCCATTTGCTTTAAGAATATATTTTGGTAATAATAAATGGATTATTGTGAGTTCACTCAAGAGACCTAATCCAATCTCTTTAATTCTGGATGGTAGTTCAAAAGAGAAGCATTTGGGCATTTTGGTGATTGCATTGACATATTTCTACTAATAGTGTAACTGGTTGAGTAGTGAGGATTGACTAACAGGGTATTCTCCCCACGATAGTGAAGGAGTCTGTGTCGGTTTGAAAAAGTAAACCTTTGTACTTATTTTGATGCCTCTTGCCTTGTGTCAATGGAAAAATTGGGGTACCTTTGAAATTAATATTTTCCTGTGTGTTGTGGATTGTTTCAATTCTGCTCCTCTGAAAATCCAAATACACTATTAGCCAAGAAATGAATTATTCAGTAAAGATTGCAGAAGGGCATGCCAGGAGCTGCACTAGGCATTCTTAGAAATGAGGTGTCAATCTGGTGAAGCTACACCACAAGATTGCTTGCATGTCAAGCAGTGGAATCACCATGCAGGATGCAGAGCTAAGTGAAACCAAAACCAACAGATCTGCAGTTCTGTCACATCCAGTCAGGAATAATGGTGGACAATTAAATAACTCCCTGAAAGAGCTGACTCCACAAATATCCTCATCTTTGGTAACAAGGGAGCCCAATTATTAGTGCAAAATACAAGGCTGGAGCATTGGAAGTATCTTTAGCAAGAAGTACCGAATGGATAATCCATCTTGGCCTTCTCCTGAGGTATCCAGCATCAAAAATGTCAGTCTTCAACAGATTGTACTCTTTTGGACCCTCACTCAAGGAGACAATCCAGAAAAGATTTGCCACATTGACTTTCACAACGTGTTTTTAACAGGCATAGACGTAGATTCCTTGGTTGCTTTTTTAGAAACTGCCAGTTAGGGTCAACTTCTCAGATCATTTTAAGTAAAGTTTTTCACTCAGCTTTCTACTCCCTGAGCTTCCAACAAAAATTTTTCACCCTTAACAATTCCTCCATCTTCCGTAGTTACACCGACACCACTCCCCACCTCTTCCTCTGCCACATTGATGACTGCATTGGTGCCACCTCGTGCTCCCGCGAGGAGGTTGAGCAATTCATCAACTTCATCAACACATTCCACCCCGACCTTAAATTCACCTGGACCATCTCTGACACCTCCCTCCCCTTCCTGGACCTTTCCATCTCCATTAATGATGACCGACTTGACACTGACATTTTTAACAAACCCACCGACTCCCACAGCTACCTGGATTACGCCTTTTCCCATCCTACCTCCTGCAAAAATGCCATCCCGTATTCCCAATTTCTCTGCCTCCGCCGTATCTGCTCCCAGGAGGATCAGTTCCACCACAGAACACACCAGATGGCCTCCTTCTTTAGAGACTACAATTTCCCTTCCCACGTGGTTAAAGATGTCCTCCAACACATCTTGTCCACATCCCACCCCTCTGCCTTCAAACCCCACCCTTCCCACCCATAACAAGGACAGAACACTCCTGGTGCTCACCTTCCACCCTACCAACCTTCGCATAAACCACATCATTTGATGACATTTCCGCCACCTCCAAACAGAGCCCACCACCAGGGATATATTTCCCTCCCCACCCATTTCCGCTTTCTGCAAAGGCCGTTCCTTCCATGACTCAGGTCCACACCCCCCAACAATCCACCCTCCCATCCTGGCACCCTCCCCTGCCACCGCAGGAATTGCAAAACCTGCGCCAACACCTCCTCCCTCACCTCCATCCAAGGCCCCAAAGGAGCCTTCCACATCCATCAAAGTTTTACCTGCACATCCACCAATATCATTTATTGTATCCGTTGCTCCCAATGCGGTCTCCTGTACATTGGGGAGACTGGACGCCTCCTCGCAGAGTGCTTTCGGGAACATCTCTGGGACACCCGCACCAACCAACCCCACCGCCCTGTGGCCCAACATTTCAACTCCCCCTCCCACTCTGCCAAGGACATGCAGTTTCTGGGCCTCCTCCACCGCCACTCCCTCACTACCTGACGCCTGGAGGAAGAATGCCTCATCTTCCGCCTCGGAACACTTCAACCCCAGGGCATCAATGTGGAGTTCACTAGTTTCATAATTTCCCCTTCCCCCAGCTCCAAACTTCCAGCTCAACACTGCCCCCATGACCTGTCCTACCTGCCTATCTTCCTTTCCACCTATCCACTCCACCCTCCTCTCTGATCTATCACCTTCATCCCCACCTCCATCCACCCATTGTACTCTTTGCTACCTTCGCCCACCCTCCTCTCTGACCTATCACCTCCATCCCCACCCCCATTCACCTATTGTACTCTGTGCTACCTTCTCGCCACCCCCATCCCCCTCTCATTTATCTCTCCACTCTGCAGGCACCCTGCTTCTATTCCTGATGAAGTGCTTTTGCCCACAACATTGATTTTCCTGCTTCTCGGATGCTGCCTGATCTGCTGTACTTTTCCAGCACCACTCTAATCCAGATTCTGGTTTTCAGCATCTGCAGCCCTTGTTTTTACCTCATTCAACCACATGAGCCTGCTCCACCATGATCTTGGTTGATCTCATCTTGGCCCCAATTTCACTTCCCTGACCACTCCTCATAGAATAATAACCTAAAATTTATTAAATATCTATCCACCTCCGGCATCCATCATTCTCTAGTGTAGTGAAGTCTCCAGTTTCATGACACTTTGAGAGATCTAACTCCTCCTTATCTCTATTTTAAATCTGCCAACCCTCAGCCGAAAAGTATGGCTTCTCATTCTAGGTTGCCCCAAAAGGGAAAACACCTATTCTATGTCTACATTGTCAATCCCCTTTAACATCTTGTATACCTCAATTTGATCTCTTGTCCTTCTCAAAACTAATGAATATAAGCCTAAACTGCTCAATTGCCCCTCACAAGACAAGCCTTAATCTCTGGAATCAATCTAGTGAAACTTCTTTGAACTTCTATCAGTGCAAGTAAATCCTTCCTCATTAAGGGGACCAAAACTGTACACAGTACTTCAGATGTGGTCTCTCCAATGCCTTTTAACATCACAACAGCACTTCACTGTGTAATCCAATCCTTTAGCAATAATAATGAAGTACTCCAACAACACTCAAGAAGTTTGACATCACAAAGCTTGCTTGATTGGTAGCATATCCACTAGCATTCATTCCTCCGCAACTGACATTTAGGAACAGAAGTGTGAACTATCTACAAGATGCACTGCAGAAATTCTTCAACCAGCACCTTCCAAACACACGACCACTTCCATCTGGAAGGGCAAGGGCAGGAGATACATAGGAACACTACCACCTGCAAGTTCCTCTCCAAGGCACTCACCATCCTGGCTTGGAAATTTATTGCTGTTCCTTCATTGTCACTGGATTAAAATCCTGGAATTCCCTCCCTAATGGCATTGTGTGTCAACCCCCAGCAGGTGGACTGCAGTGGTTCAAGGAGACAACTCAGCACTACCTTCTCAAGGGCAACTAGGAATGGGGAATAAAAGACCAGCCAGTGATGCCCACATCCCGGAAATGAATTTTAAAATGCTATATTGCATTTGGACTGCTGTATCTGCAAACAAGCTTTCTGCAACTCATTCATGAAGATACCCAGGTTATTCTGTCCCAAAGCATTTTAAATTTGCTCTCCATTTAGATAAGTTGCTCTTTTTATCCTTGCAACTAAAACAATTAACCTCGCACCTATCCATCTTGCAAATTTTGGCCCGTTCACTGAATCTATCCATATCTGTTTGTAAATCTCTAATTTCTTCATTGCAACTTACTTTTCCACCTATTTTCATGTCACATTAAAAAAAATTGTGATAGAACACTCTAGTCCTGTTTCCAAGTCACAAGATTGTAAATAGTTGGAGTGCTAAGGACCGAATCCTGTGACACCCCATTAGTTACATCTTGTCAACCAAAGAAAGACCTATTTATCCAGGTTCTCTACTTTCTATTTGTTAGCCATTCCTCTACTCAAGCTAATCTATCATCTCTAAACCCTTGTGTATTACCTTGTGTATTAACCTTTTGTCTAGCACCTTAGATTATGTCTACAAGACCTCCATTTTTCTTGTTACATCTTCAGAGAACTCTTCGCACATTAATCAAGTATGATTTACCCTTCATATAACCATACTGATTCAGTGGATGTGTTTTGCCATTCTGTATGTCTATGTCCTTAATAATGGATTCCAACAATTTTCCATGACAGACCTGAGGATGTGGTATATTTGATTTTTCAGAAGGCTTTTGAAAACATCACTCATAAGTAGTTATTGGGCAAAGTCAAAGCACATGAGATAGGAGGTAATATAATGGCAGGAATCAGGAATGGGTTGATCGACAGGCATAAATAGGTCATTTTCTGAGTGGCAGTGTAGTGACTAGTGGGATACTTCAAGAACTGCTGCTTGGACCCACGATATATATATAAATGACTTGAATTAACCAAATACAACTCTTCCATTGTTTGCTGATGACACAGAACTGGACAGGGTTGGGAGGAGGTAAAAACAATGACTGCAGATGCTGGAAACCAGATTCTGGATTAGTGGTGCTGGAAGAGCACAGCACTTCAGGCAGCATCCAAGGAGCTTCGAAATGGATGTTTTGGGCAAAAGCCCTTCATCAGGAATAAAGGCAGTGAGCCTGGAGCGTGGAGAGATAAGCTAGAGGAAGGTGGGGGTGGGGAGAAATTAGCATAGAGTACCAATGGGTGAGTGGGGGAGGGGATGAAGGTGATAGGTCAGGGAGGGGAGGGTGGAGTGGATAGGTGGAAAAGGAGATAGGCAGGTAGGACAAGTCCGGACAAGTCATGGGGACAGTGCTGAGCTGGAAGCTTAGAACTAGGGTGAGGTTTGGGGAAGGGGAAATGAGGAAACTGTTGAAGTCCACATTGATGCCCTGGGGTTGAAGTGTTCCAAGGCGGAAGATGAGGTGTTCTTCCTCCAGATGTCTGGTGGTGAGGGAGCGGCAGTGAAGGAGGCCCAGGACCTCCATGTCCTCGGCAGAGTGGGAGGGGGAGTTGAAATGTTGGGCCACGGGGCGGTGTGGTTGTTTGGTGCGGGTAACTCGGTGATGTTCCCTAAAGCGCTCTGCTAGGAGGCGCCCAGTCTCCCCAGTGTAGAGGAGACCGCATCGGGAGCAACGAATACAATAAATGATATTAGTGGATGTGCAAGTAAAACTTTGATGGATGTGGAAGGCTCTTTTAGGGCCTTGGAGCGAGGTGAGGGAGGAGGTGTGGGTGCAGGTTTTACAGTTCCTGTGGTGGCAGGGGAAAGAGACAGGATGGGAGGGTGGGTTATAGGGAGGGCGTGGACCTGACCAGGTAGTCACGGAGGGAACGGTCTTTGCAGAAGGCGGAAAGGGGTGGGGAGGGAGGAGAATACAAGAAGGCATCAAGGTGATTTAGACAAATTAAGTGAGTGGGCAAACAAATGATGCAGTACAATGTGGCTAAATCTGAAGCTAAACACTTTGGTGAGAAAAACAAAAGAAGAAATATAATTTAAATTGTGATATATTGGGAAGTGTTGATTGACAAAGGGAATCTGGTTGTTATTGTACACCAGCCAGTGAAAGTAGAAAAGAGTTGGGAAGGTAAATGGCATATTGGCCTTTCATTGCAAGAGGATTTGTGTTCAGAGAAGGGATATCTTACTGCAGTTATACAGGACCTTGGAGAGACTACACCTGATTAGATTAGATTCCCTACAGTGTGGGAGCAGGCCCTTCGGCCCAACCAGTCCACACTGACCTTCCGAAGAGTAACCCACCCAGACCCATTTCCCTCTGACTAATGCATCTAACACTATGGACAATTTAGCATGGACAATTCACCTGACCTGCACATCTTTGGACTGTGAGAGGAAACTGGAGCACCCGGAGGAAATCCACGCAGACATAGGGAGAATATTTAAAGTGCACACAGACAGTCGCCCAAGGCTGGAATTGAACCTGGGTCCCTAGTGCTGTGAGGCAGCAGTGCTAACCACTTAGCCACCGTGCACCACCACTCTACATCCCCCCCCCCCAACATTCCCCAACCTGGAATATTATGCACAATATTGATCCTTACTTAAGTTTTCCCTGGTTGGGGAATTTAGAACCTGATGGAGACAATCTCAGGATAAGACGTAGACCTTTGAGATCTGTGATGAGAAAAACTTTCATCACTCAAAGGATCATGAACCTATAGAATTTTCTATGACAGAAGGCTGTGAAGACCAAAGCTAAATTGAAAAAAGTGATTGATGAATTCTTAGATTTTAAAGTCATTAAGAGGTATGGGGAGAAAGTGGGAATATGGCATTGAGAAAGAGAATCAGCCATGATCATATTGAATGGTCTACTTATCCCCCTAGTTTCTATATACAGTATGTTTTTACATATGTCCTGCAGGTGCACAGGAGGAGCTTTCCCTTTCTCAGAAGCAGCAGTGGAAGTTGTGACACCAGACAGCTTGGTCGAGGTTGCCACCCAGGTTAACACTGTTTCAGCCCTGAAGGAATGCACAGCTCTGAAGGAAGACAGTCAACGTTCTTCTCCATTCTGCCAGTGTATGACCACTCAGCTGATGTACATCAAGATGCTATTATTTGTGATGCATCTTTATAATTAAAAGGCTGCTTGGCTGAGAACTGGAATTCTGGAGCTGCCTTGCTGAATCCCTGACAGAATCTGAACATGTCGGAGAAGTTGCAAACGATAATATGATTCTTCAACAGGTACCTGTAAGTCCTGGTTGAGGGTATGGTACAAAGGTGAGGAGCCGGCTTCCCTGGCAGACAGGCAGAAGAGACCACACCACCAGACCCTACCAACCTGATCCAAGATCACCAGTCCAGTCAGTACTACAATGCAAAGGAACAGCCATCAGATAAAATGCCACACCATTTTGCTGCTCCATCACGCTCACTGCATTTCTGCTACTTACCTAAGACCACCAGGGCTCGTGCTCTGTCACTCTCACTATTGCCTGCAAAATCTTTGCTCACAGATTCTCACTACAGTCCCTCCAACCCTCCACACCACAAACGCTGCTTGGCCTCTGCATTGCAGAACTCACTTGCCAAGGATACCATAACACCTTTTGACAACCTGGACACGTAGTAAAAGATATGCCACCCATTTTCAGCTCATGCACTTTCTCCCTTTCTCTCATTTCTGGAGAATGCAGCCCACAATAAAATAGAAAGGGCCCAAAGGGTAAAGGAGTGCCCGATATGTGGCTTCTCGCGTCCAATAAAGAATGAATCCTGGCTCTTGCAGGAGAAGACAGGGATTGTTCCTATGTGGATGGTGAAACATCCACATCCTGCCAAATGAATAAGTACCACTCTTTATTCCACTGCAGTGGTTTAGCTCAGTTGGCTGGATGTATGGAATGTGATGCTGGGTGTTGCCAACAGCGTGGGTTCAATTCCTGATAGTACCATGAAGGACTGTCCTTCTCAACCTATCCCCTTGCCTGAGTGTGATGACCCACAGGTAAACAAAAGAGCAGCACTGCGGTCAGGTAAGACTACAGTGACTTTATCTTGATAGTTTGTCAATTGCCATGCGCGTCCACTGTGTGCGTGGGTGTGTTGAAATTTCCTAAGCATTTCTCGGCATGCATAACTGCTTAATTCCATGTGCTGACTTAGAAGGCAAATATTGCCCAAGCATGTAGTTCTGGGCTGAAAAATTGATGGCAACTCCTCATGCAAGTAGAGTCCTAAATATGTATTTATTAGCTGAACAAGAGGGAGGTCAACCTGCATGTCAAATTTTGGTGTAAGCATGCTTTTTGGCAAAGAGAAAATGGGAGCAGTTTCTATACGGGCTTGGCTTATGCACAGTGATCTATGGTAATTACCCACAGGATCAATTTTCATTGCATATTAATTCTTTCATGACTTGATAAATGATACCAAGGTCACGCTACACAATACTTAGACTAACAATAATCTTGTGACTCAGGTCATTTGAACTCAGCAAAAATGAAACCTCAATGCCCTTGTGTAATAAAGCCAATACAGAATGTTAACATATTGGTTTAATTACTTGTGTGAAAAAGAACTGGCAATAAATGTAAGTTTGAATTGCATGTAAACCATTTGCTTTATTAATCTGGCAAATTAAGAGTATAGAATTTTATTTTTGTAGTGTAAATAGTGCAGGACTTGATATAATCCTATTGTATAACACTATTGCAACCTTTGTAATAACAGTATATACTTTGTCAGGGCTACATAAATCTAAATGCGTGGAATGTTAAGCTTCATGAGGAAAATGGCTGGAGCACTGTTTCCAGCTCTGAGAAACAGCAAGTGAAAGAGTGGGTGAGTGTAGGACAACTAGCACCTGACTGGATGTAGCAACAGCCTCCAAGAAAGAGAGGGGGATGGGGTGGCTGGAAGGATGGGGGAAGAGTGCGAATCGAATTGGAGACAGTACAGGATACAAATGATTGGAGACAGCCATAGCAACGGGTCCAGGCTATGATCCGGTACGAAAAAGCGAAATAGTACAATAAAATACTCCATAAAGTAAAATAATATTAAAATACTTCAAACTGCAACATTACGGGAAGATTATGAGGTGGTTGATTGGTGAGTATTACAGTTCATTTTGCTTTAGTATCACATTAAATTTACAGCATAAAAATTCAGCTCAACAACATAATTGCTGATATTAGGGACTTAGGGACTCTCATACCTCATGCTCATGCTACCTCTGCTACTGGGACCCATATCCCAGCAAAGCTCATGCTCCTCTACTCTCACAATTGCCTGCAACATCTAACCCATTCATGCTACCTGTGCAACCTACTCACTTGCTTGTGACAGATCTCCAATTGTGCCAGTAGTAATAGCTCTGCGACCCATTTCACCTTTGGTAATGCCTCCCCCATTCTATTATTAAATCAATAGATATTTAATATAGTGATGAGTTGAGGTTATGTTCAAGTTGACAGTATAATATGAGAACAATGTTATTTGAGACAGTTGTCCTCATGGGTGATGGGTACAATTCACTGAGTTACCCCAAGGGAGAGAGTTGAACCTGTTTATCTAGTTTGGAAAGCTATCCTCTTCTATGAAAGATATATATATTTCTTTGCAGTAGTAGGCCTAAAGTGATCTCCTGAACTACATTAGATTGCATAAAGGGGAATATCCTAGACTTTTCTCCCCCTCATTCATCTGTTCACTTTTTATCTCTTGAAGGAGATTTCATGGCTTTGGGTAGGGTATTTATTCTGGTATGTTTGGCACCACAACTGAACTGGGGAGGTTGAACAGATGAGACTGCCTTTATCTGTCTGTCATTATTCATGAGTTTGGAAAATAAAGTATATAATAATGCGACAACAAAATTCACAATTGGGATCTTAAGAAGTAAAAATATCAGCAATAAACTTAATGTTCAATTTTGTAAAGTGTAAATCTCATTGTTTTAATATTATGAAAAATTAAGTCAGCAAAACATTTGACCAGCCTTCTTTTAAGATTAAATTTTCAACATGTTCTTAAAAACATTATTTAATTGATGTATATCTATCTTTGGAGCATGACTTCTTTTGAAATGGTTACTTATAACTAGATATTTGGTCCAATATCAACATTGAGTACCTTTTTAAATGGCATAACCTGGGAATGTTTTAATCTGAAAAACTAATTCTAATTAAATTCTTCATGAAGAAAACCATTATGCAACAGAGAAGGAAACACAAAACCATTAAAGATTTCATTTCTCAATCTCATGGTAAAATGTAGATTTTAGTGCTGGAATCTTCCAATCATTCTTAAATAAATGGTGCACATCATTTTTGAAGGAGCTGTCTTTGTCTTTCATCAGCCTAAAATTTAATGTCTGTTAATTTTTGAGCACTTGGGAGCATGTTTGAGGTTTACGATTCCTGATCAATCCTCAGTACAAAATGGCAGCATTGTGTTCAGCAGGAAGATAAACAACACTCACTCATTGTACATAGTGAAACTAGCTTCTGTATTTAAAGATAGTCTATCAATTTTGATGAGAAACTGGACTGAATGGCAGGATTTACCTCTTGAATGCAATTGTTGAAGTTAAAAGTGAAAACCAAGGCAAAGTGAGGTTTGATGGTTGCAGTAAGAGGGTCTCCATTTTTTAAGTGGGGAGAAGCCATCAATACGTGGAAGTGAGGTAGGTTAATTCAAAGATCACCCTCAGAAGGGATTGGGAGTAGAAAGAGAGGTTAAGTCCTCAAACCTGGGCCCAAATAATTGGCAGCAATGCATGTGGTTTGCCAATGTCAGTGAATACATCTTCTCATGAATGGCATTATCTACCAGACCACCAAATCTTCATAATGCCTCCCTCAGCCCCCTATCATTGACCCACCAGCATGAACTGGCATTTGGGACATGTACATGACATTTAGACACTCCCTTTTGCACTTTCACACCTGCCAATGCTGCAAGCCTCATACCCATCTCTCTCTTTGTTCACATACTTTCAGCTATGACAGACAACTCATCCATTACACCATAAGAGAAAAGAGCATCAGGTCTGCTCTACTGTTCGATCATGGTCGATATGTCCTTCAATTCCATTCTCCTACCTTCTCCCCATAATCTTTAATCTCCTTACCGATCAAAGACCTATCTAACTCTGTCTTAAAGACACACAATGACTTGGCCTCCACAGCCTTCTGCAATGACGGGCTCCACAGATTCACTACCCTTTGACTGAAGAAACTCCTCCACATCTCACTTCTAATCGTTCATCTCTTCATTCTGAGGTTGTGCCCTCTGGTTCTAATTCTTCTGGCTGGAATTGAACTCAGGTCCGTGATGATTTCTGGCAGCAGTACTAACTCAGCTCTAATATCTACTGTTGCCTCTCTTTTATCTTTCTTGTATAGAAGCATAATGTAACATATTCACTGACATTATTCGCTTCCTCTGGCAGGATGCAGGTACACAATTGAGTGAAGCAGAGCAGGATTGCTGGGATCAACGATCGTTCTCCACATTAGGAAGCCAGCTGTAATGGAATTCTTATCATCCAGCATTGTGGAGAGCATTAAGAATACTGCTATTTTACTGCCTTAAGCATCTTCTCAAATGCCAGCTCACTCTCATTCTGTAAGCTGCTCATGGTGTTACCATGATGTTTTCCTTTCCACCTCAACAGCCACCACTCCCCAACACTCATCCATCAATTTTTACCCTGCCTGTCATCACACCCCAACATTTCTGTTCAGATTTTCTGTTTTTGGACAACCAAGAATTGCTGCCTATCTAGCTTCAACAGACTCACAAAGAAGAGAGAGGGTGACAGCACAGCACTGATAGGGAGGCCCCTATACCTGAGGTGACACTCAGAGCCATCAGGTCAGATGAATGCATGGCACAATGTGGACGCCTAAAAGAGTAACTGTCTTCAGAATCATCATCTCCAGCAGCACTACAGATCCAAGTTTTATGCCCATAATGTGTAAGATTAAATGCTTCATTTAGTTTGGTAGAGTATGACGCAACTATAAATTGCCTGACACACAAGAAAGCCACAGCTGAACTAAGATGACTAAAATGGTCGGTTTGCAGCTTATTTCATGAAGGATGTCATATGTTACTGTGATTAACTACTGATGTCATTTAGTGTCATTTGTGAAAGGTATCGACTAACAGCTCTCAGTTATTATTGACCCACATAAAAGCGCTGTAACACTGCCAGAACTGAAATGCTGACATGCCCCAAATCATTTTTGTAGGATGCCTACAACAAGCAATGGGATTCAGTCCATTAGTTCTCAGCTGAGATGATAAGAAAAGATGGGAAGATTGCTGATAAACTGACATAGATAGATAGGGTAGAATAGAATAGAATAGGATAGAATAGAATAGCTTTTATTGTCACATGCACTTGGATGAGTTCAGTGCCAAATTTGTAATGTCGCCTCTCGATGCCATCTTAGGTACAGGGTACCTAGATGCAGGTACCTTCAGTTACAGAATTGAAATAGATACAAACAGACTGGCATGGGAATACAGAGTTTAAAAAGTCCAGAATCAGAATAAAAAGTATCTTTAAAGTACTCAAGTTGTAAACCTTTCTCACTGAGACTGTGCCCACCAGGTTTCAAAGCATGAGGCCACGCTGTCTCCATGAACTGGCCTCTGTCCTGGACTTGATTCCCCAGCTGGGATCCAGCCATGATTCGCTTCCAGGACTCGGCCCGTGCTCACTCTGCTCCCGTTCTGGGCTCCAGCCCATGACCCAGCTCCCAGCTCCCAGCTCGACCCATGCTTGCTCTGCTCCTGCTCTGACCTGTGACTCACTTCTAGCTGTGACTTGCTTTGTGGCTTGGCCAGTGCTTGCCTGCTCCCACTCGAGGCTCTGGCCTGTGACTTGTTTCTGGGACTAGGCCAGCACTGACTCTGCTCCCGCTCTGGGCTCCAGTCTGTGTCTGAACTCCCAGCTCAGCCTGCGCTCGCTCTGCTCCTAAACCGGCCTGCGGCCTGTGACTCGCTTTCGGGACTTGGCCCACACTCACTCTTCTGCCGCTCTCATCTCTGGCCGCATCCCGCACTGGCTTGGTCTCAGACTCCATTTTCCATTCCCTTCGGGGGGGGGGTACTTTATGAAGTTAAAAGTTTTGGTGGATGGGGGAGAGGTTGGTGAAGAAAAACTGCAGCAAGAAGGAAACAAAGAAAGGAAAAGAAACTGGCGAACAGAGGAGTTCCGGCTGAAGCGTCTTACTCTGCAACCATCTTAACCAGATGATTCCTTCACTCTAAAATATGTCATCCAACAAGACAGCATTAAATCTTATGATGTGATTAATAAATATCGATATTATGAAGCCATTTAATTACAAGGCGCATCAAAGATAGATTCTTTGATAATTCAGTGCTTGATATAGTTATACGCAATTGAAAGGAATGTTGGTTTACCTCAGTGATATTTCAATTTTAGGTAGTTTTGTATGCAGAGATCTACATGACAATCTGATAAAGTATTAACTAATCTTAAAATTGTCCAATTATGTTATTGATTGTGGCATTTTCTTACGTATACTTTTGTCCACACACCGCTACTACACTCGTCAGCATAACTGCTATGGCTCCATTTGGAGCCCTTCAATCTCCAAGGTCATGATTGTTTGAGGATGTCATTCCAAATAAAAGCAATTGAGCAAATAGTGGTTATCAGCAGCAGACACTTAAATCATCCATAAAAATAACGATGTCTCATGAATTTATATACCATTCTAATATAAATATTTGAAACACAGGTTATTTGTCCTCAGTCCCAGTGATAATGTATTAGAAATTAGCAAAACATTTAGATTTGAAGTTGTTATGGAAGTCACACTGAACTTACCAAATAGCATGCATGTTAATCTTCAAAATTTTAAAATAACTCTTTAAAAAATGAAGTTGAACTAGATATGAATGTAAGATGCAAAGCACTGGAGTTGTGTAGATAGTTACCATTTTAAAATGTGTGCCAATTACACTGGAAATTCATCTTAAATCAATTTGTCACATATTCAACAAATTTATTGTACAAGATTAGTTTGAACCACAGGCTTGGCATTTTTAAATAATTACAATTCATTGGATTAGATGTGACACCTTTCTACACTTGCGTGAAGATGTTTTCATGGATTCTCACCATGAAGCCCAACAAGTTACCTCAACAGTTCTTGCTGAATGCACCTCATTATGCTGCTCTTGTTGTGGAAGTTATTTTGGCAGTACCATAGTTAACTTAGTGTTGCAATGTATGCCCAGGATCATGTTACAGGGCTCCAGTAACAGATAATGGTAGTGCATTGCAAAACTAAGTTAACTACATTGCTTCCATAAAACCTTCATATCCTATGGTGTCCCTCACAATTTTATTCTCTTTTTTTATTCACTTGTGGGACATGGACATTGCTGGCTGGACAGCATTTTCATTGCCCTCCCTAGTTACACTTGAGAAGGTTATGGTGAGTTATCTTCTTGAACCACTGCAGTCCATATGCTGTAGGTTGACCCACAATGCCATTGAAAGGGAATTCCAAGACTAGCGACAATGAAGGAATGCGATATATTTCCAAGTAAGGATGGTGTGGCTTGGAGGGGAGCTTGCAGGTTGCGGTCTTTCCAATTACCTGCAACCATTGTCCTTCTAGATGGAAGTGGCTGTGGGTTTGGAAGGTGCTGTCTAGGATCTTTGGTGAATTTCTGCAGTACATCCAGTAGATAGTACACACTGCTGCTACTGAGCATTAGTGGTGGAGAGAGTGGGTGCTTGGAATGCGGTGCCAATGAAGCAGGCTGGTTTGTCATGGATAGTGTCAAGCTTCTTGAATGTTATTGAAGCTGCACCCATCCAGGCAAGTGGGAATATTCCATCACACTCTTGCCTTGTACCTTGTGGGCAAGCTTTGGAGATTCATGAGGTGAGTTACCCCTTGCAGTATTTGTACCCTCTGACCTGCTCATATGGCCACTGTGTCTATGCAGCCAGTGCGGTTGAATTTCTGGTCAATGGTAACCCCAAGGATGTTGATAGTGGGGGATTCGGTGATAATAATACCATTGATGGTAATACCTTCTTATCACACACCATTCCCTGAATAATTTGCATTTCAACACTGATTGAATACTGTCTTGTGAAAATGAACATTATCAGATATTGTAAGATCTGAACAAATTATGATGTTACCTTTTGCTGCTGTCTCTGTTGGGCAGGTGTACATAAAAGTTGTTCAATAATGACTGCCTACAATTGAACACATACCAATCTTTCTTAATCAATGCACAACAGTCATAATAAAAGTGAATTGCACTGAAGTGTAAGCTTTATAATTAAAACCAATTGAAATTCAGCACTAATAGTTCGGAATCAACCTTTTGGAAAGATTAATCTGTCAATCATCTATCAAAATAGGCCAATTTAGTGTCATTTTCAATAATTAACTATCACACAGCAAGGGTGGATGCCATATCTCTAAGAAATTCAAAATTCATAATTATAACTATGGTTGAATCCTGAGGGGACAAAATTGCTTTTGAAAGAAAGTTCTGCTAGAATGTTCCATTCTCACTGCAAAAGCAGCTTGCAATTTTATTGTGGTATATATCATCTATTTATTTGTTCATTGATTCAATTTGATCTAATGTGTTTAATGGAAACACACAGCATATTTTACACAAGAACATCAAACTGTCAAACACTCCATCGCTTTCTTTCTTAAGAGTTGGCACTAGCTCAATGTCATTAACGCACTAATGAAATAATCTTGTCACCCAATATTAAATCTTTATATGTGAGAAGGAACTCATAAAATATTATTCACTTTTTCTAAAGACTTGACTATTCATCAACAGAAGAAACCCCACTTCATCAGCCTTTTGCAACTACATGAATTTTGCACACTCAAAACCAGTGACACATGTAGCAGTAGTGTTTATCATCTACGAGTTGCACAACAAAAACTCACTTAGATTCCTACAGGAACATCTTCAAAACCCTCATCCTCTTCAAACTGGAAGGACAAGGGCAGCAGGTACATGGAAACATCAACCATTGCATGTTCCCCTTCAAGACACACATCATCCTGATGAGGAACTATATTATCCTTCTTCACTGTGAAGATCTTGCAACTTCTTCTCTGGAGGTGTACCTACCCCAAGAGCCTGCAGCTGTCCAAGAAAGTAGTTTGCCTAGCCAATGATGCCCATGTTCCAGCAACAATTTTTTTCTTTAAAACAGTGTTGGATCTAGCACAATGGCATTTGAAAGAAATTATTTCAATCCATTGGAATTCCATGCTTGAGCCATAAGTTGTTCTGTTGGAATTGCATTGTTCTAAAATTTACTTTCCTGAAAATACATTCAAACGTTTTCTAAGTATATTTGTTTTTGTTCTATGTGATACGTTAATTGCACACTTGACAAAATATTTACAATTCACAAATTGAATATGTGGCACACATTTAAAATTGAACACTGTGGAAGTATCTCGGCATTTTTCATGGCAGCTCACTAAAAATTCTGATTAATTTTGTTTTGCTCAAATTATTGAAGTAAGTTATGTCCCCCATTATTTATGTGTGTACATAACTGTTATGTTGTGCACCAGTCTTTCTAAGGAAATCTGTTACAATTAGGGACCAATTTGGTAAGCAGATAATCAGCTTTTCCTAAACTATTGAACATTTGGTCATACATGACTGCTTCCCAATATTTGCCCATCAATTCATGGGCTGAGATGTTGCTCTGAGTGACCACAGAACAGCTTTTACCATCGATCTCTTGCACAGTTACACAGAAACTTGCAGCAGCTTGTCAGAGATGATTTGTCTTGCATCTGAGCCAATGTTGCATCCTCTAAAAGGGACTGGGGGAAGGTGTGACCTGTGGAAAACAGCAGGAAAACTCTTCAATCGATCATGAAAACTACAAGGCAGGAAGTAGAAAGAGGAACATAGAAGAACATAGAAGAACATAGAAGAATACAGCGCAGTACAGGCCCTTTGGCCCTCGATGTTGCGCCGATCCAAGCCCACCTAACCTATACTAACCCACTATCCTCCATATACCTATCCAATGCCCGCTTAAATGCCCATAAAGAGGGAGAGTCCACCACTGCTACTGGCAGGGCATTCCATGAACTTACGACTCGCTGAGTGAAGAACCTACCCCTAACTTCAGTCCTATATCTACCCCCCCTTAATTTAAAGCTATGCCCCCTTGTAATACCCGACTCCATACGCGGGAAAAGGTTCACACTGTCAACCCTATCTAACCCCCTAATCATCTTGTACACCTCAATCAAGTCACCCCTAAACCTTCTTTTCTCTAATGAAAACAGCCCCAAGTGTCTCAGTCTTTCCTCATACGATCTTCCTTCCATACCAGGCAACATCCTGGTAAACCTCCTCTGCACCCGTTCCAGTGCCTCCACATCCTTCCTATAGTATGGCGACCAAAACTGCACACAATATTCCAGATGCGGCCGCACCAGAGTCTTATACAACTGCATCATGACCTCAGTACTCCGGAACTCAATTCCTCTACCAATAAAAGCCAGTACGCCATATGCCTTCCTCACCGCACTATTTACCTGGGTGGCAACTTTCAGAGATCTGTGTACATGGACACCAAGATCCCTCTGTTCATCCACACTACCAAGTATCCGACCATTAGCCCAGTACCCCATCTTTTTGTTATTCTTCCCAAAGTGAATCACCTCACACTTAGCTACATTGAATTCCATTTGCCACCTTTCTGCCCAGCTTCTCTATATCCTGCTGTAACCTGCCACATCCTTCCTCACTGTCAACAATTCCTCCGACTTTCGTATCATCCGCAAACTTGCTCACCCAACCTTCTAACCCCTCTTCCAGGTCATTTATAAAAATGACAAACAGCAATGGTCCCAAAACAGATCCTTGCGGAACACCGCTAGTGACGGCACTCCATGAAGAAACTTTGCCATCAACTACTACCCTCTGTCTTCTTCCATCCAGCCAATTCCTAATCCAAACCTCCAACTCACCCTCAATGCCATATCTCCGTATTTTCTGCAGTAGCCTACCATGGGGAACCTTATCAAACGCCTTACTAAAATCCATATATACTACATCTACCGCTTTCCCCTCATCAACCTCCTTCGTCACCTTTTCAAAGAATTCAACAAGGTTTGTGAGGCACGACCTGCCCTTCACATTATTCCTATCCAGATGTGCATAAATCCTATCCCCTACAATTCTCTCTAAGACTTTGCCCACAACAGAAGTGAGACTCACCGGCCTATAGTTATTAGGGTTATCCCTACTCCCCTTTTTGAACAAGGGAACCACATTTGCTATCCTCCAGTCTTCTGGCACTACTCCTGTAGACAAAGAGGACATAAAAATCAAGGCCAATGGCTCTGCAATCTCCTCCCTTGCTTCCCAGAGAATCCTAGGATAAATGCCATCAGGCCCAGGGGACTTATCTATTTTCACCTTTTCCAGGATTTCCAACACCTCTTCTCTACATACCTCAAAGCCATCCATTCTACTTATTTGTGACTCAGTATTCACATCGACGACAATGCCCTGTTCCTGAGTAAATACTGAAGAAAAGTATTCATTCAGTGTCTCCCCAATCTCTTCCGCCTCCACACGCAACTTCCCACTACTATCCTTGACTGGACCTATTCCTACCCTAGTCATTCTTTTATTCCTAACATACCTATAGAAAGCCTTAGGGTTTTCCATAATCCTACCGACTAAGGACCTTTCATGTCCCCTCCTTGCTGCTCTTAGCTCTCTCTTCAGGTCCTTCCTGGCTACCCTATAACTCTCAATCGCCCCAATTGAACCTTCACGTCTCATCTTGAGATAGGCCGCCCTCTTCCATTTAACAAGGGATTCCAATTCCTTATTAAACCACGGCTCCCTCGCACGACCCTTTCCTCCCTGCCTGACAGGTACATAATTATCAAGGACACTCAATAGTTGCTCCTTGAACAAGCTCCACATATCATTTACACTCTTGCCTTGGAGTCTACTTTTCCAAGCCAGACATCCTAAGTCATGCCTCACCGCATCATAATTTCCCTGACCCCAGCTATAACTCTTGCCCTGTAGTACACACTTATCCCTCTCCATCACGAGAGTAAAAATCACCGAATTATGGTCACTATCCCCAAAGTGCTCACCTACCTCTAATTCTAACACCTGGCCTGGTTCGTTACCCAGAACCAAATCCAGTATGGCCTCACCTCTTGTTGGCCTGTCTACATATTGTGTCAGGAAACTCTCCTGCACACATTGAACAAACACTGACCCATCTAACGAACTTGAGCTATAGCTTTCCCAATCAATATCAGGAAGTTTAAAGTCCCCCATAACAACCACCCTATTACTGTCACTCATCTCCTGAATCACCTTCCCTCTCCTTTCTTCAATGATTCTAGGACTATTAGGAGGCCTGTAAAAGACTCCTAACAGGGTGACCTCACCTTTCCTATTCCTAACCTCAGCCCAAACTACCTCAGATGGCAAGTCCTCATCCATCGTCCTTTCCACCACTGTAATACTATCTTTGACAAGCAATGCCACACCTCCCCCTCTTTTACCCCCACCTCTGACCCTACTAAAACATTTAAATCCTGGAACCTGCAACAGCCAATCCTGTCCCTGTTCTAGCCATGTCTCCGTAATAGCCACAACATCGAAGTCCCAGGTACCAACCCACGCTGCAAGTTCACCTACCTTATTTCGTATACTTCTTGCATTGAAGTATACACACTTCAAGCCACTTTCCTGTTTACAGGCACCCTCCTTTGAAATTGATGCCATGTTCCTAACTCCCTACACTCCACGCCCTGCACCCTGAAGCTACAATCTGGGTTCCCATGCCCCTGCAGAGTTAGTTTAAACCCCCCCCAAGAGCACTAGCAAACCTCCCCCCAAGGATACTGGTGCCCCTCAGGTTCAGGTGTAGACCATCCTGTTTATAGAGGTCCCACCGTCCCCAGAAAGAACCCCAGTTATCCAAAAACCGGAATCCCTCCCTCCTGCACCATCCCTGTAGCCACGCATTTAAGTGTTCTCTTTCCCTATTCCTCGAATCTCTATCACGTGGCATGGGTAACAAACCAGAGACAACAACTCTGTTCGTTCTAACTCTGAGCTTCCAACCTAGCTCCCTGAAAGCCTGTCTAACATCCTCGGCACTCCTCCTACCTATGTCGTTGGTGCCAATATGGACCACGACTTCGGGCTGTTAGAAGTTATAATTAAATCATTATATGGAATGTAAAATGAGAATTGTGACATTCACATGGGATTAAGAGAGAGCTAAAAAAAAATAGAAGAACAGGAAATTTAAACAATTGTCAAAATAATCTGCAGCATTAATTTTCTCTCGATGGAAGAAGACACCACACTTTTAAATTTTTGTTTAGGAACATGGAGATTGTACCACATCAATTGCCTCATTAGCTCTATTATTTTAATTCTTTACTGCAAGAATAGGTACAGTAAACAGAAATAGTAAAGTGAAGAGACTGGTCAGGCTGGAACAAAACAGGGAACAAGAATGTGTGTTGGATTAAACTGCATCTGTTTCAATGCATGGGGGCTGACGGCTTTGGCCAATGAACCCAGGGTGAGAATAGGTATGTGGAACTGGGATATTATAGCCATTACAGAAACATAGCTAAGGGAGGGACAGGACTGGCAGCTCAATGTGCCAGGGTAGAGGTGTTTTAGGTGGGGCAGAGGTGGTGGAAAGAGGGAAGGAGGAGTTGCATTTTTGATTAAGGAAAGTATCACAACAGTAGATTTTAGATTACATTACAGTGTGGAAACAGGCCCTTCGGTCCAACAAGTCCACACCGACCCGCCGAAGCGCAACCCACCCATACCCCTACATTTACCCCTGCACCTAACACTACGGGCAATTTAGCATGGCCAATTCACCTGACCTGCACATCTTTGGACTGTGGGAGGAAACTGGAGCACCCGGAGGAAACCCACGCAGACACGGGGAGAACGTGCAAACTCCACACAGTCAGTCGCCTGAGGTGGGAATTGAACCCGGGTCTCTGGCGCTGTGAGGCAGCAGTGCTAATCACTGTGCCACCGTGCCGCCCATATATGTCTATATGATAAAGTTTTTTTTAATCTGTTCATAACACTGACATATGGAACGTAGAAAACAAATCTGAGGAATCATACTTGGCCTTTACAAAACCATTGTTAGATCTGAGTTGGGTTATTTTGTATGTGTCTGGGCTTCATGCTTTAGGGAGGATGTCAGACCTTGGGGAGGGTTTACTGGAATGGTACCAGAAATGAGGGACTGCATTTATATGGAGAGACTGGGGATGCTGGGATTGTTCTCCTTCGAGCGGAGAAGAAGAATAAGTGGGATTTAATCAAGGTGCATAGGGCGGCTCAGTGGTTAGCACTGTTGCCTCACAGCGCCAGGGTCCCAGGTTCGATTCCAGCCTCGGGCGACTGTCTGTGTGGAGTTTGCACATTCTCCCAGTGTCTGCGTGGGTTTCCTCAGAGTGCTCCGGTTTCCTCCCACAGTCCGGAGATGTGTAGGTCAGGTGAATTGGCCATGCTAAATTGCCCGTAGTGTTAGGTGCATTAGTCAGAGGGAAATGGGTCTGGGTGGGTTACCCTTTGGAGGGTTGGTGTGGAATGTTTGGGCCAAAGGGCCTGTTTCCACACTGTAGGGAATCTAATCTAATCAGGGATTAAATAATTGAGGGATCATCCAGTGAGGCTTTGTAGATGGAGCTAAGAAATAAGAAGGGGATGGTAACGTTCTAGTTGGTTATTATAATGTTATTATAGTTACTATAGGCCCCCAAATAGTCATTGGGAATTAGAGGAACAAATATGCAGAGAGATTGGGGAGACTGACAGGAGCAATAGGATTGCCTATTAGACTAGATTCCCTGCACTATGGAAACAGGCCCTTTGGCCCAACAAGTCCACACTGACACTCCGAAGAGTAAACCACCCAGGTCCATTCCCCTACATTTACCCTGAACAGACACGTCCCTCCCCTTCCTGGACCTCTCCATCTCCATTAATGACGACCCACTTGACACTGACATTTTTAACAAACCCACCGACACCCACAGCTACCTGGATTACACCTCTTCACACCCTACCTCCGGCAAAAATGCCATCCCGTATTCCCAATTCCTCCGCCTCCACTGTATCTGCTCCCAGGAGCACCAGTTCCACCACAGAACACGCCAGATGGCCTCCTTCTTTAGAGACCGCAATTTCCCTTCCCACGTGGTTAAAGATGCCCTCCAACGCATCTCGTCCACATACTGCATCTCCGGCCTCAGACCCCACCCCTCCAACCGTAACAAGGACAGAACGCCCCTGGTGCTAACCTTCCACCCTACCAACCTTCGCATAAACCACATCATCCACCGACATTTCCACCACCTCCAAACAGACCCCACCACCAGGATATATTTCCCTCCCACCCCTTTCTGCGTTCTGCAAAGACCATTCCCTCCGTGACTACCTGGTCAGGTCCACGCCCCCATACAACCCACCCTCCCATCTTGGCAGCTTCCTCTGCCACCGCAAGAATTGCAAAACCTGTGCCCACACCTCCTCCCTCGCCTCTATCCAAGGCCCTAAAGGAGCCTTCCACATCCATCAAAGTTTTACCTGCACATCCACCAATACCATTTATTCTATCCGTTGCTCCCAATGCAGTCTCCTCTACATTGGGGAGACTGGACGCCTCCAAGCAGAGCGCTTTAGGGAACATCTCCGGGACACCCGCACTAATCAACAATACTGCCCTGTGGCCCAACGTTTCAGCTCCCCCTCCCACTCTGCCAAGGACATGGAGGTCCTGGGCCTCCTTCACTGCCGTTCCCTCACCACCAGACGCCTGGAGGAAGAATGCCTCATCTTCTGCCTCGGAACACTTCAACCCCAGGGCATCAATGTGGACTTCAACAGTTTCCTCATTTCCCGTTCCCCCACCTCACCCTAGTTCCAAACTTCCAGCTCAACACTGTCCCCATGACTTGTCCTACCTGCCTATCTTCTTTTCCACCTATCCACTCCACCCTCCACCCCTGACCTATCACCTTCATCCCCTCCCCCACTCACCTATTGCACTCTATGCTACTTTCTTCCCACCCCCACCCTCCTCTAACCTATCTCTCCACCCTTCAGGCTCTCTGCCTGTATTCCTGATGAAGGGCTTTTGCTGCTCCTCGGATGCTGCCTGAACTGCTGTGCTTTTCCAACACCACTCTAGACTCTGGTTTCCAGCATCTGCAGTCATTGTTTTTACCTATTTACCCTGAACACTATGGACAATCGAGCATGGCCAATTCACCTGACCTGCACATCTTTGGATTGTGGAAGGAAACCAGAGCTCCTAAAGGAAACCCACACAGACAAATTCAACACAGCCAGTCGCCCAAGGTGGGAATCAAACCCGGGTCACTGTGAGGCAGCAGCGCTAACCGCTGAGCCACTGTGCTGACTGCTCCTAATCAAACTTTGTCTTTCCAAATGCTCTATATACTGCTTGAGGAGACTTTCCTGAAAACATTTAACAAATTCAACCCATCTAAGCCCTTAACGCTATGGCAGTCCCAGTCTATGTTCAGAAAATTAAAATCCCTCACCATGACACAGTGGGGAGGCACAGTGTACCTCAGGGGTCAGTGCTGGGCCCATTGATGTCTGTTATCTATATCAATGATTTGGATGAGAATATACAAGGCATGATTAGCAAGTTTGCAGATGATACTAAAATAGGCGGTATCATGGACAATGAGGAAGGTTATCAGCAATTGCAGCAGGACCTTGATCAACTGGGGAATTGGGCCGGGAAATGACAAATGAAGTTTAATGTAGATAAGTGTGAGGTCTTGCATTTTAGAAAGTCAAACTAAGGTGGGAGTTTCATGGTGAATGGTAGAACCTTAAGGAGTGTAGTGGAACAGAAGGAGTTTAGGTGCACGGTTCTCTGAAAGTGGAGTCACAGGCAGACAGGGCAGTGAAGAAGGCTTTTGATACACTTGCCTTCATCAATTGGGGCACTGAGTATAGAAGTTGGGAAGTTAAGTTGCAGTTGTACAGAATGTTAGTGAGGCCACACTTACAGTATTGTGTTCAGTTTTGGTCACCTTGATATAGGAAGGATGTTATTAAACTGGAAAGAGTACAGAAGCAATTTACCAGGATGTTGCCAGGACTCAAGTGTCTGAGTTATAGGGAGAGGTTGGACAATCTAGGACATTTTTTTTTAGCGTGTAGGAGACTGAGAGTGGACCTTTTAGAAGTGTATAGGATCATGAGAGGCATGGATATGGTGAATGTATCAATTTTTTTCCCAGGTTTGGGTAATCGAGTTCTAGAGGGCATCAGTTTAAGGTTAGAGGGGAAAGAATAAAAGGGAACCTGACGGGTAACTTTTATACACAGAGGGTGGTATGCATATGGAATGAGCTGCCAGCGGAAATAGTTGAGGTGGGTACATTAACAACATTTAAAAGGCGTTTGGACAAATACATGGATAGGAAAGGTTTACAAGGATAGGGGCCAAGTGCAGGGAAATGGGGTTAGTGTGGATGGACATTTTGGTCGGCATGGACCAGTTTGGGCCAAAGGGCTTGTCTCTGTGTTGTATACTCTATGACTGTAATAGTGGGTCGGTAACTTCAGGTCACATCTTTGTTGCAGTAACAGTACCAAATCTATTAGCTAGCACTACAATAGCACAGGTTGTGGAGGGGCAAAGGAAGACAAAGACCTTCTGTGGGCACAAAAAAAAATGCAATGGTGACACTTAGTTGTCAATAAGTTATCAGAGTCATTAATATGTTTACTTTTCATCATAACTGTGTGAATAAAAATCATTTTAGCTGCAGAACAAGAATTAGAGTGCAGATGCTAGCCATTCTTAGCACAACATGATGTTTTATGGTTCAAGATGTGAAGTGAACAGCTCCTGCATTTGTGCAGGCTGTGGGCTCTTGAAAGTTGATACATTTGGCAATGGGAGTGGAGCTTTCTAGGACACAGTAGCTTGCTTGTACCTGAAAGCCACTAATATGATTCATTTGTAAGATTGCATGGTTTGGTGGAGAATGTTTGAGGTCAGGATTTGAAGGTCAATGTGTAAGGTTCATGCACAACATCTTGTGGTCACAACTTGTCAACTGCACTGCCTTAGTGTCTGTTTAATGGTACTGCCTTTTGAGGGGTCTGATGTCACATAAATGTAGATAAACTCTTCACAGGATGAAACAGTTACTACTGGGTGTGGCAGCAGCCATTTTTGTTTTCATCGCATATTAACTGTTAGGATGAAGATGGAGGAAATAGTCATCACACTTCACAGGCTCAGCCTTTCAGTTTAGCTGAATCCCTCCAAGTTTTCCTATTCCCTTTTTGGTTGCTTTCTCTGTCAACCCCACTAGCTTTGATCTTTCCCCATTGTCTCACCCAATCCATTTATTTAACAGTTCATCTCCTCCTTCCTGAGCACCAGCTGTACTGTAACATAAACTTTTCCACCTATCCACTCCACCCTCTCCTCCCTGACCTATCACCTTCATCCCCTCCCCCACTCACCTATTGTACTCTATGCTACTTTCTCCCCACCCCCACTCTGCTCTAGCTTATCTCTCCACGCTTCAGGCTCTCTGCCTTTATTCCTGATGAAGAGCTTTTGCCTGAAACGTCGATTTCGCTGCTCCTTCGATGCTGCCTGAACTGCTGTGCTCTTCCAGCACCACTAATCCAGAATAATATTACACCGACCACATCAAACCAGTGAATGCTTTGAGAGCAAGTGAGGAGATGCACCCTGGTCAAATGCAAGAGACGATGCACAAACTATACTCACAGCAGCATTGCAATGAAAGGTGTACGTGCACTGCAAAGTGCAGCATTGCAGTGTGAACTGTTTTCTAAATGGGTGGGAGATGTAGTGAGGATGTGGTAAGACTGGTGTTTGTCTAATGCTAGCATCCATGGATGCAGGCATGCAGGTGGTCGCTGCCACTGAAGTCTGCATTGAGATGTTGGCGACCTCTGTCCAAGATGGAGGATTGAGGAAGCAGGCAGTAAACTGGAGTCACCAAATTCCCATTGAATTTCGTGTCAGGAATAGTCACCATCTAGATTCCATCTGGACCTACTTTTCATAATTTTCAGCATTTTTGAGTGTCTCCACATGTACAATTAAACTCACAGGGCAAAATCATAGTACAAACAGTGTGTACTCACCTCCAATTTACTCCATCCTGTGCTGTATGTACACATGCACAGGAAGGAATAAATCGGAGGTGAGCACACACCGTTTGTGCTATGATTTTGCCCTGAGTAAAAAAAGCGAACTTTTTAAAATGAATACTTTGCTCCGCACCTATACTTCTATTCTAAACCTTTAATGTTTGTGTGTTTGCAAGCTTTATGTTGCTCTTTTTCTAAAAAAAATGATTGATCAGTTCTGCTGTGCATACTCATGAGAGTCAGCAGACACAGTCAATGTTTTATTCAATGTCAAAGAGATTTCATTAAGTAGGTGACAATTGTGTCCATTAACCTCTCCATGTCTTCTGCTAAATATAAAATTAAGAATTCAGGGGCAAAAATAAGCTTGCTCAGTTGCCAAAATATTTGCTTTCTTACCTTTTTTCTTTAATTGTATCACTTCCCTGAGCATGTCTGACATTCTGGGTAATCCAAGATGGAGGACAGGAAAAATTTCTGGCTGTAACAGCTGTTCCTTTTTTGAGGTATTTTAGGTGCTGGAGGTGATTTCCTCAAATTCTGGGAGCAGCAATTACTGTTTTATATGCTGTTGCATTGTTTTGGAACTGGAGGAAAAAAATAGTCAAAACAACAGAGGTTTTAAAAGAGAGGGGTACAGACAAAGGAAGCACATGGTGAGGTCAGTGCAGGAGAGAGAGAAAGAAACTGACACCACAGTGAACCTGCACAGTTACATGAATTCAAACAGCAAAGACAGTATTGCTGGACATCGGAGTGCATCTCGGAAAATTAACAAACGGTGAAATTCACAACTGATCTTGGAGGAATTGTCTGGGTGAAATCATAGCACAGAAAGAGATAAGTGAATTGTTTTAAGTGTGGCCTATAGAAAGTCTGCAGTAGTGAGTAGAGTGGGTTCTTTCTTGATTATATGTTTTTTTGAAATTTGTCTCTTGATTAAAATGTAAGACATAACTATTAATTTAACCTGGAGCAGTGTTTTGTAAAGGAATAAGCTGGTGTTATTTTCTCGGTCTGTAGATTGTGAAGGAGCAAAAATGGCCTTTAGTAGAGTGATATGCTCTTCTTGTCAGATGTGGGAGTTTAGGGAGAGTTTACGGGTTAGTGCAGATTATATCTTCAATAAATGCTGTTGGTTGCGAAGCCTCTCAGATCGAATGGATTGGTTGGAGAGACAGTTAGAGGCAATGAGGAATTTGCAACAGCAAGGGGATGGCAGTTATAGGAAGGGGGAAAATTCACAGATACAGTTACATAGATGGGTTAACTCTAGGAAAGATAAGAGAGATAGGCAGTTAGGGCAGGAGTCTTCTGTGGCTATCCCCATTTCAAACAAATATGCTGTTTTGGAAAATGGATGGGGTGATGGATTCTCAGGGGAATGTAGTATGAACAACCAAGATTCTGGTATTGAGACGGGCTCTAATGCAATGAGGGGTATGTCGGGTTCCAAGAGACCAATTGTTTTAGGGGACTCCCTAGTCCGAGGTACAGACAAACTTTTCTGTGGCCAGCAGCAAAAAATCAGAATGGTGTGTTGCTTCCCTGGTGCCAGGATCAAGAATGTGTCAGAGAGGGTGCAGAATGTTCTCACGGGGGGAGAGGGGTCAGCAAGATCATTGTCCACATTAGAACCAGCGACATAGGAAGGGAAAAAGTTGAGATTCTGAAGCGAGATTACAGAGAGTTAGGCAGGAATTTAAAAAGGAGGTCCTCGAGAGTAGTAATATTTGGATTCCTCCCGGTGCTATGAGATAGTGAGGGCAGGAATAGGAGGATAGAGCAGATGAATGCATGGCTGAGGAGTTGGTGTATGTGAGAAGGATTCACATTTTTGGATCATTGGAATCTTGGGGTAGAAGTGACCTGTACAAGAAGGACGGATTGCACCTAAATTGGAAGGGGACTAATATATTGGCAGGGAGATTTGCTAGAACTGCTTGGGAGGATTTAAACTAGTAAGGTGGGGTGTGGGTGGTGGGGGTGGGGGGTGGTGGTGGGACCCAGGGAGATAGCGAGGAAAGATATCAATCTCAGACTGGTGTAGTTGAGAAAAGAAGCGTGTCAAACAGTCAGGGCAGGCAGGGACAAGGTGGGACTGATGACTTAAACTGCACTTATTACAATGCAAGAGGCCTAACAGGGAAGGCAGATGAACTCAGGGCATGGTTAGGAACATGGGACTGGGATATCATAACAATTACAGAAATATGGCTCAGGGATGGGCAGGACTGGCAGCTTAATGTTCCAGGATACAAATGCTACAGGAAGGATAGAAAGGGAGGCAAGAGGGGAGGGGGAGTGGCGCTTTTGATAAGGGATAGCATTACAGCAGTGCTGAGGGAGGATATTCCAGGAAATACATCCAGAGAAGTTATTTGGTTGGAACTGAAAAATAAGAAAGGGATGATCACCTTATTGAGATTGTATTATAGACCCCCTAATAGTCAGAGGGAAATTGAGAAACAAATTTGTAAGGAGAGCTCAGCTATCTATAAGAATAATAGGGTAGTTATGGTAGGGGATTTTAACTTTCCAAACATAGACTGGGACTGCCATAGTGTTAAGGGTTCAGATGGAGAGGAAATTTTTAAGTGTATACAAGAAAATTTTCAGATTCAGTATGTGGATGTACCTACTAGAGAAGGTGCAAAACTTGATCTACTCTTGGGAAATAAGGCAGGGCAGGTGACTGAGGTGTCAGTGGGGGAGCACTTTGGGGCCAGCGACCATAATTCTATTAGTTTTAAAAGAGGGATGGAAAAGGGTAGACCAGATCTAAAAGTTGAAATTCTATATTGGAGAAAGGCCAATTTTGATGGTATGAGGCAAAAACTTTCAAAAGCTGATTGGGGGCAATGATTGCAGGTAAAGGGACGGCTGGAAAATGGAAAGCCTTCAAAAATGAGATAACAAGAATCCAGAGAAAGTATATTCCTGTTAGGGTGAAAGGAAAGGCTGGTAGGTATAGGGAATGCTGGATGACTAAAGAAATTGAGGGTTTGGTTAAGAAAAAGAAGGAAGCATATATCAGGTATAGACAGGATAGATCGAGTGAATCCTTAGAAGAGTATAAAGGAAGTAGGAGTATACTTAAGAGGGAACATGAGATAGTTTTGGTAAATAGAATTAAGGAGAATCCAAAGGGTTTTTACAAATACAGGACAAAAGGGTAACTAGGGAGAGAATAGGGCCTGTCAAAGATCAGCAAGGCGGCCTTTGTGTGGAGCTGCAGAAAATGGGGGAGGTACTAAACAAGTATTTTGCATCAGTCCTTACTGTGGAAAAGGGCATGGAAGGTATAGAATGTAGGGAAATAGATGGCGTCATCTTGAAAAAAGTCCATATTACAGAGGAGGAAGTGCTGGACGTCTTGAAACGCATAAAGGTGGATAAAGCTCCAGGACCTGATCAGGTGTACCCTAGAACTCTGTGGGAAGCCAGGGAAGTGATTCCTGGACGTCTTGCTGAGATATTTGTATCACTGATAGTCAAAAGTGAGGTGCCGGAAGACTGGAGGTTGGGCTAATGTGGTGCCACTGTTTAAGAAGGATGGTATGGACAAGCCAGGGAACTACAGACCAGTGAGCTTGATGTCAATGGTGGGCAAGTTGTTGGAGGGAATCCTGAGGGACAGGATGTACATGTATTTGGGAAGACAAGGACTGATTAGGGATAGTCAACATGGCTTTGTGTGTGGGAAATCATGTCTCACAAACTTAATTGAGTGTTTTGAAGAAGTAACAAAGAGAATTCATGTGGGCAGAACGGTAGATGTGATCTATATGGACTTCAGTAATGTGTTCGACAAGGTTCCCCAAGAGAGACTGGTTAGCAAGGTTAGATCTCATGGAATACAGGGAGAACGAGCCATTTGGATACAGAACTGGCTCAAAGATAGAAGACAGAGGATGGTGGTGGAGGGTTATTTTTCAGACTGGAGGCCTGTGACCAGTGGAGTGCCACAAGGATCGGTGTTGTGTCCACTAATTCAGATAAATGTGAGGTGCTGCATTTTGGGAAAGCAAATCTTAGCAGGATTTATACACTTAATTGTAAGGTCCTCGGGAACAAAGAGACCTTGGAGTGCAAGATCATAGGTCCTTGAAAGTAGAGTTGCAGGTAGATAGCATAGTGAAGAAGGCATTTGGTATGTTTTCCTTTATTGGTCACAGTGTTGAGTACAGGAGTTGAGAGGTCATGTTGTGGCCGGACAGGACATTGGTTAGTCCACTGTTGGAATATTGTGTGCAATTCTGGTCTCCTTCCTATCGGAAAGAAGTTGTGAAACTTGAAAGGGTTCAGAAAAGATTTACAAGGATGTTGCCAGGGTTGGAGGATTTGAGCTATAGGGAGAGGCTGAACTGGCTGGGGCTGTTTTCCCTGGAGTGTTGGAGGCTGAGGGGTAACCTTATAGAAGTTTATAAAATTATGAGGGGCATAGATAGGATAAATAGACAAAGTCTGGGGTGGGGGAGTCCAGAACTAGAGGTTTAGGGTGAGAGGGGAAAGATATAAAAGAGACCTAAGGGGCAACCTTTTCACGCAGAAGGTGGTACGTGTATGGAATGAGCAGCCAGAGGAAGTGGTGGAGACTGGGTACAATTGCAACATTTAAAAGGCATTTGGATGGGTGGATGAATGGGAAGGGTTTGTAGGGATATGGGCCTGGTGCTGGCAGGTAGGATAGATTGGGGTTGGGATATCTGGTCAGCATGAACAAGTTGGACCAAAGGGTCTGTTTCTGTGCTGTACATCTCTATGACTGTATGTTAGATACTGTCCTATGGAACTTTGCAGTTCATCTTTTTCACAAAATATGTTTTAGCACAAACAGAGAAGAGATACAGCACATTGTAAATATAAGTGTGTGTGCTCCCAAGCCTTTATTTTAAGTAGGAATGTTGGTGTATCCTGCTGGGATGGAGCTTGAGCACAACCTGGGATTCTCTGTAATTCCTGTCTAGGTCTAGTGGTCCAATGTTGTGGCTAATATGTGTATATTCTTTCTTTTCAAGAAGTGCACCACCTGGAGAATCTCCATGCCTGAAACAAACCATAGATCTTTTTCATATGAACATTGGACCACATTGTGAACAGTGAATACAGTAGACTAGATTGAGCAAAGTACAGGTGAACCCTATGCACTACAAACCCACTGACTCCCACAGTTGCCTCAACTATCCATTATCCATCCTATGACTCTGTTTCCTGTAAGGACTCCATTCCTTTCTCCCAGTTTCTTGAGTCCATTGGATTTTTTTCTGATGATGCCACCTTGCGCACAATGTGGCAAACGCAGACTAGATGACTGGTTTTGTAGAGCATCTACATGCTGTCTGCAAAAATGACCCCAGAGCTTCCAGTTCCCTGCCAATTCAACACACCACCGTGTTCCGAAACCAATGTTTCTGTCACAGGCCTCTGTCAGCATTCCAACGAGCCTCAATGTAAGTTCAAAGAACAACATCTCATTTTCCGCTTGGGGATTCTGTAGCCTCTGGGACTCATTCCTAACAGTTCTGATGAAGAGTCACTGAATTCAAAACGTTAACTCTGCTTTCTTCCCACATGCTGCCATATCTGCTGAATTTCTCCAGCAATTCCTGGTTTTGATTCAGATCGCCAGCATCTGCACTGCGTTGTTTTATTTGACAAAGGGTCTAGCCATTAGCTGTCTGTTTCTAGCCAGCTTTGGACAAATGGAAATATCAAGAGCCATTGTATGAAATGATTGTTAATGCTTTAGCACTTCTTTCAAAGGATGGGTGAAGAAAAGCTACGCTATTAGATTAGCTCACCAAAGTTGGCAAGCAGAAACTGTTTGCTCGCTTTTATCTGAAATCAGTATTGGTTGAAATAAAAAAAAAATCTGGATTGCTAAGTTAACCTTTTGAGGGAAGGCAAGACCCCCAGCTGATTATGCAACTTGTCTTGGATCTGGATCCATCATGTCTGGCTACTCATTGCTGGCTGGAAAGATGTCTACACTTTTCTGCCTAAAGGAGAAACTACTGAGCCTCGAACACTGAGGGAAATATGACTGGACACTGCCCTCTGGGAAGCTGTAACTCATGTGAACTGATGGGGGACATTTGTAATTGAGAGCTGATCTCTTTTGACCCATCTTCCTTAATGTCCTGAGGGTTTGAGTATGTAAATGAAGTAATAAAGTGATTACTCTGCAGTATTGAATATTTTGCTACTCAATCACATCTTTGATTTCATCAAAGGATTTTGCAAGTTTTTTTTCAGAAGTTGAAATACAAACCACGGTTTAGGGAAGACCATTGGCCTACCTCAGTAAAAAGTAAAAAAGTAAAAAAAGTAAAAAGTAAATCCAACAATACCTCACTGATTCAGGCTTGATGGAGCAAAGGCAACCATAGTTTAAATTCAGCTCATTTCCCCTCTGTCTGTGACACAGTAATTAACTGTTCCTGAAGAAAACATTCGACATGGATCATCCAGCCTTCATTCATGCCAAACTTAAGCAATTATGTAAAGTGTAGCACAGATTAGTTTTTTTCTCAACGCAGTAAGTAAATGTTATAGTTCTCCTGCTTTTGGGGATTATATGTGCAATTTAGATAGATTACTTACAGTGTGGAAACAGTCCCTTCGGCCCAACATGTCCACACTGACCCGCCGAAGCGCACACACCCAGACCCATTCCCCTACATTTACCCCTGTACCTAATACTACGGGCAATTTAGCATGGCCAGTTCACCTAACCTGCACATTTTTGGGCTGTGGGAGGAAACCGGAGCACCCAAAGGAAATCCACACAGACACGGGGAGAATGTGCAAACTCCACACAGTCAGTCGCCTGAGGCAGGAATTGAACTCAGGCATCTGGCACTGTGAGGCAGCAGTGCTAACCACTGTGCCACCGTGCTGCCCACGTGTATTTTGCATTTCATGTCAAACCTTGTCAGATACATGCAGCCTGATGGAATTTGAGTTGGTGTATTATTAGCAGGAAGACATTTTAGCTTCATTTCTTTTAACTTCATGGTTAAATCCCTATTTAGGTCCTACATCTCCCTGTATAGTTCCAGCAAAGTGCCCATGCCTTTTATTCCTTTATGCACTTTCTACTGTCAGTATGTTAGGATGCAATTTTTTTAAAAATTGTGATCATGTTGGTAGAAGTACTAAAATGGGTGCTGGTGGAAGAAAACATGTTTCTCCTTGATTGCCACTGACTTCACCCACACCCCTGAGTCATTGTCCTCTTCCTCTTCTCTATCAGGTCCCTTCTGCACCATCCTGATCACTGCCGTCCCCATTATCACCAGCTCTTGCAATCACATTACTGATTTTCATCCACTCACTGTATTCCTCACACTCTATTGCCACTGAAAAGGATCATGAGAGACGAAGGTGAAGCTCAAATGACCTCAATAGGGTAAGTAGGAAGGTTAAAGAAAAACTAGAGAATGATATGTATTCAGGAGTTGGCCAAGGGTATCTTTAGAGGGAGTTTGTCATTTTAGACTGGGGAGAGTGAGGGAAATGGCAATGAGAACCAAACCGATTGTCTCAATCCAACAAAAGACTGATAGCCTTGCTAATTACATAGAAATTGAAGGAAGAGGTAATTATCTGTTTCGATTTGTATGCAAATAATTTTTTTTTGTCCAGAAATTTGCATTTCAATTTTCTGTAACTAAACAGATTGCAATTGTAAATCATAGATGAAGCAAAAATATACTGGGAAAAGCAGAACTAGCTTGAGTTTGCAAAACAGAGCTCTATAATGGATATGCTGTTCTCATGATAAGTGTTGTTCAACACTGTGCTAAACAGTGTTTCATTTAGTACTGTTACTGTGTATGCTTAGAAAGCATACCTTTAAATCTTACCCAAGAGAAAGATAAGCTACATTTGTTGTAAATCTTCTGAATGTAGTTCAGCAGAACTGTCTGTTCATATAATCAGATCCTGCTTTGGGAATGTCTTTCAGTAGTGTCAAAGAAACTGGATGTGATAAAAATTAGTAATGGCTTTCTTGGCGTAGTTAATAACAATTTAGTAACCTGAGTGGTACTTTGAACCAACCTAGATTCCTATTTGAAATCCTGGACTGGATTTTAAATTACAAAGCTGCTTTCAACACTAATTAGAGCAAATATCAAAGGTGCAGAAAACGACCTTGATTTACATGGAAAGAGAATGTGTTCTGTGTTAGAAGGGTGGTGATTGGAAATTCTTGAGGAATAAATCTAGCAGACCTGTGGTAAGATCACAGGTTCTCTTTCGTGTCAACATGGCATCGCCTTTAACTTGTGATATTTCAAAAACCCGTCTATTTCCTCTTTAAATGATTTCAGTGATTAATCTCCACAACTCTCTGGGACAATGAATTTCAGACATTCACTATCCATCTTAGTTTTAAATGAGGTTCCCCTTATTCTGTAACTAGTTCAAGATTCCCCCACTCGTGGAAACATCTTCTCAGCATCTAACCTTATAATCTTTTGTATGAATATAAAACCACATGGAGTGAGGCAGGCTGTGTGAGTTAAAACTGCAGGGGAAGGCTTGAGTTGAGGAATTGTCTACTCTTGCTCCTAGTTCTTAAGTTCGCGAGAGTGTTCACCTGCTGCATGTATTAGAAGGGTTTCACTGATTCAAGACTTCCCTATTTTTTGATCAGCAAACCCCTAACAATAAAGACTAAAATTTCATTTGCCTTCTTAATTACTTGCTACACCTTAAGTATTCACAGCACCAACATGCCAACTTTTTGTGTTTTCTGCACAAAAATACCTGGACCCTTCTGGCATTGCACTTCACTTGAGTCTCTCTCTATTTAAATAATAGTCTGCCCTTTGATTGCTCCTATCATTTGTATGATTACACTAAACGCTATCTGTCATTTTTTTTTGTCTGTTCAATCGGCCTATCGATATGCCCTTACAGTTTCCTTATGCCTTCATCACAGCATGTCCTACCACTTATTTTTGTACCATCAGCAAATTTGGATACATTACATTCTGCCCTTCTTCCAAATAATTAATATAGATAGTGAATAGTTGAGTTCTGGGACTGATCCTTGTGGGACTCCACAAATTACAACTATCCGATCTGATAAAGACCTATTAATCCTGACTCTGTCTTCTCTGTGTCAACCAATCACCAACCCATGCTAAATAGATTTCAATACCATAAACATCTATCTTGCAACCTAACCTTTTTCTTTCTGGCAACTTATCAAATTCCTCCTGGAAATCCAAATGCACTAAATCTACTGATTGTCCTTGATTAGCTTTGTATGTTATGGCCTCAAAGAACTCTGGCAGGTTGTCAAATGTGATTTTCCTTTCACCAATCTGTGTTAATTCTGATTGTGTTAAGATTTTCTAAATGTTCTGCTATTTTGTCCTTGATCATAGACTGTAGTATTTTCCCAATGATAGGTGTGTGGCTAAATGGCCTGTAGCTTCCTCCTTTCCATCTCCCTCCCTCTCTTCTTGAACAGGGGGGATCTCTTTGGTTTTCCAGTCTGCAACCATCACAGAATCCGTTGAATTCTGGAATATTTCAACCAACATCTGTGCTATCTCTGCATCCATTTCATTTAAAGCCCTTGGACACAAGTCATCAAAAGCTGGTTACTGTCTGCCTTTCATCCCATTAGGCTGTCAAATATATTGTCCTATGTGAGAGACACAGTCTTCAGATTTTTCCTTCCATTACCACCTTGCCTATCCTATATGTTATATTTGGGAAACATTAAGCTAACAGATGTAAACGTGGAAAGAATCACGAGCCATCATGACAGCAACAATTGTTTCTTCATTACAACTAGTGCAAATGACCTTGGCACTTCTCCATTGGATAGAAGATCAATTGACCTTGGGGTGAAATTCCTCCAATCCATCACCTTAACAAAGTAGTCAGTATCTGTTTGTTTGCACCATGATTTGTCTTTAACTGTAACTTGTACCAGATGCAGCTGTAAATTGAAATAGATTTCATGTTACAAGACAATTAGACATAGGTTGACATCGAAGGGTGAGTCATGGATTAGATGCTTTGGAAAAAAACATGTTAAAACACCATTTTGCTTGTCTGAGTAGATGTTGTTTGTAAAGAATTGTTCATTTTGTCAAGGGGACATTTTTAGCAAAACTAACAAGATGGATTCTGTCATTTCTTTTTCTGCGAAAAATACCATGGACTAAATTGTTAACCGTAATATCAATGTTATTTAGATTATTCATAATGAATAAATGGCAAAACTTCAAAATTAGATGAGGAATTCTGCATAAACATTGTCTGAAGTTCAATCATATACTTAAGGAATAAATTAGTTCAATAAGGCATTGGAAAAGATATAAATGAAATCTACTTCTTTACTGGAGTTTATTTTGAACAGTTTTAACCATGCCTTTTAGGATTCCTACAATTCAACAAAGGCAATTTACATTTATTATCAGCACCAAAATCTTAAAAATCCCAAACTGATACATTCCTGATGAAGGGCTTTTGTCCAAAGTGTAAATTTTCCTGCTCCTCGGATGCTGCCAGACCTGCTGTGCTTTTCCAGCACCATTCTAATTTTGACTCTAATCTCCAGCATCTGCAGTACCCACTTCTGCCTAGGAAATTGCAGAGCATTAGGCCAAAGGACTGAAGTTTTATTGTCCTACCATCATGGTTAATTTCATACTTGGTCACATTTTATCTCATTTGCTATGCTTTTTCCAGCTCATTCATCTTCTGTCTAACCCTCCACAGTATCTTTGCATTCTCTTCCGTATGTACATTTTTACCTAACTTGGTATCATCAGTAAGCAAATGTTCAGTTCTCCCAAGTAAGTTACAAACACTGAATGTAATTATGAGGCTCAAGTATTGAAGTGCCCACTAATTACAACCTAATCTGAACATCTCCCAATGAATCTTAGTGTCCGTTTTCTGTCCATTAAATCAATCTGCAATCTTATGCCAATATATTCAGGCTTGGGCGTACAATCCTATGAATTCAACTTTTGTGTAATGACCTCTTCTGGAACAGCTTTTTAAAAATTTGTTCATGAATGTGCGCATCGCTAGCTAGACCAGCATTTATTTCTCATCCCAAGTTGTCTTTGAAAAGATGACGGCCAGCTTCCATTTTTGAAGAATTGCAGCCCACTTGGTGGAGGTGCTGTTATGGAAACAGTTCCAGGATTTTGACCCAGCAATGGTAAGGGAATAACTGTATAGTTTCAAGTCAAAATAGTCTTTGTTTTGAAGGGGGACTTCCAGGTGATTGTGCTTCCATGTATCAGTTGCCTTTATTCTTCTCACTAGTAGAGATTGTCAATTTGGAAGTTGTTGTCAAAGAAATGTTTGTGTGCTATTTCAATAAATGTTGAAGAAGTTAGATTAAGAGCCAGTCAAGGGTGCTGCTTGGTAAAGTTGCCTGAGTGTTGTTGGAGCTTCACTAATCCAGCTAAGTGGAGAGTATTCCATCATATTCCTAACCTGTGCATTGTGGGTTGTGCTCAGATTTGGCAAGTCAGGAGGTTAGTTACTCACAACAGAGTTCCCAGCCTCTGATCTGCTCTTGCAGCCACATGGTTATGACTGATCCGATTCAATTTTTGGTCAAAGGGTAGTGGGAGTATGCAATGGGGGATGGGTAGGTTTAGACTTGTTGAAAATGGCCATTGCCTGGCACTTGTTTGGCATGCATGTTACCTGCCTCTTGTCAGCCCAAGCCTGAATATTGCCCAGATCTGGTTTATTGAGACACAGACTTATTCGGAATCATGAATGAGTCTGAACATTGTGTATTCATTAGCAAACATCTCTAGTTTGATGTTATGATGGAGGGAAGCTGATCTCTAAAGCAACTGAAGATGGATGGGCCAAGGTTATTACCTTAACAAATCCATGCAACAATGACCTGTGGCTGAGATAATTGCCCTTCAATAATCACAGTCATTTCACTTTGTATAAGTATGACCAACCAGTGGAGAGATTTTCCCCGATTCCCATTGAGTTTAGTTTTTCTAGGACATCTGATTGCTATACTTGGTCAAAAGGTGCCTTCATGTTTTTCCCTGTTGAATTTATTTTTTTTTGACCCTGTTTAGATCAAGGGTATGATGAGGTCCGGACCCGAGAAAGTCTGGTGGAACTCAAATTGAGCATCATTGAGCAGGTCATGGCTAACTACATGTCACTTAATAACACAACTGCATTGTCCGTCACATGCTGACAATTCAGAGTAAATTAATTGGATGTTAATTACCCAGATTGGATTAGCTTTTTGTGAACAGGACGAGCAAGGGAAATTTTCCATGTTGCCACATGAGATGCCAGTCTTGTAACTGAACTGTAACAGTTTGACAAGGATATGGCTTTTTCTGGCATACATGCCTTCAATGTTACTGTTCAGTTGTTATCAGGGACTATGAGCTTTTCAGTATCTGGTGCCTTGAGCTTTTTCTTGATATCATGTGGAGAATGAATGGTGTTGGCTGAAATCCTGTTGTAATCCAGGGAACCTCAGGAGGAAGCCGTCATGGATCTCCCACCAGCAATTTTGGCTGTAAGTTGTTGTGACCGCTTCTGCTTTGTCTTTTCCACTGATGTACTAGGCTCTCCCATCATTGAGGATGCGGCTATTTATAAACTGTCCACTCTCTGTTAGTTGTTTAATTTTTGACCACAATTCACAACCATATGTGGTAGGATTGCAGAGCTTAAATCTGATCCATTGTTTGTGGGATTGCTGAGCTTTCTTTTGCATACTGCTTCCAGTGTTTGGCATGCAGTTAGCTTTATCAGGTTGGCACCTCTACTTATTGAATTTGGAGAAAAAGCTACTTCAATAATTGTTTGTTAAAAGACAGAAAATATGGCTTATTATTAAAATAATTTCCAATACTTCATTAGTAAAGACTGGAATATGCTACCTCAGCACACTTCAGCCAGTTTTCTTTTATTTTTTGTTTTTGGAGTTTTTCCCATTTGTCTTTCTATATTTAATTTCATCTCAATTTCTCTTTCTCTATTTTGCTTTCTTTTACTTGCCCAGGAACTTACCAGATTACTGTTTCTATTGATGGTATCACCAATATACGTAAAGTTCCTGTTTATTTTTCCCGACTTGGTCTGCAACCAATAGTGATATGAATTTGCAATGTTACAAGCAGTTACAACTGCTTGAGGAAACCAATATTCAATCTAACCAAAGTCTGATAAATTGAATTTGCCTTTTGTGTAACTTGCTTTGGATATTTAAATTATGTACTATTTTTAAAATTTAATAAATGCTGTCTGAGTGGCTCTGAGGCAAAACTATAATTGCGCAAATGAGAGGGTATAACACATTTCAGTCCAGAAATAATGTTAGGAACTTGGCAAATCTATTAATTGTATCATTATTGTAAATTACTTGATTGCATATCGTTTGTTAACAGCTATTCTTGGCCAATATTCTCCTCTTCTAAAAATGTTGATTTGTTTTTCTCAGCTTAAGTTGGAATCTTTCAGAGTCGTTTCTTTTGTACCTTGCCAAAATGACCATTACTCATAAGTGAACCTTTTCAGTGAATGTTCACCACTGGCAAAATTTCAAACTCACATCTCCAGCAAAAATAGTTGAATAATGACTGGGAGGATGATTCCTTCATGATTTTTCCCTAACTAATGTTGTATAAGGATGTAAGGATTTAAAAGTATTAATGTTGAGCAATCCCTTAAGCATTGCCGATTACAATGATGCTGTATGGACTATGGGCTGTTTTACTTAGGACCTTAGTACGATCAAAGCCTAACACTCAGCTCCTCCTTACAGCTTCTGTAACAATGTCTAACATATTAATATAAAGGTGACTATTGGCTAAATGGAATAAATTACAACATGTGCAGTGTAAAATCCTTTTCTAGTTAGACCAGTGAGCAATTTTCCTGTACAACACTATATTGAAATGTTCTGTAGATCAGGATACTGAAAAGGAATGGTGGCAGCAATGGGAGTTGCAGACTTGGATTAAACTGTGCATGCAAAATAGTGAGCAGGACTGCTTATACAACATGGTGAGCAGTGGTGTGAATTTTATTTAGCTACCTTGTAATGCATGCTGACAGCAATGGAGAGTGGGATCTGTGGATTTTTCAGCATCTTCAGATTCAGCTTCAAATTGCCTGTCATGTAACACATCAGGAGTAGGGAAGAGCTGAGCATTTATAAACAAAGAAGCAATTCTTCTGGCAAGGTTCAACAAAGAAGAAATTTAATCAACAGTAAAAGCATTACAGACTTGGTAAAAGATAAGCAGTCATAGTATTAGGACTGGCCAGGAGAGGGAGAATCAGTTACTCCAAAGCAGATAGAAACTGCACTGTCTGGTGGTTATCTATAGGAGCAGTTCAGTATTGGAGTTCAGGCAGAGAGTGGATAGTTATCAGAAGCTTCATTAGTTAAATTAAAGTCTATGGTGAACAAGAAAATGCTTTAAAATTGATGCAGTGTTACATGCCGAAAATATGAAAAGTACTAGGAGCTCAGATTTAGCATTCTTGTCAGACCAAAGAAGCACCATGAGGCATATATAGAGCAAGGGAAATCAAGTGACATAAAATAAATGCAAAGTGAAGTTGCAGATCCAGTGACTTTGAGAGGGCAGAATTAAAGTGACAAGGGAGCAAATTAAAACATAAACAGCTGATCTCACTGAATAGGAAAGTTAGAAAACCTAATGAATGCTGCAGAAAATGTCTAAATTGTGTCTAAGGCAGTATGTATTTAAACTAGAAGGAATTGGAATCATCCAGGAAAAGGTTGGGAAAGACATTGGGATCAGTAGTAAAGCTGCAAGTAGCAGGCTCCATTTAGTGGGTCTTTTATTTAAGGGAACACCATTTGTTAAAATCACAGACAGTAGTGTTCATTCAATAAAGCTGTTAAGAAATCAGGAATTCCATAATAAAGTCATAAATGGTGGGAATTTACAATTTTAGATGTCAGAAAGCATGACATTTCCATACTGGCTGCAAAACATGTGAACTCTCTCCAATACAATACACAGAACATGAGACTTTCGAGCAAGGAAAATAAATAATCACATTAGGAAGGCATTGCATTGGAAATAATATTGCTGGGAAGATTTAATTTCAGAGATGGGCCAAGTAAAACAAGATTGGATATCTTAGAGAAAATAATTTCTGAGATCCAGATAGCTACAAAATTACATATTAAATCAACATCTATAAACAACTGAAAGGATAGCTGATAATGTCAAAGCTTGCCATGGGTAAATGAACCATCATACACTTTTCACTTTGTGTTGAAAGCTTTTAATAATTAATTTAATCTCAGCACAAATGAAATTCTTGAAAGAGCAACACTAATTAAAGAGTTCATCCTTCATGGAATAATTTGATGATTTCATTAATGATATCTCAAGATTAATAGAATGATTAATAGGTGATTTAAAGTCAGAATTCATAGGGGACAGAATTATTTTAAACAAAATGCTAATGATCCTTGTCAGATCTATGATTTTCAGAAGAAAATTTGACATTCAAGACATCTATTCAGATGGAGGGTAAAACTGAAGCAGCCCAGATCAGACCTACAAATCCAATCAGTTCTTAATGTACAAAGGATACATGTGAGGAAACAATGTAGGAGTTAGAACAGGCACCAGATGCAAAGTTTTGTTAGTGCGGTGGACAGAGAAGCTTAACAAGCACCAATAGTGACCATCCAGCTACAATTTGCTCAATCAGATCTGATGGTGCAAGGTTTCAATCAGGAACTGTCTCGCTGTTGATATCATGTCGTAGTTTAGTCAAATCAAAGATCCAGTAAGTTGGCCATGAAAGTAAGTTTTGAGCACAGACAGCATTTTAAAAGCTTGGGTGACTTACTGGCGTGTGCTGAATTATGGCCAGTCCGGCTTCATTTCAGGAAGATGTCCAAGAAATGAGACACCATGAACATTTCGGGATCACTAATTGCACAGCTAGAGCTTAGCCAGTGGTGTGTTGGTCTAAGACCTCAGAGGACAGTGGAGATGAAGATTTCACAGTTGATTGCAAAACTTGTGACAGTACTGGATTAGCAGAAGTTTTTTTTAATTGCTATCAATGTCAAAGGAGAGATCAGACAAACATCAGCAAGGTCTGTGATGGTACAAATGCATGAGATAGCCAGTGAGTAGTACACCCCACTTGAGCCAAATAACAATGTTATAATAGAGAGAATGCGGTACAGCTTGGAGAACCAATCATTATGATAGTCACAATTCTGATGTTAAATTCTAAGGTGACTCAGAACAGGCAACTTTACAAAGAATATTTCATTTCCTTCTCTTTCTGGGAGACAGCAAAAGAGACAGAAATTATGCCAAGAGAAAGGTAATTCTCAAACTGCATAACCGAGGATGGGTAAATATTAATTTCAGAGATAAGACAATCACTGGGGATTAATGAGAATGATGTAAAGAGCTGACACTGCACAATATCAATCTATAGCCCATTGAGAGTAAAACATGTGTCAGCACAGTTTAAAAATGTGCAGTATTCAACTCCATTGTAGTACCACTGAGACTGGTTACCAACGTCCAGCATTCTGGATCACGCAAAAAAGGAATTAAATTAGATTAGATTACTTACAGCATGGAAACAGGCCCTTCGGCCCAACAAGCCCACACCGACCCTCTGAAGAGCAACCCACCCAGACCCATTCTCCTACATTTTACCCCTGCACCTAACACTATGGGCAATTTAGCATGGCCAATTCACCTAACCTGCACATCTTTGGACTTTGGGAGGAAACCGGAACACCCGGAGGAAATCCACGCAGACACGGGGAGAATGTGCAAACTCCACACAGATAGTTGCCTGAGGCAGGAATTGAACCTGAGTCTCTGGCGCTGTGAGACAGCAGTGCTAACCACTGTGCCAACTGTGCCACCGTGCTGCCCTGTATCAACAGGGTAGGTGATCTCCTGTAATGGAAACCCATTATAAGAAAGGTGCTCCAGTTTATAGCTCTCGTACAACTAAGAGAAGAATGAAAATCAACAGTCTTTGACTGGTGGATCCACTAGTTTACAAAATCCAATGAGAATGCATTCTGGGAAAATAACAAACATTCCAGACTTCCTTAATTTGAGAAGTCAGAGACTTGGCGTGAGTGGTAAATATAATCAGACAATAAGACCCTAAAGTATAATTTGGAATTAGATGTATTATTTTAATCCCCAAAACAGACACTCCTACAACAAAAAAGTGAGATCATAAAACCACAAAAAAAAGGAACAGGAGTAGGTTGTTCAGTCCCTGAAGCCCACTCCATGTGTTAACAGGATCAAGGCTGAGCTGACACTCCTCACATTCACTTTCCTGCCTTTCCCCATAATCCTTGACTCCCCAACTGATCAAGAATGTAGCTATCTCAACTTAGATATACACAAGAAATTGGCCCCACAACCCTCAGAGAAGAAATTCCTTCTCATCTCAGTCTTAAATTGGCACCTCTTTATTCTGAGACTGTGCCCTCTGGTGCTAGACTCTCCATGAGGGGAAACATCATCTCAGCATTTACCCATAAAACCCTTTAAAAATCCTATATGTCTCAGTGAGATCACCACTCATTATTCTAAATTCCAATGAGTAGAGCCCCAAGCTACTTAATCTATGTCCATTACACAACTACATACACAATTTATAATATTAATAATAGAAAATGCAAGCTTGGAAGAGATGTTGCATAATGACATAAGAGTCTGAAATACTAAGGAATACCTTAAATACTGCCCACTATGATGGTGTCATATGGACTTGTGGGCAGAACAGCCTACGATCTCACAGGAGTAAAATATAGCGTCCAGCTCCTCCTCATAGTGTCCATAACAATATCTATTATGTCAATATAATCTGCACCTACTTTTGATATTCTATCATAAGAGTCTGAGCATCATTGAGTCAGCCATGATTTCATGCCCCTCTCTAATAGCTCCAGCAAGAATGGTGGTACACTTCTTTCAGGTTTGTGTCTGGCTTGGAGGAAAGTTTCTACTTGATGATCAGCCCTGCATCTGCTGTCCTTGTCTTCCTAGATACTACAGGTTGTGGGTGTGGAAGGTGCTGTCAAAAAAGCCTTGGTAAGTTACTGCAGTGTGGCTTGTAGATGGTACATACTACTGCAATTATGCATTAGTGGTGAAAAGATGTGAATATTCGAGGTAGTAAATGGGATGCCAAACAAGTGGGCCAGTTTGTCCTGAATTATGTCAAGGTTTGATTGTTGCTGGAACTGGATTTATCCAGTCAAGTGGGGGTATTCCTAATCAGATTCCAAACTTGTGCCTTATTGATGGTAGATGTGCTTCAGGAAAATAGGAGGTTAGTTGCTCACAAGAGAATTCTTAATTTCTGATCTGCTTTTGATGTCACAGTATTTCTGTGGTGGGTCAAGTTCACTTTTTTGATCAATGATAATCCCCAGGTTTTGTTGGTAAACTCAGTAATGGTAATGCCAATGAATATCAAAGGCTATAGTTTGATGTAAATGTAAAACAGTAAATGTAGATATTAGACTATTGTCTAATATATACAATATAAACCATGTCCTCTACTATTGCATAATAGAAACTCATTTGAACTAAAATCTAAAATTTTTATGAAATACATTTTAAATTTTAATCTTCCTGCTCTAAATACTTTTGTCAAATTGCTGTCAGATTTCTCCATGCATTGTGGAAAACATTTCAGCCACCTTGTTCTTTAAGATAGCTTTATTCTGTTATATTGCCACAGTTATTTTCAAGTCAATGGCTACCATTAATATTCAGAGAGAAAAATATCCATGCTGTTACAAATAGATTAAGCTTGCTGCTTATTCATGTTACAAAACTGCTGCATTCCTAAATATGTGCTATTCTTAACGGTGAGCTCAAGTTCAGTTCCTCATCTGATCCTCTTTATTTTCAGAGAGCATAACCGCACGTCCAATCGTGAGTGTGTCAAGACAGCGCCAATCTTTTCATTAATTTTACTAATTCTTTGTTTTTTTTTAGTCATTGATCTTACCCAAGTATTATTGTTCCTGTATTCAATGTCTGCATCTCCAAAAAATTCCACGTTATGATATGAGGTAACCTTTTAAATTTGTGTGATACTGTAAAAGGGTGATAGTCTATAAATGACTTCAATTGAAATAGAAATCTGGGGAGCTACAAAACAGACTGCACATTACCTATGACCCAATTTACATTAATAGCACAAGATCAAAATCTACCACGTTCTACTTACATATATTCACTATCCTTCAGTTCTGTTTTAAAGAGGTATTCAGTTCACTGAATGTCAGTATTAGTGTTTTGATTGCCGTTTTGCAGACTAAATAGCTGTTGTTTACTTTCTAACGAAATTAATATTGTACGTGCATGAAATGTTTATATGTGTGCATATATACTTTACTTTTAAAATAAACTCAACAATTAAGATGGCCAACTGTACCAAATGAATGTGAAACATAAAGAAAGAAATCTAATATTGAATAAATAAAGGATGTTTGTTAGCTTAGCGTTACTTTTGTCTGACTTTCATACTGTCACAGTTATTGCCCCAGAGGGACAAATGTGGTATACCAGTAAATTGAAGTTTTTGGTTAGATTAGATTCCCTACAGTGTGGAAACGGGCCATTTGGCCCAACAAATCCACACCGACCCTCCAAAGAGTAACCCAACCAGACCCATTCCCCTACCCTATTACTCTACACTAACCCCTGATTAATGCACCTATCCAACACATTCCTGAACACTATGGGCAATTTAGCATAGCCAACTCACCTAGCATACTTTGGATTGTGGGAGGAGACTGGTGCACCCAGAGGAAATCCATGTAGACACGGGGAGAAATCCACGCAAACGCCACACAGTCACCCGAGGCTGGAATTGAACCCAAGTTCCTGGTGCTGTGAGGCAGCAGTGCTAACCATTAAGTCTACTTTGAACTAAATGTGAACTTTCATCCTAAATATGTTTTCAATACACTTAATTGAATATAATAGCAGCAAATAGCCTCCCTTATCAGCCCAACACGTCGATAATAAGAAAAGTAGGCGATAGTGAATTTAAGCTTGTTTTGTGCCACAACTCATTGTATCTTTTAACTTCAATAGGAAAGAAAGTCGAGTGACATATAAACTAGGCAATTGCCATCACATGTTTTCTGGCCAATAGTAAATTTGAAATTATTCCCTTTTTTTGCTCTTATTGTAATATAAAGTATTATTCAATTAGTTGGGAGCTATTAAATAATGATAAGTATAAAACTAAAGTAGCATGAGAGAATTGAAGAGGTAGAACTTCTAACGTGTAAAGTTTTCATAAAATCAATTGGTTTTCACTGTTCATCAGAGATGACTTCTAACATTTCAATGTTCAATAATTCCTTGAATTTAACTGTGATTCATCTTTAAGAAATAATTTAGCTATTAAAATCATTCCTTAAAATTGTTCCTTTTTCAGAAGAAGCATAAATTCCGTCAAGAGAAAAAAAATCCTTACCAATTAATTGGAGACAAGTATGTCAGTTGTTACTAACTTTGAATGAAAAGATCAGATAATTTAATGATTACAAGCAATTATGCTACTTCAATCTCTGGTGTGAGTTGAATAATGTTACATAATGCAAAGAGGTGCATTCTCAAAATGGCTGATATATTTAGGATCACAAAAACTATAAAAAGGGGGCAAATTTCCAGCTGCAGGCCCAGCACACGTAACATGTTGCTTTTTTTCAAGAAACCATGCTACATCTTGTGGTACTAAGGTATGTGACAGCCCAGCTTCAGGCATTTCTGCTGCCTAGTAGGAGTTCTGGTTGATTAATTTCAGATTTTATATCCATTCATGGCATCGGGAAAGCCTATGTGAGAGCTTGTTGTTTTGATTGTCTCCCAGAGGTTTGTCTAGTGCTGAGGCCTGCTCCTGGTTTCTTTCTGCATCTGTCTAATGAAAGTCTGATGAAACCTGATGACAACATGTTGTAAGAGCTGAGTCTCGAAAAGAGGCAAGTTCAGATCTAATCAGATTAACAGCAATGTCTTTTATTAATTGTATATTCGCAAGAGTAGGAAGGGTCATTTCTAGAATTCTGCAAGTTCAGTCCCAGTTGTATGTGAGGCATTGAGACTGCATTGTCACCCTTTTCTCTTTCCACAGATATTTCTGTACCTGCTGAGTTTCTCCAGCATATTCTGTTTTTATTTCAGTCTCATGTCAAGCTCCACTTTGAGTCAGTTTCAGACCCAGAAATGTTGGAACAGGACTTAAATTCAGCAGATAAAATTTATATTATTGTTGCTTGTGCTTATGATAACTCGTACAACACTTGCAGGAGGCAGTGTGACTGTGTGACATTATGTGAATGGTGTGATGAAGGTTGTCTCATAGCTTTTTATAAACACTATTCTCTCATGAATCTGGGCAATTATGGCAAAGCAAGCATTTATTAGCTGTAAGCTGGTAGTGGTAATGGATTACCTTCTTGAATGTGGTGTAGAGGCTCCCACAGTGCAGATAAGGAATTGTAGGATTGTATCTCAATGACAGTGAAGGAACAGCAATATGTTTCGAATGGTGTGTGGTTTGGAAGGAAACTGGTAGGTGGTGGTAATGGTACTCCTCTGCCACTGTTTTTCTTATCCTTCTCAGTTGTGGAGGTCATTGGGTTTGAACGTTCTGCCAAAGGAACCTTGGCGAGCTGCTGCAGATGGTACATACTTCTGTGTGTTAGTGAAAGTGAGAGTATATATTGAAGTGGCTGTTGGGATGTCAATCTAGTAGGCCACTTTATTTTGAATGGTGTCTGAAGGGGCTGTAATAAGTCACAGGTTTAATTTTCAGATGTACAAAGACTGGAAAACAAACAAAAACACACAGTCAAGCGTGGTAGTGTAGGAGCCATACTATCAGTGGGCCTTGGACAAAATACAGACGATGTGTGTGTAAACTGTCGGAAAGTTGAAACTTTATTGCTGGAACAGCACAGCAGGTCAGGCAGCATCCAGGGAACAGGAGATTCGACGTTTCGGGCACAGGCCCTTCTTCAGGAATGAGCAGAGAGTGTTCAGCAGGAGAAGATAAAAGGTAGGGAGGAGGGACTTGGAGGAGGGGAGTTGGAAATGTGATAGGTGGAAAGAGGTCAAGGTGAGGGTGATAGGTCGGAGTAGGGTGGAGGCGGAGAGGTCAAGAAGAAGACTGCAGGTCAGGAAGGCGGTGCCGGGCTGGAAGGATCCGGCTGAGACAAGGTGGGGGGAGGGGGGATGAAGAAACTGGTGAAGTCCAAGTTCATCCCCTGCGGTTGGAAAACAGTCGGAAAACAGTAGATAATGCAAGACGCCTCGTTGAAGAATATTACAACATTTTCTCTAAAGCTTTGAGGCACCTGTAGCCTTTCAAAGTTGGTGTTATGCTTTATACAGATGAGACTAACATTCTTTGTGGCTACATAAAAATAAACAAACAATCATGGTCCTGAAAGAAACTCTTATCAGTTTCTCAAGGTGTACACCAACAGCGAAAATCTTCTTGAGGATCATTAGAATTCCAAGAGGGGTGTATTCCATCACGTTCCTAACTTGTCAGTGGGAAAATCAGGAAGTGAGTTATTCATCTCAAACTTCCTAGACTACATCCAGCTCTTGTAGCCACAGTATTTATACAGATAGTGCAATTCAGGTTCTGCTAAATGGTAACCCTCAGGATGTTGAAAATGTCAGATTTTCAATAGTTGGAGATGGTCATTGCCTTGGAAATGACTCTGAGCATGGTGTTACTCATTGATGATTTTTTTGACCCAGTCTGCAGCCCAAATCATGAACCCCCAGTGTCTACCGGCTACACTTTGAGGCACTAGTAGAGGAAATTATGGAAGATAATTGTACAATAGTTGAGAAATTGTTGTTATTTCACTAATAAGGATGAACAGCAATTCAATTAAATTTTCTGGGAGAATCTACTGCTGCTCATTAATCTTCAGTAGTACTGCTTTATTTAGCCAGAGGAGTAAATATAGAACAGCCACACATATATCTGACCAATGGACTACTGTAATTCATCACTAGGTATAGCAGCTGCTAAATGGCTTAAGGAGGCAATTAGACTGGTTCAGGGCCTGCTAAGCAATATCACCGGTAAATATAGGTGTCAGTGGTTTGTATTATCTATCTTAATAACAAACTTTAGGAGCCAATCTTTGGTGAAGCGACGAAAAGGAGAACTGAAATGAGTTTTTTTTCAGAAGCAGTTATTACAGAATGGAGAACAACAGAGCAGGAAAGGAAGAGACAGGCTCCACAACTGAAGGTTCCTTGCCCAGGATATTCTGAAAAATGTGGCTCAATAAAGTTACCATGATAAGCTTGATAGGTAGCTTTAAATGAAAACTACCTGTCCCGTTCAGGCATGGCAGAACATTTGTTATCTGTACAGTTATATATGAAGGAAAGTGATAAGTAAATATTCATGGGGAAGATAAACAAAGATTTGGAACTGGAACTGTTGGGACACTGAATTCTTAGGGACTTTTCACAGGAAAATTTGAACAAAATTTACAAGGATAAAGTGGTTCCACAGTGTTTTATATTTGTTTCTAATGTGCCCATTCTTAGAATACAGCTTTCCCTTGTTGTGTATGATTTATGTATTTGGCATTAGCCAGAATAAATGGTTTGACTGTTATGACAAGGATATCTGACAGGACTGTAAAATGGAAAGGGAACAGAACTGAATTTAGTCCTAGGCATTAACTCGGACTCTGGCTTTTTGTCAGAATATATAGTAAGTGCGTCCCTGATTTTGCTGCTGGGGTGCAGGAAGAGTAGTAGGAAGAGAGTCCTCAGAGTCAATGCCACAGTAAAGAGGTCTAGGAAGAGAGTCCTCATAGTCAGCATTAGTCACAAAGTCATGCAATGCAGAAAAGGCCCTTTGGCCCATTGAGTCTGCACTGATAGTAACTACTACTAAAAGCGCACTAATCCCAGTTTCCTGCAGTTGAACCATATTCTTGAATGTTATGATATTTCAAGTGCTCATTGAAATATTTTTGTAAAGGTCATAAGGTTTCAGGCTTCACTACCTTGCTAGGCTGTCCATTCCAGATGCCCACTACCCTCTGAGTGAAAAAATGTTTTTTCTGAAATCCCCTCTGGCTTGAAGCAGTCTGGGAAGAGACTCCCCGCAGTCAAGTCACGGTTGGTTCTGGTGCACAGGGGAGGAGCAGGAAGTATAAAAATGCAATAATCAGGAATCAGGAAACACAGGGTAGGAATAAATAAGTCTTTTTCTGAATGACAGGCAGTGACTACTGGGGTACTGCAGGGAATGGTACTCGCATCCCAGTTATTCCCAATATAAGTTTATGATTTAGATGCGGGAACCAAATGTCATATCTCAAAATCTGCAGATGATATAAAGCTGTGAGGAGGATGTAGAGATGTTGCAGTGTGATTTGGATAGGCAGAGTGAGTGGGAAACTGGATGACAGACACTGTATAGTATGGATAAATGTGAGGTTATCCACATTGGTAACTAAATTAACAAGGCAAAGTATTATTTAAAAATCTGGTAATTGAGAGAGGGGAATGTTCAATAAGACCTGAAAGCCGTCATGCACTAGTTGCTGAACGTAAGTGTGCAGGTGCAGCAAACAGTAAAGAAGACATACTGTACTTTGGTCTCCATAGCAAGAGGATTTGAGTATAGGAACAAGGATGCCTTGCTGCAATTGTACATTGCATTGGTTGTTATATAGGGCACACCTGGAATATTGTATGTAGTTTTTATATGAGGAAGAATGCTCTTGCGAGAGAGGGAGTGCAACGAAGGTTTACTAAGTTGATTTCTGGGAGGTCAGATTGATGTCTGAGGAGAGATTGACTTGGCCATGATCGTGTTTACTGGAACTTATGAAAATGAAGGGGGTCTTTTGAAACCCATAAAATTCTAACAGGACTAGACAAGTTAGATGTACGCAGGAAGTTCTCGATGGTGGGGAGTCCAGAAACAAGGATTATGTTTTAAAGATAAGGGGTAAACCTTTTGGAACTAAGATGCGCAGAAATTTCTTCACTCAGAGAATGGTGAGCCTGTGAAATTCACTGCCAAAACATTGTGTTTCCAAGAAAAAGGGAGATATGGCTATTGTGGCTAAAGCAATCGAGGGATATGGGGGGAGGTCAGGATTAGGGTATTGAGCTGGATGATCAGCCATGATCATATTAAATGGAGGAGCAGGCTTGAGAATGAGGATATGTTTCTGTAAAACACCTCCTCAAATTAATCTTAATTCTCTTGCATGATGTGCAAGCTGGAGGTGGTGTGACATTTCTCCTCTTTGTTTCCACCCACTCCTTCCTTCTCCTTAATCCTCCATTTCTGCACTCATGCTTTCTGGGGCCACCTGGTTAACTGACAATGTATCAGTAAGAAATAGCATCACTAGGTCTGACAGATCTCACAGCCACCAGCTCAGATGTTGGTACAAACAATGACAGCAGATGCTGGAAACCAGAGACTAGATTAGAGTGGCGCTGGAAAAGCACAGCAGTTCAGGCAGCATCCGAGGAGCAGTAAAAAGCTCAGATGTTGGCACTCTACATACTTCAAAGCATGATATGGAGGTAGAATTGGCAGATGATGAGTCTCCAGTCACCATTGGTTTATAGTTTGGGTGAGGATTACACATACCACCACAGCACAAAGAAGTATCACAGACAAGCTGTGCTGCAAAAGATTCAGATCAAACTTTCATTGAAAAGAAGAAAGTTGTTGGGTATGCACAACAAGACCTTTCATCAAGTCTGTCAAAAAACTATTGTTAGGAAAACCGACTCCATCATGACACGGGGCTTTGTGCAGGGCTTAGAGCCCTTTCTTCTCAATATTTAAGTAAGGCTTTTTCCAAGATCTCATTTAGTAGATTGAACAGAAAAGCAAAAGCACAATGGACCCAGAAGAAAGTACCAAGAGAGATCAGTGATAGAACCAATGAGCAATGGTTGATGGATGCTTTGCTGTCTGAAAGGTTGTTTCCACACAAGGGTTCTACAGCACTCAGGATTAAACCACTTACCATTCCTACTAAAAATTAATGATATGAATTTAAAAGCAAGAAAAATGATAAAACAGTTTGAAGAAAGTAAAAAAAAATTGGCCCTGTGGCTGATAGTGAAGAAAGAAAAACTGTAGGCAGCAAAAAAAAAATAGTAAAATGGGCAGCAGACTAGCAAATAGTCCTGAGGAAGTCTGGGGAAAGGCATTTAAGGATGACAAATAAGGGTAATGTTTTACATAATAAGTAAGATTTTGAAATATATTGAAGAGAAGGGTGAGGAACCTTGAAGTACAGGTCGTGGGTAGTAGGACAGGAAATTTAGGATGACCAGAAAAGAATAGGGACATTTTTCATTTTGGCTAATGTGTAGTGTTTAAGACCAAGGTGTTTATATGAGATCTGTATAACTTTGATTAGACTGTGGCTGGAGGGCTGTACAATTCTGCTTTCTGCAATAGAGTAAGAATTTGACCATACTGGATAGATACAGAGGAGACCCATTAGGTTATTGTCAGACATTGAGAAGTTTAACCATAAAATACAGTTGGATACACTGAGATGATTTCCTTTTGGAATACAAGAGGCAGGGGATTGTTTTAATCTTGTATACCACAATTAAATCTGTCTTAGATATCATGGATAGAAAGGAGCTATTTCATTAGAAGAGGTCAATAACTGGTAACATAAATAAGTCATTAGTAGAAATATTAGAGGGAAGCTGAGAAGATTTCTTTATCTGTGTGTGTATGTGTCTGAATGTCATTGTTCAAGAGGTGGTAAATTCAAAATTACCCATTGTGTTAACAAAATATTTGATGCGTCATTAGTTTTTACAGAGACACAGACCAGGAGCTGAAAGGAGATAGCTCTTTTTTAATCCGCAAAGATATTATGAATCTGTCTGTGGGTTAGTCTTTCTAGTCTTTCTAAGGTGAGTTTGGAGATGAGCATGCAATTGGGCAGAGTAGTGACATGTTTCAATCCTACTGCTTTCTCACCTCTGCCACAATTCAGTAAGGGTCGACATTCCCACCCCTCCTCAATGGAAGTTCTCAGTGGCCAAGTAATGACCAAATAAAGGCCTCATCATGCCACTGCCAAGATTAACAATTCAGATTTATTGTTGTTTGGCATGCAGAACAGGCACCACCATGCGATGAGCTTGTCAATTTATGTCTTTGATCAAAAGGCACTTGTTACTCGATTGAGGGACTTGACATTGGGAAGGGACAGGGAGCTGTTAAGAGCCAACACCGTCCTCTCATTTCCAGCCTCAATGCATCATTCTCCCCATGACCTTGACTGCACAAAACCCCTCCTGAAATACTCATTGTTGGTTTGGCTCAATCCTGGAAGTCTAGAGCCCGTCTAGAACCAGCACCTTCTCAGTGATACTCATGAGCACAAAAGCTGATTGGCTGGAAGCTTTCAGTCGATGAGATTTCTGGGGTCTTAGCACCAGGACTTCCTTTGGAATTGGCTTTGCTACCATCTGTTTGGTCCCCATAAGGAAGTAGTGAAAGCTTCCCTCCAACTGGCAGGCGAGACACCCAAAGTCAGCAGGCAGCAAAGCTGACATTTTCAGTCGAGGTGACTCTTCATGTCAGTTCTGGTGTAAAGTCATCTAAACTTGAAACGTTAGCTTGCTTCCTAACCATTGGTTTTGGCTGACCCACTGTAATCTCCAGCATTTGTTGTTTTCAGTACAGATTCCAGCAACTGCTACTCCTACACGCAAAGTCAAACAAAATTCTGCCCCAAGATTCTTTGTTTCTAAATCAGAAATTGCTGGAGAAATTCAGCAGGTATGGCAGCATTAGTGGAATGAAAGCAAAGTTACCATTTCAGCAGTTCTGAAGAAGGGTCGCTGGACCCAAAGTATTGAATTTGCTTTCTCCTCACTGATGTTGTCAGACCTTCTGAGTTTCTCTAGTAACTTCTGTTTGGTTTCATATCTTCAACATCGACAGTTCTTTGTTTATTTTTGATACTTTATTTCTAGTTGATGTTTACCCCATTTGGTGAAGGCAAGACTAGCTGAGATAACAGATAAATAAAGCTCAGGGCATCTTCAGCAATTCCTTATTTACATCATGCTGTTCAGAATTTCACTCACATACATAAAACAAAATCTTTTCAATTATTGCAGAGTCCATATTGCAAGGCACAAAATTTGGTGCCACTGGCCTCCATGCTGTTTAGCCACCAAAATGCTGACCCTAAAATACTTTCAATTCATGAAGGCTCTGCTGGATCGGTTACGTGCTGCTTCCTAACAGGCAGCTAACTGAGGTGGATTCTTGATAATTAAATGATGCATTAAGACCGCATTCCTGCACTTAGTATATTGGAGATATATTCAGATTTACAAGAATGGTTTAAAAGCTATATCATTGGTGCAGCATCTTTAATGTAGCAGAACGAGAGTCATTCATGAGTTTCACTTTCCTTGATTGTGGATCAGTACATAAAGGTATCAATGCCAGATTTCACATTGTAGATTTTAAAGGCAACCAAAGATAAGCCTCTGTATATGAAAAATCATAAAAGGTATTGTGCATGACTGCTTTCCACAGTAGTGAAAATTCATCTTTGCTTTTTCATATGACAGATATTTAATTAGAAAGCGTCACTAATGTTCACTCTTCTGTGGTTATGGTAAAAAGAATGAGAAACTGCTTACAAGTATTTTCTCCATTAACCCTTTAAATACAGAATTAAGTAAAAGAAAACAAGTATGAAAATTGTGAACTTCACCCTTGAATTAACCAAACACCTCATCAAGTACAATATAACCAGTCAATATCTTCATCTAGGAGAAAAGCAGTTATTTATTTCTGTGATTTAAAATACAAACAAAACCTTGAATTTATTTTTGCCTGATTAAGTTATATCATTTTATGTTGCATGTATTATACCTTCTCTAGATTTTGTACATAAGACCTATGATATTGTTGCTATTGCAATAGTTTAAATCATTGATTTAATAATGGTTTAAAATACAGAACTAATTAGTTATTTTTGTAATTTTACAATTAAAATGGTCCCTTTCTCATCAGCCAAAAATGCACAAATTAAATCTGTTTGAGTGTCTTATGGTGAAGATAAAAGGTACTTAGCCCAGTTGAACGGCCACCTAGCAACTGTAAAATATGTTTGAAAGCTTTAAAATGTTTACTTTAAATCATGGGTCAATACTCATTCCAACACATGCTACAAAATTTTAAAATAAATGTATATTACATTGAATGAATATTGAATTTTATTAATATCTTTTCATAGGGTAGACCCAAACACAAAAGGGGTAGGCAAAGCTAAAATTACATAACATACTGGAACAAGAATCAGCATTCATTCCCCCAAGCCTGTTCCACAATTCAGTGAGATCATGGCTGATCTGTGGCCTAGTCCTATATACCTGCCTTTGGCCCTTATCCCTTTATTGACAAACAAAATTATCCTGGATAGAAAAATAACAATTGATTGAGCATTAACTGTTATTTGTAGAGGAGAAATGCAAATCACTACCACCCTTTTTGTGTAGAAATGCTTCCTAATGTCACTCCTGAATGTAAAATCAAACAAAGAACTGCAGATGCTGGAGATCTGAAACACTTAGACAGAAATTAGTGGACAAATTTAATAGGTCTGGCAACATATGTGGAGTGAAAAGAGAATTAACAGAGTCCAGTGAACCTTCTTCAAAACTCTCCTCAACGGTTTGTTTTTCTCAGACCATGCCTCCTAATTGTAGAATCTCCAACCAGTGGGAATAATTTGTCTTTAATGATCCTGTCTTTTATTATTAATATCTTAAAGATTTTGATTAGCTATCTCTTAGCCTTCTAAATTTTAGATAAATGAAGTCTAATTTGTGTAACCTCTCCCCATAACCTAACCCTGAAGTTCAATTATCACTCTTGTAAACCACCAACTATTCCGGATTAGTGGTGCTGGAAGAGCACGGCAGTTCAGGCAGCATCCGAGGACCAGTAAAATCAACGTTTCGGGTAAAGGCCCTTCATCAGGAATAAAGGCAGAGAGCCTGAAGGGTGGAGAGATAAGCTAGAGGAGGGTGGGGTGGGGAGAAAGTAGCATAGAGTACAATAGCTGAGTGGGGGAGGGGATGAAGGCGATAGGTCAGGGAGGAGGGTGGAGTGGATAGGTGGAAAAGAAGATAGGCAGGTAGGACAAGTCATGGGGACAGTGCTGAGCTGGAAGTTTGGAACTAGGGTGAGGTTTGGAAAGGGGAAATGAGGAAACAGTTAAAGTCCACATTGATGCCCTGGGGTTGAAGTATTCTGAGGCGGAAGATGAGGCGTTCTTCCTCCAGGCATCTGGTGGTGAGGGAGCAGCGGTGAGGGAGGCCCAGGACCTCCATGTCCTCGGCAGAGTGGGAGGGGGAGTTGAAATGTTGGGCCACAGGGCGGTGTGGTCGATTGGTGCGGGTGTCCCGGAGAGGTTCCCTAAAGCGCTCTGCTAGGAGGCATCCAGTCTCCCCAGTGTAGAGGAGACCGCATCGGGAGCAACGGATACAATAAATGATATTGGTGGATGTGCAGGTAAAACTTTGATGGATGTGGAAGGCTCCTTTAGGGCCTTGGATGGAGGTGAGGGAGGAGGTGTGGGCGCAGGTGTTGCAATTCCTGCGGTGGCAGGGGAAGGTGCCAGGATGGGAGGGTGGGTTTTAAGGGGGTCGTGGACCTGACCAGGTAGTCACGGAGGGAACGGTCTTTGCGGAAGGTGGAAAGGGGTGGGGAGGGAAGTATATCCCTGGTGATGGGGTCTGATTGGAGGTGGCAGAAATGTTGTCGGATGATTTGGTTTATGCGAAGGTTGGTAGGGTTGAAGGTGAGCACCAGGGGCGTTCTGTCCTTGTACGGTTGGAGGGGTGAGGTCTGAGGGCAGAGGTGCGGGATGTGGACGAGATGCATTGGAGGGCATCTTGAACCACGTAGGAAGGGAAATTGCGGTCTCTAAAGAAGGAGGCCATCTGGTGTGTTCTGTGGTGGAACTGATCCTCCTGGGAGCAGATACAGTGGAGGCGGAGGAATTGGGAATACGGGATGGCATTTTTGCAAGAGGTAGGGTAGGAAGAGGTGTAATCCAGGTAGCTGTGGGAGTCGGTGGGTTTGTAAAAAAATGTGTCAAGTCGGTCCTCATTAATGGAGATGGAGAGGTCCAGGAAGGGGAGGGAGGTGTCAGAGATGGTCCAGGTAAATTTAAGGTCAGGGTGGAATGTGTTGGTGAAGTTGATGAATTGCTCAACCTCCTCGCGGGAGCACGAGGTGGCGCCAATGCAGTCATCAATGTAGCGGAGGAAGAGGTGGGGAGTGGTGCCGGTGTAATTACGGAAGATCGACTGTTCTACGTAGCCAACAAAGAGACAGGCATAGCTGGGGCCCATACGTGTGCCCATGGCTACCCCTTTGGTCTGGAGGAAGTGGGAGGATTCGAAGGAGAAGTCGTTAAGGGTGAGACCAGTTCGGCCAAACGAATGAGAGTGTCGGCGGAAGGGTGTCATTGTTTTTAACCACCATCTATTCCCTCCACAGCCAATATATTCTTCCTAAGCTGTAGTGCCCAGATCTGCTCATAGTATTCCAAGTGGGTTCTAATCAGCATTTTGTATAACTGCAGTATTAACTTATGATCCTTGAACTCCAGTCCTCTAGATGTGAAAGCCAGCATTCGATCAGCCTTCTTGACATTAACTAGCCTTTTTGAAAATTGATAAAAAGAGAGACAGGTTTTTGTCTTGCACTAATCAGGATGAACTCAAGAATTTCAAGTTCAAATCATCTCAATAATTTATAGTAAAAAACCGAAAAGGCAGCTGATTGAATTGACTTACTAACCTGATGGGCCAAGCTGCTACTGTAGAGAATGCAATGGGGAACTGCAGGCTTGTAGAGCTCTATAAACATAAGCTTCAGCTAAATTTGCCACATATTTTCCTCACTGTAACTGGTTTCTAAGAAATTGTAGAAATTGTGTAGTGTGGTGCTGAACCATATTAAGTAAGAGCATCCAAATTCAATCACACTTTTGGCCAGAGTTAGCTGATCTCATCCAAGAGGAGAGTTGTTTAGTAACATTGATCTCAAGCATCTTCCCTGCTTCCCCATGTGAGAGAAGTGCAAATATCAGCTAGTGCTACTCTTGATTGTATTGCCGACTGGAAAATAGATGTGTGGATATCAGTTGAGGTTGTCAATATTTCTACAATTGAATATATTGCTGAGATGGAAAATCATAAATAATATTCAACCACTTTGTTTCTTTCATCTAACTCATGAATCAGTAACACTCATTCCAAAAATGTATTGCTTGTGAATGACAATGTCAACTCATATAGAATCTCTACAGTATGGAAACAGGCCCTTCAGCTCAACAAGTCCACATCAACGCTCCAAAGAGTAATCCACCCAGACCCACCTCATTACCCTACATTTACCCCTGGCCTACATATCCCTGAACACTATGGGCAATTTAGTACAGCCAATTCACCTAACCTGCACATCACTGGATCGTGGGCAGAAACTGGAACATCCAGAGGAAACCCATGCAGATAGAGGGAGAATGTGCAAACTCCACACAGACAGTCGCCCGAGGCTGGAATCAAACCTGGCGCTGTGAGGCAGCAGTGCTAACCACTGAGCCACCATGCCACCCATACTTCATTCATGGATTATAATATCATCAATATATATCTGACAAAAGGTCATTCCATATAGCCTGTAAAAATGAAATCCTAGTTGTTGTTTGACACATTTGCCAGCATATTAGAAGTGATAAATCTTTTGACTTAATTGTTTTAAACTTTGAAAACTGGTGAACAGACTAGACTGACATTTTTGTTTGTCACTATTCAATTAACAGCTGTTTGCATTGATAGCAGCATGAGAAAGATATGTGGTAGATTAACATTACATTTTCTAGTTTAGGCAACAAATTCTAATTATTATACATCTTCTGAAGAGGGGTTAAGCATTACTATAATGCATGGAAATGGATGTCCACAAACACTTGCAATTTGTAATTCAAACCAGTGAAGGGATAGACAGCCGAAGATTGTGATGAGCACTCTGGAACATTGTATTCTGTGATTTACAGTTTCATAACTGGCCTTATTCTTACAAAATGTAAATTGTGTAGTGGGAGCAAAGGGAAATGTTTTTGTATACTATTGGTGGTGATATTGTAATTTTGCTGTAATGCTTATAAACCCAGTTTGTGACCTTTGTTATGTGTGTCATTCTTATTCATTCATCAGATGTGAGCATTGCTGCCAATGCAAGCATTTAATAACCAACCCTAAAAAGCTGTTCAAGAAAAAAATGTAGCAAGCTGTCATTTTGAAATCACTGCAGTCTATTTGGTTGGTTTGAAATAGGGAGTTCAAGGATTTTGATCCAGCGGCAGTGAAGGAACAGTAATACATTTCCAAATTAAGACATTTAGAGATGGGCTTAGAGGGGAGTTCCTATGTGTCCGTTGTCCTTGCTTTTCTAGGTGGTAGATGTCATGGATTTGAAAGATGCTAAATGAAAGAGCATTAGTGTATTGCAGCAATGAATTTTGGAAATGACATACACTGTTGTCACTGTCCACCAGTGGAGAAGGGAAATAATGTTTTCTGTGGGAGATGGAGTGTTGATGAGACAAATTATGGTGAAGCTTATTGAATGTTTTCAAAGTTCCACTTATCCAGGAAAGTGTAGAATATTCTATCAAATTGCTGATTTATGACTTGCAGATGGTGAACAGGGTTTGGAGAGTCAGGAAGGTAAATTTCCAGTGAAGAATTTCCAGCCTCTGATTTGCTTTTAACAGCCAATATTTATATGACTGGTGCAGTTCGGTTTCCAATCAATGCTAATCCCTGGGATGTTAGTTGTAATGCCAAGGGGAATTAAGAGGAATGTTAAGGGAAGATGTTTAGATTCTCTCAAGCAGTGATGGTATGAGTTGATACTTCTGCCAGATATTTGCCATTTATTAGATCCAAGGATGAATTTACACAATCTTGTTACATGTGGGCACAGAGAACAGCAATATTGGCCAGCTTTCATTGCCTGTCTCTAGCTACCCTCAAGAAAATAATGGTGAACTGTCTTCTTGAACTGCTGCAGTGCCTGTGCTACAGGTAGACTCACAATGCTTCTTGGGAGGGAATTCCAGTACTTTGACCCAGCCACAGAGAAAGAACAGTTATATGTTTCCAAGTCAGGGTGCTGTGTGGCTCGAAAGAAAACTTGCAGGTTCTGTTGTTCCCATGCTTCTACTAGCCTTGTCCTTCCAGGTGGAAGTGGTTGTGCATTTGGAAGGTGCTGTCTAAGGATCTTTGGTGACTTTCTACAATACATCTTGTAGACAGTACACACTGCTGTTACTGAGCATTGGTAGAGGAGTGAGTGAAGCTGCACTCATTGAGGGAAATGGGGAGTGTTCCATAGAATTCCTGACTTGTGCCTTGTAGATGGTGGATATGCTTTAGGAAGTGAGGAGGTGAGTTACTTGCTTCAGTTTTCCTAGTCTCTGGCCTGCTATTATATATCTAAATAGCAAGTTTAGTTGAGTTTCTGACCAATGGTATCCCTGGGGATGTTGATTGTGGAGGATTCAGTGATGTAATGCCATTGAATATCAAGGGGCATTCATTAGATTGTCGTTATTGGAGATGATCATCTGTCATTTGTGTGACATTAGTGTTACTTTTATATCGAGGGCAGTCACTCTCACCAATCATCTGGAATCCAGTTCTTTTATCCATGTTTGAGTAAAGGTTGTAATGTATTTGGAACAACTTGTCTATTTCTGAAGAAGAGTCTTACTGGATTCAAAACATTAACTCTGTTCTCTCCCAAAATGCGACATGATCTGCAAAGCTTCCCCAGAATTTGATTGTTCAGATTTCCAGCACGTACTGTATTTTGCTTTCATTGTCCTAGTTATAACTGTGCAGAAATCAGTACTTTAAATTCCAGGTAAAGAAATAGACATGATTACTATTTTCACATCTGAATGGAATTTTAAACTTTCACAATGAGAATAGACTTCAGGATCACTACAAATTCTAATGCAAAACTGGTGTTACAGCACTATCCAATAAAAGTGTTCATCTTTGAGTTAAGAGTATGATCATTAACAGCAAGACATTTCTAAACAAATCCAACTTTTCCTCAGGTCATGACAGTTTCAATGTTGTCATTTTCTAGAATTTCTTTACAACTGACTAACCATAACATCTTGAATCAGGATTTGGCCATTTCTCGGAAAACATCCAGCTCTTTGGCATCTCAGAACTATTCACACAGGTTTTCAAGGTATCAAAGATTTTTGTCCTGCTCACTCATTTCCTACCAAATAGGAAAACTAATTTTTTTTGAATGTGCAGTAGAATTCTTATGAAGAGGAAGAGTATCTGTTTCTCTTTGTCTGTTTTCTGTTGGTGTCGACAAGTACTGCTTCCAGGTCAATGATCTCTTGGTCACATGGACCAGTATTTCTCATTATCCAGTGAAATTATAATTGATTTCTTTGCAACTGATGGAAATTCTTAAAAGTAATTGCCCCCCCCCCCCCCCCAAATAAAAAACTTCCTTATAAGTAGCTACAGATTCTATAGATCTTTTAATGGAATCTTGCCTATTTTGACTCAAGGACAAAGTTCATCTGAGATAGCATAGATACAATTAAGGCTAGATTATACAAGCATGTGATAGAAAAGGGAATTGAGGACTATGCTTATAAATTTAGATGCAGAATGATAGGGAGAGGTGCAAATAGAAGATGCTGGCATGAATTGGTTGGACCAAATTAACTTCTTTCTGTGCTGCATATTTATGTCATATTGAAGATGTCAATTTTTATTTACCTGCTGCTGCTTGTGGTGTTGTGATTGCTTCCACATGCATTTCCAAATTTAAGCATGTGGATACTCCAAACGTCATTGAGTAGGAGTTCTTTATTCAATCAGACCTTTACAAACATGAAGAGAAATTAAGGTTAATCTAGCAAGACATTATGTCCATGGAATTAAACCTGTAGTTCACATGTAATTGAGAGAATCTTATGTCTGTCTCACCTCTATCCATGAGGCCTCTTTCTGCTAAAAAAGCACACTTTCCTCCAGAGAGGATCTGCTCTCAGGCTTGAAATCACTGTTCAGTTTCCTTCCTCATAACTGTTATCTGCTGCTGGAAACTCAGTTACACATTTTGGCACACTGCTTGCATAAGAGTAAATTCGAATGTCATAATTCTATCCATCCAAATGTAGTGAAGACCAAAATCTTTTTCCTCAGCTTCTACCACAACCTCGAAGACATTGCCTTCGATTCCATTCTCCTGGCTACTCTCCTCTCTTCAACTCTTAACAATTGCATTAGCACTCTTCAAGGTTAAACAGGTGATTTGCAATATATTCCAGATGTTTCTCTACTTATTTGATAGCAGTATTATTTGATAGAATCATAAAAATAATCTTCCTGGAAAGGGAGAAAAAGCAATCCTACAGAGTTTGAGATTCTCCGTTCATGAGAGCACTGATGATCAAATGGAAACAGAGTTTTATCATGGATGCAACAATCAATAGGATAGAAGGAAGAAAATAAAAAGAATTAAAGAAATAACAAAGAAAGACAGTGATAGGAATATAGATGTGTTTTGTCACCTGTGAACTGTAGCTATGTTATAATATACTATGCTGCCAATAATCAGGTCCCTGTCTCGTACCATGATTGCTGTTGAAGCACACAATGCTATTGAGCCCAAATGATCTCTCCTTGGCCAACTATGTGTACCTGGTATGATTACTTTTCTAATCTTTCTTACACATCATTCACATTGTACTGACTGGACCTGGGGTCGGGCACATGCAGCACAGACTTAGGAGATGACAGTAGTGGTGTGCTGCTCAAGAGAAGGCAGGAAGATGGGATAAAAATAGAAGAACTCAAAAAAGAAATGAAAAGACAAATTAATTTTTTTCACCATACAAGATCAATGTTATATAATACAATGCTAGTCATTACAAATCAGTATGTCTATGAATCACTGCGCAGAGTGCCACAAAAGATCTATCACTGAATATTATAAAGAAAAAAATGTTGTTAAATAGATCATAAACACCCTCTACCAACTTTCATGATATCGCTCATTCTTCTCTTTTTCCAGAAACCACTTTGAGATAATGAATCTGTCAAAGCCCACAGATATTTATGTTTTATAATTAAATTCAGATGCGCAAATCTATCAAAGTTTACCCTTGTATTAAAAAAAACACTCAGTTATGACCAGCGACATGTTTTAAGGGCATTAGCAAATCTAATTCTTTCAATGTGTTGAATGAGTTAGAACTGTTAATTAAGACATGATAAGTTGTAGCTGTCCTAATTACAGGAAGAAAAGTCATCCTTCACTTTTGCTGGCCTTGTTATTTAGCTATCTTACTCTGGGCAGTAACTTAATTCTCATTTGATGAATCCATTCCTTAATGATTATAAATAAAGAAACCCTTCTTATCAGGTCCTGCCATTCATAGTTTCCTTAAATGCTGAATGGCTACCATTTATTAAGTGTGGAGCTGGTCAAAAACAAAAATCACAAAAACAATTAGCAGCTAATTTTCCATTTCTCAAATTTTGTTTAAACAATGTTGTTTTCTTGTACTTCCCTGCTTTAAGTAAAATTATTATTGTTAAACAGCAGGATTAATGATTAATGGGAAGAGAAAGTATGCAGGCACAAATCTCCTCAGGAAATTGGTTTTACTTGTTTTCATCCAAACAGAAAGTCAATTTAATATGTACAACAGTTGGAATAAGATATGGTGCACTTCCAAATATTTTTATAATGTATTTTATGCCATTATGGACACTGCATTCATTTTGGTAGCCACATTTAATTCTATGACAATGAATAGGAATCAACACTGTGGACATGAAATACTGACAAATGTAACTAAATATAGTAGTACCTAAACCTTAGTAACTAAATATATTAGATATGCATAAGACCATAAGACATAGGAGCAGAAATTATGCCATTCAGCCCATCAGGTCTGCTCTGTCATTCAATCATGGCTGATATGTTTCTCAAGGAGAAAGTGAGGACTGCAGATGCTGGAGATCAGAGCTGAAAATGTGTTGCTGGAAAAGCGCAGCAGGTCAGGCAGCATCCAAGGAGCAGGAGAATCGATGAAGGGCTTATGCCCGAAACGTTGATTCTCCTGCTCCTTGGATGCGGCATGACCTGCTGCGCTTTTCCAGCAACACATTTTCAGCTCTGATATGTTTCTCAACCCCATTCTCCCACTTTCTCCCCATAATTCTTGATCCCTTTGATAGTCTAGAATCTATTTATCTCAGTTTTAAATATACTCAATGACCTGGCCTCCACAGCCTTCTGTGGCAGTGAATTCCTTAGATTCACCACTCTCTGGCTGAAGACGTTTCTCCTTATCTCCGTTCTAAAAGGTCTTCCCTTTACTCTGAGGCTGGGACCTGGGGTCCTAGTCTCTCCTACCAATGGAAACATCTTCCCATATTATGATCACTTCCTTCTAAGGATTCCTTAACCTTCAGCTGCCTTATCAAGTATGCCTCATGGCACAACACTAAATTCAATAGTAATACTGTTCCCTTGTGGGCGCCACCACAAGCTGCTCCAAAAAAAATCTCGTTGACATGCTCACAGAACATCAGTACTAAAAAATACACAAAGGCTTTGAAAATTTCACAGCAGGACTACAAATGTTGAAATTGTGGGTGGGGAAAATGCATGTTCAATTATTGATTTCCTAGTCACAGTTGTCCACTGAACTCGATTGCAAATTTATTTTTAAATAGTTGAGGCTAAAATTAAAATACTCATCGGGGTTATTTTGGTTTTGTTAGTGGGTTTAAATAGAACTTAAAACTATAATAGGAGTATTGCATTGAGCGCACAACTTTCCTCACAGTGTCACACTTTAAACATCATGAATTAAACACTTGCACTTAATTGATTTTAAATTGCAATTGAACAAGTCAGCAAGTCATAAGCTGATGTGAAAAACAAACAATAGTGTAGTTTGGAAAATAAAAAAATCAACAATTTTTTTGTAATCAATGTTTAATTAAAGTTGAATAATAATGTGACGATCTAATAATGTGACATAATTTTCAATTCGGTTACTCCAGGTGCACATTATGATTCGCTCATTTATTTTCATGGCTCAGAAATGCAACCAATATCAATGAACATAGCAAACTAAACCAGAATCACAACCAACCAACTCACTCAATTTTTTTCAGACTGCTTCAAAACAATCATTAGAATTCACTAAGAGTAATACCGAGCACTAGCCATGCTACAAACTAAGAAATGAAATGAGCAAATTGTTTAAAATCTGGTTTGAAATTATTTATTTATCATTATTTTTCAGTTAGCAAGTAAATTATTCTCTGGCAAAAGTAAATTGGCCAGGATCTTCCAATCTTCATTGGAACCTTTCTAACTAAAACAAAGAAGAAGTAATCCACTTAACTTTCCAGAAGATTTCTGGATGAATATTTTACAGGAGTCATAAACATGATAATAGTCAAATTATGGTCTTCATGGATGAAAGGGATCCTGCCAATCATGCAGTCAGTAATGGAGTAAATCATCACAGAAACTGTGCCCCCTTTGTATGGCAGTAGCTGGTGTATTCCAAGTACAAAAATCCCAGAGCAATTTTTACAGTTACTGAGAAAGGAAATGTGCAAAGTGAATAAGGGGTTATAGTGGCAGAGTATAATTGATAGGTGGGTTCCAAATTAATGAGAGATCAGAATGTGGAGGGGGTGTGGGGTTGCAGATAAATTGGTAAGGTGTCCATTGTGGAGGTAGAATTTAGTTAGCTTTCTATGGCGGGGCTGAATGGATTAGGGAAGATCTGTGGGGGTTTCAGGGAGAAATTGGTTCAGGTGGTCAGACGTTGGGGAACCTAAAGGTTTTAGCAATTTTAGTGGGCGGCACGGTGGCACATTGGTTAGCACTGCTGCCTCACAGCGCCAGAGACCCGGGTTCAATTCCCACCTCAGACGACTGACTGTGTGGAGTTTGCACGTTCTCCCTGTGTCTGCGTGGGTTTCCTCCGGGTGCTCCGGTTTCCTCCCACAGACCAAAGATGTGCAGGTCAGGTGAATTGGCCATGCTAAATTGCCCGTAGTGTTAGGTAAGGGGTAAATGTGGGGGTATGGGTGGGTTGCGCTTCGGCAGGTTGGTGTGGACTTGTTGGGCCGAAGGGCCTGTTTCCACACTGTAATGTAATGTAATCTAATCTAATCTAGTAAAACTAATTTAAAATAAAATAATCCTTTTCATTGCCCAGGCCAACAACCTCATCTGCATTAATTATATGGATTTATCTTTAATTGTCTCCAGACTCCATTAATTTTACTTCAACTGTGCCTCACTCTTGCCTGGATTTGCTGGTATGCCACCAATCTCTTCCATTGAACCTTCAAATTAATCCAACCTGGCTCAAAGCCAACTTTGACAAAGCCTGCTGAGGAGGTCAAGGGTGAACACAGCCTTTCATTGTTGTCATAGGATGGAATCTATTGCTGTCTCTCTGGTGGTGAGCTTGGGGTTTGGAAAGACATTTGATTTGATGGGATAGAGGCATATGCATCTGAACCCTCCACCTTCCTACCTCTGCCAGAATTGGCTTCTGTGCGGGATGACCAGTGACCAACAAATTAGCAGCCTCAAACCACCATTACCAGTAAAAACACAGCTGCAGACAACCTCTAGCCATGCATTTTGCTCAGCAGTTGAAATCATGCAGCCTGGCTCTTGATTAAAAAGCACTCTGTAGTGCCTGATTCAAATAATCTACTTTTTTGGAGGGTTGTGGGGGGTGGGAATTGTGGAGAATGAGTGACTCATGTTACCTCATGTTACACCTCATGCTTGTACAGCCAAAGGTTTATTGACCCAATTTATTGGAATATGCAGCAAAGGACATGTGTGTGACCATTCTGAAGATAAACTGTTCAGAGAGGTTCACTGAGTGACATGTTGCCTGTATTCCAATTAAAGCCTTTAGCAACGATCTTTCAAGCAGGAAAAAAGGGCCATTAATGAGTTACTTGAGGATGAATACAGGTATGAAGCCATAGTGGCAGGCTAGTAATAATTGCCTGCTTTTGGTGTGGTCATAATTGCTACAGTCAGTGAAGTGCACTAAACAAGTAAAATCTGTAACCAGGCAGCTTTTCACAATTAATCAAGAATAGTCCATCTTAATGGAAATCTATACCATGTGGGGATTTTGGGGATGCTGGGTATTCATTTGCTGTCGTCTTGAATCACTGCCATTCATGTAATGTAGATTAGATTATCTACAGAGTGGAAACAGACCTTTCGGCCCAACCAGTCCACACCGACCGTCCGAAGAGTAATCCACCCAGACCCATTTTCCTCTGACTAATGCACCTAACACTATGGGCAATTTAGCATCGCCAATTCACCTGACCTGCACATCTTTGTGGGAGGAAACCCACGCAGACACTGGGAGAATGTGCAAACTCCACACAGACCGTCACCCGAGGCTGGAATCGAACCAGGGACCCTGGTGCTGTGAGGCAGCAGTGCTAACCACTGAGCCACCATGCTGCCCACAAAACCCACAGCTTTGAACCATGAACAGCAATTGGAGAGAGAAGATCGAGCAGGCGCCCCTGGGTAGTTTCGAACCACCAACCTTCTGGTTAAGAGCCAAACGTGCTAACCAATTGTGCCACCGTGACTGCTCGATACTGTGAAGATACCGTGATGTTAGGAAGGGAGTTCCAGAATTTTGACTCAGTGACAGTGAAGGAATGATGACACATTTAGGAATCAAGATGTTATCTAGTTTGTAGAAGACTTTCAGGTGGTGATCCACGTATTTGATGCTCATGTGCTTCCAGCTGGTAGAGGTCCACTAGTTTGAAAAGTTCTGTCAAAGGAGTTGATACAGTACATTTAGATGGTGGTAACACTGCTGCTACTGTATAGTGGTGGAGTCACTGAGTGTTGAAGGTGGAACATGGTTCCAATCAAGCAGACTGCTTTGTCTTGGAAAGTGTTTCTTGAGTGTTGTTGGGGTTGCATTTATCTAGGAAAGGACAGAGTATACTATCAGACTGCTGATTTGTGCCTTATAGAGGAGGGACAGGTTTTAAGGGAGTCACAGTTCAGAGAATTCTTAGCCTCTGGTCTGCTGTTGTAGCTACACTATACATATGGCTCACTTATTCAGTTTCTGGTCAATGGTAACTTCCATGATGTTGATCGTGCGGAGCTTCAGTGATCTTGCGATCAAAGGGTGATATTTAGATTCTCTCATTGGAGATGCTCATTGCCTGATACTGGTGTAGTGTAAATGTTATTTGCTACATATCGGTTCAAGCCCAAAGTTTTCCAGGTCTTGCAGCATTTGGACAGTGGCTTCTTCAACAGCTGGGAGTCATAAATGATATTTAACATATTGTATTCAATGAACATATGACTGGAAGAATTTAATTGGTAAATTTGGGACTTCAAATTTATTGAAGACTGAGTTAGATGGATTTTTGATGAACAACAGAATTGTGAATTAGAGGCACAGAAAGGAAAGTGGAATTGTGACCACAACCAGATCAGCCATGGTCTCATTGAATGGTAGACCATTCTCAAAACAGTAGAATCCACCTTGACCCTTAGTCCAAGACTAGAGTCTGAAAGCTTACTGTTGTGATGGTCTGTGACTGAGATGACTGTCCTTCCTTTGTGTTTTGTATGACTTCAATCAGTGAATAGTTTCTCCATGATTCCATTCACTTCTGATTTGCTTGGGCTTCTGGAGGAAAGCAAAATGTCTAAGACCACACCATCTGCTGTTTGACTTCACTCCAGAAAGCAGGATGAGGGTTAGCTGAGAGTTAAGAAAAACCAGGCAGTAACATGCCATTGGCCAATAGTCTCAGAGCTGCCAGATGAAAGTGGTTCTGATACATGTAAACAAACTGTGAAAGGAACCCATCTCCTGTGTAGATCTCAGTTGATGGACGTGCAATAGAGAAGCCAGAATGGTTCTGCTTGCCTCTCACATGTTATTTGGGTGATGTGTTTGACATGTTTGAATGACTGGATGAATGATGAAGCAGAGAGATCAGACAAGACTAACATTGTTGGAAAGTGTGTGAAGGTAACTCAGAGTTACCTTATGCACATCTAGATAGGAATAATGTGATCAAGGATAGTCAGCATGGTTTTGTGAAGGGCAAGTCGTGCCTCACAAACCTTATTGAATTCTTTGAAAAGGTGACGAAGGAGGTTGATGAGGGGAAAGCGGTAGATGTGGTATATATGGATTTTAGTAAGGCGTTCGATAAGGTTCCCCATGGTAGGCTACTGCAGAAAATACGGAGATATGGCATTGAGGGTGAGTTGGAGGTTTGGATTAGGAATTGGCTGGATGGAAGAAGACAGAGGGTAGTAGTTGATGGCAAAGTTTCTTCATGGAGTGCCGTCACTAGCGGTGTTCCGCAAGGATCTGTTTTGGGACCATTGCTGTTTGTCATTTTTATAAATGACCTGGAAGAGGGGTTAGAAGGTTGGGTGAGCAAGTTTGCGGATGACACGAAAGTCGGAGGAGTTGTTGACAGTGAGGAAGCATGTGGCAGGTTACAGCAGGATATAGAGAAGCTGCAGAGCTGGGCAGAAAGGTGGCAGATGGAATTCAATGTAGCTAAGTGCGAGGTGATTCACTTTGGGAAGAATAACAAAAAGATGGGGTACTGGGCTAATGGTCGGATACTTGGTAGTGTGGATGAGCAGAGGGATCTTGGTGTCCATGTACACAGATCTCTGAAAGTTGCCACCCAGGTAAATAGTGCGGTGAGGAAGGCATATGGCGTACTGGCTTTTATTGGTAGAGGAATTGAGTTCCGGAGTCCTGAGGTCATGATGCAGTTGTATAAGACTCTGGTACGGCCGCATCTGGAATATTGTGTGCAGTTTTGGTCGCCATACTATAGGAAGGATGTGGAGGCATTGGAACGGGTGCAGAGGAGGTTTACCAGGATGTTGCCTGGTATGAAAGGAAAATCGTATGAGGAAAGACTGAGGCACTTGGGGCTGTTTTCACTAGAGAAAAGAAGGTTTAGGGGTGACTTGATTGAGGTGTACAAGATGATTAGGGGGTTAGATAGGGTCGACAGTATGAACCTTTTCCCGCGTATTGAGTCGGGTATTACAAGGGGGCATAGCTTTAAATTAAGGGGGGGTAGATATAGGACTGATGTTAGGGGTAGGTTCTTCACTCAGCGAGTCGTTAGTTCATGGAATGCCCTGCCAGTAACAGTGGTGGACTCTCCCTCTTTATGGGCATTTAAGAGGGCATTGGATAGGTATATGGAGGATAGTGGGTTAGTGTAGTTTAGGTGGGCTTGGATCGGCGCAACATCGAGGGCCCAAGGGCCTGTACTGCGCTGTATTCTTCTATGTTCTATGTTCTATGTTCTAATACCAATTGAATGCTGAGCACTGGGAAAGGGGATGATTGGAAGTCAATGAGAAGAGAAGGGGATCAATTATGTTTCACACATCCCCTGGTTCACAGAGACACATGCCCACATCCAAATGGCAAGTGCTTCCATTTGTATTTTCCATCAGCTAGGTGTGCGAAAAATAACATCAGCTAATGACATTTGGTGGAGTTCTTTGAATAAGTAGGGCATCCTTTGTGGCAAGGTACCCTTTTGGACATGGTTCTGTGATACCTTCTGTCTTTTAGAAAATAGAAGGTTGCCCTTGGGATTGTTAATACTGGACATCATGTACATAAAAAGGGCATAAACCCATTGTGATTGTAAAGCTCTTTGGGCTGGTAAACAAAAACTATCCAGCCATTCAAAATGTATTCTGTTTCAATATTTGAAAAGAAAAATGGTTAGTAAGTTGATATTTTTCTTCTGAAATAGTCCTCTAGTCTATCATTACTAGATTAGTTTTGTAAGACTGATTTCACAACCTGTCATTATCACAGTTGTATCTATCAATGCAAAAATTAATTGGCAATAACTGTAAACTCTGATATAGGACACGAATTCCCAGGTTTGTTTTTATTAAGGATTAAAGAATGTTAAATATAGCAAATATTTTGTTTCTAAATTTACAAGACTGTTTATTTTTGATATAGCGAATTCTTCAATGAACAAAAAGAGAATTAATCTCAGCTTGGGTCTTGACTTCTGGCTATGGTGGATATGGAATGAGTTGGTACGATAGTTGCAAGGCTAAAGAGTGGTGGTGGGGATATGGGTTGGCAAGCATTGACATGGGACTATAAAGAGACTCGTGAGTAGGTTGGGGAAAATTATTTGATGTGGAAAAAATTGAGTTTTGGGTGCTGTGTATGTAAGCAGAGGTGGTGAGAGGGGTATGGAGTGGCATAGAGGGTGTGAATGGCCATGGGGATGGGTAGAGGTCATGATGTGGCATGGGCAGACCACAAGGATGTGGGCAAGTGAGGGGCAAGGGCTGAAAGCATGGTTGATGTGCTTTGTTTTAAAACAAAGAAAAGCTTCAATAAAGTATTGGTACACCAAAGCCAGACTTCCACCCAGCTTGCCTCCAGTCCTGGCAGTTTTTCATGGTCGTGTGCCATGGAGCCAGTCACTCCACAACGAAAATCCAAAGTTCTGGAACATTTCCTCAAGGGTAAGGGCTTGCAGAGCAGAGAGGTGACCCAACTTTGAATTTGTGACTCAGAACAAAAGCTATGATTGGAGTTTCTCTCCTTCTGTTGTCTTCGATCGCTGAATCATCTTATCCTTGAATCTAAGAGTCCCTTTTTGCAGCAGTGCTCCATTTGCTTCATCTTAAACTGCAGCACCAGCACTCAGCAGCAGCTGGTGTTCAGTCAATACAGCTGTCCTTTCCAGGAAAAAGAAACACAGAGCAACTTTAAGTCAATACATACAAGCTGGAACACATGCCGGCCACACAGACAGCGTTAACCTCCCCCCCCCCCCCCCCCCCACCTCCCCCCAGTGAGTGTGTGTAGCCAGGGTCACACTTGGCTGCATGTTACAATCAAATAAATGAGATGGTAGCATGCATTTGCAACTCCAAACTCAAATAGGTGCAGGGCCAATTTTAGCCCCTCAAGTGGGGGAAAGTAATATGATATGATGCTTGAAAAAAAATTATCCTTCTTCAATACATCACACTTCTAAGAAAAATGATATCTATGATAATGCTGTGATAACACTGATAACATGCAGATTTTTTTTTATCTGGTTGGCATGGACGAGTGGACTGAAGGGTCTGTGTCCATGCTGTACATCTCTATGACTCTAACAGAGGCAAAAACAATGAGATAAGATAGTAGTAGCAAAGTAATAAAAATTTCATAATTAGTAAAAAGCTTATCTTCATCTTCAATCCTGTTTTGATCCTCAGCTGAAGCACATGCCTCACTTCCTGTTCAAGTCTTTCTAGTCTGGTTTCTGTCCTGCGCAGAGTGGGGTAGTTTAATCTGATCAACAAACACCTTTGGGTTTGATGGGGACAGGATGTTAAAGTCATTTAAAAAATAATTAAATACCTAGTCAAACCATTCGTTCGCTCCACTACAATCTCCATCTTGCCAAAACTGTCCCCCTCCCATGCAATGTTGTGTTTTATCTAAAACTTATCACAGAAAATTGTGGTACATGGCTTCAGTTTAATTGAAGATCTCAATTTACAGCAAATCAAATGTATACAGTATGTAGTAATCTGCACATACAATGTATGCCTCAAGTGCTGACATAGAGAACCTGTGGTCATGTGACAATATCTGGGTACTAATTCATGTCCATGATCTCTCAAAGGGAAATTGCACTAAAAAATTCACCTCCACTCATCACACCCTAATTTCAGTTTTAATGAAGGCTTGGATATCTAATTAACTAACTTACCCCATGGGGGGTGGTTTTAGACTTTACATATCACAAGGCTACAAAACTTACTGTCATTCAGTTTCTTAATCTTAAATCTGTATAACCATGCTTCCCAAAATATTAGGAGGCCAACAATTTCAATGAGGAAATGACTTGAAGGATCCTGGAGAAAAATACATAGTCACTCCCTTGTTGGTTCCATGTGACCGCTCGAGAGACACACATGACCAGGCATCTCCCACAATATCCTTTGAGTATTCAGATTACAGCACAAGGTCTTCAACAACCCCACTAATCCAACAGGTCTTTCTTGGTACCCGTGATACTCCGCCCTGCTCCCCACTACCACATAACCAGGTTTCTGTAATCCTCGTTAACCCTCCAGTCTCAGCCAAAGAAAGTTGTCTGATAATCACCACAAACTTTCTGATCCAAACCTCCTCTGTCTCTGTTCACCTCACCTATGATAAGCCCTCTGATTTCCTCACTTTGGGGTTTAATTTTCTCCCCAATGAGAAGACTTCCAATTCCTCTCCCTGACGGCCTTTAAGATTACTCGTATTCAGATCTCTTGCTCTCATTTTCATGTATGTATGTAATCTCTTATTCTACACACAATATTGTAGCCACCATCATTCTGCTTTGATGAATATCTCACTTTCTCTTTCTCTCTCTCCCTGTCTCTGTCTATCTCTCTCACTCACTCTACTATGTTATCAGTCACTAAGCCTTCTACTGCAATGTTGCTACATTCTGGAATTGTTTTCCAGGGTGAAATTGCCTTGATCCTACGTTTCCACTTTAAAATGCTCAAAGCAGAGCACTAATCATTTTATCTGTTTAACCTCTTTCCTTTTCTCTACTCTAGGTCCAATAAAACTTGTGCAATGCACTTTGGCATGTTTCATTACTAAAAATAAGTGAAATATCAACCTGCATTTGTCAATTCCATTTGCAACAGACATTAATCTGTAAACTAAAACTGGCAATATTAATTACAAAAGTGACAGTCCTGGTTTGCGAATTGCAAAGTCCAATAGGGGTAAATTTCTGACATTGATGCTAACTCAAGAGGAAGTCTTATGCATCATTAGCCCACACTCTGGGCTGAATCTTCTCCTCACCAGCAGGAAATGGAACCAGATTGAATTTGAGATGAAAGCCCAGCTCAGATAGGAATCTGATTCATGCTGAGATTTTCATATGGCTAAGCCTTTAATTGAAGTTGATATGGGTTTCCGTTTAGAACCAGTGAGGATGAAAATGGAGATTTTTCGGATGAATTGTGGAGACATTTCCACAGTAGCCATTATTGAGTTTGTTGATTGTCCCCAGGAACAAAAACAATTGATTTTTCCAAAATCCTCCACAGCATCAGGTGTTGGCAAGACCATTCCTTGCTTCATTAATGCTGACCTGCATCTAGTGCTAAAGACCTTGAGAGAAAAGAAGGAGGTCCTCTTTTCAGAGGGAAGAGGCCAAGTGCTGCATCGGCATGCCTCTGTCAATGCCATTTCTCCTCCCTCTCTTGCAATTTGAGTATCAAGTAAATGGACATTGAAGAAAAGCAGTGAGGTTACTGTCCCCTCAGTGGCCATATATTAGTATTCTACTACAACGTAGGATCTATAATGCTCAGAGCCTTCTGCTCCACAGTTTTACTATGCACTGGAACAATAAAATAGATTGACAGTTCCAAAAATGAATCTGACCTAAACATGTATCAATACACAAAGAACCCACACAAAAATATGATCATACATCTCTCACTTCTTGTTGCTTTTTCAATGAGCTGCCATATTTCAGCTCCTCAGTATACTCAAGGTTCACACATCTCTAGGGAACCATATTATGAGAGCACAGCAGGTCACCAGAATGACTACAGATTCTATGCAGTAGGATATTGGAGAGCAGCATCCAACTAATTCATGGCCCAGAATTACACCTTCAGCAGTGCAATGGCCAGCTCATTTGTTGTCTTACTGACCAGAGTCCTGATTTGGAGATGTCGGTGTTGGACCGGGGTATACAAAGTTAAAAATCACACAACACCAGGTTATAGTCCAACAGGTTTAATTAAATCTGTTGGACTATAACCTGGTGTTGTGTGATTTTTAACTTTGACCAGATTCCAGTTGTTGAGTCCCTAATAAGCCTCTGTCTTGGACTTAGAGAGGACTGAATAGTCATTTAGGAGGGAGGATGGTTAAATTACTGATAAGCATCTGACTTTTGAACTCTGGGCCAGTTGAGCCATCATCCTCACTTTTATTCTTGACACTCCAGAGAGAGAAAAACTCAATTCATAGTTTCCTTTCAATAGAATCTGTTAACGGAAAACACTTTGAATGATGGTGTCTTATAACTAATACATTGACTGGTGCCAATCTTCTCAGTTTTGTTGAATATAAGTGAATAGAAAATTGCTGATTTCCAGAGACCAAATCAAAGATTACATACTTTAAGATGCCACCATGTATTTGACTTAATTTCTGTAATCAAAAGATATTTAAGAAGGCATATTTTTATAAATCAGTCAGCCATAATGGTTTTTATCACACAGTTCATTCCATTATAAGGTAGATCAGAATTGAGTTTTAGGTTTGTCCTTTTAATTCCTTCTTCCACGTCAAATGAAATCTAAGTAAAAGGATGTTCGATTAATCATTTGGAAGTGATAGATGAATTTGGAGTTTGGAAATATTTTTATAATTGAATAGTTCCTAGATTTTTTTAGTCATAGCACTTTCAAAGAGATGCTGAGTAATATCACAAACTTTAACAGACCACAGTGTGAGTGGATATTTTTAAGAATGAGAAAAATAAAGTACAAGTTTGCAGATTCTTTGAATTCTATTGCAAGTATATGAAAATAGCCTAGATTTTGAGAACGTAAGAAGCCATTGGCTGTAAGGTTTTACACAAAACCTCCGTTTACCTAGGAAATCAACTGTCACCTATATGAAATTCTTTCAAATGACTCTGGAAAAAAAGAGGGTTCTTGAGGTGTAGTGGTGGTGTCACTACCTCTGAGCCAAGTTACCTCGGTTCAAGTCCCACCTGCTCCAGAGGTGTGAAATAACATCTCTGAACAGGTGGATTCAAGAATATCTAGAAACTGGACAGATCTCTGCTGTTCAGTTTGAATGATAGAATGGTGCTGACCTAAAGAATTATAACTGTATTTATCAGATAACGGAATCTGATGAGGGTTTACTACAGCACAAATCCAGATGGAATGACCTTTACAATTTTCAGGATTTTCTTCACATATATATATGAGAGTACTGGGACAGATAAGGTTGAATCAAGTAGGCACAGCTTTCCTTGTGACATTTAACCAAAAAACCCACCATATTTCTGGAGGTAGTGAAGGCAGAAATCCTGCTTTCAATCCTTGGAATACTGGTTAGGATAAAAATGGGTTGCACTGAGATTTCAACCTGTTTGTTCTGAGTCATCAGTGTTCTTATCAGGACAATGTAGGACGACGCACACTCTCAACTCCCTATCACAAACAGGTCCTGCCACATTCAGGTACCATATTTGGGAGAATCCCTTGACTGCACTGGGAATTCTACACATTATGCCTTAGGTGTGAAAATACTGGTCATAATGAAATTCCGTTTTGAAGTATATAAAACAACTTCCACAATTATGTGTCATTTGTAGGTCTTACAATTATTTCAACCTCTCTTTCTGAGCGAGTAAGATCCAAAAATAAAATCTGGCTTGATAGATCGTACATTCGCTTTTGTTTTAGTTGATGTGGTCATCATTCACAGAAATATCATGACTTGATACCTCAAAGTTTCCTTAACAACAGAACAGCATTTTGACACAAAAAAAGCAATCTATCTAGATGTAGAACATTCTTAAACACCCAGCAAAGTTTCAAACTATTGCCTAACATCGTCACGTTATAACACTTCAAATCCAGAGATGTCATACCTTTATATCAAATCATGACAAACAAATAATTTAATTCTCCCAGTTTATCACCTGGGAACTGTGGAGACTTCTGACAGGAATGTCACAAGATGGAAATATCTGATACCTTGGAGGTTGCACAGGCTGAACATTTCTACTGAGAAAACTTACTTCTGACAAAGAAATCCTTTCTAGAAAGGAGACTATACTTGCTTCTAATCCCAAGTTTTGTTCTTCCAATTGCTCTAAAAAGTATCATCTAAGCATTTTCCTAAACTAAAAATATTAATCATTGATCATCTTAAACTGAAAACTGCACCTGATGTAAACCATTCCATTTACACTCCAGGGGTTCATTATCATCTGCTCTCTGACACATATTGCGTTAGGTCACTCCTCCATAAGTACTGTCTGACCTAGAATTTTTCCAAAAAGACATCAACCATTTGGTACTATTTTAAAATCTAAACTCTGAAAATGAAACAAATCACACACCATTCATCATGGACAGATTATGGGGAGTGTGCAGGTGGCATAGGGTGATTAGTGTGGTCTTTTAATTTTAAAATTTGGACATTGTACCTCAGCTCCAAGGCAGGGTTTCTACCCATGGCCACCACTGCACCAGCTGTCCTCCTTGTCTTCTGTCCTGACTTCCAAACAACACTCGTCACCGCTCACTGAAAATGGAAGTTTAGGCAGCCATTTTTAAAGGATGGGTTTGCAAAGCAGGGAATTCTCTCTGTGCACTTGACTCAGGAATGAAAATCGAAGTTTTGGTGTAAAAGCATCGACAAAGTGGCCAGTAATATAAAGGCTAAATGCTGCAGGTGCCAGGAATCCAACATAGAAACAGAAAATGCTCAGCAGATCAAACAGTTTCCGAGAGAAACAGATTTATGTCTCAAAGACACTTTGTCAGAATGGGCGAGAAATAAGTTTTGAGTGAGTAGAAGGACTAAAGGGGAGGAATATACAAAGGGAAGATCTGTCATAGGGTAGAGGTAGAAGAGATTACATGACAAAAAGATTTGACAGTAAGGAAACCAAAGAGATTGGTAGTAGCTATAGTAAAGAACAGAAATTTTGTGCAAATGAAGTTGCATGGTAACAGGCAAAACCGAAGTGCAGAATTAAAGAAAGAGAAAATCTGAACCAGCACAAACAAAAACTGATACAATGGAGGCATGATCTAAAATTGTTGAACTCAATGCTCAGTCCAGAATCTGTAGAATGTTGAGTTAAATGATAAGCTTGTGGTAAGCTTCATAAGAACACTACAGTAGGCTATAGACTGAGAAGGAATGAAGTAGTAAATTAAAATGACAAATGACAAGGAACTCAAACAGTTGTGAACTGATTGGAAGATTTCCATAAAGTGGTCACCCAGTTTACATTTGGTATTCTCAAACCTAGAGGATATCACATTGTGAGCAGCAAATACAGTATGCTATAATGAAGCAAGTACAACTGGGTAATTGGGCAGAACCTTACCAAAATTGGCTAATTGTCATTTTTGTCCCTCTCTGCTTTGCCAGGGCATAGTGCTACTGTCTTCCCTCTACAACTGCACTTTCACTTTTTCTTTCGTACAGCACTGATGTCCCACCAAGTCTCATGGTCAACCATCTCACTATTGCACAAAACATTTTGCCTCACTCACTCATACTCACTCAATCCTCACCTCAGCACTAATCCTGCAAGGCTCTTCACTACCTATTCATTCACTCAGGCCACCTCAACATCTTCATGTCACCAGCACTAACAATAATGCTACCCACTTTTGCCTCACTCATTTCATCACTTTGTTACTTTCCAGGAGGAAACGGTCCAGAGTCGGGTGTTGAGATCCAAGATGGATGGTGGAGTGCATAATATTTAGCCACTCATCTCCTACAAGGAGAGGATACCAGCTCTGGAAAATGAATACTGGGACTGCTCCTGTGAAGTTGCCAAAATCTACATGTCCCAGCAACCAAGTAAGAAGTATTGCCCATTGCTGTACTACTATTCTAATTACTGCCACAGTGAATATATTGTTAATGTGCCTGAACTTCTACCCCTTGTTCATTTTGCATTCTCTTTTTTATCTCCTGAAATACCAATGGAATGAACCATGGGGACAGCCTGGAGATCACCTCAGAAGATGAGAGCACAGATCCTCAGAGGGAATATTGACAAAGCTCAAATACTGATGCCTCAGTAGGTAAAGTTGGGAGCACATGCTGATCAGCACTTAACTGTCACATGTCCATGGGCTGGCTGAGGGAGAAACAATCCAGTTTAATGGTACTTTGGGCAGGAAACAAACAGGATGTCTGAACCCTCTAGACACGAGTATCTCACGGGCTAAACTCTCCAAAATCAACAGGCTGCATTATAGGGCAAGCTCCCTCCACCCTAATGTGGACCCCAGGACTGCAAAGAGATAGAGTGGGAAAGAAAGAAGACAACCTTTTGAGGGTGCATAAGTAGCATGGGTGACACTTGACTGTATTTGTGTTATGCCATTTGTTAATGATTTAAGTTTTCACCATCCACTGTCAGAGTGAATATCTTAGAAGAGGGAAGATGTATCAGAAGTGCTAGAAAGGAAGGTTGCACAGTCTGAATAGGTGTGGAGGAGATAGGGAAACTGAGAGAATTTAGTGGAATCTTCAATGGAAGTCAGATGTGAAGAAGTACAGTCATGTTTGACACAGTGGCACAGTGGTTAGCACTGCTGCCTCACAGCGCCAGAGACACAGGTTCAATTCCAGCCTCAGGCGACTGACTGTGTGGAGTTTGCACATTCTCCCCGTGTCTGCGTGGGTTTCCTCCGGGTGCTCCGGTTTCCTCCCACAGTCCAAAAACCTGCAGGTTAGGTGAATTGGCCATGCCAAATTGCCTGTAGTGTTAGGTGAAGGGGTAAATGTAGGAGAATGCATCTGAGTGGGTTGCACTTCGGCAGGTTGGTGTGGACTTGTTGGGCCGAAGGGCCTGTTTCCACACTGTAAGTAATCTAAAAAAAAGTTAACTTGAATGTGGCGAACGAGAGGACTGCAGATGCTAGAGATCAGAGTCGAGAGTGTGGTGCTAGAAAAGCACAGCAGTTCAGGCAGCATCCGAAGAGCAGGAAAATCGATGTTTCAGGCAAAAGCCCTTCAATGTAACTTGAATGTGGGCTTGTAGTGAAAGCAGTTGATTACTTATCCTAGAAGTAGAGACATACAAGTCTGGGAAAGTAAGAGAAGAGTCAGAGATGAGCCAAGTGCGGTTGAAAGAAGGATGGGAAATGGAAACTTTCCAGTTAAGTCTCCAAGCAGTAAGGAGTCCAGCTTTACAGTTTGTCCAATCAAATCCAACTGAGAAGTTGTGAAATTAGTTTCAGTAAATCTAATACGATGTGAGCTGCCACAAACGACAACAAAAGCTCCCAAATTGTTGAAAAATCTAGCCATGCATTTGGACATGCCACTTTTGTTCAACCTGTTCTGAAATATCCATGTCTCCACTCTCACATTATACAATTGGCCCGTGATATCTATTTACTCCCAATCTGTCCTGGAGAATAGCAGTGAAACAGCAAGCTACAGGAATGTAAATACATCAAACAAACTACCAGAGTCTAGGAATGACTGGCACTATCGTGTGTCAATGTTTACATGAATAGAATAGCAGAACTTTTTATTTATAGAAGGGGCATCCTGATCATATGGGGTAAAGCAGACTAGTTCCATCAATCACTCCCTGTAACTTGAGCAAAGCTGACATCTGAAATCTATATCGATGTCCTTGCTGCATCTGTTGGTTCCATGTGGGAAAGAATGTATTAATATAATTTGGAGGCAGGTGTGTCAGTCACTTGCTTAAAATAATATTGCACAGTTTTCTTCAAATGCTCACAATGTAACCAATGGTCTCTAAAAAGCTTTCAAAACAAAGAGATTCAAGCTGTTAGTGATATTTATAAATAAGATGTACAACTGTGTCAGATCTACCATCTGGCTGAAAATTATCCCTCGACAATTTCCTGAATGGCCTTTCTATTGGACTGTCTAAAAGTGTTAAATCTATTGCTTATCCAACTACTTTAAGAAATTAATCTATTGTGAATATATACTTACCATAAGATCACAATAGCACAGAAATGCTTTCATCTCCTACTTTTGCTATACCTTCCTGATCCAAAATGGCCCCCAGTTTACTCACCTCCTCCCCTAGATCAAACTCATATAAGTCACCCGTAATATACTTTGACTGCAACTCTCTGCTGCAATTTTAAAAGATCCAGGGGAAAAATTCATGAGAAAAGGATAAATGTTTTGAACAGATAGATATTTTAGAGTAGAAGAAACTCCTAATAATGGCAGGCCCAGTGTCAATGAGCAACTACTTCCAAGCCCATTTCCTAAATAACTTTAAAGGGGATCAAGGAGCACATGATACATAACTGGTTGAAAATTGGGATCATGGACAAAGATAACAGCAATGGATAACTAATAGCATGAACTTTAAATGTGAACACCTATTTGAGGTGTATCAGTTTTAACTCCACCCAAGTTTAAGTCAGCAAAACAGTGGAGAATGGAGAGATGGGTACATCCCATGTTCCCAGCGTGTGGTGATCCTAATTTCCATTAAATTGTTTCAATCTTCCTTAGTGTAAAAGAAAAGCTATACAATTTTTCACAACTGGGGACCAATATCAAGATTTCTGAGTCAGTTATTAGCAATTAAAAATCATAAAATCATCTGAATTGGCAAAAATAAAAATCATGGAATGAGATGCAAAAGAATGACACATTTAACATTTAACTCCGACATCGTTTCTCATCATGATATATTCATATGTTTAATTCCCTCCTACACAACATCATCCAAGTGTAACTATATGTAGGGTTAGAAGGTTGTCAATAGCTATAATGAGAATGTGGATGATGTAGTTATATGACTCACTAAGTCCTGCACATATTCATTAATATTTACTTTATATAATCAGAAGTGGCATCTTTCCAGAAGGACTTCCAATAAAACATGTTCTTCAATTTAACTTTATTAGAATACATTTTTCTTAAATTGTTTGGGTTGTATCATTTGAGATTATTAAGCACTATGGAAGATTCAAGGCACTTCAATAAAAGGTATATTTTTGGAGAAGAATATGTATTCGTGAGAAGATATATACAAAATTGTGGGGTGATCTTGTAGTTTATGGTTTACAATCCTGCCTCTGTGCTAAAAGTTCCAGATACGCATCCAATTCTAATAATGAGAAGAAATGTTCATCATGTGACCAAACATGTTTGGTAATTCACCAGCTAACCCTTCCAACATGCTGATATGACTGGGAGAGACTCCTTGTCAGCCATTACTGTTAACATACCTTGTTAGTGTATTATCATTACACATCTAAAATTCCTCAGAACAGAGACCTAAGGAGGGCAAGTCAGACAGCAGACTTCGGCTGAATTTTCATATGTGCTTTGGAACCCTTGGGACCAAATAGCCATCCTGAGTGTACAATTGCCAGCAGTGGAATTTGCCTCACAACCCAATTAAGGACAGATCCTGGTGTGGCTGCCTCACTCAGAGAGCTGGTAGTTTCAAAGCCTGAGAAACAGAAGAGGGCACTGCTGAAGAAGCTAAAAATGGAATTTAACTTGAAATGTGGGTGTCCTCAAATATATAGGTAGTCATAATAAATACAAGATTGTTAAATGCAAAAGGTCCTGCTGATTGAAGTAAAGATAGATCATTTGCACCAGGATGTTCTTCCTTTCTGCTGGCAGGCCACTCTGGTCCTGGTAGACACACAAGATGTCACAGAAATGCCACTTTGATGAAGCCAGCAGCTGCCACATTAAGTGGTCTCCCTAAGCACTTGAAGATTGCCTCCCAATTGGCAAATTGCTTCCCTCACTGGAGGAGCAGCCAATATGTGCCCAAACCTTCCTGGTGGCAAGATTGCATCAGGGAACTATGTCAAAGTTTGTTTTAAAAGGCTTTAATGGAAAAAAAAGTGTTTTCCTTTTGCAGCATCTTCAGCTCCTCATACTTGTCTAAATGAGTGTGTTCATTGCTTGGAAACTTGCTCTCTTCTGCAGCTTTGTGGTGATGTTTCTTTTCCACATGTATAGCATACAGCAGACTTCCTTGATTCTTGAAACCATAGTCAGTTTACATAGAGGACACCATTGGATCAGGTTTGACAGCCAAAGCATTGTCTCAAATTTTCCACTTGTTTGCTCACTAATGGTCCTAGTGTACACGTTCATCTCATTCTAGCTGTATTTAGTTAATAACCACACAACTAGGAGAAAGATATAGACCATGGCAACACGACGCCTGGAGGAAGAGCACCTCAGCTTCTGCCTAGGAACCCTCTAACCTCAAGGGATGAATGCAGATTTCTCCAGCTTCCTCATTTCCCCTCCCCCCACCTTATCTCAGTCCCAACCCTTGGACTCAGCACCGCCTTCTTGACCTGCAATCTTCTTCCCGACCTCTCCGCCTCCACCCCCTCTCCGGCCTATCACCCTCACCTTAACCTCCTTCCACCTATTGCATTCCCAACGCCCCTCCCCCAAGTCCCTCCTCCCTACCTTTTATCTTAGCATGCTTGGCACACCTTCCTCATTCCTGAAGAAGGGCTTATGCCAAAATGTCGTTTCTCCTGCTCCTTGGATGCTGCCTGACCTGCTGCGCTTTTCCAGCAATACATTTTTCAGCAATAACCACACAACACCAGGTTATAGACCAACAGGTTTATTTGGAGGCACTAGCCTTCGGAGCGCTGCTTCTTCTTCAGGTGGTTGTGGAGCAGAATCATAAGACACAGGATTTATTGCAACAGGATTGCAGTGTCATGGAATGCAATATTAATCAAATATAGATTAAGTCTTTCATCTTTTAGAATGACCATGTTAGTTTCGGTTCTTTCATATGTAAATCCCAGAACTTTTTAAACGTTATATTCTCAAGATATCTTTAACAATAAGTACCGTCTCAGCTCAGATAATGCATTGAAGGTGTGAGGTTAAAGTCTATCTGTCTTCCCGGTGTACAGAATCTTATATGGATTTATGCAGTTTTTGAGCAAAATAAAATGTAATTCTGCAAGTATAAATCCACTCCACAAACTTATATGTGTGTATGTGCAAAGGAGACCGAGTGTGTGTGTGCATGTGGGGATGTGAGTGTCTGTGACAGAGTGTGTGTAGGTGCGTGTGTGAGTGTAATGGGGTATAGGTCTGTGAGAGGGTGCATGTGTGGGTGTGAATGTGGGGGGTGTATGTGTGAGTGTATGAGAGAGAGCTTGTGTATGAGAGAGGGTCTGCATGAATGTGTGGGTCTGTAGGAGTGTGTGTGTGAGAGAGTGCATAGTGCAGCGGGGTCACCTGTAGTGTGACATGAACACAAGGTCCCAGTTTAAACAATCACCAAACCTCAAATAGATCATTGTCCGCAGCAAACTGCCCAGCCTTCAGGACAAAATCATACAACCCTGTCATGGCAAATGCTGCAAGACATGTCAGAGTGTTGGCATGAATACCACCATTACATGTGGGGACATCATCTACCATGTGCACAGCTGGTACTTATGTGACTCGGCCAACATCATTTATCTCATATGCTGCGGGCAAGGATGCCCTAGACATGGTACATTAGAGAGACCAAGCAGACACTATGACAACGGATGAACTGACACTGCACAATGATCAATAGACAGGGGTTTTCCCTCCTAGTTGGGGAACACTTCAGCTGTCCAGGGCATTCGGCCTTGGACCTTCGGGGGACCATCCTCCAAGGCGGACTTCGGGACAGGCAACAACACAAAGTGGCCAAGCAGAGGCTGATAGCCAAGTTCGGTACCCATGGGGATGGCGTCAACCGGGACCTTGGGTTCATGTCAGACTACAGGTGACCTCACAGGTGCTCCACAACCACGTGATGAAGAAGCAGTGCTTTGAAAGCTAGTGCCTCCAAATAAACCTGTTGGACTATAACCTGGTGTTGTGTGATTTTTAACTTTGTCCCCCCCAGTCCAACACCGGCACCTCCAAATGATAGCTGTATTTAAATAGAGTTCTCAAATTCCACTGAGACCTTGAGTCATGGCTGCATGAAATAACCTTGATTACTGCATTTCTAGAGAATACACTGCTTAAAAATAAAAAAAACAGCAAGCCAGGCAACTAGGAAAACCTCTGTCCTGCCAAGCAAACTGAACAATGGGAAAGGGATCATTTTCTATTCCTGTATAAAATGGCATTGGACAAGGGTTAATTGAAATTATTATGGGTGGCAACTAATCTCTTGGAGCTTTGTTAAAGCTGTATCAGTATCTTCTGTTGCCACTCTTGTTTCACTATTGAAAAAGGAGATGAAATTACCTGCTGAAGTGAACGGAGCATTGATCATTCAACTTGTATATCTACATAATACATATGCTTTGTGCCTGTTGTTTCCAGTAGTATTGAACAGAGACCTCATTGTAAAAATTACCGAGGGATGTATTGACATTTTTTTAATAATAGCTACAAGCTATTTCAGTGTTTGTCGTGAAATGTGGTAGTAGGTCAGCTCCACTTGCTTTGTGTTTTTCTGTTGGTTCTCCTGCTCTTCCAAAAGCTCACATTAAAAAGGAATTCCTCTGAGAAATCCTGTCTGTTGTGGTGGCATTGAGAATCACAGTGTCTAAACAATCCCCTCAAACAGTTCAGTCAGTCAAAATGGTAACAGTTAAATCACAAACCCAAAATGGTGATGAAACTTCAAATGCTCTTGGCAATCTTCTCAAAACCTGTATGTAGTCAGCATGGCCTTTAATTGACTTGGACACACATTTCATAAAAACAGGTATATGACTCAGCCCTATGTCAGTACAAATAACAATGGTACCATCAGTGGAATGAGATAAGGCTATGGGCAATGTGGTGAGATTTGTAGCAGAATCTGATGAGAAGTCCGGTGTGGCCAAACCTGAGATTGAGAGCATCCTGCTGCATCTTTTCTGCCTTTGCTGAGCAGTGAGGTGCTTTTCTTGCTGGACGGTGGTGAGTTGTTAATTGAGGGAGGGATTATTATAGTCTTTTTTTCCCTCATGAATGCTCAACTTCCTATCCTACCAAATTTTTTGAGCAAGCTTAACATTGAGATATCTCAAACATGGAAGACAGAATGGGTACCCAGTGATTTCAGCTCACCGCTGGCTGTGATCCCCCTCTATTTTGCTCAGCACCAAGCAATATCTCAGGGCAAGATCCTTAAATACCAGCCATAAGCACCTCTTATACACAGACTTTGACATCCTACATCTTCCATAACAACCATCATAATACCTTTCAGATGCATTTGCAGTACACCTATTTAGCACATACCTATCTTTCAGTGCATAACTAGCATTGAAAGCATGCTGCAAGGATACTTAGTGTGCAGGGATAGGCGACCATTGCATAGATTGGATCAGCCTGCATCTCAGGGCTACTTACTTGCTTTCTCAACACTTGTTTTTGTTCAGGGTCTCCCTGCATGCTTGCAGCATCAATGCTTTACCTTGCTTTTTCCTGCCTTGCCCATTACTCCAGTCACACAACCAGGCCACTTGCAGATTTAGCCAACCGGCAGTGCTCAAACAAACAATCTCCCATCTACACCAAGTGCCAACAGCTTACAGGCTGGATGTGGGCCCCAAGCTGTCAGCCAAGTCTCCAAGTCTTAGAGGAGTGCCTCTGCCGTCTGGGGAGTGGGTCACAAGCATTCCTGTTGCTCCATAGCAATCAGTCCAAGAATTAGGGGTAATGCAGTAGTGCAAGTATACAGCAGTCAGGGATCTTGGCAACTCTTGACCAGGGCTTTCTGAAAAGCAATAAAGGGAATAGGCCCAGGGAGCAGGGGGGAAGGGAAGGGAAAGGGAGCTTGCTGCCACCAGAATAAAACTTGGGAACCTATTCTTCAGTCATTCTTAAAAATATCCACTCACATTGTAGTCTGTTAAAGTTTGTGATATTAATCAGCATCTCTTTGAAAGTGCTGTGACTAAAAAAATCTAGGAACTATTCAGTTTAAAAATATTTCCAAACTCCAAATTCATCTATAACGTTCAAATGATTAATTGAACATCCTTTTACTTGGATTTCATTTGACATGGAAGAAGGAATTAAAAGGACAAACATAAAATTCAATGCTGATCTACTTTATAATGGAATGAACTATGTGATAAAAACCATTATGACAGACTGTTGCCTTCTATCATGTTGACTATACATGAGAAAGAAAATGGCTGCATCCACATTCAGAGTGGATAGGTTAAGTGAGTTGACTTGTGAGGTAAGTAACTACAGGCCCACAGATGTGAGGGTCTTTAAAACAATGTGCTACGCAGACTCAGGCATGGTACAGGACACATAGCTGCACAGTCCTGCAGGGCTTGGAGCGAAATTTACATTTAATGATAGGCTTAGTTAGTTATAATCACACAATTAAAGTATATTTATTGATCAATCTTCTAGCCAATGCGTATCTTGATATCTGAACATCATGTGACTTTGCTTAGCCTCATTTAACAAAGAAATGCACCATGGAATCATGATCAGAGTGAAGGCAATAACCTAATGGTTTTATGTTACAACCCGTGGGACTGATGGGTCCTTGTTCAGTTTAACTGTGTGTAACTCATATTTCCACAATTTCAAGTTAAATAAGACCACAATAATATATTCTCCACTTGTTAGCCCCTTTCAAGATATCATAACCACAGCTGTGCCCTTATAATGGTATCTTTTAAATTGTTTCAATAAAATGTAACTTTTATAAAAGAGTTTACTTTGTAACAATGTGTTTAATTTTGCAATTGTCTAATCAATTAGACTTCAATCTAATGTGTACAATGATTTGTTGAGATTAATGTTTTTTATGTTTAGTTTCTGATCTTCTGCATGAGCCTGTACAACACTTTTCATTGTATTTTGTAACAAAATACATGAGACAATAAACAAATTAAATCACAACATTTTGCCTTTAGAGTATAAAGGATAATGGAAACTTTTTCTAAGCATTCAAATGCAGCAAAAGCGAAAACAAATAACTTTTAAAAAAAGGAAAATGATTAATGATAAATGTGTTTGATTTAATGGAACGTCACTAAGCAAGGATTGAGGCATGAACTCAAGGAAACTAATCATTAGATGCTGCTGCCAAATAGCTTCCCTTTTTCTAAAAAAGCAATTAAACTATCCTTTTACCTTAGTAAAGTGACAATAACAAAACCAATGAAGACAATAGACTTATGGATAATTGGCAACTGAAGGAGCCAGTCAGGAGATAGTGGCATCATTAAATATCTGTCACTTTTAAGGGCCAAAGAGAGAATGATCATGCATCCCTTAAGCCAATTAGCAGTAAGTCCTGCCTAGCCGAAGCGGATTAGAATGTAATGATGAAATTGAAGTTGTAGCTTGGAAATAGTTAATAGGCAACCCAATCCACCCACACAAACCTTTAAGCCATGCACCTATCTTCTTGACTTTATTTATCCAATGTCAGTTTTCTCATGGGTCAGGTAATTTTTCTGTGATAATTACCATTGAGATTCTGCTTTTTGATTTAGCTCCTAAATGTACAAACTTTTTCAGCAGAACTTTCTTTCTAGTTTTATCATAGTCATTGGTAGCAATGACAACCCCTCTCATTCCAAATTCTTCTCCAATCCTGAGGAAATACTCTTAATCCTGGAACCAGCAAGGCAACATTGCCTTTGGGGCTCTCACTCCTGGCTGAGAAGAACAGTATCTATCTTCCAACACTACTATGTTTTCTTTCCTCCCTCCACTTGAATGACTTGCTGCACTAAGTGCTATGATTAGTGTGGCCATCCTTCCAGGATACACTACTGTCATCCACATAGTTGACAAGGATCTCATAACTGTTGGGCAATTGCAGGGGGTCACAGCTCCTCAAATGTAACCCTCTGTGTTACCATACCTCTCTCACTTGCCGTCAAGTGTACCAGTGTGCCGTCAATTGCAAACCAAATTTAAATTTGAATTACCTAATGTGAGGAGTGTGACTGCCATCAATCAGGGAATAATTAAGTTTGGGAAGTGCTCAACAGTCTTGCAGAGTTGAAATGAAGGAGATTATTGAGATAGGGAGGAGTCAAGCCAAGGAAGGAGTTGAGGATAACAAGAATTTTATAATCAAGGTGAAGCTTAAACATGAGCTAATGCAGGTCAGTGAAAACAGAAATGATCAGCGAATGGAACTTGTGTGATTAAGGTCATGGATAGCAGAGATCATGAAGGATTCCATGGGAGGCTGGGCAAGAGATCATGTAAAGATACGAAAGGCATACCTGAGGGTTTTGATGGCAAAAGAGTTGAGCAGTGACAGAATTGAAAATAGCTGATCTGACCGATGGAATGAAATGCCAGGAATTTACATGCATGATACAGTGAGAACATTTTGACTTCATGGATGGAAGAAGCTTATGAATTGGTTCTTCTAACATATTTGAGCCTTAAAACAATTGACAGTTAAGTTCTGATCTGTTTCATCTAATTACAAATAGTTTGTAGTGCATTGTGACTGGCAGCAAGGTGATAGCTAATGTCAACGCTGAGTACAGTATCTGGAATAGATCAAAAGAAGATGTTGTACCTTAAGTGGGGCGGCACGGTGGCTCAGTGGTTAGCACTGCTGCCTCACAGCACCAGGATCCCGGGTTCAGTTCCAGCCTCGGGCAACTGACTGTGTGGAGTTTGCACATTCTCCCCGTGTCTGCGTGGGTTTCCTCCGGGTTCCTCCCACAGTCCAAAAATGTGCAGGTCAGGCGAATTGGCCATGCTAAATTGCCCGTAGTGTTAGGTTCATTAATCAGGGGGAATGGGTCTGGTGGGTTACTCTTCGGAGGGTCGGTGTGGACTTGTTTCCACACTGTAAGGAATCTAATCTAATCTTAAAAAGGGCGGCACAGTGGTTAGCATTGCTGCCTCACAGCGCCAGAGACCCGGGTTCAATTCCCGCCTCAGGCCTCAGCATGTGTGGAGTTTGCACGTTCTCCCCGTGTCTGCGTGGGTTTCCTCCGGGTGCTCCGGTTTCCTCCCACAGTCCAAAGATGTGCAGGTCAGGTGAATTGGCCATGCTAAATTGTCCGTAGTGTTAGGTAAGGGGTAAATGTAGGGGTATGGGTGGGTTGCGCTTCGGCGGGTCGGTGTGGACTTGTTGGGCCGAAGGGCCTGTTTCCACACTGTAATGTAATCTAATCTAATCTAAATGAAAGTGATGAGTAGATCAAAATTTTTTTTGTAGTTGTCAAAGTTGAAACTATTTTCATCTACATCACAGGTTCTTTTTATTTTTCCACTATCACTGAGAAATCTTTGAAAGTAACTAAAATATTTTCAGAGTTTCAGATGTATCCCAGTATTCTGCTCTTCATACAATCCTGTACTTTACAAGGATTTCAACTTTGGTCAGTAACTTCACCCATAGTTTGTGATTTAAATGCAATTCATGCTCAAACTGTCTATCTGAGCTGGCAACAGGCAAAGCTGACCACTGGAAGTATATTGTTATGGTCCCTAATGTGACTGCCAAGTTTATGTTACAGTATGGCTGGAGATCAGTGCCCCTTTTGTATAAAGTTATTAAAGTTAAGAAATGCCACTTACTTACTAAGAGAATGACGCTTCAAGCTTATATGACTTTGAACAGCTTTAAAAACAAACTTTACAAAATAAAATTAGAGCATTAAAACAAACAATATATACATACAAATCATACTATAATATCCAGAGTTACCACGAGAGAAATAGAAAATAACAGACAAACTGTGATTGAACACCACAGATCATTTCAAACAGCAGATATGGAGAAGGTGAGGACTGCAGATGCTGGAGATCAGACTCAAAAAGTGTGGCATTGGAAAAACAGGTCAGGCAGTATCTGAGGAGCAGGAGAGACAACATTTCGAGCATAAGCTCTTCATCAGGGATGAGGAGGTGGTCCAAGGGGCTGAGGGATAAATGGGAGCGGGTGGGGCTGGGACAAAGGGGAATGCGATAGGTAGATGAAGGTGGGTGGTGATGGTGGTAGATTGGAGCAGAAGGTGGAGCGAATAGGTGGGAAGGAACATGGACAGATAGGACAGTTCAAGAGGGCAATGCCAAGTTACAAAGTTGGATCTGGGATAAGGTGGGGGGGGGGAAATGAGGAAACTGGTGAAATCCACATTAATCCCATGTGGCTGGAGCATCCACAGGCAAAAGATGAGACGTTCTTCCTCCAGGCATCGGGTGGTTAGAGTTTGGCAGTGGAGGAAGCCCAGGACCTGCATGTCATTTGCGAAAAGGAAAGGGGAGTTAAAGTGTTCGCCCACAGGGCGGTGGGGTTGTTTAGTGCGTGTGTCCCAGGGATGTTTGCTGAAACGTTCCACAAGTTGGCATCCTATCTCCTAAATGTAGAGAAGACCACATCGAGAGCAATGGACACAGTAGATGACGTGTGGAAATACAGGTAAACCTCTGTCAGATGTGGAAGGATCCTTTGGGGCCTTGGACAAAGGTAAACGGGGAGGTGTGGGTGCAGGGTTTGCACTTCTTGCGGTGGCTGGGGAAGGTGCTGGGAGTGGAGAGTGGGTTGGTGGGAGGGGGAGCGTGAACCTTACAAGAGAGTCACGGAGGGAATAGTCTCTGGAATGCAGATATTGGTGAGGAGGAAAATATATCCCTGGTGGTGGGGTCTGTTTGTAGATGATGGAAATGGCGGAGGATGATGCAATGTATCTGGAGGTTGGTGGGTGGAAGGTGAGGACCAGGAATGTTCTGTCCTTGTTGCAATTGAAGGGGTGGTGTTCAAAGGCGGTGGTACAGGAAGTGGAGGAGATGAGCTAGAGGGCATCATCAAACACGTGGGAGGGGAAATTGCCATCTGGGATGTTCTATGGTGGGATTGGTCTCCTGGGAGCAGATGTGGTGGAGACGGACGAATTGGGAATAAGGAATAGCGCTTTTACAGGAGGCAGGGTGGGAAGAGGTGTAATCTGGGAGCTGTGGGAGTGGGTGGTTTGTTGTAGATGTCTGTGTTGAGTCGCTTGCCGGAAATGGAGATGAAGAGGTCCAGGAAGGGGAGGGAGGTGTCTGAGATGGTCCAGGTGAACCTGATGTCATGGTGGAAGGTGTTCATGAAGTTGATGAACTGTTCAAACTCCTTGTGGGAGCACGAGGTGGTGCTGATACAGTCATCAACGTAGCTGAGAAAAAGATGGGGAATGGTGCTGGTGTAGCTGGGAAGATGGACTGTTCCATGTAGCCAACGAAGGGACAGACATAGCTGGGAACTGCGCAGGTGCCCATGGCTACGCCTTTGGTCTGGAGGAAGTGGGAGGATTTGAAGGAGAAGTTGTTAAGGGTGAGAATCAATTGGATGAGTGTATCACTGGAAAGGTATTGGTTGTGTTGGTGGGAGAGGAAGAAATGGAGAACTTGGGGGCCTTCATCATGGCGGATGGATGTGTACAGGGACTGGATGTCCATGGAGAAGATGAAGTATTGGGGGCCAGGGAAACGAAAGTCATGGAGGAAGTGGAGGGCGTGCATGGGGTCCCGAACCTATGTGGGTTCTGCCACAGGGTGGTGGGGTTGTTTAGTGCATGTGTTTCAAAAATGTTCTCTGAAACATACCGCAAGTTGGCATCCTGTCTTCCTAACGTATAGGAGACCGTACCAAGAGCAATGGACACAGTAGATGATGTGTGTGGAAGTACAGATAAATCTCTGTCAGATGTGGAAGTATCCGTTGTGGCCTTGGACAGAGGTGAGGGGAGAGGTATGGGTGCAGGGTTTGTACTTATTGTGGTGGCAGGGGAAGATGTCCTTTGAGGCCTTGGACGAAGGAAAGGAGGTTGAACAGGTCATCAACTTCACAAACACCTTCCACCTCAACCTCAAGTTCTTGGACACCTCCCTGCCCTTACTGGACCTCTCCATCTCCATTTTAGGTGACAAACCTAACACGGACATCTACTACAAAACCAACAATTCCCACAATTACCTGGACTACACTGGGGATACAGGACGCCAACTTGTGGAACATTTCAGCGAACATCTCTGGGACACACAAATGAAACAACCCCAACATCCTGTGGCTGAACACTTTAACTCCGCTTCCCATTCTGCCAAGGACAGGCTGGTCCTGGGCCTCCTCCACTGCCAAACTCCTGTCACCTGACACCTGGAAGAAGAACGTCTGGAGACCCTCCAACCACATCGGATCAATGTGGATTTCACCAGTTTCCTCATTTCCCCTCCCCCATCTTATCCCAGATCCAACCTTCCAACTCGGCACTGACCTCTTGAATTGTCCTACCTATCCATCTTCCTTCCCACCAATCTAGTCCACACCCCGCTCCAATCTATCACATCACCCTAACTTCATCTACCTATTGCATTCCCAGCTACCTTTCCCCCAACTCCACCCCCCTCCCATTTATCTCTCATCCCCCTTGGGCCAGCCCCTCATTCCTGATGAAAAGCTTATGCTGGAAATGTCAACTCTCCTGCTGTTCAGATGCTGCCTGACTGACTGTGCTTTTTCAGCACTGCACTCTTCAACAAACGGCAGATATGGTGAGGACTTATCCTGCAGACTTCGCAGCAGCCCATGCTGTATAGAGTCACTTTATACTCATTAAGTCTTATCTTCTTTGCAAGGACTTCCAACTCTTCAATTTTAAGCATCTGGCTTTTAAAAACAGATCCATGGTGGACTGCTTCAATGACCACTTGCCTCCTGGTCGTTTAATCTCTTCTGAGACTGTGTTCCACTGGATTCCATAAACTGCATTCCAGCATCTACTTATGAGCACAATTCAGACTCTTTCCCAGGTATATAGCTGCAGTAGCTGAATTTTACATCTGCTTCAATATTTCTCAACTACTTTAAGCAGATGGCACTTGCAAGCTTCCTTCAAACGCACTCTCAGTTGCACTGGACTACTATTGGCATTTATGGCTTCTTTCAAGTCCCATTTGCTCTAGATGTCTCAGGGATTTACCTTATGAATAACCCAAACTCTTCGCTACACCAATGGTTTCTGTGAATTGTCCACATCCTGCTTTTCAATATGCATCCTCTTCACCTGCTACAGAACACTCTGGGTTCATAGGCTTACATTTTCTTATCCAACCATACATTTCATATGGTCAAGCTTTGACATCAATCTCTACAATGAAGGCACAAGACTGCATAAGCAGCTGAGTCAAGAGTGTGGTGCTGGAAAAGCATCCAAGGAGTAGGAGAGTCAACATTTCGGGCAAAAGCCCTTCAGGCAGCTGCTTAGGATAAAAAAAAGTTAAGCATTTGCAGCCTGTTTTGCACTGTGCTTGTGTCAGAACTCCCAGTGCATACTGATATTTGGAGTTCTTGGCTTCTACCTAGAATCCACCACCATCCTCAGACAGTCAGGTAAATCTTTCTTTCAGTCTTTCTTTCAACAATATTCACTGAAACAGTTATTGTGATGAGTTGGGAAGTGTGGAAGTGAGTATGAATGCAGCTGCCTCTGGTCAGGCAAAAGTGCAGCATAGAAACAGAGTGAAAAGACATTAATACTCCTGAGTGGAGGATCATCCTTCAGTTGGCCTGGAACAGGGTTCCAGAAATAGATGCTGTGTTAACACGCTGAGTCACCAATCCCTCCTATATTTCCAACTGCATGGAACTCTACCCCAGTTGGAGCTACAATTCAGAACATTTTGCTATCATTTACCTAGCAATAGGACTGCATACAATTCATGTCAGTGGCATTTAAATTTGGGTTTAAATATTTTTCTGTGTGGTACCAAAGTTAAAATTTAATAACCTTTTGCAATGTCTTTCTACTCGAATGAAGCATGTCATAGTAGCTAGTGTTATTGAATCAAGTAATTTATTGGTCAGAGTATTGAGTACAGGGGTTGGGAGGTCATGCTGCGGCTGTACAGGACATTGGTTAGGCCGCTGTTGGAATATTTTGTGCAATTCTGATCTCCCTTCTATTGGAAATATGTTGTGAAACTTGAAAGGGTTCAGAAAAGATTTATAAGGATGTTGCCAGAGTTGGAGGAGTTGAGCTGTAGGGAGAGGCTGAACAGGCTGGGGCTGTTTTCCCTGGAGCATCGGAGGCTGAGGGGTGACCTTATAGAGGTTTATAAAATCATGAGGGGCATGGCTAGGATAAGTGGACAAAATCTCTTCCTTGGGGCGTCCTGAACTAGAGGGTGTAGGTTTAGGGTGAGAGAGGAAAGATATAAAACAGAGCTAAGGGGCAACATTTTCACGCAGAGGGTGGTACGTGTATGGAATGAGCTGCCAGAGGAAGTGATAGAGACTAGCACAATTGCAACATTTAAAAGACATCTGGATGGGTATATGAATAGGAAGGGTTTGGAGGGATATGGGTCAGGTGCTGGCAGGTGGGACTAGATTGGGTGGGGATATCTGGTCGGCATGGACTAGTTGGACTGAAGGGTCTGTTTCCATGCTGTACATCTCTATGACTCTAACTTTGAAACTAAAACACCTTAAAGATTTTTGTTGACACAACTTCTTGTTCACAGCCTGTAGCAGCAGTGTCAGTGTCTGACTTATGCTACAATACTCAGTTACATCATATACTGGGGTTTTAAACAAACGTTCCTGCCAAAGACAAAGGGCACAGAAGGGAAGGAATATTGGTGCACAGAGGCCGTACTGTTTAATAATGTGGAATATTTTGCCATAAGTATTCTCTACTTACGTATTCCTAACATGTTGCAAGCACAAACAAAAATATGGAGAAGTCAGACTTTTGAGAGAGTTCCACCAGTTAATGAAGCAAGATCTGCAAAGGGGAATTCCTGCTATTAATGCTGTCATGGACAAGAGGGTGAGATGAGTTTAGTTATCTTGTTACTGTCCTCCTCTCCTGTCCATAACATTGGTTGTTGTTTTTACAACTTCTTTTATTTATCTTTCCCTTTTTAAAAATTAGTAGTGCTGTAATCCCCTGAACCCTACTTTCAAAATCCAATTTTAAATGACCAACTGCAAATTATTTAGGAGTAAAACTAAGCAGGGTTTATTACTTCATTCAAAACCTGGGAAATCGTTCATGACACACATTCCCTCACATATGCATTAAAAAGAGAAATAGAAGGAAAGGAGAGGTTACAGATTATAAATTACATAACACTAAATATGTCAGAATTAGTTGGTGTGAGTTAAAGATTCTCAGGTATGTAGGTAAGGTTCTTTCAAATGGCTATGCACATACTCTCTTTCGTAGGAGCTCAGACTCGGTTGAATTACAAATGAAAGTGCCATAGATAGAAACTGGAAATTGGTTCACTTTGCAGGTGAATTGTAAGTTTATTTTCAGAAATAAAGCTATTACAATCAAAAATGTTTCTTTTTTGGCAGAGCCTGAATCTATTTCCTCTTTGGGTGTTACTAGCAGATGATAAACAGAAGTTAAAGCTGTATACTGATTCAAGCAAACCAACAGCTTCAGCCGTATGGCTGGAGTTTCAGGTTTAGCCACTCAACTAATGAGGTGCCTTTGGATGTCCTGGGCATAACATATTGTGTTTTGGGAAAGACAAACATGCAGTCATCAGGATCCAGTCAAGCCATAATGAACTTTGATGGTTTCCTTTGATTCAAATTAGCTGAGGTAGATATCCTGTCCCTAGTTATTTGTGTTGATTTGACAGGAATCCTCATACAATGCACAGAGAGTCATATTCCTGGTAATTGCTCAAAACTTTTATGAGCTGGGAACTTTCACAATCTGTGCTCAATAGCAGCAATTTAAAATTTCTAGCAAGAGTCCATTGTCAGTAAATATAAGCAGAGAGTTTTTAAAATTTACTCAAGGGATTTGGATGTTGTTGGCTGAGTCAGCATTTATTACTCATCCCAAATTGTGTTGGTGGTAACGAGCTGCCTTCTGGGATGGCTGCTGTCTGTTTAGAGTAGGTACAGCAATAAAACTGTAAGGGAGCAAGTTGCTAGATTTTTGCTCAGTGACACTGAACCAAGTCAGATGGTGAATGGTTTGGAGAAGAGCTTGGAGGTGTGTGTATGTGTGGTTTTATATATATATAAACGACTCAAATTATGTATAAAATGGGAGTTTAATAAAAAAACATTCCGTTTTAACTGGTTCATACTTGTTTAAGTGCAAGTAGAACCTATTTATTTGTAATTAATATGATTGTTAATAATCATAGAACAGCTTTCAGAATTGAAACCAAATCCAGGAGCTAATTCACTGGCAATTACACTTTTAATCATCATTTTTCAAGCCTGATTGACTGTGGTATTGGGAGAGCTCCTATGGTGTTGGGTATGAGTACCTCCATCCTCTCTGCCATTTTTCTTCCAGGACCTCCAGGGGAGTAACAGGAAAGTGTGGGTGACCCTTTGATCCATATTTACTAAAAAGTAGTCTTTGTTATGGTCCCTTTGGAGACCCATAACTTGAAAGAAGTAAATGTTACAAGTGACCAGAACAGAAGGAACAAATTATCAAAATTTCACCTTTTAGAAGTTTAACTGTAATAATAAACAGAAAATCAACAAAAAGTGCTAATTAGTAGTATTAAATTGTATTCCTTTGAAACTATAGATTACACTTAAATACTTGATACAGTGGCACCGCGTGCAGTCCCAATATCTTGCACAGCCATCGGACTCTTGTAAAGTTTCATCACTCATCACAGAGGATCTGATCTTTCATGTAACCTGTGATGATTACTTAGTTCCATCTGAGTTCCACAGAGCATCGCTAAAAGCTTTCTCCACTTTGGTCATGACAGTCCCAATGATGTAACTTTCCCAGAGCCACTTTGATGTGGCTACTCAATAATATGGCGCCTCTGGTAAAACTATCGAGCTCTTCAGTGGACTTGGATGACTCATTTGGATTTTTCAGGTTTGAGTCGTTTCAGCAGACTGCCACTCACTGCTTCACAGCCACACTCCAGACTTTGACCACAGGCTGAAAAATCCCTGAACACCAAAGAGCCCCAATCTGTTCTGACCACAGGCTGGAATCCTGCTTCCAATTGGTTTGTTTCCATAGCTACCTACCAGAGGGTCACTTTTCAGGAGTCACATCCAGGAAATTCGATTAAGAAACCCCCTAGAGACCTAATTTATGGGTTTCTGTTTTGACTAAAAATAATCAGCAATTGCTGGAAATTCTCAGGACTGGCAGTTCTGAGGAAGGGTCACTGGACCTGCAATGTTAACTCTGATTTCTCTCCACAGATGCTGCCAGACCTGCTGAGATTTTTCAACAATTTTTGATTTTGTTTCAGATTTCCAGCATCTGCAGTTCTTTCAGATTTTTTTAGTTTAAAATAATACGGGCTTCATCGCGGCTTTTCAGAGTTTTTTCATGAAAATTGTAAGCATACAACTTAAACTCAGTTTAGCAGGTGCATCTGCATTTGATATCAGGACAGAGAAGGCATCAGTAATTTCATATGTCACTTGAATGCACTGATTCAGCAAGATGATCATGAGGACAACACATTCTCAAATGTCAGAGGTGTGGGAGTTCAAATACCAGGATCTTAAGTAAACAATATCTTGCAGCTCTGTTGTCTATCCCAGCACCTGCACACACAGTATCTGCCTGAATGAAAATTGGCCCTCAACTACTTGATTCTAAGATTAGGATAAACAGAACATTCTGTAATTGGAAACCCCTCATTTGGCAAATGCTGATGTCAGATCCAACATACTCAGCTGGAAGATGTCGGTCAGGGAGAGGGCTACAGGATTCGAGCCCTGATTCTCCTCAGAATCCCTACAGTACGGAAAGAGGCCATTTGGCCATTGAGTCTGCTCTGAACCTTCAAACAGCATTCCACCCAGACCTAGCCACCCACCTTATTCCCATAACCCTGCATTTCCCATGGCTAATCCAACTAACCTGCACACCCCTGTGACACTATGGGCAATTTAACATTGCCAATCTACTTAACTGGTGTATCGTTGGGGGAAATCTGAGCAGCTGAAGGAAACCCATGCAGACACAGGGAGAATGTGTAAACTCCACACAAACAGTTGCACGAGCCTGGAATTGAACCTCAGTCTCTGATGTTGTGCTCTACCACTGTGTCACTATGTTGCCCTTCATATCATGCAGAGTCAATTAGCTCATCAAGCAGAGAATGGAGAGATGTTGAACAAATACTTGAGCATTAGCTGCTCATGGTCGTTATTCAAGATGGAAACCTTTGACTCTGCAATGTGAACGCTTCCAGTCTGCAGTGGTCTATGTTTGAGGAGAGTTTATTTACTGCAGATTGCTGTGATTATTATTGTAATGTGTACCAAGGTATCAGATGGTAGTGGCTAGATTTGTTGCAAGCTTATCCATTGTCACAACATCTACTTATAAAGCTTCCTTAATATAAGATATACATTGCTTTGCTTACAAATACTACATAAAGTGCTGCAGGAGTGAAAAAGCATGAGTTGAACAACAGAAAATTTGTTTAATTGAAACAGAATTTAAATATTTGTTTCATTGGATGTGTAGAAATATACATACAGCACCTTGTCTTTTCAAGCTTTATGAAAGGTTTATCCAATTAGTCCCCTGTTCTTTCTCCATAATCCTAGAATTGTTCCTCTTTCAAGTATTCATCAATTTTTGTTTAAAAGCTAATATTGGTTGTGCTTCCATCACTCATTTTACGAGCATATTCCAGACCATGAAATGCTATTGTATGTTATTTATATTAATATTGTTAAAACATAAAATGTTCATTGCCTTAAATATCTTCAAATGGCTCAGTGAGTTTGATAAATCTATATGTTTTGAGTTATAGAGTCATAGAGATGTACAGCATGGAAATGGATCCTTCAGTCCAACTCATTCGTGCTGACCAGGTATCCTAAATGGAACTAGTCCCATTTGCCAGCACTTGACCCATATCCCTCGAAACCTTTCCTATTTATACACCCATCCAGATGTCTTTTTAATGTTGTAATTGTACCACCTTCACCACTTCCTCTGGCAGCTCATTCCATACATGCACCACCCTTTGCATGAAAAAGTTGCACCTCAGCTCCCTTTAAAATCTTTCCCCTCGCATCCTAAACCTATGCCCTCTAGTTTTGGACTCCCCCTACCCTGGTACAAAAAGGCCTTTGCTTTTCACCTGTCTGTGCTTCTCATGATTTCATAAACATCTATAACGTCGCTCCACAGCCTCCAATGCTCCAGAGAAAGAAATCCTAGCCTATCCAGCTTCTCTTTATAACTCAACCCTCCAGTCCCAGCAACATCCTTTTCAATGTTTATGTGTAACCTTAGTATATTGTACCTTCAAACACCATTAGAGAGTTGCTGCAAAATTATAACAATTTTCAAAGAATAGCTTGGTTATTAGAGTCTAACAGCTGCACAGAAACTTAAGTGGACCCCTGCAGCAAAACTGAAATGATTCACATCATGTTTTATTGCTACGACCGAAATATAAGTGAATGTAAATCATTGTGACAGTGAAGAAAATTAAAAGGATATAATTGAGAAATCAGCACATCCAAACTGACAAACAACAGCTGTGACCTAATTTATTGAGCAATTCTATGAGGCGCAGCTAAATATAAGAAATAAAAGAGAAAACAAATGTCTAAGGTGGCAATGCCAAAAGACTTTCAGAAACAACTTCCACTGCCAAGAACTCTCAGTGATAGAGCCAACTCATTTTGTGGTGTTTCTTTCTCATGTATTTTAATAGCCTCTATTCCTTTGTTATTTCACTCATAACTGTTGTCCTTAAGACATTAAGGAATCAAAAATCAACTTTATTGATAGAAAGATGGCTTTGCATTATAAAAAGACATCTTATTCATTTGCAGTGTAATCTCTACTTAATGTATTTTTTCTTCTAAAGAATGATTTTGTGGAAATTAAGAAAAAGTACAGGCTTAGCAATTGGATAGCCCTGACTTTATAAAGGGTGGAAAGTTATAATCTGCAACCTTCCAGCGTTAGCTTGAAATAGTTGATTAAAATTAATATATAGTGTGTATTCTGAGGAAATCCCACAATATTCTGGTCTCTAGGGGTGCAGTCATGTTGGTAGTGTGGGATGGGGTGGGGTGGAGTTGGGGGGAGGATGATGAGGCTGCAGTGTAATTCTGTGCACTAAACTAAACATTTAACACGTCCCAGGCCACTTCCCCTTTTCAAGGGTGCCGTCTCTATAAACGGGAAGTTGCAGCAATTGTTGGAAGACCCCTTTGGAATACTGAAGGACAGTTTGGATATCACACTATCCCAGGAGAGGGCATTCGTACTTCAGTATCCCCACCACTGAGGAAGCACTTGCCACAGAGATGGATTCTCAGAAAGATTTTCATGAAGGAAAAGAAAACTATTACAAATGAGCCTCCATATGGAAGACAGGAATGTAACAAGCATAATAGTTGGTCAGAATGCTTCCAAGTCATGTCAGCAATGTTGAAGATGATGAAGGTTAGTGAATGCATCAAACTTTGTAACTCCCACTCACCACACAGAACAATTCTCAAGCTACTCAATGCCTATCACTAAATCCCTATCTCTAGCAATGCAGTACAACCTTGTGGTGTTATGTTTCATGGTTAGTAGTCAGTATACCTTTGAGAGACATTTTCATGATATAATCACTGTGTCATGGCATGTGACCTAAGGGTATAAGGCTTGCCTACTTCATTTTAACTTGAAGCATGATAAAGTAATCGGAGTATACTGCTCTTTGTAAGCTTATTGTGAGCCTAGATAATGATGCACCTCCAAATGTAATGTCTGTACATATTAATGAAATTAATGTCTGTTGGATTCTTCAATTTTGCATTATCAACACTGAATTTCTTATGTTGGGGGAGAATACAAAAGCATTGCCGCATTATGTAAAAATACCCTGCAGAAGGCAAAACTCACGTCAAACTTGAGACTCAAAATACATCCTTAACATCTTTGTAATACTTCTCATCCATACATGGGTTCCAATGATTCCAATTGCATATACAGCTTTACATACCTCTGCTAATCACAATTATTCAAACGTGAAAGGTATATCAATTTAAACACACTGGGATGCAGGGTGGATTATTCTCAGATTAGAAGATTCTCAGGTGTGGGGACCAGATGCAGACTCGTGACGTGCCTGCCTGTACGATGTTCCCAGACGTGGCTGATGAATAAGCTTCAGTTTGGGGATAGTGGATGACCTCTACAGGTAGGAGTGTCAAAGGCTGTGGGTAGCCAATAGTTTGATTGGGAGAGGTGTGCAATACTGGTGTAAATGGGAGGCCACAAGGGCAACTCAAGATGGTGATGCCCTCTGAATATTTATTAAATTGTTTGAAGAATGTGTGGCCACAACTACCGGCCATCTGTATGGAGGGGGAGGCCTCAGTGAAGGCCCATCCACGGTCAGGAAGATGCTGGCAGCTTTACCAAATTTACTGTTAATTGGACACATTAACTGGCAATAATTATCACTGCTGCAGGGTTGCTGGACAGTTTTAGACAGACACCACCTTGGGCGAGCTTGCTTAGAGGTGGGAATGCAGCAGGAAGTCACCACAACTTGACATTTCCTTACTTTGCTTTTGAGTCCTGCCTGGCCTTAGAGTTTTGCACATTCAGCTTGTTAGGATTTACTGCCTGCTTGTGAACAAGCACCATCACGTGACCTAACACCCATAGTAACCAGCTCAATGACTAACACTGGGCATAAGTTGTAAATCTAACACACAACCATTGGAATCTGTGCAGAGTGGGTCATTGGGAATGATGGGCCTCAACCAGGCCAGAGCAAAGGTTTTGCTGCAAGGTCTCAGATGAGGAGGTTTCTGGAGCAGACTGCATAAAAGAATTAACAATGACATATACCAAGATATTTGTTGCAATGGCAGGTTTGCTAGAGTGCATCCAATCACTACCAAGAAGCATGGCACAGGTCATTGTGGAGAATGTGTCACCATTGATCCATGGTGCAGCATCTCTTGGCTGCAGTCTCAGCTTTCACTGTAGCACAGGCAAAACCCTCCTGGTGGCTTAGTGATACAAGTTAAGGCAGAGGTCATAAAAAATATTTTTCCTCGATACCTTCAGTTCTGCAGAAGGGTCACTGGACCCAAAATGTTAACTCTGATTTCTCTCCACAGATTAGTGTCACTGAGCTTTTCCAGTAATTTTTGGTTTTGTTTCAGAAGTCATAAGACTCCTATCTGCTGGTATGTGGGCACAGAAATCTGCCATGATGGACAGAGATACTCCTCAAAGGGTGCCTTGGATGTCACAATAGTCCGGCAGGCAATCTTTGCTGCAATGAATTATGAGAATTGGTAATGTGTTCCCCCATGGGAGTAATAGTGACACCATGTACCATAACCCCTATCTCAGAATAACAGCATTTGTGCTCAATGTCCTTGATATTACCCTTATGTCAGCTGTCCCATAAGGCAGTTGTACAAGCCAAGGACTTGCAGGCCTCAAGACCATCTGCAGACATCACTTCCAAAAGTCATTACCCTGCCACATAGCCATGCTGCTGTTATTGTCATAAAACTCCATTTGAGCACCAGGACATACAAGTGCACCAACAATACAACCACTCAGATAATGCATTTGTGTAATTAGTTCTTTTGAATTTATGTTCATTGGATAAAGCTATTGAGGGAACAAATTTGTAGAAGGTCCTTGTTGAACAGTGTTGGCCAAGGGGGCTTTATGATGGAGAGTTTGATATGGATGTACTTTTTAAAAATGGTGGATGGAACATAGAACAGTACAGCACAATACAGGCCCTTTGGCCCTCGATGTTGTCCCTGCCTTTTATCTTACTCTAAGATCAAACCAACCTACGTTCTCTTCATTGTACTAACTTCTATGTGCCTCTCCAAGAGTTGCTTAAATGTCCCTAATGTGAGTGACTCTACCACCATCACTTGCAGTGCATTCCATGTACCCACCACTCTTTGTACAAAGATCCATGTTAGTTTCATTGATAGAGCCTTAGAAATGTACAGCATGGAAACAGACCTTTCAGTCCAACTCATCCATTTGGGCTGGAGAAATTCTTTTATTTGAAACAAAGTGTCATGATGTCCATTTTGTTCTGGCCATTTGTAAATGGTGGATGTGTTCTCCTTCCTTCCTCCTCCTTATTGTTCATCTCTCCTTCTTTGTTCTTCTCTTCATTCTTCTCTTGTACTTGATATGGACCTAGACCCAGAAGGGAATGGCTGGGGACTCAGGTTTTTAAGGTTGAGGAAGATGAAATACATCACCACAAATACGAATGCTCTCTGTGATGCGTTGTAGAGGATGCCCAAACCTTGAAGCAGTGAAACCTTTGGAAGATTGTGGTTTGTTCCACAGTGTTGCGAGTGGTTCCATGACATCCACTGTATGCCCTCTGACCTCACATTCTGCAGTTGTGGAAGGGTGGCTGCGGTGATTCATTGACTATGTGCAAAATTGAGCACATTTCATCAAGCAAAGAAGCTGTATTATGTCTTGGAGTCCTGAAAACATTTGCTACTGTGGATTGCCACCAGATAAAACAGTATGGTTATTATCAGGATAGCAAGAGTTCATCAGGATGAACTTCTTGATGTAATCACACACCACTGCATGTTCACAGGGTGGTCATCCTTGTGTGTGCAGTATCACACATTGTTAGCATCGAAGGTTCACATGGGCAGTTGATGGTGTCGTGCATCTCCAGGAAGCTCCTCCTCCTGGCAAATCTACACTTCCTTGCATCTTCACCATTCTCAGGGAAAGGAGGGTGAAGCTCCAGTGAACTGCAATGACTGCAATCACTGGCCGCGGCCTGAAGAATTCCTCATCGAGAAACACAACTGTAAACTTCACAGTCACTGCAAGGGCCAGCTTCCTGCTGTTTTAAGACTCTAGGTTAGTGTGAAAGGAATGCCATAATGCTGTGAACAATCTGGCACTGCTTCTAGCTCACAGAGTGTTCATAGAGGGAAAACTACTCATAAAGAACACTCTCCATATCCTGCTTATGTTGTAGAGCAAATAGTACTCCAACCATCTTTTCCACACTATGCATGGCAATGCTTCTTCTCCCTTCATCTGTTCAGAAAGACCTTCCAAGTTGCTTCACCAGAGTGCTTCCACAAACTACCATCTGGAATTTGTGAGTGCCCCTTTAATTAACCCAAAAGTAGAACTTGCTTGCTTCTGTGTGCTCACTGTTGCAGGAGTGAATAACGAGGAAACTGACCGTGCGTGTGTTCATCAAATTTCAGGAGGCCAGTGAAATATAACTTACATCATGATACCACAGGTTCAATGTCTTCAGAAATACACAGATGTATTCCTGCCTGTGCCACTAATGCTGCATGAGCTTCACAATAATTGGGTAATAATGTACTTCACACATGGAAGGCAGATGGGTATTTGTAACACACTAAGAGCACCACAAGCCAACAATTAAGAAGTGCAGAACTAATGAAATGTAATGCTTTCTATCTGCTAAAATTAAGATATGATGACACTTGAGAGAAGTCACAATCCCAAAAATCTAAGATATGGTTAATCTTCTGAAAAGTCATTTAACAAGTGAAAAAATAGCTATAAATTGTAAAGTAATTGAAATTGTAATAGAGATGGTAATAACAATGATGATATTATGATGAGCCACCATGACACGTGAATAATTGCTGTCATTAAAATGCATCATTACTGTGAATTTTTTTGAATGAATAATGAAGTGGCTTGTATTTTACATTCAAAGTTTCTCTATTCAGTGATGTTCTTGTAATTCTAAATTCAATATAGGAAATTGGTGTCGTTGTCTAATGAATCATACTAATTAAATGGATTCCATATAAAGAATATTTAATTCATATTCAATGCAAAGAAGTTAGAAAAATCTCTGGGCTATGTTTTATATTTTTCCATTTTTGCTATTCATTCCCCATTCATGGCTTTGCTACATGTGAAGATCGTTGAGTTCAGTTATCTCTCAATTCAACCATGATGTTGACTCAGCATTGCAAATTTCTGTCATGGATCTTCATGACTCTGAACAGGCTCATTCCTGACCCACAAATCTTTGGGCCTAGCTGAAGTAGGTCTTTCCGCCCATTGAATCTGTTCTGTCTTTCAAGGTAAGTGATCTGACAATCCTCAACTCCACTTTCTTGCCTTTTCCCCATGATCCTTGATTCCCTTACTAATTAAAAATTTGTCTATCCCAGCCCTGAATATACTTAATAACCCAACCTCAAGAACTCTGTGCAGTTAAAAAAAAGCGATCGTTTTGCATCCTGCCTACCACTCTTAAAGTGGTTTCTGAAAGAAAATGCATGAGAAAAATACTTCCTAGAGGCTGGAATGCTCCTCACAGTTGTATGCTGACCATTACTGATCTCTGTTCCAGCCTCATGCCCAAATGCTTCCTATCAGCTGTAGATCTACATGAAACCTGATAATAGTGACACATTGTCCCAAATTTGAACACTTTTTCACCAGTGAGGTGCCCATAGTTGCCCATAGATGCCAGTGAAATATGTCAGTGCCGTTCAGATGAGGATTGAGCCTCAATATCTCGGTCTTAGTCCTCCCTATTCTGGCACAGCATGGGAAATCATCAGGAACAAGTCTCTAGTTCACTATGTCTTAAAAGTATTACTATGACAAGGTGAATTTATGCACTAGTGAAAAATTTAGACTAGCATCATTTGGTTCACTATTTAATTTTCTGATGAAGGGCTTATGCCTGAAACGTCGGCTGTCCTGCTCCTCGGATGCTGCCCGATCTGTGCTTTTCCAGGCCACGCTTTTCAACTCAGACTCTCCAGCATCTGCAATCCTCACTTTCTCCTATTTAATTTTGGTTTCAAATAATTTTGGTTTCAAGGTGAACTCCTAAAATCTTCCACAATTACTTTACAGATTAAAAGATGGAATTGTTACATGACTTTCAGGTCTAAATGTGATATTGTCTTTCAATGAACAATTTCTGGAAATCTCCGAATTATAGATTCTTATTAAAATGAATACTGCTGAATAGTTAGGTTTAATTATGCCTGAAATGGACAATTTTTTTTATTCTTAACACCATAGGTACAAGGAAACCATTTCATCATTGAATAAAAAAAAATAATTTTTCTGTCATTTCAATTTATTATTCATCAGTGTGTGTTAACTGTGAAGTTTATCACAAATTAGGCACATACAATTCTTTTCCATCAGACTTTGTTTTTGAATGGTGAGAAATCTCCACTGAATAATTAGTTAGGTAACTTGTTCTTCCTATGTCCAAAGATAAATTTGAAATTCTTGCGGTCAATCTCCAAAGCATCTCTAACTCTTAAGAGAATATTCAAATTAAATTGAATAATTACCATTTATGCAGGAGATATTAGCACAGGTATAATTCAACTTCAGTCATGATGCCATACATGTGGAAAAGTGAGGTATACATCCATATAAAGAGAAGATAGATGAGAAATATTAGGATCACCTAATTTCAATATTGATGGCAGGGCTAGGAACCATGATCATTATGCCTAATGGAAAAGTGTGGTAGGGAATAGAACAAGGATGCAACCTTCATACTTAAGGGCTACACTCAGTTAAAAGGCTAAGAATAAATTGGAAAAAGGAACACAAAAATAAGCACCAACTTTCTCTCAGGCTGATGTTTACAATTTGATACAATTTCGAGAATGGAGTGCTGTGGTTGATTTAGCACAAGTGATGAATCTATCACAGCCAACAACACAAGCTATATGAATGATGAACATACGCTTATAATTGGCGCTTCCAGACTACAAAGGACAACCTTGCAGTATTAGATTAAATTTAATGACCAGCAAAATTTAAATTGTTTTCAGATGATTAACAGAACAACCAAGCAAAGTGCATCTGCAAAAACAAATTAACACAATTATCAAGATAACACAATTATCAAACAGTATTCTTTAAGTTGTTGCATGGCACTATATTCTTGTCCCAAGAATAAAGCACTTTGCAGTATAAGCTAATTATCTCATATGTCAGACGGCACGCTGGCTATTCGACATCTATGGCAACAGTGGTGACTGTTCACCTACATCTTTGCAATAAGCAGCCCATTTTCATGAACAGATGGTATTTGTACAGGAAAGACATGTGTCAAGACCAAGCATAAGGCAGGCAAAGATTGCGAATGTATTTGACGATTCTCAAGAGTCTTCAACTCCTAGCCAAAGGCATAACGATGATGACCTTGAAACTTCCCATGCAGAAAATAATGCTAAAAGAGTGTATTAAATATGGATGATTTGCATGCATGGTCTCTCCCAAGATATATGTGAGGTGATGAGATGACAATGAAGTCCATTTCCCTCTTGTGAGCTAATGTTCAAAACTGCTGCATCTCATTGTCTAGCAGCCTGGAGAAAATAAGAGAACATAGTTATGTATTTCTCACACCATGAATTATTCAAGCAATTTAGTCATCTCAATGGGGAAGCGCTGAATAAAAGACTGTAGGTCTTGATATCTATCTGAACAGAACAATATCAAGCAAAGTATGAAATGTATAAGGTTGCAATTTTAAGGAAATAAAAGAAAATGGCTTGAGTCTCAGGCATCCTTCAAGTTCTGTAAGGGCCATTCTTGAGCTGACTGTTGATAACCAAAACCTGTTAACAATCTAAAACCTACTGGGGATGATTCAGAGGTCACTTCTTTTCACAACAATCCGATCAGCTCCTCATAAACATCTTAATATTTGGAGGACCTCAATCCCAGGGAGCTGTGGCAAACAATCACATCTGCATCCAAGGACTAAGTGACCCTAAGAGAAAGTCCACCTCAATCAGAAGGAAATCATAATAGTTTTCAGCAGAGGTATTTTTTCATTGATGTTTACAAGGGATGTCCACAGTAAAGAACCAAGCTGTGTTTTATGGACAATAGTCACAAAATCAGTGAAATATCGCATGCAAGGATTTTGTGTTTGGTTTTCTTGAAGAAAACAGCAAATGTGCAAGCTCAGAGTTTAAATATGAGGAGGTAAGATTTTGCTTATACTGTCGACAAGTGAATGAGAAAACACAGATTTCTAATGGTTCGAAACTCTCAGATAATAGACTGCAATTAATCTTTAAATACACGCAAAATGCATTTGCCTCATTGCTACCAATCAGTTGCCTCTTGCATCAACCTGCTGTTCTTATTAGTCTTCAGCATCAGCAGTGACATCATTGCACTTTCTAAAATTCTATGGGAAAACTACCATCAGTATTTCCCAGATCGCAAAGTTATGAAGCTCCACAATTCACAAGACAATGGTAATCATGTCTTACAAGGCACCTGGGACACATTCTAAAAACAGAACCATCATTTAGTATCCTAATTGTTTGCTCAATTCATCCTGTAAAAGATTTATACTTGAAACATAGAACAACTGCAAATGTCTGTGCCATATGGTGAACATTATGAGTAATTAAGTATACCAGCAGGCAAAGTTCATGTACAAGCACGGAAGTGTTGATACATCTTCCAATTTCAAATGGGAATAAGGCATTTACTGCAAACAGACTGCTTAAGAAAAATAAATTCAAGGTCATGAATTAAGTATAAAGCTGTACTGTTTATGTGTGTAAATGGGATGACATAAACAAATCTGTGGGGATTATAGAACATGCATTTTGAGAACAAGATTTCTTTATGACACCAGTTTGAATGTCTGAGAAAGTGAAATTCCAAAATACTATTATTCTAGGCACAAATAGTTCAAGTCCTAGATTCTGTCATTTAAAATTTGATTGGTAATGTGATAATCAAGTTCTTGGAAAAGCACCAAGAAAATTGCATTTTCCAGCAAAAAAACACATAATGGCAGCCTTGAGATTATTTTGTTTCTGATGAAACACATTGCTGAAATTCGTGAACTGTTAGAAAAAGTTACCTTGGCCTGTCTAATCCCACTTGGCTTTAACTCAATGCTTGTGTTATCCACTGAGGGACAAATTCAATTTAGCAGAAAATCATTGCCAAAAACACAAGAGAGTCAGTTAACCTTGTCAATCAAAATTGACATGAGCTGCAAGAAATCCACATTTAATTTGACACAACATCAAGCAATGCTTTTGTCTCAACTAAATATGAATATAAATCCACCAATCCCCCACACTCAGCATGGAACCATGCTTGAAGGGAACATTAATTCAGAGATAAACTATCACTGCAACAATGATTCTCCAGCTCGTACAGCCCTGGAGCAGTGGAGAGCACATCATCACTGTACAGCTCAGAGTCAACTGCCAAAAGCAATAAAAGGGTAAATTTTCTGCTCGGTTACACATCTGAGGAAAACACAACTGGAGACTGGTGAAGTTGAAATATTGGCTGAGATTACCAACACTCTTTCTGTGTTCATATGGCAGCATTGACTGAGGCTGGTAAAAGCAGGAAACATTCTGAGCAGTACTTAATTAGGTCGGAACTAAAATCTCAGTTTCTTAACTTTGCTGTAATTTTCTGAGATAACTGAAAGGTCTTTCAGCAGTGGAGCAGTCAACATACTGCATGTGGTGGGAAGCATTTTATTCAGTTGTGCATCATGAATACTTATTAATTGGTAAGCATGCCAGAACAAGTCCTACCTTCAAGATTATCTCAATAGTACATGGAAATCTCACAACTTCTGTTTCCTGAAAGTTTAATGTGGTGAACATTATGCAAAATTGTTCAGTCTTTAGAGCTAGGATGATAATTTGTCTTTGTCTAATTGAACAGCACAGTAAGTTACCAGGACAAGATAGCAGAAAGGATGAGGTGGAGTTGGAGACTGCTCAAGTCATCAAATGGTGCCACAAGTAGAGTAGTAAGAGGATGTGACTTGTGCTTGATTCCTCACGCAGCAACACAGTTGGGCACAGTAACCCTCGGTACGCAAGCACCAAGTGTCACTACTTCCTGACCTTTGATCTGATCCCGGTGTTTCAGTGTCACCTGTACTTTGTGGAAGAGTTTTTAAAGAAAAATATCTTTGGCAACATGTCCATTAAGATGTGGTCAACATGTAGCATCTTTGAGACCCTGTGGGAAAAGGAGAGGCCTGATCCTGCCAGGTGATTCCCTAAGCAGCCTGTCAAACCCATTTGGTAGACTGCCTCATCACTAAAACTAGCCAGTAAGCACCAAAATGTAGCTTGGCTCATGGTGAGAAGGGCACTGCTAGTCAAATCCTTCAGACACACATGGTCTCTTATTGCCACCATGTGCTGCCTCAAAGCAGCTGTAGTGATTAGATTAGATTAGATTAGATTACAGTGTGGAAACAGGCCCTTCGGCCCAACAAGTCCACACCGACCCGCCGAAGCGCAACCCACCCAGACCAATTCCCCTACATTTACCTCTTCACCTAAAACTACGGGCAATTTAGCATGGCCAATTCACCTGACCTGCTCATCTTTGGACTGTGGGAGGAAACCGGAAAAGACTCTCACACATTTCCTTCTGGAATGTGCTTGGAACATGCAAAACAAGGGCTGGAGAGAGATGCAATGGTTTTTGTTGAGGTTCATCCTGAGCAGTTCCATGACACAGGACTTAGTACTCTATGGGCTGTTTCCTAGGACGCATACCAAGACACACCAAGACTGTACCAGAGGACCATCAACTCGGTGAAAGACACTCTTCGGTCTGCCTGAAATTTGTTGGTCTTCCAGAGCAAAGGGCTGACATTGAATGTTGCAGGCTGGTATATTCCAAGGCTGAGGACTACATGCTGCTGGGCGTGCTAAAGCTGTCACCAAGGCGCAGAGGAGTAAGGTCTTTCTGCAATGAGGGTCCAATCAGTTATCAGACCCACTCGGTGCCTCAAATTTATGTAAACAGTGTCTTATCTAAGTAATAAATGCCTTGGGACTTTTTCTTTTGGAACAGCAATGAATGCTAAATTTCATTGTTTGTTTGGTCTTAATGTTTGGACTTTATAGAAATGCTTCAGAAACTGTGCAGGTTTGTAAAGATTTGTTTTGAATAAAGTATCTTTTTGCAAATAAAAAAATGTCTAAGGGAGCCAGGCTCCAGTTTTCGTCTATCTTTGCAGTAGCCTCATCCTGTCAGGCCAAGGAAGTTAACTGCAACATTCATGGCAGGTCACTAGATAAGTCCTCTGCTCCTGCCAAAAACTGGTGGAAACCCCACAAGGATAGCATCTTTGCACTGATGCTCAAATCAATGAAGTTATAATAAACCATCTCTGCTTCTTGCCCACATGGTTATGGCCACATTTGGATGTGCAGCACATCGTACCTTACGCTCATTTACCTTCGCCAGTCTGTTCAGCAAATCTTTTATGAAGAAAACAACAGATTTTGTATGATCAGCCATGTCACATGGCCTTGAAAGTATAAATCATGCCACACAAATTGACAAACAATAAATTCTGACCTTGAACACATCACCACATTGGTGCATACATGGCAGAGATGTGCTTCAATCTTTTTCATTCAGTAATAACTGCCAAACATGTAGTATGACAGTTCAATGAGCCATCCAAAAGAGGACACCACAGCCTATGCACATACTGCATGCCTTAGTCAAATGAAAAAAAATCTTATGTCTATATACATGTGTATACCTTATGTGTATATAACACCTTCTAAACCTACAAGAGCAGCAGACATGGGAACACCTGCAAGTTCTCTCGAAGCCCTTCTGGCTAAAGATTGCTGCAATTGCTTCAGCTTTATGTTTTGTACTGATTTCTGGGCTCCTCCATCATTGAGGATGGAGATGTTTGCAGAGCCTTCTCCTCCAATAAGTTGTTGGTTGTCCACCATCATTCACAACTGGATGTGGTATGACTGCAGAGTTTAGATCTGATCTGATTAGATTAGATTACATTATAGTGTGGAAACAGGCCCTTCGGCCCAACAAGTCCACACCGACCCGCCGAAGCGCAACCCACCCATACCCCTACATTTACCCCTTACCTAACACTACGGGCAATTTAGCATGGCCAATTCACCTGACCTGCACATCTTTGGACTGTAGGAGGAAACCGGAGCACCCGGAGGAAACCCACGCAGACACGGGGAGAACGTGCAAACTCCACACAGTCAGTCGCCTGAGGCGAGAAATGAACCCGGGTCTCAGGCGCTGTGAGGCAGCAGTGCCTCGTGCCGCCCATAATCTGGTGATCTTGTGAATATGGAATTGCTTAGCTCTGACCATCACTTGCTGCTTCTGCTGTTTGGCACCCAAATAGTCCTGTTTTTGTCACCTCACCTTGGGGTGAGGTGTCAAGTTGTGTATGCCTGGTGTAACTCCTAACCTGCCCTCCTGCACTCTTCATTGAACCATTGTGGCTTGCACCCAGGTACATTTTGGATTCATGAACTGAGCAGCTAGGTTATGCAAGTGATTTTTGTTTCCCAGACAGTATGCTTAAATTTAGGGCAAATCTGTAACCTCATTGATTGACCTTTATCATAATACAGTTATGCTTTTATTTTGCGACTTGAAAATCTAAAATGTTTTTCACTTCTGGTTTGAATGTGAATATTTTGACTAGATTCGTCACCTACCTTCTTGCTGACATCATTGCTTGATGTCCTTGACATCGCCTCGCCATGGCTCCAGATTTAATATCACATCAGGAAAGGGGAAAGTCCTGTCGCAAGAATCACTAAAACTTTGAGGGCAGCTTTTTTTATGATCAGTGGCCGGTGTCCTTATTTCACCACTAAACTCAAAATTCAGGTTAAAGTTGCTTTGATTGCTTTTGTAACTTAGAATGAGTTACAATATAGTGGTGACCTCACATCGGAATGAGTTATTGTTCCAAGATAATTTTCCTTTAAACCAAGATACCGTTGTACAGAAATCTGCCACTTCATTTGTCTATTTAAAAATAATTGGCTGTTTGATGTGTTAGTTAGAAAGTTTCCTAATACATGGAATTGATTTTTTGGTCAGCACTTAATGCTTGTAATCATTCACAGATCTTTGGTTCTTTAACAGTATTAAACATAAACTTTCAATATTGATTTACTTAGTGATGAGAAAATGGTTACAGGACCATTTGGCTGCTCTGAATTTAATGACAATTATAACTATGCTGCATTCAATTATTTAACAACAAGAGCAGAAGCCATCAATTAGTTCAATACAGTCAGAAGTTTACTTCAAATGCTTTAGTAAATACAAAATCCGATGAACAGATCTTCATGAAGTAGGGCTTTCAGATTATTATTCAACATACATAGAAGAATAGGACAATTTCAGTTACACTAAATTTAATTCTCCTAACTATGATCCTGTGCTTCCTTTTTGGAGAAAGTGAGGACTGCAGTTGCTGGAGATCAGTGTTGAGAGTGTAGTGCTGGAAAAGCACAGCAGGTCAGGCAGCATCTGAGGAACAGGAGAATCAACGTTTCAGGCATAAGTCAATTTCACATTCCTGATGAAGGGCTTATGCCCAAAACGTCAATTCTCCTGCTCCTCAGATGCTGCTTGACCTGCTGTGCTTTTCTAGCTCTGGGCGTCCTTTTGGCAACTTTCACATTATGCAGACCAGTGCATTTTCAATGCGCTTTTCCTGTGGCATACATGTGCAAAATGTTTAGTGCTTGCCACGTGTTTGAGAAGATTCTGAAATTGAGATGGCCTTCAGGGTTTGAGGAGAATTTTAAGTGTCCCAGAAGGTTTGACCACATTGATAGAAGGAGAACCTGGTCCTGCATGTTTAATTACATATGCCAAGCCATTGGAAGGAAATGATGTAGGGGTGGGGGGGTGCTTGTCCAATGTACTTCAATCTTGAGATACAACACAATCACCACAACATCCTATGAAACATTAGGCTTGTCTCACAATAAGCAATGATTTGAATGATTCCCAACACAGTGATAACAATGATTTTTAAAATCTAGCCAACAGTTTGTTTTATTCAACCTCCCCAAGCATTTTCAAAGGCTCAGTCAAGTGCTGCCTTAATGCCAAGAACCATTACTGATTTTGATTTTCCAAAACTCCCTACTTTCCAGTAACTTGGAATTTGGAAATGAATATATTGGTATTCCAGACAGTTGGGAGAGAGAGTTGTAAAAATGAGAGAATGTAAAAACAAGATAATGTAAACTAATTATTCTGATATCAATTGTTAGGAAACTTCAGGAATCTATTGGTAATTCTCTTGTAAGTTATAATATACAACCAGATGAAGTTGACATTGTGTTACATGTGAGAACTGTTGGTTGATATCTTGAATCCTGTGAAGATGTAACAAATATGGTAGAAAAAAAAGGAGCCAGTAAATCTAAGCATTCTGGGATTTCCAAATGATTTTTGATAAGCTTCCACAAAATGGTTAATAGACGTGATAAGAGGATTATTGAATTGAGGACTGTAGATGAACATGGATGAATGATTAGGTTATGAGCCATAAGTTGAGTATAGTGATAAACAGGACATTTTCTAACTGGCCAACTGTGACAATTATTGGAGTTCAGTGCACGGCCTCAGCTGCTTTAATATCTATTTAATACCTTGCTAAATGCATTGAAATAATGCTTATATTTTGCTGATGATAGAAAGCTCGGTAGACATTTTCTTTCAATCATTTCTGGGCAATCATGGCTAGACCAGAATGTATTCTCCATCTCAGTTGCCTTTTGGAATGTGATGGTGAGCTGCCTTGAGCCATTAAAGGTTCTTGTGATGTGAATATAGCTCCAAGTCAGGATGCTGAGTAGCACGGAGGGGTACTTGCATGTGGGAGTGCTGCCATACACCTACTGTTCTTTTTCTTCTAGGTAGCAGATGTTGTGGATTTGATAGGCACAGTTAGAGGAGACTATGTGAATTTCTGCAGTCCATCTTGTAGATGGTGCATATTACTGCCATTGTGCATTTGAAATGGAGATAGTGAAGTTTACTGGTGTTAGATGGGGAAATTAAGCATGTAAATTGGTAATTGATGGGTCATTTAGTGGTGGACAATAAAGAAAAGAAGTATCATGGATCATTTGGTGGTACATAAAAATTTAGTGGTGCATAAAAGCATCTCTGATGAGATAAAATAAATAAATAGATAAATAAATAAATGTTGGTTAAGTGGGCTGTTGTGGTTTAGTGGTAATGTCCATAGCTATAGGTCAGGAATCCTGGGTTCAGGTCCCAGCTACACAAGAGGTGTACCAGCCAACATCTGAACCTGCTGATTTTTAAAAATATATGCTACAGTTTGGACTTCAGGTGGTAACTATTTCTAATAACACTATGGTTTATCCACCAACACTATCGGTGCTTTTAAAGAGAAGTAGGCACCGCACAGCATGGAATGCCTTATTCCCCCCTCCAACTCCATTTTGATGTAGTCCCCTGCCTCTGTTCTTACCTTTCTCTCAAATTTGGTGTCATTGCACTGCCTTGGATGGGCTTTGCATGTAAATTCAAAATTGATTCAGAAACATGGATGATTTGGTGGTGTGAGAAAAAAAATCAGTGGTGCACAAACTCACTTCTAGATTAAAAAGAAACGAAGAGAAAAAAAGAACTGGTCAGGTGGGCTATTGTGGCAGAGTGCTAATATCCCTACCTGGAGTCCTGCTCCAAAGGGTGTCATAACATCTCTGAACAGGTTGATAAAATATCAAAATAGATAATTAAAAATGTATGCTTGGTTAGAAGGAACAGTCTTGTAGTGTAGTGATAGCTTCCCTGTCTCTGAGCCAGGAGATGTGAGTTCATATCCCACCTACTCCAGAGCTATGTCACAACACATCTGAACAGGGTGATTAAAAATATCTAATTGCTGGTTAAACAGTATCCCCTCATCATGAACTACAGTCTCAGCAGGATCCACCTGCCTATCGGAGTAGGATTCACTTCTACCTTCAGCCTTGGCAGTGGGACTTCAGCCTTTGAAAAGAAAAGCAGTCCATAGGCAGATACAGCAATCCAATTTTGCACCGTGCTCAACGTAAGACTAGGCGATTTATTTTTAATAACGACGATGGAGAGATTATGTTGGCCAAGATATTTTCATGCTTTCATTTTTAAAGTGTGATGGAATGTGATGTTCATGACCAGGTTGATAGGATCTCAGTTTAATGGTTCATTTGAAAGTTGACACCTTCAATAATGCAGTTTTGTACTAAAGTGTCAGCCTAGGTTATATTCAACGAGGTAAAAACAATGACTGCAGATGCTGGAAACCAGATTCTGGATCAGTGGTGCTGGAAGAGCACAGCAATTCAGGCAGCATCCGACAAGCAGCAAAATCGACGTTTCGGGCAAAAGCCCTTCATCAGGAATAAAGGCAGAGAGCCTGAAGCGTGGAGAGATAAGCTAGAGAAGGGTGGGGGTGGGGAGAAAGTAGCATAGAGTACAATAGGTGAGTGGGGGAGGAGATGAAGGTGATAGGTCAGGGAGGAGAGGGTGGAGTGGATAGGTGGAAAAGGAGCTAGGCAGGTCGGACAAGTCTGGACAAGTCAAGGGGACAGTGCTGAGCTGGAAGTTTGAAACTAGGATGAGGTGAGGGTAGGGGAAATTAGGAAGCTGTTGAAGTCCACATTGATGTCCTGGGGTTGAAGTGTTCCAAGGCGGAAGATGAGGCGTTCTTCCTCCAGGCGTCTGGTGGTGAGGGAGCGGCGGTGAAGGAGGCCAAGGACCTCCATGTCCTCGGCAGAGTGGGAGGGGGAGTTGAAATGTTGGGCCACGGGGTGGTTTGGTTGATTGGTGCGGGTGTCTCGGAGATGTTCCCTAAAGCGCTCTACTAGGAGCCCAGAGCCCGGGTTATATGCTCAGCCTCTGCAATGTTCCAGTGAAATTCATCATTAGCTTGAGGAGCAGGTATCATCTTTTGATTAGGCATTTTACAGCCTTCCAGAATCAACGTATGATTTCAAAAATTTCAGAACATAACTTCTTCACCCATCTTTTTCCTTCTGCTTTGAAGACTTTGCTGTGATTCTTGGTTTCCTCTGGACTTTGTTTTTGAGTGACAGCAATATTCATCATTATCCCATTCACATCAGATCTAGATACATTCTTTTCGTCCTTCACTCCTTTCAGCCCTGCACAACCAGTTTGTCACTGCATCTCCCTCTTCCTCCGCTCAACTGCATTGAAAACCATCAGCACAGGTTGGTAAAGAAGTAACTTAAGGTCATCATCAACAGAACAAAGGGAGAGGTCATATACACTTCAACTTTTACCAGAATCAGCAGTATTCATAAAATCTATCAAAGGGAAAGTTAAAAACTTGAAACAGATAAGGAAAAACAGTCCAGAGAGAGGACGGTGGAAAGCTCTTTTAGCCAGCCTGCACAGATAAACTGGGTGGAATTCTTTCCTTCTGTGTGGTAAAATTCTCATCTTTTATTTCTTTTTCATTTCCCACAGCCTGATCAATACTGCCTTCTGGCAATGATAAGCCAAAACCTAAACCCTAACAAACAGAGTTTGATGAATTGCGATGTTATGAAATCCAAGATCTTTCCATCTATGAAAGTTGATGAAGACATAACAAATAGCCCCTTTCAGATAGATCGCTTTCATATGCTGCATCTATTGGCATTAACCCAGCAACTTCCTATGCTCCAGTGAAAAAAGTCCCAGCCTTTCCAGTCTATTTTTATCTCTCAAACCTTCTATTCCCGGCAACATCCTGGTAAATTTTTTTTTGAACCCTCTCCGGTTTAATAATGTTTTTTCTATAACAGGGCCACCAGAACTGCACACGGTCCTCCAGAAGAGGCCTCACCAACATCCTGTATAACTGCAACATGGCATTCCAAGTCCTTTACTGAAAGGTCTGAGCAATGAAGGAAAGTGTGCTAAAAGCCTTCTTAACCACCTCCTACTGAAGTCTATTTGTATGTTTCAATGCTTGACAGCTGATATGGTTTGGAGGAGTGGGGAATGATGGGTGAAAAGCAAATAAATGTATATGTTTTGGCCTTGTGAAATGACCATAAAAGTTTGTATCAAATTGACTGCCAGCAATAGGCTGACTACCAATTATTCAGGCACGTCTCGAAGACTCTCTGCAAAGCCCACCTGCCACATTCGCAGTTGTTCTTTGGTGGCCTGTAACTCCCATTTTAATGAAAGATTTTTAAAAAGATTGGAAAGAGGCCACCCCTACTTTGAAATTCGCGCATTCTTACTTAATTTTCATTGAAGCCCCTGTTCTTGTAAATCTCCAAGAAACCACAGTTCTTCATTGACTCTCTCTCCATGACATTTAAGAGGGCATCCCATGAAAATTCGAAACAGTGACTACTTTGACCCTGGGTTTGGAAACTGTTTTGACTTACATTTCTCCTACTACCACTACCAACTCACCACCATCCACTGCGCGCCACCCAAAGGAAATTACAGCCCACTGCTACAGTACCCAAAGCAGCCTGATTATGGACAGGAAACGCACAGTGCTAAATGAGCAATGACCTACTCCTTCCTCTGTCACTGCAGGTCCCTTGATATTTCTTATTGATGCTCTGTGACTCACTTATTTTGACCTTTTTAAATCAGGTATTACATCCTCCTGGATTAAAAACAGTGTTGGCATTTGCAATGAATGAGAGGAACACAGTGTGCTGGGAGGCACCCTGTTGCTGTCAGGTTGATCGTCTATATCTATGATGACAGAGAAAGGAAGAAATGTTATAATATTAGTTATCAGGTACATCCATAAATGAAACTTTCATTGCAAGATATTACATGTACATGTCACTTATGACTCACTGAGAAAGGTTATCATTTCTAAAATCTGGATGCTGCTGTGTTGAGCATTTAGAGTTTGCCTTTTCCTCTTCTCTTCATGCTTTTATATTCAAGAATATCCAGATTTGACTAATCCAAAGAAATTATGGAGTCATAATTTCTTGGTATCCTTCGGTTTCAATATTTTCTATTAAATAAACACTGCACTAATTTGAGCATGTAACTGATGTGCTACTCTTTGCTCAGTGTAAGCTGAGATAACATTGTCTTTTGTAACTCAGTTATTTTGATGGTAATATAGAACAGATCTTCTTGTAATTATATTATAGGCATCATTGCATTATTTCCTTTTTTCTGAACCACAGCAAAAATAGGTTACTGGCATAACAGGCTTTAGAAACAATGAAAAATTAGTCTCCAAATCATGTTCTAAATAACAAATTTGAATTTTAAAGAAACAGCCTTGTAACAAATTAAATTATTATGTTTGAAAGAGCACAGAATCCTGTTGTTTTGTAATAATAAGTAGAAAGTGACTTATTATGTACTTGTTATATATTTCTGAAAAATGTGCAAGATAAATGGAAGAAGCAATGATTCAATCAAAAGAGTTGAAATGTGACTGTCAAATGTTCATTAATATGTATTATCTGAAAAGTGAACCCGATTCAAGCATTTGTTCTGAAACTTACAGAAAGGTTAATGACAGTCATGATTTTTAAAATGCAATGCTGCAGTTATTTAATACTAAGGCAGGAATGTGAGTAGACATAGAAATCCAAGTTTTGATGTCCAAGGTATACCATTCTGTCATTAACTTCTCCAAAATAATACCTCACCACCTGCCTCGCCATCAAAATGAATTAAATGCAAATTAAATGCAAAGAAATTACTATATTTGTAATAGATACAAGCTACTCTCCAGGGTAAGGAACAGATATTGCGTGTCCTTGTCAGGCAGGGAGGTAGTGATAAGGTAAGGGAACCGTGGTTTACAACAGAAATTGCATCTCTTGTTACGAAGAAGAATGAGGTGAATGTGTTGATGAGGCAAGATGGTACAGATGAGGCGATGGAGAGTTACAGATCAGCTAGGAAGGATTTAAAGAGAGTTAAGAAGAGCAAAGAGAGGACATGAGCATTCTTTAGCAAATAGAATAAGGGACAACCCTAAAGCTTTCTATAGGTATGTGAGGAATAAAATGATGATTAGGGTAGGAAAAGGGCCAATAAAAGACAGAAGTGGGAAGTTGAGTGTGGACCCTGTGGAGATCAGAGTGGAGCTAAACGAACATTTCTCATCGGTTTTCACTTAGGAAAAAGAGAATATTGTAGAGGAGAAGAATGAGGTACGAGGTATTAGACTAGAAAGGATTAAGGTTAATTACAAACAGGTGTTATCAATTCTAGAAGGAGTGAAAGTAGACAAGCCCGTGTGGGCGGCACGGTGGCACGGTGGTTAGCACTGCTGCCTCACAGCGCCAGAGACCCGGGTTCAATTCCCGCCTCAGGCGACTGACTGTGTGAGTTTGCATGTTCTCCCCGTGTCTGCGTGGGTTTCCTCCGGGTGCTCCGGTTTCCTCCCACAATCCAAAGATGTGCAAGTCAGGTGAATTGGCCATGCTAAATTGCCCGTAGTGTTAGGTAAGGGGTAAATGTAGGGGTATGGGTGGGTTACGCTTCGGTGGGTCGATGTGGACTTGTTGGGCCGAAGGGCCTGTTTCCACACTGTAATGTAATCTAATCTAATCTAAAAAAGTCCCCTGGGCCGGATGGGATTTATCCGAGGATTCTCTGGGAAGCTAGGGAGGAGATAGCAGAGCCTATGGCTTTGATATTTGAGTCGTCATTGTTTATAGGTTTGGTAGAGGACTGGAGGATTGCAAATGTTGTGCCCTTGTTCAAGAAGGGCAGTAGAGATGACCCAGGTAATTATAGACAAGTGAGCCTTACTTCTGTTTTAGGAAAGGTTTTGGAAAGGATCATAAGAGATAAGATTTATAATCATCTAGCAAGCAATCATCTATTTGATTTCAGATAGTCAACATGGTTTTGTCAAGGGCAGGTGTTGTCTCACAAACCTCACTGAGTTTTTTTAAAAGGTTACCAAGCATGTGGATGAGGGTAGGGCAGTTGATGTGGTGTACATGGACTTCAGTAAAGCCTTTGATGAGGTTCTACGTGGTAGGCTGTTAGAGAAACTGCAGAGGCATGGGATTGAGGGTGATTTAGCAGTTTGGATTAGAAACTAGCTTTCTGAATGAAGGTAGCGCATGTTGGTTGATGAAAAATATTCAGTCTGGGGTCCGGTTACTCATGGTATGCCACAAGGATCGGTTTTGAAACACTCCTGTTTGTCATTTTTATAAATGACTTAGACGCAGGCATAGCTGGATGGATTAGTAAATTTGCAGACAACACTAAAGTCAGTGGAGCAGTGGACAGTGTGGAAGAGGTTGCAGGGGGACTTGGATAAACTGCAGATTTGGGCTGAGAGGTGGGAAATGGAGTTCAATGCAGCTAAATGTGAGGTGATACACTTTGGGAAGAATAAAAGGAAAGCAGAGTACTGGATCAGCGGAAAGATTCTTGGTAGTGTGGATGTGCAGAGGGATCTTGGAGTCCATGTACATAGATCCCTAATAGTTGCCACCCAGGTTGATAGTGCTGTTAAGAAGGCATACAGTGTGTTAGGTTTCAGTCATAGAAGGATTGAGTTCCGGAACTGCAATATCATGCTGCAGCTATATAAATGCTGGTGCAGCCACACTTGGAATTTTGTGTACAGCTCTAGTCCCCATATTTCGGGAAGGATGTGGAAGCATTGGAAAAGGTGAAGAGGAGATTTACCAGGATGATGCCTGATCTGGAGGGAAGGTCTTATGAGGAAAGGCTGAGAGACTTGAACCTATTCTCATTGGCAAGAAGAAGGCTAAGAGGGGATTTGATAGAGACATACAAGATGATCAGAGGATCAGATAGGGTAGACAGTGAAAGTCTTTTTCCTAGGATGCTTACTTCAGCGTGTATGAGGGGGCATAACTACAAATTGAGGGGTGATAGATTTAAGACAGATGACAGAGGCAGGTTCTTTACGCAGAGAGTGGTAAGGGTGTGGAATGTCCTATCTGCTAATGTAGTCAACTCAGCCACATTAGGGAGATTTAAACAATCCATAGATAAACACGTGGATGATTTTGGGATCGTGTAGGGGGATGAGCAGAGAATAGTTCACAGGTCGGCGCAACATCGAGGGCCGAAGGGCCTATTCTACGCTGTATTGTTCTATGTTCTATGTATCGAGAGTTTTGCTCATTTCAGCCTCAATACTCCTCCAATGTAGGTGATATGTGTTAATTACCATTACAGAAAATTTTGTCATCGTTTTGCTTTCGATGCTTTTAAAATAGCACAGTTATTAAATGTCCTAATTTGCAATGATCAATAGCATTCAATGATGTCAAAGTGTGGGTTACAGATATAAACTAGATAGCAACTATTTCGGACCTGAAAGTCAGAGTGGTCACCAGGTGTCTCCAGCTTGTCATTTGATCCTTGGGATCACTGATCCTTCTTGACCACATTGTGTAGCATCAGGAATCAATCCCACCAATGGTTTAATGGACAGTCAATGTATTGTGGCCTGGAAAGATTGACCCTCCTAGCAAAAGGTGCGAACACCTTCTAAAGTCAAATAGCCTGCACATGGTGCAGGAGCTGCTTAGTTTATACATGAACCATGAAACCATGTTGTGCTCAGGATGTACAGGGTCTATACCTTCACTTTGCTCATACAGCTGATGATCAAAAACAAATAACATATTTTCAAAATGTGAGAAGGTACTTACAATGGACATTGACCTACGCCACCAATGTGCCCATGAAAGGTATTTTTCTTTCCTCTTCCACTACATCTCAGAGCAGTCTTGGTGTCTTCAGCAGAGGGAGAGGAAGCCTGCCCTGAAATGGAGCCTGTTGGCCTTGGAAGTTTGGTGAGGCAGCCCCATCTGTGTTTGCGGCTAAAGAGCCCAGACATGCTGCGTGTGTCCTGTTAAGAGGCCTGCTCACTGTCCTCAGCTTAAACTGCCACAGGGCAGAATGAATGTGGAGGGCTTGGCATTTCTGAGGTGTCCTGAGAGGAGTCTTCTGGGTCTGTGTGTGTGGTTTCTTCTTCTGCTGGGTACCCACTATCACTGCCCTGTCTCCTTCTGGGGAAAGGGCACCAAGGGTGAGGTCAAGATCCCTCATTGCCCTGTCACCTTGACAATGGCTGGAGTGATGGAGTGCAAGTCCATTTATCAGGCAGACACTGAGTGTGTGGATTTGACTCTCCATGGCAGCTGCCAACCTGTCCACAGAGGCATCTAGATACTCGCAAACCAGAGATAGCATGGTGTAAACAGTGTTGATGGAATTCTGCAGCCTTTGAGATGTTTTCTCCAGAGGCTCAGACAAATTCACCTACTGCTCCTTTGTCAGCGTTCTTATTTTATTGAAGATTGGAATTGTCGACATTGCTTAGTGTCAAATGGATACCTGATTTCTGGCCAACCTCTGTGTGTCAGTGACGTGGGACCTTCCCTCATCAAACAGTTGTGGAATTGTGGAGACGTGGGAGTGATATACACACCAGGATGTGCTTCTGACTCAAATCTAGAAAAAGTACTCACTAAGGTCTTAGTAGCTGAGCTGCTGGAGGGTGCAGGAGCCAGTGAATCCTCTGAGGCATCTGTGTCCTCTTCCTCAGATGTACAGGAGGCTGGGTTTTGCAGAGCCAACCTCTTGACTGCCAAGACCATGTAAATGCTACTCATACCTGCAGGAAATAAAAGGGAGACTATGTCGTGAGAAAGAGGTCAAAGCTTGGGCATATCAAGAACACATTCAAAGCGGAGGTGGTTGAAAAAGCAACACAGCAATGGATAATGATTCTTATTCAGCTGCCGGAACATCGAGGCTTCAGCATTTTCAGAAGTAACACGTATTTATTTGGTGACCTCACTTCCTCAGCCTCCGACTGCTCTTATCCCTCACTGACCTTCTCTTTGAATTCCTCCTGTTTCTGCTCCTCCACTGCCTCAGTATTCACCGACTTGTTTGTTACCTTAGCGTTCTCCAGGCCCTTCACATCTATGACATCTGAATACCCCAGAGCAACCTTGACCTCCTTCTCCTCCACTATCCCACCTCATGTAACTCTACTACCTCGACGTCCCACTCATTGTTTCATTCTACTGTCCTCCTTCTCCAACACCACTCCTATCGACTCAATGACGAAGAGCTCTTCCTCTGGCTCCTGAGTTGGCACCTCAACCTCGTCCATTGTTGATGTGACCTCCTTCTCTACCACTTCGACCATCATCTACCACTGTGATCTCCTCCTTTACCACTACCTTAACCTCCTCCTCCTTCACCTTCTGCTCCTCGGTCTCCACTTATCCCTTCACTCCCTGAGCTAAGCATCCTCTGCTATTTCTCTTCCCCAGCTGCTGACTGTGCCACCTTTGCTGCCTCCTCTGAGGCAGGATGATCACCAGGATAAAGTAGGGGACACTTTGTAGAGTAGAGGGCATTGAGGGTCTACCTCCAACAGGGTAATTTACTGATGCTCAATGTAAGAAACTGGATAAGGATATTGTAGTAGTTAACAATCCAACAGACATTTATTACAAATATTATCAACCAATACTGAACTCCTCAGCACATAAGATTCTAACCTAGCATTGAGTTATTCCACCACTATAGTGGAAAATATTTTCAGTAGTGAGATGTTTCAAGTAATCTGAGGAAAGATGAAGTATTTGATCTTTATATATTCAATGCACATGCTGTATCCTCCTTTCTCCAGAGGTAAAAACTTATCCCAAACATGATTGCAAATAGGGGCATGTTGTCAATTCAGTAATTATACAGGTAAAGCAGGGTTTACAAGACTAACATTTTAATCATTAATATCATGCTTTGGAGGTTTGACAATTCATCCTGGTTTGGTGATCACATATCCATCGGGACAGGTACACAGTGTTCTCTGTGCATTTGTGGGACAACTTTGTTTTCTTGCAACTGATTGCTGTCATCCAATGCCACTTCACGATCATAACTGATGGAATATTCTTCCTTATTGTTTTTGTGCTGGATTGATGTGCCATACATTGATCTGAATGGACTTCTGAGCATTAATAATGTTAGAAATGTAACATCATGGTCAATAATAACTTTGTGCGATCTGCACTGGCTGCACATTCTAGCAACCTTTGCAGTATCCAAGTACTTTCATCTGAACTTCTATCTCATATTCTCTGCCCTGTCACAGTTTTGGGAGTATCCTCCCACAGTCCAAAGATATGCAGGCTAGCTGGATTGGCAATGTTGGAATGTGCAGGCTGGGTTGATTACCAATGGGATAGATAGACTGAATGGCCTGCTTCCACACGTCAACTTTTTTGTTGATTGAGTTATCTGCTCAATGTGTCAGATGTAATCATCCTGGTGCCTGGTTTATATTCTCATTTTAAAGCCATATCTTTACACACTGACAAATAAATGCTGCAAACATGGCAGAACATTTTTTAGTGCATTGTGAGATGTACTCTATAACCACTTATGATCTGTTTCATTGGTGAATTTCTTTCAAATAAATATATGTGAAACAATATGATGCTAAGTACTAGAACCAAGCTTTCCTGCTCTATTTTGGAATAGTTGGCTTGCATGGTTAATAAGGTTTTGAAAGAAAGGAAATAATCTTGACATCTTGACAAGAATCTTGCCAAAAGGAAGTCACCTAGACCTTGTGATGCATCCAATTCAAAAATCATGGCTTTTTTGACATTGTAGTATTGCAGTTAGCAAGATTTTATTTGAGAGAATCAAACAGATATTTGAGATTGTCTTACCACAGTAATGGATGGTCTTCTGAAACAAATCTTTCCCAAAAAGTTGGGAATATACAATGAGAGAAAATGGAATATTTTGAGGCAATGTTGCAGGCCCTCTATATCCTGCCAGTTCAGCATTTGATTGGCATCCGCAATCTTACCTGGACTAGGATGGACTCCATTGGTGGAGTAAATGGACCCAAACAAGTTTGTCTGGCTGACGTGACACTTTGTGTTATTAAATGGTGAGGCTGATTATTGTGTTGCTGCTGTCACTAGTGAATGCTGTGGTCATGTTTTGTCTTTGTCTTCCTGAAGGGCTTATGCCTGAAAGTTCGACTCTCCTGCTCCTCGGTTGCTGTCTGACCTGCTGTGCTTTTCCAGTGCCACCGTTTTCCACTCTGACTCTCCAGCATCTGCAGTCCTCACTTTCTCCTTTGTTTTACCCGTAACTGGGATAATGTCAGCTTTGCAAATGCAACCAGGCATTTTCTTAAATGTCCACATGCTACTGAAATGTTTTGACTAACTGATACTCCAAATGATAATTGTTGGAATCATCCACATGGCGTTCTAAATGAATATCTGTTGATATTCTTGTGCTGAATAGACAGATTAGTATACCTGCTTCACATCTGGATTGGAAAATAACCTTGCTCTGTAAAACTTTGGATTTAATTTTTCAACATGGATATTTTGTATGGACACAGTATAAGTGAAAATTTGAGGCCCCTTGGAAATTAGGGAAACTCTTACTTTGGCTTAATTCCATTTAAAAAAAAACACTTGATGGAGCTGCACCAATCTATGTAGTCATCTATCTTTCAAATGATACAATGCTACTTGATATCATTCAGTTCTGCTTGAAGGATTTCCTGAATACACACGCTGGACTTATATGGAGGATCAGTAAATGGGGTTGCATTAGCCTTTGGATGCAATACTGAATCACATTTGGAAAGTGCCTCGTGTCAGTCCAGTTCCTGAATGAATTGTGATGAAATAAATAAAATATCAATATTCATTATTGAGATCATGAATAGGTCTTTTTATTGGTCTTATGATGCATAGTATTGAATTTATATTAGTTTAAGATCAAGAGCTAACATTCATTTCAACACTTGCAAATATCTATTGAAATCATTATTTAAATAATTCCTGAAATTTTATGCACAACAAAGTATAATAAATGGCATAATAAACTTCCCCCTCAAATAAATTTTCATGAAGAGAATATATGCAATGACTGGTACAAAATGTTTTTTCCCCAGTTTGGAGGCTAACAGTATGTTTGATTCGATAAATTTACCTTGGCAGTTGGTGGGGATGGTGGTTGGGAAAGGGAATGGGTTTGTAAAGTTTGTAGAACCATTAACAAAGTTGAGGTTTCATAAGGTACATGTGCCTACACATTTACAATATCAGGAAAGCTGTCAAGGGAGGCATACACATTCACACCTTCACTACATGATCTGCACATTGCCTGTTGAACAACTTACACCATATCAGTTGGGACTGAGAAAAATCCATAGAACAATATTGCAAATATCCACTGATGTTGATGGAACTTAGTCAAATTTTCACATAATTCCTCATTTGCAGCACTGAAGGATATGAAATTATGCTAACCACAAATGTTTGAGAGCTGTGCTGGGACATTCATTGCAAATTACTGACAATGATGCATATTGATAACCACTTGGGATGTCAAATTACAGCTACGTGATTCTCTTCAGTGAAATTGACGTCAACTGATCGCTTAATAACTGCTGTTCAGTGAAAATAAGATTGAGATGCTTGATTAATCATATTTACGAGAGAATTAAAACTGTCAAATGAGAATGACATCAAAGGGCATCAAATAATGTAAAACATTTCTAGTAGGGTATTGCCAAATGACCTCTCTGGCCTGACAATTAATTATAACATAGTTGGTGTCTCTGTCTTTTAGGTTCTAATTGTATATGGTGATTTAAATTTTTTAGAAGTTAACTTATTTCAGTCTTTTTCTTCCGTCACACTGAATTAAAATTTCCTTCCACCTTTGTCCTGATTTGATACTGAATTCATTGTCTAACTTATTTTTCCTTCTCAGTCCTTGCACAGTTAACTTTGCCTGATTTGCCTAATTACTGCCTGTTTCCTGATAAAGAGCTTATGCCTGAAACATCAATTCTCTTGCTGGGGATGCTGCCTAGCCTGCTGTGCTTTTCCAGCACTACACCTCTTGACAGTTAATTTTGCGGTCTTTGAGTCTGGTTACTTCAGGAGATACATGATTGTTTGCCATGTTTACTCAGATCCCAAATACTGTCTCACACTTGCATCAACTTGTTGCACAGAAAATCTTTAAAAACTAAACATGCAAGAGCAAGTCTAACTGATGGCAGATAATAAGCAGAAACAAACAAAGAACTACGGGTGCTGGAAATCAGAAACAAAAACAGAAACTGCTGGAAGAACTCATCAGATGTGGTAGCATCTGTGGAGAGAAGGCAGATGTTTTGGGTCCAGTGCAGTAACCTATTAGGAGTGCTAATAGAATATTAGTCTTTATCACAAGTCCACGTGAATACAATAGTAGTGAAACCTTGCTTTGGTTGTTTAGATGTTTGGTTAGACTGCACCTGGAGTACCATGTACGGTTTTGGTTTCCTTTTTGCAGGATAAGTATTATTGCCATAAGGGGGTGCAACAAAAGTTCATTAGACTTGTTTCTGAGATGATGAGATGGTTATGTGATGAGTGGTTGGTCAAACTGGGTCTGTATTGTCTCAGGTTTAGAAACATAAGAGTGATCTCATTTAAACTTATAAAATACTTACAGGATTCACAGGGTAGATGCAGATAAGATATTTTCCCTGGTTGGGGATAGGTGGGGGAAGTGGACATAAAGAACCAGGGGACACAATTTAAAAATAAGAGGGTTCCATTTGGAACTGAGTGGAGGAGAAATTATTTTACTCAGACATGGTGAATCTTGGAAATTATTTACGCAGAGAGCTGCAGATGCTAAATCTTTGAGAATGTTTAAATCAGAGGTTGATTTATGTTTGAGTATCAATGGTGTAAATGTTTATGACGACATAGTGGTAAAAGGCATTGAAGTGTATAATCAGTCATAATTGTATTAAATGTGGAACAGATTTGATGGACTGAATGGCCTACTCTGATTCCCGTGAAAACTTGCTCACCAACATTCAGTTTATGTTTCTTCCAGGAACACTCAGCTCCAGACTTCATTATATCATTGGTCCAAGCATGAATCCCAGAGTTTGTTGACTCTGGAATCCAGGCACCATTTGCCCAAATGTGATATCAATGATTTGTAGTAAAACTGAGGTCAGTGACAAAAGGGAGATTAACTTTCCACAAAACAAAAGCAAAATAAAACTGATTCTGAAATCCAAACTGAAAATTCTGGAAAAGCTTAGCAAGTCCAGTCGCATTTGTGGAGAGAAAAATTGAGTTGACGTTTGATATCAACAGCCTGGAAATTACTATTGAGAAGAAACCGTACTGAACGAACTACATAAATATTGTGGCTACAAGTACAGGTCAGAGATGGAATTCTATAGTGAGTAACTTACTTCCTGCCTCCCCAAAACCTACCCACAGGACACAAGTTAGGAATGTGCTTCCCTGTTGCCTGAATGGGTAAAGCACAAACACCACTTGGAACACTCAGTTCCAACTAAGACGAAGAATTTCCATAAACTGCCATCGCATCCACCAACATAAACATTCAGTCCCTCCACCACCAAAGATCAGTGACAGCAGTGTGCAAAGGGAACCAGTAAGTTAATGTCAATGTCACTGGACCAGTTCTCCCATAACCCAGGCTAATGGTCAGAGGTCATAGGTTCAATTTAATTTCAATTGGTAAGTCTGGAATTGGAAGTTTGTCTCAGGAATGGTGTCGTGAAACTATCACTGAATGCTGCATTAATGCAGCTGGTTCACTCATTTCTTTTAGGGAAGAAAATCTGCTGTCTTCACCTGGTTTGATCGATATGTGACTCCACGTCCACAGCCTTGTGATTGACTCTTAAGTGCCTTCCAAAGTGGCCTACCGAGCCACTTATTTCAAGCGCAATTAGAGATGGATTAAAAATGCTGACCTTGTCAGTGATGCTTACATCTCATAAAGGAATAAAAAACAAATAATTTTTTTAGATTGACCACAGGATCTCACCAACGATCCTTCAACAGCACTTACCTAACATGTGATGTCGAAGGACAAAGGAGACCAATGCATAGGAAATACACCTCCAAGTATTCGTCCAAGCAACACACTATCCTGATATGGAATGATATTACATTCATTCACTGTCACTAGATCAAAATCCCGAATTATCTTCCTCAGGGCACTGAGGGATTATCTAAACCACACTTTAAAGTTTCAAGAAGGTGGATCACCATCACCAAATCAAAAACAACAAATGTTGGTCATTCCAGGGATATGCACAATTTTGAATGAATATAAAGCTTGATTCAAACCATGAGTAATTACTTAGTGACAAATTGTATTAACAACACAAGGGAAGAAGCTGCCACAATGGTACAGTAAAGTTATCTATGGAATAGTTGGGCTATAAAAAACAGGAATGTTCCAGATTTACTTTGCTTGAGGTGTGGGAATTTTGCCTCATATCTTCTTAGTTCCGATTTTCATTGCCCAAACAAACTATTCTTCTTGATTCTATACCATAGATATTTTTCAATATTTTGAAGATTTTTCTCCTCAGTCTTTATTGCTCAAGCAAAATTAGATTACTTGGAAAATTTTGTCAAAACTCTGCCTGTTCCAACCTGAAACCAGCCTGGTCATTTTACCCTAAATGCTCCCTTCACCACTCTGTCACCCTACCCATACCGCCACCTCACATGTTGTATTGTCACCATGTATCTGTATGATAGAATTGTAATTAATTCTACATAATATCTGTATAACTTGTTTTTACTTGTAGCTCAATTCTGCCCAGATGTACTCAATAACTTTAGAATCTCATAATATATGCTTCACATTGACCAGTTCCTTTCAGAGAATGATTAATGATCACGAGCAAATCTGTTTTCTTTAGGACCTCTGCCAATAGGATCCTTTTCATGTTATATAGAAGTCTGTTGCTATCTGTTTCTGTATGCATTGCTGACATTTCTTCGCACTAATAACTATCTACCATTTACTACTGCAACTGACTTGTGTTTCAAAGCATTCAACAATGTTTTAAAATACAGGGTTCTCAGAATAGAGCACTGAGAAACTTGATTTGTTACTTTTTCCCAGGCAGTACATTTTCCATCTATCACCACCCTCTGTGATTTGCTGACAAGCCAGTTCCAATTTAGACAATGGGGGGGCAATTTTCCAAGAACATGCAGGCATTGGAGAGCCTTACTCAACTTGCTTGGTGACAGTTATTTTGACTGAAGCTTGTACTCATTCATGAATCAATAAAATAGGCTACATCCTGATTGTCTAACTGCTTTCCTCAGTTTATTCCTTTAATAAATTCACCCAATCTTTGACCTTCCTTTTCCTGTTCTATATGGCAGAATTTTCCTATTTGCAGTTTGTATGTGTTGACAAGTGAGTTTCACAGCACCCGATCCACCATAGCTTGTCATGCAGTCTTCCTCTCTCCACCTCATTATTTATGTAACTGGGCTCTTGGATGTACTTCTGGGGATGTGGATAGCTCCAGAGACAGATGTTTTCACTACAGGTGACACCTTGTTTCTGTCACCGTGTGTAAAGTCAAGATGCACGTCAATTTTATTTCTGTAACCTAGTAATAACCCCTCACATTATGGCGTTCGTAGCATAATCTACAAAGGTGTGGCCGTGAAGAAAAGCAAGTAAGCTCTTGCTTAATAGACACAGATCTGGAAGTGTTGGTGAACTTGATGATGAAGACATAGACAGACTTATTGCTTGCAGACTGCAACACCAAACACAGTCAGCAAATATAGATTTCCACATGTTAGTGCTGTGGTCCTTAGTGAAGCAGGTTGTTCAGCAGTGCAGAAGGAAAGTTAATGCACTTCTGCACTCTGCATTGATAAGTGCCAACATATTCTCTCTGCTAGGCAAAAGAGAGGACTGCAAATGCTGGAAATCAGAGTCTAGATTAGAGTGGTGCTGGAAAAGCACAGCAGGTCAGGCATCATCCGAGGAGCAGGAAACTCGAAGCTTCGGGCAAAAGCCCTTCATCAGGAATGAAGGCAGGGAGCCTCCGGGGTGGAGAGATAAATGGGAGGGGGTTGGGGCTGGGGAGAAGGCAGGAAAGAGTAAAATGGGTGGATGAGGGTGGGGATGAAGGTGAAAGGTCAGAGAGGAGGGTGGAGTGGATAGGTGGGAAGGGAGATTGGCAGGTAGGACAGGTCATGAGGACAGTGCTGAGCTGGAAGGTTGGAAATGGGGTAAGGTGAGGGGGGGCGGAAATGAGGAAACCGGTGCACTCCACATTGATGCCCTGGGGTTGAAATGTTCCGAGGAGGAAGATGAGGTGAGGGGGCTCAGGACCTGCGGCAGTGGAGGGGGCTCAGGACCTGCATGTCCTTGGCAGAGTGGGAGGGGGAGTTGAAATGTTGGGCCACATGGCGGTGTGGTTGATTGGTGTGGATTTCCTGGACATGTTCCCTAAAGCGCTCTGCTAGGAGGTGTCCAGTCTCCCCAGCATAGAGGAGACCTCATCGGGAGCAACGGATACAATAAATGACATTGGTGGATGTGCAGGTAAAACTTTGATGGATGTGGAAGGTTCCTTTGGGCCTTGGATAGAGGTGAGGGCGCAGGTTTTGCAATTCCTGCAGTGGCAGGTGAAGGTGCGAGGAGGGGAAGGTGGTTTGTTGGTGGGGGGGGGTGGGGGTTGTGGGGGCGAGGTCCCAGCTCCCAGCCCTGCCAAGTTTTCAGTATTCCCCCTGACCTCCCCCTCACTGAGGACAAACAATCAGTCCTCAGCAAAGGACTCACCTTTATCCCCCTCCGCCCACGCATCAATGAATTTAATACACGCCGTGATGTCGAACACTTCTTCCGCAGCCTCCATGCTTACTTTTACAATCAAGACTCCTGCCCACCTTCCAAGGACCCCTTCGCCCGCCTCCAACACACTCCATTCACCTGGACACCCCGCGCTGGCCTATTACCCACCCTCGACCTCTTCATTTCCAACTGCCGCCGAGACAGTAACCGCCTCAACTTATCTACCCCCCTCCCCCACTCCAACCTCCCACCCTCACAACACGCTGCCCTCCACTCCCTCTGCTCCAATCCCAACCTCACCATTAAACCAGCATAAAGGGGGTGTACTGGTAGTTTGGCACACTGACCCCTACACTGCTGAAGCCAGATGCCAACTTGAAGAAATTTCTTCCTACCACCCCCTCGACCATGACCCCACCCCCCATCACCAAACCATCATCTCCCAGACCATACACAACCTCATCACGTCAGGAGATCTCCCACCCACAGCTTCCAACCTCATAGTTTGGGAACACTGCACTGCCCGATTCTACCTTCTTCCCAAGATCCACAAGCCTGACCACCCTGGCCGACCCATTGTCTCAGCATGCTCCTGCCCTACTGAACTCATTTCTACCTATTCAACACTGTCCTATCCCCCCCAAGTCCAGGAACTCCCCACATACGTTCAAGACACCACCCATGTTCTCCACCTCCTCCAAGACTTCCGTTTCCCCGGCAGCCAACGCCTCATCTTTACCATGGACATCCAATCCCTCTACACCTCCATCCGCCATGACCAGGGCCTCCAAGCCCTCAGTTTCTTCCTCTCCCGACATCCCCACCAGTACCCTTCCACTGACACTCTCATTCATTTGGCTGAACTGGTCCTCACCCTTAACAATTTCTCCTTCGAATCCTCCCACTTCCTCCAGACCAAAGGGGTAGCCATGGGCACCTGCATGGCCCCAGCTATGCCTGGCTCTTTGTTGGCTACGTAGAATAGTCCATCTTCCATAGTTACACCGGCACCACTCCCCACCTCTTCCTCTGTTACATTGATGACTGCATCAGCGCTACCTCGTCCCCCTGCGAGGGGGTTGAGCAGTTCATCAAATTCACCAACACATTCCACCCAGACCTTAAATTCACCTGGACTATCTCTGACACCTCCCTCCCCTTCCTGGACCTCCCCATCTCCATCAATGACGACTGACTTGACACTGACATTTTTTACAAACCCACCGACTCCCATAGCTACCTGGATTACACCTTCTCCCACCCGACCTCCTGCAAAAATGCCATCCCGTATTCCCAATTCCTCCACCTCCGCTGTATCTGCTCTCAGGAGGACCAGTTCCACCACAGAACACACCAGGTATCCTTCTTCTTTAAAGTTTGCAATTTCCCTTCTCATGTGGTTGAAGATGCCCTCCAACGCATCTCGTCCACGTCCCACCCCTCTGCCCTCAAACCACACCCCTCCACCCTAACAAGGACAGAACCCCCCTGGTCCTCACTTTCCACGCTACCAACCTTCGCATAAGTCACATCATTTGTCGACATTTCTGCCACCCCCAAAAGGATCCCACCACCAGGGATATATTTCCCTCCCTACACCTTTCCGCCTACCGCAAAGACCGCTCCCTCCATGACTACTTGGTCAGGTCCACGCCCCCCAACGATCCACTCTCCCCTTCTGGTACCTCCCCTGCCACCACAGGAATTGCAAAACCTGTGCCCACACCTTCCCCCCCTCACCTCCATCCAAGACCCCAAAGGAGCCTTCCACATCCAACAAAGTTTCACCTGCACATCCATCAATGTCATTTATTGTATCCGTTGCTCCCGATGTGGTCTCCTCTACATTGGGGAGACTGGACGCCTCCTCGCAGAGTGCTTTAGGGAACATCTCCAGGACACCCATACCAATCAACTCCACCGCTCCGTGGCCAACATTTCAACTCCCCCTCCCACTCTGCAGAGGACATACAGGTCCTGGGCCTCCTCCACCACCACTCTCTCACCACCCAACGCCTGGAGGAAGAACGCCTCATCTTCCGCCTCGGAACACTTCAACCCCAGGGCATCAATGTGGAGTTCACCAGTTTCCTAATTTTTCCCTCCCCCCACCTTACCCCAGTTCCAACCTTCCAGTTCAGCACCTTTCTACCTGCCAATCTCCCTTCCCACCCATCCACTCCACCCTCTTCTCTGACCTATCACCTTCATCCCCACCCCCATCCACCCATTGTACTCTTTGCTACTTTCTCCCAACTCCCACCCCCCCTCCCATTTATCTCTCCACCCCAGAGGCTTCCTGTCTTCATTCCTGATGAAGGACGTTTGCCCAAAATGTCGATTTTCCTGCTCCTCGAATGCTGCCTGAACAGCTGTGATTTTCCAGCACCACTCTAATCTTCTCACTGCTACCTCACATTCATAGGATGTCCACTACTCTCTAACTCTGCCTCTGCACACACATCTCACCAAGTCTCACGGACTATAACCCTTCAGGTTGCATGCAACTTATCCACTCACCAGCCCTCACCAACCAACTGCTAATACTTCCTGATCTGTGTGCTTCTGATGCACTCCGTGGGGCTACTTCTCTTCTCCCACTCATACATCACCATTAACCACTCCAGCATCCACAATCATCATACTCAATCCCTCCCTTTGGCTTATTGCAGGAAAAGGTTTCCCACGTTGGGGAGGTGATGGTCCAGTGGTATTATCGCTAGACTATTAATCCAGCCTCTCAAATAATGTTTTGGGGACCCAGATTCAAATCCTGCCATGGCAGATGGTAAATTTCTAGTCAATAAAAATCTGGAGTTAAAAGGGTTAACAATGTTAATTATTGATTGTCAGGCAAAAAAACATCTTATTCACTATTGTGCCTTAAGGAAGGAAATCTGCCATCTTTACCTGGTCTGACCTAAATGTGACTCCAGACCCACAGCATTATGGTTGTCTCCTAACTGCCCTCTGGGAAATTAGGGATGGGCAATAAATGCTGGCTTAGCCAGTGACATCCTCACCCCATGAATGAATAAACAAAAACGATCAGGCTGAAATGTTCATGGTTGATAGTGGGAGGGGAGGGATATGGTGAATGACATCCTGTATGAGGAGACAATTCTGAAATTGTCAGGATCAGAGCACAGCTATTATTTTGTGTCTGGAGAAACTTTAATAAATGAACAGCCCAATGAGCATCATTATGCTGCTTCCCACTGCCATCCATGTTTAATCATCCTTCAACTCTATAAGCCTTTATTCATCATCTACAGCAAACTTCTCCTCTTCCCTCATGTAGTCACTGGCATCACCCAGCGAATATTCACAAATAGGCAGCACCCTCAGCTCCAACTCCACCTCTGAGGAGGACCCCACTGAGTCCTTGGAGGATTCACCTGTAATACCTTCACCTGCACCCTTTCATCAGCTCAGAAACTTCCATTTTGATGGATAACTCAACTAGATGAGACCTGGGAATACAATCTAGTGAACTCACAAGACTTTAAGAAATAGGAGCAGGAAGAGACCATTCAGCCCTTCAAGTCCATTTTATAAGATCATGGCTGATGTGCCCCAGGTTTCAATTCTTCCTTCATGTCACCTCTATCTCCCTACCTACTTACAGTGATCCATCCATACGAATCACAGAGATAAAGAATTCCAGACACCCACTACCATCTGGGTGTTGAAATTCCTTTGCATATCAGTTTTAAATGAGTGTCCTTTTATTCTGTAACTCTGTCCTTAGTTCAAGATTCCCCCACTTGTGGAAACAGCTTATCAACAGCCAACTTGTCAAAACCTCTCAGAATCTTATATGTTTCAATAAGATCATTCCTCATTTCACTAAACTCTAATAGTTTGCTTTTTGTTTCTTTCTACCCAAGTGCATGACCTCACATTTTCCTACAATAAACACTATCTGCCATGTTTGTGCCCCTTCACTCAGCCTATCTGAATCCTCCTGAGAATTCATTGTGATCTTGTCACGACATGCTTGCCCACCTTTTTTGTATCATTCACACATTCCACTGTGCCCCCTTCACCAAGCCATTAATACAGATAGCAAAATAATTGAAACTCAAGAACTGATGGACGGGTTGGACTGAAGGGTCTGTTTCCATGCTGTACATTTCTATGACTCTATGATCCTTAGGGCACTCTATTAATTATGTCTTTCCAATATGAAAAGACTGATTAATCCCTATTGTCTGTATTGTTTGTGTTAACCATTTCTCAATCCAGGATAATAAAATTATCCCAATATCTTGAGCTGCTATCGTATGCAATACTATTTACGTGGTATCTTACAAAATGGAAATCTACATGCATGACACAAGTGCTTTCCCAAACATTGATTGCAATTGACTGGTTGATAGGAGACACTTTGACAGTTGATCTTACTGCACTCCTGCTGTCCCTCTGTGAGCATGTCAACCATCATACTCTGTATGGTTACCACTCCAGGAACCCATGCAGTTTCAAGAAAAGTGCATGGTCTTAACAAGCTTTGCCAGGTTGTTGCATTATGTTTCAGTTTTGACCAGAGATTCCAGCATTGCACAATAAAATAAGTTTTGCATCTACAATGCAAATAAATGAAATGAGTTATGCTAAAAACTGGTGCATGATACCAGTATATTCAAAGCATAGGAGTCAACAGGCCCATGTAGACTCTCTGCGGTAACAGCTCAGCTGGTCCAACTGCTCTGCCTCTTCACTGTAGACCTGCAGTTGTTTTTTTCAGTTGCTTATCTAATAGGTCCATGTAGGTTGAAGAAAAAATACAAGGAAAGCCACTGCAACCTATGTCCAACATCCAAGCAGTAAAATCTGACCAGTGGCCCCAGAAACAATTTGCAACCACAGAGGTGACCTCTTGTGACTCCACGTTTGAAAGCAGCCAGACAGATTCTGGATTTTTCTGCAAGTGACCAGTGGCAGAGTGATATCAGAAACTTGGACCATCTAGAAAGAAAAAAAAAGATCAACTTCCACATGCAATGGGAAAATCAATTTTTGTTCACAATAGTAAAAGATGAGAGATTTTGCCTTATATATCATCAAAGTATATCAATGAATATAAAGAGTTAATTATCCAGTGAATTCAGGTATAGTGTGCTTCAGACCAAGAAGCATGCTGAAGTTGTTGGGAAATATCAGTCTTTCTTTCCTCTAAACCAACAGAAAAAAATTAAAGCACAAAACAGAAATTGCTGGAAAAACTCAGCAGGTCTGGCAGCATCTGTGGAGAGAAATCAGAGTGAATGCATTAGGTTCAGTGACCCCTTCTCAGACTAAAGACTTCAGAGCAAAAATTAAGGTCTGCACTGAGGTATCACATTGCATTTGTCACCTTCTGGCAGAGCAGAAGAAATCATTCACAAGTGGAGTAATTAAAGAAACAATGGCAGTGAGCATAACTATTCAAAGACTTTAAGAACAATCCAGAGTGTATCACTTAGTGCATTCACTGTAACAAGATGAATGGAATAGTTGACCAAGGACAGCTTGCAGTAACTATAGCAGGACCGAAAGGACTGTGAATGCTTCTCACTGCAGTTCAATAAATCCATAAATATAACCAACACAGCTCAGCTGATTGAATTTTAAAGACATAACAACTAAAGATCATTCTCTAACCTTTTCTCCTTAAAAAGCGAACAAGGAGTGAGAATATCTGTGACGAATTCAAAAGGTATGTATTTGAGAAAGCCATTCCAGTCAAGAAACTGCTTTTCATCACAACCAATGGTGCACCTGACATGCTTGGCGCAAATGCAGGGTTTTTTTTGCATTTTTCAGAAATGATCCTGATTTCCCGTGGCAATTACAACTATATAATCCACCAGCAAGCATTAACAAGTAACATTATGGACTTTTCTCATGAAATGCAAGTTTGCTATGATTCAAACAAGACCCCCCTTCAGCACTATTTGTTTAAATCTTTATTGAGCAAACTTGGTGCTGCCAATGGTGAAGCAATCCTCCATGTTGAAGTGGTTAGGTTCAGGAAAGGTCCTGCGATGAGTCTCAGATCCGATGCCTAAAATTGTCACTTTTCTGAAATCAAGAAATGAAGGGTACACTGAGCTGTCAGATAATGTGTACTTGCTTGACTTAAGGTTCTTCACAGACCTAATGTCAAAATGGAACAAGCTGAACTGTAAACTGCAGGGAAAGGGTAGCGACCTAACACATATTATCAGTGTTGTTCAAATTTTTGAAACTGGGTCTGTGGTCCTCCCAATCTAAAAATAAAATGTTGCAACATTTTCTAACTCTGCCAAAAACAAAGGGAAAGGAAAGTGTACAGCCACACTTAGTGTCCCTTGAATATGTGCATAGGCTTGCAGTCTATCATTGGTGCACAGATTCAATGGCATGATGAGAAGGCTATAGAGGACCTCTACCATATTCGAGATCTCCTTTCTTCTCCGAGAGACAGGCTGATGCCAGTAGGCCCCTATATGGGAGCAGGAGTAGCACCTCCGTGTGGAAGCTGCCTCCCATGGTATTCAGGAGGTGCTCTGCCCTCTCACCGAGTCCGTCCTGTTTGTGATCCCAAAGCCTGCAGCAAAATAAGCCGAGGAGGGTGACCTTGCGCTCTGAAGGAGATTTTCAACAGATCTGGCTCCTCCACTAAGACATCCCAAGTGTTCCAGTCTAACAGTGCCAAGCTCAGAACAGGCTCATTCTATACCAGCTATGGAAGTCAAAACTGCACTTAGATGTAGAGGGAGGCAAAGGAAGAAGGGAATATACTGAGGACAGATAGGTGAGTGAGGCATTTCAAATAACCTTCTTAAATATTTTTACTTATTGTTAAAATGTCGGTTGCAGTATGTTTTGCTGCCAACCTTAGTTAAGTCACACTTGTGAGAGGTAAACAGCTTCTTTAATCATTGCAAGAAGAAAACAGGTGTATAATGAAGCTTTGTTCATCTCTCACAAACAATAGGCATAATTCCACACAGACCCAGTTTCAAAAATTTGCAAAGCACTGATAGTTGCCACCCAAGTGGATAGGGTTGTTAAGAAAGCATTTGGTGTTTTGGCTTTCATTAACAGGGGGATCAAGTTTAAGAGCCACGAGGTTTTGCTGCAGCTCTACAAGTCCCTGGTGAGACCACGCTTGGTCTCACCAAGTTCTGGTCACCCTACTATAGGAAAGATACAGAGGCTTTGGAGAAGGTGCAAAGAATGTTTACCAAGATGCTGCCTGGATTGGAGGGCTTGCCTTGTGAAGAAAGGTAGAATAGGCTCGGACTTTTCTCTCTGGAGAGAAGGAGGAAGAGAGGAGATCGGATCGAGGTGTAAAATAATGAGTGGAATAGATAGAGACTTTTCACCAGGGCAGGATTGACTGGTACTAGGAGTCATAGTTTGGAGATATTAGGAGGAAGATATAAAGGAGATGTCAGAGGTAGGTTCTTTACACAGAGAGTTGTGAATGCATGGAATGCGTTGCTAGCAGTGGTGGTGGAAGCAGAGTCATTGGGGACTTTTAAGCAACTGCTGGACATGCACATGGATAGCAGTGAGTTGAGGGGTGTGTAGGTTAAATTACTATATTTGGCATTAGGATTAAACCTCGGCACAACATCGTGGGCCAAAGGGCCTGTTCTGTGCTGTACTTTGCTATGTTCTATGTTCTATGTCTCTTCAGGGCAAATTTCATTCGATTCATCAACGCTTCAATGGAGTACACCACCAATCAAAGCTAGGAGATGTATAATGGGCAGTTCACATGAACACTCTCCTTCATAATGTATTGGTCTGCCAACAAAGGCAATACAAAATGCCACCTCTCACAGTTTCAGTGCTGTCCTACAGGATGTTCAAGTATTATATCGTAACGTAACAATCTCCATGCACTCTGAAACATTGAGGTGTTACAGCTGATGGAAAAGTCAAAAAGAGATTCCTCAGAATTCCTCTCACTCTGATAGTTAACATGAGAAGCTTTGTTACACAACACTCGCAAATAAAATCCTGACATAGTCTTTACAGCTACAAAATCTTAGCAACGTATAATGTAGACTTCATTCTCTCACTGACTGCTACGTTTTTGCTTATGGTCATTGAGGCGTGTTATGTGCACCAGCTTTAAAGTGGGATTACCCAAAAGCATCAAAAGGAGGTAGACAAACAAAGGTGGAGACCACATGGTTAGAGAAAGAAACCAACACTGCTGTCTGACACAGTGAGTCTGCGCAATTACTGCCTTCGCTGATTGAGTTCAAGCATCTCTGGACATCGGGTTGGCTCTAGGAAAAATTAACAAAGTGAAATTCACAGCTGACCTTGGAGGAACCTGTGTGAGAGAGCTCACAGCATGGGAGAAGCTAAGTGCATATATTTTAAGTATAACCTTGCTTTAAATCTGCAATAGTGAGTAAAATGGGTTGTTCTTTGATCATATGTTTTGAGATCTGTCTCTTGACTAAATTTTAAAAATATAGAAAAAAGGTATGAAGTTAGCCTGGAGCAGTGTTTTTAGAGCAATAAGATGGTGTTATTTTCTGGGCCTGTTGATTGTGAAGGAGCAAAGGTGGCCTTAAGTAGAGTGATGTGCTCTTCCTGTCGGATGTGGGAGTTTAGGGAGAGCTTCCATGTTACTGATGATATATGACTGCAGGAAGTGTCTTTGGTTGCGAATCCCATCAGATCACGTGGGTCAGTTGGAGAGGCAGTTAGAGGCATTGAGGAATTTACAGGAGCTGGTCACAAGAATAGGTCTAATGTAATGAAGGGTACGTCGGGTTCCAAATGATCGATTGTGTTAGGGGACTCTCTAGTCAGAGGCACAGACAGACGTTCCTGCAGCCGGCAGTGAGAAATCAGAATGGTGTGTTACCTCCTGGTGTCAGGGTCAAGGATGTCTCAGAGACTGTGCAGAATGTTCTCAAAGAGGAGAGGGATCAGCAGGTCATTGTATGCAGTGGAACTAATGAGATAGGAAGAGAAAAAGATGAGATTCTGAAGGGAGAATATAGGAAGTTAGACAGGAATTTAAAAAGGGAGGTCCTGGAGGGCAGTAATATCTGGATTATTCCTGGTGCTTCGAGCTAGTGAGGGTAGGAATAGGAAGATAGAGCAATTGAACATGTGGCTGAGGAGCTGGCGCATGGGAGAAGGGTTCACATTTTTGAATAATTGGAATCTCTTCTGGGGTAGAAATGACCTGTACAGAAGGATGGATTGCACCTGAAATTGGAAAGGGACTAATATACTGGCAGGGAGATTTGCTGGAGCTGCTCAGGAATATTTAAACCAGTAAGGTGGGGTTGGGACCCAGGGAGATAGTAAGGAAAAGATCAATCTGAGACTAGTACAGTGGGAAAATGAGTAGTCAAACAGTCAGGGCAGGCAGGAACAAAGCAGCGAACAAGGTAGGACTGGTGAATTAAACTGCATTTATTTCAAGAGGCCTAACAGGAAAGGCAGATGATCTCAGGGCATTGTTAGGAACATGGAACTGGGATATCATATCAATTACAGAGATGTGGCTCAGGGATAGGCAGGACTGGCAGCCTAATGTTCCAGGATACAAATGCTGGAAGGATAGAAAGGGGGGCAAGAGACGAGGGGGAGTGGCATTTTTGATAAGCAATAACATTAAGGCTGTACTTAGGGACGATATTGAGTCAAGATTAGAGTGGTGAGGGAAAAGCACAACAGATCAGGCAGCGTTTAAGGAGCAGGAAAATTGATGTTCGGGCTTCAGGAATATGAGGGAGGATATTCCTGGGAGTACATCCAGGGATGTTATTTGGGTGGAACTGAGAAGAAAGGGATGATCGCCTTATTTTGATTGTATTATAGATCCCCTCAATAGTCAGCAGGAAATTGAGAAACAAATTTGAAAGGAGATCTCAAATTATCTATAAGAATAATAGGGTGTTATGGTAAGGGATTTTAACCTTCCAAACATAGACTGGGACTGCCATAGTGTTAAGGGTTAAGATGGAGTGGAATGTGTCGAGTGTGTACAAGAAACTTTCTGATTCAGTATGTGGATGTACCTACTAGAGAAGGTGCAAAACTTGACCTACTCTTGGGAAATAAAGCAGAACAAGTAACTGAGGTGTCAGTGGGGGGAGCACTTTGGGGCCAGTAACCATAATTCTATTAGTTTTAAATAGTGGTAGAAAAGCATAGACCGGATCTAAAAACTGAAGTTCGAAATTGGAGAAAGGCCAATTTTGACGGTATTAGGCAAGATCTTTCAAAAGCTGATTGGGGACAGATGTTTGTAGGTAAAGTGATGGCTGGAAAATGGGAAGCCTTCAAAAATGAGACAACAACAGTCCAGAGACAGTATATTCTGGTTAGGGTGAAAGGAAACGCTGGTAGGTGTAGGGAAAGCTGGATAACCAGAGAAATTGAGATTTTGGTTAAGAAAAAGGAAGCATATGTCAGGTTTAGATGCAGAGTTTGAGTAAATCCTTAGAAGAGTATAAAGGCAGTAAGAGTATACTTAAGAGGTAAATCAGGAGGGCAAAAGGGGACATGAGATAGCTTTGGCAAATAGAATCTCTTTGGATTCTCCTTAATTCTATAAATACATTAAGGATAAAAGGGTAAATAGGGAGCAAAGAGGCCCCTCAAAGATCAGCAATTCAGCCTATATCTTAAACTGCAGGAGATTGAGGAGATACTAAACGAATATGTTGCATCAGTGTTTACTATGAAGAAGGACAAGGAAGATGTAGAATGTGGGGTAATAGATGGTGACATCTCGAAAAATGTCCATATTACAGAGGAGGAGCTGCTGGAGGTCTTAAAACAAATCAGGGTGGATAAATCCCCAGGACCTGATCAGGTGTATCCTAAAACTCTGTGGGAAGCTAGGGAAGTGATTGCTGGGCCCCTTGCTGAGATATTTGCATTCTCGATAGTCACAGGTGAGGTGCCGGAAGACTGGAGGTTGGTTAACGTGGTGCCACTATTTAAGAAAGGTGGTAAGGACAAGACAAGGAATTATAGACCAGTGAGCCTGATGTTGGTGTTGAGCAAATTGTTGGAGGGAATCCTGAGGGACAGGATGTGTATGTATTTGGAAAGGCAAGGACTGATTAGGGATAGTCAACATGGCTTTGTGTTTGGGAAATTATGTCTCACAGACTTGATTGACTTTATTGAAAAAGTAACAAGGAGAATTGATGAGGGTGGAGCAGTAGACGTGATCTATATGGACTTCAGTAAAGAGTTCGACAAGATTCCCCATGGGAGATTGGTTAGCAAGGTTAGATCTCATGGAACACAGGAAGAATTACCCATTTGAATACAGAACTGACTCAAAGGTAGAAGACAGAGGGTGCTGGTGGAGGGTTGCTTTTCAGACTGGAGGCCTGTGACCAGTGGAGTGCCACAAGGCTTGTTGTCATTTGTATAAATGATTTGAATGTGAACATAGGAGGTATAGTTAGTAAATTGGCAGATGTCACCAAAATTGAAGTGTAGTGGACAATGAAGAAGGTTACCTCAGAGAACAATGGGATTTTGATCAGATGGGCAAATGGGCTGAGGAATGGCAGACGTAGTTTAATTTAGATAAATGTGAGGTGCTGCATTTTGGAAAGGTAAACCCAGAGCAGGACTTATACACTTAATGGTAAGGACCTAGGGAGTGTTGCCGAACAAAGAAATCTTGGAGTGTAGGTTCATCGTTCCTTGAAATTGAAATCACAGGTAGATAGGATAGTAAAGAAGGTGTTTGGTATGCTTTCCTTTATTGGTCAGAGCATTGAGTATAGAAGTTGGGAAGCCATTTTGCGGCTGTACAGTACATTAGTTAGGCTACTTTTAGAATATTGTCTGCACTTCTGGTCTCCCTATGTTCAATATTTTAGCCTCCACCACTTTCTGTGACAGAAAATTCCACAGGTTCATCACTCTTCAGATGAAGAAATTTCTGCTCATCGCAGTCTGTAATGGGTTACCCCTATCCTAAAATTGTGACCCTTTGTTCTGGACTTTCTCATCATTGGGAACATCCTTCTTGCATTTACCCTGTCTAGTTCTGCTAGAATTTTACAAATTTCAATGAGATACCCCATCATTCTTCTAAACTTCAGTGAATGTCATCCTAACTGATCCAGTCTCTTCATATATCAGTCCTGGCATCCCAGGAATTAGCTGAAAATGTGTTGCTGGAAAAGCGCAGCAGGTCAGGCAGCATCCAGGGAACAGGAGAATCGACGTTTCGGGCATAAGCCCTTCTTCAGGTCTCCCTGCTATAGGAAAGATGTTGTGAAACTTGAAAGGGTTCAGAAAAGGTTTACAAGGATGCTGCCAGGTTTGGAGGGTTTGAGCTTTTGGGAGAGGCTGAATAGAATGGAACTGTTTTCCCTAGAGCATAGAAGGCTGAGGGGTGACCTTTATAAAGGTTTATTAAATCATGAGGAGTATGTATAGAGTACATAGACAAGGTCTTTTCCCTGGGGGAGTCCAGAACTAGAGAGCATAGGTTTAGGGTGAGAGGGGAAAAATTTAAAAGGGAGCATAAGGGGCAACGTTCCTGAAGAAGGGCTTATGCCCGAAACGTCGATTCTCCTGGATGCTGCCTGACCTGCTGCGCTTTTCCAGCAACACATTTTCAGCTCTGATCTTCAGCATCTGCAGACCTCACTTTCTCCATCCCAGGAATTAGCCTAGTAAACCCTTAGTGCACTCCCTTCATTCCAGAACTTTCTTCCTCAGATCAGGAGACCAAAACTACATACAATACTCCAGATGTAATCTCAACAAGGTCCTGTACAATTGCCCTATCCTCAAATCCTCTCAGTATGAAGGCCTTTGTACCATTTATCTTCTGCACCACCTGCTGCACCTGCATGTTTACCCAAGTCTCATTGCACCTCTCCCTTTCCTAATCTATCATATTCACTTAATAATCTGCTTTCCTGTTTCTGCTACCAAAGGGAATAGCCTCACATTTCTCCACTACATTTCAGCTGCTGTGCAATTGCCCACTCATTCAACTTATCTAAATCATGTTGAAGCATCACTGTATCCTTTTCACAGATTCCCTTCCACCCAACTTTGCATTGTCTACAATGTTGTACCTATGTCCTGCTCCAGTCTGAGGGTTCTTCATCAGAAATCTGTGAGCAGATAATTTGTGGTGAATGTTCAAAAAATAATACAATTTCATTGAAGGAGCTCCTGACCCTTCACATCTATCATAATAAAGTCTCAAACAACGTCACATTTCAGCCTTCCAAATGAGGTCATTGATGCTGTGGTTCTGTTCGCCGAGCTGGAAGTTTTTGTTGCAAACGTTTTGTCCCCTGTCTAGGTGACATCCTCAGTGCTTGGGAGCCTCCTGTGAAGCGCTTCTGTGGTGTTTCCTCCGGCATTTATAGTGGCCTGTCCCTGCCGCTTCCGGTTGTCAGTTTCAGCTATAGTGGCCGGTATATTGGGTCCATGTCTATGTGTTTGTTGATGGAGTTTGTGGATGAGTGCCAAGCTTCTAGGAATTCCCTGGCTGTTCTTTGTTTCGCTTGCCCTATAATGGTAGTGTTGTCCCAGTCAAATTCATGTTGCTTGTCGTCTGCGTGTGTGGCTACTAGGGATAGCTGGTCGTGTCGTTTCGTGGCTTGTTGATGTTCGTGGATGCGGATCGTTAGCTGTCCTATACAGTGTTTTGTGCAGTCCTTGCATGGGATTTTTGTGCAAGGACTGCACAAAACACTATATAGGACAAACAGGAAGACAGCTAACGATCCGCATCCACGAACATCAACTAGCCACGAAACGACACGACCAGCTATCCCTAGTAGCCACACACGCAGACAACAAGCAACATGAATTTGACTGGGACAACACTACCATTATAGGGCAAGCGAAACAAAGAACAGCCAGGGAATTCCTAGAAGCTTGGCACTCATCCACAAACTCCATCAACAAACACATAGACCTGGACCCAATATACCGGCCACTACAGCGGACAGCTGAAACTGACAACCGGAAGCGGCAGGGACAGGCCACTATAAATGCCGGAGGAAACACCACAGAAGCGCTTCACAGGAGGCTCCCAAGCACTGAGGATGTCACCTAGACAGGGGACGAAACGTTTGCAACAAAAACTTCCAGCTCGGCGAACAGAGCCACAGCAACGAGCACCCGAGCTACAAATCTTCTCACAAACTTTGAAGGTCATTGATATGCTTCCATGAGGAGCTCTGATGTACGTGACCTTATCCAATTGTACATTGCACAATCAAATCTTTCATGCTAAATTGGGAAGAGAGTACTATTGGGCAGCGATAAGGTAGATCTCCATCTTACGCTATCATAGTTATACCCTCCATCCCCAAAGAAAAGTCTTAATTCTTCCATCACCAGCACCACCATCGCATGGCAACTCGGGATGGGCAACAACTCGTGGACCAGCCAGCAATGCCCACGTTCCACACGGTGAATAGAAAATCAATCTACATTGCAGACCATGTCCTTGCATAGTTTGCAAAGCTGGCAGCTGTGAAGCATTATCTTCCACTGTTGGCTTTGGAATGTGGTTTTGAAATCAGAACTTTAGGTGCTGCTTTGAAGTGCTTTGTTCTCAGCAAGGAGGCAATTAGTGCACACAATGATATCCTCATGATTGTTTCAGGCCATAATTGTTAATGAACATTGAAAAAATTTGGAAGGCATTATTGAATCCGTGGAGGCATGATTAATGTCATTGAATCTAGCAAGACATTTAAATCCAAGATTTTTAATCTGTCCCAAGAAAATGATAGTAACTTGCTCTACCTCCTTGCATGCAGTAACAGCCATTTTTTTGGAGTTATTGTGCGGTTGATCTGACATGGCAAGGTTTCACGGTGAGCAATGACACAAGGTACCTTCCAAGAGCTAGTTCTATTTCTAATGACTGATCAGAAAATCGGGGGAAGATGTCAGAAATAGAACAGTGATCGTACTCTTGACCCTCACATTAATCACAATGAACACTCACATGTGGACTCACACATTGTGGCATGGAGGCTTTGCCTTCATAAGTAGACAAATATCATGCCTTGATATGAAGCTCTGAGGTCATAGGATGATAGAGATATACAGCACGGAAACAGACCCCCTCAATCCAACTTGTCCATGCTAGCCAGATATCCTTAATTAATCCAGTCCCATTTGCCAGCACTTGGCCCATATCCCTCTAAACCCTTCCCATTCATTTATCTATCCAGATGCCTTTTAAATGTTGCTATTGTACCAGCCTCAACCACTTCCGCTGGCAGCTCATTTCATACATGCAGCACCCTTTGCATGAAAAAGTTGCCCCTTAGGTCCCTTTTAAATTTTTCCCCTCTCACCCTAAACCTATGTCCTTTAGTTCTGGACTCCCCCACCCCAGGGAAAAGACCTTGTCTATTTACCCTAACCATGCCCTCATGATTTTATGAACCTTTATAGCGTCACCTCTCAGCTCCAGGGAAAACAGCCCCAGCCTGTTTAGCCTCTCCCTAAAACTCAAACTCCCCAAACTGGCAACATCCTTGTAAATAAGGTCTGTAACCGTATCCTGATGTATGTTGCAGAACCCAAAATGCAAATGCTACATTGAGTGAGTTAAATGAAGGTTTTTCTCCACTATGAATGCTTGAATGTTGCAGAACAAGTCAGTGCATTTTCATTGAAATATGACAGTTCTAAAGCATTGTCTTCCAGTGTCGGGTGTAAAAGGTCATACAAAATTGGTGAATACAGCATCCGTAAATGTAATTGCCTCTAGCATGGCCTCGTGCCAGTGAAACCATTGTCGATTCTTGTAAAAATTGATTTAGCATTCGGGAAGGAAATGCGGTTCCCTTACCTGGTATAGCCTAGATGTGACTCCAGCTACGAGCAATGTAAATGATTCAAAACTGCCCTCTGAAATGGTACTAGCCAGCCATTCAGTTCGAAAGGAATAAGAAAGAGCAGGATATGCTGGCCTAGCCAGTGCTGCACATACCTATGAAAGCATAAGTTATACACCACCCCCAGAAGAGAAAAACTGTTCCATACTTACACCACCCCTGTCGTTCCCTACTCCTGCCAACGCTCTGTGAGCTCTTACTCTTCTATATTGAATTATTCCCTTTCACTATAACTATTTCTTTATGATCAATGAATCCTAACCCCAGATTTTAGGTTAAATAAAACAAAGAACTGTGGATGTTGCAAATCAGAAATTGCTGGAGAAACTCAGCAGGTTACTAGCAGTATCTATGGAGATAGAAACAGAGTTAACATTTAAAGTCCAATTATCAGAACTCCATGACTGCTCCCTTTGAGCCCCATGACTGTTAACTCCCAGGACTGACAGTGGCCCATCCAAGCCTGACTTGGCAGGACAGCCCTGACAGAGCATGGTCCAGACTCCCGACAGGTCTCCTTAGCTGATCTCCAGACCAGCAGCACTGACTGTGCCCAATGCCCAAACTGCAAAGACACAGATCCCCAGACTTTGATAAGACTCTGAACGAGGCCAACCCCCTTGGACTGAGATCAGACGAGTCCCATGACTGACTGTGCTGACAACCCCTGACTGTCCATAGTTCCCCTTCACTCCATTTTAAAGTTCAAAAACGGCTATATCCTTGAAGCCCATGCAGTGTGTTTTCTGCATAAGCTGCTGGTACATGCTGCGGGTGTGATATTGATGTAGCCAGGGCCATACAGTGACCTCTTTGATTATTCAGTGCTTTGAACACTGACAGGATGTCTGCCTCTCCTTCTGTGCCCAGCAGTATTGCAAATAGAGAAGCTGGCAACCTGTAAGTTATGGCCGAAGATTCCATCTGCTAAAAAGCAACACAAATGGTGAGAAACAGGAAACCTGAAAGTCAACATAAAGTGAGTAACTACTAAGAAAATGAGCTCGGAGGCATAAGAGGCATCCTGTATAGCATGAGAAACGTCTGTGTCCGTGCACACAAAGCAAGCAGGTATAGGTATCCCTGATCTCCAAAGTGAAGCGTGAAGGGATGAAATGCTGTGTGAATTGGTCTGAAAGCAGCCACAGTGCGTGACGAGGCTGGTAGACTGAGATGTCCACTTTAGTGACAGATGGAATGGGAGAGTGCCCAGAGATCGTGTAGGGAAATGGAGGTGACAATGGAGCTGGATGAAGGCCCAGAAAAGCAAGCAGCAACCTGTTGCTTCCAGGTATCCCTCTGACTTTGGCACTGGAAATTGGCCCAGCTAATTCCTCAGAGAAGGAGGGAGAATGAGGAACTCTATAAAAATGTGGTGAAGTTAGCTGTTAATGTGATATAAAGAGGTGGAAATAAAGTTGTTGCCATTAATTACTGATATTCAATAATTACTACTTAAACATTCAGATGAAAGTTGTAATCTTTTCTCAATGTTGGGATTCTGATTGTTTCATTCTCTCTGTCTTTTCCTGACTTTCTTGCAATTGCCTACACCAATCAAAGCCTGAGAAATTTCCATCTATTGGGCCTATCTTGCCACCATCTGGAATTTGTCTCTCCACGGTCCTTCTAGCTTTTTCAGTAATTTACATTTAGTCATGTTTTGTAGGAAGCCCTTTCTAGTTTCCTTGTAATTTTTATTTCAGTTGCTAGCTTTTTACATTCTGGCAAACTTAATTCTTGCATCATTGTGAGCAAAATAAATGCTGTACTTTTTAAAAGCAAATGCTTCCATATGTGATATTTTTAACTGTTATTTTACTTAAATATTTGATTTACAGATTACAGATTACCGACCCGCCGAAGCGCAACACACCCATACCCCTACATTTACTAACATAGAACATAGAACATAGAAGAATACAGCGCAGTACAGGCCCTTCGGCCCTCGATGTTGCGCCGATCCAAGCCCACCTAACCTACACTAGCCCACTATCCTCCATATGCCTATCCAATGCCCGCTTAAATGCCCATAATGAGGGAGAGTCCACCACTGCTACTGGCAGGGCATTCCATGAACTCACGACTCGCTGAGTAAAGAACCTACCCCTAACATCTGTCCTATACCTACCCCCCCTTAATTTAAAGCTATGCCCCTTGTAATAGCTGACTCCATACGTGGAAAAAGATTCTCACTGTCGACCCTATCTAAACCCCTAATCATCTTGTATACCTCTATCAAGTCACCCCTAAACCTTCTTTTCTCCAATGAAAACAACCCCAAGTGCCTCAGCCTTTCCTCATACGATACCAGGCAACATCCTGGTAAACCTCCTCTGCACCCGTTCCAGTGCCTCCACATCCTTCCTATAGTATGGCGACCAAAACTGCACACAATACTCCAGATGCGGCCGCACCAGAGTCTTATACAACTGCAACATGACCTCAGTACTCCGGAACTCAATTCCTCTACCAATAAAAGCCAGTACGCCATATGCCTTCTTCACCACACTATTTACCTGGGTGGCAACTTTCAAAGATCTGTGTACATGGACACCAAGATCCCTCTGCTCATCCACACTACCAAGTATCCGACCATTAGCCCAGTACCCCATCTTTTTATTACTCTTACCAAAGTGAATCACCTCACACTTAGCTACATTGAACTCCATTTGCCACCTTTCTGCCCAGTTCTGCAGCTTATCTATATCCCGCTGTAACCTGCCACATCCTTCCTCAATGTCTACAACTCCTCCGACTTTCGTATCATCCGCAAACTTGCTCACCCAACCTTCTAACCCCTCCTCCAGGTCATTTATAAAAATGACAAACAGCAATGGTCCCAAAACAGATCCTTGCGGAACACTGCTAGTGACGGCACTCCAAGATGAACCTTTGCCATCAACTACTACCCTCTGTCTTCTTCCAGCCAGCCAACGCCTAATCCAAACCTCCAACTCACCCTCAATGCCATACCTCCGTATTTTTAGCAGTAGTCTACCATGGGGAACCTTATCAAACGCCTTACTAAAATCCATATACACCACATCTACCGCTTTCCCCTCATCCACCTCCTTAGTCACCTTCTCAAAGAATTCAATAAGGTTTGTGAGGCACGACCTGCCCTTCACAAAACCATGCTGACTATCCTTGATCACATTATTCCTATCCAGATGTTCATAAATCCTATCCCTTACAATTCTCTCTAAGATTTTTCCCACAACAGAAGTGAGACTCACCGGCCTATAGTTACTAGGGTTATCCCTACTCCCCTTCTTGAACAAGGGAACCACATTTGCTAGCCTCCAATCTTCTGGCACTACTCCTGTAGACAACGAGGACATAAAAATCAAGGCCAATGGCTCTGCAATCTCCTCCCTTGCTTCCCAGAGAATCCTAGGATAAATGCCATCAGGCCCAGGGGACTTATCTATTTTCACCCTTTCCAGAATTTCCAACACGTCTTCTCTACATACCTCAAAGCCATCCATTCTACTTAATTGTGACTCAGTACTCACATTGACAACAATGTCCTGTTCCTGATTGAATACTGACGAAAAGTATTCATTCAGTGTCTCCCCAATCTCTTCAGCCTCCACACGCAACTTCCCACTACTATCCTTGACTGGACCTATTCCTACCCTAGTCATTCTTTTATTCCTGACATACCTATAGAAAGCCTTAGGGTTTTCCCTAATCCTACCAACTAAGGACCTTTCATGTCCCCTCCTTGCTGCTCTTAGCTCTCTCTTCAGGTCCTTCCTGGCTACCTTATAACTCTCAATCGCCCCAATTGAACCTTCACGCCTCATCTTTACATAGGCCACCCTCTTCCATTTAACAAGGGATTCCAATTCCTTATTAAACCACGGCTCCCTCACACGACCCTTTCTAGGACTATTAGGAGCCTGTAAAAAACTCCTAACAGGGTGAGCTCACCTTTCCTATTCCTAACCTCAGCCCAAACTACCTCAGATGGCGAGTCGTCTTCCATCGTCCTTTCCACAGCTGTAATACTATCTTTGACAAGCAATGCCACACCTCCCCCTCTTTTACCCCCACCTCTGACCCTACTAAAACATTTAAACCCTGGAACCTGCAACAGCCAATCCTGTCCCTGTTCTACCCATGTCTCCGTAATAGCCACAACATTGAAGTCCCAGGTACCAACCCACGCTGCAAGTTCACCTACCTTATTTCGTATACTTCTTGCATTGAAGTATACACACTTCAAGCCACTTTCCTGTTTACAGGCACCCTCCTTTGAAATTGATGCCATGTTCCTAACCTCCCTACACTCCAGGTCCTGCACCCTAAAGCTACAGTCTGGGTTCCCATGCCCCTGCAGTTTTTAAAATTTTATTTATTTTAATATTTTTAGATTTTAAAGCCATCAATGGGTGTGAAAATAAAGTGAGAATATAACATTGAGAGAGAGGATCAGCCATGATGAAAGTAAATGGTGGAGTTGGCTCAAAGGGTCAAATGGCCTACTCCTGATCTTAGTTGCTACGTTTCTTCCCATATTTCCACAAATCTATTGTCTGATGTGCAATCATATTGTTGTGTTAGACTTTAACTTTGACATCCAATCAAGTCTTAGTTTTACTGCATGGAGAAAGGCCTTTGGCCCCCTGTGTCCACACCAGATAATAAGTATCTAACCCTATTGCCGAGCACTTGGCACATAGCCTTGTGTGCTGTGTTGTTTCCAGGGCTTATTTAAACTTCTTAAATAGTTTGGTGGTTCCTGCCCTTACCATACTTTTGAGCAGTTGGTTCAAGACACCCATCATCCTCTGGGTGAAAAATGTCCTGCTCCTTACCTTAAAACTGTACCTTAAAATTGACCCTCCCACTAACAGGAAGCACTTCTCCTTACCTACCTAATTATGCCTCTCATACTTTGCACACCTCAGTAGGTCTCCTTTTGATCCCAGATAATTCATAATTGGAGCTGTGAATACAGTCAGTGATAAAACAGTTCTAGGAGATATAGGCAGTGATTGTTGGCAAAGAATGACACCAACACATTCTTGCAATTGCTACATTATCCAACTATTTCATTTAACTGACAGAGTCATGAGATGCAATGATAAAATTGATCCAGGACTTCTACCTAAGTTATTTCGGGTGAAACATGCAGACATTCAGGATTAATGTTCAAGCTGTTTATAATGTTCTTGCTGTAGAATTAACTTATAAGTGACATATGAAAGCATAATTCCTCATTCATGTTTATGTTAATTCTGTTAATTATTCTCTGTTAATGATATGAAATGATTGACAACTGAAATGTAGAAGTAAAGATGAGTTACTGGGCATTCAGCTGGAACAATGTTTCAACAAAAAAAAACGGGTAGCTTAGAATGTTGAAATTTTCCTTGTTCTGTTGTTGTAATTGAAATATGCATTTCCATTCTATTATAGATTGCTTCTGTGATATGTACATTTCAAGTTATTAAAGTTTAAAATTTCAGAAAGACTTAATGAAAACTCAGTACTACTCTACTGCTGAAGTATAAGTGCTAGTCCTCTTAAGGTTATAAAGTCTAATTAACAACAATATTGGGTGAGTTTGAGTATCTATGTAAGTCATTGGTGACCTGACAGATTTTGCAACCCTGACATTTTGTATTGGTGGAGAATTGTCAGCACATTGCTTTTGCTCGCTTATAATTATTTCAACCTGTCATGTAAATTTGCATTAAATAGTCTAAGTATACCAAGAACAAGCACATGCACATGCACAGCATCTTATATTAGGAAGAGACACATGTGTGATAAGAGAAAATGTTATATAGTGTTAGAAAATGCACTATTTTTCACTTTCCACTTTTCAGGATGGAACACTCCTCTGTCGTGTTTAGCAGGGCTAATCAGATATTCCCATTTGTTATCTCAAATGAAGCTGAGTCAGTCTCACAGTAAGAAATTGCCTGAACAAACATGACTGTTTTCCATTTCTCATTCTGGTTACATTTTTGAAGAACTGGATATTTGGGGCTGAGCATTTGGCCATGAAAACCCATTTAAACTTAAAATTCAAGATCATCAGAGAGAGATTTTAATTCCTTCTGTCTGTGCGAGTACCAAAGCCAAGTCTCAGTGGATATCAAAGGAAACAGAGTTTTCTCATACACCACCCAGTTCCATCAAAAAATTATTACAGCAGGGAGTGATTGCTGCTCCTGTTTCATCTGTTGCTAAACATTTTAATTGGCCCATTGTATCTAATTGCTTGAAATAAGACTTTATAAAACTCTGATGAGTTATTTTTAAAAGCATTTAAAGGTCCAAACACTGCTATAATTTCCTAAAAAGATGATACATTAAGGTGTTTGCAATAAGGTTTTGAACAAGTTCAATTGAAATGCATTGTTAGTTGCATTTATCTACAATATTGAAGAGTAGATCCTCCCACTCCAGTCTTTGCTTATTTTATTCTGCTTGACTTTTGAGGGTAGAATGCATGAAAATTACAGAAGATTGCAGAGAACATAGCGGACTGTTCTGGTCTATTGGAATATGTTACTTGTGATAAGCATCAGGTGACATGCTGGAGCCAATCACATTTCCGGCATATTTGTGTCACCCAGCAAGATGATAGTTGCTCCTGTCAGGATGTTCACAGCTCAAGAGATGGCTGCACAATGCTACTTTAAAATGTATTCCTGAATAATGGAAGCTTTCTTGAAACAGATAATTAACTATCTACAGAAAAAGTGATGTTTCTCTTGGCAAGTATAACTAAGAATGAAAGCTAAGCTGGAGAATTTAATAAGTGTTTATGTTCACCAGGACCTCACCCCAGAAATGATGGCATTGATTTGCGCAATGGGTGGAACCTCGAGAGTGAATTGTACAATGTGTGCTTCAAGTTTTCAACTGTACAAGGAGGGTCACTGCTGCAGTAATTACAACAGGAAAAAGGTTGAATTGTCTGTCTGATAATGATATTGCAAGTAACTCAGAAAATCAGGAGCTGGATTGTTTAAAGTAAGAACAGAGAGAACTGCAGATACAGTTCTGTTAATCAGAAATAAAAACAGAAACTGATGGAAAAGCTGAGCAGGTCTGGCAGCATCTGTGGAGAGAAATCAGAGTTAATGCTTCAGGTTGAGTGACCCTTCCTCAGAACTTCGTGTTCTGAAGAAGGGTTACTTGACCTGAAACATTAACTCTGATTTCTCTCCACAGTTGCTGCCAGATCTGTTGAGATTTTTCAGCAATTTCTGTTTTGGTTAAAGCAAGCATGTGCATTTGTAGCTCCCATATCACCCTCCAGATATGGTGTTATGTATGTTGGTAACGCTAGACAAGGAAATAGAAGTATAAGATAACAAGTTTTAGAAGGATATTATTCATACATGGAGTAATAATAATGGAGAATTTGCCATACAAAGTAGTGAAGCAGGTTGCGTTCAGGTGATTAAAGAAATACTTGCTGCATAGGAGAGGGTAAAAGCAATGGAGGGACATAGAAATAAGATGGCAAGAGGTAATTAGAATGGACTGAGTATAACCACAGACAAAGACCTGATGTATATATTAACTTTATATCTGTTCTGTAAATAGCTTATATTTGTGTATAATTCTTGATATTATGAGGTACCAGAGGTTGGAGCAGTTTTAAAAGGAAACATCTGTTGTAAATATATATAAACATGTTAAAAACTAGAGGCTTTTGAGGTCCATTGGTAGTGTCCCTATCTCTGAGCCAAGAGGTCCAGGCTCAAGACCCACCTGCTCCAAAGTTGTCTAATACACCTACCTAACACCATACCATGCCTCCTTTTGTCTTGCCTTATTGCAGTAAAGAGTTTATAAAAAGTATACAAAATTCCCCAATTTACCTGTCTTTTAGACCCAGGTTAATAGAAAACTCATAAGGTTTCCATACTTAACAATAATTAATTTATTACAAATAAGTAGATTCTAATTCCAGGAAAGAGCTCTGAACTGTCGATATATCACTCTACTGGTTAAAATTCTAACTGCCTTATAAAAGTCCCCCTTATGCATATGTAGAGACAGACAGGAAAACAAAAGTGTTATGAGGGGTAGAGGGAAAAATTGGGAATCAATGGTCCCTGTCCCCAAAGGCATACTGAGATGATCCTTTTGATTTTCCAGGACTTGCTGTTTGGCAATCTCTCTCATCTCCAAGGAAGCATTCACTTCCTTGTCGAAGGCACAGAACATCTGGTTCACAATATAAGTTTTCTGATTGACTGGTTAAGATCTAATACCAATTGGTGAGGGCAAAGAAGCTGGCTTCTTCAGGTTTTAAGAATGTCTTACCACAAAAGGATAAACACCATTTCCCTTTCTGGAGGTTGGAATGGTTCGGGCTATCTCATTACTCCCACAAGCTATTCAACTACCTGGCAACCAATCACATAGTTGTTGGCAGGCAGAGGTTCACTGTTGTTTCAAGCAGAAGTCCACTATCATTGACAACTGATCACCACACCATAGACCAATCATCTACTTGTTGCTGGCTGAATCTTCTGTCATACACACCCCGGCTCCCCCAACTGCTTCAGTAACCGTCAGCGCAAACAACACTTTTAATATGTATTGATAGCTTGCTTTTTTTAAAAATGTATCAATCCCCTCCATGAGTTTTGGTTTTCAAAATAGCCCTTTTCCCATTGCAGTCACAGTAAAAAATATAATATGAAAAGATACAGTTTTGTACTTTAAACATACTTCTTTTGAGCATTCAACAAAGCAGTGTGATCTGTCGACTCTGATTAAAGGAATGTTGATTTTCTCATCCTTGCCGACATATCCTATAAGTCCCTTTTATTTCCTCTCTATCCTGCTCTTATTATATTTAGATTAGAATAGACAAACTGGAAATTGACTGTGGTTAATTGTGTATTCAATGATGGAAAGTTTGGAAAGGATGAAGATTTTCCTGTCTGAAACTGGAATGACAGCTTGCAGAATCCTTTCTTAGCAGCACAGCTAAGCTAAGAAAATATTTCCCTACTCGCTTCAGTCAGTTGCTTGTTGGTATTCAAACAGTATCGACACAAAAACTACCTTTTTTGTCAAGAATGCAGATTCCCTTTTTCTTACAAACATACTCTGCAGAATTTACCAGGTAATACCAGCAACATATCTGAGTTACACCACAAAATATAAAACTTATAACAGAAACATTATTTTTCCCCTCAAAAAAGGTCTCAAATTTATGAGTTTTGCTAACTTTGAAATCTTCTTGAAAGAATGATTTGGGGATGCCGGTGTTGGACTGGGGTGTACAATATTAAAAATCACACAACACCAGGTTATAGTCCAACATGTTTAATTGGAAGCACTAGCTTTTGGAGCGCCGTTCCTTCACAACCACCTGATGACGGAGCGGCGTTCTGAAAGCTAGTGCTTTCAATTAAACCTGTTGGACTATAACCTGGTGTTGTGTGATTTTTAACTTCTTGAAAGAAGAAATGAAGAAATTGAATTAACTTAGATAAATGTACATCTCAGTCTGGCTACTAGATTCTGGTTTCTGAAATGGATTGCAGTATATATTGAGGCATAACCTGCCTGAGCGTTTGGGCTTCACGTAGAACCATAGGTGCAGGATCATTCTGCCCCTCAAACCTGCTTCACAATTTAGACAGGTCATTTTCCATTTACATCTGTATTCTAATTTTAGAGCACAATTTTGGAGTTGTGTCGAGTACCCCCAACAGTGAGACTAGAAATGGGCAAGACTTTGGCATGGAAATGGCTTTGTTGACCATGGGATATGACATGGAAGCTTGGCAATGAGATATTCAACCAAAACCGTAAACAAAATTGCAGCAAGAGTGGCAAGGAATCGATTACTTTACTGTTAATTTGCAGGATCAGGGATCTTGTCACTGTGTTTAAGAGGCATCCACACATGCATCTATTCCCTGCAATCCAAGAGCAGCCGTCAGCTGTGTGAATGGGCACATTACAACCGTAACAACATACAACCTCTACTGCTGACTACCTAGCAGATCTTGCTGAAACCTCCCCCTGTTATGCTTAAAGTCTCAGCACAAAGAACAAGTAGCCCCATGGTTTAGTGATACTTCCCAGCATGTTCTCAGAGAACATATCTAGGGATTTGTGGCAGAATCAATCAAGAAATCTGACAAGGTCAATCTCAACATCAGGAATAACTCCTTGCAACTTTTATGCTTTTGCTGAACAGCGAGATGTGTTTCTCACAAGACAGCGAGAATTTACCAATTGAGGAGGATTGTATCTTATTAACACCACAAATCACCTCACTAATATTCAGCTTCCTATCTTACCAAAAGTGCCAAACAAACTAGATGTCAAGAAATATGGGCATGGAAGTCAAAGTAGGTGCCTGGAGATTTCCGCTAACGCTGGCTATGACCAGCCTCCATGTTACCCAGCACCAAACAGCATTTCAGGGCATGATGCAGAGGTACCAGCTGTACAGACCCCTCTTCCAAGGGTGTTGTTGTCAACAATTGCCAACATCTCCTGACCACTTGGGTGGGCAGTTAAAATGCCAGGTATAGTAGGCTATGTATCAAGTGCAGGTAAATGGGATTAGTGTCATTTGGTGTTCGTTGGTCAGCATAGACACTATAGGCCAAAAGGTCTGTTTCTATGCTGTTTGGCTGTATGATTCTATCATAGCACACCTCCGACAGGCTTGCAGGCTGCTTAAGGAGCACAGACTTGCATTTCAGGATTCACTGGCAACTAAGATTGAAAGACAGCTATGGACACTTTGTGAACAGGGATAGGCACCCAGCTCACAGATTGGACCAGACTGCACCTCAAGACAGCACACATGCTCTCTTAGTTCTCATGCATTTAGAGCCTAGCTACATGGATATTGCTGCCTAACCTGCCGTGTCTTGCCTTGTCAATTAATGTAGTCACACAACCAGGCAACCTGCCTTGCTGGCCAGCAGTTTCAGTCAAGGAGGTGTACATATTGTTGTATGGCAATGTTCTACTTCCATCTCACACCTGCACCATGGCCAACACACTGCACATCCAGCAAGCAAGCCTCTGTGATTTGGATGCAAACATAAGAGGTATAGTTAGTAAGTTTGCAGATGACACCAAAATTGGAGGTGTAGTGGACAGCGAAGAGGGTTACCTCAGATTACAACAGGATCTTGACCAAATGCGCCAATGGGCTGAGAAGTGGCAGATGGAGTACAATTTAGATAAATGTGAAGTGCTGCATTTTGAGAAAGAAAATCTTAGCAGGACTTATACAATTAATGGTAAGGCCCCAGGGAGTGTTGCTGAACAAAGAGACCTTGGAGTGCAGGTTCATAGCTCCTTGAAAGTGGCGTCGCAGGTAGATAGGATAGTGAAGAAGGTGTTTGGTATACTTTCTTTTATTGGCCAGAGTATTGATTACAGGAGTTGGGAGGTCATGTTGCGGCTGTACAGGACATTGGTTGGGTCACTGTTGGAATATTGTGTGTAATTCTGGTCTCCTTCCTATCAGAAAGATGTTGTGAAACTTGAAACGGTTCAGAAAAGATTTACAAGGATGTTGCCAGGGTTGGAGGATTTGAGCTACAGGGAGAGACTGAACAGGCTGGGGCTGTTTCCCTGGAGCGTCGGATGCTGAGGGATGACCTTATAGAGGTTTACAAAATTATGAGGGGCATGGATAGGGTAAATAGGCAAAGTATTTTCCCAGGCATCGGGGAGTCCAGAAGTAGAGGGCATAGGTTTAGGATGAGGGGGGAAAGATATAAAAGAGACATAAGGGCAACTTTTTCACATAGAGGGTGGTACGGGTATGGAGTGAGCTGCCAGAGGAAGTGGCGGAGGCTGGTACAATTGCAACATTTAAGAGACATTTGGATGGGTATATGAATAGGAAGGGTTTGGAGGGATATGGGCTGAGTGCTGGCAGGTGAGATTAGATTGGGTTGAAATATCTGGTCGGCATGGACGAGTTGGACCGAAGGGTCTGTTTCCATGCTGTACATCTCTATGACTCTATGACTGTGTCTTACAGTCTTAGGGAGCAATGTCTATGGAGGCACCCATTAGTCAGGAGGTCCAGGCACAGTAAGTTAAGGACAGCCTCCAATATTACTCCAAGGTATTAGCATATGAGGCATCATTTCAGAGTGATCTCAGTCAGAGTGGCCATGTCTTTGCAGGCCACAGTCTGGATTATAGTCAATCATGTGACTCCATTGCAGCCAGTCTAGGGAGATAGGGCTAATGCAGTTGGGAGGGGGTCTGGGGGTTCAAGCATTAGTCAGGGGGTCTGAGCATTTTTCTCATGCACTGCTGTCTGTTTAGGTCACTGAAGGGGATGGGACATGGTCATTCCTTTGGGTCCTTCCACAGTGACAAAGGGAAAAATGGGGTGCAGCATGGGAATAAGGGAGGGCCACTGCCACAGGAAGGAGACTTGTGAACTTATTCTTCAGGTCTGCAAGCTCGGGAAAAGAAGGGATGACAATTGTGAAAGGGAGCAACAGTATTTGTAAGGGGGCAAATGGTCAAGAATAAATAGGAAGTGGGGTCCATGCAAGAATAGGGTTTTGTTAGAAGTAAAAACAATGACTGCAGATGCTGGAAACCAGATTCTGGATTAGTGGTGCTGGAAGAGCACAGCAATTCAGGCAGCATCCGAGGACAGGCAAAATCGACGTTTCGGGCAAAAGTCCTGATGAAGGGCTTTTGCCCGAAACGTCGATTTTGCCTGTCCTCGGATGCTGCCTGAATTGCTGTGCTCTTCCAGCACCACTAATCCAGAATTTTGTTAGAAGTACCATGGCTTCAAAGGGGGACAGTCAGGTGAATCTGTATTGCATTTCATTTGCAGCTATAATATCCTTCTTAAAGTAAGGGAACCAAAACTGCATACAATATTGCAGTTGTGGACTAATCAAAGTTGTATATAATTAAGGTAAGATTGCATGACTGTTGCACTTAAATCCTCTTGTGATTAAAAACTAACATGCCATTAGCCTTGTTAATTATCTCCTGCACTCGTATAATAGTATTCAGTGACTTATTGAGGAGCACACCCAAGTCCCTTTTCCATCTACACTTTCAAACTTTTAGTATGTTTCCTCATCATAGGCCTCATCAGCACCACTGTTCACCACTTCTCATTAATGATAATGGTCTAATGATCAATTATTCATAAGGTTTGATTAGGTCCATTGGTTAATCTATTAATTTTTTTAATTAACTAATTAAAACAAAGATGTGCAGGTTAGGTGAATTGACCATACAAAATTGCCCATCGTGTTCAGGGCTATGTAGGTTGAGTGCATTAGTCAGGGGAAATGTAGAGTAATAGGGTGGGGGAATGGGTTTGGGTGGGATACTCTTCAGAGGGTTGGTGTGTTGAGCCAAGTGTCCTGTTTTTACACTCTAGGGATTCTATGATTCTATGGAAAACAGTAAAACACGTCTGAAGTTACGAAATAAACATTACAGAAAACTTGCTGATTTCTGTATGTTCAGTTTGCAGATACAAAACATAATTGCTGCCTGGCAGAGTTGCAACACTGTAGACACAGTGGTGTGGAGCCCTCAAAGATGAACTCTCTTAAAGGCAAGGTACGTACATAACATTTAACACCTACAAGGTGCACTGCATAAATTGTACAAGGCTCCTTCAATCTAGTCAGCCAAAGGCAGAAGATATGTAGAAGCACATCATCTGGACGTTCTTCTCTAGACTATGTACCATCCTGAGTTGGAACAGTGACACCATTCCCTCAATGTCACTAGCTCAAAGTTCTAGAACTCTCTTTCTGACAACACTGTGGGTGTACTTAGGACTATAACACTTCAAAAAGGCAGCTCACCACAATCTTCTCAAGGGCAATAAATGCTGACCTAGCTTGCAATGTCCATATATTGTGAAAGAATAAAAACATCAAACAACAATAAATCGATCCACTGCAATAATGTGCCAGTCTTCCTGTTTGTCTTATGTAGTGTTATGTAGTGTACAAAATCCCATGCAAGGACAGCACAATACACTACATAGGACAAACAGGAAGACAGCTAACGATCCGCATCCATGAACACCAACTAGCCACGAAATGACATGACCAGCTATTCTTAGTAGCCACACACGCAGATGACTAGCAATATGAATTTGACTGGGACAACACTACTATTATAGGACAAGCCAAACAGAGAACAGCTAGGGAATTCCTAGAGGCATGGCATTCATCCACAGATTCAATCAGTAAGCACATCGACCTGGACCCAATATATTGACCCCTGCAACGGACAGCTGGAACTGACAACTGGAAGCGGCAGATTCAAACCACTACAAATGCCGGAGGAAAGATCACAGAAACGCTTCACAGGAAGCTCCCAAGCACTGAGGACGTCACCTAGACAGGGGACGAAACGTCTGCAACACAAATTCCCAGCTCGGCGAACAGAACCACAACAACGAGCACCCGAGCTACAAATCTTCTCCCAAACTTTGAGCTTCAGTGTTAGTTCTGATGAAGGGTTTCCCAGCCTTTGTTTCTTTCTTCACATTTTCTGTGAAACGTGCTAAGGATTTGCACATCTTTTGAAGCAAAAATAACCCATTTTGCCATCCCTCCAAAAAGTAATTATACTTCCTGTGAGCATCCCATTATCCTTCAGCAAGAATACAGCAGTAGCTGCCTGAGATCTGATTTGGCAAATATTAAACATGAATTTTAAAAAAACTGAAGTGTGAAAAAAAGCATAAGCAAACCTCGAAGCAAATGTAAATGAATGACAAAACAATAACTGATAATCCAAAACATAAAAGCAAGTAATAAAAATGGCCATTATTAACCAGCAAATAACACCATGAATCATGCTAAGTATGCATAGCTCATGACCGAAAATGTGTTGCTGGAAAAGCGCAGCAGGTCAGGCAGCATCCAAGGAGCAGGAGAATCGACGTTTCGGGCATGAGCCCTTCTTCAGGAATCCTGAAACGTCAATTCTCCTGCTCCTTGGATGCTGCCTGACCTGCTGCGCTTTTCCAGCAATACATTTTCAGCTCTGATTTCTAGCATCTGCAGTCCTCACTTTCTCCTCATAGCTCATGACCGACAGATTACAGGCCCATATCATGCTCATCAAGGAAGGGGGAGCAAACTAGGACTGAGCTAATGAATTGGGTTTGACTATGGTCAGTTTTGTTTTCACTTCTGGTGGGGTACACTCTGAGCTGATCTCAGCAGAATTCATGTGAAAGTTGGGGAATGGTGGAAGTGGGTTGCCATTCAAACTGAGTTTTTTCCTCCTTCTCTAGTTGTTTATGTGACATATTTTGGGTGAGAGTGAAGAAGAAAGGGTGGGTTCCTAATCTTGCCACTCTTGATGGGAGGATGACTCTTGTAGACCTTTAGCGGATTGGCAGGGATGTGTACTATGTCACCCAGAGTGTATTTTGGCCGTCAAAACAAGCGGCAACATTGAGTTAGGCTCTGGCTCCAAGACAATCATATGTTGAGCACTGGAAAATTGTCTATGAGCAGAGCACCCACCATCCGCACATGTGTGAGTTCGTGGAGGTGAAAGACTGTCCCTTTCCATCCAAAGGCAAAACCCATAGTTGAGTCCAGACCCATTTTCAAACAAGTTTCCCATGCAAGAAACAAAATTGGGCTCATCCCAAAACTATCAAAAAGACATCCTCTTGTGCAAGCCACCTTCAACCAGTCATGAATCCAAAGGCAGATGTCTCTCATATACATATTACTGCACAGCAAAGGTATTTTTAAATCTGGTGAACATGTATTTTAATGATTATGCATGACATACTAATGCATGCCAATTGGATTCCCATTGCTAGCACAATCACAATCCACCTTCAATTTTCTTCTAACTTAATTCTCAACATTCCACTCATCATTGGAACTGACATTTCAACTCCCACATTGAGGACTTCCTTCTGACGTTTTTTTTGCTCCAAGGAACAGCATTGGATTCTATCCATAATGTAATTATCTGAAACACTCACTTATTCTGTTCTGTTCAGCAAGAAACAAGAAAAGATTTTATTTTTAAAGTGTTTAGGAGTTTGATCTGGACATAGTGATCTAACACTTGATATATTCTGCTTTCTAGATGAAATGAATTGTTGTTATTAAGATTTATTGTTTAATGTGAACTTTGTTAACTCAGTGCTGCTCTCTTTCAGAATGCAAACATTCATGCTGCAAGCATTGCTACTGCAAGCTTCTATGCTAGTCAACACATCTGCTATCACCTAGTGCCAAGTTGGTGCAGTCCAAAAACAAGTCCTTAAATCCCAAAGCCTCTACCATTGGGAAGCCTTCTGCCCTGGAGATCCCATAAATGGCTGAATATTCTCTCTTCCTGTAGAGTACCCTAATTACCTTCCAGATATTTCTATGGACAGAATATTGCAAAACATTGCTAATGTTACCAGCTTCTTGGAAGGAACTGATTACAAAGAAGGAAAGGACAACAATGATCTTCACAGCCACCAGGACAGCTGTTCTCACTTTACTTTGAGACTTCTGTTTTCATGAAAGAGATGACGCAACTTTGCCACCATGTCCTTAGTGAAGTGAAGCTTCTTGAAATACTTCTCCTGACTCATCCCGCTGTAAGAGTGGCTCTCCTGGAAGATTCTCTAGGTGTAGGGCTTTCATAAGAGAGCTGTCTCTCGCCTCCCTCCTTTGAGAAGATTCCCCATTCTATATATTCTGCTTGTGCTGCAAAACCAAAGGCACTGCAACTAGGACTCATAGGACTGTAAGGCTAAGGAATGCCTTGTCTTTCTCAAAAATGCAGAAACCTTGAACATGATCCAACAACATACCACGGTATTCCAAACCATTCTACCCAATCACAAGGAAGTAAAAACTAACTCAGCTGCAAGTCCTTTCATGATCCTTAATACAGCCTGAGCACAGGGTCCATCATTCTTTAACCATAACTCTTGTTTCAGAGGTAGCCAAGGCAGACATTCAAAGTACATTTCCTGATTAATTTTAATACTTGCGCATTGCATCAACTCATTGGTGATCTCGGTTGTTCAACTGTCTTTAGTCAATGTGAAGGATGATCCTGTGTGTTTCTCTCCCAAGGCTTGACATCAAGGAATTTGGGCAGGAGGGATCCAGTGGCATTCATTGCTTCTATGAAGGAGGTATATATGCACGCCATGCAATTGAACTTCACACCGATAGATAGATCGATAGATCGATAGATCGATAGATCGATAGATCGATAGATCGATAGATAGATAGATAGAAAGAAAGAATCAGCCCACAAGACATACAATGTGACCTTTGGAGTATACTGCATATACAGCCTAATAAGCTATTCAGCCTGTAAACGAAGCAGACTTCTGAAAGGCAATGTAATTCTGAGGTCAACATCACAAAGTTTGACTGCAGAAACACTCTGAACAAAAGACACAAGTTAAATTGACAAAGCTTATCCAGTTTTAAGCCCTCTACTTACAAAGTTACGATCAATAATTTCAAACAGACTGTGGCATCCCATGCACAGAATCGCTAGACCACAGATTGATTCTCTCAGCTGCGCAGAAGAAAATCTTTAGCAGTTAATTTATAGATTGAAAGCCTGGCTTCATTCCATGACCAATTTATCACTACATGTCTATACATTGTGCAAGGAAATTAGTCTTTTATCCCCAAATTGTTAAGTTTTCCCCTATTGGTTATTCAACTGTCCAATAAGAAACTGCTGCAGATGAAACCAATTTTAAAATCTCATTTTCTCTTTTGAAAGTCAGAAATGTACGTCACATAAATGGTTAACATTTGAAAGGATACCCCATGCTTTCACCATAATTGTGCTCAAATGTCTTGAATTTGTGGGAAGAAGTTGAACTGCTGGTGCTGTGACGTTGGATTTCTGTTATCCTGAGAATTTTTTCAATAGCAGTTGTTTCATATTAGCAGATTTATACTGCATTGTGTTCAAAGCAAAGACCAACTGAGACACTTTGTGATTTACTTCAATTAATATTCATAAGCCAATTATAATTAAACAAAGAAGTTGGGCCTTCCTTAGATAAAAGGAATGCAGAATGTTAAAATACATAAATTAAGACACATTGTTGATGCCGATTCCCACAATATAACTAGCAATTCTGAAATCAAACTATAAGGAGATTTTTAATTCCCAAAAATGAACAGGGTTTCATTTGGGTTACATGAAAAAATATTCAAACATGCTAGCCTTCTCCCATCTGGGTTTAAAGGGTTCAGGTCACCAGTCTCTCAAGAGACAGATACATCAATCAAACATTTTAATGAGCCTGTGTGCTTCAGATTGAACCTGTTTTCTGTGTTTTACCCTAGCCACCGGGATATTGCATAGGAAAGGTAAATGCCCTTCAGACACTGTTTGTGGACCACAGAAAACAGAATTTCATCTGTCCATCATTGCAGTCATTTCATGAGTACACCTCAGTGAAGGCTACATCCAGCTAAGACTCCTCGCAGCTAGCTAACCACAACCCACTTCTAATCAACACTTCCCTCATTTGACTAAGGTACCACCAAGCCAGCTGCTGTTCCCTTCCTATCTCAGGGCTGTAGCTTCTTTAGAGAATTCCGCATCCATTGCAGAACCAAGCCTATCAATCAATATAGGAGAGAAAAAATGCTCAAAATTTGAAATTGAAACTACGCAGCTTCTGCCTTCTGTTCACTAAACTCACCCAGATAAGATCAGGAACTGTGTTTTTCAGAAAAATGGCTCTCTGTGCCGACACTTGAGCCCATACAAGAGTAAAATATTTACTAGAACACTGTTTCAACATTTGGCTGCTTTTATATTGGACATCTGTGAATGATTATCTCATAAGTAACTACATTAAAGTTTCTATATAAAAGAATTAAATTGGGTTATTTAAGAAGGGCTTATGCCCGAAACGTCGATAAGAAGGGCTTATGCCCGAAATGTCGATTCTCCTGCTCCTTGGATGCTGCCTGACCTGCTGCGCTTTTCCAGCAACACATTTTTCAGCTCTGATCTCCAGCATCTGCAGTCCTCACTTTCTCCTTACTTATAAGTACAAATGTTAATAACAGTAAACTTCAATAATATAAATCTTATTTGTCAGAGCATAAGGGCATTTAACTATGAAATATGCATCTAATCCAGTGATAGGCAATGTTAATCTTTCAGGAAAATAAACATTAGTTTAAAAGTGTTGAGCATTAAAAAGAAGCATGAGGTTTTGAATCAACTTGAGAGGAGTTATCTTCCAGAATCTTTAAGGTTAACACTAGCCCCAAGCTGAATTTTGACAAATGGAGGAATGTTGGTGGCAATGTGAATATAAAACATTATTTAAGGCCAGGATGTCTTAATTTAATTTAATTTTAACTTAGATTAGTTTAATTTAATTTAATTTAATTTAATTCAATTCAATCAATTAGTCTGCTTCCCATCTTTTCTAGACAGTAAGAAAACACATAGCAACTGCCAGTAAGGGAAGATCAGGCAACCATTTGTCACCCATTAGATCATTAATGGAGAGGCCTTTACAGCATATTCTTGTTGGTACAGATGTAAAAGGGCTGAGGTAAGGGAATGGAAAGCTGGAATTTTCCATCTGGGGTTTTGGTTGTTTTCTTACACATGCCCAAGTTAAATGTAATTGGGGACAAACTGTCATAATCATATCTTAATTTGCCAATATATATGAGTCCTTTAGCGGGATACCTCAGCTGTCTTAAGAACTCTGCAAGTTAAAACTGGAAAGGGCAGAAAAGTAGCCTGTTCAATTCTATCTACTCACTACTCACTAAACCCTACTTGATAGGGTTTAATTCAAATCCCTTGTTCAGGGCTCTCTTTGCAGCAATTCCAGAAAGCAGTTCAGTGCTAACTTCTCAACAGCAGTTTGGGATGAGCAATAAATGCTGGTTTAGCCAGCAATAACCATATCCTGTTGTGGGGAAAATATATATCTCTGTTCATTGACAATGCAGAAACTGGAAGTAATTGAACCATTTAGACACTTTTTGGATTAAGAAGTTTTAAAAAAAATAGATTTAAGGGAACCCAGGTGTTTTTTTCTGGAAATTAGATCAACAGTTTAGTGTGGGCTTTGAAGGACTGCTGATTACAGAAAGTCAAATGACTTTGCAAAATAATGGTCAATTTATTGCTCATCATTTATGGAAAATATGGCTTTGGAAGAAACAACTGGCAAACTGGTTAATATTTAAGGTATAGTCTTGAATTAGGTGTATATTTAATCCCAAAACAGACACTCTTATAGAACACAAAATACATCAATGACTCTGCAGAGATGATATTTAAAAAGAGCAAAATAAAAACACCTTTATGGTTCGAAAAACAATAGATGATTGATAAATTCTTGCATTGCACTGGGTTTCTTATGGATAAAATCAGATTGCTGATGGTCATAGACAGATGGAAGATGTTTCAATCAAACCCTAAATCAGTTGGAAGTCAAGCTTTGTTCATTTTGCAGTTAATGTGTACCACATTAACCAAAACGAAATGCTGGTATATACTTACTATAATCCTCTGGCCTTTTGTAGAAATTTTAAAAATCAAAATGTTAAACTGTTTTAGTGGAGTATGTTAATAGATATTATAACATAAAGATTGTTTATACTGTTGATAAAAAGAACATAGTTCCCTTGCTCTACCAGGAATGCAATGATGTTGGAATAGTTTTAAAGATTAAGAAGGTAACAATACACTGAATAGATTGAATTTTGAGTGAGGAAAGGTGAACAGTGAGAAGCTTAAGTTCTTTGTGTTTTTATATTGTATATGTTTTCATGCCTGAATCATAATGAAATGCATTTGGAATTGGTATTTAATTTCCCGAGGATGCTGTCATGTTGTGAATACATATAGATATTTATGAATGAAAAGTGGGGGGAGGATTACTTTACCAAGAATTTAAAGAGGGCCCATGTAGTTTCTTAGAAATGAGGTGAACAATTTAATCTGGGCTGGAATCGACCTATTGATTACTGAAAGTCAAATGACTTTGGAAAATAGCCAAGCAAAGGTTTTAGAGATGAGGTTTATTGGCTTAATTGTTGGAAAACATGTCTTTTGAAGAGACTATGGAACTCTGTGCTAATGGTTACTTAGGAATCTTCTTTGGAATTGTTTTCTGTTTCACAAATCTAGGGAGTCAGAACACCTCCAAAGCTCCTTTTCATTCAGACAATTAGTTGAAATGTTGTACTATGGCCATTATCCAAAGACTTGAACAAAGCTTGACTTCCACCCGATTCAGGGTTTGATTGAAACATCTTCCATCTGTCTATGACCATCAGCAATCTGATTTTATCCATAAGAAACCCAGGGGATTGTGGGAATTTATCACTTTTGCTTTTCACACCATAAACGTGTTTTTAATTTGCCCTTTTTAAATATCAGGGGTGGCACGGTGGCTCAGTGGTTAGCACTGCTGCCTCACAGCGCCAGGGACCCAGGTTCAATTCCCACCTCGGGCAACTGTCTATGTGGAGTTTGCACATTCTCCCCGTGTCTGTGTGGGTTTCCTCCGGGTGCTCCGGTTTCCTCCCACAGTCCAAAGATGTGCAGGTCAGGTGAATTGGCCGAGCTAAATTGCCAGTTGGGTTAGGTGCATTAGTTAGGGTAAATGTCGGGAATGGGTCTGGGTGGGTTGCTCTTCAGAGGGTCGGTGTGGACTTGTCAGGCCGAAGGCCCTGTTTGCACACTGTAGGGAATCTCATCTAATCTGCAGTGTCATTGATGTATTTTGTGTTCTATAAGAGTGTCTGTTTTGGGATTAAATATACACCTAATTCGAGACTATATCTTAAATATTAACCAGTTTGCCAGTTGTTTTTCACAATTATTGTAGTTTTATAACAAACAAACTAGTTCCTGGTTCATTAAAGACACCAGGAGAATTATTCTGGATAATAGGACTAAAGGGGAACAATTAGCCACTTTGGTCATTAAAGATAACTATTTGTACTAATTATAGCAACTCATAGAGTAATGAGGCTTATTACTTGCACATTCCTCTTGGTAAAACATTGTGAATGCATTTTTTAAAAGATTGCAAACTGAAGCAAGAAATATCTGAAGCAAGCTAATTGTTCAATATCTAAGGAATATACCCTTCAGTTTATGAGGGCACAAAACACAGTGAACTTTTAATTCCAGAAATGTGTATCCATAATTCCAGTGCAAATGTCAGTGAGCTCCATTGTTTTCCATGTCATTTTCAGCAAAGGATGTAAAAATACAGTTGGAGAATAAAGATGATAGACAATCTTATGATCTGTTGTTATAGATTCCAGTGCCTGTCCCCATCTACAAGGTATGCTTTAGGAGTGTGATGCCTGGATGGGTGCAGCTCCAAGAACAATCAGAGGTTTAACACCATCCAGGACAAACCAGTCTGCTTGATTGACATCCTGTTCATCACCTTTTACATTCAGTCCCTTCAGCATTGACACACAATGACAGCAACTGCAAGCTGCACTGCAGTAACTAACTAAGAATTCTCTGACAACACCTTCTAAATCTGCAAACTCTAATGTGACTTTTGACTCCAGTTGGGTACTTTAACAATATTAATTTTATTACTAATAACATAAGAAACCAAGAATGTCTATCATCATGACAATGAATCTAACATGTCTGTTACAGCTAACTATAATATAAAATAGTAGATAATAATTGAGTAGCATTATTCCAGTAGTATATCATGCTCAAGTGATCCCTGATATATCCATGGGCCACATATAATGAAGTAGTGACAGTATGTCTCTTCAAAGCATGCTTATACTGTGTCTCTTCAGGGTCTCTAGAATATTGACTTTGAGGCTTTTTTTTGTTTTCTCCAAAGATAAAACATTTCCAAGCAGAGAAGATACATAAACATGTCAAGGATTCCGGGTAATCCAAGATGGAGGACGGGAAAAATTTCTGGCTGTAACAGCTGCCCCTTTTTTGAGATATTTTAGGTGTTGGAGGTGATTTCCTTGAATTCCAGGAGCATCAATTACTGTTTTATATACTGTTGCATTGTTTTTGAACTTTGGAAAAAAAAACAAAACAACAGCAGTTTTAAAAGGGAGAAGAACAGACAAAGGAAGCGCATGATGAGGTCAGTGCAGGACCGAGGGAGAGAAAGAAATTGACACCACAGTGAACCTGCACAGTACTGCCTTTGCTGTTTGAATTCATGTATCGCTGGACATCAGAGTTCGTCTGGGAAAATTAACAAACAGTGAAACTCACAACTGATCTTGGAGGAACTGTTTGGGTGAAGTCACAGCACAGAAACAGATAAGTGAATTGTTTTAAGTGTGGCCTACAGAAAGTCTGCAGGAGTGAGCAGAGTGGGTTCTTTCTTGATTATATGTTTTTTGAGATATGTCTTTTGATTAAACTTAAAATATAAGCCATAACTATTAATTTAACCTGGAGCAGTGTTTTGTAGAGGAATAAGATAGTGTTATTTTCTGGGTCTGTAGATTGTGAAGGAGCAAAAATGTCCTTTAGAAGAGTGACATGCGCTTCTTGTCAGATGTGTGAGTTTAAGGAGAGTTTATGGGTTGCTGAGGATTATATCTGCAATAAATGCTGTTGGTTGTGAATCCTATCACATCGAATGGATCGGTTGGAGAAACAGTTAGAAGCAATGAAGAATTTGCAACAGCAACAGTATGTGATTGATGGCACATAGAAAGGGGGGAAAATCTCAGATACAGTCACATAGATGGGTTAACTCCAGAAAAGGTAAGAGATGTAGGCAGGTAGTGCAGGAGTCTTCTGCGGCTATCCCTATTTCAAGCAAATATGCTGTTTTGGAAAATGGAGGGGGTGATCGATTCACAGGGGAATGTAACACGAACAGCCAAGTTTCTGGTATTGAGACTGATTCTAATGCAGCAAGGGGTACATCGGGTTCCAAGAGACCAATTGTGTTAGGGGACTCTCTAGCCCGAGGTACAGACAGGCGTTTCTGTGGCCAGCAGTGAAAAAACAGAATGGTGTGTTGCTTCCCTGGAGAGAGGGTGCAGAATGTTCTCAAGGTGGAGAGGGTCCAGCAAGAGGTCATTGTCCACACTGGAACCAATGACATAGGAAGGGAAAAGGTTGAGATTCTGAAGGGAGATTGCAGAGAGTTAGGGAAGAATTTAAAAAGGAGGTCCTTGAGAGTAGTAATATCTGGATTACTCCCAGTGCTATGAGGTAGTGAGGGCAGGAATAGAAGGATGGAGCAAATGAATACATGTCTGAGGAGCTGGTGTATGGCAGAAGGATTCACATTTTTGGATCATTGGAATCTCTTTTGGCGTAGACATGACCTGTATAAGAAGGACGGATTGCAACTAAATTGAAAGCGGTCTAATATACTGGCAGGGAGATTTGCTCGAGCTGCTTGGGAGGATTTAAACGAGAAAGGTGGGAGGGTGGGACCCAGGGAGATACTGAGGAAAGAGATCAATCCGTGACTGGTACAGTTGAGAACAGAAGCAAGTCAAACCGTCAGGGCAGGCAGCAACAAGGTAGGACTAATGGGGGCTAGTGGGCGGCACGATGGCACAGTGGTTAGCACTGCTGCCTCACAGCGCCAGAGATCCGGGTTCAATTCCCGCCTCAAGTGACTGACTGTGTGGAGTTTGCACATTCTCCCTATGTCTGCGTGGGTTTCCTCCGGGTGGTCTGGTTTCCTCCCACAGGCCAAAAAGGAGGAGGTTAGGTGAAGAGGCCATGCTAAATTGCCCGTAGTGTTAGGTGAAGGGGTAACTGTAGGGGAATGGATCTGGGTGGGTTCCGCTTCGGCGGGTCGATGTGGACTTGTTGGGTCGAAAGGCCTGTTTCCATACTGTAAGTAATCTAATAAATTAAACTGCATTTATTTCAATGCAAGGGGCCTAACAAAGAAGGCGGATGAACTCAGGGCATGGTTAGGAACATGGGACTGGGATATCATAGCAATTACAGAAACATGGTTCAGTGATGGACAGGACTGGCAGCTTAATATTCCAGTTAGAACTGTTACAGTACGGATAGAAAGGAAGGCAAGAGAGGAGGGGGAGTTGCATTTTTCATAAGGAATAGCATTGCAGCTGCACTGAGGGAGTATATTCCCAGAAATACATCCAGGGAAGTTATTTAAGTGGAACTGCATAAATAAGAAAGGGATGATCACCTTATTGGGACTGTAGTATAGATCCCCTAACAGTCACAGGGAAACTGAGAAACAAATTTGTAAGGAGGTCTCAGCTGTCTGTAAGGATAATCAGGTGGTTATGGTAGGGGATTTTAACTTTCCAAACATAGACTGGGACTGCCATATTGTAAACAGTTTAGATGGAGAGGAATTTAAGTGTGTACAAGAAAATGTTCTGATTCAGTATGTGGATGTACCTACAAGAGAAGGTGCAAAACTTGACCTACTCTTGGGAAATAAGGCCGGGCAGATGACTGAGGTGTCAGTGGGAGAGCACTTTGGGGCCAGCGATAATCGATAGTCACAGGTGAGGTGCCAGAAGATTGGAGGTTGGCTAACGTGGTGCTACTGTTTAAGGAGGGTGATAAGGACAAGCCAGTGAGCCTGACTTCGGGGGTGGGCAAGTTATTGGAGGGAATCCTGAGGGACAGTATGTACATATATTTGGAAAGGCAAGCATTGATTACGGGTAGTCAACATGGCTTTGTGCGTGGGAAATCATGTTTCACAAACTTGATTGAGTTTTTTGAAGATGTAACAAAGAAGATTGATGAGGGCAGAGGTAAATGTGATCTATATGGACTTCAGTAAGGCGTTCGACAAGGGTCTCCATGGGAGACTGGTTAGCAAAGTTAGGCCTCATGGAATACAGGGAGAACTAGCCATTTGGATACAGAACTGGTTCAAAGGTAGAAGACAGAGGGTGGTGGTGGAGGGTTGTTTTTCAAACTGGAGGCCTGTGACCAATGGAATGCCACAAGGATCGGTGCTGGGTCCACTACTTTTCATCATTTATATAAATGATTTGGATGTGAGAATAAGAGGTATCGTTAGTAAGTTTGCAGATGACACCAAAATTGGAGCTATGGTGGACAGCAAAGAAGGTTACCTCAGATTACAACAGCATCTTGATCAGAACGGCCAATGGGCTGAGAAGTGGCAGATAGTGTTTTGGGAAAGCAAATCTTAGCAGGACTTATACACTTAATGGTAAGGTCCTAGGGAGTGTTGCTGAACAAAGACACTTTGGAGTGCAGGTTCATAGCTCCTTGAAAGTGAAGTAGCAGTTAGATAGGACAGTGAAGAAGGCGTTTGGTAGGCTTTCCTTTATTTGTCAGAGTACTGAGTACAGGAGTTGGGAGGTCATGTTGCAGTAGTACAGGACATTGATTCGGCCGCTGTTGGAATATTGCATGCAGTTCTGCCTCCTTCCTATCAGAAAGATGTTATGAAACTTGAAAAGGTCCAGAAAAGGTTTGCACGGATGTTGCCAGGGTTGGAGAATTTGAGCTAACGGGAGAGGCTGAACAGACTGGGGCTGTTTTCTCTGGACCGTCGGAGGCTGAGGGGTGACCTTATAGAGGTTTACAAAATTATGAGGGGCATGGAAAGGATAAATAGACAAAGTCTTTTTCCTGGGGTGGGGGAGTCCAGAGCTAGAGGGTGAGAGGGGAAAGATGGAAAAGAGACCTAAGGGGCAATTTCTTCATGCAGAGGGTGGTACGTGTATGGACTGAGCTGCCAGAGGAAGTGGTGGAGGCTGGTACAACGGCAACATTTAAAGGGCATTTGGATGGGTACATGAATAGGAAGGGTTTGGAGGGATATGGGCCGGGTGCTGGCAGGTGGGACTAGATTGGGTTGGGATATCTGATCAGCATTATTGAGTTGGCCCGAAGGGTCTGTTTCCATGCTGTACGTTTCTATGACTCTGTTACTCTATGTATTGTCAGTTCAACAATTTTACAAACAGGTTAAACAATACTTACAAGATTAACATTTCAATCTTCAATGTAAAGCCTTGGAAGTGTGATATCCTGACCTGATCTAGTCATCAAATGGAAAGGTACACATTATTCGCTCTTGCACTTGCTTGACAACTTTGTTGTTTTCCTGTTGTAGCTCTCACTCAACATCACCAAGCAACTATCATCATGAAAGTGTTCTTCCTCATTCATGTCATGCAGGATTGGTGTGAGGTTCATTCATCTGAGCTGGATTCCGCTCCTTCACAGTGTAGCAGCATGATCAGTAATAACTTAGCATGATCTCGGCATTGCATATGTTAGAAATAATTTCTTTTATCTAAGTATTTCATCTTGAGTTTCTAATTTGCACTGTTGTTATGGACCAGACCAGACACCAGCACCACCCCCCACCACCCCACCAACCAACCAAAGTATAATAAGGAGATAGCCTAGATCCAAACTTTTGCATTTATTTAAAAGCTGGTGTAAGGTGCTGTGTTCCAAATATGATTCAATTGGACAACCAGTAGACTTTAATCATAACACATTTTATTCTTACAGTACAGTTAAAATACAAAAAAAATTGTCAAAACTTTAACTCTATTGAAATACTTAACAAGATAATTATTTAACCACAGATCATCAACTGTTCCGATGTAGACAGCATCCCATAAACACACCCCTTGACAACAATACAATTCAGAAAAACAGTTATGATCCTCATAATCTGCTTCTCTTCAGTCCAGAAGAAAGAAACAATCTGTCCTTTTCAATTTTTAAGAGGAAGGCTCGCTATCTAAAACTTCACTCTAGCAGCAGGGAACTCATGCTTTTAGCTCAGCAGCAGCAGCAGTAAACTTCTCACTAACTGAAAGCAAAGCTAAAAGCCTTCCTGTGTGATCTCTGACACTGCCCACTCATGATTCTTTTGTCTTGTTTTAAAAATAAAACACCCAAGGAGAATTCAAAAACTGTTTATCAACTGCTCATCTGAAGGAGATATTCCAACACCAAGTAGTAGCACCTGTCTGCTCTCTGTTAAAGGACACAGTATCATCACACTGTCGACTCAGTGAACAGTTTAAATAGTCCTCTACTTGCTCACTCCTCATGTGTTTTCTTAATTCTCCTCTGACTTTGAAGAAGAACATCTTGTTTCTTGAAATGGTTACACAATTGGTTGCTGGGTGAGGTCACTTGCATTTTCCTTCTGAGCATAATTTGTTCTGGGGATGATAATCCCTCCTCCATTGCACAAAAATGCAGTAATGCCATGTGAACATCTCACTTCATTGCTTGACATATGATGATCATAGGTTTGATTGCATATACCATATGTTCTGAGAGACTATTTGAATGTGGGTAGTGGAGTGACAGTGCGATGTGGATTAATCTCAATTCAGTACAAATGGCATGAAATGGTTTGCTAGAGTATTGCAGTCCATTGTTAGATCCAATCTGTTCCATGAAACTGAATAAACTGAAAATAGTGTTCGTCATTGTTAGAGATAGTTGCACTAATGTTTTGCTAAATTGTCAAACAATGGGGAGCCCAGAGAAGTAATATACCACAGGATGTAATCTTCCCATGTACTGGGAATAGATTTTTTATTGCTGTGATGATACCTTGATCTGTGCATGCTGGTAACCTGCCACTGTTGGATCATTGGTATTCAGCTGGTAAAAGATTTCAAAAAGCAATGATGGGATTATCTTTTGTCGCTGGTGTCTGATTTGGCCAATGCATGAATTGGTGATCTGTTATGTGCTGTGAGACAGTCTCACATAGGCTACACAATGGGGTGCCACTTGTGGAAGTATGTGTCCTTCAGGTTGGGTCGTGGTAATATGGTGGCAATTTATTTTAGCTTTCAGTGTCTGTTGTCCTGCCTTTATAGGACATATGACATTGATAGTGGCAAAAACTTCTGATCACCTTACACCATTAACATGGAGAGTAAGGTTAAGTGTGGAAAACTTGATCATCTCCTGAAATGTTAATTTTGCTTGATTGTTCTTGAACCACATTGACATGTGTGTGTGCATTGTCTTACTTGCCTTGCGGTCAGTAGTGAGATATGGTACCATCCTGTTGGTTACATATGTTTTGTTCTGGAGTTTAGATTATCTTTTGGAACCAGATTTCTTGTATATGTGCCCAATATTCCTTGGTGCTACATGCTTTACAGACATCAAGGAAAACTGGACAGCTTTTGTGAAGCTGTGACAAATCTCATTTGAGGCTTATAGTAGCAAGTTTCTCGGTGACATTCATAATTTTAATTAAGGAGTAATTATGTTATGGACATTTTTATGCATTTTGTGCTTTGGAGATTGAAGTGGTGGAACTAACTGAGGTCTGAACACTGGTAGGCCTTCTTAATGTAGAAAACTGCTTAGTGTTTTCTTTTAAGAGTTTTGATGCAGTGTTTTCAGATTTGTTTAATTGCTTTTGTTAAAAATTGAATTGACAACTTGTGTTTGTTTCTTTTAAAGAGGGGGAGAGAGATAGAATAGCTACTGTGCATCAGTATAGGTCTGTTGCCTTTAATTTTGATTGTATTTGTAACTTCAGCTTTTGTTAAGTGGGATAATCTTAGATTTTTTTTAAAAACTCCATCTTCTTGCTGTTAAAAACCCTACCTGCAGTTTGCATAGCTGTTGCCACTTACTCAAACTGTTTTTTTCAAATATTCTGATGTCTAAAGCTGTTGTCAGGACTTCACTTCATTTTCCAATAAGTTCCAATGAGATTTTTCACTGTACTTTAGAGATGGCCATCCCTGCTAGTTATGATGTGCTTTTTAAAAAAAAATCCATCATGTGGGCGGCACGGTGGCACAGTGGTTAGCACTGCTGCCTCACAGCGTCAGAGACCCGGGTTCAATTCCCGACTCAGGCGACTGACTGTGTGGAGTTTACACATTCTCCCCGTGTCTGCGTGGGTTTCCTCCGGGTGCTCCGGTTTCCTCCCACAGTCCAAAGATGTGCAGGTCAGGTGAATTGGCCATGCTAAATTGCCCATAGTGTTACGTTAAAAGGGGTAAGTGTAGGGGTATGGGTGGATTGCGCTTCGGCGGGTCGGTGTGGACTTGTTGGGCCGAAGGGCCTGTTTCCACACTGTAAGTAATCTAATCTAAAATTAAACAAATGTATTTTCTCTGATGTGGCAATGCATATGTTGTCCCTTGCAGCATAAGAAACATGAATATCATGTTTTTAAAGAATCCAACAAATGTCAACTGTTGCACACAAATATTAGGTTACAATTGAACAGCATTCTTCTAGTAGTGTTCCAGATGATCCCTAATAATATAGAATCTCCCCGTGTCTGTGTGGGTTTCCTCCAGGTGCTCTGGTTTCCTCCCACAGTTCAAAAGATGTGCAGGTCAGGTGAATTGGCCATGCTAAGTTGCCCATAGTGTTAGGTACATTAGTCAGAGGGGGGAATGGGTCTGGGTGGGTTACTCTTCGGAGGGTCGGTGTGGACTGGTTGGGCTGAAGGGCCTGTTTCCACACTGTAGGGAATCTAATCTAATATGAACCCTTTATACTCTCAAGTCACAAGCTACAATACTGTGATAATATCATGAGCACATCCCTGAAATGCACACTTATAGATTGTGTCTCCTAAAGATATACCCAACATACTAACCTTGAGACATCACACAATGAACAATCACCTAGGAGGACAAGTAGCAGTTGATACCAAGGAATCACCTGTAAGTTCCCCACCAAGCCATACACTGACATGGAAGCTTATCACTGTGCCTACAATTGCCACTGGGTCAGAATCCTGAAATTATCTAACAACAGTGTGGGCTGTACCTAAATTCTGAGGACTGCTGTGGTTTCCCACTTTGGAGCAGTGAAAGGCGGTAGCCGGGAGGAGGTGATGTTGATGGGAGGTGATTGTCGGGAAGGCCGGTAAGTATATTTAAACTTCTCACCTTCAGGCCAGCAAGGGAGGAGCAAGCAAAGGACTTCTGGGAAGGGTAAGTAGAACAGTTTATATTTGCATGGTTGGATAAAAGAAAAAGACAGCAGGCAGTGCAGGGATCCCCTGTGGCCATTCTCCTTAACAATAAGTATACCGTTTTGGATACTGTTGGGGGGATAACTTACCAGGGGAAAGCAGTAGGGCACCTGTTGCTCAGAAGGGAAGGGGGAAGAGGAGCAGAGCAATAGTCATTGGGGACTCAATAGTTAGGGGGACAGATAGGAGGTTCTGTGAAGACAAGAGAGACTCACTGTTGGTGTGTTGCCTCCCGGGTGCCAGGGTCCGTGATCTCTCTGATCGTGTTTTTGGGATCCTTCGGGGGGACGGAGAGCAGCCCCAAGTTGTGGTCCACATTAGTGCCAATGACATAGGTCGGAAGAGAGATGGGGACTTGAGGCAGAAATTCGGGGAGCTAGGATGGAAGCTTAGAGCTAGGACAAACAGAGTTGTTTTCTCTGGTTTGCTGCTTGTGCCACGTGCTAGTGAGGTGAGGAATAGGGAGAGAAAGGAGTTGAACACATGGATACAGGGATGGTGCAGGAGGGAGGGTTTTGGGATTTTGGATAATTGGAGCTCTTTCTGGGGTAGGTGGGACCTCTACAAGCAGGATGGTCTTCATCTAAACCAGAGGGGTACCAATATCCTGGGTGGGAAATTCGCTAAAGCTATTAAGGTGGATTTAAACTAATACAGCAGGGGGATGGGAACCAAAATTATAGGACAGGTACAGAAGAGGATGAGAGCAGGGAGTTCCCAAATCAAATATCTGACACTAGCAAGCGAGAACCTGTATTGAAGTGTGTGTACTTCAACGCGAGGAGCATCCGAAATAAAGTGGGTGAACTGGCAGCGTGGGTTGGTACCTGGGACTTCGATGTTGTGGCCATTACAGAGACATGGATAGAGCAGGGACAGGAATGGCTGTTGCAGGTTCTGGGATTCAGATGTTTCAGTAAGAACAGAGAAGATGGTAAAAGAGGGGGAGATGTGCTATTGTTGATCAGGGACAATATTACAGTTGTAGAAAGGATGTTTGGGAACTTGTTAACTGAGGTAGTATGGGCTGAGGTTAGACAGGAAAGGAAAGTCACCATGCTGGGAGTTTTCTATAGGCCTCCGAATAGTCCCAGAGATGTAGAGGAAAGGATAGCAAAGATGTTTCTCGATAGGAGTGAGACAGGCTGGGTAGTTGTCATGGGGTCTTCAACTATCCAAATATTGACTGGGATCACTACAGTACGAGTACTATACATGGGTCAGTTTTTGTCCAGTGTGTGCAGGAGGGCTTCCTGACACAGTATGTAGACAGGCCTACAAGGGGCGAAGCCACTTTAGATTTAGTACTGGGTAACGGGCCTGGCCAGGTGTTAGATTTGGGAGTAGGTGAGCACTTTGGAGACAGCGATCACAATTCTGTCAGGTTTACTTTAGTGATGGAAAGGGATAGGTGTACTCCACCGAGCAAGAGTTACAGCTGGGGGAAGGGAAATTACGATGCAATTAGGAAAGATTTAGGAAGCATAGAATGGGGAAGGAAACTGCAGGGGATGAGCACATTAAAAATGTGGAGCTTATTCTGGAAAAGCTCCTGTGTGTCCTAGATAAGTATGTACCTGTCAAGCAGGGAGGAAGATATAGAACGTGTGAGCCATGGTTTACTAAGGAAGTGGAATCCCTGGTCAAGAAGAAGAAGAAGGCCTATGTTACAACAAAATGTGAAAACTCAGGGCGCTTGAGGGTTACAAGGAAGTCAGGAAAGACCTAAAAAGAGAGCTCAGAAGAGCCAGGAGGGGACATGAGAAGTTGTTGGCGGATAGGATCAGGGTTAACCCTAAGGCTTTCCATAGGTATGTCAGGAATAAAAGAATGATGAGAGTTAAATTAGGGCCAATCAAGGATAATAGTGGGAAGTTGTGTGTGGAGTCAGAGGAGATGGGGGAAGCACTAAATAAATATTTTTCGACAGTGTTCACTATAGAAAATGAAAATGTTGACGAGGAAGATACAGAGATACTTGCATCTAGACTAGAAGAGATTGAGGTTCACAAGGAAGAGGTATTAGAAATACTGCAGAGTGTGAAAATAGACAAGTCCTCTGGGCCGAATGGGATCTATCCTAGGATCCTCTCGGAAGCAAGGGAAAAGATTGCCAAGCCTTTGGCATTGATCTTCAAATCATCATTGTCTACAGGAATAGTGCCTGAGGACTAGAGGATAGCAAATGTAGTTCCCTTGTTCAAAAAGGGTAGTAGAGACAACCCTGGTAATTACAGACCAGTGAGCCTCACTTCAGTTGTTGGTAAAGTGTTGAAAAGGCTATAAGAAATAGGATTTATAACCATCACGAAAAGAATAATCTGATCAGGGACAGTCAGCACAATTTTGTGAAGGGTAGGTCATGCCTAACGAATCTTATTGACCTTTTTGACAAAGTGACCAAACAGGTAGATGAGAGTAAACCGGTTGATGTGATGTATATAGATTTCAGCAAGGCGTTCGATAAGGTTCCCCACAATAGACTATTATACAAAATGTGGAGGAATGGGATTGTGGGAGACATAGCAGTTTGGATCAGTAATTGGCTTGCTGAAAGAAAACAGAGGGTTGTAGTTGATGGAAATTGTTCATCTTGGTGTCCAGTTACTAGTGGCGTACCGCAAGGGTCGGTGTTGGGTCCACTGCTGTTCGTCATTTTTATAAATGACCTGGATGAGGGCTTAGAAAGGTGGGTTAGTAAATTTGCGGAAGACACTAAGGTCGGTGGGGTTGTGGATAGTGACTCAGGATGTAGTAGGTTGCAGAGAGACATAGATAGGATGCAGAGCTGGGCTGAGAGGTGGCAAATGGAGTTTAATGTGGACAAGAGTGAGGTGATACACTTTGGACGGAGTAATTGGAATGCAAAGTACTGGGCTAATAGTAAGATTCTTGGGAGTCCAGATGAGCAGAGAGATCTTGGTGTCCATGTACACAGATCCCTGAAAGTTGCCACCAAATTGACAGGGTTGTTAAGAAGGCATACAGTGTTTTGGTCTTTATTAATAGAGGAATTGAGTTCCGGAACCAGGAGGTTGTGCTACAGCTGTACAAAGCTCTGGTACGGCCACACTTGGAGTATTGTGTACAGTTCTGGTCACCGCATTATAAGAAGGATGTGGACGCTTTGGAAAGGGTGCAGAGGAGATTTACTACGATGTTGCCTGGTATGGAAGGAATGTCTTACGAGGAAAGGCTGAGGGCCTTGAGGCTGTTCTCGTTAGAGAGAAGAAGGTTGAGAGGTGACTTAATAGAGACATACAAGATAATCAGAGGGTTAGATAGGGTGGACAGGGAGAGCCTTTTTCCAAGTATGGGAATGGTAAACACAACTTTAAAGTGAGGGGAGATAGGTATAAGACAGATGTCAGAGGTAGTTTCTTTACTCAAAGAGTAGTAAGGGTAGGAATGCTTTGCCTGCAACAGTAGTAGATTCACCAAGTTTCGGTGCATTTAAGTCGCCATTAGACAGGCATATGGACGTACATGGAATAGTGTAGGTGAGATGGGCTTCAGATTAATATGACAGGGCGGTGCAACATCGAGGGCCGAAGGGTCTTCACTGCGCTGTAATGTTCTATGTTCTATGTTCTATGTTAAGAAGGCAGATCACCACCATATATCAAGTGTGATTAATGATGGGCAATAAATGTGGGTGTAGCCATGGGTGCACACATCCAATTAATAGATAAAGACAGAAGTTCTAATTAACAAATAAACTCAGAGTTTCATGTAGGTGTTTCAAAATCAGATTGAAAATTATTAGATTGAAATAAAGATAGGAAATTAGAAAATAATCTGTCATCTGACTTCTGTAATGAAACATTATGGGATTAATTATCTATGTGCGACTGGTGAACAATTTCTTCTGTTACTATGGAATGTAAGGAAAATCGCAAATATGTGGCTCACAATTTTCCGATATTGGTTTGGCAGTAGATAAAGTTGGCCACAGATGATCCATAGTTTGAAAATTTAAGCTTCTTGTATTACACCAATAAGGATAGCAATATTAAAAATGTATAACCTGGTTAAATTCTATACTGCAAACTAAACGCAGTAATGCACTGGGTTAGTTCTATTGACAATCTTTTGATGTTAGGAAATGGTATAATATACATACTACTGTTTCAGCTACCTGTTAAAAACCCCTCTTGAATTAATTTATCTGTCTTTAATTGAACAAATGCTGGGGTAAATTTAATGGGTAACTGAGCCAACATCTTGAATTTTACTCTGTTATCCAGAGTCAAAAGTATCCCCATCATCTTTAAAACCTCCTAAAGTAATTAATTCCCCATGAAAACCCTACCCCCTATTATCAGTAACTTGATGACATATCTTGGTAACTCTCTAGATGCTTCATTGGAGGTTCCTAATTTGTCCCCAAGCTTTTCATCAGCATTTGTAACGGTAAATTGCCACATCTAGATTCATGTGGCTGCTTGTTCCATCCTTAGCAAAGGATTTGACAGCTGATTTTTAAAAATTTATTGATTCCAAGAAGTTTCTGGATGTGTCACAACCAAATGTTCAGCACTTTTACTACTAAGGCTTCTGGAATTCATTATTTATATAGTATCAGAGTGAATAAAGATTTTTAATCATCATTTTCAACCAATCGACATACAATATTTTCTGGACTGGATTAATTGACTTAGTTCAGAGTGAAATGGAGTGAATCTGTAGTTAGAGGGAATGGGCCAATTTCAATTGAATTTTAGAGCGTTGTGAGAAAACTGAATAGCTAAAGTGTGCATTGAGAATACTTGGGCACCACCACTAAGGAAGCCTTTCAGTAACTGAAATAGCTAGAAGGTAATCACTATGGTTTAATTATAGGGAGCCTTGTTCTAGCCACAATGGTGCTCCCAATTTAGAAGCTACAAGTTGGTTTAACTAGTGCAGCCTAATGCTACCACATGTCAGACTCTCATGACTTTCAGACCCCTGCAAAGGCGTGTCGCCAATCAATTATGTGCTTCACGCTGTAATTATTTAAATTAGCAAACAGCGTGAACTTCTCATGCTGCCTAATTGGCAATAAAAATTGTGTGGGTTAATCTCCCTTCACAATTCCCATGCCTATTTTTGGGGATTTATCCAATTTCTCAGCCGATCATTTTATCAAGTACCAGATTATGGGTTAGAAATTCCAGTCCTCCACTTAGCTGCACCAAATCTGTGCTAACACATTGCACTGCTGTTGTGATGACATACTGTTATTGCTGCTCTTTTTCTGCTGAAACATATTGGCCCAGATTTTCCGATAGGCAGTTAGATGTTTCTCCAGTGTCGATGGGATTTGTACATGAAGACCCTGTGGAATCTCCATTGTAGCAGACTCAAGAGGAATTTTGGAACAAACTGAAGCTTCTGCTGGGCAATTCCTCTCTGCTGGGAACTCTCTGAAAGTCTCCACTTACAGCCCCCAGACCCGGAGGTGGCATGCCCCACCCCCCCATCTATCTCTCCACGTCTTGTTCCTCCACTCCAGACCTGACCCCCTCCTTGCCCCCTTTACCTCTCTCAATCACTCCCGGAGTGCAAACCTCCTTCAAGCTGACCGCATGAACCCACTCCAGACCCGATACCTCTTTGTCCCTCAGGAGCTGACTGCATTGCCCTGTTATGGATCCAGACTCACTTCCCTTAATCCAGACTTGATCCATCACTTCCCCATCCCCATCCTCCAGGATCTGAGAGAGGGTGGAGTGGGGTTAATATGTGGCTGTCTCTGGATGAGTCAAACTTTGAGTTAACAAGGATTTTTTTAAGCCTTTGGTGAGGACCATTGTTCGTCTGTGGAAGATCAAGGGTAAACCATTTGCGCCATTCAGGTTTAATGATTTTTCATACCTCCCCTTTAAACTGGCGAGGGGAAAGATCTCACCTGCTGCTCCTCTGGTGCTTGTGGAATGCAAGATCTACACAGTACAAGGGTGGGCATTTCAGGGAGCTAATGTAAGCTCTTTGCTGCTTACTGATGATCAGAATTTCCCAATGTGTAGTCCTCAGACATGATGTGATCAGCAAGCGACATATTTTAACCCATTAAAGTTCATTTGACTGCTTAAATAAGGAAGTATAGCTTTAGGTTAAACAGGGATAACAGTATGGAATTCCAGGCTGAAGTAATTGCATTAATATCAAGGCTTCATTTGACCAAGTGTTGCATCAATTAAACTGGACTTAATAGCAGTCAGTATCTCTAGTGGGTGGCACAGTGGCACAGTGGTTAGCACTGCTGATTCACAGTGCCAGAGACCCGGGTTCAATTCCTGCCTCAGGTGACTCTCTGTGTGGAGTTTGCACATTCTCCCCGTGTCTGCGTGGGTTTCCTCTGGTTTCCTCCCACAATCCGAAAATGTGCAGCTTAGGTGAATTGGCCAGGCTAAATTGCCCGTAGTGTTAGGTGAAGGGGTAAATGTAGGGGAATGGGTCTGGGTGGGTTGCGCTTCAGTGGGTTGGTGTGGACTTGTTGGGCCAAAGGGCCTGTTTCCACACTATAAGTAATCTAATCTTATCTTTTTCAGGTTCCAATCATGCCATTGTGAAATTAATATCAACCTGGACTCTTTGGAATAGCTCATGGTTGAATGTTTAATTTAATTCCAGATTATTCATTATCAATTTGTTGTCAATTAACTTGTGCTTTATCATGGTTCTTTGTCCAGCTCAATGCAAGGGTTTGTTTAATTTGGCAAAATCTTAGTCTCTTTCACTAAAATGTTGTCTTTGCAAAATAGGTTGAAGTAGCATTCCTTAGTGTAGAGTGCTTCCAATTTGAAATTCCACCAGTATTTATACCTCTTTGGAAGGTTAATGATCAGCCAATTCAGATATTTTTAATAACAGATTAAATGGTCAGGCTGTTACGAACAGGCACAATCATTTGCAAAGGCTTCAGCACTAGCAAGGTCTTGAGTCAGTTCAACTATAACAGTTTGGAGCCAGCTTATTAAGCATTAAACCAATTAACTTGATAGATAGAATCCTCTGAAAACTTGGAGCTCGCAAAAGAAAATAACAATGTCACAGCAAACAGTCTTTTTCAGGAACTAAGTGAACCCATGTTCACAGAATCTCATTTTGGCCATGTGTCTCATTAACACATATAAAAATTTAAGAAAACAGAGCAATAGTTGGCAAACGTGTAACATGCATGTCCAATATTACACTGACTGAACTGTGGCATCCTTTACATTTGCTTTTAATGTCCTAAAAGAATTATTAAACATTACACTATAACAAAACAGTCTGGCAAGTAGTGAGCTAACAGTCCAGCAAATAACAGATAATAATAAATAGTCTAAGAATCACGCACGGCTTACTGAATTTCCCCCAGTGAGTTCTGTGTGATCGGCTAGAGGGTACACCACCCTACTGCTGCAAGAGTAACAGGGCAGCAAGTGGGCTCTTGCTGGACCTATCCACTCCCATCTGCTCTCCCTCATTGTTATACTTTAGCTTCTGCTGGTTTTATTTGCTTTATTTTCTTTTCCTTTTATAAATTTTTCTTCTTTCTGTGGTGGGTTGCTCGGTAGTACCAGTGTGGCATGCCGAGTGGCAGACAAGGCTTCTCCCAGCATTCGAGGCTGGTGGCAGCAGCAGTGAGGTCATTCGCCCCGTGTTTGGGGCCTGCGGCAGCAAAGCTCCTTCAGTGATCTGGGGACAGCGACACTGGTGGCAGCGGACTCTTCAAGATGGCAGCATTGGCATCTGCAGCCAAAGCAGGACTCATGACCTGGCAGTGGACAAAGGGACTCTTGGCTGTGGGGCAGATGTGGGTTCAGTGGCATCAGGAAACTGAGCCCAGCCGTGAAGACATGGTACCTAAAGCGGAGCGACTCCTATATTGATGGGTCTGGTGCAAATAGCAGCGAGGTAGCAGAGGTCTCCCTTGATGCTCAATGCTGGCATGGACTGGGTTGGAAAGGCTGATATTCTGAACCTTATACTTATTTATTTTTCTAATTTATTTGTATGATCTATAATACTGGACTAGTTATTTCTTAGTTTTCTAATTTTTGTTTTGTTTTTAAGAATTTGATCTTATGTATCTATACCTCGGTATCTTTGTGCCTAAGACAGTGCTGTAATGCAGTGACTGTAAGCTTTTCATCTACTCATTTGAGTACATATGACAAAGAAGCCAATTCAATTCAATTCATAGATCCTGTGGCCTTCCAACATTCCTCCACTGAAGAGATGACTGAAGAGATGCTTAAGAGACTTATCCTTCCACTTACAAGAACAAGAGTAGGAAATTACCGTCTCGTGAAGCCACCCAGCAAACCCTGTGGAATATGTCAGTAGTAGACCAGAGAGGGGGGGGTCTCTCATTCATGGGAACTCTGTATCCAGCTGAAGTTGCCCAATTAAAGGAAGAAGAGACCCAACAGAAATCTGTCTCTTCTCAATCACCTTCATCTTTGTGTGCATCCCATGTCTTTCGACACCTTCATAGAACAAAGAACAAAGAAAATGTACAGCCCAGGAACAGGCCCTTCGGCCCTCCAAACCTGAGCCGATCCAAATGTACTGTATAAACCTGTCGGTCAATTCCTAAGCATCTGTATCCCTCTACTCCCCACCTACTTCATGTCACATTAGCACAAACAACATGCACCTTGGAAACTCTTTAAATTCTTCTCTATTCTAAATCTCACCAAGATGGTTTGCAGGTTGATCTCATTGACATTATGTGCCCAATCTTGTTCCTGTTAGTCCCTTCATCCATTCTCTAGCTGTCTGTCAGGTCCTCCAGTGAAAGATATTTTTGTGGTCACAATGTAATCTGCCCCACTGTGGGGAGATGAAATGCTGACTGGCTAACTACTTTAAATAACAGCTAACTTCTGTCCTCAAAAATGACCCCAAGCTCTGGTTGCCTGCCACTTCAACATACCACCGTGTTCCCTGGCCAATATCTCTATCTCAAGAGCAAGCTGGAAAAACAGCATCTCACTGGGGACCGTTTAGCCTCCTGGATTCAATATTGGGTTCAAGAATTTTAGGGCCTGAACACCTTCTCCCACATCCTTACTCTAACCCTCCCTACTCTAGACTTTGTCATCACATGGGCTGCTACTACAAGAAGCTCGTTGTCAGCCACCAAAGGTCCCAAGTAGTAGCTATTGATTTTCCCAGGCTGACATTTACTGATTTCTCTGCCCAACTGTTTTTCTCTCTCTCTGTGCTCAATCTCCATCTATTGTTTACTCCTCCTCCCTCCACCCACCCCATCTTCAGCATATATAACCAACCTTTTGCTAGCTGTAATCAACTCTGAAGAAAGGTCTCTTGACCCTAAACATTAACCCGTCTTTCTTTCCACAGATGCTGCAAGACCTGAGTTTTTCCAGCAATTTCTGCTTTTGTATCAAGGAGTGATTTCTGTTTATAATCTGTATGTTACTGGTTTTCGGCCTAAATTTTTTCCAATTATGGTTTTGTTTACATTTTTCTTCTGTCAGTTGAAGCTGGCAGTGCAGTCCTACCTTCTACCTAAGTATTCATGAAGCCAACCAATTGGAATGGTTAAAGAAAACACAGTTAATGAATTGACGTTGGTCTGCCAATTAGTGGCCTTTGCTGTTTGTATGCTCCAGTCAATCTATCTGTGTGGAAAACAGCTGAAAGAATTGGACTAACGCCCAGAGCTGATAGAAGGCTCTTTCAGTTCCTTATTAAAATGTCACTATTGATTAATCAGTTTCTTTTACAGCTTACACCTTGTAAGATTTTGTGCAAAAATACATTTGTCTTAGTGACTGCCGGAAATGTTCCCAAGTTGGGTACATAGCTTTTGCCAAAGAAGCAACCTCCACAGTCGATTGCAATGAAGACAACAAAGTACATATTCATTCGAAGGTAGGATGTTATCTTGATTAATTCTTTGTGATGAGAAGTTCACTTAATCTATCTGGCTCTCTCACATGCTTTTCATGCACAACATTTTTTTTCTGAGTTTCTGACTTCCTTAGAAGGGCTTACATTTTGAGCAATGTTTCCCACACATGCCAGTTTTCATCATTATGATCTGTACATTATCTGTTCTTTCATCAAATGTTGCAAATTGTTCCCAAGTTTGAAAGGATTTTAATATGAAATATCATGAACTGGAAAGAAGAATATATTCTATGGCCTGAATTTCAACTGATAGAAAAAGTTGCATTCAGCAGTAAAATTTCAGTTATTGAAAATGCTTTAAGGATACTAAAACAATGGTAAAGTTAAGTTTCATTGTGGAATGTTCAAAACAGAAAAGTATCCTCTGCTGACCACTAGCCCCATAGCATGTGTAATGCTCTCCAGGATTTAGACACGTGCATTTACGCTCCCAACTTAAGCCCAAGCAACATGAAGTGTGCTGTCCTGACATTTCATTGATGTTTCTGTTGATGTCTTGCCAGGAATCCAAAATTGCTAAGTGAATATTCTGACAAAACTTGTCTGTGTTATCCACTCTTGAGAAAAGAAGCATGAAGCAGGAAAACAGGCCCTGAATAATACCAGACTGAATTTTACAATTTTTGACAAAGTCTTTTCTTTGAAGGGATTTGTGGCATGTGGTCTGCCAAGGCCCGTGTTAACATTTTTCAAGCAAATATCTGTTCTTAAACCCATTACTTATACAACTAGTATCTCCAGCACCAGTCTAATGGAATCATATAACATGAGAGGTGGATGTACTTGCTGCTGCTGGGTCTTTGCAGCATTCATGCTGTTTGATACCATAGTTAAACCCCAGCTCCATTTTTTTTTAAACCAACTCTTGCGTGCAGATAATCTCTGGTATCAAGGATCCTTGAACGATCCTGTTGATGACTGCAGCCAAGCCATTATATTTTACTGTAGCCAACATAGTGGCTGAAAGCAATATTCAGGGAATAGGGTAGAGCTTGCCCTCCAAAGATCTTCTGTACTTTCACTCTATGAGTATGAGCATGAAATCAGTGATAGCTCCACATTTCTGTAAGCAATGTTTCAATCTATCATTCAGCTTTCCTAAGGTAGTGCACTCCATTCAAGACTAAGAGGTGTGACTTGCTGAGAGAAACTGCACAAATTGTTGCCTTTCTGAGATTCAACATTGTCCTTTAGGATGCTCCGCATTTCAGATCAACTGGGGTGGTGATGGTCTACTGGTATTATCGTTGGACTGTTAATCCAGAAACCCAGCTATTGTTTTGGGCACCAGGGTTTGAATCCCACCATGGCAGATGTTGGAATTTAAATTCAATAAAACTCCAGAACTAAGAGTCTAATGATGACTATGAAACCATTGTTGACTGTCGGAAAAACTGATTCACTAATGTCATATAGGGAAGGAATCTGCCATCCTTTCCTGGTCTGGCCTGCATGTGGCTCCAGACTCAGTGATATTATTGAGTCTTAACTGCCCTCTGGGATATTAAGGATGAGCAATAAATGCTAGCCTAGCCAGAGACACCCTCATCCTGTGAATTAATTACAAAAAAAAAGCGGTCTTCACGAGCCAGAAACTTTGAAAGCTAACCAATGATGCAAGGGTGAAAAGGAGTTGCCTCAGAATTTCTCCCACACTACTACCTATCATTGAGGTACCTCACTGCATATCTGAAGACTTAAAACTCACCTAACCTCAGTGCCATACAATGATAGTGCCTTATCTTACTGATTGTTGCTGCTTTCTCATGAACAATGAGAAGGACCTTTAAAGTACAGATACTTGAAGGTGAGATTGGCCACACATACCACACATACAATCATATGGATGGCAAGTATTTATTCAGGATACAGAAAGTTCAAGGAATGCAATTGTCTGATGTTTGGAAGCAAGGTCTCAGGAAAGAAAACTTGATTTGAGGGAAGGGAATTGAGGTGGGAAACAGGAGATGCATGGACACACCATCCAAAGCTTGCTCATCAGGCCAGATAGCAGAATAAAGATTGTTGGGTATTGAGAAGGGAGACAAGCAGTAAGGTGTGTTTATTATCAATGTTCTCAGCTATGCCGGCTGCTGCAGTTAATTGCAGTGGTCCCAATGTTGCAGGCAACCATGTCCTTTGAAAGACTCAGGAAATATTGGCACCTTTACCTCAACTGGCTCTACTACACTCCTTTCTATTGTCATTTTGACCTGCAGGAGAAAGAGAGAGAGAGCGCGCAAAATGTGAGCAATTGTACACCACTGTACTAGGGTTGTAGATATGTTATAAATGAGAAATTGGAGGTAAATGAAAGCAGTAAGAAGAAGATATGAGACTGGCAGCTTGCTAGGATCTGAGGGAGAAATGAGATAGTTGGATATTGGGCATCAGTGTTGATTGGAGGGAGGGCTGATGGGTGAGCAATGGAAGTCCAGTGCATTGAGCAGCATGAGAGTTTGGTGGTATACTGGGTAGGAGCTATCGTATAAAAATGCATTCACTGGGTTTGACCACCCACATGTGGCCATTAGTCCTCTTGCAGCATGCCATCAAATTCTTGGTCTGGATACTCAGAATTGACCTTCCCATTCCACTGCTTACACTCCCTTCTGGGTGATCCTTGAGGGTTTTCCAGTCCCCTTATGGGGGGGCCCTCACCTCCCATCCAGCTTGACTATTAACGCCACCAGAGAGTACCTTTCCTTTGACCGTGCTTTGAGTTTCCATTAATTTCTGTTGAAACCCTATCATTGTCCAGGTTTCCTTTAAGAGGCAACCTGCCTTAAGTAACAGCAAGACACTTTATTATGTGGTTGTCAAGTAATATTGCAAGGGTGTCCTGCTGTACGCAGGGATCTCTGGCAGCACTAAGGTGAAGAAAATAGCATAAGAGGTGCACTAGCCAGTACCAACATCATTCAAGTAAGGTGAATAAGCACATTTTATGCCTGAAACACCTTAATATTGATGGGCAGACTGAATCATAACTGCTGCATCCAAAAACCAGGGAAGAGGACTTTCTAGCCCTGAATATGTCCATGTAACACAATAAAATTGAATGGTCATTCACTCAGTTTATAATCTGCCTTTCTGTGGAAAGAAAATTCTGTATTCCCGCAATTAAATCACATTCTCATTTTATTTTGTTTGTCAGTTGGCTGAAAGGATAGTGCCTAGAACTGGGAAACTCAGTGATAATATCAATCAACCACAACAGCAGTCCAAAATCAATTCCTCTGCTAAAGTTTCAGAATCTGCATCACTTCAAAAGAGGTTGTCTGGACCATTATTTGAACAAGCAGCTTTTCCACAATGTAAATACAGGGCATACTGCCAATCTAATGCTGCGTTCAAAGGATCTTCTACCTTATACAGTCAACTTGTCTTCTGAGTTGCTGAGACTGTCTGAACTTGTTTTACTCTAGACGCTCAACAATTAACAGGGATACAAAACTGCTGCCTCCTTTCTCTAAGTTCCAGACTGAAGTAGGTGAATTTAAGCCTCCGTTCATAAAATTCCCATTTAAAGAGTTGCTTGAAATGGACGTGGAGCTGTATGTGGTCAGTAGTTTAAGGACTTCTGAACCAATGAATAAACAAATGCTATTTAGAGAGCCATTTATTTTATATGTTCAATATCTCTTGGCCTTTATTTAAACTTGTTGAGCCAGGTAGAAACCATTTGAGAGGAGGATCAGTTACGGAAGAGCTGGAGAATCTAACCATTTCTTTCTTGCTCCACTTTGTTGCCAACTTTAAACTTCAAGCAGCAAGGACACCAGTCAAATTCCTTCACCATTTGTTACCTTTGCTATGGGTCACTGACAGATGCCAGATACTAATAAATGTAAGGCTCCTACCTTCCAGTGATGATGCCATTGACACTGCTACTAGGAGTTAGTCCCAGTGCCCCTCTCAGTCAATAACTTGGGGGACGGGGGTGGGGGATCTAGACTGCCAGCTAATATACCCCTGCAGTGCTAATCCAATTAAATTTTGTGTTTCGCATCATTCTACAATATGTCCTCTGAGACACAAATAAGTAGCTGTTTCCAAAACCCTTCAATAATTCAGCCAAGGCTAACTTAAATATTAAAAAAAAACAGGATGTAAAAATCCATCATTCTCCAAACTTCCTTTCCTGGTATTCATTGTTATACTCTGAAGTGGTTAATTCAGTCTCCACAGGGAGTCATTGATGTGCAACACAAAGAGAGCAAAACTCCAAACTGATGTGGTCGGGACAGGGAATGTTTCCAGTAAGGGCTGGTGTTGCTGTGAGCATCAGTTTAAAAGCAGACATATTTTGTCCTGAATGAGAGTACCCACAGATAAACAGATCTCCCCTCAAGATTTGCCTTCTACGTCTAAAGTTAATGGGAATTTCACAATAGGTTTTTTCTTGACTCTATTCACCCTTAGCGGCACATGTGATTGCCAAAATACGTGTTCACATTTGTTTCCACAGTTATCTTGTATCCTGCTTGCTAATTTTAGATTAGATTCCCTACAGTGTGGAAACAGGCCCTTTGGCCCAATCAGTCCACACCGACCCTCTGAAGAGTAACCTACCCAGACCCATTTCCCTCTGACTAATGCACCTATCACTATGGGCAATTTAGCATTGCTGATTCATCTGACATGCACATCTTTGCACTGTGGGAGGAAACTGGAGCAGCTGGAGGAAACCCACGCAGACACAGGGAGAACATGCAAACTCCACACAGACAGTCGCCCAAGGTCGGAATCGAACCTAGGACCCTGATGCTGTGAGGCAGCAGTGCTAATCACTGAGCCACCGTGCCACCCACAAAGGGTACAATTTGCCACTAGATATCAAGCATGGAAGACCAGCAGGCTCTCTCACACATATTGGAAGGATTTTCAGGTTTCTAACTTGTTTGTCGCATTATGAATGCACCTTTCATGGCTGTCAAGTCCTGGAGTGAGACAGGAGCCTGAAGGTATACAATGCTTCACAATCTTGCAATATAAACCTCAAAGATCTAACTTTCCATATTTAGCAATTATAGCAAAGAAAATATTATTTCTTACTGTTATCATCAGATGAGGTGGGATTAATCATCTCTTCCATCTCCACAAATTCCCTTGATGGATGGAGTTGTACTTCCTTTTAGCACTTGGCTATATCACACTTCAATTAAAATGTGGTACTGGGCAAGATTTAAGGAGTTGGTTGTGAAGCTTTCCTGTGTGAAAGAAAGAGGAATTTTATTACTTGGTCACCCAGAGAAAAAAAGACTAAATATTAAATACACAAACAATCATCAGTATGGGGTTTAAACCGGGAGAATCCCTACTGCAAAAAGGAAGAACAAGGATAGGCAGTTTTGCAAAAAAACAGTCCTCAGAGTCTTTGTTGTATTATGTTTTAACCTGAAACCACAATTGTTTAAATGATGTCTTGTATCTTTAGCAATGGTAAACGTAATAAATATCCTTGAATTCTTGATGAATTCATGATTCTACAAATTGCTTTATATCTGAGCAGTGTGGCACAGTGGCTCAGTGGTTAGCACTGCTGCCCCACAGCACCAGGGTTCCAGATTCAATTCCAGTCTCGGTTGACTGTGTGGAGTTTGCACATTCTCCCTATGTCTGTGTGGGTTTCCTCCAAGTGTTCTGGTTTCCTCCCACAGTCCAAAGATGTGCAGGTTAAGTGAATTGCCTATGCTTGATTGCCCATATTGTTAGGTGCATTAGTCAGAGGGAAATGGGTCCATGTGGGTTACTCTTCGGAGGGTCAATGTGGACTGGTTGGGCTGAAAGGCTTGTTTCCAAACTGTAGGGAATCTAATCTAATCTAGTCTATTTTTCAAGGGGTAGGTAGAGAAAGAACAAGCCTTCCTGTTCTGCTAATATGGATTCATTTACTTCTTTTTCTCTGACTGCAGCTGTTGATTTTAAGTACAAATCCTATGTTTATTTCTGTATCTAGCTTTATTCTTTTTTAAATTGAGTAATCTGACAGTGTCTTCCATGCCAAATATCCAGAAAATTATAAATCAAATAGGAGATACAGATCTGAGTGAGTGTTTCAGTCATTTTTATGACCTGTTAGTATCAGTTCCAATTGATCCCCATGTTTTAATAATTTATTGGACTAAGTTCAGTTGGCTGGATGGTTGGTTTCAATGCAGAGTGACACCAAGAATGTGGGTTCACCTCCTGACGCACTTGAGGTTACGATGTAGGACGTTTCTTCTCAGCCTCTAACCTTCTATGAGATGTGATGACTCTCAGGCTAAACCAATTCCAGCCATTTCTCTGTCACGGAAGAGCAGATCTATGTCTTGGTAGGATGATGGCAAGTGTAGTTTTTCACCTTTAATGGCTGAGTTCAATCTGTGGACAGGTGATTATTGTGGTCCTCTCAAGTCAGTGGTTTTACATTTTTTGAAATCGTTTTAGTCCATTAAATGCCCCAGGTGTTAAAAATTGGAAGTGGAAGTGAAAATTGATAGTCCATTTTTGCTATCGTAACATTACCCACTTCATGTTTGCTGCAATTCGCAAAGATGAGAATTTGGACCTCCTAATGTTTGACAAATGAAAAGTTAGAACAGTATAAGGCTTTGGGCACAAATATATTCATTAGTTTCCAAACCTTAAGCTGACAGTACAATTACACTAGAAATAATTAATTAAGCCAATTATACAAGTAATAATTAAGCCATTTTATCAGTGAATTGTTATCAAGTAATAATGTATAAAATTCCCTCATCAAGTTCCTTGAAATTGAATTATTTTTTTCAAAGCAATAGTAGGCTGTATAAGAGTAAGAGAAAAAGTTTGCATTCACATCTGCTAACTCAATTGATTTGATTATTGTGTTGCCAAGAAAGCAGTAATCCCAGTTTAGATGGTTCCAGTAGCCAACAGTTTCCGAACAGAAAAGCTGAAATTATACTGTTACCCCTTCCATTCCTGTTAATTGGTTAAATACTTTTTTTTACAAGACAAGCAAGCCACATTTCTGAAGATGGAGAGGACACATTGTGGTAAAATACATCGGTGTGGGTGATTCACTCTGAAAATATAAATTTACCTTTATGTATCTGTTGTGTCATAGGCATCCAAACATTAGAAAAATGAAATGTTGTACAAGTAACATTAGTAGAAAGAGAGGACTGCAGATGCTGGAGATCAGAGCTGAAAAATGTGTTGCTGGAAGAGTGCAGCAGGTCAGGCAGCATCCAAGGAGCAGGAGAATCGACGTTTTGGGCATAAGCGCTTCTTCAAGTAACATTAGTGTTCAACTTTTTGTCATTAAATTATTATGCTTAGAAGGGGTCACTCTCCCAATAACAGCTGGCAGGATTGAAGTGGATGGCTTAGAGGAAACCTAAATTTCAACTTTGTACTTTACTTCAGTGCAACCAGGAGGAGTAGATTCTCTGCTGGACACACTAAATATGATGCCAATTGTCTTCTCCTCCATCTGAGGAGCTAACAAAAAATAAAATCACCATTAGCAAAGTAACAACCAGAAATTCATTTCTTTTTGCTGATTTTCTTAGCGATATGTGATATACTACAGCTTATTATAATGAGGTCAGAGGCCCATTCTCAATTGTCCCCCAAGGCCATCTCCTACTATGCAGTGATCAGTTACCACACCCAGCATCCTAGTAGCGCAAATAATTTTTTGTCTCAGAATTTCTTCCTGCAATTTGTACTCCATTGATTTGCTATAAAATCCAAGGTCATATTTTCTACATTTCTTGCTGTTATACATTGCTGATGGCTCCATAAAGCTAACATTGTTATCCTCAGTGTTGTTCTTGTATCTTGTCTTACAGCATAACACCATTTAGTTAACATTACCAACGTTTAGGATCCTTTTTTTAATCTCTTCAGATTGTAGGTGCCCATTTTAACTGAAACCTGCTATCTATCAGTACACATCCTTGATCCTTCCATCCTCCTGTTTATAATCTGTCATTTCCAGAACCTGTCAGTTATTTCAGCTCTTACCTGCAAATTTGGAGACATTAATTTCTTTCTCCATTCCTAAATCACTAATATCAGTTGTACACAGCAAAGGCCCCAACACAGAAGTATAATGTTCCATTTCTAGTCAGACATAAAATTGCCGCTCTCCAATATGTTGCATAATCAGGGGTTCAAATGATTGTGCTCACTGTGTGAACACATGAATTGTTTGCTAATGTCCTTCTGATTTCTCCAGTACAATTTAATACATAATAATGAATAAATATTCTCATCACACATTATTTCATTTAATGATCCTGTGAAAGATGGTTCAGAAAATACATTTGATTTGCTAGTTTGTGATACATCTTTGATTGCACATATAAAAACATGATATTAGTAGTTCCCATGGTGATAAGATTTGAAAATGTCCCATTATTTTGTACTTGTAATCTTGATACATAGAGGCTGTTAGCTTTGCCAGATTAGGCTAGCTAAGTGCCTCTTTAGCTGTTGTAATGCAATGTGTGAAGATAGAGCAAAGAATATAACTGTTATTATTATGGAAAGCTATTATTTCAATGGATCTGGAACTAAACTTACAACATTTTAACTGTAATATTGCACAGATGTGTCTTAAAACTGTTATGTTTTATGTTATTCTGATGCTGATATTTGGGACCACACATCAGAGGATCAATCAGCCAGTTATAGACATAATGATAAATTTGTTGTAGAAACTCAAAGAATTGCGAATCAATTACCACATACAAGAAAATTGATTTTGGCACTAAAGATATGCCTCGTTAGAACAAATTATTAAAGCAATTGATTTTGAACACTACAACTGATTAAATTGTTTAAAGGCATTTGTATATTTAACTGTGAATACTACCTTTTCATTGAAGTATTCTTTAGATCAACTCTGCAATCAAAGCAGGCAGATCTATTACTCTATGAGTTGCACATTATTTTCAGTAACATCTGTAAAGCTGATCTTCTGCCAATTTGTAACGAACCCGCCTCCAATGTTTCTTGGGGACGATGCCAGACATCTGCTGTAGTTCATGGGAGAGTGGCAGAACCAACTGGGAAGCAGCAGAACTACAACATTATTAGCAGTAGAACTTCAGCCTGTCCCTTAAAAATTAAATGTTGCCAGGAGGTTCTGAGAGTTACTGTTTGAGGAGCTTACAACTTCCCTATAGCCTAGTACAGTAGGACCCTATTTAATGTTGCCCTGTTTAATATTGCTTTATTTCAGTGCCAGTAAGTTAATAGGGCCTGGACTCTCATTGGGGTTCATTGTAATGTCATTTACCACATTGACCATTTAGGATTAGCATGGTGCCATTTCGGGTTAGCATCTCCCATTCTCTAACTCTTTGAATTGTGGCCCATCCTTATGCTATTAACTTGCAGCCCCTCCCTCTCCCTGACCTTAACTCTCTAACATGTGAACACTCTCCCTCCATGAGCGTCACACTTGTAGCCTTTCACCAAACCTGAACCCCGCCCCCGGCCAGATCGCCCACTCCCTGATTCAGCCACTTCCTCTCCTTGGCCTTGATTTCTGTTCATGATGCAAATGCTGGAGCATCAGGGTTTTGGAAGTGTGAGTGCCACTGGTGCAGAGCTAGGATTATTATAGTCCATGTCTTTTTAAAAGACTTTTGAAGTTGCTCCTGCTGCCTCTCACCATTCATCTCCAGAGTACTCATTCATAGTGAGTTTTCAGAGTGTGTGAGTCAGGGAGGAGGTGGTTCAGCTAGATGGGGGTTCAGGTCTGGAGAAAGGGTACAAGGTGGATGATCAGGGAAGGGGGGGGGAGCGATCTGAACCAACCAGGAAGATCAGGGAGTAGGAGTTTCAGAAAGCAGGAAAGTTAGTAAGCGGGAGGTATTATAAGCAGAAAGTTGCATTTTTGTATTATATTTTAAAAAGTTATTTATAGGTTATTTCATTCTCTGTGTGAATTCCAGCAAAGTATTTCAGCTTTAAGGCTGGGGAGTCACTCAATGCTGGAAATGAAGTGGAGAGCAAATGTGGTAGGGGAGGGTAATCCAATCATTGAGGAAAAGAAGTTACAAAGATTATTGGAGAAAATATACCTGTTACTCCCAAACATAAGCAGTGCTGTAAAAACTTTCCACCTTCCTAGACTCCTTTCAACAGTCAACTTTCCTAACCCACCTGTAGAATGATTTTAATTAAAAATTCATTTGGAGAATATGGGCGTCACTGGCTGGGCCAGCACTTATTGCCTATCCCTAGTTTATGTTGAGAAGATGGTGATGAGATTCCTTCTTGAACTTCTGCCTTCTAGTCGTGAAGGTAGACCCACAATGCTGTTAAGGAAGGAGTTCCAGGATTTTGACCCAATAGGAATGGTGATATATTTCCATTAGGATAGTGAGTGGCTTGGAAGGGAATTTATAAATGATGTTGTCCCCATGTATCTGCTGTCTTTATCCATCTAGATGAAAGCAGTCTGGGTTAGTAAGGTGCTGTCCAAGCTCCCTTGGTGATTTTCTGCAATGTGTTTTGTGGATGGTACACACTGTTTCTGTTGAGGAGAAAGCGAATGCTTGTTGATCTGGTGCCAATCATGTGGGTTGCTTTGTTTTGAGTGGTGTATATCTTGTTGAAAGATGTTGGAACTGGAGTCATCCAGGCGAATGGGGAATATTCCATCACACTCCTTCCTAGATGATGGACAGGCTTTGTGGAGTTAGAATGTAATTTACTAACTGCAGGACACCTTTCCCCTTACCTTCTATTACAGCTGCTGTACTCTTACATCTCGTCCAACATATTCTGGTCAATGCTAACCCTTAGGATGTTGATATTAGGGGATTCGTGATGCCAATGCCATTGAGTTTCAAGGGGTGATGGTTTGATTCTCTTTTGATAGAGATAATCATTGCCTGGCACTTGTTTTGTACAAATATTACTTACCGCGTGTCAGTCCAAACCTTGATATTGTCCAGGTCTTGCTGCATTTGGCTTTAAAGAAGATGACTGTAAAAGTAAAGGCAGTCAACATTGTTATATTTTCAAAATAACCGCCCCCTTCTTGTGAGTGCAATGTTGATCAACATCCATAGTTTTCAGTGTTATCTTGAGGACAGCATTCTGCTTAGGGATATATGTCCCCAAGATGGTTACCAGCATTTCCATGGAGATAGCCAAGTGCTGATATACTGGGGCTATTATAGATCTGCCATTTTTCATTGGAGTGTAGTGAGGACATTCAGTATTCCTGACTGATGTTCCCCTGTATCTCTCTCTTCAAGTTAAAAATCACACACCAGGTTATAGACAAACAGGTTTATTTGAAAGGCTGCAGAACCTCGCTCCTTCTTCAGGTGCTCATGGACCTGAAGAAGGAGTGAGGCTCCGAAAGCTTGAATTTCAAATAAACCTGTTGGAGTATAACCTGGTGTCATGTGATGTTTGACCTCTTCCAACCCAGTCTCACACCGGCATCTCCATATCATCTCTTCAGGTGGACCATTGGACAGCACAGTGGCTCAGTAGTTAGCACTGCTACCTCACAGCTCCAGGGACCTCAGTTCGTTTTGACCCTTGGGTTTGGAGTTTGCACATTCTCCCTGTGTCTGTGTGGGTTTCCTCCCTCAGTCCAAAGATGTGTAGGTTAAGTGGTTTCGCCATGCTAAATTGCCCATAGTGTCCAGGGATGTGCAGGCTCGGTGGATTAGCTATGGTGAATGTAGGGTGACAGAATGATTGGCTGCTCTTCAGAGGGTCAGAGTGACTCAATGAGCCAAATGACCTGATTTTACACTGAAGGGATTCTATGGATTCTATGTCAGTTATGACTGAGTACGAAGCTCCTCTTCTGCATTGTGCTGAACAGGTACCTGGTTTCCACCTGTCTTTCAGGTGCCAGAGACCTCAGGCATTTCTTCCTCTACCATCTGGGACATGTCTCAGTCATGTATTCACCATATTGTGTCTCTGAATCCAACCAGCTAAAGTTCTCACCCAGGGAAGAACCTTTCTGCTGGTGGAAGATGCAAATGCTGGTGTATCCTCTGAGGATTCACAGACTTCATTGTCAAAGTTGCTGTTTCTGGACCACCTTGTGGGTCTCTTTCATCTTTCTGTACATCGACTTGTTGTTCCTGAGGAAGAGAAGAGAGAGTATTAATTGGTGAAGAAACACAAACCCTCATGTCGAGAATTGGATGAGGTGGACTGTATATCAGAGTGTCCCAGAGATTGCACATCTGTGTCAAGCATAGGGTCCTACTTTGTTTATATTTTATCAGATATCTGATCTCCTGTGTGATCTGGATCCAGGTCACCAAGGCCTGATATGACACCTTCTTCTGCCCATCAGTGGGAAAGTGAAACTGCAATGAATTGTGTAGCCATCTTCTGGCATTTTGCAGGCATCTTCAGTGGGATGGGTCGCTGTGATGACCACTGTCTATTGTGGAGCTTGTGGCCTGTAGACAAATGAAGGGGTTCCCTGATGGCTTCTAAATATGGCAACAGATCCTTCAACCCTGGAAGGTACCAAAGGGAAGAGAAACTGCCACCCACCAGCCATTAAGTTTCTCGCTGTTTAGGGTCATCACAGGACTTACTTGCCTACAAAATGAGCTGAAAAATAGATCGTCATTTGAGAACTCACCGTGGGCCATTAAAATTCCCCAGTCCCACGCTTGAACTTCCAATTATTAAGTCTCTTTCTCTGTTCACATATGCTGCCTGACCAGCTATTTGCTCCCAGTATTCGCTGAAACTGTTTCAGCTTTCCAGAGTTTGTGATATTTTGTTTTTCAGAAATTTGCCTTCTTTATAAGGGAATTGCTATGGGTCTAAAATATCTTCTTCTTACCTGGCAAAATACAGGAATCAAAGGTGCATTTATTTTCGGGCCTTTAAGTTTGGAAAAAAGTAAACTGATCTTTTGCACAGAAATCTTGCATGTTTGTTATTGAGTTTTGTCCTTTGCAATGTGTAAATAACTTTACATTCCTGAAAATGTAACTATTCAAACTAGCATAGTTATGAATTAGTTATATATTAGCTGCATAATAATATGCCATAATTTGCAAAATCTTGCAATATTTTATGGCATTCCTGAAGACTTGATTAATGTTCTTTAATTGCAAGTTTTTATTATGTATGTCCCTTAATGATTTATGTATTTATTTTGCTGTTGATGCAAATTGTTGCAATGGTGAATTATTCTGGTCTAGAAAAACAATCCCAAATTATAACAAAAGAAACCTAAAATTATGTCAGCAGGTTTCATGAGATCTTAAAAGCCTTGAGTAAAACATTTATATCGAGGAAGGGGAGAAAAGTCAAAGATTAGAATGCACACCAGGTTACTTCCAAACGAGGTTGACGATATACAGAATGATTTGGAGATGCTGGTGTTGGACTGGGGTGTACAAAGTTAAAAATCACACAACACCAGGTTATAGTTAGACCATAAGACCATAAGACATAGGAGTGGAAGTAAGGCCATTCGGCCCATCGAGTCCACTCCGCCATTCAATCATGGCTGATGAGCATTTCAGCTCCACTTACCAGCGTTCTCCCCGTAGCCCTTAATTCCTCTAGACAACAAGAATCTATCAATCTCGGCCTTGAAGACATTTAGCGTCCCGGCTTCCACTGCACTCCGTGGCAATGAATTCCACAGGCCCACCACTCTCTGGCTGAAGAAATGTCTCCGTATTTCTGTTCTGAAATGACCCCCTCTAATTCTAAGGCTGTGTCCACGGGTCCTAGTCGCCTCGTCTAATGGAAACAATTTCCTAGCATCCACCTTTTCCAAGCCATGTATTATTTTGTACGTCTCTATTAAGTCTCCCCTTAGTCTTCTAAACTCCAACGAATACAATCCCAGTATCCTCAGCCGTTCCTCATATGTTAGACCTGTCATTCCAGGGATCATCCGTGTGAATCTCCGCTGGACACGTTCCAGTGCCAGTATGTCCTTCCTGAGGTGTGGGGACCAAAACTGGACACAGTACTCCAAATGGGGCCTAACCAGAGCTTTATAAAGTCTTAGTAGTACATCTCTGCTTTTATATTCCAACCCTCTTGAGATAAGAGACAACATTGCATTCGCTTTCTTAATCACGGACTCAACCTGCATGTTTACCTTTAGAGAATCCTCGACTAGAACTCCCAGATCCCTTTGTGCTTTGGCTTTATTAATTTTCTCACCATTTAGAAAGTAGTCTATGCTTTTATTTTTTTTGCCAAAGTGTAAGACCTCGCACTTGCTCACGTTAAATTCCATCAGCCATTTCCTGGACCACTCTCCCAACCTGTCTAGATCCTTCTGTAGCCTCCCCACTTCCTCAGTACTACCTGCCTGTCCACCTAACTTAGTATCATCGGCAAACTTCGCTAGAATGCCCCCGGTTCCCTCATCCAAATCATTAATATATAATGCGAACAGCTGTGGCCCCAGCACCGAACCCTGCGGGACACCGCTCGTCACCGGCTGCCATTCTGAAAAAGAACCTTTTATCCCAACTCTCTGCCTTCTGTTAGACAGCCAATCCTCAATCCATCCCAGCAGCTCACCTCGAACACCATGGGCCCTCACCTTGCTCAGCAGCCTCCCGTGTGGCACCTTATCAAAGGCCTTTTGAAAGTCTAGATAGACCACATCCACTGGGTTTCCCTGGTCTAACCTACTTGTTACCTCTTCAGAAAATTCCAACAGGTTTGTCAGGCATGACCTCCCTTTACTATATCCATGTTGACTTGTTCTAATCAGACTCTGCTCTTCCAAGAATTTAGAAACCTCATCCTTAATGATGGATTCTAGAATTTTACCAACAACCGAGGTTAAGCTGATTGGCCTATAATTTTCCATCTTTTGCCTTGATCCTTTCTTGAACAAGGGGGTTACAACAGCCATCTTCCAATCATCCGGGACCTTTCCTGACTCCAGTGACTCTTGAAAGATCTCAACCAATGCCTCTGCTATTTCCTCAGCCACCTCTCTCAGAACTCTAGGGTGTATCCCATCGGGGCCAGGAGATTTATCAATTTTAAGACTTTTTAACTTTTCTAGCACTATCTCTTTCGTAATGGCAACCATACTCAACTCAGCCCTGTGACACCCTTTAATTTTTGGGATATTACTCATGTCTTCCACTGTGAAAACTGACGCAAAGTACTTGTTAAGTTCTCCTGCTATTTCCTTATCTCCCATCACTAGGCTTCCTGCATCAGTTTGAAGTGGCCCAATGTCTACTTTTGCCTGTCGTTTGTTTCTTATGTACTGAAAGAAACTTTTACTATTATTTCTAATATTACTGGCTAGCCTACCTTCATATTTGATCCTCTCATTTCTTATTACACTCTTTGTTATCCTCTGTTTGCTTTTGTATCCTTCCCAATCTTCTGATTTCCCACTGTTCTTAGCCACTTTATAGGATCTCTCTTTTTCTTTAATACATTTCCTGACTTCCTTTGTCAGCCAAGGTTGTCTAATCCCTCCCCGGTTAATCTTTCTTTTCTTGGGAATGAACCTCTGTACAGTGTCCTCAATTATACCTACAAACTCCTGCCATTTTTGCTCTACTGTCTTCCCGGTTAGCCTCTGCTTCCAGTCTATTTTAGTCAGTTCCTCTCTCATGCCCTCATAATTACCTTTATTCAACTGTAACACCATTACATCCGATTTTGCCTTCTCCCTTTCAAACTCCAGACTGAACTCTACCATATTATGGTCGCTACTTCCTAAGGGTTCCCTTACTTTAAGATCTTTTATAGAGTCTGGTTCATTGCAAAGCACTAGGTCCAGAATAGCCTGCTCTCTTGTGGGCTCCATGACAAGCTGTTCCAAAAAGCCATCCTGTAAGCATTCCATGAATTCCCTTTCTTTAGATCCACTAGCAACATTATTTACCCAGTCCACCTGCATATTGAAGTCTCCCATGATCAATGTAACCTTGCCTTTCTGACATGCCTTCTCTATTTCCCGGTACATGTTGCGTCCCTGGTCCTGACCACTGTTAGGAGGTCTATACACAACTCCAATTATTATTTTTTGCCTTTGTGGTTCCTCAATTCCACCCACACAGACTCCACATCATCCGACGCTATGTCATTCAATACCATAGATTTAATTTTGTTCTTAACTAACAAGGCAACCCCACCCCCTCTGCCCACCTCTCTGTCTTTTCGATAAGTTGAAAAACCATGGAGGTTTAACTGCCAGTCCTGACCCCCCTGTAACCAAGTCTCTGTGATGCCTACTACATCATAATCATTCACCATTATCTGTGCCATTAGTTCATCGGCTTTGTTATGAATGCTACGAGCATTCAGGTAAAGTGCCTTAATGCTAACTTCCTTATCATTAGAGATATTGGAAGTCATATGTCCTAAGTTATCCTTGCTTTTTACTGCATTCTCAGTCTGCCTCAATTTTAAATCCGCCTGGAAACATGCTATCCTGCTGCTTATCTTGCCATTTACCTCCATACTCCCTGTCGCTTTCACTTTCCCTTCCCCCCAACTCAGAAGTTTAAAGTCCCACTGACCACCCTATTTATCCTCTTCGCTAGAACATTGGTACCTGATCGGTTCAGGTGGAGACCGTCCCAACGGTACAGATCCCCCTTGTTCCAAAACTGATGCCAATGCCCCATGAAGTGGAATCCCTCTTTCCCACACCAATCCCTTAGCCACGTGTTTACTTGCCTAATTTACTTGTCCCTATGCCAATCGGCACGTGGCTCGGGCAGTAATCCGGAGATTATGACCCTTGAGGACCTGTGGTTCAATTTCCTGCCTAGTGCTTCGTAATGCCCAAACAGGTCCTCCACCCTAGTCTTGCCTATGTTGTTGGTACCAACGTGGATCACAACAACTGGATCCTCCCCCTCCCGCTCCAATATCCTTTCAAGCCGGTCGGAGATGTCTCGCACCCTGGCACCGGGCAGGCAACACACCATGCGAGACTCCCGATCCGGCTTGCAAAGGATACTATCTGTCCCCCTAATTATAGAATCCCCTATAACCACTACTTGTCTATTAGCTCCCCCCTCTTGAATGGCCTTCTGCACCATGGTGCCTTGGTCAGTTGGCTCATCCTGTCCAGAGCCCTTTTCCTCATCGAACAGGGAGCAAGAATCTCGTACCTGTTGGACAAGGTCAAGGGCTGAGACTCCTCCACTCTTGAACTCCGGTTCCCCCTACCTGCCTCACTTACAGTCACACTCTTTTGTGCCTGATCACTAGCTGAATGTGAATTACTTAATCTCCCAGGTGTGACTGCCTCCTGAAACAAAGCATCCAGGTAACTCTCCCCCTCCCGGATGTGCCGCAGTGTTTGAAGCTCAGATTCCAGATCATCAACTCTGATCCGGAGTTCGTCCAGCAACCAACACTTGCTGCAGATGTGGTCACTGCCGTTCACAATGGGATCAGCCAGCTCCCACATTATACAGCTATAGCACATCACCTGCCCAGCCATCTCTGCTTAGTTAGTTAATTACTTAATTTGTACAAGTATGAGTTAGAATACCTTCTGATACCTCTCTGCTATAGTTTTTCTTTACCCTAAATAAGGACTTGATGTATACACACACAAAAAAACGAAGTAAATTTTTAACTAGTCCCTGGTAAAGAAATAAAAATCCTTACCTTAAAAGAAAAAGCAGAGTAGTTAAGAAGGTTAGAGGAGGTGGGTGGGAGATACTACAGGTGTAGAATCTCGGGTTTAGCCGCCTTCCTGACTTATATACTCACTTTTCCTTCCCGGCTGCCCCTCTGCTTGCCGTCACTTCCTCTGCTGCTCCTGCTCTTTCTGTGGAGAGAGAGTAAATAAAAACACACCGCTGCCCGCTACAGGTAAGCAATTTTAAAACAAACTGTCTTACCTTTGCTGTAGTCTCCCGGGTTCGCTTTTACTTCGACGCTGCTCCCACTCAAATGCAACAGGTTTGTTTGGAAGCACACTAGTTTTCGGAGCATTGCTCCTTCATCAGGTGTTGTGTGATTTTAAATGATATGCAGAATCAGATTATTACAAATTGAAAAAGGAATATATGCTGAGCAGGTCTGGGTTTGATTAGATTACTTACAGTGCGGAAACAGGCCCTTCTGCCCAACAAGTCCACACCGCCCCGCCAAAGCGCAACCCACCATACCACTGCATTTACCCCTTACCTAACACTACGGGCAATTTAGTGTGGCCAATTTACCTGATCTGCACATCTTTGGACTGTGGGAGGAAACCGGAGCACCCGGAGGAAACCCACACTGACACGGGGAGAACGTGCAAACTCCACACAGTCAGTCGCCTGAGGCGGGAATTCAACCCAGGTCTCTGGTGCTGTGAGGCAGCAGTGCTAACCATTGTGCCACTGTGCCGCCCATTGCTGAGGGCAATGGCCAGATAATATTAAGCTTCAAAGACAAGAAGTGTATTCCAGCAAAAAGAAGAATGGGCTACATTAGAATGAAAAACAGGCAATGAGAAATATATTTGTGAAGGGCCAAAAGCATGCATGAAAGATATTAACAGTGCTAAAGAGAGTGACTGCAAAAGTAATGCTAGTCAAGAAGCAGGAATAAGATGACGCCATCTTTGATTCTCAGAAGAAAGTTAATACATTCCACTCTTTTCAGGCAGAGTTAAATAGGAAAGCTCAATTTAAACAGCAGTTTTCAGGGACTGCAAAGTTAAAAATCACACAACACCAAGTTATAGTCCAACAGGTTAATTTGGAAGCACTAGCGTTCGGAGTGCTGCTCCTTCATCAGGTGGTTATGGAGTATAAGATCATAAGACACAGAATTTATAGCAAAAGCTGATAGTGCGATGTAGCTGAAATTATGTATTGAAAAAGATCTGGATTGTTTGATAAGTCTCTCATCTATAATAATGAACATGTTGGTTTCAGTTCTTTCATATGTAAATCGCAGAACGTTTTTAAAGTTACATTCTCAAGTGAACTTTCACAACTGGGGTCATGGCGGCCCAGATAATGCACTTAAAGTGTGAGGTGCCCTGTGTGAGACTGTCTGTACCCCAATATTCAGATCTAATTCTAATCTAAAAACAGATTTACAGAACCTTACATGGATTCATGCAGTTTTTGAGCAAAATAAAATGTAATTCTGCAAGTACAAATTACCCCACAAACCTATTTGTGGGTGTGTATGTGTGTGGGGGGGAAGCGGGGTTATGAATTTCTGTGAGGGTGTGTGTGGATGTGTGTGAGTGTGAGTATGAGTGTAAAGAGGTATAAGTCTGTGAGAGAGTGTTATGTGCATGAGGGTGTGGGAGTGTATGTGTGAACGTCTGAGAGAGAGCTTGTGTATGAGTGGGGGTCTGCGTGAGTGTGTGTAGGAGTGTGTGTGTAGGTGTGAATGTGCGTCTGTGTGTGTGTGTTTATGTCTGTCTGTGTGTGTGCATCTGTCTGTGTGTGTAATGCAGTGGGGTCACCTGTAATGTGACATGAACCCAAGATCCCGGTTGAGGCCATCTCCATGTATACCAAACTTGGATATCAGCCTCTGCTCGGCCAGTTTGCGAGGTTGCCTGTCCTGAAGTCCGCTTTAGAGGACAGTCACCCAAAGGTCTGAGGTCCAAGGCCCTGGACCGCTAAAGTGTTCTCTGACTGGGAGGGAACACTCCTGTCTGTTGATTGTTGTGCGGTGTCCATTCATCCGTTGCCGTGGCCTCTGCTCGGCCTTGCCAATGTACCAGGCCTCAGGGCATCCTTACCTGCAGCATCTGAGATAGACAACGTTGTCTGAGTCACATAGGTACCTGCCACGTACATGGTGGGAGGTGTCCCCAGGCGTGATGGTGGTATCGTGTCGACCTCTGACACATCTTGCAGTGTCTACCATGACAAGGTTGTACGGTGTTGTCCTGAAAGCCAGGCAGTTTGCTACGAGCAATGATCTGTTTGAAGTTGTTTAAAGGTGAGAGGTGGAGGTGTGGAGAAGGTCTTGGTGAGGTGCTCATCCTCATTGATACTGTGTTGCAGGCTGTGAAGAACATGGCATTGTTTTTCGGCTCCTGGGAAGGACTGGACAACGAAGGGTACCCTGTCGGTTGCAGTTTGTGTCTGTCTCCTGAGGAGGTCATTACTGTTTCTCGCTGTGGCACGTCGGAATTGGTGGTCAATGTATTCAGGGACTGTCTGGGAAAAATGGAGCTCGACAATTTGATGGTGGGATTGACTATAGCAATGATGTTTTATGCCTGTTATTAGAATTCTGGCTGCAGGTAGGGACATAGTTGCATCATTCAACTACGGTCAACAGCAATCCTCTAAAATATCAAAATCTACCTGAAAGGGAAAAAGCAAAACAGGCAGTCTCAAAACACAGGTGTCTACTTGTTGAAGGATTAGGATAATACCTATTTCTAAACTGAAGCTAATTATACTGATAGTCAATGCCATAGTATAGCTAGTCTTAGTGAATTAATTCAAAATACATCCTAGAATACATTACAATAAAGTTGGAATGGAATACTAAGTCAACGATTGCAATTTTAATACCACTTCTACTCTGTTTGCACAGGATAGAGGGAATTTTTGGGATTAAAATTCAATCTGGTCCATTTTTCATACAGCACAAAGTCAGACCCTACAGTCCAAGCTGACCATAATCCCAAATGAAACTAGTCCCACCTGCCTGCTCTCTGCCCATATCCTCCAAATATTTCTTATTAATATGCTTATCCAAATATCTTTTAAATGTTGTAACTGTACCTGCATCCACCACTTACTCTGGAAGTTTGTTCCACACCTGAACCACTCTCTGTGTAAAAAAAGTTACCCTTCAATACTTTTTAAAATCTTTCTCCTCAAATCTTAAAAATATGCCCACTTGACTTGAAATCCCTCAATTTCTGGAAAAGACACCCACCAATCATTTTATCCAAACTCCTCATGATTTTATAAACCTCTACAAGGTCAACCCTCAACCTCCTATGCTCCAGTGAGAGAAGTCCTAGCCTATGCAGACTCTCCTTATAACTCACACCCTCCATTCCTGGAAACTTCCTGATAAAGTTTTCCTGAACCCTCTCCAGCTTAATAATATCCTTTTTATAACAAGGCAACTAGAACTGCACACAATATTTCCGAAGAGGCCTCACAAACGTCCTGTACAACCTCAATATGATGTCCCACCCCCTACATCCAAAGGTCTAGACAATGAAGGCAAGCCTTTTTAACCACCCTGTCAACATGTGATGCAAATTTCAAAGAATTATGTGCCTGAAACCCGAGGTCTGATGCAGAGATTGAGATGTGCACTAATCTCATTCTTTTTCCCATTGAGGAAGGCAATATGCAAACTAAATGCTGCTTGGTTATCAATATAATTGTACTGTGCAGGCTGATAAAAAATATGCTACTGGCTGGTTGCATGCTCAGCAGGGTATTTTGGGTGTGCACTTGGTTAACATAACACCTGGTTAGCCCGTATTTCTTAAGGCCAACCCACCTCTCTTGAAGGGTGAACTGCTATGACTGTAGCTACTGCTTGAGTAGCCACATGTAAACTTTGCTGGAAGAGAGGTGACTGGTAATAGAACAACATATCAGGGAATTTCATTTGAGATTGTGGTGGATGAAGCAGACCATCTTGAATTTCAACAAATGCTCTACAGAATACTGGACACCTCCCCATGATGACCATGACAACAAAACAATTGTAGAAAGATGCCGATAGTTTGTTCCACAGTGCTCCTAGTCATAGCATGAACTTTCAATGTAGAACCACTGTCCACAGATAGTCAGGTTCTGAATGTGAGTTATGAATCCCAATGGGAACTCATAGTCTATATTGCCAAGTATCCATTCTTGGTTTATTATGTTGACTCAAAGAGAGTGAGGATGAATATTGTGGATATTCACCAATATGATTCTCTGAGCATAGTCACATTCCAATTGCTCATTCACGGAGTGGTCACCGTTGTAGGCTGATGCTCTGCCAGTATTGTCACTAGGCCTTTAATACAGAGAGCCAGATAATGTTCTGGGGTCCAGGATTTGAAACTCACCAAGGCAGAGTGTGGAATTTAAATTCAATACATGTTTGGAATTAAGGATGAAACTGTTGCCAATTGTTGGAAGAACCAATCTGGTTCACCAATGTCCTTTACAGAAGGAAACTGCTGTCCGAACCTGATCTGGCCTATATGTGACTTCAGACACACAGCAATGTGTTGACACTTAACAACCTTTTGGGCAATTTGGGATGGATAATCCTTAATCTCATAAATGAATAAAACATAAATCACCTTGTTAATATGTGTGAGCTACAGAGTAAAATGGGTACATTTTGATGCCTGAACCACTGGGAATTCCTGAGAAAAAGTTATGTGATCATTCCTTCCATTCCTTTGTGGTAAGAGAGAGGACAATGAAGTTCCCTATCCTTATCGCCGTTCCTATCAACTCGTTGAAAATTTGAAATGTTTAAAATGTTGCTCGCTCTCACTTAGCAAGATTCTGTGATGTATAAGTTGAGTAACATTGATATTGATGGCCATTAGAAGTGAGTTCTGGGCCTGTTGTAGAGCTCTAGGTCTAGTTGGTGTAAATGGCACTGTTGAATCAGCAACTCCATAGTGAGATGTAGCTACATGATACACTGTTCCTGCCTGGAGTGGAATTAGAAGAAGTGTTCTCTCGTAAGGCTCCTGTAGGAGGGAGCCTTTCTCAGATCTCCCTCTCTGCACACAGCTCCCTTCTCTGCTGCTTGAGCTTCCCCTCTGGGTCATGCTGAAGCCCAAAGGAATTGCAACGATAGATGCCGTTGTTGAACCAAGTTAAAAATTACACAACACCAGGTTATAGTCCAACAGGTTTAATTGGAAGCACTAGCTTTCAGAGTGCTACTCCTTCATCAGGTGGTTGTAGAGCCTGATGAAGGAGCAGCGCTCTGAAAGTTAGTGCTTCCAATTAAACCTGTTGGACTATAACCTGGTGTTGTGTGATTTGTAACTTTGTACACCCCAGTCCAACGCCGGCATCTCCAAATCATTATTGAATCAAGCCTTCAGCTGGCAGCTGCCCGCCTTCTACCTCCATTGACTACTTTGGCAAGGTGACCATTACTCCCTTTCAAATTCAAAAGATTCCCCAAACTCCTTCAACACCCCACTTATACTTCCCCTGCCTCAAATGAATGTCAAATTATTTTAATCGTGTTAGTATGGAGCCCTTCCTGCATCCAGGGAAAACATTAAAGGGACAAGGTCCAAATTGACAGATCGGCAGCAAAATGAGCCTCAGACTCTGCTGAGTATCATAATCTGCCTACTCTGCATGTTTCTGGTGCATGTGTAATGTGCCTGTTCTGGTGATTTCACAGTCAGTGCACACCTACATGGACAAGACTGGAAGGGGCTCAGCAAATCCTGTTGAAGTTTCAGACTTTCACAGCAGCAACACTACTGGCACTATGAAGCTAAACTTTGTAGCCCAGTTAGTCCACCTTACCTCCCCCACCTCCACCCCTCCAGGCAACCACAGTATAGCTGTTCCTCTACTACACTCGACAAATTGGAATAAAAAAAACAATTTGTATGACTATCTTTGTAAGTTCTTAAAAACCTGTAAACTAAAGTTGGAATGACCTTTTGCTATTTCTTTCATGGCACATTAGTTGAAGTGTATTTTGATTGCCATGAATTCATTTCCCACAAATGTATTCATTATTTTTCACCCGATGTCTTGATTTTAAGAATTGGCTTTTGAATTCGCTTCGACAGTGCTGTTGTCAACACAGCTTTAGCCTGACTTGTTGGCAGCCTGAATCAGAAGATCTGTTGCATGCTTAAACAGCTGATTATTCAGTAATCTAATAGTAAGATTCAAAAGGTCAACAAGTTGTACTTTCTTCAAGACTGCACTGTCTAAATAAGGTGTCAAGTCAGTAAAATATATCATACATTCAGCAAGAACTATAGGTCTATAAATCATTATGCCTGGTGTTTTAGACAGTGATGGTAAAAGAAGCAGCATTCAAAATGAATTATAATTTTTGAAGCAAAGAACAAAGCTGGTAAATCACTGACTCCGAATGAAAATGTCCCGGTACAGTTTCAGTGGGAATAAAATAGAGATAGGGCTGAGGTTGGCAAGTTTATTCTGATATATGAGGTTGGAGAAGAGAACAGCATTGTCATGGGGGCTAGCATGACCAGAGGAAGAAATGGATTAACAAGGAGATATGTTGGAAAATAAGATACAAATACTAACAGCGACAACCACTGCTCATTGTAGTAAAGATACCAACTCAAATTGGAAAACCTTCCCACTTTGGAAGTCGTGCAAGCATGTTTTTATTTCTTAATTCATTCTTGGGATGTGAGTACTGCTGGACAAGACAGCATTTATTTTCATCGCCTCTTCCCCTCTCAAAGAGAATATGGGATTCCTGAAGACAATGACAACACCTTCGTAGTTAAGAATATGGAGGGTGTGGGTGCCAACACTGAGACCCACTCCAGGGAGGAGGCCTCAGGCAGTTGAACTTGTGCTGATTGTCTGCTGCAGGGGGCTCTGTAGCTGTGATTGTGTACTCCCTATCCTCGTGTGATTGGGGAGCCCTTTCATGACCCAATCATATGTTTGACCCTTTGGGATGTCAGACATGGTGGGGTCTAGATGACAAAGCATGAATGCATTATATCTGCTGTCAGAAACACTGACAGGATGCATATTAATACTCCTTTAGTTGAAACATCAACTACTCCTTTATAGGGCAAGAGCCCTTGTAGTTTATTTACATCTCCTTGTTGTTATGGGGACTATGCAGGACCACGTGCATGCAGTCGATAATGACCATGCACCATCTGGATTTCCATCATCCTGGAAAAGCCAGATGCTGTCACATCCAGTTGCTTTTTTTCTTGAGCCAAAAGACAAAAGACATCCTGTTCTAGAATAGATGGTCTCTGTGACCTCTTCCTGATTACTTTGATGAGTTATGTGTTAAGTACTTTCAATTTGTTCTTCCTTTGACATGAAAAGTACCAGATGCATAAAAATGTAAAGCCACTGTGATCTTTACAAGTTGTCCTCACTCTGCTGTGAGGCTGCTGGTTCGATTGTAGAAATTTTACAATTTGATGATTACTTCCTTAAGGAAACTGAGCCAGCCTAGTCACTGCTCCTGGGCCAGGTGGATAATGCCTACACCATTCTCATGGCATTTGGTGATCATATTACATGTCAAGAGGTATACAGCCACCACCCCCTATCTTGGTCACCAAATCCTGTGTTCTTCATGAGGTTTATGTAATAGCTGTCCAAACCACTTCCCAAACTATTGTACAGTACTTTAACAAACTCTACCTGAGCAAAATTCCAGTATAGCTCACTCAGATGTCTTTACCTAGCATCTGCCTTGCTGCCTTGGATGGAGAGAGTGGAAGGTGGGAGTGGAAACTCTAACCAGGCCCATGTGAGAGCAATCATCATAGGTGATCTTTTGACATGTCTACCCAAAATTCTGGAAGTCATAGACAAGTCAGCAACATTTCCTAAACGATAATTTAGTGATAATGATTTCTATTCCAATTTATTGTACAAAACACACTGACATTTGGTGCTCTTTAATACAAAATTAATGCAAAACGTCATAACAAATATAACCACAGGGGTCAGTCAAAGTGTCTGTGCACTTAGAAAGAAGAATTTAATAGGGCCTTAGCTGGGCAATAGTGTGCTCTTCTAAAGCATGCAGAATGTGGAATTAGTTAAGACTATGTAACGGTAAGGATGACTTACATAATGACTTCTTTCAAAAATAGGAGTTAGATCTGGTTAGAATGTCTTGAGCAAAATCCATTTAAAAATAACAATCTCCAATATGTTTATAGGTTGACATGTCTTCCCACAGATTTGCCATCAGTGTTAAAATAACCTCTTATACAGCAAAAACATCATGTATTAATTTGCAGTTTGTTACTTTCATACTTTATATTAAAGAGTAGCAAGCTGGTCATTTTAGTGGAATCAATTTAATTGTGTTTTTAATTAAAACATCTGTCAAAAACATTTCCCAACAACAATAAATGGTCTAAATAAAATGTCACTTTTCTGTAAACAAATATGGTGAGAAAACCCAAGAGGAGTTATTTTTTAAAGGTCTAAACTTTAAGGTGACTATATAGCAGACATTATATTATACTGACATTTTATATTATTGGTACTGGCTTAAATTTAGCTCTGTAACAAAGCTTGGCTGGAGGTACGAATTTTACAAGAAGTGGGCAAAATGGCATTTTTTAAAAGAGAAATGACAAACTGCTAATAAAATCATGCATTTTTTGAAACATGCAGACCAAGCCTGCTGTGCTATTAGTGTTAATGAATTGAAGTAATTGATCATCATGCATGTGTAATGGTAAACCTATAACAATCTTGAGTAGCTAAGAAGACTTTTGGCTAGTTTAAATGTCAAGAAATTATTAATCCAGGTATAGAATACAAAGTAATATTGGAAACTGCTTCAACAGCAACATATTATTTTCTGATCAGCACTTCAAACTTGATAAATTCCATTAGTGAGCATTTTGGGGATACATTCACAAATATGAAGAGGGGAAGAAATGTGCAAGTGTTGAACAAAGTTGGAAAACCCTGTTGACTACCAGTAAGATATGAAGATAAATGACAATGAAGTTGCTGAATCTGAGGTCAAGGAGAAGTGCTTTGTGAAAATGTATGGATGAGAGTTTCAGGTTCATCAGTAGTTGTACCGCATCCCATCTTATTCACCCCATCTTATCCAGTCTGCATGACATAACCTGTGATTAAATAGCCTGTGAATGCATCCATGTTCAAATCTGGAAGCAGAGAAAATAGGAGCAGGAATAGGCCATTCAGCTTCTCAAGTCTGTTGCACCATTTCTTAAGGTTACAGCTGATCATCCAACTCAATATCCTGTTCCTGCTTTTCCACATATATTTTGATCCCTTTATCCTAAGTATTCTATCTAACCTCTTCTTGAAATCATAGAATGATTTGGTCTTATTGCTTTCTATGGTAGTGAATTCCAAAGGGCCATAACTCTCTGGGTGAAGAAATTTCTCCTTAACTCAGTCCTAAATGGTTTACCCATATCCTTAGGCTGTTAGCCCTGATTCTGGCATCTCCTGCCATAAGGAACATCCTTCCTGCACCTACCCTGTCTAGACCTGATAGAATGTTATAGGTTTCTATGAAATCACCTTTTCATTTCTCTGAAAGACAGTGAGTGTAGTTCTAACCCACTCAATCTCTCTTCATGCATTAGTCCCACCATCCCAGGAATCAGTCTGGTCAACCTTTGCAGAAAGGACATCGTTCTTCAGGTAAGGAGACCAAAATTACACAATATTCCAGGTGTGGTCTCACCAAAGCCATGTACAACTGCAGCAAGACAGCCTAGATCCTCTACCTGGATCCCCTCACTATGAGAACAATAAGATCTAGGAGCAGAATTAGGCCATTAAGCCCATTGAATCTGGTCTGCCATTTGAACATAGCTATTATGTTTCTCAACCCGATTCTCCAGCCTTCTCCCCATAACCTGTATCCCTTTACTAATCAAGAGCATAGCTATGTCTGTCTTAAATACACTCATTGTCTTGGCCACCACAGCCCTCTGTGGCAATGAGTTCCACAGATTCACTACCCTCTGGCTGAAGACATTCCTCCACATCTCAGTTCTAAAGGGTCATCCCTACACCCTCATGTCCTAGCCTTTCCTTCTCATGAAGACATCTTCTCCACGTCCATCTATCCAGGCTTCTCAGTATCTTTAAGTTTCAATGAGATCCCCCTTCATCTCTCTAAACTTCACCTAGTACAGACCCAGAGTTCTCAACCACTCCTTCACCCATAAGATTATTCTTGTAAACCTTCTCTGAACTTCTTCTGAAGCCAGCGCATCCTTACATAGATACGTGGTCTAAAACTGCTCACAATAATCCAAATGTAGTCTGACCAGAGTTTTATCCAGTCTCAGCAGTACATCTGTGCTCTTGAAAAGAATGCTAATGTTGCATTTCCCTTCCTAACTGCCAACTGGATCTGCATGAAGGCCAATATACTATTTGCCTTTGTTTCCACCTGCTCCAATTGTCTGCTTTCCATCAGCTGACTGGTGTATAGAGATACCCCAGGTCGTGTTGCAAATTCCCCTCTCTCAATTTATACCTGTTCAGATAATGAATCAGTGGATGGCTGGCACCAATGGAATTGCACCACAGGAAAAGTCAATGGCTGGAGTAAGCTTCTCTGCAAAACTAGTAATAGTAAATCATTTTATGAATTCCCAGTGGGAAAAAGAATATTCAGGTAAGGTTGTCAAAAAGGGCTGCTGATTCTCTGTTGTCCATTTCTCATTACCACTCATGACTGGTTTCATCTCCATACCTTCAAGGCAGACAGAGAGTAAGATTATCTCATCGTGCAAGAAAGTGCCTCTGTTAGATAAGATAAGAAAATCACCTTTGTGAGAAATATTAAATTTTGTCAGAAATACAAATCTACTATCCTGTATTGTCAGTGTGTTTATTCATGCATTGTATGTCTTTTGTGTGGACAAATATTGAGATAAAACAAAGAATTTGATTAATCTTGAAGTTTACTTTTTTTTTTAAAATGAAGAGCTTGGCAAGGTTGAATGCATGTTGCTGGCTTTAAATCATTAACCCGACAGGGCATGTCTGCGCTATTTATATTTTGCATTAATTCATATCCTGTAGCATGTTATGAGAGTGCTATGCTTATTTGCATTGTTCCAATCTAATTCCTATTGTTTTATATTAAATAGTTGAATAAATGTGCTTTATCACATAAAATTCAAGTACGACATGATAAAACATTTCTTGCTCTGTTGAGCCTTTAATATATGAACAATTTGACTAAATTTGCTTCTCCCTTTTATAAAGAGTGTCCACGTTTGAATGCTCCATGGATGATTCTTATAATTAAGGTGCATAAAACAATGACAGGAATAAAGAGCTCCTATGTATACTCACATCCACTTTGCTCTATGATTCTTGTTTCACAGCAGATAAGACCTATTTGAGATAGTGCTTTGGAATTTCAAGCTTGAACATTACTTGGTGGGATTATGAGAAAAGATTTTCTAATACTGTACTTCGGTGATTATTTTTGCCTAAATGATGACCAACAACATTTTACTATTGCCAGAGCAGGTTCAATGATGTCAGAGTGTTAGAAAAGGTTCTCAACAAAATAGTTATTAATAGGATTGTCAAAAAAAAACTTGCATCTTCTTATGATGTTAATCAATGATATTATTATCTGTGTTGTAAGTCTGTTATAGATCACATTGACTGGTAACATTATCATCAGAAAAATAGCTGGAATGCACAAAGGGATAATTTTCAAGCCACTTCAGTGCTGATCAAAATTCAGCCATGAAGATTAACATGCTTTCTCTAATCACAAACTATGTTTTGTACATTAATTTTAAAGATGTTTATATGACAAAATAATTAAATGTTTTCAGAAAGCTAAACATAAAATATCCTGTGGTGGCAATGCCTTTGCTAGAGTGTCACCATTATTCAAGAGCTGATAAACAGTGAATAGGAATCTAGAAGGTAAATCAGGCAGACTTGAGCTCAGAATTGGTAAAAGGTGGCAGGCACTAAGCACAATTTGCCCACCAGGTGTAAACCTATTGTTGTGAGTTGGCTTCCCATTGTGGAAACTGTCCCAACTTAATTTATTTCAGTTTCAAAGTCTGCTTGTGCAAACTAACACCTAGTCAGTGGCCAAAGAAAAAGATGTGAAGAAAGCAAAATGTTTCTCTCTGGCTAATAGTCCTTTTTAATTATATGGTCATGCAGTTGAGAGTTTGAAGTATACACAATGGTAATTGGTTTACTTTAGGCAGCTCAATCTATTACATTAAGTGGCCAAACTCAGTACCTGCTGAAGTTGGAAATTGTTTCCTCAAGAGCAAGTGCAATATTTTTTTCTTAATCCCTGCATTTGCTGTCCTGAAAGCATTATGCATATTGCTGGCAATTCAATAAGATGTCACTGCATAAGGACAGTATGGATATAACTGAAACAATAGCACCAACGTCAACGATGAAAAATAATGTGACTCAAGCAGCAATTAAAGGTATTGACACAAGCATCCAATTCAAGGTCTAGCAATCTTCAGATATTGAAATATTAGTTTCTGCAGAAGCCAGACATAGATAGGCCTCTTATTTAGAGATAATGCAATTCTTGCCTTTCCATTATCATGATAAAGGATGATTCCATATTTCAACAGCTAGGTTCATTTGTACCAGACCATACTTTCATCTTAAGAATAATTCTGTTTTCTGAAAAGTTGCTAATTGAACAATTAGAAAATCTTTGGAAATTGTGTTTGACAAATATAAGGGATGTGATGGGAAAGGTTGAAAACTGTTGGGGGCTTGTGGAATTTTAATGGTCTCAACTTATTTATGTTAATTGAGTGAGCTGCAAACATAAACTGAATACTTGATATAGTGGCAGGATATCCAGAAGGACATAATGGGTATGTTGACAGCATCAAAGGATATATCAGTTTTGGGCAGAAGGCTCTTTCTTTGTAGCAAATACTTTAATTATTGAAGCCTTTCTACCCTTTGTAACTAAAGTAAGTATCGCATCCACATCAAGTGTTTACTAATTGCAGTTAATCCCATTAATAGCCACTCAAAATAGGTGCCTTTCTTTCATTTTCCCAGGACAGCAGCAGAAATTGCAGGCAGAAGCATTGTCACTGCTTAACCCAGTGGACTTCAGCTATCTAGATCAAGGTGGATGCAAAACTTTTCATTGATAAAGAAAGTAGTAAGTCAGTGGGTTAGAGTTATTTTAGTCCTACTAACATGTTTTGATTGAAATGCATTGGAGCATGTAAATGCATCTAAATAAGACATGTTCATGCATGTAAATTATTTGTGTTCATGTTGTCAGCCCAAAGCAACTGAGGCCTGGACTCTTCTTTTCCAGCTTGGAAGAGCTCTCTTATTTTGCATTTGTTTTCACTGGTCTTGCTGGATTATTCCTGACGGCTTTGCCTGTCATCTACAGCAATTGTATTCATTAATGAGGCTCCCACTGGACTCTTGCGGGAGCTTCAGCCATCGCCAAAAGCAATGTTGTTCAATGGGGCAACCAGCAGGAACGGAATAGGAAATTAAGCCACTTCACTTTAACTGCTGCCCTGCACTCCTGCAATCGAAACAAATGAGAATTCCTGTCTTCATTGTTACCTTAAACCTTGCACAAGACCTAAACTGTATTTTGAATGAGCTCATTAGATTAGCCCACTCTGACTGAAGATTAATCGACATTTTAGCTGCAAACCTATGGTTAGATATCCCAATTCTTTTTTGTTTATGTGTGTTTTGGATACAGTGGATTTCACTATTTTATATCACAGTGACTTTGTGAGTATCCAGAGATAAAACAGAATGTATATTCCTCACAAAAAATGATGCACTGTGAACAAAGCTGTTCTAGGGTAGTTCCTGGAACAAATGACTAAACAGCTTATTTGCAAGGAATATTGAATGGATGATTCCGTTGTCATGACCTCTATATTGTCCAAAACACAGTTGAACTGAGCAAATTGGATATTAAGTGTTATACCATTAAACCTTTCTTTAAGCAGGCATTTTACAATTTGCATTGCCGTGGGTTGGTCATCATTTATTTATTTTCTTGAAGGAAATTAATCATTTCAAAGTTCTAAATTTTTTCAGTCTCCAAAGGCAGTCAAACAAATACATCAGAACATCAATTTAACATTACTTTATACATTATTTAACTCTAACTGTCTGCAGTAAGTGTGTGATTTAGCCACAGTGCACTGCAGGGTGCTTAATCATTGCTGCTTATACTTACCCTATAGCTTTCAAAGCCATCCATTAAACTTTTTAAAGAAACTAATTAGAGAGAGATTTCTTATATTTGATGAGCCACGCTATAGTCAAGACAACTATTCTGTCGGAGAAACTATTTTCATTTCTTAGGTTTTTAATGGATTTTGGATTGTGCGTATGAGATTTAAGTCTTATCAGCAAGTCAAAGGTTTGCTTGATTTAAAATGTGCTCAAAGTGCTATTGGTCTGTACATTGTTTAGTGACTGATCAGACTGCACCTTTGGTTAGGGAACATTTGCCTTCAGCTGAAACTAAAGTGATGTTTCTCCCAAGAATATGGTCAGTGGTCCATTTTATTCTACCCAACAGAATCCTATTAAAATTATTTTAAACCTTATTAAATATGACTAATGAGAATAATTCCTTTGTAGTTTGACATTAAACAAAAGGCCTTCTTTCTAGGTGAATTGAATTGAATGATTTATTGTCTCTTGCACTTTACAGTGAATAATACCGTGAAAATGCAGTTAAAAGTTTCAACCGTTGCCATAATCAGGTGACATTTTGAATAGTTTAAGAACAAAAAGAGTAAAAGATATAACGAAAGAGTCCATCTTTGTTCCGCCATAAGTCCTGAGCCTGATGTTGGTGCACCAACCACACCAACACCATCTCAGCACCGCCTGCACAAGACCCACCAACGTGCAAGTTGCCCATTCTTCAGGCACCATCTCTTTGCTTCTGGACCATATCCTTAATGACGTTGCCAGATTCCACAATGAATCCAAACTTGCCCTGCGACCAGGAGTCCCTGGCTCCACTGCCAGGCCAGGCCACAACCGCGCCAAGAATCCCATTCCGGCTGCCCTCCCTGTGATGTCACCCTCCTGGTGCCTCCATTTTGAAGAGAGTACTGCGCTGCCATCTCCAATTGGTGAAGGACCTTTGTTGCCATTGCCGCCAGTCCCAAACACCAGGAAGGTATCCTTGCTGCTGCAACCATAGCCACTGCCTCCAAACACCAGGAGGAGCAGCAAGCACAGTTCCGTATCGCTGATAGAAAATTTCCTACATATTCAGTGGCATGTTGGCAGATCACTTGGCTAGTTAATGTATGAAATCCTGATCATTTCAGGCCTTGAGTTTAATTGGAATTACATCCAGGAAAGCTAACACACTTTAGCTCTTTGACTGTTTCATAGTCTCAGATGGTGAGGTTCAGTTGCATTGTTTTTAGTACTTGCTTCGGGAAACCACAGACATTTTGTGGCATTAGCAGTCATGCACAGCATTCACTAGGTAATTTGTGTATAATGCAATGCTATTCTTTATCCCTCTTCCCGCTGGTACCAGCTGTGTTTTCACCGCTTCCGAGTTGCTTTTCATTCTCAATGCCCTTTTTGTCCTTCCCATTGCATCTCGCTGTGCTCTTCATCTCCACCTTCAACTTAGCAGCGTTGGTTGTAATATTTATTCTTAATGTTGCAGTTTATATGTTGACAAAACCTTCAAATAAAACTAACACAAATGCTGACAATGCCTTGATTCAATCTCAATCCAGAATCAACAAAAAATTCAATTATCAAAATTAAAATGACTGCAATTCTTAATATCAATTACAATTGCATAGTTCTTAAGTTTTATTGCTGGATTAGTATCACTGTGAAGTGAAAAACTGCTTTGCAACAAAATTAAATTTGCTGTCCTAAACTACTTTTCAATGCTCCCAGACACCTACTGTTCATCTCATGGCACTTTCCTTTTATCTCCTCAATTTCCACCATCCAATACCTCACACTCTCCTTTCAATTTAGTTTACTCTATTTGCTGTTCATGATGCAGTCTCCTTTACATCAAATAAGTCAATTGCAGACAAAGTGACCTGTTTTGTGTAGGAGCTAATTCAGTCCTGAACTTCTAATCACACTTCATTCTAATTCTCCAGCTGACTCTCACCTGACCTCTCTATCTATGGCCTCCTGTACCATTCCAGTGGGGCTCAATAGAAGATTAAATAACGACAGCTGATCATGTCATAAGTCACTTTATAATCTTCCAGTCTTGTTTCAACAATATCAGACTTCAATTTGTGTCCTCATTGTTCAGACCGCGGGGACTGGTAATTGTTCTGCTGTTGCCATTTACAGATCGTCTAGATCCACATTTTGGCCTGATTTTCTGTGGCCAAGCAGTTGTTATTCTAGCATGGATGAGAGGTGTGCATGGGGACCCTATAGATTCCTCATCATAGCAGACTCCAAAGGAATTTTCTCTGCAAATTGAACTTTCCATTGGCCAGTTCCTCTATCCTTTGAATCCTCAAAGTCCATCTAAATCAGAGAATTCATTGGGTTCTGTAAAGTTAAAGAAATAATTACTCAGGAAAAGTTAACAATTAAACATACGGCTTAACTTCTGAGTACCTATTCTACAGACACCATACAAACCTCACACATTCCCAACTGTACTTGTCTCAGACCATACACATCCCACAGATCCAGGTCTGACACAGCCCCTTTCTCACAGATACCCTCTTTTTCCTAATGTAGACATGTTCCCCAATTCAGACTCAACCATCCCGCTCTTTCCCTATCTGCCTACAACAATAAATCTGGGCTTGATCCTCTTCCCCCATTCCAGACACTGTTCTCCCACTTCCGACCCAATTTAGGATGAATGTTACGGCATTGAAAGCATTAGTGGAAGGTGGGCAGGATTAGAAATGCCATGGTTCTGTAGGGTCTCAGGAAGACCTGGAGGGATGCCTTCTGAAGAAAATGGGAATAAGTAGCAAAGGAAGTCAAACCCCAGGACCTTCTGGAAGATATGGTTCTCTGTATCATTGAACAGGGTGTGACAAGTCCAGATATTAGAGGCACAATAAGACTGACGATGTCACATGGGAGGTCAGAGTCAGTCAGTCTTTGCATGACATCTTGTACCTGCTCTATCACCAAGCTTTGATGCTGCTCAATACTGAAAACCCTCATCACTCCACCATCAAATCTCCCTGCCACACAGGACTCACATGAAGCAGGGAGCAGAATAGAATAAAAACAAGCAAAGACGCATTCAGCTGCTGAGTGCTTGGCTGATATGATTCTCTGTACGATGGGATTGGCTGTGACTGGGCTTGCAGTATCTCTTGCTGAGAATATAAGGATAACAATTGGTTCTTGACTTCTGCACTTTCAGCAAAGTGCAACCCAATGATCAAACTGCAAGATAGTGTGAACATGGTCATCAAGCTTGCAATTTCATCGTTCACCTTACAACCCAACCTTCTGACTTTCCAGTTTTCAGGCATCAAACAACTGCCATCTGTCCAGGCACACCAATCCAAGACAGGAGACAAAGCTCAACAGCACAGTGATAGTGAAGAAGACCCATCACTTGAACTGACAGTCATAGCCAAAAGCTCAGTTACTGATATTGCATGTTCTTCAGAGGAAGGAATATAATTAGGATTAGCATGTGGTGAGTTATATGGTCAAGAGTGGGCTGCAGCTAGGTCAAGATAAAAGAATAATCTGATTACCAGTTCATCGGTGGGAAAGAGGCCAAACATGATCAGCTGCTGAGAACATACACTAGGATAGGCAAGTGTACAAGAGAACGCTGATTGCCAGACAGAATAGGCATAATGTCCTGATAGATAGATTGCTATCTTGGCCAAACAGCAAGGAATGCTGGGTACATTGGCCAAGTAAAATTCTGAAAATCACAAAACCCACACACCACAGTGCAAGCACAGCAGTCAGGTGCTAATTACAAGAGCATAATGTAATAGGCAACAGTTATTCTATACAGACACATCTCCAACAATTTATCCACTAAGCAAACGAGAGCCCAGACAGAAAGGCACTGGGTCCTGCTAACACACAAAAAAACTAACCTTAGCATGCCATCTAAATAATTGACTCTGTTTCAAAGTATTAAGTGTATCTCTCTGATTGGCCAGAACGACAGAAAGTTCCAGAAAACCATCTAAAAGATATAAAAACAGACCTGCAGACCTTGCTCTCAGAATCTCTTGGATGCTCTTGGAATCTCCTGAAGTGTTCTGAGGGGACCAGGGTGACAAGAGGCAGAGACTAGCTGACCATCCAGAGAGAGAGGAAGAATGCAGCTTCCTGGACCCAGAGATAGATCCAGAGAGAGAGCAACTACTTAAATCTGTAAGAGACTGATGAAGGGCTTATGCCTGAAACATCAGCTCTCCTCTTCAGTTGCTGCCTGATCTGCTGTGCTTTTCCAGCACCACATTTTCGAATCTGATCTCCAGCATCTGTGTTCCTCACTTTCTCCTAGAGACTGAGGAAGTATTGTATCCTTAAGGGGCCAAATAGGATTAGAGGTAGTATGTTTAGTATTAAAGGTTATTGGAACTTTATTCCTTTGGGAATGTTTTGTGTTAGTACTGGCTTGTATTCATATTAATTTGACCATTTTGGTATTGTGGGACACCTGGGCAAATTCATTCATAACATTCTGGGTCAGACTTGTGTAAATTGTTTTAAGGAGGGACTAGACAACATCCCTGACACTGTCAAGGAGCTTGAAGCACCCTCTGTTCCATATTCCTGGGATCCTGCAAACTCTCAGATACTGTCACTGCTTCCCCCATACCTGTTACAGACTTCACAGGGACAGCTCAGCTACTCCTTTAACACTTCAGTGGCAAAACCAGGAACTCACCATCTCCAAATGACTCCAGACAGCTTCCAGACATTGCAGTTCCTTAAAATCGCATTACCTATAATTTGGGTTCCTGGCTAAAGGTGGTGAATGGAGAAAGTAAGGACTGCAGATTCTGGAGATCAGAGTCAAAAAGTGCGTCGCTGGAAAAGCACAGCAGGTCAGGCAGCATCTGAGGAACAGGAGAGTCAACCTTTTGAGCAGAAGCTCTACATTCTTGATGAAGAGCTTATGCTCGAAATGTCAACTCTCCTGCTCTGCGGATGCTGCCTGACCGGCTGTATTTTTCCAGCACCACACTTTTCGACACTAAAGATGGTATGTGCATTTGCTTTATTTAACATTCTCAGAGATGTTATTATAGATCTCTTTTTTTTTGGCAGGTGGGACTTGCAACCAGCTCTCCTGGCTGGGACGACTCACCAAGCTGCCACTGTGCACCAAGAGCCTGTAAAGGGTTGTGGCTGCAGAATGCTAGGTCAATGAATTCATCTGTGTGGTGTATCGGTTTCAGCTGTTTGTGCTGCGTAACACATGGATAGTTTTGATTTAATGGCTTTTTTTGGCACAGTGGTAGTGTCCATAGATCTGAACCAGGAGGCACATGTTCAAATCCCACCTGCTCCAGAGATGTGCAACAATGTTTATGAACATGTTTGTTGGAAAATACGTAATCTTAATTCAAAGTTGTTCAGCTCATGCAGCACTGGCCATTCAACAAAACAATGCTAGTACTCTGTAAAATTGGTGGGAATGATTCAATTTCACAACCTTCATTACTCCTGTCTTCCACCATATCACAGGCTGACCCTTTTGTTCCTTCCCTTTTCCCTGCCCCTGTGGTTATTTACGAACTTAATTCAATTTCATCCTCCTTCTGGTACTGACCTGAAGTGATAACTATTTCTCTAGCCACAGATAGTGTCTGACTGGCTGAGGGTTTCCAACATTTTCTGGTTTTATTTCGGGTTTCTAGCATTCTCAGTATTTTGCTTCTGTAATGATGCAGGCATTGCTGGTGAGAGATGGGCAGATTTACAATGCAGCTTTGGCATTATCACAAAGCAATTTTGACTTCACAATGGTGGCATGCCTCTTCAAATTGACACATTATAGTGTCTAAATGGATTATAATTTCAAACCTGATTTCTAAAGAGCAGGTGCTGAAAACCTGAAATAGAAACAGAAGCTGACTACCTCAGTTCTGAAGGCCACCAATTTGAAATATTAACTCTTTTTCTCTGTCCACAGGTGTTGCCTGGCCTTCTGAGTATATGCAGCACTGGCTGTATTTTTTTAAATTTCTGGATTCAATGTGTTCAATGGGTCCATTGGCACTCTGAACGTATGGTGGACCTATTTCAACTTGATTTATATGTTTGTTGAGCTGGAATTTTTCTCTCTCCCTTGTCATTTAAATTTTTGACTGTTGGCAGGCAGCCCTGACCATGTGTTTTGGTGCAGATCTCTCTTAATTGGACAGTTCAGTTTCCTACATGGCTCTTGACTGGGATCCAAGCTCCAGTTAATGATGTGAGATGAGCATCTTTTATATCATTTATATGTGTGGTATCAGTGCTCCCAAAGGTGAAGTCAGGATACAGCCCTGATTGAGGAGAAAGTGAGGACTGCAGATGCTGGAGAGCAGAGCTGAAAATGTGTTGCTGGAAAAGCGCAGCAGGTCAGGCAGCATCCAAGGAGCAGGAGAGTCGATGTTTCGGGCATGAGCCCTTCTTCAGGAATTCCTGAAGAAGGGCTCATGCCTGAAACGTCGATTCTCCTGTTCCTTGGATGCTGCCTGACCTGCTGCGCTTTTCCAGCAACACATTTTCAGCTCACAGCCCTGATTGGTCCAGGATATCATCCAATTATGACATAAATTGGAAAGTTGCACAACATTTCTGGATCCAGTTATGGAATGTCCCATAAGATAATTAAGCTGTGCAAAACAGTCACCCAAGAATGCCTCAAAATTGATACTTTGAGGAGGCAATGGAATATATCCCAGCGGGGAAATTCTGAATATATTAAGAGATTGTTATTTTTCTGAGTGGATGAATTGAATGGAGGAGTCATTGCAGAGGAAAATGGAAACAATGGCTTGGGTCTTCCAGTCATCTCTAGTGACACTGCAGTGGTGGATCCTTTGCTGTTTGTGGTAGATATTAATGATAGACTTAAATGTGGGAGGCATGATTAGAAATTTGTAGACAACACTAAAATTATCTGGGTAATTGAAAGTGAAGAGGATGGCTGACAACTGTAAGATGATATCAATTGTTTGGTTTGAGTAGGCAGAAAATTTGCAAATGGAATTCAACCCAGAGAAGGTCATAGGTTGTGCATTTGGGGAGGGCAAACAAAGTAAAGGAATGCACAATAAGTAACATTGAGACGGATAGAGGAAGTCAAGGCCTTGCAAGTAAATGTCCACAGGGTCCCTGAAGGTGACAGTGTAGGTAGATAAGGTTGTCAAGGGCCATGAGGAAGATTCTGCTTTCAAAGTGCTTCAGCTATATTTAAACCATCAAAACAAATGTTTTGAATCTGCATTTTTTTTTGCTGAAGGTGCATACATTCCACTTGCACTTCAATATAAATGTATTCAGTAGGAACCTTTAGCTAACAGTAATGAGCAAGAGACAAGGGTGGCCTCCAGAAATGATTTGAAAAGACAGCTGGATGGCACAAATGTTTGAAGATGTGCTGATAGCCATTGACAAGTATTAAGCATAGTGTTCCACTTGAGTGCATAGTTTTTGTACACAAAACAATAATATACAGCATGTCATTAATAAAGTCGATAATTACATACCGTTGCACACTTCTTGGTGTCCATGAGTGAAATTCACTATGTTCCCAAGGTATCACCTGGAGAAACCAAACATTGCTTTTAATGAGCTTTGATATTTCCATGTCGGAAATTCATCCTGATATCCATGGCATTGTAGCAGCTATATATGTTGTTATGGTGGTAAGCTGTTTAGGTTATAAATAATTAGATTAGATTACTTACAGTGTGGAAACACGCCCTTCGGCCCAACAAGTCCACACCGACCCTCCGAAGAGCAACCCACTCAGACCCATTCCTCTACATTTACCCCTTCACCTAACACTATGGGCAATTTAGCAAGGCCAATTCACCTAACCTGCACATGTTTGGACTGTGGGAGGAAATCGGAGCATCTGGAGGAAACCCACACAGACACAGGGAGAATGTGCAAACTTCACGCAGACAGTTGCCTGAGGCAGGAATTGTCTGGCACTGTGAGGCAGCAGTGCTAACTACTGAGCCACCTAGTGTTTGGGATTCTTCAATTCTGAAACGGTTATTGTTGACCATTCTATGAGACTATAAATCCTTTAGGGATTGAGCTGTATTGTACAATAAAAGGCTACTCTAATACATTAAGCAGTTATGGTATGTAATTCATAATAGGAAGTGATGCTGTAGAAACCAAGTGTTCTCCAAGTTGGACTTGCAGTGCCTCTATCTATTCTGGTTCATTCTGATTGAAGCCACAACATGGAATGGAATCTTGAGCAGATGAGCTGTGAAAGCACCAAAAGCTTCTCAACTGGTCAGACTGTGACATTAAACATTTTAACAGGGATTTACAAACTTAGAATACACTTGTCACTTGCAAAGAAACACATGGAAAGGTGAGAGAGGGACTTACCAGCTTTATTTAAAGAACCAGGCACTGAACTTGCAAATCAGATAATATATATCAATATTTCCTTTGTAAACTCCTTGCAAGCACTGCGGCCTGTTTTTGGAGTTGTGTTGAGTTATTGGTTTTAGCCAGGACTGTGGCTGGACTTTCACAGAGTTTTGTGGCTGAGGATCTGCTAATCTGTCCAAAAGAATAGACTGCAGCACAACAGAGAGTTAGAACAGAATTGATTGGTTGTGGGAGAAAGGGGTTGTTGATACAATGCCACCTGCTAAGATGGAGCTGGGTGAAGGCATGCTTCCTCACAGTAACAGTAGGCTGTCCGAGATGCACAAAGCATCTCACTTCGTTGAACAATATAAAAATTCTCCTTTATATGTTTCCTAATATTTTCATGTGAGTCTGCTAGAGTAGAACTTGGCTGTGCCAAAATTGTCCAGGGAATTGGCCCCCAAGCTGTCCTTTCCCTGACCGAGCTGCAACCCATTCATACCTGGTGACTCACTATTGTTGATCCAAACTTTCAACCAGCTGTAATCTATGTAAAAAGGTCTTTGATAAACAAGAGACTGTTAGCTCAGGTGGAATCCTCAGGACAAATTACTGTAAAGGATAGGACATTGGTTGAGTGGAAACAGAGGGTCGGAATAGTGGGTAAGTATTCTAATTGGCAGGATGTGACTAATGGTGTCCCACAGGGATCTGTGTTGGAGCCTCAATTTTTCACAATACTTATGAACTACCTGGATAATGGCATTAAAAGTCAAGTATCCAAATGTACTGATGATACAAAATTGGGCAGCATAGAAACGTCGATTCTCCTGCTCCTTGGATGCTGCCTGACCTGCTGCGCTTTTCCAGCAACACATTTTGAGCTCTGATCTCCAGCATCTGCAGTCCTCACTTTCTCCCAGCATAGACAGTGTTGATGAAATTACAACCGGATATTAATAGATTAGATGAATGGGCAAAGCTGTGGCAGATGGATTTTACTATATGAAAATGTGAGGTTATCCATTTCAGACTGGAAGAGGACAGGTCCGGGCAGTTTTTAAAAGGCACAAAGTTAAATACGGTGGACATCCAACAAGATTTGAGGATCCAGATGCATAACTCTTTAAAATGCCACAGACAGGTGCAGAAAATAGTCAAGAAGGCCATTTGAATGCTAGCTTTCCTATCTAAAGGGCTGGAGTATAGGAATACAGACATTATGCTGCAGTTATACAAAACTCTAGTTAGACCCCGCTCTGAGTATTGTGAGCAGATCTGGACACCACACCTACAGAAGGATGTTTTGACCTGGAGGGAGCTCAACATCGGCTTACAAGGAGATATCTAGATTTCAGGGGTATGATATGAGGAGAGATTGGACAAATTAGGCTTTTATTCTCTCCAATTTAAATAGTTAAGGGTGATCTTATTGAAACCTTAAGTATGTTAGCAGGGAAAGACAAGAGTAGATAAAAATAAAACTATTTCCATGGGTTGAAGATTCTAGTACTGGACGTATAGCCTAAGAGTTAGGGAAGGCCATTCACAAGAGGTGTTAGAAAGCAGTAATGGAGGATTAGAATTCTCTTCCTCAAACTGAGGTTGATGCTAATTAAATTGTTAAATTTAAGTTAGAGATAGACAGTTTTTTTATGAAACAATGCTATTAAGCCATATGGACCCAAAGCAGGCATATGGAGTTAGGCCACAGATCAGCCATGATCTGATTGAATGGCTGAGCAGGCTCGAGGGCTGAATGGCCTCTCTTGTTCCTGTGTTCCTATCCTAACTGAACTTCAGACTGGAAGTGTCAGATCATATCTCATCATGAGTTTTTAAGAAAATGTGAAGTAACATTAGCTGGACCAGCATTTATTGCCCATTCCTTATTATCCTTGCAATGGTGGTGGTGAACTGCCTTCATGACCTGCTACTATCAAATCAGCGGTAATCAGCACAAGGTTGAATTACCTACACTTTCCTGATGGCATGAGACTTCATGGGTCTGGAGTCTATGTTAAGGAACCCCAGAACAACTGTCTTTAAGAAATGCAAATTTGCCAGTGTATTGTCAGCAGACATTTTTCATTCCCATACTGAGTGTTAATGCAGCTAACTACATGGAGGCTACTCAAGCTTATGTTGTGACAAGATAAATGAGGAGAGATATTAGGCAAGAACTTTCAAAAATTGATTGGGTCAGGGATCGCAGGTAAAGGGACAGCTGGAAAATAGAAAGCCTTCAAAAATGAAATAACGAGAGTCCAGAAAAAGTATATTCTTGTTAAGGTGAAAAGAAAGACAAGTAGGTGTAGGGAATGTGGAATGACTAGAGAAATTGTGGGTTTGGTTAAGAAAAAGAAGGAAACATATGTCAGGTATAGACAGGAGAGATCGAGTGTATCTTTAGAGTATAAAGGCAGTAGGAGTATACTTTAGAGGGAAATCAAGAGGGCAAAACGGAGACATGAGATAGTTTTGGCAAATAGGTTTAAGGAGAATCTAAAGGGTTTTTATAAATATATTAAGGTCAACAGGGTAGCCAGGGAGAGAATAAGGCCCCTCAAAGATCAGCAAGGCACCCTACGTATGGAGCCACAGGAGATAGGGAGATACTAAATGAATATTTTATATCAGTGTTTACTTGGCAAAGGACATGGAAGATATAGAATGTGGAAAAATAGATGGTGACATCTTGAAAAATGTCCATATTAGAGAGGAGGAAGTGCTGGATGTCTTGAAACACATAAAAGTGGATAAATCCCCAGGACCTGATCAGGTGTACCCTAGAACTCTGTGGGAAGCCAGGGAAGTGATTGGTGGACGTCTTGCTGAGATATTTGTATCACTGATAGTCAAAAGTGAGGTGCCGGAAGACTGGAAGTTGGCTAACATGGTGCCACTATATAAGAAAGGTATTAAGGAAAAGCTGGGGAACTATAGCCCGGTGAGCCCGACATCAGTGGTGGGCAAGTTGTTGGAGGGAGTCTTGAGGGATAGGATGTACATGTATTTGGAAAGGCAAATTAGGGATAGTCAACATGACTTTGTGCATGGGAAATCATGTCTCACAAACTTGACTGAGTTTTTTGAAGAAGTAACAAAGAGGGTTGATGGGGGCAGAGGGGTGGACGTGATATATATGGACTTCAGTAAGGCTTTCCTCATGGGACACTCATTAGCAAGGTTAGATCTCATGGAATACAGGGAGAACTAACCACTTTAATGGTAAGGTCCTGGGGAGTGTTGCTGAACAAAGAGACCTTGGAGTGGAGGTTCATAGTTCCTTGAAAGTAGAGTCACAGGTAGATAGGATAGTGAAGATGGTGTGTGGTATGCTTTCCTTTATTGATCAGAGCATTGAGTATAGGAGTTGAGAGGTCATGTTGCATATGTACAGGACATTGGTTAGGCCACCTTTGGAATATTGCGTGCAGTTCTGGTCTCCTACCTATCAGAAGGATGTTGTGAAACTTGAAAGGGTTCAGAAAAGACTTAGAAAGATGTTGTCAGGGTTGAAAGGTTTGAGCTATAGGGAGAGACTAAATAGGCTGGGGCTGTTTTCCCTGGAGTGTCAGAGGCTGAGTGGTGACTTTATAGAGGTTTATAGAATCATGAGGGGCATGGATAGGATAAATAGACAAGGTCTTTTCCCTGGGGGAGTCCAGAGCTAGAAGGCATAGATTTAGGCTGAGAGGGAAAAGATATAAAAGAGACCTAAGGGGCAACTTTTTCACACAGAGGGGGTTGCGTATATGGAATGAGCTGCCAGAGGAAGTGGTGGAGGCTGATACAATTACAGCATTTAAAAGGCATCTGGATGGGTATATGAATAGGAAGAGTTTAGTGGGAGATGGGCCAAGTGCTGGCAAATAGGAGTAGATTAGGTGGGATATCCGGTTAGCAGGTACGAGTTGGACCGAAACAGTCTGTTTCCATGCTGTACATCTCTATAACCAAGTTTGCATGCAACTTGTACAATGATAATAGATGCATGGTGGTCACAAACCATGAGTTAAAAACCTGAAAATGGATCATAACCATTTGTAGCTCTTATTCTGAAGGAATGGTGTGCTATGAAAGTATTCCTGATGAAGGACTTTTGCCTAAAACGTTGACTCTCCTGCTACTCAGATGCTGCCTGACCTGCTGTACTTTTCCAGCACCACACTCTTGACCCTAATCTCCAGCATCTGCAGTCTTCACTTTTGCCAAGAAAATAAAATGGATTTGTCGTTTTGCTGTCATCCATTTTGCATGATGCTCAGCCCAAATTTCTAATGATTGTGAATTTGCTTTTTATGTTCGAATACTATGAAATGATTCTTATAAATGCATACAGTCTTCAGTTTGTGTGAGCTCAGAACATAAATTGTGAATTTCATTGTCACAACCTGAAAAATGTAATTGAAGGGAATGAGTTGTATTTTCAGCAGTGACGGGATTATAGCGCTTGCAGCTATTCATAGGTTTACATAAAATGTGTCAGCATGTCAGCAAAGTACGAAGTATTCCACTTTTCTGTTCAAGACTCAACGCAGTCGAAAGCAATAAGTTTGAAAATCAAGATGGCCTGTTGTTTTCCATGAGGGATGAAAAGCATTGAATATCTGATGAAGGCCCGATGACCCATGATCACGAAACTGGGTAGATATGTGTGTGTCAGTTTTCAGTACCATCAGTAATTAATTGGGTACTGGTTATTTTCTTTGGAACACATTACACCCCAGAAGATTCACACAATTACTCAGCTGTGAGCCAGCTCATCCCCTCCAGTTGCTGTTGTGAGAAACCAGTGTGTTTGGCTTTGTTTTTTCCTGTTGGGAAAGTAATGTACCTCCTTGCTCTGAAAAATAATGCCTGAGTTGCTTTCTTCTTACCGTAATCCACTGCAGACTGACTGATTTCACATCGTCTCCTGGTCAGCGCCTGAGGCAAAAAGAAAGAAATCAAGATGGTTATCATTTTCACTGCTACCGTAGCTGTCAAGGAGTTCAGTTTAAAATCTTCCTGTAACATATTAGAAAATCTGTTACATCTCCCATAGTGAATTGGAATCTCCAAAGGCATTAATCATTCAACAGGCTTAGATAATTGCTTTGTAGATGGTGAGTTTAGTTTGCATAGTAATGAAAGGCCTGCAGTGAAATTGCATCCAAACGTTTTTCCAAAAGTCTTCCACAGTCTTTTCATCCAAGTAATATGTCTGCAATGATATTACAAATGGGACACCCCCAGTGTGCCTAAGGGGCATCATAGGAGTCAGAAGCTACATCTCCCATGATTCTTTAAAGTTCCCAGGCAGAAGGCAATCCAGTCACAGAGACCAACTTGTAAATTGTCATCAACTAACTGCCCAGATATGATTCATCAACAATAATCTGTCCCTTTAAGGGTTGAATTTCAAGAATGGCCCTTGCAATTCAGGATGCCTCTCTGGTCTGTATTAATCTGACATGTAAAATATGCGGAGACTGGGATAACATAATTTTAAGTTTCGTGCACCTCCAAGTGTCCATTTCAGTCACAATGTTTGCTCCCATTGCTCCAACACTGACCAGAAAGATGTACTAAATGGGATAGAAATCTACCACAAAGGGGCTCAACTGCTTTCCTTAAACAATGTTCTGCAATTAGCTTACAGTATGATGCAAAGAAAATATTACCCTCCACATTTTGAAATGAAATATTTTGTGATAAGTATATCAGCGATAACACAGATTTGATGATACTAATTCCTTTGTATTGCAGATAACACTAAATGTTATTTCCAATGCTTTTTGCCAATTGAAAGCTTTGTACATCACCAAAAATGGAAATGAAAGACCAGATGAAAATGCTATTGTCAAAAATATAATGTTAATCCAACATGAACTGAAAGAGAAAGATGCTTTCATCAGCAAAATGATTAAACAGTAAACACCAATTCACACAGATGGAGCAATTATTTCAAATGTGATAAAAGTCCAATTCCAGCAAATTTTCACATGAAGTGGGAGGCAATTAACTTTTGCAATTTAATCATTAAAACATGAATAAGTGGGAAAATTCAAGAAAAAAGATTGTGAGGGTTCAAAACAGCTTTTTCCATAAAGAAAAATCAAGGGATTAATAAATCCGGAGTGTCCTGGATATCAAGGGGCTAAAAGAAAATATAACATTTTAAAAAAGGAAAGGAAGAGCAGATACCAAGAACTCAGTACTGTCGAGTCATAGAGTCATACAGTAAGGAAACAGACCCATTAATCCAACTATACCATGCCGACCAAACTAAACTAGGACCACCTGCCCAAGCTTGGTCTGTATCCCTCCAAATCTTTCCTGTTCATGAATTTATCCAAATGTCTTTTGAACATTATAAATGTACCTGCATCCACCACTCTCTCTGGTAGTTCATTCCACATACAAACCACTCTGTGTGTAAAAAAGTTGCCCCTTATGACTTTTTAAAATCTTTCTCCTCTCACCTTAAAAATATATCCCCCAGTTTTGAACTCCCTTGCTCTCGGAAAAAGATCCTTGTCATTCACCTTATCTATGCCCCTCATGATTTTATAAACCTCAATAAGGTCACCCCTAAACCTTTTATGTTCCAGTGAAGAAAGTCTCAGCCTTTCCCGCCGATTTTTATATCTCAAACCCTCCATTCCCAGAAACATCCTAGTAAATCTTTTCTGAACCCTCTCCACTTTAATATTATCCTTCCTATAACAGGGCGAACAGAACTGCATACAACCTCAACATAATGTTGCAAACCCCTGTACTCAAAGGTCTGAGTAATGAAAGTAAGTGTGCTAAATGCCTTCTTAACTTGTCTACCTGTGACACAAATTTCAAAGAATTATATACCTGAACCTCTAGGTCTCTCTCTCATTAATTGTATAAGTCCTGTCCTTGTTCATATTACCAAAATGCTGCACCTCACATTTATCCAAGTTGAATCAAAACTGATTCAGAGACAGATAAAAAATATAATGGTCATGTAAACTGTAACAATCAATGTGTGTTTTTTGTCTATTTTCATATCTAAGTCTCTTGTGGTTTCTATCATTGATTTCAACTTGAATGTTGGGGTCCTGCAGGAACTTTACAAAACATTAGTAAGGCAACAGCTGGACTATTGCATGCAGTCTGATCATCATATTGGACAGGAAATATATGATTGCACTAAAGATGGCACAGAGAAGATTGTATACTGAATGGGAAATGGACCATTTTAAAAACCAGTAATTGTGGAAGGAATTTCAACACATCTTAAACGCAGGCTATCAAAATGGAATATTAGTGTTGCTTGCTGTGCTGCTTGTTCAAGCAGTAGAGGGGAGGTTACTGCCGATGGACTGAGCCAAGGGTGTATTGTTATGAAGTTGTAGACATGTCCTGTACCTTTAAGGGAGCTGAAACTTCTGGCTGGCACAGAGTGTGTTGAAAAATTTAAAAATGTAACATTCAATTGTGGAACAAATAGCTGGAGATGCATTGCCATGGTACACAACAAATTCAAATTCAGCCAATCAGTTTAGATTATGCCCCAGATTCCAAAATCCAATCGAATTTGCATTTTTAAATATCTTGGATGGCATCAAACCAATGAGCCGGTCCGATGTTTTGGGGTATATAGAGTCAGGTATTTTGAACATTTGGGGAGAACAGCAAAGAGAAGCCAAGCACCAACCGACTGCCAGCAGAATAGCTCTCTGAAATGTATCTCTCCATAAGAAAGTTGTGCAGCAGAAGATCAAAGACAACCTAGAGGAATCTACAGAGAAAGTTCAACATCTAAAGATGACAAGTAGCTTTGAAAATTGATTTGCTGTAAATTTAAGAGGGAATGTATGGACCTGTACTGTAGAGTGGGAGGTAAAGAGAAGTTTAAGAGAAAGGAGCTGTAAATAGTTGTTGTGTAATGTTCTCTTTTGGACTTAAAGAATAAAATTGTTAATTTTTTCTTTAAATTGTGCTATTTGGAATGATTCTTTGCCAGTCGAATTTTAACAGGTTACGGCGTGAGGTGAGCTTTTCTGTGTGTCTAGTTTAAATTAGCTGAAGAGTTTACCCCATATCGTAACAGTATACAAAGAGAGGTTTGGCCAGAAATGTGTAACTAATTGGTCTGTATGATGGTGACCAGATGCCGATGACAGAGACTTTTACCTGCCAACAACTAGAAGAATGATTCCCAGGTAGCTGAACAGTTTGTGGGTGTGAACAATTGAAGCAAAAGCCTTCAGACCTGCAAAAAGACCTCTTAAGTTTAAAACAAACTTCAAACTTGAAGAAGGACATTTTATTTTCCCTCACCACTTGCAGTAAGGTATTCCTTTTATCCAATAATACAGAAAATGTATGTCTCCTGTCTCCAAAGGAAAGTACCTGGAAAAGAGAGATCAAGCAGCAGCAAGAGCTGGGAAGCTGAAAGAATCAGCTCAACAAAACCTACAGACAGGGACCAATGAATTCATTATCTTTTTCCCTCTACCCATAACACCTATTTTTAAAGGATCAATCTGTATATGTGTGTAGGGGAAGTTTTCTACTGAGGGTGGGAGTTTTAACTTATACAGTTCTATGAAAACAGTTCATAATGGTCACCTGTAGCTAGAATTTATGCATTTGTAATATATAGTATTTTTTTGTTAAGGGCAGAAGTTAGAAACAAAACCAGAAATTGCTGGAAAAACTCAACAGACATCTGTGGAGAGAAATCAAAGTTAACGTTTCAGGTCCAGTGACCCTTCCTCAGAAATGAGAACTGTAGAATTTGCTTTCGGTCAACCTGAGACTAAAAAGTTAGGAATTTAGTGTACGTTTATAAGATCTTTAACTTTTCTGACAACTGGGTATGGGGGCTTGATTTCCAATGTGTTTCCCCAGTTAAGTGTCACAAAGGCCCTCATCCCCTCAGTTGAAGAGTTCACAATCAGGGGTACAGATTTAGGACAACAGACTGTAATTCAAGGGAAATATTTTCACCATCAGACTGGTGGGATCTAAAACTCACTGCTTTAACAATGTGGTAGAGACTGAAACCCTCATGACATTTAAAAAGTACCTCGCTGTGCATTTAATTGCTATAACAACAAGGCCACTGACCAAGAACCAGAAAGTGAACCATAAATTACTATGATTCTATGAGTAAGTACGGAATGGCAGACCTTCAGAGATGAGATCATTGAAGACTGCAAGCATTGCATCACTGTTCAAAAAAGCAGAGTGCTGAACCTCACAGGCCATCCAGCAAGACAAATATTTAATGACAATAATTTGGGATAAAATTCACGAGCACTTGGTAAATACGACTTAACAACTAAAAGTGAACATACATTTGCTAAAGGCAAATTATAACTTATCAAATAGACTGATCTTGTTGACAAAGTGAGGGATGGGGTGCATAAAGGTAATATGGTTGATTTTATGTATGGATTTTTAAAAGAGGTTTAATAAAATACCATCTAATTGTCAGTAAAAGAAGAAATTCCAGGATTAAGGTTTATTCTGATGCAAAATCATCCAAGGGATGCAAAGCTAAGAGTAGCCATGAATGGTTATTTTTCAGACTGGACTGTACTTAGGTACACGCAGTTGGTTCTGCTATAACACAGTAGTTCCGTTCTCGTACAATCCCATGTTATAAGAAAATCATGTAATAGCAGCACTACTTAAACTAATGGGGCCGGAATCCAGTTGTAACCAATATAGGCTTTAAGACTTCACACTTTAGAAACAGTGTCCCCCAATTCATCAATCGTGTTATAGAGAATTTGTGTTAACAAAATGCATGTTATAGCAGAAGGACCTGTAGAGCATAATTCATCATTTGCAGAGTGCATAAAATCTCTGAAATATAGTGAACAGTGAGGAAGTTGTTGTTCACTGGAAGTTGGGAGTTTAGGCATACATTTTCAAGTAAGGAGTTTATGACACTATTTCCACTAATCACACACCATAAAACCCTGCAGCCTTCTGGCTAATTCTTCATTATGTGTGTGTGTGTATATATGTATATATATATATATAAATTCTATTCAAATATATATATATATTTGAATAGAATTTATTCGTTAGTTCACAGCATCTATTTTCCTTGTTTTGTTTAACACCTAGGTATTTAGCATCCTATGAACAAAATTACATACCAACAGAGGATGGTAACAGATGTTAGCAGGATATATACTGAAGGATGGAGTGAGAAGTGATTAGTTTTGGGAGGATGGATGAGGGCAGGGAATAAAAAAAGGGTATAAATTTTAAAAGTGTGGTGCAGGTTGATGTACCTACCTGTTAGCCAGATATCCCACCTGCTCCAGAAGTGTGTTATAACTTGCCTTTTAAAGATAAAATGGAGAGGTTTGGCTCTACGTGGACAGATGTCTTCAAAGGCTGTGAAGGCTGTTAAAAAAAGCAAAGCTTTCTAAAACACCAGTTACCTCCCCCCCCACCCGCCGGTGGAATTTTCGTTCCAATTCTAGGTGACACACTACAGGGACAATGCAGAGTCGATTGATTAGATTCAGATCAGACATAAAATACTTTTTACTACTTGATTAACTAGGGTTGCTTTCCTTAGAGCAGGCAAGGCTGAAAGGAAAATTCATTGAGCTGTTCAAAATCACGAAGAGAAACAATTTCCACGGAAAGGAGAGGTGATAACAGGCACATAAACTGGTTAATAAAGAAATCAGAAGCACCATGAAGGAATTCCATTCACACAGTGAGCCGAAGTGACTTGGAGTTCACTTATCTGAAAGGGTGGTTGATGCAGTTTCATGATTAAAGTTACAACAATTTCAAAACTGATGGATCAACATTTGCAGGGGATCATTTTACAGTGTTACAGAGAAGAGTGGAGGCTACAAGACAGGGCAGAATTGCCTCCCTCTGTACTGTATCATTCTATGATTCTATATTAAGGTAAATACAATAATACAGTATCGGGTCAGAAGTGATTTTTAAATATGTGTACATTCTTTCTGTACATTATTCAAAAATACACATAAATGCCAAGTCATTGTTATTGTCTTGACTCCAAAACAAGAAGTTACTTTTTAGGCAACATAAATTCATCAGCCAAGTACTGAACAATAGTGAAGCATTAAATAGGATTTGATGACATCCCATAGGAATTAAACAAACCATTCATTCTGAAAAATGAGTCAGACATAAAGGCAATTTTTGTCTTTCTTGGTCTGATTGAATCATCAATCTGAAGGCTGCTGAAATTAGTGGATTAGAAAGCTCAATAAATTCCAAAAAAGATCAACAACTGAGAACACTACAGTGAATCAAAATGGATCGAAATCTATTGTGTTCTACGTAGATACTTCTGAAACCCCCACACTGTTGGTGGCACTCTGCATCACAATACCAGCCCACTGAGCTAATCAACCCACACTGGCTGAGGTTACCATGAAAGACTCTTCTTAATCTCTCCCCTCGCCTGAGGTGTGGTGACCCTCAGGTTAAATCATCACCAAGCATCTCCCTCCAATGAGAGAGAGCAGTGCTATGGTCCATGGGGACTATGGCGACTTTACCTTTTACTTCTGAATAATTGCTGTCTGCCTTCCACTATTCAAACCAATTGATTAACATATAAAATTAACTCACACAAGCATAGGAATTAGCAGCAGGAATATGCCATTTGGTCCCTCAAGCCTGCTCCAGTATTCAATACAATCATAGCTGATCTGATTATTTAACATGCCCACTTATTCCCAATAACTTTTTACCACCTTGCTTATCAAGAATTTTTCTACCTCTCCACTTACTGCCTCTCCACTTACTGCCTTTTGAGGAAGAGAATTCCAAAAACTCATGACCCTCTGTGAGAAAACAATTCTCCTCAACTTTGTCTTAAATAGGCAACTCCTTATTTTCAAATAGTGTAGATTATCAATTCTTCGACAAGGGGAAAAACCATTATCACAATGACCCTGCCGAGATCATTCAGGATCTTAAACATTTCATGTCAAGTCGCCTTTATCTAAGGAAAGACACATTGGTTCACTTGGTTAATACTAGGAATGGAAGGACTATATGAACAGGAGAATTTCAGTAGGTTGGGCCTGAACTCATTGGAATTTAGAAGAATGAGGAGCAACCTTCTTGACACGTACAAGGTTCTTACGGAACTTAACTGGGTAGATCTGGTAAGATTGTTACCCCTTGCGGGAGATTCTAGGACCAGAGGGTATATTCTCAGAATAAAGAACGGCACGTTAAAGACAAAGGCAAGGAGGAATTTCTTCTCCCAGAGAATTGTGAATCTGGAATTCTTTATGGCAGAGGGCTGTAGAGGCTGTAGAGTATATTCAAGGTGCTGCGACAGCTTTGTAATCTATAAAGGAATCAAGGATTCTGGGGAAAAGGTGGGAAAGTGGAGTTGAGGATTATTAGATGAGCATGATCTCATTACATGTCAGAGCAGACTTGATGGCTGAATGGCCTAATTCTGCTCCTATGTCTTACAGGCTTATGGTTTCTTACTTTTCAAAATTTCCAATAGATACAAACTCTGCCTGTGCAACTTTTCATCATAAGACAACCCAGCTATTCCAAGTATTAGTCTGATAAACCTTCTTTGAACTTCCTGAAACAAGGAGACTACTAGAGTGCACAGTACCTCCAGATATGATCTCACTCTTGACATGTAACTAAAGCATAACATCCTAATTTTAGTACTCAATTGCCCTCATAGTAAGTAATAACTTTCTATTAGCTTTCCTAATTATATGCTGCATGCAAGCCATTTGAGATTCATGCAGTAGGACACCCAGATTACTTTGTATCTCAGAGGGTGCAATCTCCCACCATTTCGATGATATGTTTTCTTTTTATTCTTCCCACTAAAATGAACAATATCACATACTGTAATTCATTTGCCAGATCTTTACTCAGGTATTTAACTTATCTATATCAGTTTCTAGCTTCCCATGTCTTATTTTCAATGTATTGATTTTCCTATCTCACACATTTTAAAAAAATTAAGAGATCTAGGTGTCACTGAGTAAGGCCAGCATTTATAATCCATCCTTAATTGCCCTTGTGAAGTTGGTGGTAAGCCACCTTCTTGAACCACTACAGTTCTTGGGATGCAGGGATGCCTTTCATCAGGCAACAAATTCCAGGATGTTGATTCAGCCACAAACAAAGTTCCAAATCAAAATGGTGAGTGACTTGGGGGTCAACTTATAGATGATGGTGTTCCCATGTATCTGCTGCCCTTGTCCTTCTAGGTAGTAGAGGTTACAAGTATTGGAAGATGCTGTCAAACAAGTCTTGGTGAGTTAATGTTCCCTTCTCTTTCACAAAGTTTCACATCTACTGACTTCCTCTTATCAATTCTATTAGTTACATCCTCAAAAGAATTGTGGTAGCTTTGTCAAGTATGATTTCCCTTTCGTAAATCCATGCAGACTCTGTCAGATCCTGTCACTGTTTTCCAAGTGCTCTGCTATTAAATCTTTTTGAGTGAGCTCTAACATTTCCCCTACGACTGATGTCAGGCTAATTTGTCTGTAATTCCCTGTGTTCTCTCTACCTCATTTTTTTTTCAAATAGTGGGCTTACATTAGCAACTCTTCAATCCATAGGAACTATTCCTGAGTTTCTATAATATTCAAAGATGCCACCAAGGCATCCACTTTTTCTTAAGGCAAGTACTTAAGTACTCTGGGATGTAGATTAATAGGCACTGGGATTTATTGGGCTCAACTCTACTGCTTTCTCATTCCAAGAGGAAAGCAAAACTCAATAGGCCAGTAAGACTCACGATGATGCTACCCAACATTCCTTATCCCTCATTAGGAGAGGATTCTGACTCCAACGACCCTAGGAATCTGACTGACTGTGTTAAGACCATAAGACATAGGTGTGGAAGTAAGGCCATTCAGCCCATCGAGTCCACTCCGCCATTTAATCATGGTTGATGGGCATTTCAACTCCACTTACCCGCATTCTCCCCATAGCCCTTAATTCCTTGTGACATCAAGAATTTATCAATCTCTGCCTTGAAGACATTTAGCGTCCCAGCCTCCACTGCACTCCGCGGCAATGAATTCCACAGGCCCACCACTCTCTGGCTGAAGAAATGCCTCCACATTTCTGTTCTGAATTGACCCCCTCTAATTCTAAGGCTGTGCCCACGGGTCCTAGTCTCCTCGCCTAACGGAAACAATTTCTTAGCATCCACCCTTTCCAAGCCACGTATTATCTTGTAAGTTTCTATTAGATCTCCCCTTAACCTTCTAAACTCCAATGAGTACAATCCTAGGATCCTCAGCCGTTCCTCGTATGTTAGATCTACCATTCCAGGGATCATCCGTGTGAATCTCCGCTGGACACACTCCAGTGCCAGTATGTCACTCCTGAGGTGTGAGGCCCAAAACTGGACACAGTATTCCAAATGGGGCCTAACCAGAGCTTTATAAAGGCTCAGTAGCACATCGCTGCTTTTATATTCCAACCCTCTTGAGATAAATGACAACATCAACGCTTTCTTAATCACGGATTCAACCTGCATGTTTACCTTTAGAGAATCCTCGACTAGCACTCCCAGATCCCTTTGTACTTTGGTTTTATGAATTTTCTCACCGTTTAGAAAGTAGTCCATGCTTGTATTCTTTTTTCCAAAGTGCAAGACCTCGCATTTGCTCATATTGAACTTCATCAGCCATTTCCTGGACCATTCACCCAAACTGTCTAGATCCTTCTGCAGCCTCCCCACTTCCTCAGTACTACCTGCCTGTCCACCAATCTTCATATCATCGGCAAACTTCGCTAGAATGTCCCCAGTCCCTTCATCCAGATCATTAATATATAACGTGAACAGCTGCGGCCCCAACACTGAACCCTGCGGGACACTGCTTGTCACTGGCTGCCATTCCGAAAAAGAACCTCATGGACTGGTATCAGGAGTTGGCTTGACTTACTGCCCCCAGAGCGAAGGTAATCCCCCATGCTTTGATTGAAGCATATTGACAATTATAACAAGATCCTGGCTTTGTGTCTGTGTTAAACGGTGGGTGGCACGGTGACTCAATGCCTTGCAGTGCCAGTGACCCAGGTTCAATGCCAACCTTGGGCAATTTTTTGTGTTCTCTCCGTGTCTGAGTGTGTTTCCATTGGGTTCTCTGGTTTCCTTTAGTCAAAGGATGTGTAGGTTAGGTGGATTGGCTGTGCTAAATTACCCATAGTGTTCAGGGATGTGTAGATTAGTTGTTTGAGTCATAGGCAATGCAGGGTTATAGCGATAGGGTAGGGGGATGGTGGGCTGTTTATTGGAGGGTGATGTAGACTTGTTGGGCCAAATTGTCTGTTTCCACACAATGGGGATCCTATTCTATAAAGAACACGGCAAGACAACAATGAAATGAACTTGATATCATTGGAGGGAGTGGGCGTGTGTGGTGGTGCAATGCAAAACAACAAGACAGTGCAATGCAAGACAGAGATGCTGTGAACAGTAAGATGGTTGCAGAGTGTATTCCTGAGTTAAACAGAGTTCTTGCTACATGGTGACAGTTGTTGGTGTGGCCACAGGTGTAGTATTGAAGTGCAAAAGTAACCTGTACGTGAATCAGAGATGTGCCATGATTGTTCTTAGATGCTGGCACATGTCAGGTACCAATATCAGTGCATGACAGGCCAATGGCCATGAAGTGTGCCCTGAGATATTTTTATTCAGTTTCCAACCTGGTGGTCATTTGGAGCAAACAGAGAGTGGATTCAATTAGGACCCCGCTCTGATTTCAGAGTTTTTCTGAAATTAAGCATTTTAGAGAATTTTGTAAGATAAGCCTCTTAATATTAATGAGACAAGTTTTGGTGTTACTAAGGTGTTTGACGGTCAATAATGATGGCCAATTGTCATTGTGTCTCTGTTTCACGAGAACATTGTCACGCTGCTTATGAAAAGTATAAAAGGTAGGCTGCAAGGATCTCAATTTTGAGAAAGGCCTCCCCAAACGTGTTGCCTAATTCTGCCACACCTCTCACCACAGGCTACATTGCTCAGACCCCTTTAAGATTCCTCCCTCTGTGTCTCCTGACTGCTGCCTCACAGCGCCAGAGACCTGGGTTTAGTTCCCGCCTCAGGCGAATCTTGTGTGGAGTTTGCACATTCTCCCCGTGTCTGCGTGGGTTTCCTCCGGGTGCTCCGGTTTCCTCCCACAATCCAAAAATGAGCAGGTTAGGTGAATTGGCCATGCTAAATTGCCCGTAGTGTTAGGTGAAGGAGTAAATGTAGGGGAATGGGTCTGGGTGGGTTTCGTGTCAGTGTGGACTTGTTGTGCCGAAGGGCCTGTTTCCACACTGTAAGTAATCTAATCTAATCCTTTTTGCTTTACCACAGTTTTCAAATGCTCTGTGCCAATATCATGGAAGGTCAGGTGACAGATTAGATTAGATTAGATTACATTACAGTGTGGAAACAGGCCCTTCGGCCCAACAAGTCCACACCGACCCGCCGAAGCGAAACCCACCCATACCCCTACATTTACCCCTTACCTAACACTACGGGCAATTTAGCATAGCCAATTCACCTGACCTGCACATCTTTGGACTGTGGGAGGAAACCGGAGCACCCGGAGGAAACCCACGCAGACACGGGGAGAACGTGCAAACTCCACACAGTCAGTCGCCTGAGGCGGGAATTGAACCCGGGTCTCAGACGCTGTGAGGCAGCAGTGCTAACCACTGTGCCACCGTGCCGCCCACGACAGGTTGACACGTTACTGGAGAATGGTGTGAATTAGCACTGACCACATTCCTAAACTGCAGCAATAATCTACTGTTATTAATTAAAAGAGGATATTGTGTTGTTTGCACAAATCAAAATTGCAACCTCCTTTGTATGTTATTATATCAAATGAGAAGGACACAAAACTCAGTTAAGAACTTTTTGTTCCTTGGCAGGCAACAAAATAAATAATAGTCTGATGCCAAAAACACAATTAAGTTTAAATGAAGGTTATAATGAATAAGACATAAATCATTGCAAATGCTTGATTATAAATGTATTTGCTTTTCCAAAAATAAATGCAGCCTGTTACTATAGATTAATACTTCCGCTAAATAATGAAATTCATCCACCAATACAATAAACAGAATCCTGTGAGGAGCTATGAAATTGCACCACACCAAGTTACAATCCCAGTAGTATTTGAAAATCTGGCACATATTTTCTTAGCCTGCAGTCAATACCCATGAGCTACCGTAGAGGACTTTAGAACCTCAGGCTTAAACTGCAAGTACTCTATCATTTGTGTCCTTACCATAAGACCATTAGATATAGGAGCAGAAATTAGACCATTCAGGCCATTAAATCTGCTCTGCCATTCACTCCATTCAATAAGTTTCTCATCCTTATTCTCCTGTTTTCTCCCCATAACTCTTGATCCCCTTGATACTTAAGAACCTATTCATCGCAATCTTAAATAAACTCAATGCCTGGCCTCCACAGCCTTCTGTGGCAATGAATTCCGTAGATCCATCACTCTCTGGCTGAAGAAGTTTCTCCTTATCTCTATTCCAAAAGAGCTTCCCTTTACTCTAAGGCTGTGGCCTTGCGTCCTAGTCTCACCTACAAATGGAAACATATTCCCAACATCTATTCTGTCCAGGCCATTCAGTATTCTGTATGTTTCAATTAGATGTCCCCTCATCCTTCTAAACTCTGAGTCCTCAAGTTCCTCATATGTTCAGCATTTCATTCCTGGGACCATTCTTGTGAACCTTCTCTGAATACGGTCCAGAGCCAATACATCTTTCCTGAGATATGGGCCCCAAAACTGCACACAATACTCCAAATGTGATCTGACCAGAGCCTTATAGAGCCTCAGAAATACATCCCTGCTTTTATATTCAAGTCCTCTCAAAGTAAATGCCATCATTGTATTTGCCTTTCTAACTACTGACTCAATCTGCAAGTTTACCCTGACAGAATGCTGGACTACAACTCCCAAGTCTCTTTGCACTTCAGACTTCTGAATTTTCTCCCCATTTAGAAAATAGTCCATGCCTCAATTCTTCCTACAAAGTGTTTGATCTCACACTTTCCCACATTGTTCTCCATCTGCCACTTCGTTGCCCACTCTCCGAACCTGTCCAAATCCGTCCGCAGCCTCCCCCGATTCTACAATGCTATCTGTCCCTCTACTTATCTTTGTATTGTCTGCAAACATAGCCAGAATACCTTCAGATCCTTCATCTAGATTGTTAATGTATAAAGTGAAAAGTTGTGGTCCCAACACTGAGCCTTGTGGAACACCACTTGTCACTGGCCACCATCCTGAGAAGGACCCTTGTATCCCCACTCTGTGCTTTCTGCCAGACAGTGAAACCTCTATCCGTGCTAGCACCTTGCCTCTAACACCATGGGCCCTTCCCTTACTCAGTAGCCTCCTATGCAGCACCTTGTCAAAGGCTTTCTTGAAGCCCAGGTAGACAACATCCATTGGTTCTCTTTGGTTTAACCTGCTCATTGCTTCCTCAAAGAATGCTAGAAGATTTGTCAGACATGACCCCTGCTTGATGAAACCATGCTGACTTTGCCCTTTTTTACCATGTAAATCCAAGTATTCAAATATCTCATCCTTTACAATGGATTCCAGTATCTTACCTACAACCAAGGTTAGGCAAATCAGTCTCAAATTCTCTATCTTTGCCGTACTCTCTTTTTAACCAAGGGTGTCACATTAGTGATTTTTGAGTCCTCTTGAACCCTTCCTGATTCTAGCAATTCCTGAAAGATCACCACTAATGCCTCCAGCTATCTCCCTTAGAGCTCTGGGGTGTAGTGGGGTCTGGTCCAAGTGATTTTTTCATCTTCAAGCCATTCACTTTTTCTAGCATCTTCTCCTTGGTGATGGCCACCACACTCAGCTCTGCCCCCTCTTGAATTGTTGGGATTTTGCTTGTGTCTTCCAGCATGAAGACTGACATGAAGTAATTATTCAGTTCCTCTGCCATTTCCTTGTTCCCCACTACTATCTCCCCAGCCATCATTTTCCAGCAGCCCAATGCCCACTTTTGCCTCTCTTTTGCCCTTTATATATCTAAAGAAACACTCACAGTCTTCCTGTATATTACTGGCTAGCTTACACTCATTTTTAATTTTCTCTCTCTTTATTTCTTTTTTGGCTGCCCTCTGTTGGTCTTTGTAAGCTTCCCAATCGTTTGGTTTCACACTGCCCTTCACTACATTTCTCTTTTACTTTTACACTATCCCTAACTTCCCTAGTCAGCCATGATTGTCTCATCCTCCCCTGTCCCATGCTTCTTGTTCCTCAGGATGAATCTCTGCTGTGCCTCCTGAATTACTCCCAGAAATCCCTGCCATTGCTATTCCACTATCTTTTCTGCTCAGGTCATCTCCCAGTCAATTCTACCCAGTTCCTCCTCAGGATACAACCTGGTTTCACCTGGTGACCTGAACCTTGGTGTTAGCCTCCACCATTACATTGATATCATGATTAGGTTCTTGATACTTCTGACAGATGAGGAAATGAATGCAATACTAGTGGAAACTTGCAAACATGTATTAACAATTTACACCAAGTCAAGGTTTATGAGGACTTCACATTTTCACTCAGCTCTCAGTTCCATCTGATTTGATGTGATCTGACATCAGTAATGATGGAGCCGAGCTGTTAGCATAAGAGTTGTTAACTCTTTAAAGTACATCCACCTCAGGCAAATCTGAGCAGCGGTGGGAGGAGCTTCATCCATTGGTCTCTCAATGGCATCATTTGGCTGATGGTTGAGTATGTTCTCTGATGTTTCCATCCACTGCAAGATAATGAAGTCACCATAGTCCTACCAGACAGGGCTGCTCTCTCATTAGAGAGGGAGGGAGAGAGAGAAAGGGAAAGAGACAAATAGTCAAAGTTTAACCTGAGGATGACAATGTCTCAAACAAGGAGTGAGATTGAAAAGGAGGGTCCTTCATGATAACCTCAGTTGATGCAGGAATTAAATCTGTGTTGCTGGTGTCACACTGCATTGCAACCAAACAACTGAGCTAACCAACCTCCCCACATGGAAATAATTTCAGCTGGTGGAAGGCAGGCAAGTGGCAGCACAGTATTGCTGCTATGGTGCCCTATATATGTCCCCCTTCATGCCTTCCTACTCCTTGGTGGACATAACATTCAACCCCATGTTAATACTGGATTTTACCAAGTTTCATAGTGATAAGACATCATTATAAAAGTGAAAATAGCCCATTGTAGGAGAGAAAGGGAGGTAAAGTCTCCGCACTCTCACCTCTTGTCTGGATAAAGCATTGAAGCATCTAGCACAGGAGATGATACGGTGTATCACATATGGTAAAATAGGAGATATGTGCAGTACACAATTGTTGTGCAGTTGTTAGAGTACCATCTGATTAATGCGTGTATTTGTAAAAAAATTTAATCCCATTACCACTTGAATCAAATTATGCAATATTCAAACAGATGGGTCTGGCAATGTGATAATATCTGCATGAATGAAGAAACAAGTGAAATGAGCAAAAGGAATGAAACTTATTTTCTTGTCTTTTCTGATTTCTTTCTCTGTAGATCATACAAAGTCTACCAGGGAGAAACTTTTGTATCTTGTGGAATCAACCATTAACAACTTGTAGTTAGGATAGAATGCTCCAGTAATGCTCCTTGCTCAGGACCTATTGTTATGGTCTAGGTCAGACCACTCAAAATATTCTGAAGCAAACAGTCCAGACCGTAACTTTGCTATTTATTTCGGTAAGTGTACAGTGAAAATTACCCAGAGTAAGTTAGCTCGGTTGACTACCAGGTTTTAAAACAGATAAAAGATTTATTCACAAAATTACAGAATGAAACACAAAGAACAGAATACAGACTACCCACAGAACTGAGTCTATCCAAACTAGACCTAGTTATGCTGTTCCAAAAATACACAACAGTCCCAATAAACAAATCCCTTAATCACAGAGTAAAACTGAAACAGAGACTTACCGGTCGAGATTAGAAGGGCAGAAGGAGAGAGAGAAGTTCCTGTCTCAACTGACTGACTTCAACAGCCTTTCTTCCCACACACAACTTCTGAACTGACTAAAACAAAAAATCAGCTTTCAGGACTGACCACTCCCTTATCATTGTACAGGTTACTTCTAAAACATAAAAGCTTCGGCCTAAAATCTCATCTGTTTGTGTTAAACAAAAGGCCTCTCAGTAAACCCTTTTGTCTTTGTACCACTTCAGCTGATTCAGGGTTTGGGGTATTTTATGACCCCTCTGAAAAATATCAAGGACACAGTATCCTTGAGAAAAGGAACAGCTTTTAGAAAAAGGATCAGCTTTATCACACTATCTAATTAACAATGGTAGAAAATAAACCATGGTTGAATCTTCATGAGAAGGTTCACTTGTGTTACATAACAATATGTAATTTTTTTGCTGGATAATAATAGATAAAAGTTACATCAAGAAGTTAGACATAATTAAAAAGATAATCAGGAGCCAGTGATGACATGTCTGTCTCCATCAGAATGTTACCATTGAGTGCTTTTTCTGCAGATTGGGTGGAACTCAATGTAAGTTTAACATTAACCTTTTCAAAATAATTACTTTTTCTCAAAAAATATTTTTTGCCCACAAACATAGATAATGATCAAAATAATGCTGAAAGTGAGCACCATATGACACAATTCCCGTTGATAAGGCAATTTGGACTTTTCCAATTACTTACTCTGATCTTCACAAAGCCGAATGCATTAAAGTAATTCAAGTCCTTGAATTTTGAATTCTTTCAGATCTTTATATATTTTTCACAAACTCAAGAAATCAGTCCAAGCCCATGCCGGTTTCCTCTAAGTAGGATTATAAACAAATAATGGCTTATTCATGCAATAGTGATGTGAAACCATTTTCAGGATTGCTTTAAACTATGTATACTTGGCTTATGATGGTCTTGATATTGTTTTAAACATGAAGTATACTTGATCTTTTTAAATATGGCAATTATATTAGCCATGTTTTGTTTTTGTTGAACCCCACTGTTGATATTTATTTAAAATTGAAAGTAATTTAATTAAAATTAAAATTTAATATGCAATCTTGTTTTATTTCTCCTTACATTTAGTACATCGAATCAGTGAGCCTACAAGCATGATGAATACTTATTAGAATGATATAGTCACAGAGATGTACAGCATGGAAACAGACACTTCGGTCCAACCCATCCATGCCAACCAGATATCCCACACCAATCTAGTCCCACTTGCCAGCACCCAGCCCATATCCCTCCAAGCCCTTCCTATTCATATACCCATCCAGATGCCTTTTAAATGTTGCAGTTGTACTAGCCTCCACCACTTCCTCTGGTAGCTCATTCCATACATGCACCACCCTCTGTGTGAAGAAGTTGCCCCTTAGGTCCCTTTTATATCTTTCCCCTCTCACCCTAAACCTTTGCCCTTCAGTTCTGGACTTCCACACCCCAGAGAAAAGACCTTGACTATTTACCCTATCCATGCCCTCATGATTTTATAGACTTCTAGGTGACCTCTCAGCCTCCAACGCTCCAGGAAAATAGGCCCAGCCTGTTCAGCCTCTTCCTATAGCTCAAATCCTCCAATCCTGGCAACATCCTTGTAAATCTTTTCTGAATCCTTTCAGATTTCACAACATCTTTCCAATAGGAAGGAGACCAGAATTGCACGCAATATTCCAACAGTGGCCTAACCAATGTCCTGTACATGACCTCCCAATTCCTGTACTCAATACACTGACCAATAAAGGAAAGCATACCAAGCGCCTTCTTCACTGTCCTATCTACCTGCAACTCTACTTTCAAAGAGCTATGAACCTGGACTCCAAGGCCCCTTTGTTCAACAAAACTCCCTAGGACCTTACCATTAAATGTATAAGTCCTGTTAAGATTTTTACCCAATACTTGGTGCATAATGAGCTATTATATCAACACTAGTATTGTCCAGGATCGCAATCTAAGCAGTTTGTTCAAATTAAAGGTTAAGATGCATTTGTTAGATTTACATATTCTTCAGGTGCATATCAAAGCACATCACCCTCAAAAACCTAGACCACACTCATTTGTTTTGCCTTATTATTCTGATATTGATTGTAATTCTGACAGAGTATGAATCAGTTATTCAATGATAGATAAAGGAGTTAACTTAAATTCAGTGAAATCAAGGCTGGGATGTGATATTGTGGAACTTCTATCATTTTCTCAGATGAATGCTTTAACAATAATCATGACCAGAACCAAAGATTCTTAAAGTATTGTGAAGCCGAAACAAACTCAATCACCAAGTTTTTATTTAAAAATGTAAGACAAAATCAAAGTCCAGGTGACCAATGTTCATATACAGCTTATATTGGGTGGGTAGAATAATAGTTCTAGCCATAGAATAGCACTATTGAGAGAATAAAGCCATTTTCTTCCCTCAATTGCATTTGATTGGTGAGCTGCCTTTGCTCAACAGGAATAAAGGTGGTCTCTCAGGCAGCAGAATACCCACTCTTCACATGAGGTGGAAGTAAACATCATAAAAAGCAAAATACTGAGAATGCTGGCAATCAGAAAGAGAAAATAACAGCAAGTGCTGGAAAATCTCAGCAGGCTAGTAAAACAGTTCAGATCCTCTTTGCCTCACAACAGTCAGTGCCATGAATCTTTCAGAGGACATTTGGGGTCAGAACTCTTCCATCAGCGCTGGTCAGGCCATCACAAGTCAGGATTGATCAGCAGAGTATTCACTCCCCACATTGGCCTATAAAATTGCAAAAGGATCTGGCAAACTACTATTAGCATTGGCAAGGAGGAGAACATTTCCATCTGTGATTCAGTGGATTATTCACTTGTTCTCAGTTTAAAAAGCTGCAAATACTGTCAGGCAGTTTTCTAGTGATTTTTGATTGCTAAAAATATTTTATATGCTTGCAATTGCTGGACAAAGTTTTAGTCTAAGTCGTTTCTGGCAATGCAGATTTTTTTTCTATGTAGGGCCTTCTTTCTGGTTATTCCACTCAGAGGCAGAATGGTGAACTCCACACAGACAGTCACCAAGATTGGAATCAAACCTGGGTCCTCAGTGCTCTGAGGCAACAGTGCTAACCGCTTTGCCATCATACTGCCCCAAAAGCAATTGCAGCAGGAACCTGCAATCTGATAGCAGCTCAATTGACACTGAAGTTAGGTGTTTTATCCTTTAAGCCATGCACTGATTTTTGGTCATAGTTCAAACAGGCTGGGAAATGCCAGATGTCATGGAAATAAAGTGTGTGGCTAACGACCATGGAGTGTGCCTTTAAACATTCGCGCCTGGTTTCCAACATGGAGGTTATTTGTAGCAAGTGTCAAGCTGAATCCAAAACGTACCCACTCTGATTTCCATGTCAAGCTTTCCTAATGTCAAGCTAAATTGGGTGAGTTAGACAAGATGGAAGGCTGAATATTAGTGAGGTGAGTTAGGCTGTTGACAATGCATTTAATAAACAATACTCCCAGTCATGTGGCAAATGTAGTTGCCTCGTTGCAGTCTCAACTGCACTGCTTGTGAAATACATGAAATTTGCAGCAAAATGATCTCAAGCTGAGATGGTCCTCATTGCATTTCGTGTCTGATTCTGCCTTATGTCTCACTGTAGGCCAAGTCACCCAGACCCCAATATGATTCTGGCCGTTGTCTTGTCTATTCTTCATAAATCCTGATCTCTCTCAAAGAAAACTCAACCTCTCTCAAAGAGCATGTGACATCTTCCAAATAGTAGCTTACCACTTCTGAGGCTTCCCCAAGAGCTCTCTAAAAAAGATTACTTCTTGGATATTCTACAATCAATGGGTGAAGTCAAAAAAAAAGTTATCCATAAGATAACTCTATATCTGAATGTATTTCCCTGTTTACTGAAAAACTAGAATTTTAAAAATACCATATGAACTTGTAAATGTTCAGTTTTTAGATTAAATTTTTAGTCAAAAAAATGCTGACTTTTACATGCATGATTGTTTCAAAGGGTTGAATCCACTCTCATAATCATAGAGTTACTGAGCCAGAGACTGTTCCAGTTAAGGTCACTGCAAAATGTAGATGCTAAAGAAGCCTTGACATGCATGGGTGCAAGGAATTAAACAGTTGCCTTCAATGGTATGCAGTTCTATGTTTGTCTCAATGAACAGCTTTGCACTCAAGCAAATATGACTTTAATAGTAAGTATTTACTTGTGGTAAAAATATAGAGTTTAGCTTTTTATGCTAAGAGGCAGGAATTCATTTTTACATAGCATGAACCATTATTAGACTATGCACAGTGTGTATGATGCAAATTCAACATTCATAGTTAGTTCATCAGGAAGATGAACTTGTCAGGATTAAAACGTTTATCAATTATTTAAATATAAGCTGTCTCTGATTTTGAGAGCATTGCATCCTTGCAGTGTTCCAGTGACAAAATTACAAGATGTTCTTTCCAGAATATGGTAATAAAATAGTTGGTTTTATTAACCAAATACTAAAATTGTTCTTGGTCAAAATTGTTTCTTTCAAATTGACTAAGGAAGCTTGCAAAGCTTTGCACTGTGCAAACCCACAAGGTTTTCCTGATGTCCTTCCATAATTTCAATAGGAGGAGATATGGTCACCTTTAACTATTGACAACACTTCCTTAGTGACCTTCTCAATCTGTCAATGTCTGACCACATCCAAGGTCCCGTATTGTTATTGGAGGCTGACCTCGAGCTACTGTGCCAGGACCTCCTGACCAAAGACGATCTTCCTTGATTTGACTGAGGCCTGCTGACCATGTTGACAAGCTTCCTGGCTTTGCTTTTTTACGAAATAATACAGCAATTGTGCTGTGAGCATGCTATCACTGGCTGAGGGGCAATGAGCAAAAATATGAGGCAATGCAAGGTAGGGATGTGTGAGCATCCAAGGAGGTTCAGAGTGAATTATCACTATGATGACAAGAATATAGGCTGGAGATGTATCCTGGCCCAGTGTATGAGCTGAGTGCACAGTGTCCTTGCTGCATTATAATGATAGCTGCTGATCCAGCCTGAGGTGCAGTGAAGTCCAAAAGCATCCAGTAAGTGGATTGGAAATGTGCATGAGGATTCTTTGAGGCTTGAACTTAGCAGATGCCAATGTGGGCTGTGTGCGGTTGGTGCCCATAGAGTGTGCCCTGCAATGTTTGTGTTTGGTATTCAACGTGAAGACTGTTTGCAGCCAGTGATGAGACGAAGTCGCCAGGTACACAATCTGCCTTTCAAGTTGCGAATTCTTCTATGTAGCTGGTTTGCTGCTTTTGGTAAGATTGGAGGCTAAATATGGATGCAGAGAGTGAAGCCTTTAATAAGGTATTTCACAAGCTATACTCCCCTTAGTAGCAACTCACCCATGCCCAGCGAGAAACTTGCCTCGCTGATCAGTAAATGCATAAAAGATGCAACGAGTAGCATTCAATATCAAGACAGGTCTCAACTAAAATCCTTTGCAATTCTGGCACAAATCCTCACCATAGCCTACAGTGCTCATGCCCCTTAAAGATGCCAAACCAACTCTTTAATTATATGACTGCTTTACATGACTTGTTAATACAGAGTTTATTTCATCAATCTTAGAACATGTGTGCAGAAACACCCCACAATTTCTTTCGGCAGTTGTAAATTTACAGATGCATGGGTAACCAGAGCAAAGTCTTTTCGTTCAGATGGTTCAAAATAAGGCGAACAAATAGATTAAGGAATTGAATCCTGAACTAAAGACCTATGTCTGCCAAGACACGATTCACTTCAACCAGAATTCCCATCCGCTACTGATAAAAAATGATCAGTTTGTTCTTTTGCCCATTTAATTGCTCAAACTGTGATTTAACATCAAACAATTACACAAAATACATTCCATTACTGACTGTACCCAGGCCTCTGTTGCCAGGTTTCTCAATCTGGCTGAGCTATAATAAAAACCAATGCTTTTTCTTGTTTTGTTATAGCTCTCTCCAACCGTGGTGACAGAGAACTATCATTGGAATTCAAAGCAGAAATAGACAGCGAAACAGAAATGAAAAGATTTTCAATCTGCCATCCACATTCTATTTTTGTATGACAGTGTAAAGTGTGTCTGGGTCTGGGGGACAACACTGTGGGTTTAGAGAATATAGGCTGTCAAAAGCAGCGGGCACTCTGGTATAGTATTGGATTTATATTTGTTGGCTTGCTCCCAGTTTCTAAGATTTGGATCTGCCCTTGGTGAGAAAGGAATCCATCATTTTGTTCCAGTATCAACTCGTGGGATCAGAAAAGGAAAGCAAGATTCATCCCATTGATGGAGATGCATTCCAAAGATTTGGACAATGAAGAGTTTTTCTGGTGCCAATGTGATGTTTGTTTCCCAAAGTAACAATTGGCTGAATGCCAACCCACACTGAAATGAGTTACTTTCTGGCGTGCATTTTTTTAAATGTCTTTTTTCATCTAATTGAAATACTTCACTTTAATCTGACTTGATTTAAGATGTAATTTCTCATTCCTCAGGTAATAAAGCCATTCTGCTATTGCATGCCATTTTGGGCAAGTCACATTTTCAAAACCATTGAAAATGGTGATTTTGATTGGACTGGGATTACAGTTATCTTACAATGCAATAAAGCTACATAGCTAATGTTACACTATTACATCTAATTGCATGTGAGTATCATTTACTGTTATTAAAACTAATGTCTTTTTATATAAATTCAATCAATAGATTATTGATTTTTCTTTTACAAATGACTACTCTAACTTAATATATAATGGTCACATTGTATGTTGACAGACATTCTGAAACTCTATTCCAAGTCAGAATGCCAGGTTACATCTCCTTATTTTCTTCATCAATGCAGACAATTTCTTTATTCCTTAGTCTGAGCATTTTAGTACCATGTGTTGCTTACTTGTTCACGACCAAGTGAGGGTAAATGATTGGCTTTGCTCTTTATCAATCATTATCAGTCGTTGCAACAATTATTTGAATTTCTTTTCAGCATGCAGCCATCACACTTCAATTAAAGATGCAATTAACTAGATCAGCATTAAGGAGCAAATTGCAAGGTATTTGTGAGTGAATGAATAAGAAATATTATTACTGATTAACCCTAAGGAAACATAAAAACGCGACAGGAAACAGACACACACACACAAACACAGGAAATCAGCATAATAGGGAGAGAGTAACTTGTACAGACAGGAAGAATGAAGGCAGTTTAAAAGTCCAAAGAGTCCTTGAGGTGTTCAATTTTTAACCTGAGAGGACAGTTGTTTAATTGATGACTGGTGACAGATGAAGTTCAATGTGGGGAAGTGTAAAGTAATACAGAAACAAAAGCAGAAATTATTGGAAAAGCTCAGCAGGTCTGGCAGAACTGAAGAAGGGTCACTTGACCTGAAATGTCTTCACAGATTTCTCTTCACAGATGCTGCTGCCAGACCTGCTGAGCTTTTCCAGCAACTTCTGTTTTTGTTTCTGATTTACCGGTTCTGCAGCTCTTTCAATTTGTATTTGTGAAGTAATACATTTTGATACAAAAGACATGGAAAGAGAGTACAAAATAAAAGGCAGAATGTTACAGTGGTCTGAGTAATGAGGACCTTGGAGAGATCTGGGGCAGAGTTAGCTAAGAAATCTGGTGAGGCTGATCTCCACTTTGGGAGCATCTTGCTCCATCTTTTATGCTTTTGGAAAGCAGCACAACAAAGTTCTACTGAAGAGTCACTAGACTCAAAACATTATCTGTGCCTTCTTGCCACAGATGCTAATGGACCTGTGAGTTTCACCAGCAATTTCTGTTCTTGTTGCAGTGAGTTCTTCACTAGGCAGCAGCAAGTTGCCAATTAATGAGTATTAGTGCTTGTTTAATGCTTTATTACTACACCAACTCACCCCATGACTGTTCAGCTTCTTATCTTCCCAAATGTGCCAAATCATCCATGATGTGGAGATGCCAGTGTTGGAATGTGGTGGACAAGTTAAAAATCACACAACGGCAGATTATGGTCCTACAGATTTATTTAGAAGTACTATCTTTCGGAGTGCTGCTCCTTCATCAGGTAACTAGTGGGACATGATCATAAATCATAGAGTTTATAGCAAAGATCATAGTGTCATGCAACTGATATGATACATTGAACAAACCTAGATTGTTAAGTCTTTCATCTTTTAGGATGGGTTTCAGGTATCAATTCATTAATATGTATATCTCAGAACTTTTTTCAAGTCACATTCCCGAGATAACTTAAGGTTTTATAATAAAAGGTGACAGCTCAGCTCAGGCAATGCATTAAAGTGTGAGGTTAAAGTCGCATTGTATTCCAATCTTGAGTCAGAATGGTTCCAGTTCCAAAGTAGGAATTTATAACATGTCACATGGACCAACTGCCTACAGATTGTGTGCTTTTTGAACAAAATAGAATGTATCTGCAAATACAATTCTGCAAATGCAAATTCACCTGATAGACTTCTTTGTGTGTGTGCAAGCATGTGAGGGAGAGAGAGAGTGTGTGTTTGTATGGGAAAGAGTGTGAGTGTGTGTGTGTGTGAAAGTGTGTGTGCGTGTGCTTGGTAGAGTGTGTACGTGAGTGTGATGGACTATACTACATTCCTCGCAGCCTGCAACACGTTATTGATGAGGATGAGTACCTCACCAAGACCTTCCCTACGCCTCCACTTCTCATCTTTAAACAACCGGCAAACCTTAAACAGACCATTGTTCGTAGCAAACAGTCCAGCCTTCAGGACACCATCAACCACAGCACCGTATAACCCTGTCTTGGCAACCACTGCAAGACATATCAGAGTGTCTCCATGGACACCACCCACCATGTACACGGCAGGTATTCATGTCGCTCGGCCAATGTTGGCTGTCTCATACACTGCAGGCAAGGTTACCCTGAGGCAAGGTACATTAGTGAGACCAAGAAGAACCAAGACAATGGATGAATGAACACTGCACAACAATTTCCTGATGAAAGGCTTTTGCCCGAAACGTCGATTTCGCTGCTCCTTGGATGCTGCCTGAACTGCTGTGCTCTTCCAGCACCACTAATCCAGAAACTGCACAACAGTTGCCAGACAGGAATGTTCCCTCCCAGTCAGGGAACTCTTCAGCAGTCAAGGACATTTGGCCTCAGATTATTTGGTGTCTGTGCTCCAAGGCAGACTTCGGTATCTACAACAACGCAGAGTGGCCGAGCAGAGGCTAATAACCTTTCAATATCCTGGGAGGGGGAATGTCATAGCGGTCTTTGGGGGTGTGGGGTGAGTTTAAACTAATGCAGCAGGGGGATAGGAACCTGAATTGTAGTTCCAGTGTACAGGAGGTTGAGGGTAGTGAGCTAAGGGATAGGTTGACAAGATCGCAAGAGGGCACCGGCAATCAGGAAGTTAGTTTGAAATGTGTGTATGTCAATGCCAGGAGCATCCGGAATAAGGTGGGTGAACTTACAGCATGGGTTGGTACCTGGGATTTTGATGTTATGGTCATTTCAGAGACATGGCTAGAGGATGTACAGGAATGGTTGTTGCAAATAGTAAATTTGCGGATGACACTAAGGTTAGTAGAGTTGTGGATAGTGCGGAAGGCTGTTTTGACTTATAGAGGGACATAGATAAAACGCAGAGCTGGGCTGAGAAGTGGCAAATGGAGTTTAATGTGGAAAGGTGTGAGGAAGTTCACTTTGGAAGAAGTAACAGGAATGCTGAGTATTGGGCTAATGGTAAAATTCTTGGCAAAGTAGATGGACAGAGAGATCTTGGTGTTCAGGAGCATGGGGCCCTGAAAGTTGCCACCACATTGATAGGGTTGTTAAGAAGGTCTATTTGTGTTGGTGTTATTAGTATGGGGGTAGAATTTTGGAGCCACGAGGTCATGTTTCAGCTGGTAAGGCTGCACCTGGAGTATTGCGTTTTGGTCACCGCATTATAGGAAGAATTTGGAAGCTTTGGAAAGGTTTCAGAGGAGATTTCCTAGGATATTGCCTGGTATGGAGGGAGGGTCTTATGAGGAAAGGCTGAGGAAACTGAGGTTGTTTTCGTTGGAGAGAGGAGAAAGTGAGGTCTGCAGATGCTGGAGATCAAAGTTGAAACTTTATTGCTGGAACAGCACAGCAGGTCAGGCAGCATCCAGGGAACAGGAGATTCGACGTTTCGGGCACAGGCCCTTCTTCAGGAATGAGCAGAGAGTGTTCAGCAGGAGAAGATAAAAGGTAGGGAGGAGGGACTTGGAGGAGGGGAGTTGGAAATGTGATAGGTGGAAAGAGGTCAAGGTGAGGGTGATAGGTCGGAGTAGGGTGGAGGCGGAGAGGTCAAGAAGAAGACTGCAGGTCAGGAAGGCGGTGCCGGGCTGGAAGGATCCGGCTGAGACAAGGTGGGGGGAGGGGGGATGAAGAAACTGGTGAAGTCCAAGTTCATCCCCTGCGGTTGGAGGGTTCCCAGTCGGAAGATAAGACGCTCCTCCTCCGACCGTCGGGTTGTTGTGGTTTGGCGGTGGATGAGTCCAATGACCTGCATATCCTCGGTGGAGTGGGAGGGGGAGTTGAAATGCTGTGCCACAGGTTGGTTGGGTTGGTTCGTCCGGGTGGCCCAGAGGTGCTCCCTGAATCGCTCCGCAAGTAGGCGGCCTGTCTCCCCAATATAGAGGAGGCCACACCGGCTGCAGCGGATGCAGTAGATGATGTGGGTGGAGGTGCAGGTGAATCTGTGGCGGATATGGAAGTTTCCCTTGGGGCCTTGGAGAGAAGTGAGGGGGGAGGTGTGGGCGCAAGTGTTGCACCTCCTGCGGTTGCAAGGGAAGGTGCCGGGAGTGGTGGTTGGGTCGGTGGGGGGTGTGGATCTGACAAGGGAGTCGCGGAGGGAGTGGTCTCTACGGAAAGCTGATAGGGGAGGGGAGGGAAATATATCCTTGGTGCTGGGGTCTGTTTGGAGGTGGCGGAAGTGACGGCGGATGATGCGCTGTACATGGAGATTGGTGGGGTGGTAGGTGAGGACCAGTGGGGTTCTGTCCTGGTGGCGGTTGGAGGGGCGGGGCTCAAGGGCGGAGGAGCGGGAAGTGGAGGAGATGCGGTGGAGGGCACCGTCGACCACGTCGGGGGGGAAATTGCGGTCCTTGAAGAAGGAGGCCATCTGTGTTGTACGTATTTTGAACTGGTCCTCCTGGGAGCAGATGCGGCGGAGACGAAGGAATTGGGAGAATGGGATGGCGTTTTTACAGGGGGCAGGATGGGAGGAGGTGTAGTCCAGGTAGCTGTGGGAGTCGGTAGGTTTGTAGTAGATGTCCGTGTTGATTCGGTCGCCTGAGATAGAAACAGAAAGGTCTAGGAAGGGGAGGGAGGAGTCCGAGACTGTCCAGGTGAATTTGAGGTCGGGGTGGAAGGTGTTGGTGTAGTGGATGAACTGTTCAACCTCCTCGTGGGAGCACGAGGTAGCGCCGATACAGTCATCAATGTAGCGAAGAAAAAGATGGGGGGTGGGGCCAGTGTAGATGCGGAAGATGGATTGTTCCACATACCCTACGAAGAGGCAGGCATAGCTGGGGCCCATGCGGGTGCCCATGGCTACTCCTTTTGTTTGGAGAAAGTGGGAGGATTGGAAAGAAAAGTTGTTCAGGGTGAGGACCAGTTCGGTCAGTCGAAGTGGTCCTCGAACTCCCCCTCCCACTCCACCGAGGATATGCAGGTCATTGGACTCATCCACCGCCAAACCACAACAACCCGACGGTCGGAGGAGGAGCGTCTTATCTTCCGACTGGGAACCCTCCAACCGCAGGGGATGAACTTGGACTTCACCAGTTTCTTCATCCCCCCTCCCCCCACCTTGTCTCAGCCGGATCCTTCCAGCCCGGCACCGCCTTCCTGACCTGCAGTCTTCTTCTTGACCTCTCCGCCTCCACCCTACTCCGACCTATCACCCTCACCTTGACCTCTTTCCACCTATCACATTTCCAACTCCCCTCCTCCAAGTCCCTCCTCCCTACCTTTTATCTTCTCCTGCTGAACACTCTCTGCTCATTCCTGAAGAAGGGCCTGTGCCCGAAACGTCGAATCTCCTGTTCCCTGGATGCTGCCTGACCTGCTGTGCTGTTCCAGCAATAAAGTTTCAACTTCGTTGGAGAGAAGAAGGTTTAGAGGTGACTTAATCGAGACATATAAGATAATCCGGGGTTAGATATGGTCGACAGTGAGAGCTTTTTTCCTCAGATGGTGAAGGCTAATGTGAGGGGACATAGTTAAAAATCACACAACACCAGGTTATAGTCCAACAGGTTTAATTGGAAGCACACTAGCTTTCGGAGCAACACTGCTTCATCAGGTGATAGTGGAGGGCTTGATCGTAACACAGAATTTATAGCAAAAATTTACAGTGTGATGTAACTGAAATTATACATTGAAAAATTGATTGTCTGTTAAGCCTTTCATCTGTTAGAATACAGTGATAGTTTCACTTCTTTCATGTGTAAATCGCAACAACTTTTTTTTAAAGTTGCATTCTCAGGTTAGCTGTTAACAATGGTGATAGCTAGACAATATGTTGAAGGTGTTGGCCCCCTGTGTTCTCTGTCTATGACCTGATGTTTAGATTGATTCTAATCTAAAAAGTGAGATAACAGAGTTTTACATAAATTCATGCAGTTTTTGAGCTCAGAGTTCTACATGAATGCATGCAGTTTTTGAGCAAAGTACAATGTATTCTGCAAGTACAAATTCACCCCACAAAATATATGTGTGCATTTGGATCTTTGTCTGTCTGTGTGTGTGTGTGTGTCTGTCTGTCTGGGGTGGGAGTTGTGAGTGTGAGAAAGTGTGTGTGTAGTGAGTGCAGAATGTCTTAAGTCCGTGAGGGGGTGCATGTGTGAGTGTGGGAGTGTGTGTGTCTATAAGGGTGTGTGTGGGTGTCTGTGTGCACGTCTGTGTGTACCTGTGTCCGTGTGTATGTGAGAGTGTGTGTGTGTAGGAATATCTTTGTGTGTGTGTAGTGTAATGGTGATCACCTGTAATGTGACATGAACCCAAGGTCCCGGTTGAGGCCCTCCCTATGGGTACCGAACTTAGCTATCAGCCTCTGCTTGGCCACTTTTCTCTGCTGCCTGTCCCGAAGTCCACCTCGGAGGAGGTCCGAGGCTGAATGTCCTGGACCACTGAAGTGTTCCCCAACTGGGAGGGAACCCTCCTGTCTGTTGATTGTTGTGCGGTGCCCATTCATCCGTTGTCGTAGCCTTTCCCAGTTGGGAAACACTTCAGTGGTCCAGGACATTCAGCCTCGGACCTTCGGGTGACCATCCTCCACTATCACCTGATGAAGGAGCGTCGCTCCGAAAGCTAGTGTGCTTCCAATTAAACCTGTTGGACTATAACCTGGTGTTGTGTGATTTTTAATTTTGTACACCCCAGTCCAACACCAGCATCTCCAAATCGTGAGGGGACATAGTTTTAAGTTGAGGGGTGATAGATTAGGACAGATATCACGGGTAGTTTCGTTGCTCAGAGAGTAGTCAGAGCATGGAATGGCCTGCAAAAGTAGTAGACTCGCTGACACTAAGGGCATTTAAAAGTGCATTGCACATACTTAAGGATAATAATGGAACAGTGTAGGTTAGATGGGCATCAGATTAATTTCACAGGTTGGCACAACATCAAGGGCCAAAGGGCCTGTACTGTGCTGTAACATTCAATATTCTATGTTAATCAAGTTTGATACCCATGAGGACAGCCTCAACCAGGACCGTGGTTTCATGTCTCACGACAGGTGATCCCACTGCATTCTCTTACACACACTCACAGACAAGCACACATGCTCACACACACACTCTAATATGCTCACACACTCACACAGACCCTCTGTCATACACATGCTGTCTCTCAGATGCACACACATACACCCCCCAAACTCTCACCCACATGCACACCCTCTCACAGGCTTATACTCCGTCACACACTCTACCAAGTACGCGTGCGTGCGCACACACACACTCTCTCTCTCCTACACATGCATGCGCATACACATATAAGTCTATGGGATGAATTTGCATTTGCGGAATTGTATTTGCAGACGCAGTCTATTTTGATCAAAAATCACACAATCTGCAGGTAGTCAATGCAGGCAGTCAGTCTGTGTAACATTTTATAAATTCCTACTTTGAAAATACAACCAGTCAGACTTGAGTTTGGGATACATACAGATTCTAACCTCACATATTTAATGCATGGTCTGAGCTGAAATGTCACTTTTTTTTCTAAAACCTTAAGTGAACTCTGGAATGTGACTTGAAAGAAGCTCTGGGATTTACATATTAATGAACCAAAACCTGCAACCCACTCTAAATAAATGGAAGACTTAACAGCAATCTAGGTGTGTTCAATATATCGTATCAGTTACTGACACTACAATGTTTTGCTATAAATTCTGTGTCTTATGATCCTGTCCCACTATTTACCTGATGAAGGAGCAGCACTCTGAACTATATTACTTTCAAATTAACCTGTTGAACCAAACCAAATAATCCAGACATTGAGAAAACTTGAAAAGTAGAGCAGGTCCTGATGAATTAAGCTTGCCACTTGCTCCAGTTTGGACACCTGGCACCAAGAGCAGAGAGGCGAAAGTGAGTACTGCATATGCTGGAGATTAGAATCTAGATTAGAGTGGTGCTGGAAAAGCACAATAGGTCAAGAAGCATCCGAGGAGCAGGAAATTCAATATTTCAGGCAAAAGCCCTTCCTGATTATTCCTGATGAAGGACTTTTGCCTGAAGTGTCGATTTTCCTGCTCTTCGTATGCTGTCTGACCTGCTGTGTTTTTCCAGCACCACACTCTTGACCAACAGCAGAGAGCACATTCCATGGGCACCAGCCATTTGCATCTCACATCCACAGACATTTGCAGCTGCCATCTGCCAACCTCTAAGAATTGTTACATTTCCCATCTACTTACAGGACGCTTCTGTACTTCAATACTGTACCTCGGGCTGCACCAAAAACTATCATTGTAATGTTGCAGCAAGTACATTTTGTAGTGAGGGACTAACACCCAGCACATTGATTGGACCAGGCTGTATCTCTGATCTCTTCCGTTGCTGTCAGAGCACATGCTTACATTGAACTCACCAGGATTCTCACCGAATTTCATTGCTTTTTCTTGTCTTTTTGCACTTTGTCTCTCAGCCAGAGATATCAGCCACAAAGGCAGAAGGAGCTTGTCCTGATTGCCTGCATGCATGAGTCAAGATATAATTCACTTAGATGTAGCTTTGCTCACTGACCTGGAAAGTTCATTTCCAGATCTATCGTCACCCTACTAGGTAACATCTTCAGTGGACCTCTGGACGAAGCACTGCTGATAATTCCTGCTTTCTATTTAAATATTTGGGTCTCGTTGGGTTGCTTATGTCAATTCCTGTGGTGATGTCATTTCCTATGGTGATGTCTAATTCGATATGTTAGACCCCATCTACCACTCCCTGAGAAAAAGAACAGGAAATAACATTATCACCGGAAATGAAATCACCAACCCAAAGAAATCCAAACATATAAATAGAAAGCAGGAATTATCAGCAGTGCTTCGCCCGGAGGCTTACTGAAGATGTTGATTCCTGAAGAAGGGCATGTGCCCGAAACGTCGAATCTTCTGTTCCCTAGATGCTGCCTGACCTGCTGTGCTGTTCCAGCAATAAAGTTTCAGCTTACTGAAGATGTTACCTAGTATGGTGACGAAATGTCTGAAAATGAGCCTTCCAGCTCAGCGAGCAAACCTACATCTAGAACCTCAACCTGAGCCACAAATCTTCTCAAAACGTGCTAATTAACTTTGAGTTGCCAACACAGCAAGCCAAGGACACCCTCTGATACCAGTCCAAAAGCTTGGAAACAGTCAGGCAGCCACTTGGGCAGTCTTATTCAGGATGTTCCCCACACAAGTGGTAACGAGCTAAATAGCATGCAGCCCACCACCAATCTTGACTCTTTTTGTCCTACTTGGACTCGTTTCCTCCTGGAATGAGAAGGAGGCAGATTTTAAGGGAGATGACAGTGGGTGACACAGTTTTTACTTTTAGTACATGTAGCAATGTTCTCTAAGGGAGCGAGTGGGTGGTGCAGAGAACGTACAAGGTCAATGATGAGCTGGGGGTGAGGTGGGGGACGGGTGGTAGATGTTATAGGCATTAGTGAGAATGGTAGATCATGAAATAGCTTCTACCTTTTGGAAACTGCAACTGCAGTAGCCCAACAGGAAAAAAATCAAGAGACCTCTGAGAGGTCTAGCAGCTGGGAGAGATTTACTACAGCTTGCAACCCTGCTGAGACAGTTGGGTACAGTAGCAGAGATAGAGTGAGTGTATCATAGACAATATAGCGGCACTTAGCTGTAACCACAGTCCAATCAAATTCACAGAACATATGCTTTCAAATTTTGCATTCCCTTTTCTTTTGTTATTACTTGGACATTCAATGTCCATGTGCACTTGTGGCAAAACTGTGGCTGTAAGAAGGGTGTTCTGTCCTCGTTTCTTTTAGAGAGAGATTGGGGATATGGACCGAGCAGTCTATGAAAAGATCAACAACTTGTGAAGTGTTGGATTTTTTTTTAAAGTTGTAACAATAGGAAAAGCCTGAGTGGGTGTGGTCAAGCTCCCATCACAGAACCAGGATTTTTATTTTTAGCGTGCAACAGTGGTTGCTGGGGTCTCAGCACAGTTGGAAGCTGTAGTAAATCTCTCCCAGCTGCTAGACTCTCTCAGAGGTCTCTTGATGTTCTTCCAGTTGGGCTCTTGCAGTTGCAGTTGGGGTCTTGAAAAGGTGGAAGATATTTTTGCCCCTCTCTTGGTTACAGCCAAAAGCTGGAGATTCTCCACCTGCTACAGGAATTGCAAATGAGACAATCTGTTTGCTGATTTTGCCTGTTGCCAAGTGTGTAGTTATGGGATTTTACTATGTTGGAACAGTTAATTAGTAATAGTTACTGTATCTATTTTCTGTGCAGGTTATCCATGGGAAATGCAGGGTTACAGGGACTCAGTGAGCTGAAATGGCCTGCTTCCACACTGTAGGGATTCTGTGATTCTGTCATAAAGTCAGGATTGCTAGCAATGATCAGTGAAAAAATAGGCAGAAATATTGCTGTATGATACCATACTGTGTTAATGTCGCACATGCAGCATGTGCCAGAAGCTTACAAACTAAACATGCTGATTCTGCTTGAAGCAAATGGGCATGTCTCAAAATCTAAGGAAAATAGTCCTTAAGCAAATCAAAGGGGACTATCATCAGTCGGTGTAGCAGCCCATTAAGTCAAAGCCACGGTACAATATCAGTCTAGGGGCTCAGCTGTAATTTGTCGCCTGTTTGTGGTGTTCAGGGTCAAGGGGTCCATATCATTGAAGTCCGGAGAGTCGGACGAGGTCAGTCACACTGATCCAGCACAATCTTTCAGGATTTTGTAGGTAAGCCAGTCAGGGAAGTGTTCAGAGATTAGTCAAGGGTCTGGTCAGTCACCAGTTGGGGCTGTTGTTCCATGTCAGTTAGGGAGAAGGGCTACAGTCAGTCCTGGGGGTTTGTTCACTGAAGTCAGAGGGGTTATCAGGGGCACTGCTGTAGTAGGGGAGTTTGGGCAAGTCAGCTGTGGAGATTAGATGCAGCATGCTGGGTAGCACAGATGGCAGTAACCAGGAATGAAGAAACTCAACATATAAGGGGAGAAGGTAGACATTAGAGCATGCAGACTCCAAAATCCCACTGTTCTGTAGCTTTCTGCAGTCTTACCCTATTCAAATCATATTCAATTCCTCTACTGGTTCTGCCAAAGTGCTTAAACTCACATTTCCCCATATTATATTCACTCCGCAGAGATTTTTGCCCACACAATTAACCTGTTGATATCCTCTTGACGACTCTTTGAGTAATCCTCACTACTTACCTTCCCTCCTATTTTTGTGCCAGCTGCAAACTTAGCGATAGTACATTCTTTCCTCATCCACGTCATTCTTATGTATTGTAAATAATTGTGGTCCCGATACTGATCCTCATGGCACTCCACTAGTAACAGGTTTCCATCCTGAAAACCTCCCACTTATCTTTGGCTTCGATCAGTGAGAAGGACCCTGCCCGAGAGTGAAATTTGTTGGCTTTAGAGTCTTGGTGGATGGCACCAGGGTGATTTTGATCAAATAGCCTTGACTTGTTGTCCTGCTCAGCTGGAGGACTATCCTCCCCAACTTGAAGGTTGAAGGTCACAGACAGTCTGGAGGTGGAGGGGTCTTACACTCCCAGTGTGTCCTGAGAGGCGGTTCCTCCTCAGGCTTAGTGCCTATCAGCACCAGACAGGTCCCTTGTGAGGAAGGGACACCCCAGAGTGACATCAAGCTCTCCTGTTCCCGTATTGGCTTGTTATTACTGCTGAGAACTAGTGACCACAGGGATGGACTATAAGTCTATGTGCATATCTGACAGACACTTGTATGTGCGTGACCTGGCTGTCCATGGCAGCTACCAACCTGTCCATGTAGATTCCAGAACCAACATGACACAGATGGTTTTTGAGGATTCCTCTGACCTTCGAACTGATATTCTGAGTGTGTCTATTAAACATACCTGCTGCTCCTGTGTGAGCTTCTACATTTTAATGGAAGTATTGGTGACCAAGACCATGGGATCCTCTCTGCATGGGGCAGAGATACAGCCTGATATCTGGCAGTACTCCAAGTGCCGGCAACCTGGGATGTTTCCTCTTTGGCCAGTTGTGGACACATGCCAGTTACATACTCCTCAAAATGTATTCCTAAGTCTAATGTAGGTAACATACTCACTGGAGTGACAGTATCTGAACTGCTGGAGGGTACAGGAGACAGTCTTGCCAGTGCACGTTATGAGACCTCTTTGGTTTCTTCCTCAGAGGTGAAGGAGATGTGGTCTGGTGGGGTTGCTCTCTTCATGGCAGAGATCATGCAGGTTATATTGGTATCTGCAGGAGATGGGAGGGAATGAGTTTTTAAATAGGGTAGCAATTTGGATAGGTTACGAATGCATTCATTGTGGTGGTTATGGCAGAGCAGCACAATAACTTGTCAATGAATCTTCCTTGATTGTCAGGGCACTCAAATTAAAATTAATTAACAAATAAACCTCATCATAAATAAATCATGTACCGTATTACAAAATCTTACCTAAATTGCTATTAGGCTGGCATTTGTTTCTTTCAATATTTTACATCTATATTTTCAAAATGAAACACTGAACTAACCCAAAAATGTGGTGTGTCACCCATAGACTTTAATGAACAGTTCCATTAAACTGTCAGATTTCGTGAGGATACTCCTAACCGATGTGGATATAACTGAGGTAAACGGAAATGAAAGTACTGAGGTAACCTGTCAAATTATGCCTTTAACTATAATCTTATTGCCACATTAAGAATTATCTTTTGAATTGTGTTTTGTATTGTTGACAATAGCTCACTATGACAAAATAAAATATGTTTTCTAAATAATGATCCCTTGTGGGATAATTATCTTCCTAGTGCAACCAGTGTATGTTGTGACTTTAGATGTTTCACATTATTGTGAGAACAACACTGAAGTGTGATAGTCATTTGACAACAAACAATTATGATGACACTAAAACATTGAAACTTTCATCCGTAATTAAGTACACAAAAATAAATTCAACAAAGAGTCAATGCTCTAATAGTAAGAACTGTCCTCCACAAACATCCTGCTCTCTCACCTCATCACAATCTGCACCACACATATATACAAACATGCACCCCCTGTTCCCTCCAGGAGCCAATTATTGCACGTGCTGGAATCCTTACTGAAAACAAAAAATGCTGGAAATCACAAAAGGTCAGGCAGCATCAATGGAGCGAAAGCAAGCTAAAATTTTGAGTCTAGATTAAGAGCACTGATGAGAAGGCAACAAGACTTGAAACGTTAGTTTGGTCTCTCTCCACAAATGCTGGCTGACCTGCTGTGATTTCCAGGATTTTTTGTTTTCAGTACATTCTCTCCTCTACTCTTGATGTCAGGATCCATACTGGGAGCTCGATTTTGTAATTTAGATTCTATAATTGTGGTTGTGGGTATGTTCGCCAAGCTGGGAAGTTGATATGCAGGCATTTTGTCCCTGTCTAGGTGACATCTTCAGGGCTTTGGAGCCTCCTGTGAAGTGCTGCTGTACTGTGTCTTCTGGAATTTATTTGGTTCCGTTCCTGCTGCTTCCGGTTGCTGGTTCCGGTTGTTCGTTGTAGTTGCCGGTATATTGGGTCTAGGTCAATGTGTTGATGATAGAGTCCGTGGATGAGTGCCATGCTTCTAGGAATTCTCTGGCCATCAATGTTTAGCTTGTCCTATGATCGTTGCGTTGTCCCAGTCGAATTTGTGGTCTTTGTCATCTGTGTGCGTGTGTGTGACCTCTCAGATTCATGACAGCCCATAAACCAACAGCCACGCTCAGACAACAACTCACCAGAACAAAAGACCCAATACCAATCATATGTAAGGCAAATATAATTTCCAAGATTCCATGCAAAGACTGCATGAAACACTATAGAGGACAAACAGGAAGACAACTAGCAATCTCATCCATGAACACCAACTAGCCACTAAACACCACGACCAAATGTCCCTAGTAGCCATATACACAGATGACTAGGACCACAAATTCTGGAGGCATGGCACTCATCCATGGACTCCATTTAAAAACACATTGACCTAGACCCAATATACCAGCCACTACACCAAACAACTGGAACCAGCAACTGGAAGCAGCAGGAATGGAACCAAATAAATTCCAGAAGACACAGTACAGCAGCACTTCACAGGAGGCTCCAAAGCACTGAAGATGTCACTTAGACAGGAGCAAAATGCCTGCAAATCAATTTCCTAGCTTGGTGAACACGCCTACAACTCCAACAACTGGCACCCGAGCTACAAACCTTCATGCAAATCTTAAAGATTCTATAATTTTCTTTTTTAATTGTGCATTTTATTGCATGTAACCATAACTTAAAATGATGTTTATCCTCAGGTCATTGGCCATAAGCACAGATTAGAAACTCTGAAAGTTCTACCATTTATTTCATTCATTCATTAAAGTGTGTTCTGCTTGAAAGCAGGTACTTGGTTCATTGGTCACTGATACTCACTGAACCATTTTCCTGGTGGTTTTTAGCAGTGGTGGCTTCCATTGCCTTCCAATATTTCATAATTAATGTTGAATCTTCAAATGCAGTGTCTTAACTATTGATAGCCAAATATTAATACTTAGAATTTGAAGTCATTTGAAATTATTCAACAAGTGATAGTCTGCCATCTGGTCAGTAGATGTGTGTGTGAATTACTGGTCTGGTAAAGGTGGATGTTTAAAAATGACAGCAAAGGAGAAGTGATCGAGAATATCTCTTTATGTTAGTCTAAGTTCATTGTGCTAATAAACGGAATCTGAGATAGAAACATATCACTTCTGCCATGTCCTTTCCAAGTTGCAAGAGTCTACTGCCCATGACGGTGATCAAATGCAAAATAGATATGTTTTCCAACTTCCACTGAACTGTACAACATATCACTAATTATATCTGTTGGAAGCAAGACCATTAAAATTCAGGAGCAATGTCACTTGCAAGCCCAACTAAATTATGTAGCAACAGATAGCAAAGTATACACTTAATCTGTTCAGGATTGGAAAGCAAATCTGTCTTAGAGGTATTGAATATGAATTGGTTCTATTATTATTATCTGGAGACACAGATTCATCTATTTCATGGGAAATTAGATTTGGCTCTTTTGGATTAAAATGGTATCAAATCTTAATGCTCCCGAATTAGATTTAGAACTAAAAAAGACGTGAATGATATAAGCTCATAGAAAAGGCTATCTGAATGGTGAGTGTTAAACGTTATAACTTTCTTTGCATAAGTTGTTTCTTTAGAACAAAGAACATTACAACACAGGAATCGGCCCTTTGGCACCAATCCAGATCCTCTACCTAAACCTGTCACATATTTTCTCAGGTTCTGTATCCCTTTGCTCCCTGCCTGTTCATGTACCTATCTAGATATATCTTAAATGATGTTATTGTGCCAACCTCCACTGGCAACGCATTCCAAGCACCCACCACCATCTGCGTAAAGAACTTTCCATACATATCTCCCTTAAACTTTTCCCCTGTCACCTTGAACTTGTGACCCCTAGTAATTGAGCCCCCCACTCTGGGAAAAAGTTTCTTGCTATCCACCCTATCTATACCTCTCATGTTTTTGTAGACCTCAATCAGATCACCCCTCAACCTCCATCTTTCTAATGAAAATAATCCTAATCTACTCAACCTCTCTTTATAGCTAGTGACCTCCATACCAACATCCTGGTGAACCTTCTCTGCACCCTTTCCAAAGCATCTGCATCCTTTTGGTAATGCAGTGACCAGAACTGTACTTGGTATTCCAAATGTGGCCAAACCAAAATCTTATACAACTGTAACATGAGCTGCTAACTCTTGTACTCAATACCCGTCCAATGAAGGAAAGCATGCCGTATGCCTTCTTGACCACTCTATTGACCTGCATTGCCACCTTCAGAGTACAGTGGACCTGAACACCCAGATCTCTCGAGACATCAATTTTCCCCAGGCGTTTTCCATTTACCATATAGTTTGCTCTTGAATTGGATCTTCCAAAATACATAATTCCTTAAAGGCATGCAATACAAGTGATGGAAAAATGTGGCTCTCTATGCATTTGAAAAGTCTTCAGCTGCATGGATGAAATCCTAACTAGTCAAAGGATTATATTAACAGGATGAATGAACATGTTCTGATAGCTAAAAGGAAAACTGCAAAATTATGTGCATTAAACTATTATTCATCAAAGTAACCCTGTAAAATAGAATGAAGACATGTTTAATGCCTTCAATGAGTTGTTCTGGCAGAGACTCTGATCAAAGCATTAAGGCAAGACCTTCAAATCATATTGATAGGTTTACAAGCAAATTAAAGGCAGACTAATCCAATAAATGTCGTGGAAGATTGCCTGTCTAATGAAAAGAAGATAGTTTTCCATTCAATCCTATCTTTAAAGATGGAAAGATCTGTCAAGAAGCAGATGTCTTTGCCCTTTATTTTTGTGACATATATCATTTTCACTAATGTGTATCAAATTTTGAAATATACTTCTAGGCTAATAATTAGATTGCCCAGGATGAGCAAACAATAAATAAGATACAAGTGGCATCAGATCTTATCACTTGTGCAGAGCACAGTGATGAAGTGGTAATTGCGTTTTTCCTCCCATCACAAGATGCAATTTACAGTGAAATGCTAAATTATTCTGGGGCATATGTCAAAGGCATTACTGTTTCAATTATAGCTTTCCTAGTAATGGTACTCATGGTCAATGTGAATTCATTAGTTGTGTGTAGATGCCTTTGGGAAATACTTGAAATTTGTTTTACATTCGAAACTCAAGACAAAGTTATCGCTTTTGCCAAAGTCCTTATTCAAATTCTTTCCAACAGAGAATTCATGCAAACTTATTCTTATCTATTGATATTTTTATACAAATCATTGCAATCCATGATTTTTTTTGCTTTCACTGATTGATAAATTCTGAAATGCTTTACATTTAAAGTGAATGTGCAAGTGCCAGGAGAAGAAGTCACAGAATATAGCATTTTGTAAATTTTATAACTAAAGTTGTACTGTGCAACACTTATGCTAAATATACATGTGCCAACGGTAGTGCTAAAACTGTAGTACAGACAGCACTGTTACAGAAACATAAAAGCAGAGGCCAGCATTTCCACAAATATGATTTTCTGTGCAGAACTCCATGAGCAACAGTGACTTCCAGAACTGAAAGTCAGTGCTGCAAATAGTGTTGCTATGATGGTCATTGTGTGTGGACTCTCAGGCTGGCTGTGCTCACACACACACAACAATACAGCCGAGAGAGAATGTTTGCTGTGGCTAATGTAGAGATTCTTCAGGTTGATAGCAAGAGTAGGTTTCCAGTTGTGAGGAAAGACTTGAGAAAGTGGAATCATTTTTCTGAAGTAAAGATTAGATTAGATTAGATTCCACCAGTGTGGAAACAACCAGTCCACACCGACCCTCTGAAGAGTAACCCACCCAGACCCATTCCCCTCTGTCTATTGCACCTAACACTATGGGCAATTTAGCATGGTCAGTTCACCTGACATGTACATCTTTTGTGACTGTGAGAGGAACCCAGAGCACCTGGATGAAACTCAAGCAGACACGGGGAGAATGTGCAAACTCCATGCAGACAGTCGCCCAAGGCTGGAATCAAACTTGGGATCCTGATGCTGTGAGGCAGCAGTGCTAACCACTGAGCCACCGTGTCACCCTGGTGAAAACTTAACTTCATAGTTTTCAAAAATGAAGGGTTTCACAGGATTAATTGGTGGAGCAACAAGTTTGGGCAATAGTGCTGAGGTGTCACTAGAATGGGAGAGTGTGTTTTCTTTTCATCATAATTACTTCAATTATTTCTAATAATGGTAATATTGCCAAAATCAGCCAGTTAACAGAACAAAAGTGAAAATGAAATAACATGTGCCTTTGCTCTGTCCAATTTCTGAAGTTGCACAATTTCCTAGCAGCCAGATCACCCCATGAAAACAATCAGGGGACACATTTTTACATTACATTACAGTGTGGAAACAGGCCATTCAGCCCAACATGTCCACACTGACCCGCCGAAGCGCAACCCACCCATACCCCTACATTTACCCCTTACCTAACACAATGGGCAATTTAGCGTGGACCAATTCACCTGACCTGCTCATCTTTGGACTGTGGGAGGAAACCGGAGCACCCGGAGGAAACCCACGCAGACACGGGGAGAACGTGCAAACTCCACACAGACGGGAGTTGAGGCGGGAATTGAACCCAGGTCTCCGGCGCTGTGAGGCAGCAGTGCTAACCACTGTGCCACCATGCCGCCCACATAAATGAGAAAAAAAAACTGCGTGATGATCTATATGACATCTTTAAGGTTTTGATAGAGTGGATACAGGGAAATGTTTCCTGTTATGGGGAAGGCATTGCTGGGGCTGTCAATACAACGTAGTAACTGTCATGACTACTGGACTTCACAAAACAATTATGTTTTAAAAATGTCTATTTTAAATACCCATATTTGGAGACTTGCCCATGTGATTCTATTGCCACTTGAAGAAAAACTCAAACAGAAACACATTGAACTGAATGCAATTTTTGTATCAGTTCACAGTATCTTTTAGAAAAATAACATGATGTGGAGGTGCCAGTGTTGGACTGGGATGGACAAAGTTAAAAATCACACCACACCAGGTTATAGTCCAACAGGTTTATTTGGAAGTACTCACTTTCAGAGCACTGCTCCTTCATCAGTTACCTAATGAAGGAGCAGCATTCTGAAAATTAACAGTCACTGATTGAGAAACGGAACAAAGGAGCTACATTGGTGGGTAAGGGGGAAGAGCTGTTTTGCCTTAGCAACCAAGAGGGATGCTTGTGAGAGTTCAGTTCCCAGTCAAAAGAAAGGGAACAGGACAGACAAAGTCCTAGAGGGAATGCAGAGTTATTGCATCGTGCCTTTCTGGAAATAATTGGATCTGGAAACTTCAAATAGAGAGTAAGACAACTGTTAAAGACATTTGAAGTTTTGACCTGGTGTGGGGGAGAGTAGTGAATCTGCTAAAGAATTGAAAGGGGAGACAATGGCCCAGTGGTAGTATCACTGGACTGTTAATCCAGAGACGCAGGGAACATTCTGGGGATCCAGATTTGAATCTTACCATGGCAGTTGGTGGAATTTGAATTCAATAAATATCTGGAATTAAGCCAAGATTAGAATGGTGCTGGAAAAGCACAGCAGGTCAGGCAGCTTCCGAGGAGCAGGAAAATCGACGTTTTGGGCAAAAGCCCTTCATCAGGAATTAAGTGTATAATGGTTGCCATGAATCCATTGTCAACTGTTGGGAAAACCCCATCTGCTTCACTAATGTCCTTTAGGATAGGGAACTGTCGCCCTTGTCTGGCCTACATTGTGACTCCAGAACCATAGCAATGTGGTTGACTCTTCACTGCCTGCTAGGCAATAAATGCTAGCCTAGCCAGCCATACCCTCATCTAGTGAATGAATTTTCAAAGAGAGTGGAAGTCTTCCTGTCTTGCTGCATATCTGTTCAAAATATGGTATCGCGTGAAAGGATTTCACAAGACCAAGTATTGTTGGTTATGGGAGTAATGTAAAAGCATGTTTTCTGTAACTTAACACATTAATTCCCTGTTAATTAATGTTTGATTTTATTTGCTTGATACAGTAAAAGCCTTCAAAAGTGAAATCCTGTCCACCAGTTTATTTCCTTCTCGTAGTTTGGGAAATACATATTTTGTCGAAAGTTATTTAGCTCAACAGGGAGCTTAATAGTCATGAAGAGATTCAATCATGAATTCAGAAGAAATCCGGTTAGCCAAAGAATGTTAAGAAAATACAGGGTTTTGTTAAAGTGACTATGGAGAATCCACTAACACAAGGATTAGTTGTAGCGAATAGTGTAGGTGCATTTAAACAGAAGTCACAAAAAGCATATGAGCAAAAAGGAAGTAGAACATTACAATGATTTTTATGAGCCTAATTATGCTTCTGTTTTCTACGTTCCTACGTAAGTGGAACTGAAATGTGTAAATGGGTTCTCTGAGCCAAGTGACCCCTTTTTGTGCCATGCATTTATGTACATCCATGAATGCAACTCTGTGTGAGCACATAGTTTCAAAAGTGTAAGTAAAAATAAATTGTTTCCAGTGATTAATACATAACTACACAGAGCATAAAGATTTAAAGTGATTGGTAAAAGTCCCAGAGCTGATATGGGGAGTTTTTTTGTTTGTTTACACAAAACATGATTAGGATTTGCAATGCAATGCCTGATAGGAAGTGAATCAATTTCATCAATAGCCTTCAAATGGAATTGCATAAATAAAAGAGAAAATATTGCAAGGATATGAGGGAAGAGGAAGGAATGGGGCTAATAGATGTAGGAGGTGGCAACATTTTCATGGATCAAATGGTCTCCGTCTGTACTGTATTGTTCAATAATTCTATGATGGTCTTCTGAGCTTTAATAGCAAATACGCCAGATGCATGAGCTCAAGAATCTATTGTGACAAGCAATATGTTTTAATAGCTTAAGAAGTGAAGAGAAGGCTGTAGCTGGAAGATGAATTATGTCGATTGAGAAAAGGCTCCAAGTCATTGAAAAAGAGTCGCTTAACTGCTCAAATCAAAGAAAAGTGTCTTCTTGACTGTTATTGAGAAGTAGTTTATAATACAGAATGCATCTAAGCAATTAAACTTTGTGAAATAAGTGCTCATAGTGGCCCAGCAGACTGAGTTAGACCACTGGAAGGCACTGTAGAGGCATTGAATGGAATTGATGCATTAAAAAAAAACATCATTTTGCAATTAACAGTGAAGTAAAGCTTATGGTTCACCCACCTATAATAGGGCTCTATGGCTGTTTAAAGCAAAGTGAAGACAGAATGAGAAAAAAGCAATGAGAATCATACTAGGGTGAAGAGGCCAGAATAATTCCACTGCTATTAAATTCTCAACGTTTATTGACAAGGGATGCAACGATGCAATCAAGCAACAAAGCTATTAAATGTTCACTGGAGTTGAAATAACTTCCCATCAAACAGAGAGGAAGACTTTAAAATTACACTGTGGGAATAATACATGCTAACATTCATCTAAAGTTCCTTCTGGTTCTCTGTTACCAAGCTATTAACCTGTTCAAAACAAATGGATTATCATCTCCAATAAAGTAATGGCAGGAACAAATTTCAGATAAATGGGGATACATTTGTTTGAATAGCTCTACGTCTGGAAGGATTTGAAAGAAACCACCAGGGGAGGCATTTTCTAGTGAAAAACCATTCTGACAAAGAGTCAATTATTGAATCAATAAATTACAATGCCCATTTTGTGATACGGTCTTATCTTTAATAGTTTCACAGAAATGCTTGTAAACAGACCTCATCTCCTAAGAAAATAAAGACTTTAGAGCATTTATCCTTTCACATGGTCTGTAACCAATAGGAGTGACAGTAAAGCTATCTTCCCCAGTACAATTGTCTGCAACAATTGCTTTCTTCACTGTAGTTGCTAGTGCTGTTGGTCAAAGTTAAACAATCTCATACTACTGAATTAATCCTGCTGATCTGCACAAACATTTCTCAGTTGTTTAAATCAATGCTTCACAATTTCAACAGAAAAGGTTGAATCTTCCAAGGAATAGCAAATAGCATCGGATTGCCCCTCTATTTTTTTCTCTAGCCCTACCTCTGCATTTATGATCCAAATATCTGGTTCTTGCCATCCGTGAAACACGGGGCCCACCTGATCCAGAGATCATGCAGGACAGTGTATGATCAAGATGAAAGTCAAGATATTCCCTCTCTTTACAGCAGTAACTGGTGTGCTCTGGAGTTCGGAGGTTGGAAAACCAATTTGACAAACTACAGAGAGATTGTAAATGTGTAACTTTGAATGTGAGGATGCAGGATAGCTGGCACGTGGGTGAGGATTACGGATGACATTTGAGTGAGATAGCTGAGGTTACAAATTACTGGGTGAGAGAATAGGGCATTCAGGTAGCAGAGGGTCAGGTGAAGGGGAGGCTGTGTCAGGGGGAGGGTGTTGGAAAAGTGCTTTGAGGTATGTGTGTGATCAGTGTGAGTGACTGGGGCAAGTCAGTTTGGTGGCAAGCAATTTACGCAGGATTCACAGCAAATTTTAATTGTGCTAAGGTTTTCTGGGTAACTCTTCAGGTAACAAAGTCACTACACACCAGGTTTCCAACTCTAACTCAGAGTTGGAGATCTTTTAAAAGGATTCGGATGCAGGATAAATGCCCATCAGCAGTTCATACACTCTTCTGCAATTACCATACAGTTTGTGCATCAGGTCTTTTAAGAGGTTCATAGAGATTTTGTCAGGGTCCATCGAAAGCCCAACTAGCTGCACATCATAATTTGGGCCAAAGTACCCTCCACTCAAACTGAGAAGCTGCATTCAGAAAGATGGAGAGTAACATCTGAAATATCAACTCTCCACAAACGTTGTGTCTGTTTCAATAAGTGTATCTACATTTTCTATTTTGTTACAGCTTTCCAGTATTATATTATTCCACAGAGCATCAGCCTGCTTTTAAACATGCATGTAAACATATTCGCTGCTCATGCTGTGAACACTTGTTTTGTTTGATCTTGTTATACAGTGTGTTTGACAAGGCTGTAATCCCTTTCAATAACATATTCCAGATTTCTTTGAATTTCTACATTTTAATGCTCAGAATTAGTAACATGGCTGTTCTATTTGTTCAGCACATTGTGCTACAAATGGCACTTGTGTCACCTTTGATGTGAAGCCAATAGTTCGGCTATTTATAACTACTGAGATCATCACTATGCCACGGCTTGCATCTTGACAGTGTGCTGATTCTAGATTCTAAAAACATAAAAGTGAGAATCAGCTTTTGGTCCATTGAGTTTGCTCTGTCATTCAATATGATCATCTCAGAGTTCTGAGCAATGACAGAGGTGAACTTAGCTCGACATCATATGACAAGTTAGTTTAGTCAGATCAATAGGTGATACTTGGTTTGTGACTGTTGAACTGAGAACTGTCTAAGGAGAACAACAGGTCAACATGAAATGTAGGATGGATACCAGTTTGTCATGCACATCATTAACATCACAGACCTGTGCAAAGTGACTCAACATAGCAATCCAAAAATGAAGCCTTCAAATGTAAGGTTGAGGCTATATAATGGCATCATACTCGTGCTGAGAGGACAGCTTAGTTGAAGAGCCTGCTCCAAAAGCTTGAATGAAGATATGAAGTTCCAGATCATTGATGATGAGCAAAAGCCACTCCACCAAAAGCTGGAGCTGAAAAATGTGTTGCTGGAAAAGCGCAGCAGGTCAGGCAGCATCCAAGGAGCAGGAGAATCGACGTTTAGGGCATAAGCCCTTCTTCAGGAATGAGGAAAGTGTGTCAAGCAGGCTAAGATAAAAGGTATGGAGGAGGGACTTGGGGGAGGGGCGTTGGGCGATAGGTGGAAGGAGGTTAAGGTGAGGGTGATAGGCTGGAGAGGGGGTGGGGACGGAGAGGTCAGGTAGAAGATTGCAGGTCAAGAAGGCGGTGCTGAGTCCGAGGGTTGGGACTGAAATAAGGTGGGGGGAGGGGAAAGGAGGAAGCTGAAGAAATCTACATTCATCCCTTGTGGTTGGACGGTTCCTAGGCGGAAGATGAGGCATTCTTCCTCCAGGCGTCGTGTTGCCATGGTCTGGCGATGGAGGAGGCCAAGGACCTGCATGACCTTGGCAGAGTGGGAGGGGGAGTTAAAGTGTTCAGCCACAGGGTGGTTGGGTTGGTTGGTGCGGGTGTCCCAGAGGTGTTTTCTGAAACGTTCCGCAAGTAGGCGGCCTGTCTCCCCAATGTAGAGAAGGCCACATCGGATGCAGCGGATGCAGTAAATGATGTGTGTGGAGGTGCAGGTGAATTTGTGATGGATATGGAAGGATCCCTTGGGGCCTTGGAGGGAAGTGAGGGGGGAAGTGTGGACGCAAGTTTTGCATTTCTTGTGGTTTCAGGGGAAGGTGCCGGGAGTGGAGGTTGGGTTGGTGGGGGGTGTGGACCTGACGAGGGAGTTGTGGAGGGATATAAGTTAATTTAGGTTTGGGAGAACGGTGTCTACAAGAGAATGGATCCATTTTTCAATTCATGTCATTGAGACCAAATGAGGGGGTATATGAATAATGAATGAGAGCCAGTTCATCACTCTTTACCCTGGAGCTTAACAGTTAGGGATATCCTATCTGGAACCATAACATGTTATGGAACCTATTCCAGGATCTGGTTTATCATAAACTTTCTGCACTTCAAAAAGCACCTACTGGTTCTCCCTCATCCATTCCACTATTTAGATTGTCAAAATATTCCAGTAGCTTTGTTAAATATGATTTTCCTTTCTCATTTGTCTAATTCTGTTGATATTTTCTAGGTATATCATATGGCATCCTTCATCATAAACACCAGTATTTTACCTACTCCAGCTGTTATAGGCCACTGGATTATAATACTATTTTCTTCCTTTCTCTTTTTAAATAAGGGGATTGCATCTGCTACCCTCCAACATGCCAGGACTATTTCAGAATCTACACAATTTGGAACATGACAAGCATTATTTAGGTAACTACCTTCTTTCCCTGAGAATGTAAATTGCCAGACCCCATCAGCTTTGTCAGATTTCAGTCCCAGAAATTTTTGCAACACTATTATTTTAATTATACTAATTTCCTTCAAGTTCTCCATCTCAATAGGCATTGCTTCTGTTCTATTTGTGGAATGGTATTTATGTTTTCTTTTGCAAAGACAGCATTAACATTTTGCCAGTTTCTTGTCAACTCTCCCATTATCAACTCTCCCATTTCAGACTGTACAGGTCAGAGTCTTTTTTTCTTTTACGTACTTAGAGAAGCTTTTACAGTCTGCTGTTTTGCAAGTTTATCCAATCTGTCCCTAAACCTTATGAATCTAAATCACTCCCTTTTACACCATTTTTGCTTGTTGTATTCTTTAGACCCAGTTTTTTTAAAAATAAAAGTTAGCTTTAGAGGGATGGCAGTGAAGGCAGTGCAATGTTCCTCCTGCAACATGTATGAGGTGAGGGATGCCATCGACGTCCCTGCCGATTACACTTGCAGGAAGTGCACCCATCTCCAGCTCCTCCAAGACCGTGTTAGGGAACTGGAGCTGGAGTTGGATGAACTTGGGATCATTCGGGAGGCAGAGGGGGTCATAGATCAGAGTTATAGGGAAGTAGTAACTCCAAAGATGGCAGATAGATGGGTGACAGTGAGGGGGACTGGGAGGAAGCAGCCAGTGCAGGGACCCCCTGCGGCCGTTCCCCTCAAGAACAAGTATACCGTTTTGGATACTTGTGGGGGGGATGACTTACCAGGGGTAAGTAACGGGGCTCAGGCCTCTGGCACGGAGCCTGTCCCCGTTACTCAGAAGGGAAGGGTGAAGAAGAACAGAGCAGTAGTAATTGGGGACTCGATAGTTCGGGGCACAGATAGGCGGTTTTGTGGGATCGAGAGAGACTCACGTTTGGTATGTTGCCTCCCAGGTGCAAGGGTACGTGATGTCTCTGATCGTGTTTTCCGGGTCCTGGAGGGGGAGGGGGAGCAGCCCGAAGTCATGGTCCATATTGGCACCAACGACATAGGTAGGAGGAGTGCCGAGGATGTTAGACAGGCTTTCAGGGAGCTAGGTTGGAAGCTCAGAGTTAGAACGAACAGAGTTGTTGTCTCTGGTTTGTTACCCGTGCCATGTAATAGAGATTCGAGGAATAGGGAAAGAGAACACTTAAATGCGTGGCTACAGGGATGGTGCAGGAGGGAGGGATTCCGGTTTTTGGATAACTGGGGTTCTTTCTGGGGACGGTGGGACCTCTATAAACAGGATGGTCTACACCTGAACCTGAGGGGCACCAGTATCCTTGGGGGGAGGTTTGCTAGTGCTCTTGGGGGGGGTTAAAACTAACTCTGCAGGGGCATGGGAACCCAGATTGTAGCTTCAGGGTGCAGGACCTGGAGTGTAGGGAGGTTAGGAACATGGCATCAATTTCAAAGGAGGGTGCCTGTAAACAGGAAAGTGGCTTGAAGTGTGTATACTTCAATGCAAGAAGTATACGAAATAAGGTAGGTGAACTTGCAGCGTGGGTTGGTACCTGGGACTTCGATGTTGTGGCTATTACGGAGACATGGCTAGAACAGGGACAGGATTGGCTGTTGCAGGTTCCAGGATTTAAATGTTTTAGTAGGGTCAGAGGTGGGGGTAAAAGAGGGGGAGGTGTGGCATTGCTTGTCAAAGATAGTATTACAGCTGTGGAAAGGACGATGGATGAGGACTTGCCATCTGAGGTAGTTTGGGCTGAGGTTAGGAATAGGAAAGGTGAGGTCACCCTGTTAGGAGTCTTTTACAGGCCTCCTAATAGTCCTAGAATCATTGAAGAAAGGATAGGGAAGGTGATTCAGGAGATGAGTGACAGTAATAGGGGGACTTTAACTTTCCTGATATTGATTGGGAAAGCTATAGCTCAAGTTCGTTAGATGGGTCAGTGTTTGTTCAATGTGTGCAGGAGAGTTTCCTGACACAATATGTAGACAGGCCAACAAGAGGTGAGGCCATACTGGATTTGGTTCTGGGTAACGAACCAGGCCAGGTGTTAGAATTAGAGGTAGGTGAGCACTTTGGGGATAGTGACCATAATTCGGTGATTTTTACTCTCGTGATGGAGAGGGATAAGTGTGTACTACAGGGCAAGAGTTATAGCTGGGGTCAGGGAAATTATGATGCGGTGAGGCATGACTTAGGATGTGTGGCTTGGAAAAGTAGACTCCAAGGCAAGAGTGTAAATGATATGTGGAGCTTGTTCAAGGAGCAACTATTGAGTGTCCTTGATAATTATGTACCTGTCAGGCAGGGAGGAAAGGGTCGTGCGAGGGAGCCGTGGTTTAATAAGGAATTGGAATCCCTTGTTAAATGGAAGAGGGCGGCCTATCTCAAGATGAGACGTGAAGATTCAATTGGGGCGATTGAGAGTTATAGGGTTGCCAGGAAGGACCTGAAGAGAGAGCTAAGAGCAGCAAGGAGGGGACATGAAAGGTCCTTAGTCGGTAGGATTAGGGAAAACCCTAAGGCTTTCTATAGGTATGTTAGGAATAAAAGAATGACTAGGGTAGGAATAGGTCCAGTCAAGGATAGTAGTGGGAAGTTGCGTGTGGAGGCGGAAGAGATTGGGGAGACACTGAACGAATACTTTTCTTCAGTATTTACTCAGGAACAGGGCATTGTCGTCGATGTGAATACTGAGTCACAAATAAGTAGAATGGATGGCTTTGAGGTATGTAGAGAAGAGGTGTTGGAAATCCTGGAAAAGGTGAAAATAGATAAGTCCCCTGGGCCTGATGGCATTTATCCTAGGATTCTCTGGGAAGCAAGGGAGGAGATTGCAGAGCCATTGGCCTTGATTTTTATGTCCTCTTTGTCTACAGGAGTAGTGCCAGAAGACTGGAGGATAGCAAATGTGGTTCCCTTGTTCAAAAAGGGGAGTAGGGATAACCCTAGTAACTATAGGCCGGTGAGTCTCACTTCTGTTGTGGGCAAAGTCTTAGAGAGAATTGTAAGGGATAGGATTTATGCACATCTGGATAGGAATAATGTGATCAAGGATAGTCAGCATGGTTTTGTGAAGGGCAGGTCGTGCCTCACAAACCTTATTGAATTCTTTGAAAAGGTGACGAAGGAGGTTGATGAGGGGAAAGCGGTAGATGTGGTATATATGGATTTTAGTAAGGCGTTTGATAAGGTTCCCCATGGTAGGCTACTGCAGAAAATACGGAGATATGGCATTGAGGGTGAGTTGGAGGTTTGGATTAGAAATTGGCTGGATGGAAGAAGACAGAGGGTAGTAGTTGATGGCAAAGTTTCTTCATGGAGTGCCGTCACTAGCGGTGTTCCGCAAGGATCTGTTTTGGGACCATTGCTGTTTGTCATTTTTATAAATGACCTGGAAGAGGGGTTAGAAGGTTGGGTGAGCAAGTTTGCGGATGATACGAAAGTCGGAGGAGTTGTTGACAGTGAGGAAGGATGTGGCAGGTTACAGCAGGATATAGAGAAGCTGCAGAGCTGGGCAGAAAGGTGGCAAATGGAATTCAATGTAGCTAAGTGTGAGGTGATTCACTTTGGGAAGAATAACAAAAAGATGGGGTACTGGGCTAATGGTCGGATACTTGGTAGTGTGGATGAGCAGAGGGATCTTGGTGTCCATGTACACAGATCTCTGAAAGTTGCCACCCAGGTAAATAGTGCGGTGAGGAAGGCATATGGCTTAATGGCTTTTATTGGTAGAGGAATTGAGTTCCGGAGTCCTGAGGTCATGATGCAGTTGTATAAGACTCTGGTGTGGCCGCATCTGGAATATTGTGTGCAGTTTTGGTCGCCATACTATAGGAAGGATGTGGAGGCACTGGAACGGGTGCAGAGGAGGTTTACCAGGATGTTGCCTGGTATGGAAGGAAGATCGTATGAGGAAAGACTGAGACACTTGGGGCTGTTTTCATTAGAGAAAAGAAGGTTTAGGGGTGACTTGATTGAGGTGTACAAGATGATTAGGGGGTTAGATAGGGTTGACAGTGTGAACCTTTTCCCGCGTATGGAGTCGGGTATTACAAGGGGGCATAGCTTTAAATTAAGGGGGGGTAGATATAGGACTGAAGTTAGGGGTAGGTTCTTCACTCAGCGAGTCGTAAGTTCATGGAATGCCCTGCCAGTAGCAGTGGTGGACTCTCCCTCTTTATGGGCATTTAAGCGGGCATTGGATAGGTATATGGAGGATAGTGGGTTAGTATAGGTTAGGTGGGCTTGGATCGGCGCAACATCGAGGGCCAAAGGGCCTGTACTGCGCTGTATTCTTCTATGTTCTATGTTCTCTAGTCGTACAGTGATCTGATCTATTCCTCTATTCCTGAGCTTGCTAGCACACAGCATGGGAAATATTCCTGAGATTACTCCCTTTGAAGTCCTGAACTTTAATTTATTTCCTTGTTCTCAATATTCTATTTAAAGAGCCTCACTTTTTTATTTAATCTATGTCATTAGTACCAACATATTAATTCTTCCCTTCCCTTCCCTGTCCAGCAGCTGCTCGCTGTCATCATTGACCTCAGCACCAGAGAAGCAACTTGGTGCCATATTTTTAGCTGCAATAAACCCTTTCTGTTCCCCTCATGATAGAACACTCCTCACTATTGTTCTCCGACTGTTTTTAGTTCCTCTCAGTTCAGCTGAGTTACTGTTGGAGGCGTGCATTTGCGACATTCTTGCAGTGTTCATAAATAGAGCATAAGAGCAAAAACAAAGTGATAATGCTAAACCTATCTTGGCCAGGTCATGGTAAAATATTTTATTAATTTTTGAGCATGGAATAATACCAAATGACTTGGTGTTGTGTGACTTCTGACCAAATAAAGTACAGAAAGAGGCAATTGATCCACAAGCATGCACTGGTTCTTACTAATGCCCCTGCAATTTTTTTCTTTCAATTGTTTATCCAAATGCATTTAGAAGTCCACTATTAAATCTTTACTTGACAGTCTATCAGGTTGCTCATTCCAAATCCTCAACACCATTATGCACATAAGTATTTTTTAAAGTCATTGTGTTTCTTTGGTCAATCTCTCTAACTCTGTGTCTTATGGTTGTTGACAGATCAACCACAAGATACTGTTCCTCCTTATTTACCCTATCTAAAATATTCATGATTTAAACATATTTATTAAATTTACTCAGCTCTAAAGAGAGTAGCCTTAATTTCTCCAGTCTAACCATGTAATTATAGTATCACATTCCTGGAATTATGCGAATAAAACTCTTCTCCAACCTCACCAAAGCTTTGACAGTTTTCCTAAAATGTACTGGCCAGAACTAGACACAATACTCCACCAGGGGTTGACTCAGCATCATAGTACTTTAGAATCCCTAGAGTGCAGATAAAGGCTATCTAGCCCATCGAGTATGCACCAACCCTCGAAGAGCATCCCACACAGATCCAACACCCTTTCTCCCCATCCATCTAACCCCACATTCAACATGGCTAATCCACCTAGCCTGCAAATCCTTGGACACTACGGGGCAATTTAGCATGGTCAATCCACCTAATCTGTACATCTTTGAACTGTACTAGGAAAGCAGAGCACCCATTGGAAATCCACACAGACACAGAAAGATTGTGCAAACTCCAAATAGACAGTGACCCATGGCTAGAATCGAACCCAGGTCTTTGGCACTGTGAGACAACAGTACTCAACTCAGTTCTGAAATTCAATCCAAGTACCACAGAGAAAATTAGTAAATGATTTTAAAGTGCATGGGTTAGGCTTAATATCCAAACATGGATTGAGGGTTAGTAAACAAGCAGAAAATAAGTTGCCGGAAGAATGAATTATTTTCAGGTTGTTAGGATGTGACCAATGGAATACCATAAGTTTCAGTGCCTGGACCCCAGCTTTTCACAATCGATATCAACAATTTGTATGTGGAGACTAACTGTAATATTTCCAAGTTTTCAGATAATACAAAACTTATTTGAAATGTGAGTTGTGAAGAAGATGCAAAGAAGCTTCAGTGGAGTTTAGTCAGACTCCACTGGGTGAAAAAATGGCAATGGGTTAAAATGTGGATCTCTGCGAGATGATCCACTTTGGTAGAAGAACAATGGTGCAGGGTAGTGCTTAAAAGGTGAGAGGTTAGAAAATGTTGGTGACCAAAGGTACCTTGATGTCCTCATTCATAAGTGACTTAAGGCGAGTATGTAGATGCAGCAAGTAAATGGTATGTTACCCCTTATTACAAGAGGATTTGACTTCAGGAACAATGAAGTCTTGTTTCAATTGTGTATAACACTGGTGAAACTATTGCTGGAGCATTATGAACAGTTCCTGTCCCTTTGCTTAAGGATGCACGTACTTGTCAAGCAGTGCTGTAGAGGTTCACAGTGCTGTAGTGATTCCCGGAATGACAGAATTGAAGGACACATTGAAGAGAATTGGTCTGTTTTCTCCGTATTTTAAGAGAATGGAAAATGATCTCACCGAAGGTTACAAAATTCTTACAAAGCTAGACAGGGTGAATACAGGGTAAATATTTCCTCATGGCTAAGCAGCCTAGAATCAGTGGGTGTAATCTCAGGTTAGAACACAGAGCCATTTAGGACTGAGATGAGGAGAAACTTCTTCATTCAGAGAGTGATGAAACTTGAGAATTCTCTGCATCAAAGGGCTATAGAAGCTGAGTCATTCTGTTCAACACTGAGATTAATAGATTTGTGGGCGGCACGGTGGCACAGCAGTAGCACTGCTGCCTCACAGCGCCAGAGACCCGGGTTCAATTCCTGCCTCAGGCGACTGACTGTGTGGAGTTTGCACGTTCTCCCCGTGTCTGCGTGGGTTTCCTCCGGGTGCTCCGGTTTCCTCCCACAGTCCAAAAGATGTGCAGGTCAGGTGAATTGGCCGTGCTAAATTGCCCGTAGTGTTAGGTAAGGGGTAAATGTAGGGGTATGGGTGGGTTACGCTTTGGCGGGTCGGTGTGGACTTGTTGGGCCGAAGGGCCTGTTTCCACACTGTAAGTAATCTAATCTAAGTAATCTAATCTAATCTAATTTCTATCACATTTCTAATGGCATTAAAGTATATGGGAATGATGTGAGTTTATGACATTGAAGTAGACAATCAGTTATGATCTAAAATGCTCAAGTCGCTGAATGGTCTACTTCTGTTCCTATATTTCCTCAATTCTTATCTTAATGTCTACACTTGGCTATCTTTCTCTTTCTTAGCAAACCTTTTGATACCTGAACTTCTTTGATCTATCCAATGCATTTATCTTTCTGTCAATCCTGCTGCTTCTAAGCCTCGATCATCAAATTTATATTTCAAAAGTAGTAATCCTCCACTGAAAGAAGCTTGTCTAGACGACATAATTAAATGTCTCAACTGGGATTTTAATTTTTTATGGTAAGAGAAGGTAAAAGATGGAAATGTGTTGCTGGAAAAGCGCAGCAGGTCAGGCAGCATCTAGGGAACAGGAGAATCGACGTTTCGGGCATTAGCCCTTCTTCAGGCTAATGCCCGAAACGTCGATTCTCCTGTTCCCTAGATGCTGCCTGACCTGCTGCGCTTTTCCAGCAACACATTTCCATCTCTGATCTCCAGCATCTGCAGACCTCACTTTCTCCTCAAAGAGAAGGTAAAAGGTGATCAAATAGTTGAATGCAGTCCTATTTCCCTTATTTGACATGGTAAATAATTCCGAAGGCATGGTCAGTGCATATCCTGACATGCAAATAATGATAAGTTTATAAACCCTGAGCATCTTGAATATAAGGCCAGATGTTCTCAGAATCCAGTCTATCAAAAGCCTTTATTGTGTCAACAAACATTAAATTCACTCCAGCAATTAGAACTAATTCTCATTGAGGGCACCTAATAAATCAGAATTAATTAATGAATGAAGTAAAAGATTAGTTTGGCCTCAGAGATACTTCTCCCTTTCTGGTATGAATTAATGATGTCTTTCAGAAGCATCTGGACAATGAAGTCTAAGAGGAATTTGAACTCTATTGCTGAGGGCCTCAACAATCATGCAGACATTAAAAAAAATGTTTTTGTTGTCAGTTGATAAATCTGAAAGCAATACAAGGCTGCATTCATTCATCCATCACATTGCTCAGACTTTGGCAATAATAAAATTAGATTACTTTAAATCACATTAAAATGACAAAACATTATTTTTGTTTATATAATAAATGGAAACAAAATAAATGGGCCTTCCTTGAAACTAAAATTGCACAATGCATGCAAAATATAACTTCATGACGTTATAGGCATTGGTTGACTACAATTTAAGTAGATTCTGATAAAATAATATGACCTAAATCTGGAATAGCTTAATTAGAATCATAGAGTCATAGAGATGTACAGCATGGAAACAGACCCTTCGGTCCAACCTGTCCATGCCGACCAGATATCCCAACCCAATCTAGTCCCATCTGCCAGCACCCGGCCCATATCCCTCCAAACACTTCCTATTCATATATCCATCCAAATGACTCTTAAATGTTGCAATTGTACCAGCCTCCACCACTTCCTCTGGCAGCTCATTCCATACACGTACCACCCTCTGCGTGAAAAAGTTGCCCTTAGGCCTCTTTTATATCTTTTCCTAAACCTATGCCTCTAGTTTTGGACTCCCCCACCCCCGGAAAAGACTTTGCCTATTATCCTATCCATGTCCCTCATAATTTTGTAAACGTCTATAAGATCACCCCTCAGCCTCCGATGCCACAGCCTGTTCAGCCTCTCCCTATAGCTCAAATCCTCCAACCCTGGCAACATCCTTGTAAATCTTTTCTGAAACCTATCAAGTCTCACAACATCTTTCCGATAGGAAGGAGACCAGAATTGCATGCAATATTCCAACAGTAGCCTAAACAATGTCCTGTACAGCTGCAACAAGACCTCCCAACTCCTGTACTCAATACTCTGACCAATAAAGGAAAGCATACCAAAAGCCTTCTTCACTATCCTATCTATCTGCGATTCCACTTTCAAGGAGCTATGAACCTCCACTCCAAGGTCTCTCTGTTCAGCAACACTGCCTAGGACCTTACCATTAAGTGTATAGGTCCTGCTAAGATTTGCTTTCCCAAAATGCAGCACCTCGCAGTTATCTGAATTAGACTCCATCTGTCACTTCTCAGCCCATTGGCCCATCTGGTCCAGATCCTGTTGTAATCTGAGGCAACCCTCTTCGCTGACCACTACACCTCCAATTTTGGTGTCATTTGCAAACTTACTAACTGTACCTCTTATGCTCGGATCCAAATCATTTATGTAAATGACAAAAAGTAGACGACCCAGCACCGTCCAACTCACCAAGAACACTCACTCTTGTTTCATTGTGTTTCTTTCCATTTACTTGTATCAGCTTTATATTTCAAAGCAATTATCCAGTCAAAGGCAGAATTTGAACATCCTTACTTCAGCTACATAACAACAGCATATTGCACATCAAAAAATAATGAATTGGACATAATACATAACAGGAGGACATGAGAAACACAATGAAGGGTTTTATGAAGGGCTTGAATTTTTGCAATGACCTTCTGAAGCATCTGTCTGGTTGTGCAGAGATGGCAGCTCAGTAGTGAGTTCTTAAATCTGAGAATTTGGTAAGTGAGAGAATTCAGAAGAAGTGATGTTCTGGCCTTTTGCAAAAAGAAGAGGACACCAGAGACAGTGAAACTTAAACTATGAAGACTGGAGGCATTAATTAGATGAGCAGAGAGGAAATTGGAGAAATATAGTTTTTTTGCCTTGAAACTAGAGCAGTAGTTTAAACTGGCAGAGGGACGAACAAGAATTACATGAAATGTGTTGTGTAATTAATTAAATTTCACAATGCAACTGCAGATGTTCATCAATTGATATTCTAAATTTGAAACTTAATTTAGGTTTCTCATATTTGTCATACATACAACTTAAATACAGGAGCACATTTGTTCAGGCAAGATCAAGAAATGCTAACAATAATCCAATTAGCATCAATGTGTAAAAACAAATAACAATATTTTAATTGAAGAGAGATAGAAGGTTCCATCCTGTGAGAGATGGTAGGTGTAGTCTTGGGGATTTTCCCAAAATAGAAAGGATTGCAACAATATTTAACATTCTAATTTTTATTACATATATATTCATTTTTCATATTAATACAGTTAACATAGACCACCAAGAAAAGTTGAGTAGAATCAAAAAAATTGTACACTATAAATACCTTAAATTTTTGTACTCATGGTACTAAATTAACAATATATTAAACTTCTGGATGTTACATACTTCTAGTTGGGCTTTACCATTCTATGGTATATTGCCTTGCCTGCATTTTCTATGACTAGAAATCTTTAATAAATCTCAGAAGGTAACAACTTTATACCTATAAAAGCAAAATGTAGATATTGGGGAAATCAGAAGTTAAAATGGATAATTCTAAAAACACTGAGGAGACAGAACCAGAATTTGAGGTCCAGATATTTTGATCAGTGTCCTGATTGGATTAGAAATCATCTGTTTACCCCTTGAGGGCCTATTCACTGGAACTTCCTGGAAAATGGCCTCTCATTACTGTCCAATAATCCCGAATCCAGCAGTGATATTAATCTTTGTAGATAACACATTCCCCTCCCCCCACACCTTTTGCAGCAGTCAGCATGCTGTCTTCTGTCATTTAAATGTCCAACAACACAGTGGCCCATGTTGATAATGCTTGAGAAAGAGCAATTATGTAAGGTAAGTGAGGAGTTAGAGTGTTACGTGGGTGAGGGAGACAGTGTGCCAGGTGGGTGAGGGGAATAGTGTGCCAGGTGGGTGAGGGGAATAGTGTGCCAGGTGGGTGCGGGGAATAGTGTGCCAACTGAGGTGCCATTAAGGGGCCAAATGGATAAGATGCCAAGTGGATGTTGGAGGTAAGGTGTGAGGTCATTGAGACAGATAGTGTGCCTGGTGATGAAGTGACAAGGTGCAAGGTGGGTAGGTTTTCAGGTATGCAGATGTATGCTTAGCATAGGTCACAGAGGTCTGGAAGGCATGGTATTAGGTCAGGTCAGGGAGAATTGCATCAGGTGGTTTGGATCCAGTCCAATGGAATCCCATCGGGCTGGGATGGGGAGTGTGTCAGATCCAGCAGGGGCATAACAGGGACTGGAAGGGCGTCAGAGATCAGAGGGTTTAATTTGAGGGAACCTTGGTGGAGGAGGATAATAGTTATTCAGGAGTGATTGTAGGTTTTTAATATTCTATCTATTCCTGGATAGGTATTAAGCTTATGTGAGTCAGAACACTCTGAATTCTCTGACATTAATGAGTTATTTCAAAGGTTCTAGATGCAGTGAAATTACCAATCAGAAAATTCAATTTCTCCAGACAATTCCCACAGAGTCAGTTCCATTGGGAATTCCATGTGGTCCTGACCTTCAATCAGAACTGGGAAAAGTTAAAGTTGTGGCCGGTTTTAGTAAGGCCATTGACTAGGAAGAGGGAAGAGAACTGAATGTTACAGTTAAGAGTCCAACCTGGGGCCACCTTCTGCCTCTAGTAGCATTTTACCAGTGTTTGAAGAGACCACCATTACGTGGTGAGACCTATAGGGAAACCCTGGCAGCTTCACAGTAAGATCCTCAGTGTGACCCCTCCTTGAATGCTGCTCCTTGAAGGGGCATGAAGGGGCTCACCAGAGGCAATGATTGGCCCCGTCAGCTTCAACTCTACTGTTCAGTGGTGACATCCACTTGAATCAATAGGGTTTGTCTGCCTGATCCCAGCTCATTTAAAAGAAAATTTAAAATGAGGGTAACTTGGCATAATCCTCACATCTTCAGGAGTGACAAACACTAACAATGGCATTGTCAAGTCTTTGATAGCCAGCTCGGAGAAAGAAAACAGTAAACTGACTTGGATGGCTGGCCCAGTGATGGGACTTTTATTTACTGTCAAAAAGTGTGGTGCTAGAAAAGCACAGCAGGTCAGGCAGCATCCAAGGAGCACGAGAATTGACATTTCATCAGGCACATTCCTGATGAAGGGCATATGCCTGAAATGTCGATTCTCCTGCTTCTTGGATGCTGCCTTATCAGCTGTGCTTTTCCAGCGCAACACGTTTTGACTCTGATCTCATGCATCTGCAGTCCTCACTTTCTCCTCTTCATTTACTGTCACCGGTGAAGTGTGACCTAAAGTGACATCACCCATTGGCAGAAAAAAGTTGAGTCCTTCTTTCGTTCTTAGCAGTGGAACTTCTTCAATAATGATTGTAATCAGCCCATTACACACAAGGTTTACCCTGCTTTGATTCTTAATAATAATTGTACTGAAATAGGGCAATAAACTCTTAACTAATGTGAGATTGCTCCTTATTAATCTAATAACTTCAGTTTCACAAGTTCATTTGACTAAGATTAAATGTTTCAGGCTTTAAACAATTTCAATTTAAATAAAAAATCGGGCGGCATGGTGGCACAGTGGTTAGCACTGCTGCCTCACAGCGCCAGAGACCTGGGTTCAATTCCTGCCTCAGGCGACTGACTGTGTGGAGTTTGCACGTTCTCCCCGTGTCTGCGTGGGTTTCCTCTGGGTGCTCCGGTTTCCTTCCACAGTCCAAAGATGTGCAGGTCAGGTGAATTGGCCATGCTAAATTGCCCGTAGTGTTAGTTAAGGGGTAAATGTAGGGGTATGGGTGGGTTGCGCTTCGGCGGGGTGGTGTGAACTTGTTGGGCCGAAGGGCCTGTTTCCACACTGTAAGTAATCTAATCTAAAAAAATCCTTTTCAAAGATCCAACTCCTCACTTTTTGTTTTGTTTCATCCAAACGGTACAAATAAGTTTTCAAGGAGAATGTTTTTACTTTATCTGGAAGCAGTAATTAATTACTTTGGAGAGATGATTAAGAGTCTTTTGTTGTAGGAAAGCAAGGTCGCATTATTTGCTATGCTCTGAAGTACGTATTCCCGACGCAGGGGAGAAAGGAATTAAAGAGAGTGAGATTAGAGAAACCATTGTCATTAAAGAATGCCAACTTCCATTTAATTATTTCTAAAACAGATATCTGTTAAATATTCTGGACAAGTGCATTGCTCGTTTGTTCAATAATTTGTACAAGCAGAAACAATGCAACATGAATTAAAGATTCTTTTTGCAAAGTCAATTTCAGGAGCTGGAAAACAATTATTTTGAAACTTTTTATATTAAGCACTGAAGTTCATCAAAACTTTCAAACCTAAATATTTTCCTTAACTGGGTGTCCCAACCCATCCTTTTCATTTGTAGAGAAGAAAACTCTCAAAGAAAATATGCAATAGGAATTTATATTTTAATATCTGTCATGCCTGAAGCTCGAGCTATAACTACTACAAAGAATTAACCATGGACATGTTCTAGCATTGATACTTTGTTACCATTTCAAGCAGCATTGATACTTTGTTACCATTTCAAATACAAAATCGTTAACACTTATTATAGCATTTTAATCATATAAGGTTATTTTTATGTGAGCTCAAATATGTTTCTAATTTGATGTTAAATTTACTTTGGATTTTTCTGGAGAAGATTAACACCTTGCCCGATGGAAAAATGTATATCTGCACAATCGCATAAAGTTGGGCTAGGCTGTCTTATATCTGATTCTGGATTAGTGGTGCTGGAAGAGCACAGCAGTTCAGGCAGCATTCGAGGAGCAGTAAAATCGACGTTTCGGGCAAAAGCTCTTCATCAGGAATAAAGACAGAGAGCCTGAAGGGTGGAGAGATAAGCTAGAGGAGGGTGGGGGTGGGGAGAAAGTGGTGTTTTTTACCTGTCTTATATCTGATATAAAAATCACACATTGCCAGATTTATTTCGAAGCACTAGCTTTCGGAGCTTCATCAGATAGCTGTGCAGCAGGATCATAAGACACAGAATTTATAGCAAAAGATCACAGTGTCATGCAACTGAAATGATGTATTGAACAAACCTAGATTAACCACCTGTATTGACTGCCCGCAATTTGTGTGCTTTTTGAACAAAGTATCTGCACCCTATAGACGTGTGTGTGTGTGTGTGTGTGTGTGTGTGTGTGTATGAGAGAGAGAGAGAGAGTGTATGCGTTCCCTCCCAGTCAGGGAACACTTCAACGGTCAGAGACATTCAGTTTCGGATCTTCAGGTGACAATCCTCCAAGGTAGACTTCAGGATACGCAATAACGCAGTGGCTGAGCAGAGGTTGATAAAAGGTTTGGTTTTCATGAAGGTGGCCTCAACTGGGATCTTGGGTTTATGTCACACTACAGGTGACCCCACTGTACACTTTCACACACACTCACACACAAGCACATATACGCACACACTTACATACTCACACACTCACACAGACCCTCTCTCATACTCACACTCAGGCACACACACATACACCCCCTGAAAGGCACACACAAGCAAACACACACTCTCACACATACTCATACTCCCCACCCCCACCCCCCCACACATACACACTCTCTCTCTCTCTCCCCCTCACATGCATGCACACACACATGAGTCTATGGGGTGAATTTGCATTTGCAGAATTGTATTTGCAGATACATTCTCTCTTGCTCAAAACACACACAAACTGCAGGCAGTCAATGCAGGCAGTCAGTCCATGTAACATTTTATAAATTCCTACTTTGAAAATAGAACCAGTCTGACTTAAGATTGGAAGGCAAACAAACTCTAACTTCACACCTTTAATGGCATTGTCTGAGCTGAGATGTCACATTTTTTTATAATATCTTAAGTTATCTCGAGAATGTAGTTTGAAAGAAGTTCTGGGATTTACATATTAATGAACCAAAACCTGCAACCCATTGTAAAAGTGAAAGACTTAACAGCAATCTAGATTTGCTCAATATATTGTATCACTTGCATGCATGACACTGTGATCTTTTGCTATAAATTCTGTGTCTTATGATCCTGCTCCACAGCGACCTGATAAATGAGCAGTGCTCTGAAAACTAATACAGAGGAATCTCGATTATCCGAAAGACACGGGCAGAGAGTATTTCATTCAGTTAATTGAATTCTGGATAATTGAACGCCGGATAACATAGTTTAGGCAAGTATCAGGACCTTGCAATGTTGCCGGATAATCTGATATTCAGATAACTGAATGCCGGATAATCGAAGTTCCTCTGTACTTTCAAATAAACCTGTTGGACTATAATCTGGTGTTGTGTGATTTTTAACTTTGTCCACCCCAGTCCAACACCAGTGCCCACACATCATGGCTTCTGTCTGATAGACTGTTCAATGAGCCTGACACATCCAAAGGGTAGACTGATATAATAAAATACATTTTTGTGGAGGTACTAATAGTCCATCAAGAGTCGGTGATCTGAAGAGTTCCACAACCTTACTTCAGGGGCAGAGGTGCAGTAGAATCATCCATTCCCAAGGCCAGAGATCCCATCCTAAATTCCACTGTTGGTGTAACTTGCTTGGTTGATGCAGGTCAATGTCACACAGGGATGAATTGCATTAGTTCCAGTCATGTTGGTTCAAACTGGTCCTCCTTGAAAGGTAAACTACAATCTTCAAAGCCTAAATGGACAAAAGAAAAAATATTGAAACAATTTGACCGAAAATGCCCGATATTTCTTGAGATTTAAAGCTTCATTCTAGGAACGTTTTGCAAATTTTAGAAAGCATTTTCATGTCTGAACTGACCATTTAAGGACATAATGATAGGAATTTCCATGGAAGTAAGGAAATTATCCAAACTCCTTCAGACAGTGACAGTATTATCAAGCTATTAAAACAAAGTGAGCATCATGGAAGTGCTCACATCTGTCAACCAAGACCCGAATATATCACATCCAGCATGCTCAGTGATCAAGAGAAAGAAGCCACTACAGAGCCATCTTGATGATCCTGGAGTCCTGCATTGCAAATTCCACTTGTACGCCTCTCTGAAATTAGTTAGCTCACACAAAAATAATGGTCCTGATTTGTCTTGTGATTTTGTAAAACTACTAATATATGCTGATCAAGTTTAGTAACAGCCACATTCAAAATAATACAATATATTTTATGGAGTCAGATATATTTACTTCTGTATGATAGCTTATGAGGCCATTTGAAAGGATGCACTTACATGGACAAAATAAGTATCATCATATAATTTTTAAACTCAATACTTAATTGTATTATGAAGGCAATTTCTTTTTGTTTGTAACATGAATACAAAGATGTTAAAAAGTATTACGATGAGAAACATGGTTGGAAATTTTAGATTGACAGAATAAATAAATACTAAAATAGTTGTCAAAATAAATCTAAAAGCTCTTAATTTACGGGTTCAGAGAAAAATAAAATGCCTGTATGTTTCATCAAACAAGAACTTGGATAGGAAAAAGCAGCTCATGATAAATTATATGACCAGATCTAAAGTTAACTTACTGCATTGAGAGAGCTTTACTTGTACTCGGAATTATAAATACCTACTTTGATCCCATTAGGATGTAAAGCTAAAATTAGAATTCATGTTTTCATTGCTCTAAATCAATTAATACAGAACATTTCCAAGAACACAAACTACTATTTTGAACACTGCATTTTTTCCCATAAATTTCCATGTCACAGCAAGTGGCTAGCTATAAACATTGCTTACCTCAATATTCAGGTAGAAGGACTCTCACAGATTGTGTCCTTGATCTTTAATTTTGGGTAGAAATTACAAATAATCTTCAATCCACATTTTTTAATTGAGCACCTTTTAAAATAATGCATTCTGTCCTTTTCTTCTAGATGATAATGTTACTCAATAAGCTTACTACAAATGGATAACGTATGTAGGAGAAAAGTGAAAAATCACAGTACAGACAAAATCAGTATAAGTATTGAAACTTAACAACTTAACTTATTTCAATTTTAAGTAATTATAAATGTGATTGAAATTAGATGATTATTATTATACATACTTGGCAATCACAATATGAATTCATAATTGAAACTAGTTTGTACCTGTAATTTTATGTGATTAACTGTTTTACTTTCAAATGTTTCCACTGACATTTAGCCTTGAAGGTTAGTTCAGTTGATTGAAGCAGCATAACATTTTCAATAAACCGAGATTACAAGAAATTGAAGTACACACACTGATAGAAAATTTTAAAATGTTAACTGTATCTCGGTCTCAGCAGATGTTGCCAAGTCTGTTGAGTAACATTGGCATTTTCTTTTCTTTTAATTACAATAGTTAGCATCTGCTGTATTCTATGTATATATATTTTGTCAGAATTGTTCTGCAATTCAGAGATTAAGTTGTCCAGCCAGGTAATGGATCATGAAAACATATTGTACTGAAATCATTCTGAGGTGCATTCAGTGAATTTGCCCCAATGGCACAAAATGTGGTTATTTAATCAGGAAAGCTGGAAGTCGGTTTATCCTCAATTTATGTTTCATATTTTTAAACTAGGCTTCACATTTTATCATGGGATGTTTCTACTGTGTAACTTGCTGCCTGAAATGGTAGAATCAATGACTGAAGGACCTTTGTCAATGTGCTCAGACCTAGCATGAGGTACATAGATAGTGGCCACCCTGAAAGTACCCTGTAATATTCATGCATTAATTCATCTGAAATGGTCTATGAGAGGTATTAACCCATTTAAAATAAGCAACACACATACTGTCATCAATTCTGTCTACTTTGTCTCTCCAACCTTAATCCTCTGCTTCTCTTGGCCCTGCTGCAAATACATGGATATTAATACTGACAGATGTGGCATGCATTTACTGAACTCCAAGGATAATAATTAGATTCAAAGAATCTAACATTACCCCTTCGTTTACTTCCATGGCCATATTTTCTGTTCCACCTATGTCTCTGCAGCAAAAAACATTTTTCCTCCATAGCATTTTCAGTCGAGATCAAATTGAAACATCCTTCCTTTGAAGATAGATAAGATTTACCATTCACAGTCTCTAAACAAGACAATATCTTCCCTAGCTCTGACACTGGGGAGAGATTTCCTCTGGTTACTCAGTGTCAGCAGAATTATAAACAAGTAAAAACATCTCCTTCAATTGCTATTTGTAGCAGAATTAGAGACTTGGTTGATTTTGCTTGAAATAACAAACATGGAAAGTGTTCCCACAGTGTATGTGGAGTGGCTTTGTATGAAAGAGCCAACAGATCCCTGTAGAGTGCAATGGCTGCCCTCTCATCAGAGAGAGACAACTAGGGGTGGTTTAACCTGATGGTCACCTTGCCTCAAGCAAGATGAGCTGGAGAGTCATTCATAGTAACCTCAGCCAGTTCAGGAATTAAATCCATGCTATTAGTATTACTCTGCACTGTAAACTAGCCAACTGAGCTAACTATGCAAGTCATGTTAGAAAAGTACAGGTTCCCCAACTGGAGTAAAATATAGAAAGTGCTGGAGAAACTGGCATGTCTGGCAGCATCTTTGGAGAGAGAAATAGTTCCAAAGCAAAAGTCCTATTGGCCTTAAAACATCACTCGTTTTCACACTCCACAGATGCTGCCAGACATGTTGAGTTTCTCCAGTAATTTGATTTTATTTCAGATTTCCAGCATCCACAATGCTTTGCTTGAATTTCCTCATTGAAGAGCTATTCATCTTCTCTAAATTTGAATTTCTCACCAAACTTATATTAATGCATCATATGTCCAGGATTAAAAACAGTAATTTTTTTTGTTTTGTCTTCATGGTCCTTGAAATCAGAAAACAGCATCCAACCATTTCAGCCGACGGCATTATGAGATTACACAATGGAACTTCCTTTTGTTGAAGGAGAAACCTAGACATTAGCTGCTGTGTTGACAAATCTTCATCAGCAGGAAGCAGTACTTTCCTTTCTGAGCCACATTATAACTTGCACCGGATTTGTTTCTGGCAAAAGCTAAGTATATGAGTATTCACCTTTTGTGGTATTCCTGTCAATGCCTTCACTGCTTTTTGTTGATTTTCATGTAGAATGTGAACCTTCATCTTTATTTTCTCTTTTATGCTTTGCAATGTTCTCAATGCCATTTTCAAGCCCTTAGTATAGTACAGAGGTAAAATAAAGGGTTAAGAGAGTAGTGCTGGAAAAGCACAGCAGGTCAGGAACCATCTGAGGAGCAAAATCCAAGCAAAATTCCAGTTTCCTGCTTCACTGATCATTTCAGATGGGCATCCAAATTGCAAAAGCAACCTAAATAGCTTAATGAGCATAATATTTATTTTGTTTGAATTTGCAGTTTCTCTGCAACATAGAAGAACTTTTCATTTTGATGATGATTCTTCCTGGTTAAATTGATAACATAGCTCACCCTGATGAACAGAAGTGAATTACTTCATGCATGTCTGCATAACTGCAAAAATCCACTGTGGCAGTCTAGAAGACCTCACAGACAATAAAAGTTTAGCATCTTTGTCACCTTGACTGTCACTAGTGTCTCATTTTCTATAATTGAGGTTGGATACAGCTCAGCTTAAATTATTATATGTTTCATGATTCTCAGTCTCTGAAGGAGAGGCCCCAGGTACTTGTACCTGTCTCAGTGGAGAATGGCTGTTTCAATCCCATTGCTTATTTTCTTCTTCAGCCTGCAAAAGAGTCAAAGACACAGTGTTTAATATTCCCATGTTACCAACTTTGTTTGAAGCAGACAAAATCCAACTGTTCATTTTAAGAAATTATTTCTGGAAAGAAACAGAACATCATTGGATCTCTACATTCATATTAATTGAGGAGATTAGACATATTACATGAATAAGGCATCACCATCATAGAATTATATTTAAGCATGTTTGCAAATTGCCTCTTGCGCCATATTTGTATCTTTTTTCCATATACCCACCCTAGCACCAAATTGCTGCTTGCTGTTAGCTATGAAAAGTGCTCTCATTTCATTCTTGAAAGCTCCAATTACTTCCAATTTCTATAATTGTCTGAGTGAGAGAATCCAAATCTCACGACTTCATGCATTTCCTTTACTTGATCTATATTTTTGCAGGAAATAAATTTGTACATGTGCTTTCATGTTTTTAGTTTATGAACCAGGGCAGTTTTTTGCATTGACAGCCAGGAAGATGGGATGGCGCTAGCCCTTTTATAGCTTAAAAACTATCAGAAGCAAAGTAAGCTGACGAGACAAAGGAGGCTCAAAATGTATTTATTTAGGCAAAGAAATTGCAGTCGATTAGCTTAGGAAGTCAGCTGGTTATGTGAACATGTTCTTTGAAGTACTCACTGTTTGTTTTTATTACCCTAGAAGGACAGTGTTTAATTCCTGCCCATATATAGATGTGCTGAAAACAGCTTTCAGTCTTGCTCATGAAGTATAACTAACACAACTTCATTTTTGAAAAAGAATGGTCAAGATCAAAATTCAAGCAGCGTAAATTTAGAAAAATATATTGTAGGTGTTATAAATAAACATTTCAGGTCTGTGGGGTCTGTGATTACAATGCAGCTGTCTCTGTAGAGGCATGCAAACTTTATGCTTCCAACTCATTTGTAATATTTCATCCAGCATGACATACTGCTCACTAGCTAGCATAAAACACAACCAACCTGTTCCTCTTATGCTGGCAAAAATCTTCTGATTGATAATTCTGGCCTTTCAAACAATTCCCACCTTAGACACCCCATTTCTAAGCAAATCATTGGGCAGGTTTGGTAATGCCACGGAGCTAATAACCCAGAGGCATAGGAAAACATTCTGATGACATGGGAACATATCTTTAGTATAATTTAAATTCAATTTATAAATCTCGATTTAAAATCCAATACAACCCTTTAGGGAAAAAAAATCCACTGTCTCTGACAGGTTTAGTCTACATGTAACTCCAGAAACTGTTCTTAAATTTGAAAAGATTGAATTGAATTGAATTGAATTGAATTTATTGTCATGTGTACCGAGGCACAGTGAAAAGCTTTGTTTTGCGAGCAATACAAGCAGATCACATAGTTAATTAGCATAGATAATAGGTAAACAGCAGCAAAAACAAAAACACAGGTACAGGTGAATGTTAAGAGTTTGTGAGTCCATTCAGTATTCTAACAACAGTAGGGTAGAAACTGTTACGAACCCAGCTGGTGCATGTGTTCAGACTTCTGTACCTTCTCTGCAATGGTAGAGGTTGTAGAAAAAACATTGCCAGCGTGGGATGGATCTTTAAGAATGCTGGCAGCTTTTCCTTGACAGCGAGCCTGGTAGATGGATTCTATAGATGGGAGATTGGCCTTTGTGATTGTCCGGGCTGAGTTCACCATTCTCTGAAACTGTCTCCGATCTTGAATGGTACAGTTACCATACCAGGTAGTGATACATCCAGACAGAATGCTCTCGATAGCGTGCCAATAAAAACTGGCAAGGGTATTTACCATCATGCCAAATTTCCTCAGCTGCCTGAGGAAGAAGAGACATTGTTGGGTCTTTGTAACCAGTGCATCCACAAGAGACTCAGTTATACCAAATCACAACAAAGCCCATGAAAGAATGAAGCAGGACAAGCCACCAGACATGGAGCAAGGTACCAGAAATGACAATGGCTTGTTAACCCGGCAAAGTCCTTCTTAATCACATCATGGAGCTTCTGCCAAAATTGAGAGAGCTGTTCCACAGACTACTCATTCAACAGCCCAATATTACCATACTCACAGGTATGGACCATCCCTGATTTGACAGTAGAGTTATATATAGTCAAAAGGGCATTGCTCTGGGGAGTTCTCGAAATTGATTCCGGACCCCATGGAGTCTCATGGCACAGGGTGAAGTATGGGCAATGAAATCACATGCTGATTATCACTTACCACGAAGTGGGGAGGACAAATTAGTATTTTCCAGTATTGAACACCAATTGGAAGAAGCACTGAAACTGGCAAGGGCATAGAACATATTCTGGTTGGAGACCAACAGGAGTGGATCAGTAGCATCACTACTGATTGAGATGGCTTCACACTAAAGGACATAGCTGCTGGACTGGGTGTACAACAGATGGTAAGGGAGCAACAAGAAGATAGACTCAACTTACCCTCATCCTCACCAGTCTCCAAATATGCATGCATCTATTCGTGACAGTATTGGTAAGAGAGGCCACCTTACAGTCATGTGATATGAAGTCCAGTCTTCCTGTTGTAGATATCCTCCATCATGGTATGTGGCACTATGTCGGTGCTAAATGGGATAGATTTTGATTATATCTAGCAACTCAAAACTAGGCATCCATGAGGCACTATGGACTATCAGCAGCAAGGGAATTGCATTCAACCATAATCTGTAGTTCCTTAGCCCAGAATACCTCCCATTCTACCATAATTATCAAGCCGGGGATCAATTCTGGTTCAATGAAGAATGCAGGAAGGCATGCCTAAAGCAGCATTAGGTATAATTAAATAAAACGTGTCAACCTGATAAAGTTGCAACACACATGCTTGCATATCAAACAATGGAAGCAACAGGATATCAGCAGATCCCAAAACCAAGAGATCAGATATATCTCTGCAGTCCTAACCATAAATGGTGGAAGACAATTAATTGTGGAGGAGTCTCCACAAATATCCTCATCCTCAATGATGGAGGAGCCTGGCACATTAGTGCAAATAATAAGGCTGAAATATTTGAAATAGTCTTCAGCCAGAAATGTTGAGTGAAAATTAATCACAGCCCCAGCTTCCCAGATGTCAGCTTTCAGCCAATTCAATTCATTCCACGTGACATCAGGAAAAAGGTGAAGGTAGTGGATACCCCTAAGGATATTGACCATGACAACATTTCAACAGTCATGCAGTACATCCACAACATTGGTATCTACAACATTGGATCTGCAATGTTGGCATTTAACTGGCAGTCTGAAAAATTGTTCAAACATTCACTGTTTACAAAAAGCAGAACAAATTCACTCAGCCAATTACTCATGCTGCATCCTTTCACCCCCAGCCCACGCAGTATTCTCTCAATCATCAGCAAATTCATTGTGTTTGACAATGCTGATCACTGACGTTCAGATCAGGTTCACTGCCAGAGCCATTTCATTATGGATGTCAGTACAGTCTTGGTCCAAACATGAACAAAAGAATTGAACTGCCTAGATGAGGTGAGAGTGACTGCCCTTGGCATCAAGACAGAGTTTGATGGAATATAATATCAAAGACATGGAATCAGTTGAAATCAGGAGAAAGCTCTCAGTTGGTAGACTTCACATCCAGCACAAAGAAAGATGGCTGTGGTTGTTGGTGGTCAGTCATCCCTCAAAGTTCCTCCATTTTCGAATACTTCATCATAACCTTTCTATCAAAAGGTCAGAGCTGGAGATGTTCACTATTGATTGTAGAAGTTCAGCACCTTTTCTGATTCCTCAGATATTGAAGCTGTCCATGTCCAAATGCAACAATGCCTGAACAATATCCATGTTTGGGCTAATAAGTGTCAAATAACATTCAAACTAAATAAGTGCTGAAAATGTGTTGCTGGAAAAGCGCAGCAGGTCAGGCAGCATCCAGGGAATAGGAGAATCGACGTTTCGGGCATAAGCCCTTCTTCAGGAATGAGGAAAGTTTGTCCAGCGGGCTAAGATAAAAGGTAGGGAGGAGGGACTTGGGGGAGGGGCGTTGGAAATGTGATAGGAAGAACCTGACCTCTCCGCCCCCACCCCAGTCTGACCTATCACCCTCACCTTGACCTCTTTCTACCTATCACATTTCTGACACCCCTCCCCCAAGTCCCTCCTCCCTACCTTTTATCTTAGCCTGCTGGACAAACTTTCCTCATTCCTGAAGAAGGGCCTATGCCCGAAACGTCGATTCTCCTGTTCCCTGGATGCTGCCTGACCTGCTGCGCTTTTCCAGCAACACATTTTCAGCTCTGATCTCCAGCATCTGCAGACCTCACTTTCTCCTCAAACTAAATAAGTGTCAGGCAATGGCCATCTTCAACAAGAGAGAAGCCAACCATTGCCTCTTGACATTAATGATTTTGCCATAGTTGAATCCTCCGATATCAACATTCTCAAGGTTACCATTGGCCAGAAACTGAATTGGATGAACCATATAAATTCTGTGGCGACAAGAGCAAATAAATGACTAACAATTCTGTGGCAAATGAGGAGCATGAATAGGGTGAATAGCCAAGGTCTTTCCCGTAGGGTGGGGGAGTCTAAAACTAGATGACATAGGTTTAAGGTGAGAAGGGAAAGATTTAGAAGAGACTGAAGGGGCAACTTTTCATGCAGAGGGTGGTGCACATATGGAATGAAATGCCAGAGAAAGTGGTGGAGGCTGGTACAATTACAACATTTAAAAGGCATCTGGATGGGTATATGAATAGGAAGGATTTAGCAGCACATGGGCCAAATGCTGGCAAATGGGGCCAGATTAATTTAGGATATCTGGTTGGCATGGTCAAGTTAGACCAAAGGGTCTGTTTTTGTGCTGTATATCTCTAGAACTCTAAGTGACTCACCTCCTGATTGCACAAAGCCCTTAAAGCATGAGTCAAAAGTATAATGGAATACATTCCATTTGTCTGGGTTACTGCAGCTCCAAAATCATTCAAGAGCCATCCACTTGATTGGTTACTTGATTGGCACCCCGTCCACCTCATTCAACATTCACTCCCTCCACTACCGTCTGACAGTTGCAGCAATGTGTGGTTTTTAGTTGACAATATCTTCCAAATTTGTAGCTTTTAACCCCTAGAAAATTAAGGGCAGCAGATACCTGGGAAGATCACTAACAGCAATTTCTCCTCCAAGCTATGCACCATCCTGACTTGGAAATGTAACATCATTCTTTTACTGCTCCTAGTTCAGAATGCTGGAACAATCCCTCTAATAGCATTGCACACAGCATGTGAGCAGTTCATGCTCATCACCATCTTCTCATGGGCAGTTAAAGATAGGAAATAAATGTTGGTCTAATCAGTAATGCCCACTTTCTGTGAATGAATTTTTAAAGTACCTTATGAAGACTTTGCATGCAACTTGACCCTAAGCTCTTGAAAGTTCTTTAAGAAATACTCAATGACCTTGGAGGCTAACAATTAAAAATTCAACATAGACAAAAAACAATTTTTGTCCGAAGTAAATAATTGCATAAATGACTGCAATTTCTTTCCATATTGCATATTTCTGAGGGCCAAGACTTGCAAATATCCTCAACAGTTTCACTCTCGGCTCTTCTAATTGCCAATTAAACTATGCTTCTCATAGATTTAGAAGATAAAAAGGTTAAACCACAGTCCCTGAATGTATGATTTCTGGAGCAGTAAGCTAAACAAAAAAGAGATACTTTGGCCAAGGGATGAAAATTATATTACATCACAGCAGACATTAAAACACTAATCTGTTAGAAAGTTCAGAATTAGCACATAATTTTAGTCCTAATTGCTGGTTAACATAACACAGAATTGTGCACAGCTGCTAAATCGTAATTGTCCCCTCATACTGAAAAGATGCACTTTTTATGCAGGAATAAATATGGAGTCCTTGCATTCATTTCCACAAAACATTTAAGACTTATTTCAAAGTGATTTAGACACTGTGACAGATGGGACACAGATGCCTGAACACATTGGATGTCCTGGTGAAGAAGGTCGAAAGGAGGAGAGGGATCCTGCACCTATACTGAGGGAGGGAGCTATATACCCCTTTTCTTTGTCGGTCATTCTCTCCTGCAGCAGTTAGTACTACTCGGTCTGATCTCATGCCTTGCTCCAATTAACATTCCAGAACAAGAGATTTCTGCCCATGGCCAAGCTTTCTTTCCCTTCTGGTGTTTTCTCAAAATGTCAAAAATAGAAAGTGTATCATTTTTCAAGTGATAACTTCCAGGAATTTCCAGCATAATGTTGTTTGAGTGTTGTTGATGTCTTGACAAAGTGTCTCAGACTGACATCCGAGCTAAAATGGTTAATGTCACTTTAAGTACTGTTTGAATTTGACATCAATACATTGTAATAAGTGTTTATGATATCATCACTAAGGATTTAATTTTTTTTAAAATAGAGACAGATTTTCGATCCACTGTCGTGATGGTAACATTTTTTAAGAAATCAGAAACCTAATACCTGACTGGAAGATATACTTAGATTGGGTAGGTAATGTAACTGGTTAGAATTGATAAGGTGATATTCCTGAAGAAGGGCTTATGCCCGAAATGTCGATTCTCCTGCTCCTTGGATGCTGCCTGACCTGCTGCGCTTTTCCAGCAACACATTTTTCAGCTCTGATCTCCAGCATCTGCAATCCTCACTTTCTCCTAAGGTGATATTGACCAAGGCTGAGAGAATGAGTACATGTGTGAGTATGTTTGTTATTTATATATAAGTAATTTTCAGAGAGGAAGACACAGAACTCAACTTTATAAAGTTCTGAAGCTTCCCACTGTGTTGTTCACACCCACAAGCTCTTCAGCTACCCAAACTCCAATCAAAGTGTTGTCAGGCAGGCTGATAGCCACTGTCATCCATGACTGGTCTCAAATTGGTACCTTACACAAACAAATCAGCTACTTATTGCTGGACAAATCTTGACCTGCCCTTTGCTGCTGCAGTGGCTACAAACAGTCTGCAGAAACTTGTGCAGCCTTCAATTCCTTCACCAAAGTGGCATCTTTCATTGAACAGGGTTAAAGCAATGCTTCACTTTAAGATCCAAACTTGACAGGTTTGGATCTTATGGTATTTAGGGAAAATTGTTCCCTAAATACCATAAGAAGAATTTATATGATGGGCTTCTTAAACATATTCAGAAAAATCTAAAAAATTAATCTCCTGGCTGAAAATACATTAGTTACAAAAAATGTATCCTCAAAATCATGTATATAATTATTAAATAAATACCATGAAAATAGACAATATATAAATTTATGTATCTATATATGTGTCTATGTACATACACAAATGCTTTTATTCATAGCTACTTCTGCAGATGCATTATAAAAAGTTCAAATAGATTTGATTCAAAACACGTGCTAATTTTTTTTTGCTTTATCTTCATGGTCCATGCCGGCACTAACATTAACATCACTACACACCACAAACTGAGAAAGGAAATTCAGTTCCAGGTTTCAATGCAATGGTTTATACTATTTGCTACATTTCAAAGCCATTCAGAGAAGCAATTGTGCTTCAAACTGACTTTATGACAAAAATGTTCAGCTCAGCACTATTTTTGAATATAAATGATGTGAGGCTGCAAGGTCTTGTAATTTCTCAGCATTAGAGACCACTGAAAGGTCTACATCGAATCCTTTATAACCTTTCAATAATTAATCTCTGCTAGCATAATTATTGCAAGCTATTGTTATGAAATTTTGCATTTTGATCACAATTCTCCACATAGGCTGCTATAGAAATGCACTCTTGAACTGCAACAATACAGGGAGATGAGTTTAAACTTAAATTTTGCCATTTATTGTGATCAACAAATTGCAAGTATTTATGCTTCCAGTTTGACATCTCCATTGCCTAGAGTTACAAATTTATTAGGTACATTTTATGTTGGTTATTAATTAACCACACATATGTCCTTTCTAAAACAAATCAGACAAATCAGAAAACGTAAATTTATCACTGATGAGTGGCATATAGAAAAGGCCAATGAACTCTGACAAGTGTGAAATCCTTCTTGTATTGTTTTGATAAAGTTTGAGCTGCATTCTCACAACAATACTGTGAGAATGTGTATTAAAAAGAAATTTAATAAGGTGTACCACCCTGATAACTCCAATTACGCTGTTTCCAATATCAAGCTTGTATTTTTGTCCAATTTACTTTATTTCTGAGCCCCACCAGCATTTGCACAGCTTGACATTTTCCTGTATTTATGCTCTATCAAGGGAAGGCAAACTACTCTTCCTGAGTCCTTCTGATGATACACAATTGATTTAATTGCAGACAGCACCAGTATATCTCTCTGGGCCAAGAGACAATATCCTTTGACCCCATCAGAGCTGCGGTTGCTTATCAGATCCTACACAGACACCACAAGGGGAAATGGCTAGGGAGAGGCAGCCCTCATTCGGAAACATAGATAAAAATCTGTCAGTGTTAATCACATTACAGACTTAAACCACTAATTAAGCTGTGCTTTTAAAGTTTACATTGTTTTAGGACCAAGTTGAATGCAGTCTATCAACTAAAGAAAAGATCACAAGTAATGGAAGGGTCACCTTTTTAAAGCAACATGTTCATTTTAATGTGCTAAATCGTCTTGTTACATTGTAAGATTTCTAAGGGAATTCACAGAATTTTTTTTAAGGGCTGACTCTTACCATGTTTTGGCAAAGTATTATTTAATTCAAGTTTCATAGAGGGATTCTGGGTGACTATTCTCAAGCTTTTGTCTCAGATTCACCTCATTAACTATTTACTCCACTGGTATGGCACCACTCTCATCCAGTGCGAGCCCATTTCTCTCCATTCATCATAGTCAGATGGAATATCTCAGGATCCCTGGTGTCAGCTCCATCGTTGCCATTTTGCATTTCATCAAGAACTGTCAGTCTGGAGCTTCCCTGGATGGGCCTGAGCATGGAAGCTAAAGGGAAATCGGTGCCCTGCATACATAACGTAGCTTGGAGGTTCTGCTGGACATGCTGGTGCAGAGGAGAAATGCCTTCACTCCCAGGACTGGCAGAGGAGATTTCAACACCAGACCGTGCCAGACTGGTCTGAGGTTGCTGTCCAGGTCAGTGTAGTCTCACTCCTCACTCCTGTAGAAATGCCTTGCAGTGCAGGAAGAAGGACTGTGAACCTCAGCGTCTTTCCAGACAGAATACCACCATCTTCACTCTGCTACCTCACACTTTCTCCCTCTCCATTACTGTACATAGCTTCCAATGAGTATCATGCTCTACTGTTATCACTGTTGCATGCAAAGTGTTTACTCACTTGCTCTTATCTTTCGAATTTCTCCCACACCACTGACCATGCATGGCCTCTGTGCTACCTACTCACTCACCCAGGAGACCTTACCACTTTATCTCCAACTGTGCCAGCAACCACTAACAGCTGTGCCACTCATTTACATTTTATTCAATCTTTCCCTTTCTCTCATTCCAGGAAAAATCAGCCCACAACAGGGCACAAACAGTTTACAGCAGTGATGAGGTGCCCAGTATTGTTGGAATTTGGGTCAATCTACCAACTTACTTTCCTCTATGTGTGAGCCGAGTCCTGTGTGTTCTTTCAATGAAGCAATAGGAGAAGATATTCGGTCTCAAACTCTTAGTTTATTTTGGCAGTAAGTGGATAAAGTATACAGAGCTCTGGGTCTAGACCTTCCCATCCCTGACAAACAGCAAAGTGTGTCAGTTCACGAAGTCCGACGTATTCCTGTCCCTGACCCCAGTCTTTTATGTAATACAGAATGTCATGCAATCACTGAGGTGGGATTGTTTGCTGATTGGCTGTTGATCCGACTCCATTCTCCGCCTTCTCGCATTCCCAGATGTCTAACCCCATGTGACCTCCTTCTGCCCGCGATACAGTCTCCACATGACCTCCTCTTGCGCGTGAAACAGTCTAGCACATTCTAATCTGCGTTAACGGTTTTTTCTACAAGTCCCCCTTTTGGTCTCATAAAAATGAGACCAACAAACCAGTTTTACACATCACATTCATCTGCGATGCATAGTTTTCCCTTCCTGCCAGAGCCATGGTTTCCGTCTCCATCTATGACATCTGGTAGGGTGGGGGAGCCTTCCCTTCAATTGCTGTGATGATTACCCTGTTCAACAGAGATCTAATACAGGGGATACAACAACATCCACACAACACTAACGCAGTCAACATACCAACGATGGACATAAACATAGACACAATCAATCCTTTCCATTTCCCAAACCATGAGTCGAAAATGCCTCCTAGAGGGTTATCAATACCTGAATGTTCATGCATTTCTTCAGACAAGGTTCTTAATCCTTCCAGGGCTCTGGTTACCGAGCCATCAGGTGCCATATTGTTGGGGATGAACGTATAACAGTGATCTCCGAACATAGAGCACACTCCCCCCTTTTTCCAAAACCCTCTTCCTGCAAAAGTTAAACGTTTAAGAGCCTTCTACTCTTTTTCTGTTCTTATTTGTTCTAGAGTTCTCGTTGGCGGTTCCGTGGCTGCACACTGGCTCCAATGGTGCCAGCTTTCTCCTTTCTCCTGTAGTCTGACCGCATGAGATGTCCTCTCCACCACCTTGTAAGGTCCTGTCCACCTCGGCTCCGACCACTTCCGTTTGATCACCTTCAGCAGGACCCAGTCTGTGGTAGATGGCGCCTGGCTCTGTAGGTCCCCCTTTGCCGATCCAACCTGTTTGGAGAAAGCTGACACCAAAGCTGGTCATAGTAAGGTTTGTACCTTAGAGAGGCTCCTCGTCCCTCTAACATCTGTATTCCAGCTCCCGGTCCCAGGACCTGCTGCCCTGTTGTTAGCTCGTACGGGGTGAACCCTGTGATAGAGTTTACTGAGCTTCTAATGGACATTAAAGCTAAGGGTAGGGCATCCACCCAGCTTAACTTTGTTTGTGCACACACTTTTCCTATTTTCCCTTTCATGGATTGATTCATTCTTTCCACTTTTCCCTGTGACTGAGGATGGTACACTGTTCCAAACGCATGTTTCTGTCCTAAAGCTGCTTCAACTTCTTGCAGGTCTTTGTTCTTGAAATGTGTGCCATTATCTGACCTGACTCTCTTTGGAAACCCATGCATTGGAATGTATTGGTTTATCAAGAATTTGATCATTGTTTTTGCGTCTTCCTTTTTCGCAGGTATCGCTTCTGGCCAACCAGTGTATGCATCCACTGCTACCAAAAGGTACCGGTATCCGTTTACTCTCTCTATCATGTCAGTGTAGTCGATCACTATTTCCTGACCTGGCATTCTTGGGAGAGGGAATTTTCCCTCATGTGGTTTCACTGTTGCTTTTACATTGTATTCTGTACACGTTTTACATTCTCTGATGTAATTTTCAATCATTGCCGGCAAGAACGGATGCCACCAATGTGTCAGCTACCTCTGCATCTGCGTTTTTCCACAGTGTGTCAACCCATGAGCTTCCTGGAGCATGGAAGTGTAGATATTTACTCTTTTTCCCTCGACCATTCTAACGCAGCTATCATTGCCTGTAGTTCAGCCAACTGGGCTGATTCTTTGCCTGTCACTTTTCCTGTCAACACTTCCTCAAATTCCTCACTTGTCTGTCGCACCACTGCATAGGCTGCTTTAAGTCTTTCAGTTGGATGTCTGCAACAACAACCATCTGTGAACAACACATCTTCTGGGTCTACTAGTGGTTTTGCCAGTAAGTCTGCCCTAACTTTGACGTCTCTCTGTACCCTTTCCTCACACATGTGTGGTTCTCCTTCTCCCATGTTGTCAGCCATGTTGATTCCTTCGTGTGTGAAAGTTATATGTGGTGCATTCAGGATTTTCTCTAACCTGGTTTGCCACAGTGACGTCATTGTGAAGTCTGTTGAGTTCACAGAGGCCACTATACTGTGTGCCGTCAGTACCGTTAGTGAATGGCCCATGACTATATGTGCTACCTTTTGGACGATTTTTGTTACCCCTGCTGCATGTCTTGTACATGGCGGGTGTCTGTCCTCTGTTGGGTCAAGGGTAACACTTACATACATCAGCACCTGCCTGCCTCCCACTTTTTTCTGAAAAAGAACACCATTTATTGTGTGTAATTTTTCAGAAATATTGAGGAAAAATGGCTCTTTGTAATCCGGGACCACTAAATCAGCAGCCTGCGTTAGGGCCTGTTTGAGCTGTTTGAGAGATATGAAACTTTTGTCTGCCTCCATGGTCCACTGCAAATGGGCCGACAAATTTCTCATGCCTTGCTCATTTACCATGGCCCTCAGAGGGAAAGTGAACTCCCCATATGATGCAACGAAATGTCTGCTGTATCCTGCCAACCCAAGAAATGAGAGCATGTCTTTTACAGTGACTGGTTTGGTATGATGCAGAATGGAGGATCTTTGGGACGGAGACACACCTGTTCCTTTAGCGGAAATAACTCAACCCAGAAAAGACACCGTTTGTCTGCAGCATTGTAATTTAGCCCTTGAGACTTTGAAACTGACGTTATACAGGTGAAACAGCAACGGCTTTGTAGCTGCCAGACAAGAAACATGGTCAGGTGCCGCCAGAAGAATGTCATCCACATACTGGATCAATACCACCCACTTTGGGAGTGTCAGGTCCTTCAGCTGCTGTTTCACTACCTGATTAAACACCCCCGGCGAAAAAATGAACCCTTGAGGGACCCTTGTGTAACATAGTGGTTGGCCTTTGTAGGTGAACGAGAAAATGTCCCTCAAATGATTAGCTAGGGGCAAACAGAAGAACGCGTTGGCCAGATCAATGCACGAGAACCACTAATGGTCGGGGGTCAGCACAGACATCGCAGTGTAAGGGTTTGGAACTGGAACTGTTGGAGTAGAGGCAACACTATTGATCCGTCTAAGATCACGCGCCATCCTATATTTACCGGTATTCTGCTTCTCTACAGGTAAGATAGGAGTGTTCCAGGGTGACCGGGAGGGTTCTAGCACCCCTGCTGCTAACAATCCTTCAATTGTGTTGGCAATGCCAGCTTCAGCTCTGGTTTGTGTGAGTATTGTCTCTGCCAAATCGGAGTGTGGTCTATTAAATCGAATGTGATTGGTGTGACATGTTTGCAGTGACCAACGTCCGTTGGACCTGCTAACCATAAGATATTTGGTAGAGTGTCAAGCATCGCTGCAGCCTGTGGATGGTCTGTTTTTTCCCTACCATGAAACCTTTCAATCTGCCTATGTTCCAGCAGTACCTTGTCAGTTGTCCTGTACATAATTCTGTAGGCTTCCTCTGATGGTGAATATTGTAAACCGGGTAGCTGAGTCCAAACCCAATCAGTTAGCGCCATCAAACGTTTGGACATAGGTCCCAGATCCTTGGCCTGATGTTTAGCATGCACGGCCAATGTGACATGAGGTATAGCTTCTTCAGACATCTCATACCATTCCAGCTCTTCTGCAGTTAGTTTAACAACACCTGCCACACCTTCTTTCCCTAGCAGAATGCAACTGGAGGAAATATCCCATTGAGTCCCTTCTAGGTGCTGATAGAATGCATGCTGATAGATTTCATTGTCATCTCTATCATAATATAGGGTAACATGGAGGGGATCTGCAGGAGGAGCATAGGGGTGCAGCATCTGAACCCAGGGTCACCATTGGTTGTATAAAGACTGTATGCCGTTGTTCTGCCTGCTTTCGGTTTCGAGGAGTCCCCAGTATATATCTGCCCACTGCCCTTCTGCCATTGGTGATGTGTCTGCTGATAGCATCATTTGGGATCCAGAGTGAATCATTGTCATGGAACAGTTGACAGCGTAGCCATTCGGAAAGGTCACTACCAGTCCATCTGGTCCGCACAGAACCGAGGCCCCGCATCTCACCAGCAAGTCTCGGCCCTTCAGATTCACAGGGCATGCAGGTGATGAAATATACCAGTGACGGAAGGTCTGTCCGGCCACTGATGTGATCAGTGGCGATGTCAAAGGCAGATTTTCTGGTTTACCCGAGAACCCTACTAACTGGACACTAGAGGATGACATGTTTGATCGTGGTATGTCACAAGTGATGGTAGAAAATCTTGCACCCGTGTCAACCAAAAAAGACAGATTCTTGTCCATTACCCTCATTTGCATGTAGGGGTCTGCCAACCCCACATGTCCCTGAGTCTTCGGGCCCCGTCAATATTCATACCCCTGCCCTTGCGGCATGGTTTGGGGGTACTGACCTTGCACCGGGGCTGCAGCTGCATTTGGGGCTTGATAAGACTGAACAGCCTGTTGAGAAGGAGGCTGACTTGAGCGGACATACTGGCCTCAGATCGATCCCTGGCCTCCCTGGGGTCCCCACAGCGTGGGACAATCTCTTCTCCAATGCCCGGGTTGGCCACATCTAAAACAAGTGTTGGGTGGCTGACCTCTGAGTCCTTCGCAGCCCCTTCCTCTACCACGCATTCCTCCTGCTACGCCTATGGGCCTGCCCCCATAGTGGGGGTGGTGTGGCATCCAATCAGGTGTTGGGTCTACACTTGGGAGGTTGTTTTGTGGCGACGACTGCTGAACCATCTGATTATCGTCTTTTGGGAGGCCTTCTTTGTATCATTAGCCTTCCTTCTAGCCTCATCGAGCTGTAACTTCAACAACTGCACTTGAGCTGACTCGTTGCTCTGTTTATCTTCATCCTGTTTTGTCCTGTAATGCTTCATGTGGTGCGTCAAGTGTTTTTCCCACTGTTCTGTAGAACAACCTGGGATGTCGGGATTACTCTCCATTGCCACTTTTACTTCCTTAGGCATCCCGGCCATAACGTCATTTCTAAATAACGTGGTCTGTAGCTGATCCGACCCTGGATGGCTCCCCGCAGTATCTGTCCACGTGCCCTTACATCTGGCCAAAAAGGCAGGCATATCCTCACCCTCCTTCATTGTGAAGGTGAGTGAATGCATTGCTCCCGGTGGAATCAGAAATCTATCCCTCATTGCCCTTCCCACACAGGTGGCATGCTGCGTGAACGGGTCTGAATCAGGTAGTAAGGTGGTCCCCGCAGAAGCTTCAATCTGCTGTATTTCTCACATACTCAATTGCTTGCCCAACAATGCTCTCCAGTCACCCATAGCTAACTTGTGGCCTAGTGTATATTGGCAAAATTTTGTCATCCAGGGCCCACCGCCCTCCGTGGGTGGGGACATTTTATCCAGGATGCAGTTCATGTCAGTAAATGTAAAGGACTGATAAACATCATTGGGCGGCATGGTGGCTAGCACTGCTGCCTCACAGCACCGGAGACCCGGGTTCAATTCCCGCCTCAGGTGACTGACTGTGTGGAGTTTGCACGTTCTCCCCGTGTCTGCGTGGGTTTCCTCCGGGTGCTCCGGTTTCCTCCCACAATCCAAAGATGTGCAGGTCAGGTGAATTGGCCATGCTAAATTGCCCGTAGTGTTAGGTAAGGTATGGTTCGGCGGGTCGGTGTGGACTTGTTGGGCCGAAGGACCTGTTTCCACACTGTAATGTAATCAAAAAAATAATCTAATCATATCCGAGCCTCTGTAAATTAATGGCATTTGGTGGTGCTGATGCTTTATGGGTTGTCGTAATGTGTCTCTTTGACGCAGGTTATATCTTGTTTCAGGTAGGGGCTTCAGTGGAGGGCCGTGTTCCGTGTGCATTGTGAGTGAGCCTTTCAAAGTGACAGGGTAGGTGTGTGGGTCATCATCTGTCAGGGATTCTTCGTCCTCAATTTCCGTACTATTTTGAGACGCCTCCTCATCCAATTTCTCTCTGTCTCTTTCTTCCCTCAACTCTCTCCTTCTTCTGTCTGAGAACATGTCATCTAGTAACTGACCTGAGTCATGTAATCTTCCCCTCTTTTCACTCTCAGCACTATACGGTGTCGAGTGAGCATCTGGCTCTTGCACTGATGAATATCTCCCCTTCCATTTTATGTGTTTTTTTTTGTTTTTAATCCTCCCGTCCAGTAGTCAGTTGGTTTGGATGTAATATAACCGAGCAACCAACCCAATCAGAGACAAATCCGGTGGCCAGTCAGTTTGTATGGAGTACACCCGAGCAACTGACCTTTTCAGTGAGAATTATCAGCAGTTTCGTTGTTACCGTTAGGTTTCCACTGCCGACTCTCTCTCGCTGAGACACCACCATCTTTGTCTCCGAGACATTACTGGCTTTTCTGTCACCCTCCGTACATTCCCCAATATAATTTTAAAACTTACAACACATCAATCATAAACCAAAACTTGTGAGCGTTGCTTTTATGAGATCCTGCTCAATGGACTTTAAACCTCCTCACACTTACGTACCTTGTTGCTTCTATGAGGACTCTAACCCCACAGGACTTTAAACCTGTACGTATTAACTTTGTTGCTTTAATGGGGACTCTAACCCCACGGGACTTTAAACCCGTACGTATTAAATCAATACTTTATCCACTTACTATTACTAGGACACTTGCAGTATAATGACAACAATCAATTTGGTATCTCCAATTGCAGAACTTCGATATAAACAGGCATCTGCTCACCTTTTTATGCGGCGCCGCTTGTTGTTGTCATCAGATGTCAGTTGTCCGTTGTTTCTATTTTTCTCTCTTTTTTCCATCACTTCTCCGTCTTTATCACGTCGGGCTCACCAAATTGTTGGACTTTGGCTCAATCTACCAGCTTACTTTCCTCTATGTGTGAGCCGAGTCCTGTGTGTTCTTTCAATGAAGCAATAGGAGAAGATATTCGGTCTCAAACTCTTAGTTTATTTTAGCAGTAAGTGGATAAAGTATACAGAGCTCTGGGTCTAGACCTTCCCGTCCCTGACAAACAGCAAAGTGTGTCAGTTTACGAAGTCCAACGTATTCCTGTCCCTGACCCAGTCTTTTATGTAGTACAGAACGTCATGCAATCAATGAGGTAGGATTGTCTTCTGATTGGCTGTTGATCTGACTCCATTCTCCGCCTTCTCGCATTCCCGGATGTCTAACCCCATGTGGCCTCCTTCTGCCCGTGATACAGTCTCCACGTGACCTCCTCTTGCGCGCGAAACAGTCTAGCACATTCTAATCTGCGTTAACGGTTTTTTCTATTACAGTATTCAGCTCCTCACCCACTATGAAGTGATAATCCTCACCATTACCAATCCAAGCAGCTGAATAATTGTGCCCAAGTTTTTGGACTGATATTGGAGGCTATCTTTCGCTTACTGTGCTGGGACACTCTGACTGAAGGAAATCTCTGTTGACTTGACTGACGTAAACTCATCTTAGACTTTGAGACTTGGTCATTTGTTTCTTTGTGTGGAAACTGTCCTTGTCGCAGAATTGCAATGATTGGTGCCAGTGTGCACCAACGTAAGTAACTGTGAGTGAATTGGAGAGTGTGCCATGATGGTGCAAAGAGGCTGGCACATGTCAGATGCCAGTGCACTTTGCTCAATGAAGCTGAGGTGTTGAATGTCCAAGATGGAGGCCCAGAAGAGCAAGCAGCGAGCTGGGGTCACCAGGTACCGACTACAGTTTTCACGGGTTTCCAGCATCTACTTTCTATCCAGTGGGTGGTAGAGTGGGAACCTGTATATTAATGAGGTAAAATGATGGTGATAATAAGCAGTAATCCCCATTAATAGATCTGTCACTGCTCTTGGGTGAGAATCTTGACTGGCCATCCAGAACTTAGCTTTCCTTAACTTCTCACAGAATGCAGCCATGTCATTCAGGGTTTTGGAAGCCTCTGCCCTTTATAAGAGAAAATGGGTGGGATAATTGAGTCATTAACATATAGTTTTTGAGAACTAAGTGTTCCTGTTGGGAACAAAACTTGTGCCTTGTTTCTTGTGTATTCTTATGCACCTCTACTGATAGTTTATTTCTTCAAAGTGTTCCATTGCAGTGCTCAATAGAGAACTCATGAGGGATTATGTTCTAATCAGGTTGATTCCTGCATTATTATTGTTCACATGCCCTGGCTGCAGTACATTTGTGTTCAATTTTTTACCATATGCAGATCCTGCCTTGATGCTACACTCTACACACTCTCTCAGTATCTGATCTAATCACCACAAACGTGAAATCAAATAACAGCATATCTTCATCTGTGTTTCTTAGACTGTCTCACAGGGTTTCAATTCCTTAGTGGGGAAAAGGGGCAAATGTGAGGTTTTTGTGATGAGATAATGTTAAGTAAATGCACTCATATGTCATTTGCAGATTGTTACTTAGAAGGGAGTGTGGTGGAAGATGCAAGTGAAATATGAAAAGAAGCAGACTGAAAGTTTACTCGCTAAGCTGGTAGGTTTGTTTTCAGATGTTTCATCACCATGCTGGGTAACATCATCAGTCAGCCTCCAGTGAAGCGCTCGTATTCCGTTTTCTCTTTATGTGTTTTAGTCTGTGAAGGTAGGTGACATCATTTCTGATTCTTTTTCTCAGAAGTTGGTAAATGGGATCCAAATGGATGCGTTTGTTGATGGAGTTCTGCAAGAACTGTAACAAACACTACATTGGACAGACAGGCAGAAAACTAGCCACCAGGAAACATGAACACCAACTAGCAACCAAAAGATATAACCCACTATCACTGGTATCCACACATAGTAGAACACCACTTCAACTGGTACAAGACATCCATCCTAAGACAAGCCAAACAATGGCACGCACGAGAATTCCTAGAGGCCTGGCCTTCAATCTGGAACTCCATCAATAAACACATCGATTTGGGCCCCATTTACCAATCTCTGAGAAGAAGAACCGGAGACCAATGCACATAAGTAGATAGCGGGACAGAACATCAGCGCTTCACTGAAGGCTCACTGATGATGTTACCTAGCATGGTGATGAAATGTTTGAAAACAAACCTGCCAGTTCAGCGAGCAAACTTACAAGCTGAACCTCAACCTGAGCTACAAATCTTCCCAAAAATCGCAAATGAGAAGAAGCATTAGACGAGTGAGTAATCGTTGATGGATTCAGCCACCCTGATCACAGTCTCCGCCATACCCTTTTCAGCAAGGACCAGCACTGTATCGTCTGTTACAGACACTCAGCAGGAGTGGCACCATCTGTAGAGAGAGAAATTAAGTTAACATTTTGAGCCAGTATGACTGTCCTTCAAAACTAGTTCAAAGAAGAGTCTTTAAGATGTTAACTCTATTTATCTTTCTACAGATGTTGCCAGTTCTGCTAAATTTTTCCAACAGAGTCATAGAGTCATAAAGATGTACAACTTGGAAACAGACCCTTTGGTCCAACTCGTCCATGCCAACTAAATATCCTAAATTAATCTTATCCCATTTGCCAGCACTTGGCTCATATTCCTCTAAACCCTTCCTATTCATATACCCATCCAGATGTCTTTGAAATGTTGTAATTGTACCAGCCTCCACCACTTCCTCTGGCAGCTCATTCCATACATGTACTATCCTCTGCATGAAAATGTTGCTCCCTAGGTCCCTTTTAATTCTTTCCCCTCTCATCCTAAACCTATGCCCTCTAGTTCTGAAATTCCCTAACCCAGGGAAAAGAATTGTCTATTTATTCTATCCATGCCCCTCATGATCTTATAAACTTCTGTAAGGTCAGTCCTCAGCCTCTGACACACCAGGGAAAACAACCCCAGCCTATAGCTCAAACACTCCAACCCTGACAACATCCTTGTAAATCTTTTCTGAATCCTTTCAAGTTTCATAAAATCCTTCCTATAGAAAGGAGACAGCACTTTCTATTTTTATTTTGGATCCCCAGCATCTACAGTATGTCGCTTATATTTGCAAGCTACCTCTTACAGCCCTCAGTTGTAGGATGTCAGGACTGGGAGATTCCATGCCCTGTGATTTCTCCACTATATTTTCTTTATTAATATTATTAATTGGAGTTCTCATAATCTCATTTGACCTTTGAATCTCCACTATTTCTGGAAATTCCTTTGTGCCTTTCATTTTAAAGGCAGACAAAACATTTATCTACCTTCTCGGTCATTTCCTTTCTACAGACGTGTTTATAGAAGTTTCTGCAATTATTTTTGCGTGTCTCACCAGATACTCCGAAATTCTATTTTCTCCCTCTTTATCAATTTTTTTGGACATTCTTTGGTGATATCTAAAAATACATAAAGCCTCACATATTTTGGCAACACTACAATTCCCATCTTTGAATCTAATACAATCAATGGCCTCTTTAGTTAGTCACAAATGGATCACTTTTCCCATTTTATTTCTCAAAATAATCTGAAAAGGAAAAGGTTACCCAGAATACATGATCTCAATAAATCAAATTGCAGAGAATTGGTCATTTTGTTTTGTTTCTGGAAGTAATTTAAGAGTCAAATTTCTTCTGAAGAGACAGAATATCAATTTTTTTTGGTGAAAATGTACATATTTGCTCTATTGTTCTCATTGTCATCATTAGTATCTTGCAGCATTTGAAAATCATATGCTAGTTATGAACGAAATAAGAACTGAAACTTTTTGTCTTCAAGATACAAAATTAACCAGATCTCTGAGAACATGTACACTGACCAACAAGAGGCTTACATCATGAAACAACCTTAATCCGCAATGGCTGAAGTTTAAAAGATCTACTTTTATTTGACATTTAAACTAAAGCATTCCACATGTTGTACTGCACCTTTAGGTATCTGTCAGAAATACCAAAGGCAAACTTAAAGCAAATAGTAGCAAATGTCATCTAAAATATATGTGTTGACCCCAAACAGGGGAGCAATGAAAAGCCTGACCTATGTCATAAATTAGCAGGAAATAGAATGGGAGGCACTGACAACCATCCAGCTGTCTCCACAGCAGGAACAGCCAGGAATAAACAAAGTGCATGAGGACCTTGATGCATCTCTCCAAGGATCCTCAGCAATTGGACAAACTCCAAAGCCACCTGGCCTCTCCACCACACCAAAATAAACAAAGTTGAATCATGAATACCATCCACATAACTTTGGAGAACAGGTCAATGAAACTACTCAACAAAGAAAGAAAAGAAAGGAAGACACGTTTACTGTGTCTGATAACACATTACAATAAATTACTTTGAAATAGAATTAGTGATTTTACGAAGGTAGATGTGGAATCTATTTCACATGCAATAAAATCCCATGATAGCAATTAGATGAATGACTTCAGATATGTCAACTAACTCGTTCTTGGTGGTTTAGGTTCAAAGATTGCTGTTAACAGGAGAACAATACATTCTTCTTCAGTATGGTTATTTGACAACACAAGGTTCAGTGTGGAGTAATTTTTCTGGGTCCTGAAGCTGAGTGGTAGGTTTTCTAAGACCTTGCCTACGAATGTAAGAAGGTAAGAAATAGAAGCCTCAGAAGGCCAATTTGACCCCCTGAACCAGTTCTGACATTCAATAAAATCATGACAGGTCTTTAACCACAGCTGCATTTTCCCACCAGACCAGCACCTCTTTTGATTTCTTTCCAAATATCTACCAACTTCAACTCAGAATATATGCAATGGCTGAGCATTCATCTTCCTCTCTGCAATAAAGAATCCCAAAGATTTACAGCAAACTAACAAGGTGCCCAGCATTCCTGACATAAAAGCCAGAGCAGCTACTTGGTCAATGCAGCTCACTGCTTGCTCTCCCTGACCTCTGGCACTAACATCTCAGGGCACACTGTATGGGCAGCAAGAGCATGCACCCCTTGTCCATGGATGAGGACATCCTGCACATGTTAACCTCTCGGCACCATCGTGGCACAGTCTGGTTCACTTCCAGTATCATTCTGTATTTTAATGCTGAACTTTGGAGCACACCAGAGCTATCTTGAAAGATTGCTGCAAGAAAACTACACACAGGGACAGGCATCTGGCTGACAGATTGGATCGGACTGCATCTCAGACTGCATTCTCACTTACTCACTTTCTCTTATTGCTCACCCACTTAGCACATACCTAGATGTTTACAGCATCCCTGCCTTGCCTTGCAGTTCAACGCTTTCCTCTTCAGCCACAGCTACAATCATATATTACATCCCTCTTGACTTGCCTTTTAGTGCAAAAATAAAGCCAGGAAACTTGTGATGGTTGTCAACTATTATCAAGCAATGGGGTGGACATGTTGCTGTATTATGGAAAATAAAGAACATGAAAGCATGGGAAGGGTTAAAGCATGAAGACCACTGGCAATCTGTGGTCTATGGAAGGCAAGATGGAATAAGAATAGTGGAATGTTCTTACACCAATTAGCAGAGTAAGGTTAAGGCTGGAAGGTCACTATGGCGAGGTGAGATAACACAAGTAATAAAGCAAGTTTCTCTGTTAAGTGTTATTATGATAGGATTGGGACAATAAATATTTGGGACATGACATTAAAATATCTAATTAACAGTTAGTAGAGTCAGCTTGAGACAGGAGACTATTATAATAGATGGAATAGCTAAATATCTCTCATGACAGGTTAGTCTGGAATTGAAGATCACTGTAGCAGAGTTAGCAATAAATATCTAACCGTGACATTAGAATAACATTAAGTAGAATATACAACTAAAGAGATAATGGGAACTAACATCACTGGCTTATTGTGTAGCTAGAGTGAGGTACTTTGATTAATATAGTTGATTAATATGCTGATAAGCGAACAGAAACATGATTAAAAAAGAAACAAAAATCCACGGACCCTGAGGTTCGTGGGCATTTGAGAATTTTCTTTCTCAGTGTCACAGTTTTTTGTTTGCAAATAAAAGATCTACTTCTTGAAGAACTCTCTGTGTCTCCTGGTGATTCTCTATATTTTCTCCACAACAGTATACACCATATTATAGCAATCTCACACAACATTGTAAATACATTCAAGTAAATAGCTGAAAATGTGTTGCTGGAAAAGCGCAGCAGGTCAGGCAGCATCCAAGGAGCAGGAGAATCGACGTTTCGGGCATGAGCCCTTCTTCAGGAATGAGGAAAGTGTGTCCAGCAGGCTAAGATAAAAGGTAGGGAGGAGGGACTTGGGGGAGGGGCGTTGGAAATGCGATAGGTGGAAGGAGGTTAAGGTGAGGGTGAAAGGCCGGAGTGGGGGTGGGGGCGGAGAGGTCAGGAAGAAGATTGCAGGTTAGGAAGGTGGTGCTGAGTTCGAGGGTTGGTAGGGGGGTAGTTCATAATGTAGTCTAAGGAAATACCATTAATTCAGGCGACCCTGGCAAATTAATTCAAGGATAACCTCTAATATCAGCCCAAGAGTTTTAAACCAGTCTGTCGGCTGTTCAGGGAGTCAGGGTCTGGATCCTCACCTTACAAGGGTTGAGGAGACAACTTTTGGGCACCCACCACCAACATTAGCGCTTTCTATCCAATTGTGGGCTGACTTATCCTGGAATGAGAGAAAGGGAGGAATTGAGTGCGGTGAATATAGGTGGCAAAGCTGAGAGTGCTGCAGGTAGAAGAAAAGTGATGAAGTATTGCAAGTGTGTAAGAAGTTAATGCATGAGAAAATAAGTGAGGAGGGATGTCGAATGCAAGAGTGAGAGTGATAAAACAAGAGCTTTGGTGGGAGCCGTGTGCAGTTGTAGAAATAGCACGAGTGTGAGATTGCAGACAGAAGATGATAATAATTACGCTAGCGGAACAAAGAATTTGATTGAGATTCTTTCTAAATTGCTGCTCGCTCCTCTGGATGATTGAGACTGGTCGACAAGCTCAGACCAGGCTGGCAGAGTCTGGTGTCATAGCCTCTTCTGCCAGTTCTGGGTAAAGGCTATATCCCTTCTTTGCGCTACCTTTCAATCCTAACCTTAATCCTATCACAGGACCTCCAAGTTCTTGACCACAAAACAAGTTGACCATTTTCCCTTATCTCCTTGTCTGGGAAAATGTTAGGAAGATTGCGGGGCTTGTCCAGGTGCACAACGGATTTTTAAAGATAGTCCCATGCCAGGAATCCCAGAATATCCTAGCAATATCAAATTCTCCCAGCTATCTAATCCTTAATAATGGACTCCACAATCTTATTGATGACCAAGGTCAGACTAACTGGCCTGTAATTTCCTGTCTTCTTCTTTCACTCATTTTAAACAACAATGTTATTTTAGGCATTTTCCAGTCCTCTGGGATCCTTCCTTACTCCAGTGATTTCTTAGAGCACCACCAATACAGATAAAAGCAAATTACTGCGGATGCTGGAATCTGAAACCAAAAGAGAAAATGCTGGAAAGTCTCAGCAGGTCTGGCAGCATCTGTAAGGAGAGAAAAGAGCTGACTTTTCAAGTCTAACTGACCCTTTGTCAAAGGAAAAAGAAAAGAAGTGGCTGATGAGGGCCCCTGGGCTGGAAAGGCCATTCACAAACATTTCCTCCACATACGTAATCAGGCTGATGTCACCTGCCACCTTCCGGCCCTGTCTCTGTTCCCTCCTAAAAAAGTTGCCATAAGGAGATTAATTAATTCTGCCCATTGGGTCAATTGTACAATTCATTTTCTTTAGTATACATGAAAGAACTGTTCTTTTAATCTTTCAACACACTGTTTTAGTTCTTTAACAATGCAAAGCAAAACACATATCAAGACGCAACCATTGCTGCTGCAGCAGTAATTTGTCCCTGCATCTCACTGTTCACAGCATGGCCCAGAATTGCCTGAGGACTTTTGGCAAGGCGATTTGCAGTGCTCCTCACATGGGAAGTCAGCAGCCTTCCATGAGCTATGCTGCAGGCACTAGGATTGACAGGATTTTGGTCAAGAGGTATTCAATGATGGGGTCACAGATGGGTGGAGCAGTGGTAGTGATGATATAACTTCCAAAGGGAACGGAGTCTCAGTTGTGTCTTTTTAAGCCTTCACTACAGTAATTCTTTGACTGGAATTTAACCAGGTCTTCTGTAGATGGTCTGAGAGGAGGGAGATCTCATAAAATATCAGGTCTGCTCCGTGCTTCTTGACAGTACTAATGAACTGTCTGGTCTACCTTCCAAACCACTAAACTTCCAAGTGTACGTGCTCACTGGAATTCTCCTGTTGACTGCCCAATCAACCTTCTCATCTGACTCCCCTGCTGCAGAGCCCAACTGTAACCTCCTTCCTTGGGGAGCCAGTACACAATCTATCTTTTGTGTTGGCCAACATTAACCTGGTGACTCACTAGGTGCAGGTTCTGTCTCTATCCTGTCTGCCTGCTAAGTTACACACAGTGCCAGTATCAGACCTGGTGACTGTAAGAATCAGATCAAGTGACGGTGTTTCTGCCTCAACAGTCTGTAGCAGTTCTAGGTCTTCCTCTTGAGGCAGTAATAATTGGTCAGATGGCCGTTCTTGTATATCTGAAAGCAGAATATCAAGAGGAAGCATTGCGATGAGGGAAGAGAGCTTGGGTGGAAAGAAAGAGGTCACATGATCTGCACTTATAACAAGATGAGATTGATGTGACACACCATAATTCAGGAACATACCATTAACCTGACTGTTCTCCCTGACACCCAGAGGGTTAGAGTGATATTGATGTGTGCCAGTCCATTTCCAATTCTGCCCTGTTTCCTGTGGCATGGGGCCACCTTGCTGTGTGTATGTGTGTGTGTGTTGGGGGGATGTGTGAGAGAGAGAGAGAGAGAGAGAGAAGAGAAGTAGGTCAGTGACTGTATTATTCTGGATTAGTGGTGCTGGAAGAGCACAGCAGTTCAGGCAGCATCCAAGGAGCTTCGAAATCGACCTTTTGGGCAAAAGCCCTTCATCAGGAATAAAAGGACTTTTGCCCGAAACGTCGATTTCGAAGCTCCTTGGATGCTGCCTGAACTGCTGTGCTCTTCCAGCACCACTAATCCAGAATCTGGTTTCCAGCATCTGCAGTCATTGTTTTTACCTCAGTGACTGTATGATACTGAGCTCAGGTAATGTGGCTGCCAGAACGGAATGGTTAGAGATAAGTCAGGGTCATGAGAAGTGGATGTGAAACAGCCTGAAAATGAATGAAAGGCCTGAACCCTTAGCGCTAGGACTGTGCAATAGGGATAGTATAGATACGATATGTCACATATAGATGTATTCGCTGTCTTTGACCATATGCGCTGATTGAACCTGTTTCTGGCAAGACTGTAATATACTCGAGGCTGGTCATGGAACTGACCTTTCTAGCTGCCTGCTCCCAATACCTCTGAAGATGTTGTCCTGCCCATAGCTCTCCTCACCATCACACTTGAGTAACATGACCTCCTGCATTCCATCGCCCTCCTCAACTATCATCTCCAGGGCAGCATTTAAGAACCTGGAAGTAAGGTTCCCACTAAGCTGCATGGCTGCATAGCTGAACATGTCCACGACCTCTCTAATGTTCCATGCCCAGCAGTTGGTGCTGGCATGCAAATCGTGGCATTGACTTCTGGTTCTGGATATCATTGCCACACATGGACTTCGGAGGCCCTTGCAACCAGTACAGAATTACCGGGAGTCGTCTATTTGTACATCCACAATACAAAATCTTTTTAATATCCATTCATTGCATATAGACATTACAAGTTATGTGTGTGCTTCCTGCCCAGCCCTAGTTGGTCTTAAGAAGGTGATGGTGAAATGTTTTCTTGAAACACTGCAATTCATTAGGTGTAGATATACCCGTAGTGCCCTCAGGGAGGGAATTCCAAGATTTTGATACATTGACACTGAAGGAATGACAATATACTTCCAAGGTCAAGTGATGTGTAACTTGGATGGGAACTTACAGGTGGTGGTGTTCCCATCTATTTGCTATCATTGACTTCTACATGGAGTAATCATGGGTTTGAAAGGTATTGTTTAAGAAACTTCAGTGAATTTTTACAGAGCACTTTGCAAATAGTATAAACTGCAACCACTGAGCATCAGTGGTGCAGTGAATGGGTGTTTATGGATGTCGTAGCAATCAAGTGGACTGCACTGTTCTGGATGGTGTCAAGCGTTTTGAGTCTTGTTGGAGCTACACCCTTGCAGGTAAGTGGGAAGTATTCCTTCATACTCCTGACTTGTACCTTGTAGATGGCGAACAGGCTGTAGGGAGCGAGGAAGTGAGTTACTTGCTACAGTATTCCTAACTTCTGACCTGATCTTGTAGCCACTGTGTGTATGAGACAAGTTCAGTTGAATTTCCAGTCAATGGTAATCCCCAGGATGTTAATGGTAGAGGATTCATTGATGGTAATACCCATTGAATGTCAACGAGCAATGGTTAAATTGTGTCTTCTTAGGTGGTTATTTCCTGGCATTTGTGTGGCGCAAATGTAACTTGCCACTTATCACCCCAAGCCTGGTTATTTTCCAGATTCTTGTTGCATTTGAACATGTACTGTTTCAGTATCTGAGGAGTCTAGGAAATAATGAGGACTGCAGATGCTGGAGAAGTCAGGCATCCTTGGAAGAGGCTTCACAATATGGTTTGCAGCAACTGAGGAGCCTCGAATGGTGCTGAACATTGTGCAATCATCGGCGAACATCCCCACTTCTGACTTCATGATGATGGAAGGTCATTGATGAAGATAGTTGGGCCTAGGATACTACCTTGAGGAGTTCCTGCAGAGATGTCCTGGAGCTGATTTGACTGACATCCAACAACCACAATCTGCCAGCTATGGCTCCAACCACCAGAGAGTTTGCCCCAGATACTCATTGATTCCACTTTTGCTCATACTCCTCTTGATGCCACACTTATTCAAACGTGACCTTGATGTCAAGAGCTGTCACTCTCACCTCACCTCAGAAATTCAGTTCTTTTGTCAATACTATAATGTCAAGGCTATAATAAAATCAGGAGCTGAGTGGCTCTGGTACATTCCAGACTGAGCATCACTGAGCAGGTTATTGCTGAGCAGGTGCTACTTGATAGCACTGTTAATGATACTTCTGTCACTTTACTCAAGATAGACTTTACTCATGATCATTTTTCTGCAGCAGAAAGGAGAAATGTTGAATGATCTTAATCTTCAGACCCTTATGTCGGTTTTTTGTACATATGGATCTCATGACTCTTAGAGAACACAGTCTAAACAGTCTACAAAGTACCACAATCTTTACAATCTGAATTGAAGACCATGTACAGGTATCATGTAGTTCACAATGGAAAACACAATAACTTGTACAGGTTTTGCAGATTGCCTGAGCAGTATCCTGTTCTGTTGATTAATTTTGTTTTCAGCTTTCAGCCTTACTCGAGATGAAGCTGGTAATTATATAATCCCAATAGAAATTGGATAAGTCCATTTTAATAGTTGAGCATACCTTCAAAAGTTCACTTTTAAGAGAAAATTAATTGATTAATAAGTCCCATAATAAGTTGACCTTTTTTATTCTATACTGTGTCTGAGTGTAACATGAGAAACAAATGAGAGGGAATAGAAGTTATTTGGGTTTTTTTTTACCTCTATAGCATGGCTGCATTGAGACATCTCAACATCTCACAAGGGTAATGCAATATTTATGAGAATGTTTAATATTATGTGAGAATAAGTAAATTAAATACAGAAGTGGGACTGTTTCCATCCTTCTGATTGCAAAGCGTGTTAGACCAATCTACTTGATGTCTTTTATGCCATCCAGCAGCTTAAAAGTTACATTTTTCTGCATAATTCATGGTCATTATAAAGCATATTCTGAGGAATTTAATAAGGTCTACCACATGGAAAAAAGTATCCCTTTTTAAACAAATATTTTTTGCATGGATACATTAGTGTTTGAAATAATCTGAAATAGCCCTTTCAAATTAATCATTTTTCAGCATCTTAAATAGTTAATATTTTAGGTGACATTTGAATCCAATTTTTGCTGCAATTCACAGATTCATATTTGTCAATTTAAAATTAATTACTATTGACTCTAGGAATTGTAATTACATGTGGACCAGAATAAAACCCTTTAGCACATTTGATCTCATTCTTTCACAATACAAATATTAATGTTGTGTCATTACAGCATTTCATTACTCCTTAATTCCCTCACTCAACCTTTACAACTCTCTGTCAGCCTTTGCCTGCTTAAATAGTTTTCAATAAAGCATGGATCCCAATTTTGACCTTCAGAACAGTAAGGATGTGCTTACATATGTTGCTGAGCAACCCTCTTAAGTCACCTCCAGAACATTCAGGCAGCAGCACCCAACATGAAAAGGTGCACAATTGGTGTCAAAAAGAAAAAGGAATAATCATCCAACATCCCCCATCTGAGGTTTTTGTTGACACAGTCTGTGAAAGTGGCTTGGCCCCTTTGCTGATAATGGGGGAAAGATGCACCCATAAACACCTGGCTGGAAGTGTCAGAAGTCAGGGGCAGCCTGACAATCATTGTCAGAATGGGGATCCAGTGCAGAAAGGGTTTTAATAAACTGGTGTGGTCCAGAAAGGTGATCAGTGTTAATAATTGGAATCTGGAAGTCCTGCATTAAGTGAAGGATTTCCATCAAACCTAAGGGTAGATGAAAGGGACTACATCAAGCACCAGTGTTGACATTGAGATGCACAGAGGAGAAAGTGAGGACTGCAGATGCTGGAGATCAGAGCTGAAAATGTGTTTCTGGAAAAGCACAGCAGGTCAGGCAGCATCCAAGGAGCAGGAGAATCGACGTTTCAGGAATTCCTGAAGAAGGGCTTATGCCCAAAATATCGATTCTCCTACTCCTTGGATGCTGCCTGAGATGCACAGTCAACATATACCCCAGATCTGTTCACAGACATGGATAAATGCTGCACTGAGCTAGCTGAATGGCCTCCTCTTCATACTACATAGGTTTGACACTGCACATTTACATTACCACAAAGTGAGCAGCATATAGGATTTCGAGATAGTTTCATACAGCATCACATTTTGGAACTGGTCAGGAAGCAGATTATATTATAGTTGGTTGTGGAATGTAAAGCATCCCTTGGTAGCAATGATCACAATATGATCAAAATTATTGATCTATTTTGAAGGGAGAAGATTGGATCCAAGACTAGTGTTAAACCTAAATAGGGGCAACAATATGGGCATGAAATCTGATCTAACTGAAGTGAACTAGTATATTTGGCAAGGGGACATATCAATAGAGACTCAGTAACACACATTTAAGGGAATATTTCAGAATATGCAGAATAAGTATATGCCTACTGTAAAGAAGAAATTATAACCAGGAAGAAGCGATAAAAAGCAAACTGATGGAGCTGTAGGCTAACATTTCTTCATGCCAGCTGAGTGGTGCTCAGGCTTGTTGGAGCCCGTCCGCTCCAGGCCACAGCATCGTTTTCTGAATGCATTTGGTGTCTTTTTTCTTTTCTTCTTCCTTTCTTCTTCATCTTCAAGGCCAGTGGGGCTGCAGCATTAGTGGTAGCTGTAGCAGTAGGCCCAGAGCCTGACTCTCAGAGGCAGTAGACCCAGAGCTAGGACTTTCAGTGGTGGATTCTCGGTGGTAGTAGTCCCGAGCGTGGACTCTTGGCGGTGTAGGAGAGGTGGTAGCCGCGGCCACTGCAGAGTCGGGATCTCCTGGGGCATTGTGTCGTCATTGCTGTTCCCAGAGCAGGGACTCCTTGACGACTGAAACACCTTTCAGAGACCTTGCAGAAGTCCTGAAGCTATGATTATGAGTGCAATGTGACAGAAGATGGACTCTAATTAAGCGATTTCTTTTTAACCTTATTGCAAGTCAAAATGACCCCATAGCGTGGTGACAAAACACTTGCACTGTATCTTCAAGATATATGTGACAATAAATAAATTGTTCATCAAAAACCTCATCCCAGGGCCTTTAAAATGTTGTTAGTGAAGGGATGTGTTGGTGTTGATTTTCCAAAATTCCATGGATTCCGGAAAGATTTAAAAAGACTGCAAAGTAGCAAATGTAACCCTACCATTCAAGAAGTGGAAGAGACAGAAAACAGGAAATCATAAACCAGTTAGATTGTTGTCAGTCATGAAGACATTAACATTGATCATTAGAGAGATTGCAGCTGTACACATAGAAAAATTTAAGGTTCTCAGGAAGGTTCGACATGGTTTCATAAATCATGTTTAATCAACAATAAATAATGTTTCTGCTGCTGGCTGTCGAGTTGACTAACAATTCTTGGAGTGGGACTTGCTTTGGGAAAGAATGAAAGGCTGACCTCAAGCCAATGAGCTGACCAATAGTCCTAAATGGCTGTAGGTTAAACTGATCAAGCAGAAATTTTCTCAACATCAACCTTTACCTGTGGGAGCAGAGACTCCATCGCCCAACAGAGCATTCAGTTCCTGAGTAACTTACTGCTTGGAAAGCTGGCTCCTGAAAAAGCCATTCCTCCAGCTCAGCTGAGGGCAACTTATATCCCATGTCTCACCTCATGTAGATCCTGTCTTTAAATTCCCCTTTAAAGGGTATCTGCAGTCACTGGTAGATTGGAGGATGAGATCAAAAAGCAGCATTCCTTCATCATTGGTCTGGTCTTGCTCTTTCATTTCTTGATTCCGTAGCACTTGTTGGTCAGGTGAGTTTCTTGTTTACTGAACGAAGAAAGACATATAAGACAGTGATTAGGTTTGCTGTAATGCTGCGTGTGAGGGTGAGGTGAAGATATGAATACTTGGCATGAGTTGTGGCTTGTAGAGATTGTTGGTAGCTGAGGGATAGGGTGTACTGGGCATTGAACTGTGTGCAAATCCAGTGGTGCAGTTAGTGAAAAGTGGCATTTGAAGCTGTATTCACTGGCCATAAACACACATTAATCATTGGACCTTCTGGCAGCACTGCTTTCAGGTAGTGGGGCTGATTTTTACACCCATTGTCTTTGAGTTTGATTGAAGAACTTCCTGGTTTTCTATTGGTTCTATGCACTAAAGACTTCAATGCTGCAGAGTAGCTCACTCGTTGGCATCTTGTGCTGTTCTTTTCCCTTTCCCAAATCAAAATCTCCTGTGTAATGAATTCCATTATCTTCTCCATTCAAATTTCCCTTTGAGAGTTACAGGTTGGCTTTAAGACATACAGGCTAGCCTGAATATGCCCAAGCCTCTCATAGTTTTGCAACCCATACTCAGGCCTACAATCATTCAACAGCACACAAAAAACAAAGAACACTCTATTAGGGTGCTGCCTATATCAAAACAAACAGGCACATTCCACGTAATAACTCCTAAGTCCATTTACAAACATCATCCAATTTTCTCCCTTTAGCCTTTCTTTCTGATTGCTCACAAACACACAACAGATAAGATTGATGTTTAAGAAATAAAAACAGAAAATAGCTTTTCAAAAGACTGACACTTCATGTAAGCTTCATATGCACAATTGCATTATTTAAATTGGCTTTTTCACACTTGCTGGTTTCTATGATGAACTGATGGGAAGAGAAACAGCTGACTGAGATGTGAGTGGTTTTCATAGGAAAGGAGGCTAAACATATCAGGCATGATTTCTAGCAAGTGCAGTGACTTAGTTTCTGGGAAAACTCGAGTTATTTGTCAATTTTCCACTTGTATTCATGCATAAAGCTTTGTAGAATTAGCAGAGTGGTTCTGACAAGTTAACATAGAACATTACAGTGCAGTACAGGCCCTTTGGCCATCAATATTGTGCAGTCCTGTGGAACCAACATGAAGTCCACCTAACCTACACAATTCCATTTTTGTCCATATGACTATCCAATGACCATTTAAATGCCCTTAAAGTTGGCGAGTCTACTACTATTGCAGGCAGTGCATTCCATGGCTCTACTACTCTCTGAGTAAAGAAACTACCTCTGACATCTGTCTGATATCTCCCACCCCTCAATTTAAAGCTACGTCCCCTCATGGTAGCCATCGCCATCCAAGGAAAAAGGTTCTCACTGTCCACCCTATCTAATCCTCTGATTATCTCATAAGTCTCAATTAAGTCACCCCTCAAACCTCTTCTCTCCAATGAAAACAGCCTCAAGTCCCTTAGCCTTTCCTTGTAAGACTTACCCTCCATACCAAGCAAAATCCTAGTAAATCTCCTCTGAACCCTTTCCAAAGCTTCTACATCCTTCCTATAATGCGGTGACCAGAACTGTATGCAATACTCCAAGTGCGGCCTCACCAGAAATTTGTACAGCTGAAGCTTGACCTCCTGGTTCCAAAACTGAGTCCCTCTACTTATAAAAGGTAACACATTGTATGCCTTCTTAACAACTGTATCATCGTGAGTGGCAACTTTCAGGGATCTATGTACATGGACACCGAGATCTCTCAGCTCATCTACACTACCAAGAATCTTACCATTAGCCCAATAATCTGCATTCCTGTTACACCTTCAAAAGTGAATCACCTCAGACTTTTCCGTGTTAAACTCCATTTGCCGCCTCTCAGCCCAGGTCTGCAGCTTATCTATGTCCCTCTGTAACCTAGAATATCCTTCTGTAATATCCACAACTCTACCGACTTTAGTGTCATCCGTAAATTTACCAACCCATCTTTCTATGCCCTCATCCAGGTTATTTATAAAAATGACAAACAGCAGTGGACCCAAAACAGATCCTTGTGGTACACCAGTAGGAAGTGAACTCCAGGATGAACATATCCCATCAACCACCATCTTCTGTCTTCTTTCAGCTAGCCAATTTCTGATCCAAACTGTTAAATCACCTTCAATCCCAAAAGTCCTTGTTTTGTCTAATAACTTCCCATGGGGAACCTTATCAAATGCCTTACTGAAATCCATATACACAACATCAACCGCTTTACTCTCATCCACCTGTTTGGTCACCTTCTCAAAGAACTCAATAAGGTTGGTGAGGCATGACCTACCCTTCACAAAACCATGTTGACTATCCTGAATCAACTTATTTCTTTCTAGATGTTTATAAATCCTATCTCTTATAACCTTTTCCAACACTTTACCCACAACCGAAGTAAGGCTCACTGGTCTATAATTCCTAGGGTTGTCTCTACTCCCATTCTTGAACAACAGAACAACATTTGCTATCCTCCAGTCTTCTGGCACTATTCCTGTAGACAATGACAACATAAAGATCAAGGCCAAAGGCTCTGCAATCTTCTCCACAGCTTTCCAGAGAATACTAGAATAAATCCCATCTGGTGCAGGGGACTTCTCTCTTGTTATACTTTCCAGAATTGCTAACACCTCCTCCTTGTGAACCTCAACTCCATCTAGTCTAGTAGCCTATATCTCAGTATTCTCCTTGACAACATTGTTTATTCCTAGGGTGAATACTGACGAAAAATATTCATTTAGTGCTTTCCCTATCTCCTCTGATTCCACGCACAACTTCCCACTACTATTCTTGATTGGCCTTAATCTTACTGTACTCATCTTTTTATTCCTGATATACCATAGAAAGCCTTAGGTTTTTCCTTGATCCTATCTGGCAATGCCTTCTCATGTCCCTTGCTGGCTCTTCTTAGCTCTCTCTTTAGGTTTTTCCTGGCTAACTTGCAACTTTCAAGCACCCTAACTGAGCCTTCACATCTCATCCTAACATAAGCCCTCTTCTTCTTCTTGACAAGAGATTCAACTTCCTTAGTAAACCATGGCTTCCGCTTTCGACATCTTCTTTCCTGACTGACAGATACATGCTTATCAAGGACCCGCAGTAGCTGTTCCTTGAATAAGCTCCACATTTCAATTGTACCCATCTCTGCAGTTTCCTTCCTCTCCTATGCATCCTAAATCTTGCCAAATCACATTGTAATTGCCTCTCCTGCAGCTATAACTCTTGCCCTGCAGTATATTCCTATGTCTTTCCATCGCTAAAGCAAACATAACTGAATTGTGGTCACTATTACCAAAGTGCCTACCTACCTCCAAATCTAACACCTGGCCAGGTTCATTACCCAGTACCAAATCTAACATTACCTCACCCCTTGTTGGCCTATCTAAATACTGTGTCAGGAAACCATTTTGCACACATTGGACAAAAACTGACGCATCGAAAGTGCTTGAACAATAGCATTCCCACTCAATATTTTAAAGTTAAAGACCCCCATTACAACTACCCTGTCTCTCACTCCTATCGAGAATCATCTTTGCTATCCTTTCCACGACATCACTGGAACTATTCAGAGGCCTATAGACACTCCCAACAAGGTGACCTCTCCTTTCCTGTTTCTAATCTCAGCAGACGAGTCCTCAAACATGCTTTTTGCAACCATAATACTGTCCTTGGCTAAAAATGCCACACCACCCCCTCTTTTACCATCTTCTCTGTTCTTACGCAACAACCATTCCTGGCCCTGCTCTACCCATGTCTCCGAAATGGTCACAACATCAAAATCCCAGGTACCAACCCATGCTGCAAGTTCACCCACCTTATTCCAGATGCTGCTGACATTGAAGTAGACACATATCAAAACAACTGGTTGTTTGCCGGTGCCCCCTTGAAACTTTATTTCAGACCTCACTACTCCCAACCTCCTGCACACTCGAACCACAATTTAGGTTTCTATCCCCCTGCTGAATTAGTTTAAACCCACCTGAATAGCATTAGCAAATATCCCCCCTGGATATTAGTATCCCTCTGGTACGGTGAAGACCATCTTGCTTGTAGAGGTCCCACCTAACTCAGACAAAGCCCCAATTATCCAGGAATCCAAAACCCTCCCTCCTGCACTATTCCTGTAGTCACATTTCAACAGGGCAGCATGGTAACTCAGTGGTTAGCACCGCAGCACCTGATGCAGTTTCCTCTACATTGGGGAGACTGGACGCCTATTCGCAGAGCACGTCAGGGAGCATCGCCGGGACACCTGCACCAACCAACCCCACCACCACATGGCCGAACACGTCAACTTCCCCCCCCACCCCCCCCAACTCTGCCAAGGACATGCAGGTCCTGGGCCTCCTCCATTACCACCCCCTAACCACCCAACGCCTGGAGAAAGAATGTCTCATCTTCCGCCTCAGGATCCTCCAACCCCAAGGCATCAATGTAGATTTCACCAGTTTTCTCATTTCCCCTCCCCCCACCTTAGCACAGTTCCAACCTTGCAGCTCAGCACCATCCTCATGACCTGTCCCACCTGTCAATCTTCCTTCCCACCTATCCGCTGCACCCTCCTCTCCGACCTATCACCTTTACTCCCACCTCCATCCACCTATTGCACTCTTAGCTACTCTCTCCCCAGCCCCATCCCCTCCTATTTATCTCTCCACCCCTGAGGTTCCCAGTCTCATTCCTGATGAAGGGCTTTTGCCAAAATGTCAATTCCCCTGCTCCTTGGATACTGCCTGACCTGCTGTGCTTTTCCAGCACCACACTCTTGACGCTAAATTCCCAACGAGACTACTGAAAACTAAACAAAACTAGTCCACTTACCAATTTGGTTAAACACTACCCGAGTTTATATACCTTAAATTTATCTTCCTGTTGGGCCTCTGGTCCTCACTGTCGCTCCTCCCACTTCAACTGCCGCTGAAGACAAACCAAAGCAAGTGGGATAGAACTGCTCTTTAGTTAGCAGAAGGAAACACTGAAAGGTGGCTCTGTGAATATACACGCTGAAATTGGGTCAAGAATCATTTCCCTGTACCCACAGAAACATGTGTTTATGTTATACCTTTAACATAGAAATATAAAAGGGAAAGAGTGACTTATAGAAGGGCTTGTTAGGAAGGGTGACCAAAATATTTATCAAAGTGGGTTATAAGATGGATTCTAAAAGAGGAGGGAGGTGGAGATCTTTGGTTGTTTCATCAGACAGATGCTTCTGTAACTGATGTGTTTTGGTAAAGAAGCAGTCAAGTATGTCATTCCAATATGTTAATTCACTCACCAACTGTCATCAGCCTTAACTGGAAGTTATGTCATTCAGGGCTCAAACCACTCTTAGTCAAGGACAATGGTGACCTACAGCTATTTTGTGCTCTTTTTGCCATCAGTACTTCTTCCACATGATGTTTAACAGGGACGAGTATGAATGCATTACCTGAGAGAATACAGCATCAGCGAGCGGTCTCTTTGCTAAAGTTTGACCTGAAATCACATGACTTTCTACAGGCAATGTTGCCTGGATGCATTCAGTCAGTTAAATATCACACACTTGTAATGTGAACACATCGAAGTTAATCACAGTCAAAAAGTAAAACCCTATTGTTGTTTGCTGGGAACTTACCTCTGCTTCTGTGAATTTGACAGAAATAAGGATAGTTTTGATAGGCTATCTGGTGAAGTAACGATGCAGGAGCAGCTCTGAGGAAATTGTTGATATTATTGAATAAAATTGGAACAAATGATGGAGTGATTTTCGTTTCTGTTTTTGAAAGAAATTTATGTTGTTTTGTTGAGACTGTCCCAAAATGTCTCTTCAACCCTGCATTAGAACAGCACCCTGATTGGTTTAGCCTTTTTAATCTACATTAACTGGCCACCTCAAGATGATTATTGTTTTTAATGTTGAATTATTAAGGCTTTCTTTTTGTTTAGGAAATCATGTCTAGTGGATCTAGATTGAAATTGTCCAAAATACTTTCACTTCAGCCCTTATTATCAGAAAGAAAAACTTTATAGCATTATTCTGAGTTAACATCAAGATTCATCGGTGAAAGAGAAAGGGAACAAGGTCGATCTGATCCATAATATTATTGGGGGGGGTTTAATATTGGATTCTGGAACAATAGTGATTCCTTGAATCAAAATAGCAAATGAGTTTCTTATCTCCAACATGTCACATTATACATAGAAATACAAGAAACAATTATATTGTTGGAGTTGCCTTTGGCCACCTTCATCACAAACCAGCATGATCTGTTGGTTCCTTTCCATTTCACCACAGGTGATCCGTTTGGCAACTGTTGAAACATCCTTCCCTGTTGGACCATTCCATATGGTCCCAAGGAGCTGACAGAATGCCAAGCATGATTACACATCCTGTTATGATCTTCTAGATGGGTGGTCAAAAATACAAAGGTCAGAGTGAACATCTGTCTTCAGGTTTTAGTGCAAACTAGCATAAAACCCCAGATTACAGCCTGGAATTTGATTCCTGATCAAGCCAGACCAACAAATGACCACAAAACTGATTTTCAGGAAGTGGACGTTAATTAGTTCCTATTACATGATGGGGATGAGACTCGTAAAATCAGGAAGGCAAAAAGGGGACATGAGATAGATTTGGCAAATAGGGTTAAGTAGAATCCAAAGGGACAAAAGAAGAGAATTGGGCCATTCAAAGATCAGTATGGCAGTCTATGTGTGGAATTGCAGGAGATGTGGGAGATACTAAATGAGTATTTTGCATCAGTGTTTACTATGGAGAAGGACTTGGAAGATATAGAATGTGGGGAAATAAATGGTGAAAAATGTCCATGTTACAGAGGAGGAGATGCTGGATTTCTTAAAATGCATAAAAGTGAATAAATCCCCAGGACCTGATTAGGTGTACCCTAGAACTCTGTGGGAAGCTAGGGAAGTGATTGCTGGGCCCCTTACTGAGATATTTGTATCATTGATAGTCACAAATGAGGTGCCGGAAGACTGGAGGTTGGCTAATGTGGTACCACTATTTAATGAAGTTGGTAAGGAAAATCCAGGGAACCATAGACCAGTGGGCCTGACATCAGTTTTGAGAAACTTGAAGGAGGGAATCCTGAGACACAGGATTTACATGTAATTGGAAAGGCCAAGACTGATTAGGGATAGTCTACATGTCTTTGTGCATGGGAAATCATGTCTCTCAAATTTGCGTGAGTTATTTGAAGATGTAACAAAGAGAATTAATGAAGACAGAGCGGTGGACGTGATCCATATGGATTTCAATAAGGCGTTCAAAAAGGTTCACCATGATAGACTGAGTAGCAAGGTAGAATCTCATGGAGTACAGGGAGAACTAGCTCAAAGGTAGAAGACAGAGGGTGGTGGTGGAGGGTTGCTTTTCAGACTGGAAACCTGTGACCTGTGGTGTGCCACAAGGATCAGTGGTGGGTCCGCTGTTTTTGTCATTTATACAAATAATTTGGATGTGAGCATAGGAGGTATAGTTAGTAAGTTTGCAGATGGCACCAAAATTAGAGGTGTCGTGGAAAGCGAAGATTACAGTGGGATCTTGATCAGATGGGCCAGTAGGCTGAGGAGTGGCAGATGGAGTTTAATTTAGATCAACGTGAGGTGCTGTAATTTGGAAAGGCAAATCAGAGCAGGGCTTAACGGTTAGGTCCTGGGCCGTGCTGCTGAACCAAGAGACTTGAAAGTGTTCATAGTTCATAGTTCCTTGAAAGTGGAGTCACAGGTAGATAGGATAGCGAAGAAGGCGTTTGGTATGCTTTCCTTTAATGAGTATAGGAGTTGGGAGGACATGCTGCGCTGTATAGGACATTGGGTAGGCCACATTTGGAATACTGTGTGCAATTCTGGTCTGCCTCCTATTGGAAAGATGTTGTGAAACGTGAAAGGGTTCAGAAAAGATTTACAAGAATGTTGCCAGGGTTGAACGATTTGAGCTATAGGGAGAGGCTGAACAGGCTGGGGCTGTTTTCCCTGGAGCATCAGAGGCTGAGGGGTGACCTTGTAGAGGTTTACAAAATCATGAGGGACATGGATACAATAAATAGATAGAGGGCGTAGGTTTAGGGTGAAGGGAGAAAAATTTAAAAGGGCCCTAAGGGGCAATGTTTTCACACAGAGGGTGGTGCATGTGTGGAATGAACTGCCAGAGGTAGAGGTGGAGGCTGATGCAATTGCAACACTTAAAAGACACCTCGATGGGTATATGAATAGGAAGAGTTTAGGGGGATATGGGTCAAGTGCTAGCAAATAGGATTAGATTAGGTTAGGATATCTGCTCTGCATGGATGAGTTGGACTAAAGGGTCTGTTTCAATGCTGTACATCTCAATGGCTCTATGATTCTACGGTAAGATCGGATTGCCACTCAAACTCCGAAAGACAGTGTACCCAGCCAAAAAGGCCTCAACCAGTGGTCGGGGTGAGTACAAGTTGGGCAGCAGCCAGCAGCATCTCAGGGTTTTATTATGAAGTCAAGAAGGATAGGATTGTTCCTCCTGGTCCCACATTCATGTAAATTTTTGCCTTTAATGTGCTTTGTGTCTTCTTCATCAATAACAAATTGCATGGCACAGTCTATCATCACATAGCAATTCATTTCATTACAGGGCCTAAAGTAAACATTTTTGATGTGTGACTTGCCTCCAGCAGGATATCTTTACCAGATGTAGTTTTTGTTATCCCTCATTACATAATAACTAGACATTGGTAATGTTGTATTAAAATATTTAAGAAATTATTATTACTACTTATTCATAAATACAGATAGTATTTAGTCCAGCATTAAGCTATTCAGTCTCAAACAGCAGCATACATGCATCATTAAGATGGAGTCTGAGATTTATACCAACAAGTCACATGCAATGATGTGGTGATAATATCATGAGCCGATTTCTTAAACATCCGCTGACATAGTGTGAGACAACACAGAACACCATGGCCCCCTTTCTGCATGAACAATGGCCTCAACAACAGATTCAAATTCAAACTTAGCCTCAGTTGGGAGTCTTAGAAATACATCAGCCAAAATGAATGCTTCACATATTCAGCAGAAATTAGCTCATACATGCTGTGGGTCATATTACACAATCTAAATTCTAGACCTACAATTTATTTAAGATTCATCCAATATAAAATTTGATATATTTCTCTAATTCTCTCTGATAATACAAGAATGAGTATTCTGTCAGGGATAGAAAATCATTTGCAGATGTGTTCACAGATGTAAGCAATATTCAAGCACTTTATGCTTCACTAATTTCTTTTGGAAATTTTCAGCATGCTTTCCTTTCATGAAAACCATTCGACAATATGTAGATTTACTAAACTTCAATTTTGAATTATCCCATTATTCGCAAAGATTTATATAATGTCCATTATTTTCATTGGCAATTAAACACATTGATTTGAAGGATTATACTTTTAACAGAAAACTGGCTGCTCAGTGAATCATAGAATCCATATAGTGCAGAAAGAGGCCATTTGGCCCATTTAGATGGCATGGACTATTCAAAGAACATTCCACCCAGACCCAGCCCACCACCCTATTGCCCTGACCCCCAAATTTACCATGGCCAACCCACCTAGCCTGCACATACCTGGACACTACAGGACAATTTAGCATGGCCAACCCACCTAGCCTGCACATCCCTGGACACTACAGGACAATTTAGCATGGCCAATCCACCTAACCTGCACATCCCTGGACACTACAGGACAATTTAGCATGGCCAATCCACCTAACCTGCACATCTTTGGACAGTGGATGGAAACCCACACAGATACGGCAAGAATGTGCAACACCACACAGACAGTCACTCAAGGTTGGGATCAAACCCAAGTCCCTGACGCTGTGAGGCAGCAAACACTGAGTCACCATGCCACCCTACCAATTTTATTTAAATACTTATTGTACAATTCTATGATTTCCTACTTTTAAAATTTCTCCTAAATGATAGCATTGAAAGAGTATAAGACATCTGTACCTGATCTTGATAAATAAACACACAATAATCATGATCCCTGAATTTGATCACAAACTCTTGATCTGCAGCATCATCTTAGCAATACTGCAACTATTTTATTTTTGCTTTCAGCTAACACCATGAATTATTTAAACAAACATCAAAATAGCTGGAGAAACTCACCAGGTCCTGACAGCATTTGTGGAAAGAAAGCAGAGTTAATGTTTCGAGTCCAGTGATCCATCTTCAGAACTTAATTGTTCTCTTTTCATGTATGCAATGCAAAGTTTCTCTATCTTCGTGGATGATCTCCAGGATACAGTCTGGGCATTGGCTGTCACTGAGACTTTACAGTTTCTTACTCAGAGTCTGCTGTATTTCTATTTCTGCTTTACATAACAGCAACTTGCCTATAATGGTTTAGCTGAAAAGCACGACATATTTTATTGCATGTCCAATGAATTAGCAATGTGTTACGTTAATATGATAAACGTATTTACAGACTATGAGAAAAGGTCAATGTCCAGTCTTACTCCTTTGAGACTGTAAACCATTCTGTCCACAAGTCCATATGATGTAATCAAAGTGGTTGATGCTTAAGGAACTCCTTTATACATTATTAACCCTTTCAGACCCATATACACAGATGTCTGTAACCCTGGAAATGCACCATACTGTATTATCTGTATTTAAGCCATCATGACAAACCAGAATGTGACTATCCCATGACAAAGGCTATTGGCAGAGTACCTGATGACTGATTTTAGTGCATGGACTGAATATGTTCTTTTTATATCAGTCGTGCACTTAACATATTGTGAGCATTAACTAGGAATTTGCTGTTACTGCTTTAAATGGCAATAGACTGATCTGGTGGTGCTCCTGAGATTCGGAATTATGTTTTTGTTGTGTATCTCTATAAATAAAAGCTTAAATAACTGTGTGAATATTAGTTGCAGTGCCATCCAATGCCATGTGGATTTATGGAATAGAACTTTATGGTTGGAACAAAACACATTCTACCATGTAAAATGTGGTTGAGGAGACCATCTGACAATGTTACTGTTACGTGGACGATTGAAGAGGAGCCCTTCAATACTTAGCAGAGTCATTATGCTCTTCTGCATGCTGCAAAGCCTGGCCAATATGAAGGCACAATTCTTGCTATGTGGCACTTCTTGGATATCTGAAGGAGAATGATACAAAGTAGGATTGTGTTTACAGGGGGTGAGTTGACTGAAAGCAAGAGAATGAGAATTTGTAAATGAGAAGAAATTATGGGATGAGGGAAAACGGGATGTGAGAAGGAGGATTTGGGATGAGCATACTGTTGGACTTTGGCTCAATCTACCAGCTTACTTTCCTCTATGTGTGAGCCGAGTCCTGCGTGTTCTTTCAATGAAGCAATAGGAGAAGATATTCGGTCTCAAACTCTTAGTTTATTTTAGCAGTAAGTGGATAAAGTATACAGAGCTCTGGGTCTAGGACATCCCGTCCCTGACAAACAGCAAAGTGTGTCAGTTCACGAAGTCCGACGCATTCCTGTCCCTGACCCAGTTTTTTATACAGTACAGAATGTCATGCAATCACTGAGGTGGGATTGTCTTCTGATTGGCTGTTGATCTGACTCCACTCTCCGCAATCTCGCATTCCCGGATGTCTAACCCCATGTGACCTTCTTCTGCCCGCGAAACAAAGCACCACGTGACCTCCTCTTGCGCGCGAAACAGAGCACCACGTGACCTCCTCTTGCGCTCGAAACAGTTACATCATCAAAGGCTTCTGAATGCCGTGTGGACGAAGCCATATATTTACAAGTCCCCCTTTTGGTCTCATGAAAATGAGACCAACAAACCAGTTTTATACATCACATTCACTCTCCAATGCATAGTCTTCCCTTCCTGCCAGAGCCATGGTTTCCGTCTCCATCTGTATCATCTGGTAAGGCGGGGGAGCCTTCCCTTCAATTGCTGTGATGATTACCCTGTTCAACAGAGGTCTAATACAGGGGATACAACAACAACCACACAACACTAACGCAGTCATCATACCAACAAGGGACATAAACACAGACACAATCAATCCTTTCCATTTCCCAAACCATGAGTCGAAAATGCCTCCTAGAGGGTTCATGCATTTCTTCAGACAAGGTTCTTAATCCTTCCAGGACTCTGGTTACTGAGCCATCAGGTGCTGTATTGTTGGCGATGAACGTACAACATTGATCTCCGAACATAGAGCACACTCCCCCCTTTTCTGCTAACAACATATCTAAGGCCATTCTATTTTGTACTGTCATCAATGAGGTCGCTGCCAGTTGTTCAGAGAGTCCCGCCACCGCGTCTCTAGTTCTATTGGCTAGCCTGAGTACATTGTAATGCACATAGTTAATTCGGTCGCGTTTTTATTTGGCGTGACTGGGAATAGAACACCGATAATTGGGAGATTCTCAAATCCTGCTGCTACCTGGTCTGCCAATTTATATTCATCAGGTACACCGCGGGGAACACCTATTGCATCCATGTAAGTGGTTGAGCCAGAAGTGACATCAAACAAATCCCTGCATTTTTTGCATGCGGATTTATTCCCTGTTGTCGTTCTCCTAAGAGGAATAAAGGTAACCCTACCCTGACCATTGCGCAGGTTCCAGACCAATGTGGAGGTAGACTAACATGCAGTGTTCTATCTCCACAGTACCAAAAAAGATCAGCTCTGGCCCAAACCATTGTGCTAGCATTCTGCCAGTCGGTTACATCAATCGTGTCCTGACACCAGTCAGCGGGCATGTCTCCCAAGATTGTATTAGAACTTCGAGCGAAACAAGTGTAATTGTTGGCCCTTGGGGTAAACACTGGAGGTAATGTGGAATTCTTTACAGGTGGAAAAATAGCACTTAAGGTCGTACAATTCAGAGGGTCCGCCTGCATGGTGAGGGCCATCATGCAGTGAAATCCTGCTGGGTCTATATTAGGGAACAATGGGGCTGGAGTAGTAAATAGAGTTGGCCTGGCCGAGGAACACGCGCGCAATTACTCATATTCATTGAGGTTGCGGTCGCTGTCAGCCAGTCCAGCCATAGGTTCTTATCCCCGTACCCGGTGGCTAATTTAATAATGTCCCTTCTCGAGAGGTTGTTGTAGTCTATTACCACGACTCCTGAGCTTGGTTCTACCACCATACTTGTTGTGGTTTCGGTTTGTGGCTGGTTCGTAGGAGGGTCCACTAAGGTTACCTTCACTAGTCCCATGGTATCCACTACTGATTGATCTACATCTATTACAAAATAAGAGCTTCTGTCATTAATCCCACAGTAAATTTGTACCTCTTTGGGACCAGGATTAATGTTGAATCTTGTCAGGGTTAACAAGAGTGGATTTTTTAGCTCTGAGGAATGATCGAGTTGCCCCTTAGTCAGGCTCACATGGTCTCAAACTTTCCATCTATTATCCGAGGGTGACGACTTCTTGGGTGTCCATCGTACCCCAGTCCATGTTAATACATGATCCCATGACAGGCATGGGTCATAGTAAATGGCATAGATGCAAAGATATACATCATACCCCCTCCAACTCCCTGTATCTTGGCCACAGTCAATTACTTCGCATAAGTCAAACTGATATATTGTACCACGCTTTTTATCATGTCTGATGTGTACCCGGCTCCTCGTCTCCCTTAAACATTTGTCCGCCTCTTGTCCTGTTGATCTTTTGTTCCTGGAACTTTCTCCCTCGCCTGTGTGATTGTCCCTCGTGGTTGATACCCCTATTAACAGTGGCATAACACTTATAGGTAAAATAATAGCAAAAATTCCCAACCACAACAGCCTAGGGTAGTGTGGGCTCCTTACAGAGATGAGGAGAAAGTGAGGTCTGCAGATGCTGGAGATCAGAGATAGAAATGTGTTGCTGGAAAAGCGCAGCAGGTCAGGCAGCATCTAGGGAACAGGAGAATCGACGTTTCGGGCATTAGCCTGAAGAAGGGCTAATGCCCGAAACGTCGATTCTCCTGTTCCCTAGATGCTGCCTGACCTGCTGCGCTTTTCCAGCAACACATTTCCATCTCCTTACAGAGATGAACATTATGTCCTTTACACAACTTTCCTATATGTTTTAAACAAAATCTTCTTGTGTTCCGGTCCTGTCCTCACTTATGCTCTCCAGAAAAACCTTTCCTTGGAGATCTTTAGAACCTCTCCCGCTTTTTCCAGAACCCTCTTCCTGCAAAAGTTAAACGTGTAAGACCTTTCTACTCTTTTTCTGTTCTTATTTGTTCTAGACTTCTCGTTGGCGGTTCCATGGCTGCACACTGGCTCCAATGGTACCAGCTTTCTCCTTTCTCCTGTAGTCTGACCGCATGAGATGTCCTCTCCACCACCTTGTAAGGTCCTGTCCACCTTGGCTCCGACCACTTCCGTTTGATCACCTTCAGCAGGACTCAGTCTGTGGTAGATGGCGCCTGGCTCTGTAGGTTCCCCTTTGCCGATCCAACCTGTTTGGAGAAAGCTGACACCAAAGCTGTTAGTTGGTCATAGTAAGGTTTGTACCTTAGAGAGGCTCCTCCTCTCTCTAACATCTGCATTCCAGCTCCTGGTCCCGGGACCTGCTGCCCTGTTGTTAGCTCGTACGGGGTGAACCCTGTGATAGAGTTTACTGAGCTTCTAATGGACATTAAAGCTAAGGGTAGATTAGATTTAGATTACTTACAGTGTGGAAACAGGCCCTTCGGCCCAACAAGTCCACACTGCCCCGCCGAAGCACAATCCACCCATACCCCTACATTTACCCCTTACCTAACACTACGGGCAATTTAGCATGGCCAATTCACCTGACCTGCACATCTTTGGACTGTGGGAGGAAACCAGAGCACCCGGAGGAAACCCACGCAGACACGGGGAGAATGTGCAAACTCCACACAGTCAGTCGCCTGAGGCGGGAATTGAACCCGGGTCTCTGGCGCTATGAGGCAGCAGTGCTAACCACTGTGCCACCGTGCCGCCCGGTAGGACATCCACCCAGCTTAACTTTGTTTTCCCATTTTTCCTTTCATGGATTGATTCATTCTTTCACTTTTCCCTGTGACTGAGGATGGTACACTGTTCCAAACACATGTTTCTGTCCTAAAGCTGCTTCAACTTCTTGCAGGTCTTTGTTCTTGAAATGTGTGCCATTATCTGACCTGACTCTCTTTGGAAACCCATGCATTGGAATGTATTGGTTTATCAAGAATTTGATCATTGTTTTTGCGTCTTCCTTTTTCGCAGGTATCGCTTCTGGCCAACCAGTGTATGCATCCACTGCTACCAAAAGGTACCGGTATCCGTTTACTCTCTCTATCATGTCAGTGTAGTCGATCACTATTTCCTGACCTGGCATTCTTGGGAGAGGGAATTTTCCCTCATGTGGTTTCACTGTTGCTTTTACATTGTATTCTGTACACGTTTTACATTCTCTGATGTAATTTTCAATCATTGCCGGCAAGAACGGATGCCACCAATGTGTCAGATACCTCTGCATCTGCATTTTTCCACAGTGTGTCAACCCATGAGCTTCCTGGAGCGTGGAAGCTATCAAACCTGGCGGTAGCACTGGTCTACCATGCGGTGACCTCCAAATCCATTCTGACTCTGTGCCCCCTCTCTCTCTCCATACTGTCAGTTCATGAGGAGAGGCTTTCTGCTCCTATTTATTAACATATTTGCATTGCAGGCAGGCAGCAGGTCATACACTGTTCTCTCTGTTTGCATCATTATGTACTGGGGTTCATATCCTGCTGCCTTTTTTGCTGCTAAGTCTGCTTCCTGATTGCCCTTAGCTACTATTGTATCAGTTTTGTCATGTCCTCTACACTTGACCACTGCCACTTCTGCGGGTTTCATTAGGGCCTCCGCTAATCTTTTCACATCTTTTTCATGTTTGATTGGGGTTTTTGCTGCTGTTAAGAATCCTGCTCTGATCCATTGATTGAGTTCTACCTGTATAGCCCCTACCACATATGCAGAGTCGGTGTAGATGTTCACTCTTTTTCCCTCTGACCATTCTAACGCAGCTATCATTGCCTGTAGTTCAGCCAACTGGGCTGATTCTTTGCCTGTCACTTTTCCTGTCAACACTTCCTCAAATCCCTCACTTGTCTGTCGCACCACTGCATAGGCTGCTTTAAGTCTTTCAGTTGGATGTCTGTAACAGCAACCATCTGTGAACAACACTTCTTCTGGGTCTACTAGTGGTTTTGCCCGTAAGTCTGCCCTAACTTTGATGTCTCTCTGTACCCTTTCCTCACAGATGTGTGGCTCTCCTTCTCCCATGTTGTCAGCCATGTTGATTCCTTCGTCTGTGAAAGTTATATGTGGTGCATTCAGGATTTTCTCTAACCTGGTTTGCCACAGTGACGTCATTGTGAAGTCTGTTGAGTTCACATATGCCACTATACTATGTGTCGTCAGTACCGTTAGTGAGTGGCCCATGACTATATGTGCTACCTTTTGGAGAATTTTTGCTACCCCTGCTGCATGTCTTGTACACAGCGGGTGTCTGTCCTCTATTGGGTCAAGGATAACACTTACATACATCAGCACCTGCCTGCCTTCCCCTTTTTTCTGAAAAAGAACACCATTTATTGTGTGTGATTATTCAGAAACATTGAGGAAAAATGGTTCTTTGTAATCCGGGACCGCTAAATCAGCAGCCCGCGTTAGGGCTGTTTGAGAGATATGAAACTTTTGTCTGCCTCTGTGGTCCACTGCAAATGGGCCGACAAATTTCTCATGCCTTACTCATTTACCATGGCCCTCAGAGGGAAAGTGAGCTCCCCATATGATGCAACAAATTGTCTGCTGTATCCTGCTAACCCAAGAAATGAGAGCATGTCTTTTACAGTGACTGGTTTGGTATGATGCAGAATGGAGGATCTATGGGACGAGACACACCTGTTCCTTTAGCGGAAATAACTCAACCCAGAAAAGACACCGTTTGTCTGCAGCATTGTAATTTAGCCCTTGAGACTTTGAAACTGACGTTATACAGGTGAATCAGCAACGGCTTTGTAGCTGCCAGACAAGAAACATGGTCAGGTGCCACCAGAAGAATGTCATCCACATACTGGATCAATATCACCCACTTTGGGAGTGTCAGGTCCTTCAGCTGCTGTTTCACTACCTGATTAAACACCCCCGGCGAAAAAATGAACCCTTGAGGGACCCTTGTGTAACATAGTGGTTGGCCTTTGTAGGTGAACAAGAAAATGTCCCTCAAATGATTAGCTTGGGGTAAACAGAAGATCGCGTTGGCCAGATCAATGCACGAGAACCACTTATGGTCAGGGGTCAGCACAGACATCGCAGTGTAGGGATTGGAACTGGAACTGTTGGAGTAGAGGCAACACTATTGATCCGTCTAAGATCATGCGCCATCCTATATTTACCTGTATTCTGCTTCTCTACAGGTAAGATAGGAGTGTTCCAGGGTGACTGGGAGGGTTCTAGCACCCCTGCTGCTAACAATCCTTCAATTGTGTCGGCAATGCCAGCTTCAGCCTCTGGTTTGTGTGAGTATTGTCTCTGCCAAATCGGAGTGTGGTCTATTAAATCGAATGTGATTGGTGTGATGTGTTTGCAGTGACCAACGTCCGTTGGACCTGCTGACCACAAGGTATCTGGTAGAGTGTCAAGCATCGCTGCAGCCTGTGGATGGTCTGTTTTTTCCCTACCATGAAACCTTTCAATCTGCCTATGTTCCAGCAGTACCTTGTCAGTTGTCCTGTACATAATTCTGTAGGCTTCCTCTGATGGTGAATGTTGTAAACCGGGTAGTTGAGTCCAAACCCAATCAGTTAGGGCCATCAAACGTTTGGACATAGGTCCCAGATCCTTGGCCTGATATTCAGCATGCACAACATCTCATACCATTCCAGCTCTTCTGCAGTTAGTTTAACAACACCCGCCACACCTTCTTTCCCTAGCAGAATGCAACTGGAGGAAATATCCAATTGAGTCCCTTCTAGGTGCTGATAGAATGCATGCTGATAGATTTCATTGTCATCTCTATCATAATATAGGGTAACATGGAGGGGATCTGCAGGAGGAGCGTAGGGATGCAGCATCTGAACCCAGGGTCACCATTGGTTGTATAAAGACTGTATGCCGTTGTTCTGCCTGCTTTCGGGTTCGAGGAATCCCCAGTATATATCTGCCCACTGCCCTTCTGCCGTTGGTGATGTGTCCACTGATAACATCATTTGGGATCCAGAGTGAATCATTGTCATGGAACAGTTGACAGAGTAGCCATTCAGAAAGGTCACTACCAGTCCGTCTGGTCCGCACAGAACCGAGGCCCCACATCTCACCAGCAAGTCGCGGCCCATCAGATTGACAGGGCATGCAGGTGATGAAATATACCGGTGACGGAAGGTCTGTCCGGCCACTGATGTGATCAGTGGCGATGTCAAAGGCAGATTTTCTGGTTTACCCGAGAACCCTACTAACTGGATGCTGGAGGATGACAATGTTATGCCAGAGAACAGAGGTAGCTGGGTAACAGTTAGAGGTGGGAAGGGGAGGAAACAGGCAGTGCAGGGATCCCCTGAGGTCGTTCCCCTCAACAATAAGTATACCGCTTTGGATACTGTTGGGGGGGAAGGCCTAGCAGGGGTAAGCTGCAGTGACCGGGTCTCTGGCACGAGGTCCGGCTCTGAGGCTCAGAAGGGAAAGGGGGAGAGGAGGAGAGCGCTAGTTATAGGAGACTCTATAGTTAGAGGACGGACAGGCGGTTCAGTGGACATGGGAGAGACTCTCGGATGGTTTGTTGCCTCCCAGGTGCCAGGGTCCAAGATGTCTCAGACCGTGTCTTTAGGATCCTTAAGGGGGAGGGTGTGCAGCCAGAAGTCGTGGTGCACGTTGGCACCAACGACATAGGTAGGAAGAGGGGTGGGGAGGTCATTCAGGAGCTCAGGGAGTTAGGCTGGAAGCTAAAAGTTAGGACGGACAGAGTCGTCATCTCTGGGTTGTTGCCGGTGCCACGTGACAGTGAGGCAAGGAATAGGGAGAGAGTGCAGTTGAACACGTGGCTGCAAGGATGGTGTAGGAGGGAGGGCTTCAGGTATTTGGACAATTGGACTGCATTCTGGGGAAGGTGGGACCTGTACAAGCAGGACGGTTGCACCTGAACCAGAAGGGCATCAATATCCTGGGAGGTAGGTTTGCTAGCACACTTCGGGGGGGTTTAAACTAATTTGGCAGGGGGATGGGATCCGGACTTGTAGTCCAGCAAGTAGGCTAGCTTGTTTGTCAGGATGTCCAAGTATGTAGGGAGGCTGTGGAGAAGGTAGCACTGACAGGGAATACTTGCGGACACAGAGATGCGCTCAAGTGTGTATACTTCAATGCAAGGAGTATCAGAAATAAGGTGGGTGAACTTAAGGTGTGGATCGGTACCTGGAACTATGATGTTGTGGCCATCACGGAAACGTGGATAGAAGAGGGACAGGAATGGTTGTTGGAGGTTCCTGGTTACAGATGTTTCAGTAAGATTAGGGAGGGTGGTAAAAAAGGAGGGGGGGTATCGTTGCTAATTAGAAATGGTATAACGGCTGCAGAAAGGCAGTTCGAGGAGGATCTGCCTTTGGAGGTAGTAGGGGCTGAAGTCAGAAATAGGAAAGGAGCAGTCACCTTGTTGGGTGTTTACTATAGGCCCCCCAATAGCAGCAGAGATGTAGAGAAACAGATTGGGAAACAGATTTTGGAAAGGTGCAGAAGCCACAGGGTAGTAGTCATGGGCGATTTCAGCTTCCCAAATATTGATTGGAAGCTCTTTAGATCAAGTAGATTGGATGGGGCGGTGTTTGTGCAGTGTATCCAGGAAGCTTTTCTAACTCAGTATGTAGATTGTCTGACCAGAGAGGAGGCCATATTGGATTTGGTACTTGGTAACGAACCGGGACAAGTGATGGGCTTGTTAGTGGGTGAACATTTTGGTGATGGTGATCACAATTCTGTGACTTTCACCTTAGTTATGGAGAGAGATAGGTGCGTGCAACAGGATAGGTTTTACAATTGGGGGAAGGGTAAATATGATACTGGAAGACAGGATCTGAGGAGCATAAGTTGGGAGCATAGGCTGTCAGGGAAGGATGTCGTGGAAATGTGGAACTTTTTCAAGGAACAGATACGACATGTCCTTGATATGTATGTACCTGTCAGGCAGGAAAGAAATGGTCGTGTGAGGGAACCTTGGTTGACGAGGGAGGTTGAATGTCTTGTAAAGAGGATGAAGGAGGCTAACATAAGGTTGAGGAAATAAGGTTCAGACAGACCGTTGGAGGGATACAGGATAGCCAGAAGGGAGCTGAAGAAAGGGATTAGGAGAACTAAGAGAGGGCATGAAAAATCTCTGGCGGATAGGATCAAGGATAACCCCAAGGCATTTTATGCGTATGTGAGAAACATGAGAATGACGAGAAAGTGGGTAGGTCCGATCAAGGACAGTAGTGGGAGACTGTGTATTGAGTCGGAAGCGATAGGATAGATCTTAAATGAATACTTTTCTTCAGTATTTACAAACGAGAGGGACTGTATTGTTGAAGAGGAGAGTGTGAAATGGACTGGTAAGCTAGAGGAGATACTTGTTAGGAAGGAAGATGTGTTGGGCATTTTGAACAACTTGAGGATAGACAAGTCCCCTGGGCCTGACGGGATATATCCTAGGATTATGTGGGAAGCAAGAGAAGAAATTACAGAGCTGTTGGCAATGATCTTTTCGTCTTCACTATCAACAGGGGTGGTACCAGGGGACTGGAGAGTGGCGAATGTTGTGCCCCTGTTCAAAAAAGGGAATAGGGATAACCCGGGAATTACAGGCCAGTTAGTCTTACTTCAGTGGTAGGCAAAGTAATGGAAAGGGTACGGAGGGATAGGATTTATGAGTATCTGGAAAGACACTGCTTGATTACGGACAGCAGCACGGATTTGTGAAGGGTAGGTCTTGCCTTACAAGTCTTATTGAATTCTTTGAGAGGTGACCAAGCATGTGGATGAGGGTAGAGCAGTGGATGTAGTGTACATGGATTTTAGTAAGGCATTTGATAAGGTTCCCCATGGTAGGCTTATGCGGAAAGTCAGGAGGCATGGGATAGAGGGAAATTTGGCCAGTTGGATAGAAAACTGGCTAACCGGTCGAAGTCAGAGAGTGGTGGTAGATGATAAATATTCAGCCTGGAGCCCAGTTATAAGTGGAGTTCCGCAGGGATCAGTTCTGGGTCTTCTGCTGTTTGTAATTTTTATTAATGACTTGGATGAGAAGGTCGAAGGGTGGGTCAGTAAATTTGCAGATGATATGAAGATTGGTAGAGTTGTGGATAGTGAGGAGGGCTGTTGTCAGCTGCAAAGAGACTTAGATATGATGCAGAGCTGGACTGAGGAGTGGCAGATGGAGTTCAACCCTGTCACGTTTGAGGTTGTCTATTTTGGAAGGACAAATAAGAATGCGGAATACAGGGTTAACGGTAGGGTTCTTAGTAAGGTGGAGGAGCAGAGAGATCTTGGGGTCTATGTTCATAGATCTTTGAAAGTTGCCACTCAGGTGGATAGAGCTTGTAAGAAGGCCTATGGTGTATTAGCGTTCATTAGCAGAGGGATTGAATTCAAGAGTCGTGAAGTGATGTTGTAGCTGTACAGGGGTTAGGCCACATTTGGAGTACTGTGTGCAGTTCTGATCACCTCACTTTAGGAAAGATGTGGAAGCTTTGGAGAGGGTGCAGAGAAGATTTACCAGGACGTTTCCTGGAATGGAGAATAGGTCGTACGAGGATAGGTAGAGAGTGCTAGGCCTTTTCTCATTGGAACGGCGAAGGATGAGGGGTGACTTGATAGAGGTTTATAAGATGATCAGGGGAATAGATAGAGTAGACAGTCAGAGACTTTTTCCCCGGGTACAAGGGGACATAAATTTAAGGTGAAGGGTGGAAGGTATGGGGGTGATGTCAGGGGTAGGTTCTTTACCCAGAGAGTGGTGGGGACATGGAATGCGCTGCCTGTGGGAGTGGCAGAATCAGAATCATTGGTGATATTTAAGCGGCAATTGGATAGGTACATGGATGGGTACTTAAGCTAGGACAAATGTTCGGCACAACATCGTGGGCCGAAGGGCCTGTTCTGTGCTGTATTATTCTATGTTCTATGTTCTATGTTTGACCGAAGTATGTCACAAGTGATGGTAGAAAATCTTGCAACCAAAAAAGACAGATTCTTGTCCATTACCCTCATTTGCATGTCGGGGTCCGCCAGCCCACATGTCCCTGAGTCCTCGGGCCCCGTCAATATTCATACCCCTGCCCTTCCAGCATGGTTTGGGGGTACTGACCTTGCACTGGGACTGCAGCTGCATTTGGGACTTGTTAAGGCTGGGCAGCCTGTTGAGAAGGAGGCTGACTTGAGCGGACATACTGTCCTCGGATCGATCCCTGGCCTCCCTGGGCTCCCCACAGCGTGGGACAATCTCTTCTCCAATGCCCGGGTTGGCCACATCTAAAACAGGTGTTGGGTGGCTGACCTCTGAATCCTCCGCGGCCCCTTCCTCTACCACGCATTCCTCCTGCTACGCCTATAGGCCTGCCCCCATAGTGGGGGTGGTGTGGCATCCAATCAGGTGTTGGGTCTAGACTCGGGATGTTGTTTTGTGGCGACGGCTGCTAAACCATTTGATTAGTCGTCTTTTGGGAGGCCTTCTTTGTATCATTAGCCTTCCTTCTAGCCTCATCGAGCTGTAACTTCAGCAACTGCACTTGAGCTGACTCGTTGCTCTGTTTATCTTCATCCTGTTTTGTCCTGTGGCGCTTCATGTGGTGCGTCAAGTGTTTTTCCCACTGTTCTGTAGAACAACCTGGGATGTCGGGATTACTCTCTATTGTTTCTTTTACTTCCTTAGGCATCCCTGCCATAACAGCATTTCTAAATAACGTGGTCTGTAGCTGACCCGACCCTGGATGGCTCCCCGCAGTATCTGTCCACGTGCCCTTACATCTGGCCAAAAAGGCAGGCATATCCTCACCCTCTTTCATTGTGAAGGTGAGTGAGTGCATCGCTTCCGGTGAAATCGGAAATCTATCCCTCATTGCCCTTCCCACACAGGTGACATGCTGCGTGAACGGGTCTGAATCAGGTAGTAAGGTGGTCCCCACAGAGGTTTCAATCTGCTATATTTCCCACATACTCAATTGTTTGCTCAACAATGCTCTCCAGTCACCCATAGCTAACTTGTGGTCTAGTGTATATTGGCAAAATTTTGTCATCCAGGGCCCATCGCCCTCCGTGGGTGGGGCATTTTATCTAGGCTGCAGTTCATGTCAGTAAATGTAAAGGACTGATAAACATCCCCCATATCCGAGCCTCTGTAAATTAATGGCATTTGGTGGTGCTGATGCTTTATGGGTTGTCGTAATGTGTCTCTTTGATGCAGGTTATATCTTGTTTCAGGTAGGGGCTTCAGTGGAGGGCCATGTTCCGTGTGCATTGTGAGTGAGCCTGTCAAAGTGACGGGGTAGGTGTGTGGGTCATCATCTGTCAGGGATTCTTCGTCCTCAATTTCCGTACTATTTTGAGACGCCTCCCCATCCAATTTCTCTCTGTCTCTTTCTTCCCTCAAATCTCTCCTTCTTCTGTCTGAGAACCCGTCATCTAGTAACTGACCTGAGTCATGTAATCTTCCCCTCTTTTCATATTTCTCCATCATTGTTTTTTGTTTGTTCTTTGCGAGCCCACTGACTAACTGACTTCTGGCTTTACCCCACTGATGTTTTACGGGCAACATTAAGTTGGAAGAACATCCTCCATATTCTTCACACTCTTTATCAAATTCCCCTTCCATTTTATGTGTTTTTTTTTGTTTTTAATCCTCCCGTCCAGTAGTCAGTTGGTTTGGATGTAATATAACCGAGCAACCAACCCAATCAGAGACAAATCTATTGGCCAGTCAGTTTGTATGGAGAACACCCGAGCAACTGACCCTTTCAGTGAGAATTATCAGCAGTTTCGTTGTCACCATTAGGTTTCCACTGCTGACTCTCTCTCGCTGAGACACCACCGTCTTTGTCTCCGAGACACTACTGGCTTTTCTGTCTCCCTCCGTACATTCCCCAATATAATTTAGAAACTTACAACACATCAATCATAAACCAAAATTTATGAGCGTTGCTTTTATGAGATCCTGCTCAATGGACTTTAAACCTCCTCACACTTACGTACCTTGTTGCTTCTATGAGGACTCTAACCCCACGGGACTTTAAACCTGTACGTATTAAACTTTGTTGCTTTTATGGGGACTCTAACCCCATGGGACTTTAAACCCGTACGTACCTTGTTGCTTTTATGGGCACTCTCACCCCACTGGGCTTTAAATCCGTACGTACCTTGTTGCTTTAATGGGGACTCTAACCCCACGGGACTTTAAACCCGTACGTATTAAATCAATACTTTATCCACTTACTATTACTAGGACACTTGCAGTATAATGAAAACAATCAATTTAGTATCTCCAATTGCAGAACTTCGATATAATCAGGTGTCTGTTCACCTTTATATGCGGTGCCACTTGTTGTTGTCTTCAGACGTCAGTTGTCCGTTGTTTCTATTTTTCTCTCTTTTCCGTCACTTCTCCGTCTTCATCAAGTCGGGGTCACCAAATTGTTGGACTTTGGCTCAATCTACCAGCTTACTTTCCTCTATGTGTGAGCTGAGTCCTGCGTGTTTAGATTAGATTAGATTAGATTATTTACAGTGTGGAAACAGGCCCTTCGGCCCAACAAGTCCACACCGACCCGCCGAAGCGCAACCCACCCAGACCCATTCCCCTACATTTACCCCTGCACCTAACACTACGGGCAATTTAGCATGGCCAATTCACCTGACCGGCACATTTTTGGACTGTGGGATGAAACCGGAGCACCTGGAGGAAACCCACGCAAACACAGGGAGAATGTGCAAACTCCACACAGTCAGTCACCCGAGGCGGGAATTGAACCTGGGTCTCTGGCGCTGTGAGGCAGCAGTGCTAACCACCGTGTTCTTTCAATGAAGCAATAGGAGAAGATATTCGGTCTCAAACTCTTAGTTTATTTTGGCAGTAAGTGGATAAAGTATACAGAGCTCTGGGTCTAGGACTTCCCATCCTTGACAAACAGCAAAGTGTGTCAGTTCACGAAGTCCGACGCATTCCTGTCCCTGACCCAGTTTTTTATACAGTACAGAACGTCATGCAATCACTGAGGTGGGGTTGTCTTCTGATTGGCTGTTGATCTACATAGAACATAGAACATAGAAGAATACAGCGCAGTACAGGCCCTTTGGCCCTCGATGTTGCACCGATCCAAGCCCCCCTAACCTATACTAACCCACTATCCTCCATATACCTATCCAATGCCCGCTTAAATGCCCATAAAGAGGGAGAGTCCACCACTGCTACTGGCAGGGCATTCCATGAACTTACGACTCGCTGAGTGAAGAACCTACCCCTAACTTCAGTCCTATATCTACCCCCCCCTTAATTTAAAGCTATGCCCCCTTGTAATACCCGACTCCATACGCGGGAATAGGTTCACACTGTCAACCCTATCTAACCCCCTAATCATCTTGTACACCTCAATCAAGTCACCCCTAAACCGTCTTTTCTCTAATGAAAACAGCCCCAAGTGTCTCAGTCTTTCCTCATACGATCTTCCTTCCATACCAGGCAACATCCTGGTAAACCTCCTCTGCACCCGTTCCAGTGCCTCCACATCCTTCCTATAGTATGGCGACCAAAACTGCACACAATATTCCAGATGCGGCCGCACCAGAGTCTTATACAACTGCATCATGACCTCAGGACTCCGGAACTCAATTCCTCTACCAATAAAAGCCAGTACGCCATATGCCTTCCTCACCGCACTATTTACCTGGGTGGCAACTTTCAGAGATCTGTGTACATGGACACCAAGATCCCTCTGCTCATCCACACTACCAAGTATCCGACCATTAGCCCAGTACCCCATCTTTTTGTTATTCTTCCCAAAGTGAATCACCTCGCACTTAGCTACATTGAATTCCATTTGCCACCTTTCTGCCCAGCTCTGCAGCTTCTCTATATCCTGCTGTAACCTGCCACATCCTTCCTCACTGTCAACAACTCCTCCGACTTTCGTATCATCCGCAAACTTGCTCACCCAACCTTCTAACCCCTCTTCCAGGTCATTTATAAAAATGACAAACAGCAAAGGTCCCAAAACAGATCCTTGCGGAACACCGCTAGTGACGGCACTCCATGAAGAAACTTTGCCATCAACTACTACCCTCTGTCTTCTTCCATCCAGCCAATTTCTAATCCAAACCTCCAACTCTCCCTCAATGCCATATCTCCGTATTTTCTGCAGTAGCCTACCATGGGGAACCTTATCAAACGCCTTACTAAAATCCATATATACCACATCTACCGCTTTCCCCTCATCAACCTTCTTCGTCACCTTTTCAAAGAATTCAAGAAGGTTTGTGAGGCACGACCTGCCCTTCACAAAACCATGCTGACTATCCTTGATCACATTATTCCTATCCAGATGTGCATAAATCCTATCCCTTACAATTCTCTCTAAGACTTTGCCCACAACAGAAGTGAGACTCACCGGCCTATAGTTACTAGGGTTATCCCTACTCCCCTTTTTGAACAAGGGAACCACATTTGCTATCCTCCAGTCTTCTGGCACTACTCCAGTAGACAAAGAGGACATAAAAATCAAGGCCAATGGCTCTGCAATCTCCTCCCTTGCTTCCCAGAGAATCCTAGGATAAATGCCATCAGGCCCAGGGGACTTATCTATTTTCACCTTTTCCAGGATTTCCAACACCTCTTCTCTACATACCTCAAAGCCATCCATTCTACTTATTTGTGACTCAGTATTCACATCGACGACAATGCCCTGTTCCTGAGTAAATACTGAAGAAAAGTATTCATTCAGTATCTCCCCAATCTCTTCCGCCTCCACACGCAACTTCCCACTACTATCCTTGACTGGACCTATTCCTACCCTAGTCATTCTTTTATTCCTAACATACCTATAGAAAGCCTTAGGGTTTTCCATAATCCTACCGACTAAGGACCTTTCATGTCCCCTCCTTGCTGCTCTTAGCTCTCTCTTCAGGTCCTTCCTGGCTACCCTATAACTCTCAATCGCCCCAATTGAACCTTCACGTCTCATCTTGAGATAGGCCGCCCTCTTCCATTTAACAAGGGATTCCAATTCCTTATTAAACCACGGCTCCCTCGCACGACCCTTTCCTCCCTGCCTGACAGGTACATAATTATCAAGGACACTCAATAGTTGCTCCTTGAACAAGCTCCACATATCATTTACACTCTTGCCTTGGAGTCTACTTTTCCAAGCCACACATCCTAAGTCATGCCTCACCACATCATAATTTCCCTGACCCCAGCTATAACTCTTGCCCTGTAGTACACACTTATCCCTCTCCATCACGAGAGTAAAAATCACCGAATTATGGTCACTACCCCCAAAGTGCTCACCTACCTCTAATTCTAACACCTGGCCTGGTTCGTTACCCAGAACCAAATCCAGTATGGCCTCACCTCTTGTTGGCCTGTCTACATATTGTGTCAGGAAACTCTCCTGCACACATTGAACAAACACTGACCCATCTAACGAACTTGAGCTATAGCTTTCCCAATCAATATCAGGAAAGTTAAAGTCCCCCATAACAACCACCCTATTACTGTCACTCATCTCCTGAATCACCTTCCCTATCCTTTCTTCAATGATTCTAGGACTATTAGGAGGCCTGTAAAAGACTCCTAACAGGGTGACCTCACCTTTCCTATTCCTAACCTCAGCCCAAACTACCTCAGATGGCAAGTCCTCATCCATCGTCCTTTCCACCACTGTAATACTAGCTTTGACAAGCAATGCCACGCCTCCCCCTCTTTTACCCCCACCTCTGACCCTACTAAAACATTTAAATCCTGGAACCTGCAACAGCCAATCCTGTCCCTGTTCTAGCCATGTCTCCGTAATAGCCACAACATCGAAGTCCCAGGTACCAACCCACGCTGCAAGTTCACCTACCTTATTTCGTATACTTCTTGCATTGAAGTATACACACTTCAAGCCACTTTCCTGTTTACAGACACCCTCCTTGGAAATTGATGCCATGTTCCTAACCTCCCTACACTCCAGGCCCTGCACCCTGAAGCTACAATCTGGGTTCCCATGCCCCTGCAGAGTTAGTTTAAACCCCCCCCCAAGAGCACTAGCAAACCTCCCCCCAAGGATACTGGTGCCCCTCAGGTTCAGGTGCAGACCATCCTGTTTATAGAGGTCCCACCGTCCCCCGAAAGAACCCCAGTTATCCAAATACCGGAATCCCTCCCTCCTGCACCATCCCTGTAGCCACGCATTTTAGTGTTCTCTTTCCCTATTCCTCGAATCTCTATCACGTGGCACGGGTAACAAACCAGAGACAACAACTCTGTTCGTTCTAACTCTGAGCTTCCAACCTAGCTCCCTGAAAGCCTGTCTAACATCCTCGGCACTCCTCCTACCTATGTCGTTGGTGCCAATATGGACCACGACTTCTGGCTGCTCCCCCTCCCCCTCCAGGACCCGGAAAACACGATCAGAGACATCACGTACCCTTGCACCTGGGAGGCAACATACCAAACGTGAGTCTCTCTCGTTCCCACAAAACCGCCTATCTGTGCCCCTAACTATCGAGTCCCCAATTACTACTGCTCTGCTCTTCTTCACCCTTCCCTTCTGAGTAACGGGGACAGGCTCCGTGCCAGAGACCTGAGCCCCGTTACTTACCCCTGGTAAGTCATCCCCCCCACAAGTATCCAAAACGGTATACTTGTTCTTGAGGGGAACGGCCGCAGGGGGTCCCTGCACTGGCTGCTTCCTCCCAGTCCCCCTCACTGTCACCCATCTATCTGCCATCTTTGGAGTTACTACTTCCCTATAACTCTGATCTATGACCCCCTCTGCCTCCCGAATGATCCGAAGTTCATCCAACTCCAGCTCCAGTTCCCTAACACGGTCTTGGAGGAGCTGGAGATGGGTGCACTTCCTGCAAGTGTAATCGGCAGGGACGTCGATGGCATCCCTCACCTCATACATGTTGCAGGAGGAACATTGCACTGCCTTCACTGCCATCCCTCTAAAGCTAACTTTTATTTAAAAAAAAACTGGGTCTAAAGAATACAACAAGCAAAATTCAGCACTTACCTACTTACCAAAACAGGTGTTATTATTAGGTTAGAGGAGGAGGGCGGGTGGGAGCCACTACCCGTGTTGTGCCTCGGGTTCCTCTCCTTCGCGCTTTTAAAGGGGGAACAAACCTACCCAGGTAAGCTTACACTAACTGCTTCCGGGTCTCGGCTGCCCCTCTGGTCGTCGTCACTTCCCCCTGGTGCTCCCGCTCTTTCTGTGAAGAGAGAGTGAAAGAGAAAAAAAAACACCGCTGCCCGCTACCGGTAAGCACTTTTAAAACCAAACGGTCTTACCTTCGCTGCTGCTCGCACTGGAAATGACTGACCGCTTCGAAGGGTGAGTATAAATACTCACCGCTTTCCTTCCCGGCTGCCCCTCTGGTCGTCGTCACTTCCCCCTGGTGCTCCCGCTCTTTCTGTGAAGAGAGAGTGAAAGAGAAAAAAAAACACCGCTGCCCGCTACCGGTAAGCACTTTTAAAACCAAACGGTCTTACCTTCGCTGCTGCTCGCACTGGAAATCTGATTCCACTCTCCGCCCCCTCGCATTCCCGGATGTCTAACCCCATGTGACCTCCCTCTGCCTGCGAAACAGAGCACCACATGACCTCCTCTTGCGCGTGAAACAGAGCACCATGTGACCTCCTCTTGCGCGCGAAACAGAGCACCATGTGACCTCCTCTTGCGCGCAAAACAGATACATCATCAAAGGCTTCTGAATGCCGTGTGGACGAAGCCATATATTTACAATACCATCATCCCTTTAATGGTTTCAGCCCTGCCATTGATCATAGCCATAACTGTATCAATGATTACCCTTCTGTGCTGATGAGGACATGCATCAATGTGTCACCCATTGATCTGGTGCTGCTGCCTTTGGCTTTGCACCACTGTCTCCTGCAAGTGTGTTATGGATGTGATGAAATCTCTTTGGCTGATGGGGTTGTCATGAATGAATAGCTGTTGGGACATGTATAGTGCTGGATGTGGGTGTGAAATGTGCAGCAGTGCTAAGTTTAAGAGAGTGCAGTGAAGTTTTTAATGTTAGGTATGAGCAGGGATTATTGGGGATTATTGGTAGTTAAGTGAATGAATGATATCATAATGGCCAATGTCTGAGGCTACTGGTGAGGTTGATGAAATTCCTGGCCTTGAGCATTCATGTAGAGACATTAAACATCTTCTGGCACCCACTCAGGGCTAGTGTACTGGCATTAACTGCTATTGTGGGGAAATTCACCAGCCTCGGAGTCAGAGTCAGGGTTCATTGACAGACTTTATTGTATAAGGAAATACTGGAGCTCTGGGGAGAGAAAGACATTCAGTTTCAATGTCTGCGTGGAAGCCAATTGCTGTAGTAATAGGCGCTAATCATTCTTCCTGGGAAGTTATAGCCCTGCCTATTAGCACTTCGTATTGCGTCCATATCAAACTGTTAGCATTTCTATCAAAGGTATTGGCTGGACCCAGACACTTCGGTGGGCAGTGTTCGTTACTCATGCATATTCTCTCTCCCACCCGCCTTAAACTAATCGACTAGGTTGTGAGTGCATTCTGGTGGCCCCAGGCAGTGTCTGTATTTGTTCTGCTGTCTCTCGCCATATTGTGGTCCGATGGCCATCTTGTGTGTCAAGAGGCCAACGTATGGCTCAGTGGCCATCTTGTGTGTCTATGTGCCTTGCGTCACCCTACCCTATGCCATCTCCCACTTCACTCCCCCTTTGTGGTCAAGGAGATGACTTCAGAGATCTCCCACAGACCACCCAATTTACATGTAGAGGTAGGTCATCTCCAGGAGCTCCTCTGAGGGGTATCATGAAGTGCCAATTTTGTTGGGTGCTCTTCATGGTGACACTCGCTGCTGGCACAGTTCTCATCTGTAGCGCCTTACAGCAGAGCTTTAAACACCTGAGGCCCACACAGAATACCAGTATGAGTGCAATGAGGAGAACTATCCTGTGTGCCGAATAGAGTCCCCAAGACTAATCAACCAATTTAGCCAGCTGTCTGTAATTGTGGCTCCCTGATGAAAATTATCTAGCTTGCCTCAGACATTCTTGATGACTTCTGTAATGTTATGAGTCATCAATAATATGGATGATACAATTGTCACTAATAATTGTACAAACTCCTCCTTGCTGTGCTAATTGATAATCCACCGCATAACATGTCTGCTGTGTGTAGAGTCTGAGTTCAGCCAGCTCTGTATTATTTGTTTCCAGAACTTCCAAAGTATTATTGCCTAAGATAGTCAGGCCACATACAAGTTAATTTCAGTTTTTAGTGCTAATGACTCCTGCTGCACTCCCCAAAGATAGAGATCCCAAGAATCCATATCCCGATGATGACCCCAACGTGGTGGGGACCTGCCAGTCAGCACAGAACTCCTGGCTGATGGAACAGGTCACTATCCTTCTCCAAACATGTCCCCCACTGGGGCATGGTAGAATAAGGGGTGCAATTGTCCTTACTGCGAGCAGGTTTGGAAGATCTGGGGTGTCTGTCGCATAAGTCCCCTTAAATAGAAAAGCAAATCCCTTCGTCGCTCGGTAACAGACATTACCCTGTCCTTCCATCTGTCTGTCCACCCATGTTGACCCTGATTCCCCAGGTAGCCCCCACCTCAGGATTTCCTCCTCCAGTAATATTCTGGCGGTCGTAGTGCAGCTTTTGGTTGGGAATGCCTCTACCCTTGCGTGAATTGGTCTATGATGACCAGGCAGGATGTTTTCCCACAGGAAGTTGGTAGTGACCCTGTAAAATCTATTTGAAGGTGTTCCCAGGATCCCCTAGGTCTGGGCTGATGTCCCATCCTAACTTTTATGGGTCTCCCTGGGTTATGTTGTGCGCAAACCATGCATCTGCGGCAGTACTTGGCCATGTCTCTCCCCATTCCCTTCCACCACCACTCTCTCCCTAGGCTTGCTATCATGGCCTCTCTACCTGTATGGGAGAGCCTGTGGTGCAGTTCCAGCAATGTGTTCTGTATACACGCTGGTGCTACCACCTTGTCTGCTCGCCTCCAGACACCATCCTCCCCTTTGAATTTCCATTGCTCTCTCTTCCTAGGGATGTCCTCCTGTAGCTGCTGAATTTGGATAGCGTCCTTTGCCAATTCAATAGTGGTTATTGCAGCCACGTCAATGGCTTCTTGTTCTAGGGTTTACTGAGCTGCTTGGTCTGCTGCCTGGTTTCCTTTGTATTTTAGCCAACTTGGACTCTCTTTTGCTGGTTCCTTTTGATGGGCTTTTATTTTTATTACTGCAGCTTCTTATGGCTGTTCGCTGGCACGCAGAAGTGTCTGAATTCTTAATTGGTGTCTGATAGGGCCCCCCCCCCGCAGTGGTGAACCCTCTTCTCCCCCATGCCACCAAGTAGTCATGGACTACACCAAAGGCATATTGACTGTCTGTATATATATATATGTATATATTCACAATTTTTCCTTTTGCTAGTTAAGTGCTTTGGTGAGTGCTACCAGTTCTGCTACCTGTGCGGACTGACTTCCATCAATCCTTCTGAACATAACTGTTTCTAACTTATCATTTACCACAGCTCATCCTGTTCAGGACGACCCTGCTACATATATTTATGATCCATACACGAAGAGGGTCGGCAGTGTTTAGGATGTATCCTTTACTCTCCCCCTTTCTTCATCCCCATCTATATCCCCACAGTTGTGCAGTTCCCCTGTATCTAGAATTCCCTCAGCTGGGTTTTCTCCCGTATCCCTAACTATTACCATGGACTGACTTGGGAGTAAAAGAACTGCCTCCAACTTTGCCCTTCTGATATTGGAGACAGCCCTCAGTTCTCTGTGTTTAGCATCTCTGCTAGGATGACATTCCCTAATGGCCCAAGAAGCACAGTCTAAGGCTGCTATGCACCTGGGCAACCCGGTGACTACTGGCCCTTCTGTAGTTGAGTAGTACTCTATGGGTCTTCTCCTGCTACCGTGGTCTTGGGTGACCGATACAGAGTAAAATCCTCCCTCATTATTACATTGGATGTGAAAACCCTTGCCTGGATCTGGCAGCCTTAGCCCAGGGGCCAATATGAGTCGAGTTTTAAGCTGACTGTATGCCTTCTCCTGTTCTGGCCCTCAGGTTACAGGTTCCAAGGCAGGCTTGCCTCCTTTAATTAATCTCTGGATTGGTTCAGCCAATTTTACGAACTTGGGTATAAAGCTCTGACTGTAGTTGTATAGCCCCAAGACCTTTCCGACTCCCCTGACAATGGCATCTTTTGGATTGCCTTCTTGTGGTCATTGGGCATTTCTTTGAGTCCCTGGGATATAAGGTGGCTCAGGAATAAGACTTGTGTTTTGCCAATTTGCGCCTTTGTGAGGCTAACTTTTAATGCTGTGGTTGCCAATTCCTGTAATACGAGACATAAAGCATCCTGGTGTCCTGACTCGAACTCTGAGCCAATAGGATATCATCCACATATTGGAGGGCAGTGCTACCTTCTTGTAAATCTATTCTCTTCAGATGTTGCACATCACCCTGTGAAAAATAGTGGGGCTGTTGTGGAACTCTTGGCGAGTCCACGTGTACTGCCTGTCCCTTACTGTAAAAGCGAATTTATTCTGAGACTCAGAGTGTAACGGGATAGACCAGAATCCATTGGCTATGTCTAAAACAGTGAAAATCTTGTGTTCAGCGACCAAGCCATTTAAAATGGTGGAGAGGTCTGCTACAATGGGGTGTAATTCCTGTATAATCCTGTATAATTAATGGTGAGCCTATAGCTCCCATCAGGCTTTATTACTGGCCATGTTGGGGAATTAGTTGTACTTGTGGTTGCTTTCAGGAATCCTGTCTCACTAGTCCTTTCACTATCTCCACAATTGCTTTTTCTGCTTTGGGTTTGATTGGGTATTGCCGGTGGGGCTTATGCTCCAGTCTGGGAACCCTTATCGGGTCTATGTTAACGAGACCTGTATCTAACTTTGTTTCTGCCCAGGCTCCGGGGACGGAGGTGCAGATGCCTCAGAATCCGCTCTTTTTGAGGTTCCAGTCCCTACTGGTGACTGTAGCGACTTTAATAGTTTCAAGGTGACTTGTAAGTTTCCCAATCTCGGTCTTTCGACCATCCTGTCTAGGCCAAATCAATTTCCTTTTTGCACAATCGATTAGAACATTATATTCTCTCATGAGATCATTGCCCATTATTCTTGTTATTGTGGAATACACGGAAATTCATGGGGTTATATATATTATTTCTATGAGGGTAGTTTTGCTTAGGGAAGCTGGTGTTTTATCCTGTCCTACCCCGGTTAAGTGAATCATTTTATTTGTGTGGGGTAAGGATATGTTTGTGATGGATACAGTCACTCCTGTGTCGACTAGCATTTCACATTTCCTCCCTCCTGTTACTGCAGGCACATAAATTCTCCCCTCTCCCTTATCCTCATGAATGGGGGCAGCTGGTTGTCAGCTCTGCTGACCTTGGGACTTCCACGGTTCCGTGGTGTTCCGGATGGTGTTTGGGGGTGCCCCATGCTTTTCCCAGCACACTGCTTCTATGTGTCCTGTTCTTTTGCAGTGGCTGCAGTATTTTACATTGTTCCCTGCTCTAACTCTTGCATTCTGCCCTCCAGCTTTTTAACTTGTTCCTGGTCATTTCTCTACCTACTCATGGAGGCATCTACTTTTTCAGTTAAGGCTGCTAATTGGTACACTAACATTACTCCTAACTTTTTAGTTTTATTTTGTTTTTGTTTATCTATCCACACTGTTGTGTTAATGTCTGGGATGGATCCCAACCACTTTTCTTCATTTGCTCTGTTAACCCTTGTCTGTCTGCCTTGTATTTCTCAATAAGGGAACCTGCAGTATCCCCCTTAAAACTTTGATCTGCCATTTAGCAGATTGTGTACCCCCGGATACCACCAACAGTAAAGTGTTCCTAATCCAGTGGGGATTTCTCTACTCCCGGCCAATAATACTGTCCCAGCACTGTCCATATTGCCGTAGCAGACCGTAGAAAGGTGGGCTGTCTACTGGTGGGACTTCTCTACCCTCCTGGCCACCACTACTAGTCAGTACCTACCGGTCAGCTGGGAATGCTGGGTCATTGGGTGTGTTCTCTACTGGGACTCCTCTACCCTCCCGGCCACCTCTACTGTTCCAACACCTTCCGATAGGCCCACAAACCTACTTTAAGCCCGGTGTGCTCTCTACCGGTGGGACTCTTTACCCTCCCGGTCACCGCCACTATTCAAGCTCTGTTGTACTAGTACGGACTGAGAGGGTATCACGGTTACTCACAGTGTCCACGCTCCCCACCTTGTTAAGGTGCACTCCACTGAGGTTTGGCTCTTGGTCAGAGTGATCAGCTCGTCTTCCTCGCCACACTGGAAATTACAAGTACAAACAGCATCCAACTTTTAACTTAAGCTCTAACTAGACTCTGCATTGTTCGCCCCTACAGAGTCCAATGTTACCTGACTTTACCACTTGTGCTTCACAACTCCTAATGCCCTTGGCGCCTCAATTCCCACTTTAAATCCCAACATCGCATGGCAGGGGGCTACCCTTTTTAACAACTGGTTTAGGCCAGGGTTTATGAGACAAAGCACTACCTTGTCTTCTGGCTGTTTCAGCACAAGCACCAAGCACCAGGTTCTTACAACAGTTAATACTGTTAACACTTATTCTCTACAGACATGCATTTAGTTTTTTTTACTCAGTACTGTAGCAAGCTAGACATTACAATCAGTATACCCTTTAAACTGTGTCCTTGGCCCGGTCTGACTCTTCCTGTTTGCAGGTACAACTTGGTTCTTACACCAGCCCCCGGATTGGATCCTTCGACCAGGGAACCAGTAGTAAGAACCCTGCTCGCAGCACCAATTGTTATGGGCAAAGTCACCAGCCTCAGAGTCGGAGTCAGGGTTCATTGTACAAGGAAATACCGGAGCTCTGGGGAGAGAAAGCCACCAACAGCACAGTGGTCAGCTGTGAGTCTTCTCTCAACCCAGAGCACATGTCAAGATACTTTTATATATTTTGTGATACAATAGGTCAGTGATGAGGTTACTGTCTTTGTAACATAGTTTGTTGATTGTAAACATTGTAGAATCATTAATAGTTTCAATGCAGTCATTGTCAGTTCCAGCACAGCCTTTGTTAATTTTAGTGCGATCGTTGTCAGTTTCAGTGCAGACATTGTCAGTTTCAATGTCGGAGTGGACGTCCATTGCTGTAGCAATGGACACTAATCGCTCTTCCTGAGAAGAACAATTACTGCAGCCCTGGCTATTAGCATTTTGTATTGAGTCTGTATCAAACTGTTAGCATTTCAATCAAAGTGTCTGGTTGGACCCAGACACTTTGGTGGGCAGTATACCTTACTCATGTGTATTCTCTCCCCCATCCACCTTAAACTAATCAACTAGGTGGTGAGTGCATTATGCTGGCATTCTGGTGGCCCCAGGCAGTGTCTGTGTTTATTCTGCTGTCTCTCTCCATATTGTGGTCCGACGGCCATCTTGTGTGTCAATTGGCCAACTTATGGCTCAGCAGCCATCTTGTGTGGCCGTGTGCTCAGTGTCACCCTGCCCCAAGCACACTGCCAAAGCTATGTGGTCCCAGTGCCTTGTGAGAGTTTTGTTTGGAAATCCTTCTGAACGCTATGGATAGATGATATCTCTCCTCCTCTACACTTCGTTCACAAAATCCAGTGATAGCAATACTTGGAGTCCGATCTCAGCCACGTTTTGCCATTCTTGTGTATTTCACAAATCAAATTCATTCTGATAATGATCTACAACACCTGCTTCTGTAACTCTGTTTTGAGAGGTGCTCTGCCTTTGATACTGGAGGCTAAATTTAAACCTGCCTCTCCTGATTTTGCATGCTCTGCACATCAGAAGAAAAGGCTGAAGGTCAATCATACATTGTACTCATTCAGATTTTATCAAATTTTTTGACCACTGACTTTATAATTTTGTGCTGGTGTCAAAGCTCTCTTTTAATAAATATGACCTTATTTCAACCATTATTTCAGATTAATTAATCTTCATGCATCCACTCATTTTGCTATTGGTAGGATGGGCAGTTGTTCACAGAGTAAGGCCAAATTTTAAATGAGAAAAGGTTTTTGCATTTAGTATCAAGGAAGTGTGTCCAATGGTAGATGTCATGCCAATACCTGCATGATTGCTACAGAAATGGGTATATTCCATTTATAAATGAGCATCCCTAGACCTTGGGAGAGTTGATTAACAGTTATCCTAATAACGACCAAGAAATTTACCTGAAATTCATCTTATTTTTCATACCTGTATTATGCCGGACAGATGTCCTCTCTTTTCCTTTCTTAAGAGAAGGGAGGTGGGTCTTCAATTTGCTGCTCTGACAGTGGCAAAATCTTCACTGGTTTACTCGGTCAAGTTTCATTTGAGTTTCATTGGCAGAATCTCAGAAGGATTCCTGTTAAGGGGGAGACCACTATTGCCTGATTGTCAAATCACATGGCTTCAGAACCAGAAGAAACAGCCAAGCCTTCTCAAGGCAACAGCACCCGGGGTTGCAAGATCAGCAGAAACAGAGTGTTACAATGCAAGTTTAATACAGGCCAAATGGGAGAAGTGATTTCACACAGTGGGATGACCTCACAGTTGTTTTCTCACTATTTTCCACACTTGTCATATGGAATAGGACAGTAGGTACCAGCAACGAGCCATTAAAAGTGGTATATGAATCATCTGTGTGGGATTTAGGCCCTCCCACTGTTTACCTCTGATGGACAGAAAAGGAGAGGCAAATAGCAGTTACAGCGCTGGCTGGTGGAAAGGAAATGGAGGTTGGACTGTTTCCTTCATTCTCTATAACTCTTCCTGACTTTCAAAAGAATTGCGATGGTAAATCATGACTGAAACCTATCTCCAAGATAGTGCTGATACATATTACTGACTAGAGTGAAAAAGAAAGGAGGTTTCTCTATAGTGGCATAGTCTGTTATTTATAGAGACTCATAACTTTTACAATATGAATTAATCAAACACCAATAAAAATAACCGAAGCACTAAATTACATGTTTTTTACTGGTAAAATAGACTGAAATCAATGTAGATTAAATGTTCATTGTCAGGCAATTGACAAAATCAAACTAAAGAAGAGGTACTTTTGCATTAGGTAATTAATATAACAATGGCATTTCTTACAACTCCTTTCTGTGTATTGTACATAGCATTTCTGACAGATGCAGAGCATGACAAAACAAGTGGAAAGATACTCTTAACTCTCATGGAATACAGGGAGAATTAGCCATTTGGATGCAGAACTGGCTCGAAGGTAGAAGACAGAGGGTGGTGGTGGAGGGTTGTTTTTCAGACTGGAGGCCTGTGACGAGTGGAGTGCCACAAGGATCGGTGCTGGGTCCACTACTTTTCATCATTTATATAAATGATTTGGATGTGAACATAAAAGGTATATTTACAAGATTTACAAGATTTACAAGATAAGATAAGATTTACAAGAATGTTGCTAGGGTTGGAGAATTTGAACAATAGAGAGAGGCTGAATAGGCTGGAGCTGCTTTCCCTGGTGCGCTAGAGTAAAGGGGTGACCTCATAGAGGTTTATAAAATCACGAGGGGCATAGAAAAGGTAAATAGACAAGGTCTTTTCCCTGAAGTGGGGGAGTCCAGAACTAGAGGGCATAGATTTAGGGTGCGAGGGGCAAGATATAAAAGGGACAACTTTTTCACGCAGAGGGTGGTGCGTGTATGGAATGAATTGCCAGAGGAAGTGGTGGAGGCTGGTACAATTACAGCCTTTAAAGGTATCTGGATGGGTATATGAATAGGAAGGGTTTAGAGGAATATGGGCCAAGTGCTGCCAAATGGGACTAGATTAGGTTAGGATATCTGATCAGCATAGATGAGTTGGACGGAAGGGTTTGTTTCCGTATTGTACATTTCTATGACTCTACGAGCTCCCTACATTATTTTCTCTCTCCACATTGGATCAAATTTTCCAGATTCTTTATAAAGTTCTGTTTTCTTCTCAGTCTGAGGCTTTCAGATTCAACTTCTATTAGCAAGAGCCTCCTCAGTTGATTCCTCATTCCTTAAATTACAGGTCTTCTCCGTCGTAGTCTCTGCCTTTCAAAATGAAAACAAACTCTCACGAGCATCCTATTTGGCTACTTTGCTCTTCATAGCAGTGGATTTTTTTTTTTATTACCACACTGCATTACCACAATGTCTTTCAATGTCTCACAAAGTATCTGCTGGTTTAGTATGACTCACTCTGAAGAGATGTGGAAGCTGTCATTTGGCATTATATTAAGTTGTTTTTGTATCTGTACAATGCCTTTAAGGATTTCACATGCTGTGTGTAAAATGTAGCCACGATGTTACGGTGCCGGTGTTGGACTGGGGTGGACAAAATTAAAAATCACACAACACCAGGTTATAGTCCAACAGATTTATTTCAAAACACTAGCTTTCGGAGCGCTGATCCTTTATTAGGTAGTTGTCCTATGAAGCTACCTGATGAAAGAACAGCGCTCCAAGAGCTAGTGCTTCCAAATAAACCTGTTTGACTTTAACCTTGTGTTGTGTGATTTTTAACTATAAAAAGAGTTATGACTCTACCTGCCAGTAAGTCTGTTTGCAACCTGCACACACATGAATCAGTTGGTTGCTATACTGTCAACTTCAGAACTTATTATGTTTTTTTTCTGTTTTAATCAAGTCACCCACACATTTAATCAATCCTGGATGAGCAATAGGTTATGAGACTAGTATCATTATCAAGAAAGACTTCTATTTGAGGCTCTTTCCCTATGGCAATCACATTATATGGTCGGACTAATAAAAGATAACCTCATATTGCCCATTTCAGAACATTTTGTTTCATCTTGTTGAAGGAAATATTGTAAAATATAACAATCTTGCAAAGAACAATGGTTGTAATACTTTATCTGCTAATCACTTAGTGAAACTATGCAAGATAACACATAAGCAGCAGAAATTAGACTTGAAATTTGCATATTTGGAATAAAATAAAGTTTTTTTAATGACTTACAGAACATAAATAAACTATTCAGACACTCTGTTAAATTGGTCAATTGCCATTGAATTGGTAAAGGACCATTGGAAGACGATTATATGGAGCAATTTTCAGTTCACATTTTGCACAATTTTGAACTCTACATTGATAGTTTTTCATCGTCATGTTCTGTATATGGACTGAAAGGTTTAATAATGAATATTACCTACCTCCATGACATAATATACAATGGCTTTAGATCTCAAAAGAGTGAGACTTAACATCTGGTCCTCTTTAAAGTTTTTGTAACAATGTCTATTGTGGCAATGCAACTTGTAACTAATTGTAAATGCGCAACAAATTGTACCTCGTTAATTGCAAGTGACTCTTCCAGTTAAACCAGAAAGTGTTTTTTCTCCCTCACCCTTGACCAAACAGGCACTGCAGCGTCCCACACTGAAACAGCATCATGGTAGCAAGCTTCATCATGTATTGAGCTGACATGTCCAAGTAACAGGATGAAGGGTCAGGGAGTGAATATTTTTAAGTTGTCCACTTGTAGCATGTTCCAAGACATAATATTGTGGGAGATTAGAAATGTAGTTTCTGCAGGTGGGGGTAGGGGTGTTGCAGGGGTGGGACATTATACAAACGGTCGCGGAATTCTTGTAGCATGTAACATGTAGCATACTTAAGGCTAAGACTTTAATGAATATAGAGGGTCTTTTAAAGAAAATAGTTTTAAGCTAGGAAATAACTATGAAGGGTTGTAGCTGACTACAAAAAGAAGCAGCAGGGGCATTTCACAATAAAGTTTATAGTATGATAAGAGAAACTGGATAAAAGAACAAGCTGTAACAAACAAGGAACAAAGAATGCAGACATACAAGGACAGCAGGATTTCCAGATAAGAAAATAACTAGAGAGAAAAGAAACAAGTGAGGTAATCGGCTTATGATAGGATGGGAAAAGGGAGGCTTGATTCCGCAACTTGTAAACTGAATAAGATTGCTTACACGCTTTGTTTTCGCGCGCATTTCTGCGTGATTGCAGAAGCATCCGGTACTTGCAAGGCTGTAATAAATTGTTCTTGTTTCCAAAGCTTTGTCTCAGGCTGATTTGTGAGTGAGTTCTGTTTCTCACAACTGGGGGCCTTGTTCCAGGATCCAAAACTCCGACCGCTCGACACTCTTGGGATGACGGGGGAGGTGCACCTCGCCGATTTCGGTGATCTCCGACTCCCTTGCTTGTCGTTCGCGGTTTGGGCGAGTATGATCCGGACTGGGAGACCCTGGAAACAAGGCGGGCAGACGCGGCGGGTTCAGTCGGGCAACTCTTGTGCATAAAACCCGGGTAGGAAAAGGTCTTAAAGGATATATCCGGGCGACTGGGGGCAGCGGTATTTGCTGCAGGAATTGCCACCGGACAGGGCGCACCGAAATGACCAGGTAACTCTGTGCACAGACCAAGGTAAGAAAAGAGACCTTTAAGTATTGCCTTGGTGGTCGGGACGTACGAAACTACGGGGAATTGGCGATATATAAAATAAAGCATATGTCAATGAAAAACAGCCCAATTCAGAAGGGCTAGTAGCTGAAGGGCTACTGAGGGTGCACTTCGTAACTAACTTATGGCCAGATGTCCAGAAAAATATTCAAAAGCTAGAGGAGTCGTTGCGGGAAGCTCAAAGTGTCTGTGAGATACGGTGTCTGTGTGTGTGTGTGTGAGAGAGAGAGAGAGGTAAAGAAAGAGCTGTCCAGCTTGTAGAAAGTTTAACCCTTTGTGATTCGGTTTGAATGCACATTTGTTTATTGGTGATTGAATATTTGTGCTTTGTTCCCTGGAGCTTGAGATCTGGGACTGTTTAAATCCGATTTCTACTATGGAAATTTTAACATGATTTCTTTTAAGGTTAAGGATTTTTCAGATTATGAAATAAAATGTTAACTCTTGTTCTTTTTACAGGTCATAACTGCCTTACTATCAGTTTCTAACTAATCTCTTTTATCCTTACATAAAAGTGATATATGGAGAACAGTTGAAGTCTCAAAAAAAAAGCATATAATTGGTCAGATTAATTGGATGAGTAAGGTGTCTAGTCAGGACCCTGAAGGGGGTGTGGAAGAAGGTGACACCGGACCTTGTTAAGATTAATTAAATTAGCAACAATGGGAGGCACAGGGAGTTGCCTGTGTAACAATCGAACTGTAAATAACATTAAAGGGGAATATATTCCGCTCGACAGTCCTTTGGGGAAAATGTTGGGTAATTAGGAACACAACTCCCGGACGCGGGAGAAAGATAAGACTACAATGATAAACTATTGTTGTTTCGTTTGGACTAGAGAAAGTATTAAGACGCCTGGTATTTTTTTGGCCCAAATATGGGTCCAATGAGGATTGGCTGTGTCAAGATCTTAATACATATGTCAATCGAAAAGAACCGTACAGTCAAAAAGAGTCCGATTATGCGGCTTGTTGGATAGGGAGCGTGGGAGTAAAATTATGTCCCATGAATACGGAGGAATCAGGGAAAGAACAGGAGAAGAATGAACAAGGGAAGCCACAATGGGATCCCTTAACGTGTTTGCCGTCCCCATATACTACTCCCCGGAACGAGCCTACAGCTCCTGAACTAGAACTGAGTCCAGACACAGAAAAGGGGACGGACTCTGAACTAAAAGATGCAGAATCTGGGGGGCTCAGAATCACTCGAGCCACCACATGTAAAGGAGGGGCAGAGATAATGGAAAATATAAAATTATGTCCCTTACGAGAGATTCCGATTGGGGAAGGTACAATCGGATATGTAAACGCTCCCTTAACTAGCAGTGAAGTTAGGGTCTTTAAAAAGGAAATGAAAAGTTTAATGGAGGATTCAGTTGGACTAGCCAAACAATAGGATCAATTCCTAGGGCCTAATTTATAGACCAGGGGAGAACAGATGGCAATTTTAGGAACATTATTTTCAGGGGAAGAACGAGGTATGATTAGGAGAGCGGCTTTATAGGAATGGGAAAAGAAGCACCCAGTTGGGGAAGAAGGGACCTCAGCAGAATAGAAATTCCCAAATGTTGACCCTCATTGGGAAAATAATGACAGAGAAGATAGGGAGTCAATGCGGGATCTACGAGAAATTGTAACATTAGGAATTAAAGAGGCGGCACCTAGAACACAAAACTTTGTTAAGGCCTTTGAAGTACGACAAGAGAAGGATGAAACCCCTTCTGCATTTCTTAAAAGGCTCAAGGATGCCACAAGGAAGTATTCGGGAGTGGATCCCCATAATCCGATAACACAGGGACTCTTCAAGGTCCAGTTTGTAACTAAATCATGGCCGGACATACAAAAGAAATTACAGAAATTAGATGGATGGAGTGAAAGACAGATGGAAGACAGACGTGAGGCACAGTATGTGAAAAGGGAAGACGAGAAACAGAAACAGAAAGCCAAAATGATGGTGGTGGCAGTAGAAGAAATAACAAAAAGGAGAATGGGATCAGGGGATAACAGGAAAGGTAGGGGAGGACACGAAAGACAAGGGTCAGATACCTGGGAAAGGAGGCAACAAGCAGGGTGTTAGCATTGTGGGAAAGTGGGGCATTTTAAACGGGAATGCCCGGAATTAGCACGAGAAAGGGAAGCCATTTCCCTAATGACCTCAGATGAAGATTAGGGGAGTCAGGGGTTCCTTCCTCCTGAGACCCACCGGGAACCCTTGATAAATTTAAATGTGGGACCTAAAGGGGAGGAGGCAATATTTTTGGTGGACACGGAGCAGCACGGTCATCCCTAAGTTTCAGACCTACCGGTGTTAAATTGACTAACAAGAATCTCAGGGTTTCCGGAGTAAAAGGCGAAGAATTCTTGGTGCCTATTTTTGAGCCAACCCTAATTAGAGGAAATGATGAGAAAGTGACAGGATAATTACCAACTGTAGAGTTCAATGATAAGTTTTTAAAGAATTATATTGTGGCGCTCGGCTCTTCTTTGTCTGTCCTTAGGAAGAAGGGTCTGTTGACCCAGACACATCCACTTGAGTTCACAGTACATCGGATATGACCGAGTGATTGGGTCCTGATAAAGACCTGGAAAGATACCAAACTGCACCCAAGCTGGGAGGGACCGTTCCTAACCCTCCTGACTACTGAAACAGCCGTCCGAACTGCTGCAAAAAGGTGGAGTCATCACACTCGTGTTGAGGGCCCGGTGGACGATCCTTCCCCTCCGGCAGAGTGGCAAGCACATCCTACAGGTAAAAACAATGACTGCAGATGCTGGAAACCAGATTCTGGATTAGTGGTGCTGGAAGAGCACAGCAGTTCAGGCAGCATCCAAGGAGCAGCGAAATTGACGTTTCGGGCAAAAGCCCTTCATCAGGAATAAAGGCAGAGAGCCTGAAGCGTGGAGAGATAAGCTAGAGAGGAGGGTGGGGGTGGGGAGAAAGTAGCATAGAGTACAATAGGTGAGTGGGGGAGGGGATGAAGGTGATAGGTCAGGGAGGAGAGGGTGGAGTGGATAGATGGAAAAGGAGATAGGCAGGTAGGACAAGTCCGGACAAGTCATGGGGACAGTGCTGAGCTGGTAATTTGGAACTAGGGTGAGGTGGGGGAAGGGGAAATGAGGAAACTGTTGAAGTCCACATTGATTCCCTGGGGTTGAAGTGTTCTGAGGCGGAAGATGAGGCGTCTGGTGGTGAGGGAGCAGTGGTGAAGGAGGCCCAGGACCTCCATGACCTCGGCAGAGTGGGAGGGGGAGTTGAAATGTTGGGCCACGGGGCGGTGTAGTTGATTGGTGCGGGTGTCCCGGAGATGTTCCCTAAAGCGGTCTGCTAGGAGGCGCCCAGTCTCCCCAATGTAGAGGAGACCGCATCGGGAGCAACGGATACAATAAATGATACTAGTGGATGTGCAGGTAAAACTTTGATGGATGTGGAAGGCTCCTTTAGGGACTTGGATAGAGGTGAGGGAGGAGGTGTGGGCACAGGTTTTACAGTTCCTGCGGTGGCAGGGGAAGGTGCCAGGATGGGAGGGTGGGTTCTAGGGGGGCGTGGACCTGACCAGGTAGTCACGGAGGGAATGGTCTTTGCAGAAGGTGGAAAGGGGTGGGGAGAGAAATATATCCCTGGTGATGGGGTCTGTTTGGAGGTGGCGGAAATGTTGGCAGATGATGTGGTTTATGTGAAGATTGGTAGGGTGGAAGATGAGCACCAGGGGCGTTCTGTCCTTGCTACGGTTGGAGGGGTGGGGTCTGAGGGCGGAGTTGTGGGATGTGGACGAGATGCGTTGGAGGGCATCTTTAACCACGTGGGAAGGGAAATTGCGGTCTCTAAAGAAGGAGGCCATCTGGTGTGTTCTGTGGTGGAACTGATCCTCCTGGGAGCAGATACGGAGGAGGCGGAGGAATTGGGAATATGGAATGGCATTTTGCAAGAGGTATGGTGGGAAGAGGTGTAATCCAGGTAGCTGTGGGAATTGGTGGGTTTGTAAAAAATGTCAGTGTCAAGTTGGTCCTCGTTAATGGAGATGGAGAGGTCCAGGGAAGGGAGAGAGGTGTCAGAGATGGTCCAGGTAAATTTAAGGTCAGGGTGGAATGTGTTGGTAAAGTTGATGAATTGCTCAACCTCCCCGCGGGAGCACGAGGTGGCGCCAATGCAGTCATCAATGTAGCGGAGGAAGAGGTGGGGAGTGGTGCCGGTGTAATTACGGAAGATTAGTTGTTCTACGTAGCCAACAAAGAGACAGGCATAGCTGGGGCCCATACGTGTGCCCATGGCTACCCCTTTGGTCTGGAGGAAGTGGGAGGATTCGAAGGAGAAATTGTTAAGGGTGAGGACCAGTTCGCCCAAACGAATGAGAGTGTCGGTGGAAGGGTACCGTTGGGGACGTCTGGAGAGGAAAAAATGGAGGGCTTGGAGGCCCTGGTCATGGCAGATGGAGGTGTAGAGAGATTGGATATCCATGCTGAAGATGAGGTGTTGGGGGCCGGGGAAACGGAAGTCTTGGAGGAGGTGGAGTGCGTGGGTGGTGTCTCGAACGTATGTGGGGAGTTCCTGGACTAGGGGGGGATAGGACAGTGTCGAGGTAGGTAGAGATGAGTTCAGTGGGGCAGCAGCATGCTGAGACAATGGGTTGGCCAGGGTGGTCAGGCTTGTAGATCTTGGGAAGGAGGTAGAACCGGGCAGTGCGGGGTTCCCGGACTATGAGGTTGGAAGCTGTGGGTGGGAGATCTCCTGAGGTGATGAGGTTCTGTATGGTCTGGGAGATGATGGTTTGGTGATGGGGTTGGGGTCATGGTCGAGGGGGCAGTAGGAAGAGGTGTCCTCGAGTTGGCGTTTGGCTTCAGCGGTGTAGAGGTCTGTGCGCCAGACTACCACCATGCCCCCTTTATCTGCTGGCTTGATGGTGAGGTTAGGATTGGAGCAGAGGGATTGGAGGGCTGCGCGTTGTGAGGGTGAGGGTTTGGAGTGGGGGAGGGGGTAGACAGGTTGAGACGGTTAATGTCCCGGCTGCAGTTGGAAATGAAGAGGTCAAGGGCAGGTAATAGGCCAGCGCGGGGTGTCCAGGTGGATGCAGTGTGTTGGCGGTGGGCGAAGGGGTCCTCGGAAGGTGGGCGGGAATCCTGATTGTGAAAGTAAGCTCGGAGGCGGAGGCGACAGAAGAATAGTTCGACGTCACGGCGTGTATTAAATTCATTGATGCGTGGACGGAGGGGGATGAAGGTGAGTCCTTTGTTGAGGACTGATCGTTCGTCCTCAGTGAGGGGGAGGTCTGGAGGGATGGTGAAAGCTCGGCAGGGCTGGGAGCTCGGATATGGTGTGGGTGTAGAGCTGGGAGTTGGGGGGGAACCTGTAACTGGAGTGGGTGTGATGGTAGGGGGAATGGGGGTGGAGTCATGAGCAGGGGTAGTGTTCCCCTCGGGGTTCTGGGGGTGGGGATAGTGACAGTGGGGTCTATGGGGGGCATGTCAGCAGAATGCAGATGAGTGGCGTTGGTGGGAGTGGAACTGGTGGTGACCACGGCAGTCGGGGTGGCGGAAGTCACTCCCCACATACATTCGAGACACCACCCACGCACTCCACTCCTCCAAGACTTCCGTTTTATTAATGACTTGGATGAGAAGGTCGAAGGGTGGGTCAGTAAATTTGCAGATGATATGAAGATTGGTAGAGTTGTGGATAGTGAGGAGGGCTGTTGTCAGCTGCAAAGAGACTTAGATATGATGCAGAGCTGGACTGAGGAGTGGCAGATGGAGTTCAACCCTGTCACGTTTGAGGTTGTCTATTTTGGAAGGACAAATAAGAATGCGGAATACAGGGTTAACGGTAGGGTTCTTAGTAAGGTGGAGGAGCAGAGAGATCTTGGGGTCTATGTTCATAGATCTTTGAAAGTTGCCACTCAGGTGGATAGAGCTTGTAAGAAGGCCTATGGTGTATTAGCGTTCATTAGCAGAGGGATTGAATTCAAGAGTCGTGAAGTGATGTTGTAGCTGTACAGGGGTTAGGCCACATTTGGAGTACTGTGTGCAGTTCTGATCACCTCACTTTAGGAAAGATGTGGAAGCTTTGGAGAGGGTGCAGAGAAGATTTACCAGGACGTTTCCTGGAATGGAGAATAGGTCGTACGAGGATAGGTAGAGAGTGCTAGGCCTTTTCTCATTGGAACGGCGAAGGATGAGGGGTGACTTGATAGAGGTTTATAAGATGATCAGGGGAATAGATAGAGTAGACAGTCAGAGACTTTTTCCCCGGGTACAAGGGGACATAAATTTAAGGTGAAGGGTGGAAGGTATGGGGGTGATGTCAGGGGTAGGTTCTTTACCCAGAGAGTGGTGGGGACATGGAATGCGCTGCCTGTGGGAGTGGCAGAATCAGAATCATTGGTGATATTTAAGCGGCAATTGGATAGGTACATGGATGGGTACTTAAGCTAGGACAAATGTTCGGCACAACATCGTGGGCCGAAGGGCCTGTTCTGTGCTGTATTATTCTATGTTCTATGTTCTATGTTTGACCGAAGTATGTCACAAGTGATGGTAGAAAATCTTGCAACCAAAAAAGACAGATTCTTGTCCATTACCCTCATTTGCATGTCGGGGTCCGCCAGCCCACATGTCCCTGAGTCCTCGGGCCCCGTCAATATTCATACCCCTGCCCTTCCAGCATGGTTTGGGGGTACTGACCTTGCACTGGGACTGCAGCTGCATTTGGGACTTGTTAAGGCTGGGCAGCCTGTTGAGAAGGAGGCTGACTTGAGCGGACATACTGTCCTCGGATCGATCCCTGGCCTCCCTGGGCTCCCCACAGCGTGGGACAATCTCTTCTCCAATGCCCGGGTTGGCCACATCTAAAACAGGTGTTGGGTGGCTGACCTCTGAATCCTCCGCGGCCCCTTCCTCTACCACGCATTCCTCCTGCTACGCCTATAGGCCTGCCCCCATAGTGGGGGTGGTGTGGCATCCAATCAGGTGTTGGGTCTAGACTCGGGATGTTGTTTTGTGGCGACGGCTGCTAAACCATTTGATTAGTCGTCTTTTGGGAGGCCTTCTTTGTATCATTAGCCTTCCTTCTAGCCTCATCGAGCTGTAACTTCAGCAACTGCACTTGAGCTGACTCGTTGCTCTGTTTATCTTCATCCTGTTTTGTCCTGTGGCGCTTCATGTGGTGCGTCAAGTGTTTTTCCCACTGTTCTGTAGAACAACCTGGGATGTCGGGATTACTCTCTATTGTTTCTTTTACTTCCTTAGGCATCCCTGCCATAACAGCATTTCTAAATAACGTGGTCTGTAGCTGACCCGACCCTGGATGGCTCCCCGCAGTATCTGTCCACGTGCCCTTACATCTGGCCAAAAAGGCAGGCATATCCTCACCCTCTTTCATTGTGAAGGTGAGTGAGTGCATCGCTTCCGGTGAAATCGGAAATCTATCCCTCATTGCCCTTCCCACACAGGTGACATGCTGCGTGAACGGGTCTGAATCAGGTAGTAAGGTGGTCCCCACAGAGGTTTCAATCTGCTATATTTCCCACATACTCAATTGTTTGCTCAACAATGCTCTCCAGTCACCCATAGCTAACTTGTGGTCTAGTGTATATTGGCAAAATTTTGTCATCCAGGGCCCATCGCCCTCCGTGGGTGGGGCATTTTATCTAGGCTGCAGTTCATGTCAGTAAATGTAAAGGACTGATAAACATCCCCCATATCCGAGCCTCTGTAAATTAATGGCATTTGGTGGTGCTGATGCTTTATGGGTTGTCGTAATGTGTCTCTTTGATGCAGGTTATATCTTGTTTCAGGTAGGGGCTTCAGTGGAGGGCCATGTTCCGTGTGCATTGTGAGTGAGCCTGTCAAAGTGACGGGGTAGGTGTGTGGGTCATCATCTGTCAGGGATTCTTCGTCCTCAATTTCCGTACTATTTTGAGACGCCTCCCCATCCAATTTCTCTCTGTCTCTTTCTTCCCTCAAATCTCTCCTTCTTCTGTCTGAGAACCCGTCATCTAGTAACTGACCTGAGTCATGTAATCTTCCCCTCTTTTCATATTTCTCCATCATTGTTTTTTGTTTGTTCTTTGCGAGCCCACTGACTAACTGACTTCTGGCTTTACCCCACTGATGTTTTACGGGCAACATTAAGTTGGAAGAACATCCTCCATATTCTTCACACTCTTTATCAAATTCCCCTTCCATTTTATGTGTTTTTTTTTGTTTTTAATCCTCCCGTCCAGTAGTCAGTTGGTTTGGATGTAATATAACCGAGCAACCAACCCAATCAGAGACAAATCTATTGGCCAGTCAGTTTGTATGGAGAACACCCGAGCAACTGACCCTTTCAGTGAGAATTATCAGCAGTTTCGTTGTCACCATTAGGTTTCCACTGCTGACTCTCTCTCGCTGAGACACCACCGTCTTTGTCTCCGAGACACTACTGGCTTTTCTGTCTCCCTCCGTACATTCCCCAATATAATTTAGAAACTTACAACACATCAATCATAAACCAAAATTTATGAGCGTTGCTTTTATGAGATCCTGCTCAATGGACTTTAAACCTCCTCACACTTACGTACCTTGTTGCTTCTATGAGGACTCTAACCCCACGGGACTTTAAACCTGTACGTATTAAACTTTGTTGCTTTTATGGGGACTCTAACCCCATGGGACTTTAAACCCGTACGTACCTTGTTGCTTTTATGGGCACTCTCACCCCACTGGGCTTTAAATCCGTACGTACCTTGTTGCTTTAATGGGGACTCTAACCCCACGGGACTTTAAACCCGTACGTATTAAATCAATACTTTATCCACTTACTATTACTAGGACACTTGCAGTATAATGAAAACAATCAATTTAGTATCTCCAATTGCAGAACTTCGATATAATCAGGTGTCTGTTCACCTTTATATGCGGTGCCACTTGTTGTTGTCTTCAGACGTCAGTTGTCCGTTGTTTCTATTTTTCTCTCTTTTCCGTCACTTCTCCGTCTTCATCAAGTCGGGGTCACCAAATTGTTGGACTTTGGCTCAATCTACCAGCTTACTTTCCTCTATGTGTGAGCTGAGTCCTGCGTGTTTAGATTAGATTAGATTAGATTATTTACAGTGTGGAAACAGGCCCTTCGGCCCAACAAGTCCACACCGACCCGCCGAAGCGCAACCCACCCAGACCCATTCCCCTACATTTACCCCTGCACCTAACACTACGGGCAATTTAGCATGGCCAATTCACCTGACCGGCACATTTTTGGACTGTGGGATGAAACCGGAGCACCTGGAGGAAACCCACGCAAACACAGGGAGAATGTGCAAACTCCACACAGTCAGTCACCCGAGGCGGGAATTGAACCTGGGTCTCTGGCGCTGTGAGGCAGCAGTGCTAACCACCGTGTTCTTTCAATGAAGCAATAGGAGAAGATATTCGGTCTCAAACTCTTAGTTTATTTTGGCAGTAAGTGGATAAAGTATACAGAGCTCTGGGTCTAGGACTTCCCATCCTTGACAAACAGCAAAGTGTGTCAGTTCACGAAGTCCGACGCATTCCTGTCCCTGACCCAGTTTTTTATACAGTACAGAACGTCATGCAATCACTGAGGTGGGGTTGTCTTCTGATTGGCTGTTGATCTACATAGAACATAGAACATAGAAGAATACAGCGCAGTACAGGCCCTTTGGCCCTCGATGTTGCACCGATCCAAGCCCCCCTAACCTATACTAACCCACTATCCTCCATATACCTATCCAATGCCCGCTTAAATGCCCATAAAGAGGGAGAGTCCACCACTGCTACTGGCAGGGCATTCCATGAACTTACGACTCGCTGAGTGAAGAACCTACCCCTAACTTCAGTCCTATATCTACCCCCCCCTTAATTTAAAGCTATGCCCCCTTGTAATACCCGACTCCATACGCGGGAATAGGTTCACACTGTCAACCCTATCTAACCCCCTAATCATCTTGTACACCTCAATCAAGTCACCCCTAAACCGTCTTTTCTCTAATGAAAACAGCCCCAAGTGTCTCAGTCTTTCCTCATACGATCTTCCTTCCATACCAGGCAACATCCTGGTAAACCTCCTCTGCACCCGTTCCAGTGCCTCCACATCCTTCCTATAGTATGGCGACCAAAACTGCACACAATATTCCAGATGCGGCCGCACCAGAGTCTTATACAACTGCATCATGACCTCAGGACTCCGGAACTCAATTCCTCTACCAATAAAAGCCAGTACGCCATATGCCTTCCTCACCGCACTATTTACCTGGGTGGCAACTTTCAGAGATCTGTGTACATGGACACCAAGATCCCTCTGCTCATCCACACTACCAAGTATCCGACCATTAGCCCAGTACCCCATCTTTTTGTTATTCTTCCCAAAGTGAATCACCTCGCACTTAGCTACATTGAATTCCATTTGCCACCTTTCTGCCCAGCTCTGCAGCTTCTCTATATCCTGCTGTAACCTGCCACATCCTTCCTCACTGTCAACAACTCCTCCGACTTTCGTATCATCCGCAAACTTGCTCACCCAACCTTCTAACCCCTCTTCCAGGTCATTTATAAAAATGACAAACAGCAAAGGTCCCAAAACAGATCCTTGCGGAACACCGCTAGTGACGGCACTCCATGAAGAAACTTTGCCATCAACTACTACCCTCTGTCTTCTTCCATCCAGCCAATTTCTAATCCAAACCTCCAACTCTCCCTCAATGCCATATCTCCGTATTTTCTGCAGTAGCCTACCATGGGGAACCTTATCAAACGCCTTACTAAAATCCATATATACCACATCTACCGCTTTCCCCTCATCAACCTTCTTCGTCACCTTTTCAAAGAATTCAAGAAGGTTTGTGAGGCACGACCTGCCCTTCACAAAACCATGCTGACTATCCTTGATCACATTATTCCTATCCAGATGTGCATAAATCCTATCCCTTACAATTCTCTCTAAGACTTTGCCCACAACAGAAGTGAGACTCACCGGCCTATAGTTACTAGGGTTATCCCTACTCCCCTTTTTGAACAAGGGAACCACATTTGCTATCCTCCAGTCTTCTGGCACTACTCCAGTAGACAAAGAGGACATAAAAATCAAGGCCAATGGCTCTGCAATCTCCTCCCTTGCTTCCCAGAGAATCCTAGGATAAATGCCATCAGGCCCAGGGGACTTATCTATTTTCACCTTTTCCAGGATTTCCAACACCTCTTCTCTACATACCTCAAAGCCATCCATTCTACTTATTTGTGACTCAGTATTCACATCGACGACAATGCCCTGTTCCTGAGTAAATACTGAAGAAAAGTATTCATTCAGTGTCTCCCCAATCTCTTCCGCCTCCACACGCAACTTCCCACTACTATCCTTGACTGGACCTATTCCTACCCTAGTCATTCTTTTATTCCTAACATACCTATAGAAAGCCTTAGGGTTTTCCATAATCCTACCGACTAAGGACCTTTCATGTCCCCTCCTTGCTGCTCTTAGCTCTCTCTTCAGGTCCTTCCTGGCTACCCTATAACTCTCAATCGCCCCAATTGAACCTTCACGTCTCATCTTGAGATAGGCCGCCCTCTTCCATTTAACAAGGGATTCCAATTCCTTATTAAACCACGGCTCCCTCGCACGACCCTTTCCTCCCTGCCTGACAGGTACATAATTATCAAGGACACTCAATAGTTGCTCCTTGAACAAGCTCCACATATCATTTACACTCTTGCCTTGGAGTCTACTTTTCCAAGCCACACATCCTAAGTCATGCCTCACCACATCATAATTTCCCTGACCCCAGCTATAACTCTTGCCCTGTAGTACACACTTATCCCTCTCCATCACGAGAGTAAAAATCACCGAATTATGGTCACTACCCCCAAAGTGCTCACCTACCTCTAATTCTAACACCTGGCCTGGTTCGTTACCCAGAACCAAATCCAGTATGGCCTCACCTCTTGTTGGCCTGTCTACATATTGTGTCAGGAAACTCTCCTGCACACATTGAACAAACACTGACCCATCTAACGAACTTGAGCTATAGCTTTCCCAATCAATATCAGGAAAGTTAAAGTCCCCCATAACAACCACCCTATTACTGTCACTCATCTCCTGAATCACCTTCCCTATCCTTTCTTCAATGATTCTAGGACTATTAGGAGGCCTGTAAAAGACTCCTAACAGGGTGACCTCACCTTTCCTATTCCTAACCTCAGCCCAAACTACCTCAGATGGCAAGTCCTCATCCATCGTCCTTTCCACCACTGTAATACTAGCTTTGACAAGCAATGCCACGCCTCCCCCTCTTTTACCCCCACCTCTGACCCTACTAAAACATTTAAATCCTGGAACCTGCAACAGCCAATCCTGTCCCTGTTCTAGCCATGTCTCCGTAATAGCCACAACATCGAAGTCCCAGGTACCAACCCACGCTGCAAGTTCACCTACCTTATTTCGTATACTTCTTGCATTGAAGTATACACACTTCAAGCCACTTTCCTGTTTACAGACACCCTCCTTGGAAATTGATGCCATGTTCCTAACCTCCCTACACTCCAGGCCCTGCACCCTGAAGCTACAATCTGGGTTCCCATGCCCCTGCAGAGTTAGTTTAAACCCCCCCCCAAGAGCACTAGCAAACCTCCCCCCAAGGATACTGGTGCCCCTCAGGTTCAGGTGCAGACCATCCTGTTTATAGAGGTCCCACCGTCCCCCGAAAGAACCCCAGTTATCCAAATACCGGAATCCCTCCCTCCTGCACCATCCCTGTAGCCACGCATTTTAGTGTTCTCTTTCCCTATTCCTCGAATCTCTATCACGTGGCACGGGTAACAAACCAGAGACAACAACTCTGTTCGTTCTAACTCTGAGCTTCCAACCTAGCTCCCTGAAAGCCTGTCTAACATCCTCGGCACTCCTCCTACCTATGTCGTTGGTGCCAATATGGACCACGACTTCTGGCTGCTCCCCCTCCCCCTCCAGGACCCGGAAAACACGATCAGAGACATCACGTACCCTTGCACCTGGGAGGCAACATACCAAACGTGAGTCTCTCTCGTTCCCACAAAACCGCCTATCTGTGCCCCTAACTATCGAGTCCCCAATTACTACTGCTCTGCTCTTCTTCACCCTTCCCTTCTGAGTAACGGGGACAGGCTCCGTGCCAGAGACCTGAGCCCCGTTACTTACCCCTGGTAAGTCATCCCCCCCACAAGTATCCAAAACGGTATACTTGTTCTTGAGGGGAACGGCCGCAGGGGGTCCCTGCACTGGCTGCTTCCTCCCAGTCCCCCTCACTGTCACCCATCTATCTGCCATCTTTGGAGTTACTACTTCCCTATAACTCTGATCTATGACCCCCTCTGCCTCCCGAATGATCCGAAGTTCATCCAACTCCAGCTCCAGTTCCCTAACACGGTCTTGGAGGAGCTGGAGATGGGTGCACTTCCTGCAAGTGTAATCGGCAGGGACGTCGATGGCATCCCTCACCTCATACATGTTGCAGGAGGAACATTGCACTGCCTTCACTGCCATCCCTCTAAAGCTAACTTTTATTTAAAAAAAAACTGGGTCTAAAGAATACAACAAGCAAAATTCAGCACTTACCTACTTACCAAAACAGGTGTTATTATTAGGTTAGAGGAGGAGGGCGGGTGGGAGCCACTACCCGTGTTGTGCCTCGGGTTCCTCTCCTTCGCGCTTTTAAAGGGGGAACAAACCTACCCAGGTAAGCTTACACTAACTGCTTCCGGGTCTCGGCTGCCCCTCTGGTCGTCGTCACTTCCCCCTGGTGCTCCCGCTCTTTCTGTGAAGAGAGAGTGAAAGAGAAAAAAAAACACCGCTGCCCGCTACCGGTAAGCACTTTTAAAACCAAACGGTCTTACCTTCGCTGCTGCTCGCACTGGAAATGACTGACCGCTTCGAAGGGTGAGTATAAATACTCACCGCTTTCCTTCCCGGCTGCCCCTCTGGTCGTCGTCACTTCCCCCTGGTGCTCCCGCTCTTTCTGTGAAGAGAGAGTGAAAGAGAAAAAAAAACACCGCTGCCCGCTACCGGTAAGCACTTTTAAAACCAAACGGTCTTACCTTCGCTGCTGCTCGCACTGGAAATCTGATTCCACTCTCCGCCCCCTCGCATTCCCGGATGTCTAACCCCATGTGACCTCCCTCTGCCTGCGAAACAGAGCACCACATGACCTCCTCTTGCGCGTGAAACAGAGCACCATGTGACCTCCTCTTGCGCGCGAAACAGAGCACCATGTGACCTCCTCTTGCGCGCAAAACAGATACATCATCAAAGGCTTCTGAATGCCGTGTGGACGAAGCCATATATTTACAATACCATCATCCCTTTAATGGTTTCAGCCCTGCCATTGATCATAGCCATAACTGTATCAATGATTACCCTTCTGTGCTGATGAGGACATGCATCAATGTGTCACCCATTGATCTGGTGCTGCTGCCTTTGGCTTTGCACCACTGTCTCCTGCAAGTGTGTTATGGATGTGATGAAATCTCTTTGGCTGATGGGGTTGTCATGAATGAATAGCTGTTGGGACATGTATAGTGCTGGATGTGGGTGTGAAATGTGCAGCAGTGCTAAGTTTAAGAGAGTGCAGTGAAGTTTTTAATGTTAGGTATGAGCAGGGATTATTGGGGATTATTGGTAGTTAAGTGAATGAATGATATCATAATGGCCAATGTCTGAGGCTACTGGTGAGGTTGATGAAATTCCTGGCCTTGAGCATTCATGTAGAGACATTAAACATCTTCTGGCACCCACTCAGGGCTAGTGTACTGGCATTAACTGCTATTGTGGGGAAATTCACCAGCCTCGGAGTCAGAGTCAGGGTTCATTGACAGACTTTATTGTATAAGGAAATACTGGAGCTCTGGGGAGAGAAAGACATTCAGTTTCAATGTCTGCGTGGAAGCCAATTGCTGTAGTAATAGGCGCTAATCATTCTTCCTGGGAAGTTATAGCCCTGCCTATTAGCACTTCGTATTGCGTCCATATCAAACTGTTAGCATTTCTATCAAAGGTATTGGCTGGACCCAGACACTTCGGTGGGCAGTGTTCGTTACTCATGCATATTCTCTCTCCCACCCGCCTTAAACTAATCGACTAGGTTGTGAGTGCATTCTGGTGGCCCCAGGCAGTGTCTGTATTTGTTCTGCTGTCTCTCGCCATATTGTGGTCCGATGGCCATCTTGTGTGTCAAGAGGCCAACGTATGGCTCAGTGGCCATCTTGTGTGTCTATGTGCCTTGCGTCACCCTACCCTATGCCATCTCCCACTTCACTCCCCCTTTGTGGTCAAGGAGATGACTTCAGAGATCTCCCACAGACCACCCAATTTACATGTAGAGGTAGGTCATCTCCAGGAGCTCCTCTGAGGGGTATCATGAAGTGCCAATTTTGTTGGGTGCTCTTCATGGTGACACTCGCTGCTGGCACAGTTCTCATCTGTAGCGCCTTACAGCAGAGCTTTAAACACCTGAGGCCCACACAGAATACCAGTATGAGTGCAATGAGGAGAACTATCCTGTGTGCCGAATAGAGTCCCCAAGACTAATCAACCAATTTAGCCAGCTGTCTGTAATTGTGGCTCCCTGATGAAAATTATCTAGCTTGCCTCAGACATTCTTGATGACTTCTGTAATGTTATGAGTCATCAATAATATGGATGATACAATTGTCACTAATAATTGTACAAACTCCTCCTTGCTGTGCTAATTGATAATCCACCGCATAACATGTCTGCTGTGTGTAGAGTCTGAGTTCAGCCAGCTCTGTATTATTTGTTTCCAGAACTTCCAAAGTATTATTGCCTAAGATAGTCAGGCCACATACAAGTTAATTTCAGTTTTTAGTGCTAATGACTCCTGCTGCACTCCCCAAAGATAGAGATCCCAAGAATCCATATCCCGATGATGACCCCAACGTGATGGGGACCTGCCAGTCAGCACAGAACTCCTGGCTGATGGAACAGGTCACTATCCTTCTCCAAACATGTCCCCCACTGGGGCATGGTAGAATAAGGGGTGCAATTGTCCTTACTGCGAGCAGGTTTGGAAGATCTGGGGTGTCTGTCGCATAAGTCCCCTTAAATAGAAAAGCAAATCCCTTCGTCGCTCGGTAACAGACATTACCCTGTCCTTCCATCTGTCTGTCCACCCATGTTGACCCTGATTCCCCAGGTAGCCCCCACCTCAGGATTTCCTCCTCCAGTAATATTCTGGCGGTCGTAGTGCAGCTTTTGGTTGGGAATGCCTCTACCCTTGCGTGAATTGGTCTATGATGACCAGGCAGGATGTTTTCCCACAGGAAGTTGGTAGTGACCCTGTAAAATCTATTTGAAGGTGTTCCCAGGATCCCCTAGGTCTGGGCTGATGTCCCATCCTAACTTTTATGGGTCTCCCTGGGTTATGTTGTGCGCAAACCATGCATCTGCGGCAGTACTTGGCCATGTCTCTCCCCATTCCCTTCCACCACCACTCTCTCCCTAGGCTTGCTATCATGGCCTCTCTACCTGTATGGGAGAGCCTGTGGTGCAGTTCCAGCAATGTGTTCTGTATACACGCTGGTGCTACCACCTTGTCTGCTCGCCTCCAGACACCATCCTCCCCTTTGAATTTCCATTGCTCTCTCTTCCTAGGGATGTCCTCCTGTAGCTGCTGAATTTGGATAGCGTCCTTTGCCAATTCAATAGTGGTTATTGCAGCCACGTCAATGGCTTCTTGTTCTAGGGTTTACTGAGCTGCTTGGTCTGCTGCCTGGTTTCCTTTGTATTTTAGCCAACTTGGACTCTCTTTTGCTGGTTCCTTTTGATGGGCTTTTATTTTTATTACTGCAGCTTCTTATGGCTGTTCGCTGGCACGCAGAAGTGTCTGAATTCTTAATTGGTGTCTGATAGGGCCCCCCCCCCCCCCCCCCCCCCCCCCCCCCGCAGTGGTGAACCCTCTTCTCCCCCATGCCACCAAGTAGTCATGGACTACACCAAAGGCATATTGACTGTCTGTATATATATATATATGTATATATTCACAATTTTTCCTTTTGCTAGTTAAGTGCTTTGGTGAGTGCTACCAGTTCTGCTACCTGTGCAGACTGACTTCCATCAATCCTTCTGAACATAACTGTTTCTAACTTATCATTTACCACAGCTCATCCTGTTCAGGACGACCCTGCTACATATATTTATGATCCATACACGAAGAGGGTCGGCAGTGTTTAGGATGTATCCTTTACTCTCCCCCTTTCTTCATCCCCATCTATATCCCCACAGTTGTGCAGTTCCCCTGTATCTAGAATTCCCTCAGCTGGGTTTTCTCCCGTATCCCTAACTATTACCATGGACTGACTTGGGAGTAAAAGAACTGCCTCCAACTTTGCCCTTCTGATATTGGAGACAGCCCTCAGTTCTCTGTGTTTAGCATCTCTGCTAGGATGACATTCCCTAATGGCCCAAGAAGCACAGTCTAAGGCTGCTATGCACCTGGGCAACCCGGTGACTACTGGCCCTTCTGTAGTTGAGTAGTACTCTATGGGTCTTCTCCTGCTACCGTGGTCTTGGGTGACCGATACAGAGTAAAATCCTCCCTCATTATTACATTGGATGTGAAAACCCTTGCCTGGATCTGGCAGCCTTAGCCCAGGGGCCAATATGAGTCGAGTTTTAAGCTGACTGTATGCCTTCTCCTGTTCTGGCCCTCAGGTTACAGGTTCCAAGGCAGGCTTGCCTCCTTTAATTAATCTCTGGATTGGTTCAGCCAATTTTACGAACTTGGGTATAAAGCTCCGACTGTAGTTGTATAGCCCCAAGACCTTTCCGACTCCCCTGACAATGGCATCTTTTGGATTGCCTTCTTGTGGTCATTGGGCATTTCTTTGAGTCCCTGGGATATAAGGTGGCTCAGGAATAAGACTTGTGTTTTGCCAATTTGCGCCTTTGTGAGGCTAACTTTTAATGCTGTGGTTGCCAATTCCTGTAATACGAGACATAAAGCATCCTGGTGTCCTGACTCGAACTCTGAGCCAATAGGATATCATCCACATATTGGAGGGCAGTGCTACCTTCTTGTAAATCTATTCTCTTCAGATGTTGCACATCACCCTGTGAAAAATAGTGGGGCTGTTGTGGAACTCTTGGCGAGTCCACGTGTACTGCCTGTCCCTTACTGTAAAAGCGAATTTATTCTGAGACTCAGAGTGTAACGGGATAGACCAGAATCCATTGGCTATGTCTAAAACAGTGAAAATCTTGTGTTCAGCGACCAAGCCATTTAAAATGGTGGAGAGGTCTGCTACAATGGGGTGTAATTCCTGTATAATCCTGTATAATTAATGGTGAGCCTATAGCTCCCATCAGGCTTTATTACTGGCCATGTTGGGGAATTAGTTGTACTTGTGGTTGCTTTCAGGAATCCTGTCTCACTAGTCCTTTCACTATCTCCACAATTGCTTTTTCTGCTTTGGGTTTGATTGGGTATTGCCGGTGGGGCTTATGCTCCAGTCTGGGAACCCTTATCGGGTCTATGTTAACGAGACCTGTATCTAACTTTGTTTCTGCCCAGGCTCCGGGGACGGAGGTGCAGATGCCTCAGAATCCGCTCTTTTTGAGGTTCCAGTCCCTACTGGTGACTGTAGCGACTTTAATAGTTTCAAGGTGACTTGTAAGTTTCCCAATCTCGGTCTTTCGACCATCCTGTCTAGGCCAAATCAATTTCCTTTTTGCACAATCGATTAGAACATTATATTCTCTCATGAGATCATTGCCCATTATTCTTGTTATTGTGGAATACACGGAAATTCATGGGGTTATATATATTATTTCTATGAGGGTAGTTTTGCTTAGGGAAGCTGGTGTTTTATCCTGTCCTACCCCGGTTAAGTGAATCATTTTATTTGTGTGGGGTAAGGATATGTTTGTGATGGATACAGTCACTCCTGTGTCGACTAGCATTTCACATTTCCTCCCTCCTGTTACTGCAGGCACATAAATTCTCCCCTCTCCCTTATCCTCATGAATGGGGGCAGCTGGTTGTCAGCTCTGCTGACCTTGGGACTTCCACGGTTCCGTGGTGTTCCGGATGGTGTTTGGGGGTGCCCCATGCTTTTCCCAGCACACTGCTTCTATGTGTCCTGTTCTTTTGCAGTGGCTGCAGTATTTTACATTGTTCCCTGCTCTAACTCTTGCATTCTGCCCTCCAGCTTTTTAACTTGTTCCTGGTCATTTCTCTACCTACTCATGGAGGCATCTACTTTTTCAGTTAAGGCTGCTAATTGGTACACTAACATTACTCCTAACTTTTTAGTTTTATTTTGTTTTTGTTTATCTATCCACACTGTTGTGTTAATGTCTGGGATGGATCCCAACCACTTTTCTTCATTTGCTCTGTTAACCCTTGTCTGTCTGCCTTGTATTTCTCAATAAGGGAACCTGCAGTATCCCCCTTAAAACTTTGATCTGCCATTTAGCAGATTGTGTACCCCCGGATACCACCAACAGTAAAGTGTTCCTAATCCAGTGGGGATTTCTCTACTCCCGGCCAATAATACTGTCCCAGCACTGTCCATATTGCCGTAGCAGACCGTAGAAAGGTGGGCTGTCTACTGGTGGGACTTCTCTACCCTCCTGGCCACCACTACTAGTCAGTACCTACCGGTCAGCTGGGAATGCTGGGTCATTGGGTGTGTTCTCTACTGGGACTCCTCTACCCTCCCGGCCACCTCTACTGTTCCAACACCTTCCGATAGGCCCACAAACCTACTTTAAGCCCGGTGTGCTCTCTACCGGTGGGACTCTTTACCCTCCCGGTCACCGCCACTATTCAAGCTCTGTTGTACTAGTACGGACTGAGAGGGTATCACGGTTACTCACAGTGTCCACGCTCCCCACCTTGTTAAGGTGCACTCCACTGAGGTTTGGCTCTTGGTCAGAGTGATCAGCTCGTCTTCCTCGCCACACTGGAAATTACAAGTACAAACAGCATCCAACTTTTAACTTAAGCTCTAACTAGACTCTGCATTGTTCGCCCCTACAGAGTCCAATGTTACCTGACTTTACCACTTGTGCTTCACAACTCCTAATGCCCTTGGCGCCTCAATTCCCACTTTAAATCCCAACATCGCATGGCAGGGGGCTACCCTTTTTAACAACTGGTTTAGGCCAGGGTTTATGAGACAAAGCACTACCTTGTCTTCTGGCTGTTTCAGCACAAGCACCAAGCACCAGGTTCTTACAACAGTTAATACTGTTAACACTTATTCTCTACAGACATGCATTTAGTTTTTTTTACTCAGTACTGTAGCAAGCTAGACATTACAATCAGTATACCCTTTAAACTGTGTCCTTGGCCCGGTCTGACTCTTCCTGTTTGCAGGTACAACTTGGTTCTTACACCAGCCCCCGGATTGGATCCTTCGACCAGGGAACCAGTAGTAAGAACCCTGCTCGCAGCACCAATTGTTATGGGCAAAGTCACCAGCCTCAGAGTCGGAGTCAGGGTTCATTGTACAAGGAAATACCGGAGCTCTGGGGAGAGAAAGCCACCAACAGCACAGTGGTCAGCTGTGAGTCTTCTCTCAACCCAGAGCACATGTCAAGATACTTTTATATATTTTGTGATACAATAGGTCAGTGATGAGGTTACTGTCTTTGTAACATAGTTTGTTGATTGTAAACATTGTAGAATCATTAATAGTTTCAATGCAGTCATTGTCAGTTCCAGCACAGCCTTTGTTAATTTTAGTGCGATCGTTGTCAGTTTCAGTGCAGACATTGTCAGTTTCAATGTCGGAGTGGACGTCCATTGCTGTAGCAATGGACACTAATCGCTCTTCCTGAGAAGAACAATTACTGCAGCCCTGGCTATTAGCATTTTGTATTGAGTCTGTATCAAACTGTTAGCATTTCAATCAAAGTGTCTGGTTGGACCCAGACACTTTGGTGGGCAGTATACCTTACTCATGTGTATTCTCTCCCCCATCCACCTTAAACTAATCAACTAGGTGGTGAGTGCATTATGCTGGCATTCTGGTGGCCCCAGGCAGTGTCTGTGTTTATTCTGCTGTCTCTCTCCATATTGTGGTCCGACGGCCATCTTGTGTGTCAATTGGCCAACTTATGGCTCAGCAGCCATCTTGTGTGGCCGTGTGCTCAGTGTCACCCTGCCCCAAGCACACTGCCAAAGCTATGTGGTCCCAGTGCCTTGTGAGAGTTTTGTTTGGAAATCCTTCTGAACGCTATGGATAGATGATATCTCTCCTCCTCTACACTTCGTTCACAAAATCCAGTGATAGCAATACTTGGAGTCCGATCTCAGCCACGTTTTGCCATTCTTGTGTATTTCACAAATCAAATTCATTCTGATAATGATCTACAACACCTGCTTCTGTAACTCTGTTTTGAGAGGTGCTCTGCCTTTGATACTGGAGGCTAAATTTAAACCTGCCTCTCCTGATTTTGCATGCTCTGCACATCAGAAGAAAAGGCTGAAGGTCAATCATACATTGTACTCATTCAGATTTTATCAAATTTTTTGACCACTGACTTTATAATTTTGTGCTGGTGTCAAAGCTCTCTTTTAATAAATATGACCTTATTTCAACCATTATTTCAGATTAATTAATCTTCATGCATCCACTCATTTTGCTATTGGTAGGATGGGCAGTTGTTCACAGAGTAAGGCCAAATTTTAAATGAGAAAAGGTTTTTGCATTTAGTATCAAGGAAGTGTGTCCAATGGTAGATGTCATGCCAATACCTGCATGATTGCTACAGAAATGGGTATATTCCATTTATAAATGAGCATCCCTAGACCTTGGGAGAGTTGATTAACAGTTATCCTAATAACGACCAAGAAATTTACCTGAAATTCATCTTATTTTTCATACCTGTATTATGCCGGACAGATGTCCTCTCTTTTCCTTTCTTAAGAGAAGGGAGGTGGGTCTTCAATTTGCTGCTCTGACAGTGGCAAAATCTTCACTGGTTTACTCGGTCAAGTTTCATTTGAGTTTCATTGGCAGAATCTCAGAAGGATTCCTGTTAAGGGGGAGACCACTATTGCCTGATTGTCAAATCACATGGCTTCAGAACCAGAAGAAACAGCCAAGCCTTCTCAAGGCAACAGCACCCGGGGTTGCAAGATCAGCAGAAACAGAGTGTTACAATGCAAGTTTAATACAGGCCAAATGGGAGAAGTGATTTCACACAGTGGGATGACCTCACAGTTGTTTTCTCACTATTTTCCACACTTGTCATATGGAATAGGACAGTAGGTACCAGCAACGAGCCATTAAAAGTGGTATATGAATCATCTGTGTGGGATTTAGGCCCTCCCACTGTTTACCTCTGATGGACAGAAAAGGAGAGGCAAATAGCAGTTACAGCGCTGGCTGGTGGAAAGGAAATGGAGGTTGGACTGTTTCCTTCATTCTCTATAACTCTTCCTGACTTTCAAAAGAATTGCGATGGTAAATCATGACTGAAACCTATCTCCAAGATAGTGCTGATACATATTACTGACTAGAGTGAAAAAGAAAGGAGGTTTCTCTATAGTGGCATAGTCTGTTATTTATAGAGACTCATAACTTTTACAATATGAATTAATCAAACACCAATAAAAATAACCGAAGCACTAAATTACATGTTTTTTACTGGTAAAATAGACTGAAATCAATGTAGATTAAATGTTCATTGTCAGGCAATTGACAAAATCAAACTAAAGAAGAGGTACTTTTGCATTAGGTAATTAATATAACAATGGCATTTCTTACAACTCCTTTCTGTGTATTGTACATAGCATTTCTGACAGATGCAGAGCATGACAAAACAAGTGGAAAGATACTCTTAACTCTCATGGAATACAGGGAGAATTAGCCATTTGGATGCAGAACTGGCTCGAAGGTAGAAGACAGAGGGTGGTGGTGGAGGGTTGTTTTTCAGACTGGAGGCCTGTGACGAGTGGAGTGCCACAAGGATCGGTGCTGGGTCCACTACTTTTCATCATTTATATAAATGATTTGGATGTGAACATAAAAGGTATATTTACAAGATTTACAAGATTTACAAGATAAGATAAGATTTACAAGAATGTTGCTAGGGTTGGAGAATTTGAACAATAGAGAGAGGCTGAATAGGCTGGAGCTGCTTTCCCTGGTGCGCTAGAGTAAAGGGGTGACCTCATAGAGGTTTATAAAATCACGAGGGGCATAGAAAAGGTAAATAGACAAGGTCTTTTCCCTGAAGTGGGGGAGTCCAGAACTAGAGGGCATAGATTTAGGGTGCGAGGGGCAAGATATAAAAGGGACAACTTTTTCACGCAGAGGGTGGTGCGTGTATGGAATGAATTGCCAGAGGAAGTGGTGGAGGCTGGTACAATTACAGCCTTTAAAGGTATCTGGATGGGTATATGAATAGGAAGGGTTTAGAGGAATATGGGCCAAGTGCTGCCAAATGGGACTAGATTAGGTTAGGATATCTGATCAGCATAGATGAGTTGGACGGAAGGGTTTGTTTCCGTATTGTACATTTCTATGACTCTACGAGCTCCCTACATTATTTTCTCTCTCCACATTGGATCAAATTTTCCAGATTCTTTATAAAGTTCTGTTTTCTTCTCAGTCTGAGGCTTTCAGATTCAACTTCTATTAGCAAGAGCCTCCTCAGTTGATTCCTCATTCCTTAAATTACAGGTCTTCTCCGTCGTAGTCTCTGCCTTTCAAAATGAAAACAAACTCTCACGAGCATCCTATTTGGCTACTTTGCTCTTCATAGCAGTGGATTTTTTTTTTTATTACCACACTGCATTACCACAAGCTGTCTGTCTTTCAATGTCTCACAAAGTATCTGCTGGTTTAGTATGACTCACTCTGAAGAGATGTGGAAGCTGTCATTTGGCATTATATTAAGTTGTTTTTGTATCTGTACAATGCCTTTAAGGATTTCACATGCTGTGTGTAAAATGTAGCCACGATGTTACGGTGCCGGTGTTGGACTGGGGTGGACAAAATTAAAAATCACACAACACCAGGTTATAGTCCAACAGATTTATTTCAAAACACTAGCTTTCGGAGCGCTGATCCTTTATTAGGTAGTTGTCCTATGAAGCTACCTGATGAAAGAACAGCGCTCCAAGAGCTAGTGCTTCCAAATAAACCTGTTTGACTTTAACCTTGTGTTGTGTGATTTTTAACTATAAAAAGAGTTATGACTCTACCTGCCAGTAAGTCTGTTTGCAACCTGCACACACATGAATCAGTTGGTTGCTATACTGTCAACTTCAGAACTTATTATGTTTTTTTTCTGTTTTAATCAAGTCACCCACACATTTAATCAATCCTGGATGAGCAATAGGTTATGAGACTAGTATCATTATCAAGAAAGACTTCTATTTGAGGCTCTTTCCCTATGGCAATCACATTATATGGTCGGACTAATAAAAGATAACCTCATATTGCCCATTTCAGAACATTTTGTTTCATCTTGTTGAAGGAAATATTGTAAAATATAACAATCTTGCAAAGAACAATGGTTGTAATACTTTATCTGCTAATCACTTAGTGAAACTATGCAAGATAACACATAAGCAGCAGAAATTAGACTTGAAATTTGCATATTTGGAATAAAATAAAGTTTTTTTAATGACTTACAGAACATAAATAAACTATTCAGACACTCTGTTAAATTGGTCAATTGCCATTGAATTGGTAAAGGACCATTGGAAGACGATTATATGGAGCAATTTTCAGTTCACATTTTGCACAATTTTGAACTCTACATTGATAGTTTTTCATCGTCATGTTCTGTATATGGACTGAAAGGTTTAATAATGAATATTACCTACCTCCATGACATAATATACAATGGCTTTAGATCTCAAAAGAGTGAGACTTAACATCTGGTCCTCTTTAAAGTTTTTGTAACAATGTCTATTGTGGCAATGCAACTTGTAACTAATTGTAAATGCGCAACAAATTGTACCTCGTTAATTGCAAGTGACTCTTCCAGTTAAACCAGAAAGTGTTTTTTCTCCCTCACCCTTGACCAAACAGGCACTGCAGCGTCCCACACTGAAACAGCATCATGGTAGCAAGCTTCATCATGTATTGAGCTGACATGTCCAAGTAACAGGATGAAGGGTCAGGGAGTGAATATTTTTAAGTTGTCCACTTGTAGCATGTTCCAAGACATAATATTGTGGGAGATTAGAAATGTAGTTTCTGCAGGTGGGGGTAGGGGTGTTGCAGGGGTGGGACATTATACAAACGGTCGCGGAATTCTTGTAGCATGTAACATGTAGCATACTTAAGGCTAAGACTTTAATGAATATAGAGGGTCTTTTAAAGAAAATAGTTTTAAGCTAGGAAATAACTATGAAGGGTTGTAGCTGACTACAAAAAGAAGCAGCAGGGGCATTTCACAATAAAGTTTATAGTATGATAAGAGAAACTGGATAAAAGAACAAGCTGTAACAAACAAGGAACAAAGAATGCAGACATACAAGGACAGCAGGATTTCCAGATAAGAAAATAACTAGAGAGAAAAGAAACAAGTGAGGTAATCGGCTTATGATAGGATGGGAAAAGGGAGGCTTGATTCCGCAACTTGTAAACTGAATAAGATTGCTTACACGCTTTGTTTTCGCGCGCATTTCTGCGTGATTGCAGAAGCATCCGGTACTTGCAAGGCTGTAATAAATTGTTCTTGTTTCCAAAGCTTTGTCTCAGGCTGATTTGTGAGTGAGTTCTGTTTCTCACAACTGGGGGCCTTGTTCCAGGATCCAAAACTCCGACCGCTCGACACTCTTGGGATGACGGGGGAGGTGCACCTCGCCGATTTCGGTGATCTCCGACTCCCTTGCTTGTCGTTCGCGGTTTGGGCGAGTATGATCCGGACTGGGAGACCCTGGAAACAAGGCGGGCAGACGCGGCGGGTTCAGTCGGGCAACTCTTGTGCATAAAACCCGGGTAGGAAAAGGTCTTAAAGGATATATCCGGGCGACTGGGGGCAGCGGTATTTGCTGCAGGAATTGCCACCGGACAGGGCGCACCGAAATGACCAGGTAACTCTGTGCACAGACCAAGGTAAGAAAAGAGACCTTTAAGTATTGCCTTGGTGGTCGGGACGTACGAAACTACGGGGAATTGGCGATATATAAAATAAAGCATATGTCAATGAAAAACAGCCCAATTCAGAAGGGCTAGTAGCTGAAGGGCTACTGAGGGTGCACTTCGTAACTAACTTATGGCCAGATGTCCAGAAAAATATTCAAAAGCTAGAGGAGTCGTTGCGGGAAGCTCAAAGTGTCTGTGAGATACGGTGTCTGTGTGTGTGTGTGAGAGAGAGAGAGAGAGGTAAAGAAAGAGCTGTCCAGCTTGTAGAAAGTTTAACCCTTTGTGATTCGGTTTGAATGCACATTTGTTTATTGGTGATTGAATATTTGTGCTTTGTTCCCTGGAGCTTGAGATCTGGGACTGTTTAAATCCGATTTCTACTATGGAAATTTTAACATGATTTCTTTTAAGGTTAAGGATTTTTCAGATTATGAAATAAAATGTTAACTCTTGTTCTTTTTACAGGTCATAACTGCCTTACTATCAGTTTCTAACTAATCTCTTTTATCCTTACATAAAAGTGATATATGGAGAACAGTTGAAGTCTCAAAAAAAAAGCATATAATTGGTCAGATTAATTGGATGAGTAAGGTGTCTAGTCAGGACCCTGAAGGGGGTGTGGAAGAAGGTGACACCGGACCTTGTTAAGATTAATTAAATTAGCAACAATGGGAGGCACAGGGAGTTGCCTGTGTAACAATCGAACTGTAAATAACATTAAAGGGGAATATATTCCGCTCGACAGTCCTTTGGGGAAAATGTTGGGTAATTAGGAACACAACTCCCGGACGCGGGAGAAAGATAAGACTACAATGATAAACTATTGTTGTTTCGTTTGGACTAGAGAAAGTATTAAGACGCCTGGTATTTTTTTGGCCCAAATATGGGTCCAATGAGGATTGGCTGTGTCAAGATCTTAATACATATGTCAATCGAAAAGAACCGTACAGTCAAAAAGAGTCCGATTATGCGGCTTGTTGGATAGGGAGCGTGGGAGTAAAATTATGTCCCATGAATACGGAGGAATCAGGGAAAGAACAGGAGAAGAATGAACAAGGGAAGCCACAATGGGATCCCTTAACGTGTTTGCCGTCCCCATATACTACTCCCCGGAACGAGCCTACAGCTCCTGAACTAGAACTGAGTCCAGACACAGAAAAGGGGACGGACTCTGAACTAAAAGATGCAGAATCTGGGGGGCTCAGAATCACTCGAGCCACCACATGTAAAGGAGGGGCAGAGATAATGGAAAATATAAAATTATGTCCCTTACGAGAGATTCCGATTGGGGAAGGTACAATCGGATATGTAAACGCTCCCTTAACTAGCAGTGAAGTTAGGGTCTTTAAAAAGGAAATGAAAAGTTTAATGGAGGATTCAGTTGGACTAGCCAAACAATAGGATCAATTCCTAGGGCCTAATTTATAGACCAGGGGAGAACAGATGGCAATTTTAGGAACATTATTTTCAGGGGAAGAACGAGGTATGATTAGGAGAGCGGCTTTATAGGAATGGGAAAAGAAGCACCCAGTTGGGGAAGAAGGGACCTCAGCAGAATAGAAATTCCCAAATGTTGACCCTCATTGGGAAAATAATGACAGAGAAGATAGGGAGTCAATGCGGGATCTACGAGAAATTGTAACATTAGGAATTAAAGAGGCGGCACCTAGAACACAAAACTTTGTTAAGGCCTTTGAAGTACGACAAGAGAAGGATGAAACCCCTTCTGCATTTCTTAAAAGGCTCAAGGATGCCACAAGGAAGTATTCGGGAGTGGATCCCCATAATCCGATAACACAGGGACTCTTCAAGGTCCAGTTTGTAACTAAATCATGGCCGGACATACAAAAGAAATTACAGAAATTAGATGGATGGAGTGAAAGACAGATGGAAGACAGACGTGAGGCACAGTATGTGAAAAGGGAAGACGAGAAACAGAAACAGAAAGCCAAAATGATGGTGGTGGCAGTAGAAGAAATAACAAAAAGGAGAATGGGATCAGGGGATAACAGGAAAGGTAGGGGAGGACACGAAAGACAAGGGTCAGATACCTGGGAAAGGAGGCAACAAGCAGGGTGTTAGCATTGTGGGAAAGTGGGGCATTTTAAACGGGAATGCCCGGAATTAGCACGAGAAAGGGAAGCCATTTCCCTAATGACCTCAGATGAAGATTAGGGGAGTCAGGGGTTCCTTCCTCCTGAGACCCACCGGGAACCCTTGATAAATTTAAATGTGGGACCTAAAGGGGAGGAGGCAATATTTTTGGTGGACACGGAGCAGCACGGTCATCCCTAAGTTTCAGACCTACCGGTGTTAAATTGACTAACAAGAATCTCAGGGTTTCCGGAGTAAAAGGCGAAGAATTCTTGGTGCCTATTTTTGAGCCAACCCTAATTAGAGGAAATGATGAGAAAGTGACAGGATAATTACCAACTGTAGAGTTCAATGATAAGTTTTTAAAGAATTATATTGTGGCGCTCGGCTCTTCTTTGTCTGTCCTTAGGAAGAAGGGTCTGTTGACCCAGACACATCCACTTGAGTTCACAGTACATCGGATATGACCGAGTGATTGGGTCCTGATAAAGACCTGGAAAGATACCAAACTGCACCCAAGCTGGGAGGGACCGTTCCTAACCCTCCTGACTACTGAAACAGCCGTCCGAACTGCTGCAAAAAGGTGGAGTCATCACACTCGTGTTGAGGGCCCGGTGGACGATCCTTCCCCTCCGGCAGAGTGGCAAGCACATCCTACAGGTAAAAACAATGACTGCAGATGCTGGAAACCAGATTCTGGATTAGTGGTGCTGGAAGAGCACAGCAGTTCAGGCAGCATCCAAGGAGCAGCGAAATTGACGTTTCGGGCAAAAGCCCTTCATCAGGAATAAAGGCAGAGAGCCTGAAGCGTGGAGAGATAAGCTAGAGAGGAGGGTGGGGGTGGGGAGAAAGTAGCATAGAGTACAATAGGTGAGTGGGGGAGGGGATGAAGGTGATAGGTCAGGGAGGAGAGGGTGGAGTGGATAGATGGAAAAGGAGATAGGCAGGTAGGACAAGTCCGGACAAGTCATGGGGACAGTGCTGAGCTGGTAATTTGGAACTAGGGTGAGGTGGGGGAAGGGGAAATGAGGAAACTGTTGAAGTCCACATTGATTCCCTGGGGTTGAAGTGTTCTGAGGCGGAAGATGAGGCGTCTGGTGGTGAGGGAGCAGTGGTGAAGGAGGCCCAGGACCTCCATGACCTCGGCAGAGTGGGAGGGGGAGTTGAAATGTTGGGCCACGGGGCGGTGTAGTTGATTGGTGCGGGTGTCCCGGAGATGTTCCCTAAAGCGGTCTGCTAGGAGGCGCCCAGTCTCCCCAATGTAGAGGAGACCGCATCGGGAGCAACGGATACAATAAATGATACTAGTGGATGTGCAGGTAAAACTTTGATGGATGTGGAAGGCTCCTTTAGGGACTTGGATAGAGGTGAGGGAGGAGGTGTGGGCACAGGTTTTACAGTTCCTGCGGTGGCAGGGGAAGGTGCCAGGATGGGAGGGTGGGTTCTAGGGGGGCGTGGACCTGACCAGGTAGTCACGGAGGGAATGGTCTTTGCAGAAGGTGGAAAGGGGTGGGGAGAGAAATATATCCCTGGTGATGGGGTCTGTTTGGAGGTGGCGGAAATGTTGGCAGATGATGTGGTTTATGTGAAGATTGGTAGGGTGGAAGATGAGCACCAGGGGCGTTCTGTCCTTGCTACGGTTGGAGGGGTGGGGTCTGAGGGCGGAGTTGTGGGATGTGGACGAGATGCGTTGGAGGGCATCTTTAACCACGTGGGAAGGGAAATTGCGGTCTCTAAAGAAGGAGGCCATCTGGTGTGTTCTGTGGTGGAACTGATCCTCCTGGGAGCAGATACGGAGGAGGCGGAGGAATTGGGAATATGGAATGGCATTTTGCAAGAGGTATGGTGGGAAGAGGTGTAATCCAGGTAGCTGTGGGAATTGGTGGGTTTGTAAAAAATGTCAGTGTCAAGTTGGTCCTCGTTAATGGAGATGGAGAGGTCCAGGGAAGGGAGAGAGGTGTCAGAGATGGTCCAGGTAAATTTAAGGTCAGGGTGGAATGTGTTGGTAAAGTTGATGAATTGCTCAACCTCCCCGCGGGAGCACGAGGTGGCGCCAATGCAGTCATCAATGTAGCGGAGGAAGAGGTGGGGAGTGGTGCCGGTGTAATTACGGAAGATTAGTTGTTCTACGTAGCCAACAAAGAGACAGGCATAGCTGGGGCCCATACGTGTGCCCATGGCTACCCCTTTGGTCTGGAGGAAGTGGGAGGATTCGAAGGAGAAATTGTTAAGGGTGAGGACCAGTTCGCCCAAACGAATGAGAGTGTCGGTGGAAGGGTACCGTTGGGGACGTCTGGAGAGGAAAAAATGGAGGGCTTGGAGGCCCTGGTCATGGCAGATGGAGGTGTAGAGAGATTGGATATCCATGCTGAAGATGAGGTGTTGGGGGCCGGGGAAACGGAAGTCTTGGAGGAGGTGGAGTGCGTGGGTGGTGTCTCGAACGTATGTGGGGAGTTCCTGGACTAGGGGGGGATAGGACAGTGTCGAGGTAGGTAGAGATGAGTTCAGTGGGGCAGCAGCATGCTGAGACAATGGGTTGGCCAGGGTGGTCAGGCTTGTAGATCTTGGGAAGGAGGTAGAACCGGGCAGTGCGGGGTTCCCGGACTATGAGGTTGGAAGCTGTGGGTGGGAGATCTCCTGAGGTGATGAGGTTCTGTATGGTCTGGGAGATGATGGTTTGGTGATGGGGTTGGGGTCATGGTCGAGGGGGCAGTAGGAAGAGGTGTCCTCGAGTTGGCGTTTGGCTTCAGCGGTGTAGAGGTCTGTGCGCCAGACTACCACCATGCCCCCTTTATCTGCTGGCTTGATGGTGAGGTTAGGATTGGAGCAGAGGGATTGGAGGGCTGCGCGTTGTGAGGGTGAGGGTTTGGAGTGGGGGAGGGGGTAGACAGGTTGAGACGGTTAATGTCCCGGCTGCAGTTGGAAATGAAGAGGTCAAGGGCAGGTAATAGGCCAGCGCGGGGTGTCCAGGTGGATGCAGTGTGTTGGCGGTGGGCGAAGGGGTCCTCGGAAGGTGGGCGGGAATCCTGATTGTGAAAGTAAGCTCGGAGGCGGAGGCGACAGAAGAATAGTTCGACGTCACGGCGTGTATTAAATTCATTGATGCGTGGACGGAGGGGGATGAAGGTGAGTCCTTTGTTGAGGACTGATCGTTCGTCCTCAGTGAGGGGGAGGTCTGGAGGGATGGTGAAAGCTCGGCAGGGCTGGGAGCTCGGATATGGTGTGGGTGTAGAGCTGGGAGTTGGGGGGGAACCTGTAACTGGAGTGGGTGTGATGGTAGGGGGAATGGGGGTGGAGTCATGAGCAGGGGTAGTGTTCCCCTCGGGGTTCTGGGGGTGGGGATAGTGACAGTGGGGTCTATGGGGGGCATGTCAGCAGAATGCAGATGAGTGGCGTTGGTGGGAGTGGAACTGGTGGTGACCACGGCAGTCGGGGTGGCGGAAGTCACTCCCCACATACATTCGAGACACCACCCACGCACTCCACTCCTCCAAGACTTCCGTTTCCCCGGCCCCCAACGCCTCATCTTCACCATGGATATCCAATCCCTCTACACCTCCATCCGCCATGACCAGGGCCTCCAAGCCCTCCATTTTTTCCTCTCCAGATGTCCCCAACAGTACCCTTCCACCGACACTCTCATTCGTTTGGGCGAACTGGTCCTCACCCTTAACAATTTCTCCTTCGAATCCTCCCACTTCCTCCAGACCAAAGGGGTAGCCATGGGCACCCGTATGGGCCCCAGCTATGCCTGTCTCTATGTTGGCTACGTAGAACTAATCTTCCGTAATTACACCGGCACCACTCCCCACCTCTTCCTCCGCTACATTGATGATTGCATTGGCGCCACCTCGTGCTCCCGCGGGGAGGTTGAGCAATTCATCAACTTTACCAACACATTCCACCCTGACCTTAAATTTACCTGGACCATCTCTGACACCTCCCTCCCCTTCCTGGACCTCTCCATCTCCATTAACGAGGACCAACTTGACACTGACATTTTTTACAAACCCACCGATTCCCACAGCTACCTGGATTACACCTCTTCCCACCATACCTCTTGCAAAAATGCCATTTCATATTCCCAATTCCTCCGCCTCCGCCGTATCTGCTCCCAGGAGGACCAGTTCCACCACAGAACACACCAGATGGCCTCCTTCTTTAGAGACCGCAATTTCCCTTCCCACGTGGTTAAAGATGCCCTCCAACGCATCTCGTCCACATCCCGCAACTCCGTCCTCAGACCCCACCTCTCCAACCGTAACAAGGACAGAATGCCCCTGGTGCTCACCTTCCACCCTACCAATCTTCGCATAAGCCACATCATCCGCCAACATTTCCGCCACCTCTAAACAGACCCCATCACCAGGGATATATTTCCCTCCCCACCCCTTTCCGCCTTCCGCAAAGACCGTTCCCTCCGTGACTACCTGGTCAGGTCCATGCCCCCCTACAACCCACCGTCCCACCCTCCCATCCTGGCACCTACCCATTCCACCGCAGGAACTGTAAAACCTGCGCCCACACCTCCTCCCTCACCTCTATCCAAGTCCCCAAAGGAGCCTTCCACATCCATCAAAGTTTTACCTGCACATCCACTAGTATCATTTATTGTATCCGTTGCTCCCGATGCGGTCTCCTCTACATTGGGGAGACTGGGCGCCTCCTAGCAGACCGCTTTAGGGAACATCTCCGGGACACCCGCACCAATCCACCATACCGCCCCGTGGCCCAACATTTCAACTCCCCTTCCCACTCTGCCGAGGACATGGAAGTCCTGGGCCTCCTTCACCACCGCTCCCTCACCACCAGACGCCTGGAGGAAGAACGCCTCATCTTCCGCCTCGGAACACTTCAACCCCAGGGCATCAATGTGGACTTCAACAGTTTCCTCATTTCCCCTTCCCCCACCTCACCCTAGTTCCAAATTTACAGCTCAGCACTGTCCCCATGACTTGTCCGGACTTGTCCTACCTGCCTATCTCCTTTTCCATCTATCCACTCCACCTTCCCCTCCCTGACCTATCACCTTCATCCCCTCCCCCACTCACCTATTGTACTCTATGCTACTTTCTCCCCACCCCCACCCTCCTCTAGCTTATCTCTCCACGCTTCAGGCTCTCTGCCTTTATTCCTGATGAAGGGCTTTTGCCCGAAACGTCGATTTCGCTGCTCCTTGGATGCTGCCTGAAATGCTGTGCTCTTCCAGCACCACTAATCCAGCACATCCTACAGACAACCCTCTGAAAATCAAGCTGAGTAAAAAGATTGGACTGAGATAAGAGACTATTAAGTATTGGTTAAAAAACCTGTATCCCATAACAATTGTAAGTGTTGCATGGACTCACTCCTCCCTGGTATTTAAAGGGTTAGGGAATAGACAGATAGGGTTGTGAGCTGAAATGAATGGTCTGCTTTATGTTGTCACGATAATATTGGCGCTAGCTGCCAAGGCGGGGGGTGTGGGAAAAATCATTTTACCATTTTATGTCAGAATTATGCTAAATTAAAGGGGCATACCGACTGTTGGGTATGTGCGGAGATCCCACACCATGGGTAATCCGGAATTCCTCGCACGGTAATACCACTTACCAAAGAAGAAGTGTATGATGTACAACAATTTGACTCGGGCTCAAATGATACAACTTGGAGATTTGAAAGGGGTAATTATGACTTTGCGGGATGGTTCCCTTGACCAGCCCCGAAAACTCTGGGTGCTATCGATGGCCTTAGAGTTTCCCCACCGAAAGGAGCAGTAAATACCACTTGTTTCTGTAATCAGAATGATACCGCACCCTTCCGATTAGGAAAATCATCTTGTGTCCACACCAGCCAAGCTACTCCCACAACCATTCTCCAAGTATTGATGGGACATATTGGATGTGTGGCTTAAAGGCCTACCCATTTATCCCTGGCAAGAAGTACGTTTGGAGTGGCGGATGTCGCAGAAATGGGTATTGGGACCATCCAGTTCAGACACTACCCCAAAGCCAGAAAGGCTGGAGTGGCTGCTGCTACCTCACCTATATAATTCCCCACTTGAGGCTGTTAAAGAGAGCCCCAAAAATACCTCGGAATAAACAGGGAGGAAGGCGAGTAACCCGGAAAATAACCAAAGGAGATCGCCTCCTCTGGACTTTGATACCTATGTATGGGACCGCTCGAGCAGGAGTAGAAATACAAAAGTTGGCGGCTTCCCTGGAAGAGTTGGCCAACACTACTGCTGATGCGTTGGCTGAAACCCAATCCCAAGTAGCACCCATAACGACCGAAATGATTGCCACTAGGCTAATGACTCTTCAGAACAGGATGGCTCTAGACCACTCCCTCCGTGACTCCCTCGTCAGGTACACACCCCCCACCAACCCAACCTCCACTCCCGGCACCTTCCCCTGCAACCGCAAGAAATGCAAAACTTGCGCCCACACCTCCCCCCTTACTTCCCTCCAAGGCCCCAAGGGACACTTCCATATCCGCCACAAATTCACCTGCACCTCCACACACATCATCTATTGCATCCGCTGCACCCGATGTGGCCTCCTCTATATTGGGGAGACAGGCCGCCTACTTGCGGAACGTTTCAGAGAACACCTCTGGGACACCCGGACCAACCTACCCAACCACCCCGTAGCCCAACACTTTAACTCCCCCTCCCACTCCACCAAGGACATGCAGGTCCTTGGACTCCTCCATCGCCAGACCATGGCAAAACGGCGGTTGGAGGAAGAGCACCTCATCTTTTGCCTGGGAACCCTCCAACCACAAGGGATGAACTCAGATTTCTCCAGTTTCCTCATATCCCCTCCCCCACCTAGTCTCAGTCAAATCCCTCAAACTTCCGCCTTCCTAACCTGCAATCTTCTTCCTGACCTCTCCGCCCCCACCCCACTCCAGCCTATCACCCTCACCTTGACTTCCCTCTACCTATTGCATTTCCAACGCCCCTCCCCCAAGTCCCTCCTCCCTACCTTTTATCTTAGCCTGCTGGACACACTTTCCTCATTCCTGAAAAAGGGCTTATGCCCGAAACGTCGATTCTCCTGTTCCTTGGATGCTGCCTGACCTGCTGCGCTTTTCCAGCAACACATTTTTGGCTCTAGATTATATTCTGGCAGAGAAAGGTGATACCTGTGCACTAATTGGGGAAGGTGGCTAGTCAATCTGGCTATCTATGGAATATTGATATTAGTGGGTCTGGTGGTAGGGTTCAATGTCCTAAAATGGGTAATGAGCCGATTGATGACATCCCTTGGGGAAGGAACCCAAATAAATCATCAGATGCTTTTACAATCAGCAGGTGATATGCAACAAAGAGAAAGTCAAAGAATGCTTTCAGAGTTCGAGGGACGAACAACACAAATGTAAAATGTAAGATTGTGAACCTCATCGCCAAAAGGCGTAAGAGGGCAGAACATAACAAAATGGATTAAAGGAGACTTAATAAGTGCAGAAACAACAGTTTTTAAGAAAAAGAAAAAAAGGGGAATTGCAGGAAATTAGAAATGTAGTTTCTGCAGGTGGGGGGAGGGGTGTTGCGGGATGGTACATTATACAAACGGTCGCGGAATTCTTATAGCATGTAGCATATAGCATACTTAAGGCTAAGACTTTAATGAATATAGAGGGTCTTTTAAAGAAAATAGTTTTAAGCTAGGAAATAACTGAAGGGTTGTAGCTGACCGCAAAAAGAAGCAGCAGGGGCATTCACAATAAAGCTTATAGTATGATAAGAGAAACTGGGAAAAAAAAACAAGCTGTAACAAACAAGGAACAAAGAATGCAGACATACAAGGACAGCAGGATGGCCAGATAAGAAAATAACTAAAGAGAAAAAAAAACAAGTGAGGTAATCGGATTATGATAGGATGGGAAAAGGGAGGCGTGATTCCGCAACTTGTAAACTGAATAAGATTGCTTACATGCTTTGTTTTCGCGCGCATTTCTGCGTGATTGCAGAAGCGTCCGGTACTTGCAAGGCTGTAATAAATTGTTCTTGTTTCCAAAGCTTTGTCTCAGGCTGATTTGTGAGTGAGTTCTGTTTCTCACAATAATGCAGCAAAGTATTTTAATTTCAATCCATATCTACTCACCATCTTAATAAAAGTACATTCAATTATTTAATCATCAACAGTATTGACAGTTATGCAGTGGTAATGCCACGTGTAAAGCCCACAATTCTATTTTGTATAAAAGTTTACAGTAATACCAGTAATAGGACTATCAAAGAAAAGCAAAATAAATAAGGAAATTCAGATGCATGGGCAGGATGTGGAAGTTAGCAATGAAAGCTTACAAGGCTGATCACCAAATTTACCACTGGTTCAGATATAGGACCTTTTCGAAGAAGGAGTTCTCCACTGTTAAGATCACTCGATGGAATTTCAAAGTTAACAATCAGGAACAAATAATTAATTAGTTATTCACCATGAACTCATTCTGTTTTTGCAAAGTAACAATTTTCGTACATATCTTAATTTTCTTTAAACGGGCAATCATTGTGAGGTCTTCTTTTTTCAAAGCTGCAAAGGCAACACAGGATTCTATCTCTCCCATAAAGAGAACAGTCTGTTACTAGTATGCATGGAGGCTTCCAACTTCAAATCCTGCAGAGTTATCTCTGTCTAGAGAACCCTTTGAAAGAGCATGCACAATATCTTTCTTCTATATTTTGAATTATGTAATATCAGGAGATGATAGAGCCATATTGCCTGTCTTCTATCAGCACAATGTGGCAGGTTGAAAACTGGTTTCTTCTGGCAAAGATTCTTTCCATCTGGAGAAGCAGTAATAGATCTTGATCTGCTTTTCACAGCCTTGATTTGTGCGGGCCTGCTCAATCAAAGCCTTTTACCATGTCTCCATTCCATTAAGTGTAGCAAATTACGATATACAACTTTCCATCCTCAAAATATTCAATTTCTCATTTTGCCTGACAAAACTGCATCAGTTACCTCTCTTGAATATTTTTCTGCAGTTTACTGTTTTCCTAACCATATTCCCTAATGTCCCTCAAATTGGTATCAGCACAGATTATTTATCTTTTAAGGATTTTATTGATTCAATGGTTGTTGCCCTGAGGTACATCATAAAATGCCAAACAGGTTGAATAAATATAATTATATAATTGTTCTTCCAATAAATACAAAAGGCAATAGAACATAGTTCTTCAGGGTACAGCACCACTGTACCACTCTAGCACTGTGCCATAAGTGGCTTGGTGGCTCAGTGGTTAGCACTGTTGCCTCACAGCACCAGAAGCCTGGGTTCAATTCTAGCCTCAGGCGACCATCTGCGTGGAGTTTGTACATTCTTCCTGTGTCTCTGAGGGTTTCCTCCAGATGCTCCGGTTTCCTATAATAGTCCAAAGATGTGTAGGTTAGGTGGATTGGCCATGCTAAATTGTCCATAGCATCCAGGGATGTGCAGGCTAGGTGGATTGTCATGGGAAATGCAGGGGTACAGGGATAAGGTGAGGGGTCGGTCTGAGTGGGATGCTCTTCAGAGGGGTAGTGTGGATGTGATGGGCCAATAGGCCTGCTTCCACACTGTGGGAATTTATGATTCCAAATAATACTCATTTATGCATACATTTACTCCATCATCTACTGGAACCTTCTTTCGATGCAACTGCATTTCCTTTAATATTATGCATCTTCAGCTTCATAGCGTGTGTCTTATGTAGCATTCAAGTAAGATTGTTCTGAGATCTTAAACATAAAGCCCAGTATTAGGTAACATGCTTCAGAAACTCACATGAAGATAGAATTATAGAAGCTTTCAGCCACAGAAAGTGTCTATTCAGTCATTGTGTCTGTTCTACCTTTTTTGAAAGAATAAGTCATATTTAGTTCCTCACCTTTCTTTATGGTTTGTAACCTGGCAAGTTCCTCATATCAATCCAACTCCATTTTAAAGTTATTTGTGTCATCACATTCCACCCTTTATGAGGTGAAACATTTGAGATTCTCACAACTTTGTGTGAATAAAATTCTCCTCACTTCCATTCTGGATATTTTGCTAATGAGTTGGAATATATATTTTCTGATCTCTGACTCATTCACCAGAAATAAATGATTTTGTTTACTATACCAAGACCCCTCATCATCATGAAAGCCTCTATTTGGTCACTTCCTCTGCTCCCAGGTGAACAGTTTTAATTTCTCTAACCTCTCCTCATAATTGGTCTCTTGTCCTTTGTAACATCCTCTTCATCTTTTCTAATATGATCTTATGTAAGAAGATCTAATTTATTCATGATCCACATCTGAAGTCACATGACTGTTTTGTACATCGTCTTTATTTGGCAATCAATGGAAGGACAATTGGAGAGAGGTATTCAGAGTTGGTGGCCAAAAAAAAGTTACCTGTTTGCCCTCTGAGTAGTGAATTTCACAGCTTTATGAGTAAAAACGTTTTCAAGTCTACTGCAATTAATTTTAGAAATGAGTGCCTTTCTACTAGATCGCTCAATTGCTCCATGCAGTCTCTAAGTATGTAATGTGTCCTATTCAGTCATAATGTACAACTCCTAAATCAAACACTGACATAGGATGGAATCATATAGAATTTAAGAGGCATTTGGATGGGTATATGAATAGGAAGGGTTTGGAGGGCTATGGGCCAGGTGCTGGCAGGTGGGACTAGATTGGGTTGGGATATCTAGTCGGCATGGACGGGTTGGACTGAAGGGTCTGGTTCCATGCTGTACATCTCTATGACTCTAAGTCTGAGCAGCATGGACAGTGGCAGGATTTCAGGCACAATCAGATGAGAAGTCTGGCGAGGACCATCTTGACATCAGGAGCATCTTGCTTCAACTTTTATAGAATTTTTTTTAGAATTAGAATCCCTACAGTGTGGAAACAGGCCCTTCAGCCCAACAAGTCCACACAGACCCTCCGAAGAGTAACCCACCCAAGCCCATTCCCCTACCCTTTTTAACCCCTTATAGTTTTCACAGACGACATAACAAGTTTCTTGTGAAACAGTGACAACTTGCCAATTGATGGTGATTGTTGCTTGGCAAATGTTTCATTGAAGGCCCAACTTGCCTTATTAATAATTGGCTTTTTATCTTGCCAAACTCGACAAACAAGCGAGATGTCAAGGAAACTTAGCATGGAAATGAAAGCATGTACCTGTTAAGTTAAGCTCACAGCTTGCTCTGAAGGATCTGAATGTTGGATATTGTACACCAGCATCTCAGGGTATGCTCATGGGCTCCAGCCCTACATCCACAGTCATTGGAATCTGACATGTGCCCTTAAATGCTGTACATTGGACTGCTCCAGCAACTATCAAGCTTCGACTAACAGTCAGCTGGCCAAGGCTGCATCTCTGGGCTTCTCACTGCTCTAGAACAAACTCACTCTGTGTTTATCTGAATGCTCACAGCATCCCTGCCTTGCATTGCTGTGCCTTTTTGCGCTTTGCCTTCTCAGCCCGAGATACCAGCGTCAGATAACTTCTGCTTTGCCTTGACAAAGAATTCACTGTAGCTTGGACCTTGGCAAAAAATAGCAGAATCCTGCCCTTTTTTGTTCTAACAAAAACAATCCCAAATTTTCAAGGCTTTGTATTTCAATAATTTATACCAGTCAGTAACGAATAAACATACACTGTAACTGTTTCATTTCTTGAATTTATCTTTCATGATGATTCACCAGGTGCATCTGAATAGAGCTCCCTATTGAAGGGGGCAACATGGAGGTTTTGATCAGTAGTCTCTAGGCCTTGTGAGACTTTTTAAATAAAATGGTGATGACCAACTTCTGGTTCAGTAAACCATCTCTCAGAATCAGCACAATCTAATTCAAATCTACTTGATCAGTGAGCCCTTAGATCTAGAACATAAGTATTTGTCATAACTATTTTCATGATGTAAGTTTTCCTTTCTGATTCTAGCTATTATAATGTTTTCATTTAACCCCAACAGACACTCAGTTAATTAGCTGCCAATATTAAGGACCAGGCTGTTACAAACCTGCAATTTGGTAAGAAAGCCTTTTTATGAACCTTCCTGGAAACTTCAGTCCCAGCATCATAGTCAGGTAATTCTTTTATCTCTCCCTCAGATATCATTTCAATACATTGAGTTTAAAAATTGGCTTAAGAACAAAGAAATACCAGAGGTACTTTCAGTCATTATAAACAAAAATTGTTAAAAATAAAACAACCTGCGATATCAATTTATCTTCTCCATGCTTATTTGTTCTTTGTTTGGGTTTAGGTACTTGTAAGGATGTTTGGAAATCAGCTTGCAACATACTTTTATGATGTCTTACAGAAATATTGCCTTTTAAGAAGATAAGTTCTGATACATCCATTAACTAATAATGTGATCTTCGGCAGAACAGTAATGGACTTAATCTCCTTTGATGAAGTCTTCCATTGCCTCTATCCCTCTAATCGCTTTCTTCTGCTTATGTTCTGTCTCTTAAAAACACTTCTACACAAGGATACCTAGGTTGAATGCTTTGGTTAAGATTTGTGATATGGATGGAAAGCAAAAGGTTTCCCTACCTAAATGTACTGAAAGGAAACGTACTAAATTCTTCCTTTGCATAGTGTATGAGAAAATATTTTTTTAAATTACTTCAGGCAAAGCTGCCATCTCGGGCAAAATGTAGGCTAATTAAATTCGTGCTTTCAATTTCTTCCTATCTTTACAAATCAGGCAGGCAATCCAATGACTCAGTCAGATGGAAATCTGACGCAAGGAATGGCATTCCTGAGTGGCATCTTTTGCCCTATTATTTTGTTATGGAATACATTACTTTGGAAAGACAGAACCTTCTGCCAGCAACTTGTCCATTTGGACCTTTACATCCCTTTACTTCTCTCGCAGGGCCATGAATCTGTCAAATTCAGAGTATGGTGGATATCGGGACATTCAGTTAATATAAGGAGAAGATAGACAAATTTTTAATTAGTACTGTAATGGGTTGGAAGGTTTTGGACAGTAGACAGGAGATGGGAGTTGAGGCCGAAATGTGGTCAGGCATCATCGTATCAAATGACGGGGTAGGCCAGAGGAGCTGAATTGCTTTCCTCCTGCTCCTAGCTTTTATGTTCTCAGAGAAAGAACAGAACTCTGGTACATCCAACATAAATTCTACCACTTGTTTGTCAAAAACTATCAAAAACTTATATACAAAAGAACGTGAAATTTTTTTAACTCAATCTTTCCCAACTCAACATTGGATGCATAAGTCTGAAGAAATGCACTATTTCAATATATACCTTTTAACATGCTACATTGAAGCAAATTCTGCAGCACACAGTTTGCCAGCGAAATGACAGGCTCGGTAGGATATGGAACAGGCTCTTCCTTCACTTTGATATTTATTTATTTCAGTATTTCTCAAGCCTCCTCCTTTGAAAGATAAAGATCATAGGCAGATAAAAGCTTGACCCTGCATTCCTTCTGTAAGTGATTTTTTAAAATGATGGCACTTGTCAGTATCAGTTCCTTTTTAGTTTAATATTAATCAGTGAAATGCCAGTGTTTCAACATTTCCTGTAAAGCAACAACTTAGCCATGGTGATTAGGCCTTGCCCATTTTGGAGAGCTGCTGAATATAGTTCCGTGTTGATGTTCCAAGTCATTGTCAAAATGAGTAAATATACATTGTAGTCAGAATGTCAGTCAAGTCCCACACTTCCCTGTGCAGCACATCAAAATAAAGAGAAAATAAAACTGTTGCGGCTCAGTACAGGGAAATAAAGCAGGTAGAAAAGAAAATAACAAGGAGAAAAAGGAAGGGAAATGAGGAGGATTTAAAAAAACCATGAAACTGAGGAAGAGAACAAGAAATAGTAGTCAAAGAGAAGACATATATATGTGTGAATTTGGCAGGATCGAGAAAGAAGTAGAGAAGCAGAAACAAGTGAAGCGAGAGGGAGGAATTTGCTTTACAGACTCATCATTTTAAAATCCTTAGTTAGTGGTGCCCAAGAAGCTGATATTTTCAGCCCACAAAATATTGAGAGTCATCAATAGCTAGTTACTGATACAGTAAAGTGATGCATATCATTTGACTTTTAAAGGTGTTCCTGCCCTCCAATCTTCATCTTCAATTCCACCTTTAAGCAGTAGCTCTGTATCACTTGCTTCCCTTAGAGCCAAAGATGTTTAAGTATCCCCAGCAATTGTGCATATATAGACTTCTAGGCTAGAGAATCTCATAGATTCACAACTCTCTGAGTGAAGGATTTCTCTTCATTTCCATATGAATGACTGTTCCCTTAACCTGAGACTAAAGCCTGAATTTTCCTATGACCAGATAATTGTTACATCAGTATAGATGGGAGTTCCAAATGAGGACCCTGAGAAATCCCAATCATAGCAGGCTCTGGTGGAATTATCCGGGAAACTGAAGATTCTGCTTGGCAACTTCTTAAACTTGGAAATTTCTGAAAGCATGCATTTGACTCGGAAATTCTGGAGGGTTCTGCTGAAGTTAAGTAAATAGTTACTCAGGAATAGTTAGACCATTAAGTACCTAGTCTATAACTCCTGAGTAAATATTCACTTGTTCACACCTTACCTTATGCATCCCAACTATTCCTCCTCCTACACCCTGACCTAAAACTTTCTCTCTCCCCCGACATCCTATCTTCAATGCTGGAACCAGTCATCACCTCCACACTGGACCCTGACACCCCCACCTGAGCCCACACACTCTTGTCTACCTCTGGACTAAACCCCCACCCATTGCTCGACCTGACGGCCCCTGCCAGATCCAACTCATTCCCTAAATTCCTTCCCTGCCTGCGCCCAAACCTGACCCCTCCCTCCCTAAACACAAGTCCACTTCCCCACCACCAGACTAGATCCCCACGCACGCTCCCAACAATCCTCCTATTCCTACACTCCAGACCTGACGCCCATTTGTCCCACTCTGGACTCAACCTCCTTCCCTCCCCTGTTCTGGAATCCATCCATCCTTCACCTATTTCCAGATACAAACCTAACTTGTGCCATTTCTGGACTCAGAGCCTTCAGACCTGATACCCCTGTCCCACAAGTAGATCTGCCCTCCCCCCTCTTCATCAAGACATCCCTCTGACCAGATAGTGCCCTCCTCAACATCCCTCAGACCCCAACTGCCTGCCTGGTCCAATATGTCCCATTCAATCTACCCTACATTAAAGACTCCATTTAGCTGGTCCTCTTGGTATACTGCTTCCCAGCACTGTACCCATTGGCACCCTACTCACTTGGCGTCGCATCTACCATGCAACCTACACCCTACCACCAGACACACCACCCTCCTGGCATCCTCACCTCACACTTAAACTAACCTATTTACGGTTTGACAGTAGCTGTCAAAGTGGCTGTCTGTGATTCTGGACCTTTGAATTTCAGAATACTGCTTTGACAAAAAAGCACGTGATTTTCCTTTTCCCGACAGTTCTGCTCCACCAGAGTTCCATCAGAAAGGACATATGGCTCCCTATTTCTGAACGAGCCCTAACCAGAATCTTCAGTTCGAAATGCAATCTGTAGAATAAAAGAAAGAAATGGAGTCGCAATCTGCAACTTCTCAGGAAATTCTGGAGTTCCCTGCCAAAGGAAGGATTCTCTATGCATCAACATTGTCCAACACCTGACAAATTCTGCATGTTTTCATTTTTCTAAATTCTAGAGAATATAAGCTTGACCTATTCAGTCTCCCTTTACAGCTGAACCTCATCCCTTTATTCTGTTATATCCTTCCTTGGGTAAGGAGTCCTTCAGTACTGGGCAGACTATGCATACAGAAATTAGAGGGGCTTGCAAAACGAGAAAAGAATGATCATATAGCAGCTTAATCCTAAATGGTGTAGGCAAGCAATATTTGTGGCAATAATGAAATGCATTCAAAAGAGTTTTTGGTTGGTATGTCAAGAAACAAACTAAGACACAGGTTATTTTTGACTCGGCATCAAGCAATGAGTCAGGGTGAATTAATAACTTTGCAGTAAACATATCAATGGGGAAGAGTGATCATAAGTTGAACTTGGTGACTTAAAGACCAATCATGTACATTTATGGAGCTAAGGTAGATGAAAAAATCATATTAATTAATAAATAGATAGGCAAACACTTAAAGAATTAATTTATAATTCCCATAAATTCTCTTAAGGGGAGAATATACATTAAAAGCGAAGTGAAGAGAAGCTAAAGATAGTATTAGATTAAAGGAGGAGGGTTTACCATGTTTCCAAACAGAATAGCAAACCTGAGAACTTGGTAGATTTTAGAATTCAGCAAAGGATTAGACTAGATTCCCTACAGTGTGGAAACAGGCCCTTCAGCCCAACCAGTCCACACCGACCCTCCGAAGAGTAATCCACCCAGACCCATTTCTCTCTGACTAATGCATCTAACACTATGGGCAATTTAGCATGGCCAATTCATCTGACCTGCACATCTTTGGACCATGGGAGGGAACCAGAGCACCCAGAGGAAACCCACGCAGACATGGGGAGAATATGCAAACTCCACACACACAGACAGTTGCCCAAGGCTGGAATCGAAACTGGGACTCTGGTGCTGTGAGGCAGCAGTGCTAACCACTGAGCCACCATGCCGCCCTTATGTATAACATTATTAATGGATTGAACATTCTGGAGGCAGAAAGCATGTGTCCGCGAATGGGTGAGCCGAGAACCAGAGGACACAGTTTAAAAATAAGGGGTAGGCCATTTAGAACAGAGTTGAGAAGAAACTTCGGTAGTGGATATACGGAATGCTCTGCCCCAGAAGGCAGTGGAGGCCAAGTCTCTGGATACTTTGAACTCTTAGAGAAAGTGGAATCAAGGGGTATGGGGATAAGGCAGGAACAGGATACTGATTGTGGATGATCAGACATGATCATAATGAACGGGGGTGCTGGCTCGAAGGGCCGAATGGCCTACTCGTGCATCTATTGTCTATTGTCTATTGATTTACAAAGAGAGAGGTGAAATTACAGCATTTCTCATGACTGCAGAGAAGGTTAACAGGTCACTTAATAAGGGGCGTCAAGATGCTTAAAGGTTCTAATGAAGGGAAAAGTGAGGTCACACTCAGTGGGGGTGGTGGCAGTGGAAAAGTACAAATATAATCACAAATATGACCAAGAAATTGCTTCAGAAAAAGAAAGAGAATACAAAAGTAAGAGATACATTATCAAACTGTAAGCTCTACTACAGGTATGTAAAAATGATTAACAGGATTGTAAAATTATGAGAGGCATGGACAGGGTGGATAATCAGACTCTTCCCAGGATGGAAATGTCAAATACAAGGTGAGAGGGGGAAAGTTTAAAGGAGATGTGTGAGGCAAGGTTTTTTACACAGAGAGTAGTAGGTGCCTGGAATGTACTGCCAGAGAAGGTGGTAGAAGCAGAAGCAGATATAATAGCAACATTTAAGAGGCATTTAGACAAACACATGAACAGGCTGTGAATAAAGGGTCATGGACCATGTGCAGGCAGATGGGATTAGTTTGGTGCAAACATATTGGACCTGTTTCTGTGATAAGTTTTTTCTATGTTAAGAATAAGTTTGGATCCTGTGGTTAGAAAGACAGTGAAAATTACAATTTAGAGTAGAATTCTATCATCAGCAGAATATATTAGACATGAAACAAATATTTGGAACTCATTCTTATCATAGAAAATATTACTTTTAAAAACTGAAATACTGAGAGGCCAAGGGTCTGGGGAAAATGACTAACTTTGTTACAATATTGTAAATAGCACTAGTGAATTTAATGAGACGTAAGCTGAAATAACTGCACAAAAGCTGGTATCCAGTCACCAAATCCCCATCATTCCTGATGAAGGGCTTTTCCCCGAAACATCAGTTTTCCTGCTCCTCGGATGCTGCCTGACCTGCTGTGCTTTTCCAGCACCACTCTAATCTTGACTCTAATCTCCAGCATCTGCAGTCCTCACTATCACCTAGTCACCAAATCCCCCTTTATTTACATGTGCACAGTACACTGGCTGTGATCAGCCAGTTCAGAGTGAGTCCCTGAAATCAGGAGACTCTGAATCCTCCATATATTTTACAGTAAAAACACCACATGCATAAATAACTTTATTGATACACCACCACCAGGAAAACACCCATTTGGCCAAGGAACCAGCAACAGGCAGAGCCCCATCGGGCAATGCCTATGTAAACAAGACAGTAAAGGGGAGGGCAGGGATCAAATCAAATTAGAGTAGGAGGGTCCCCTATTTATATCTGTCAGCCAGGGCTCTCTGACTGGCTCAGGTTAACAACCCCAAACAAGGGTCTCATAGTCAACGAGATCTACCTGATTCCAATCACCATATACACCGAACAAATTCTTTGGATCTCGTGATTCACTCTCTAGGACATTAAGAGTTGGCTATGCAGGAATGATAGATACATTCAGTCCTTCCAAAATGTTCCAGAATCCAGAATAGTTGTTGTGGATTGGAAGCTGAGAAATGCAATCCTGCTGGAGTGCGGAAAGAATAAAGAAGGAAAACAGGGAACTACAAACCAGTTAGTCTGACATCTATAGTAAGGAAATGCTATAATCTAATGTGGATATGTGTTATCTTCTGCGGTGCTCAACGACTATCCTAAGAGAAAAGAAAAAAAATTATAAAACACACTTGAATAATCTAAAGTTTATAACTTATTATTGTGCTGTAATCATAGAACAATGACCTAGGTACACTTATCAGACTGGGAGAAAGTGAGGACTGCAGATGCTGGAGACCAGAGTTGAAAAATGTGGCGCTGAAACAACACAGCAGGCCAGGCAGCATCCGAGGAACAGGAGAATCGATGTTTCTGGCCTAAGCCCTTCTTCAGGAAGCCCTGAAGAAGGGCTTATGCCCAAAACATCGATTCTCCTGCTCCTCGGATGCTGCCTGGCCTGCCGTGTTTTTCCAGCACCACATTTTTCAACACTTATCAGACCATGTGATGAAAGATGGTTGGCATTTCTTTGGATAGCAGAATATTGTTTTGATCTTATCTTATCCCTTACTTAATAATTTTCTCCATCTCAGGGAATGAACTGGCTATGTTTCTATCCTGCCTAAGTACTGATTAAAGATTTTTCTCAAACTTATTCATAGAATGTGGGCATCACTGATGAGGTCAGTACGAATTACTCATCTCTAGTTACCTTAAGCAAGTAACAGTTTGAGCCACTGTCATCAGTGTGGTGAAGGCACACAGACAGTGCTGTTAGTTCAAGAGTTCCAGGATTTTGATCCAGTGGCAATGAAGCATTGACAATATATTTCCAGGTCAGGCTGGTGTGTGATTTTGAGGGGAAATAAGAGATGGCATGTTCCCATGCACCTTCTGCCCCTATTGTTCTACACATCAGAGGGCAAAGATGTTATGAAATAAGCCCCAACGAGCTGTTGTAGCTGACATAAATAACTTTTGAGTTCTCCAATTGGTCAATTTCCTCAACAAGCTTATAAACTTATATTTTAAGAAACTGCAAGTCATTTTAAAACAATGACCAAACATTTGAAGTAAAAATCTGACATTAATCAGATGGCTAAAAGCTTGGTCAAAGAGGAATGTCTTAAGGCAAGAAAGAGAGAAAGAGAAGCAGAGAGGCAGAATGAGGAGTTTGCTAAAATTAGGGCTCTTGGAAACTGAAAGCAGTGATAGAGTGATTAAAATTGGGAACGCTCAAGAGTTGTGCATGCAGAATTTGCAGAGGGAAACCACCTCAGTTGGTAATAAGTGTAGCAGTATAGATCAGCACGCATAGGGGTGATGGGTAGATGAACGCTGGCAATGATTAAGGGTTTAGTACCTGATTAGATCATGAAGAGGTGGTGATGGTGAGTGCTCCTCGATCTGTGAATGGTGGAATTTAGGTATTCAGGAAACATTTCCCTGTGACTTGGGGGACAAGAAATGGATTATTACAGCTTGTAGGAAAAATCAGGTATTTATGGGAAAAGAAAGTGATTTGCTAATGGTTGTTGGGGACTAAGGATTACAAAGGATGAGGTGCTGTTCAGTGGAGAAGGGAAGGGTTAAACAAAGTACTACTCAGAGGAAGATATGGGTTTGAGTCAGTGCTTGGCAAAGTGGGGTTATGATTGTGTTACTGCGTAATGATATCACTAGGGAGATCAAGACATCCTTCATATAAGACTACAATCTACAGATCTGAGTAGTGTGGCAGGAATAGGTCACGTAGTGAGTGATTGAGCAGACCTCAAGAATAAAAGCTAGCAGGTAAAGTGAATGACGCAGGGCCTGGGTGTGAACTGAAGAGGCTGGGAAATTAACTGATTGCATTTCTCAAGGTCAGTCAAAGGATAATCACGGGTTTGGTTAATTTGGTTGCCAGTGTGGTGAGTTTCTATGGGAAACGGACATCAGCAGGGAGAGATAGGAGGAAGTTCAATAAGGCTGCTGAAGGGCAATATTTTTACAAAAAATATTAAATTTCCTTTGAAACATTAAACACATGCTTCCTATATTTGGCCATGCCAAGGAAGGTGATTGCCAAAAAGGACCTCATAAGCTGTTGCACAGCAACACTCAGAGGCTAGAGCTTGTATTTACATGCAACTGTTTTCAGTCAGAGCTTTCATTGTAACAGTTCAAACATTCAAATATTGGGTTATTGACATCATTAACGACATGGCCATTCTTCCAATGGACAATTACCCAAAATCTAGGACTCTCAAAAAAAGGCTCCAACTCTGAGCTCGAAACTTCAGAAGGTTTTGACATATTTTAGTAGTTTTGCAGGAAATATTAGTGGAGTTAAAAACAGCATTGGCTCCTAGATGAGTATAAAAGTTACTTTGCACCAACACCAACTCTAACTTACCAGTGACCCAGCAATCAGTCACTTAACTTTCCTCACAACAAACTTTCCCCTTGCACCACCCACCACCCTCACCTCCACCCCTATGGATTCCTAACCCTAACAGTAACACAAGCGCAAAGCACCTTATATGCTCACCCACTTACTTGTCACCTGTAACCCCCATCACGTGCATTCCACCCTAGACCTACCTGTCAGTCTACTCTTTCAGCCACTCATTTGTCACCCTACTCCTTTATTCCCTGGTACCCTACATCCTCATTCCTCTGCCATCTCTACTCCTTACCATCTGCCATCCTCTTACCACTATGCACCCACCTGCCACCCTACTCCCTCTCCCATTTATATGCATACATTCTCTCTGCAGCTGTCAGTGTGGCTTTGGGACCTTTAACACTTCATTTATTGAAATGTAGAAACTATTGGCATAAAAAGCTTGGCTACCTTGGCCTCCGTAGGACTGTAAGAATTGCTGAAAGATAAGTGGGCAATCTGTAACAAGAAAATGTCACTTGGATCTGTTCCAACTGTAATTGGAAGATCAGACCATACTTGAAAATCCTATCACAGAACCATCTCATAACATAACTGATATTGGAGTTAATATGTTACATTTTATAATATATCTTGCTACAGATGGAGCCTGACATAGGAGTTTTGAAATGGAATTTTGTAAGTGTTTCAATAGTTTTGATACATTAAAAAATAGTAATTTTCATAGGACTTAAAGTAATAATTACTGAATATTCTGTGCAAGCACCTTAAGGAATGGTATAATAAATTAAAGACTGTGTTACTCCAATGTTACTGTGCTAATACCAGCACTGACAGTATATATTTTCGTAATCAGCAAGGTTAACAATTATAATATTCTCTTCCTCTTTCAAAGGGTGTTGATGGCTGGAAGACAAATCCTGCATTCAAAATATTCTTGTACAAAGCAGTATTTTATAAGTTCTACACAAATTAGATCAATGTCCTGGATTGAGATCACATTATGGCTGGGAGCTTCCTCCAAGTGATATCTCCTGCACCGCCTTAAGTCCCCTTGAACTGTGGCATAAACAGGATTTCAACCACACCTTCAAAGAAATTACAAACTCAGAGTGGGAGCAGCTCCAAGGAATATACACCCTGTGCAATGTCATGGAACACGGAAATCGACCCTTCAGCCCAACACATCCATGCCAACCAAGATTTCCCAAACTAAGCTACTCCCATTTGCCTGCATTTGACCCATATTCATGTATGTGCCCAAATGTCTTATAAATGGTGTAACATGTACCTGCATCTTCCACTTTGTCTGGCAGTTCATTCCATTTATGAACTACACTCTGTGTGAAAAGGTTGCTCCTCAGGTTCATAGATTTTCACTTAATTGTGGGGGTAGGCCCAGAAAGTATGCAAATTCAGATTGTTCAATCACATTCAGTGTATATTGCTTAATCACAAACAATAAGAAAGCAAGGTGATTTGGATTAACTAACGGAGATAGGACACAAAAAGAGACTGGAGGTCAAAAATCAGTCAAGATTTTAATGTTAAATGGTGCAGATTTGAGGAGTTGGACGGCTTACTCTTGTTCTAAATAAAAACTGAAAGAACTGCAGATGCTGTAAATCAGAAACAAAAATAGAAATTGCTAGAAAAGTTCAGCTGGTCTGTCAGCAACAGTGAAGAGAAATCAGAAGTTAAGGTTTTGGGTTCGGTGACCCTTCTTCAGAAAGAAGGCTTTGCGGAAGGGTCACTGGAACTGAAAGGTTAACTCTGATTTCTCTTCACAGATGCTGCCAGACACGCTGAGCTTTTCCAGCAATTTCTATTTTTGTTTCTATGCTTGATCTTATTTCTCATGTCATTGATAAAGAGAACAATGAGCCTACTAACATTGTGAGGTCAAAATCTGAAGAATGGGACAGCATGCGTTAACTAAAGAGAACCACAAACGATAGCACTTTACTGAGACATTGGACCACAATGCTAATGTCAGTGCACCTTTTTAAAATTCAAAAGTACTGAGAGCTAGAAATTCATACTTTCCTGCTTTTGGGCACAGCATCGTGATTTGCAACCTGACTGTATTGGTTCTGAATGAGATGGTCAGCACATAAACTAGGTCTATCCACTCAACTGCAAGATTGTAATGTGAGATTTAGGGGTTCCACAATATTATTTCACCTCATCCTGCCTGCTGGCCCTGCATCAGCGAGGGATTTGGACAATGTTGTACAGACAAGATATGGTTACACCATCCTACTTTTGTTATCAACAGGTTGCCCTTTTTAAACAAAAATTGCACCAGATACCACTGAGGTCTTGGCAACAGTGCCATAAGACATTTAATTAACTCATAAGGATGGTTGATATCAGTGAATGTTCATATGACATCTCCCAGGTGTAGTGCGTGACAAAATGCACACATTCAAACACTTCAACAAAAATGTCATTTAAACACTGTTCTGAAGAAAGTTCAATGGACCCAAAGCATTAACTCTCCTTTCTTTTCACAGATGCTACCAGTAATTTCTATTTTTGTTTGCCACTTAAGCATGTTTAACCATCTACCTTGTAGTATCGAGGCCAATAAACAGACACGAGACAAAAAACTGGTAAAACAATCACAGCTTCTATTAAACAAATAGTTAAAGCCACTCAACATTTAATTACAGTATTGTCCGAGACTTCCCAGATATACTTCCCTATGTATACTTGAACTTGGGATGGGCTGGTGAAGTTTGCAAGGTTCAATCTCTCGCTCTGTCTTCCTCTGCAGAAGTGGATCTTACATTGCAGCAGGTCCTCTCATCTTGGTGGAGTGTCTCTGTTGGTATTTTTGCTGCTTTCCCAAAGCCAAATGCTGGGTTATATACTTTTCGGGCATGTTTCTGGAAAGCTTTGTCAAGCCTCCCAGTATAGAGTGCAGTCTTTAATCATCAGAGAAAGTTTTGATCTCCCATTCCAGGGCCTTCAATCATGGCATGGATGACAAAGGAAGGTCAAGGTTAGAGTCGTGCTGGAAAAGCACAGCAGCTCAGGCAGCATCCGACATTTCGGGCAAAAGCCCTTCATCAGGAATGTGCCATTCTGTCCAGAGAATGGGTTCAAATGTAAATGCACCCCTGATATCTATTGGTACCATGTATCATTTGTGTTCATTAGTACTCACTTGAATTAGGAAGTCCCCTTGTGAGCACTCTTGTGCTGTGACCTAATCAGGTCTGCAGCCTGTCTGGGTTCTGCAGAGTGTGTGTTTGACATATTCATAGCCAACTTCGCATCATTTAGTTTGATGGGCCAATTCTAGGCCAAGAGCTTCAAAAGTCATCTGACTGCATTAGCTCCATTCATCAAGCTACCAAACTGCCAATGAATCATTAACCCATCCTTCATTTACCCTATGGTATTCAGGACCTGTGGTGTCATGCATTACTGTGAACATTACAAGCATATGAATTAGGAGAAGAAGAAGGCCACTCGGGCCTTCAATGCATCTCGGCTACTTAATAAGTTTATGGCTGATCTGCTTGAGTTCTGAATTCCACATTCCCATCTGTCACCAACAGCTTTTGATTTATTTGCCTGACAAGAACTTATTGTCTTTGATAGTATGATCTTTTCTTTTGCAATTCCTCAAATCTCAAGTCACCCTAATTCTGGTGTCTGACAAGATGAACAAGCTGCTGATCATGTGGCTAAGAGCACCTTGCTTTCCTGCTAAGAGAAAAAAGCAACAGCATAGAACTGATGGCGAGGTCACATGTCTCAACCTTGACAATCTCAGCCACAGCCCGGAGGCTGGCATAGAGTGGGGTTCACCATGTGATGAGCCGTGTGACTACAGGTGAGCTATAACTAGTCCGGGTGAAAATGATTGTTAATTTGCCAGCTCATCAAAGGGTGATGTCGCAGGTAAGTTCTGCAGTGTTGAGAACCCAGTGGAGTGGCTCACAGTAGAGTGCTAATGGGTATATATGCTGAGATGTTTACTGCACTGGCTGAACTGCTAGACCGCCTCTTGTCGCTGTCATTGGAGAAGTTCAAGTCTAAGTTGGCAGAGGATACTGTTCAAACTTTGCTAGCTCCACAACTTTGCACCACCTCACTGTTACTCCGCAAACCCAGAAACAACACGACTTCTTAACTTTGCCCATTAGAACATAGAACATAGAACATAGAAAAGTACAGCACAGAACAGGCCCTTTGGCCCACAATGTTGTGCCGAGATTTAATCCTAATGCAAAATATAGTAACTTAACCTACGCAACCCTTAATTCACTGCTATTCATGTGCATGTCCAGCAGTCCTTAAATCTCCCCAATGACTCTGCTTCCACCACCACAGCTGACAACGCATTCCATGCATTCACGACTCTCTGCGTAAAGGACCTACCTCTGACATCTCAATAAACCTTCCTCCTAATATCTTCAAACTTCTTGTACCAGTCAATCCTGCCCTGGAGAAAAGTCTCTGGCTATTGACTCGATCTATTCCCCTCATTATTTTGTACACCTCGATCAGGTCTCCACTCTTCCTCCTTCTCTCCAGAGAGAAAAGTCTGAGCTTATTCAACCTTTCTTCATAAGGCAAGCCCTCCAGTCCAGGCAGCATCCTGGTAAACCTTCTTTGCACCCTCTCCAAAGCCTCTGTATCTTTCCTATAGTAGGGCGACCAGAACTGGACACAATATTCCAAGTGTGGTCTCACCAGGGACATGTAAAGCTGCAGCAAAACCTCGCGGCTCTTAAATTCGATCCCCCATTAATGAAAGTCAAAATACCATATGCTTTCTTAACAACCCTATCCACTTGGGTGGCAACTTTGAGGGATCTATGTACTTCCTCCACACTGCCAAGAATCCTGTCTTTAATCCAATATTCAGCATTTAAGTTCGACCTTCCAAAATGCATTACTTCGCATTTATCCAGGTTGAACTCCATCTGCCATTTCTTAGCCCAGCTCTGCATCCTGTCTCTGCCCCACTGCAGCCTGCAGTAGCCCTCTATATTATTAACAACACCTCCAACCTTTGTGTCATCTGCAAATTTACTAACCCACCCCTCAACCTCCACATCCAAGTCATTTATAAAAACTACAAAGAGCAGAGGCCCAAGAACAGAGTCCTGCGGGATCCCACTCAACACTGACCTCCAGGCAGAATACTTTCCGTCTACAACCACTCTCTGCCTTCTGTTAGCTAGCCAATTCTGAATCCAGATAGCCAAATCTCCCTATATACCATACTTCCTGACTTTATGAATGAGCCTCCCAATGGGAACCCTATCAAATGCCTTGCTAAAGTCCATATACACCACATCCACTGCTCGACCGTCGTTGACCTGTCTTGACGCTTCCTCAAAGAACTCAATAAGATTTGTGAGGCATGACCTGCCCCTCACAAAGCCATGCTGACTGCTTTTAATCACACTATGCTTTGCCAAATAGTCATAAATCCTATCCCTCAGAATTCTTTCCAAAACTTTGCTGATCACAGTCATAAGACTGACTGGTCTGTAATTGCCAGGGATTTCCCTATTACCGTTCTTGAAAAGAGGAACAACATCGCCTCCTTCCAATCCTCCAGACAACTCCTGTGAGGAGTGAGGAGGCAAATATCCTCACCAGCGGCTTAGCAACCTCCTTTCTCGTTTCCTGGAGCAGCCTAGGATAAATCTGGTCTGGCTCTGGGGACTTATCAATCTTAACGTTTTCCAAAATTTCTAGCACATCAACTTCATGTAGCCTTTGTGTGGATAGCCTCTGGATTCCCGGGCAGAATCGCAAAAATAAACTCTGCAGAGACCATTCATGACAGAAGTTCTTAAAAATGATCTTACCTACAATTGAGTTGCCTAATCCTTTAAATTATACTAACATAAGGCTCATCCTACACCAGAACACTACTTTTTCACAGGGTAATCTGTGGATATGCAGACAGAGCCTACATGGTCTGAACTTTGCACTTTGGCAGCATAGCAGCAGATAGGCTTTGTAACATTAGAGGATACTGTTGATTTGCAGTCTTGCAGTGCATGCAGAGAATCCTCCCTTCTCCTGCTAGTAAGGCAGGACAAATATAGTTTACCTCTGTCATAACATTGGGTCTTAGCTTCTAAAGTGCTGAGCATAAATTACTGGAACAATACTTTTTGTGACTGTAAGCATGGGAAACCGTAGCTCAGTAATTGGTTTATCCAGCTATCTCATATATCCAGCTTTCCCGAAATACCTCAACATGCAACCTTGAAAACTCAGCATGTGTACAGTTAGTTTAATAAAGTTGGAAGCATTAGTTGCAGCCTTTGGGAAAAATTATAAACAAGATGAGTAGAATTTTCTTGCCACAACAGATTGCTAGATCCGATGTTATTTGTTCAATGGGTTTTTTAATGTCTAGTATAAGCCAGGCTTAGGGAAAAGCAAACAATATATCTTGTTTCTATGGGATGTGGACATTGCTGGCTAGGCCAGCATTTATTACTCACCCTTAACTGTTCAAAAAGCAGATGAGAGTAAACCACATTGCTGTATGGATCTAGAGATACATGTAGGCGAGACCAGGTAAGGACAGCAGTTTATTTCCCTAAAAAACATTAGTAAACCAGAAGGGTTTTCCCCCAACAATTGGCAATGGCCTCATGGTCCTCTTTAGACTCACAATCCAGATTTTTAATGAATTAAAATTCCACGCTCTGCCATGCCACATTCAAACCAGGCTCCCCAGAACATTACCTGGGTTTTTGGATTAACAGTTTGGCGATAATACCACTAAACCATGACCCCGCATCTCGCTGTTGATCTGATCTAACCCCATCATCTTCCAGAGAGGCAGTGAAGCCTTTTATTTTCAGCACAGTATTCATTAAAGATTTATTAGAGAGAACTTAGAAAACAGCGACAGGGTTGAACAGAGTCAGCAAGGTTTTATGAAGGGGAAATCATGCTTGACAAATTGACTGGAAGGTTTTCCGAACAAAACTAAGAGTGTTGTTAAGGGGGAGCCAGTGGATGTTGTGCACATGGACTTTCAATTAAGCCCCACATAAGAAAGTGTCACGGAAAATAAAAATGCATGAGCTTGGGGTAGTGTGCTGACATGAATAGAGAACTGGTTGTAAGGCAGGAGACAAAGAGAAGAAATCAACAGGTCATTTTCTAAGTGGTAGGTAGAGACTCGTGGGGTACTGTAGGAATCAATGCTTGGACTCCAGCTATTCATGATATATATTAATGATCTAAATGTAAAATCTTCATGTTTGCAGATAGCACAAACATGGATGGCGGGGAGCTATGAGGAAGATGCAGAGATGTCTCAGTGTGATTTGGGCAAGTTTAGTGAATGTGCAAATGCATGGTAGATGAAGTTTAATATGAATAAATATAAGTTTATCCACTTTGGGATCAAAAAACAGGAAGGGATGTTATTATCTGAATGGTGATAGATTGGGATAGGGGGATGTGCAATAAGACCTCAATGCCATTGTACACCGGTTGCTAAAAGTAAGCATGCAGATGCAGCAGGCACCACCCCCTCCTTGGGCATGCAGCAGTCCCATGTCTAGGGCACTTTCTGGGGAATGTCATGCAACAATAGCCTCTCTGATTTTCAAAAGCCAAAACTTGACTCCAATCAATTGGGAGTTTTCTGGCAATTCACAATTGACTTCAATTTTGCTTGTTGATGCTGCACTTGGACATATATGGATTTCAAGGGCAGTCAGTCTCACCTCATTTCTTGATTTCTATGTTGGAATCTAATCTAAACACCAGTGAGCAGGTTATTTCTGAGTATATGACATTTAATAGAGCTACCCATCACCCTATCCACCACCTTGCTGATGACCAGGAGTAGAATGACAGAAAGTATTTGGTCACGTTGGTTTTGTTCTGATTTTGTGGACTTAGCAGACCTGGGCTATTTTCCACTTGTCCATTAGATGCCAGTATTGAGATCAGACTGGAACAACTTGACTAAGAGCACAGCGACATCTGTAGCATTTGTCTAAAGTTCTAGTTTCCATACTGTGAACAGTTCGAGTCTCCATACTCTATACAAACACTGGAGACTGACAAAAATGATCCACACCAATGATTCCAGAACCTATCACTGGGGGTCTGTTCTCTGCACAAGCTTGGGGATTCATCCAGTGTAAGTGTTTGAATGGCCAGATGTAAAGAAGCAGTTTAATTCATGGACCTGACCTAAACTAAAGGTCACAAGTGTAAAACAATGAATAATACCGAGGATGAGCTAGCCGAACAGATGGTTTTTGATGCAGACTGAAAGCCACAGCACAGATTCAATTCCCCGCCTGGTTGAAGTTAGCATGAAAACCCTGGCTTGTCAATCTTGCCTGAGGAGTGATGACCCTCAGGTTAAACTGATAACAAGACAGCTTTCTCTAGTGAGAGAACAACCTATTGACCTTTGGAACCTTTGGCAACATTTCTGTCAATCATTAAAATAATAGGAAATTCTCAGCATGGTTAGATTGTGCAACCCACTACCAGAGGGAGTAATTGAGATAAATAGAACAGATCCATTTAAGGAGCTGCATGGAAGTGTGTTGAAGGGCAGTGAATAAAGACAGGCTGAGACTTGGAACCTTACCTTATGGGGTTGAGAGGACTCTCAGAGTTGTGTATGTGTGTGTTTAGACAAAGGAGAGGGAGTGATTTGTCAGTTGAGCTAATAACTGCTTACTACTAATCTACAGTTTAGAATTAATAAAATAAGAAAACTAAATGGCTAAATTTTGGTTAATACTAATTTAACTTAGGGTGTGGCAGGCGAGATCAGTCCCCTGTGTTGCTCAGTTTGCAGTATGTGGAAATTCTTAGGCACTGCTGTGAGTACACATAAAACCTAATTCTAGTTCCAATTCTAATTCTAACCCGCAGTTGGAGATCAATGTAATGAGATTTTAGAATACTGGCAGTGCAATGTGATTGAGCAGGTATCAAATTTCTGTTTCCTACCAAAGATTAAACTTTTGGTATTACATTCATGTGGATCTGCTTTCCCACCTTTCATGGCCAGAAACCTGTTCTGCATTTATTACATTATCATGAATAGTCAATAGCATCCCAGGTTGCAGAAATTGTGTTCCAAATACAGACATAATTTAGTTCGCCAAAAATGGAAATCATGAATAATCACAAACCTAACTATGCACATAGGATGGGCATATGGCAGGATAGACCACTTCCTACCAGCTCCGATGAATAGACCATTAATCACTTGGCTTCTTCAGAAATAAGCCATTTCATTGCTCAAATGCTTGCAGTTTTAGGTTGCACATTTTTGATGTTCAGCTGATTAGGAGAAGGCTTAATCATATGCAGTCAGGCTTTTACCAATATATAGTATTACAAGTGTTCGAGGTGAAGGCTTTCGGAACCCATTTGTCTGCCCAATTGAGACAGCCAAACTTGGCTGAGGTAAGCAAGAATACCTTACTTTTAATGGAAGACTAACTTAAATTTCTTTAAATGGGATGCTACTGAAAAGGGACGTTAATAAAAAAGAATTGGTTCACAGCACTGCTGCCTCACAGCACCAGGGACCCGAGCTAGATTCCAGCCTCGGGCGACTCTCTGTGTGGAGTTTGCACGTTCTCCCTATGTCTGCATGGGTTTCCGCCGGGTGCTCTGGTTTCCTCCCACAATCCAAAGATATGCCGGTCAGGTGAATTGGCCGTGGTAAATTGCCCATTGTGTTCAGGAATGTGTAGGTTAGGTGCATTAATCAAGGGTAAATGTAGAGAGAGGAATGGATCTGGGTGAGTTGCTCTTCAGAGGGTCGGTGTGGACTTGTTGGGCCGAAGGGTCTGTTCCCAAGCTGTAGGGATTCTACAGAGGTCGCTGGGTGCCAAGGCAAGGAAGGGAAAACAATTTAAAAGCCGATAATTTTCAAGAGTTGTGGAAGAACTCTGAGGAGTGAAGACAGAAAATTGGAATTGAGGAGGACAGTCAAAGTAATAGTGATAATAGGGACAACAATGGGTGGTAGCTGAATATTAAGGTTGGTGTGGGGTCACAGAGTGGGGTTATTTGGTGTGCTGAGAATGAGCAGTGAAACTAACTGAGAGGGTTATTAGGGTCAGTTATAAGGTCAATCGCAATAGCAATTTATGCAGATATAGCAAGTAATTAGAGAAGGTGAAAAAAAAAGTCACAATTTACTGCGAGGAAAATGTAAGGAGGTTATGCTTCAGTTATACAGCGCATTGAAATCTGAGATACTATGTATAGTATTTGCCACCTTATCTAAGGGAGGATGCAAATAAATGGAAATATTTCAGAGAAGGTTTACTGGACTAATACCTGGAATGGGTGAGCTCCCTACAAGAAGAGGCTAGACAAGTAGCTCCTTTGGTTTTTACAATGTGAGTCCTGGCAGATGGGAGTAGCAATGTGCTGCCATGAGTACATGGATAGGTAAAGTGAAATGACAGATATTGATTGCACATGAGGCATGTTATGGAGATGACCTGCACTAAATCTTGCATGTCACAGTTCTACGCAGTGCCAAGCTTACAATGCACACTCAGGCAAATGAAATATAGAGCAGTCAGTGGCAGTGAACAGGAGATCATTCATTCTCTTGTAACACTGGATCCAGTCTCTCTTGATGCTTTCATGAACACTAAACTTTGCAACCATCTCAGTCCAGGTTGCATTGGTGACTACTTGTTGTGACATTTTGGAAACTATACAGTCCTCTCCCAGACAACATGCAGAAGAGGGGCATTGCTGAAGTATGGGATTGACTTCTGACAGGTCAGAATGCTGAGCTGGGAGTGACATGCTTTGCAGTGATCTTTTAAATATGATGCCCAGAAATTGAAGTCCAGTAGGACCTAGTGAGATTCAAAACCTCCTGTCCATCCACCACTGAAATCTGGTGTTTTACAATGCTTGATTATGTAGAAGGATATGTCTTAGAAGAATATAATCATACAGAAAACTCAATCCCGTACTCAAACAGAAAACTCTTCTTTTTTGGCCCACCTCCTCACTTAGGCTCAGAAATAAAAATTCTACACAGATTTCTGCAGAAAATGTTTACAAAACTCAAAACATTTGAGTTTATTCACCCTGAAATTGATGGCTTCACCAGCTTAATCCTACCAACTGAGATCTATCCAGATGAGGATAAATGATTATCAGAAGGGAAATCTTTGTGTTTTGCATTGTTCTCATTTGTCTAACGTTTTTTAAAAAATATGTATATAAGCTATTTTTGCCTTAATAATATTATTGAAATAGTTGAGTCATTACTGTTTTTTTTCTCGATAGAATGTAGGCAGCAATATTGTAGCCCGGCAGGAGACACAGTCTTAAATTCATTCTAGAAGCGTGGGCGCAATTGGCATTTGGTAAAGGTGGCATTTTACATTCATCACTAGGTGTCCTAAAGTAGGTAGTGACGAATCTTCTCCTTAACATGATATAACTGAGTAGCATTGTTTAACAATCCCAAAGATAATTAAAAGTCAAGTAGTAGAGAAGACTGAGTAAAAATTATGCATTTTATTGAGCTTTTATAAAAGCTCTATTGTCATTTTCTACATATATTAGTTGCTTTAATTTTCTGGATCTTTTGCCAACTGAAATTTAATTCTCAAACAGTAGGATTTAAGTTAATGTGCTTTGCAAAGGCCTTTATGTTACTAGTGGAAGGGTATGAGTGGAATATTAAGCCTCTTCAAAAATAGGTGGTTCTGGTGAGATTAAAAAAAAACCTCAATGTGCAACCCCCAGCCATTTGGAACTCACCAACTTCTGCTCTTAAAAAAGGCAGGACAGAAGTGGAGGAGCAATCCATTTCCATGAAACAAATTAATTACATTATTTTAAAAGCCTGTGAGCCTCAGATGTTATCTCCATTTTAGGTTTAATCCTATTCAAATAGATGCTTTGGTTCTCAGGAAGTTCAACTGCTTCATGGAGGAATTTTAAAGAAAGCTCGCTCAGTTGATATCAGGTGCGGAGGGACTATTTTATGAGGAGAGGTTGAGTAGATTGGGCCTGGAGTTACTGGAACTTCGAAGAATGAGAGGCAACCTTACTGAAACCAATGAGACTTTTAAGGGACTTGACAGATGAAAGGTTGTTTCCCCTTGTGGAAGAGTCTAGGACCAGAGGGCATAATCTCAGAATAAGGGGTTACACATTTAAGAAAGAGATGAGGAATTTCTTCCCTGAGAGGATTGTGAATCTTTGGAATTTGTTACCACACATGTCTGCCAAGGCTGAGTCATTCAGTATGTTAAAGGCTGAGATAAACAGATTTATAATCAGTTAAGGAATCAAGGTCTATAGAGCAAAAGCATGAAAGTGGACTTTAGGATTATCAGATCAGCCATGATCTCATTGAATGGTGGAGCTGACTTGATTGGCTGAATGACCTAATTCTGTTTCTCCATCTTATGATCTTATGGGAGATAAAGACTGCTGCATAAAATGAGTAAGTGATTTTCCAGTGCTACTTGTGGATCAAGAGGAGCAAGGGTTCTTTCCCATGTCTCCAAGTTTAAATGCTTCACCAGAATCCTTCCCTCCACAATCACATTCTCCAATCTCAGCTGTCACCAACTGTTCCTTCACAATTGTGGACCCATTCAAAATCATCAACTTCCTCCACATCGTACCCAATAAATTTACCCTCCTCTCACACTGATCATTGATCTGCACTGTACCTCCTATCCTTGCCCATGATCTATCTCCAAGGTACCAGTGGTACAAGTTGTTCTGGATCCACACGATCTGATTTTTACCCCACAGCATGATCTGACTTGGTCCTGGGCTGTTGCTTCTGCTGCAGGACTTCATTTTATTCACTCATGGGATTTGGCCTTCATTGTCCAGCATATCGTCCCTAGGTATCCTTGAGAGGGTGGTGGTAAGCTACTTTCTTGAACTGCTGCAGTCCATGTACTGTAGGTTAACCCACAATGCCATTAGGAAAGAACTTCTCTACCCAGTAGGGAGGCAAGTCTGTTTATCAGACTCAATTCAGATGGGGATCCTGTTCTAAAAGTAAGCATATATGTGTGGAATCAAAATTCAATGGAAACCTTTATCAAAACTCTACCTCTACATTCCAAATTGCAGATCCTGCCCAGTAAATATAGAATAATAACTTCATCAATACAAGATATAAACAATTAAACTGTAGTCAGTTAATTGATTTTCAGTACTGATTAGCATACACTAACTATTGGCAATGGGAGAAGAGATTCAAGGATATCATATAAACAATTTTTAGCTTAACCAACATATTTTGCAGCTAAAAATGATTGCTTATTAGTGATAATATCTTAATTATAGTGAAGGTATATTTTGTGGGTATAAAAAAAGTATAAACAAGAAGTACAGCATACTAAATGATGTAACTTCAGTAAGAATGTCCTGAAATCATTTGGCCTTTGCAAATTCACAATCTTTTGCATTTTTTTACTGATCTGATAGAATTTCAACTGTGTGCCAACAAATAAATTGCGAGATTTAAAAAAGCTCACAACCCAATCAGACCCAATCAGACATGACACAGTACTAGAAGTTCTAAGCTAATTTTTTTGTCACCTGTAACCATGGAAAACACAACAATACCAAAGACTTTCTTAATAACAATGACATCCAAAAATTACACAAATGTTTCTTTATTCCCATAGATTTTATTGCAACTCTAAATCAGTAGGATGGGTCAAACAATCGGAAGAAAAGTATGCTGAATGTTAATAAGCAGCATTATCAAGTCGTACATTTAATGTCATTGAATGCTTTCATTATGGTAAAACTAGCCTGTCCTTTTCTGCAATTCAACTGCTTGAGCAGGTAAATCAAGGAAGAAGGAGGCCTAATTTTATAACTGTTGTTTCCATTGTCAAGCAAGTTGAAAAATGCATGTGAAATGCAATTGTTTTTAATGTTGCTTTCTGATAAGAAATTAGTTTTCTGGTATTTAAGGGATTTGGAGGAATCAATGATGACCTTAACACAATGCTCTATGAATAACTAACATTAGTCTCTTCTGATTGGGGCGAGAACAAGACAAGAATAAAAAAGAAGCATTACCATTCAGATGGCTTTCAGAAACACCTGCGATAAATATTCTTCACTGCATTAAAGCTAAATCCTAGTTATTCGAATAATCTTTTGTTGTGATTTTGGTTTCACTTTACTGGTATGCGCTTGATTTTAGGGTATTCAATGCGGAGGGATGTGGGCAAATCCGAGGACCTCCTTATGGGTCTGTTACTGGGGCTGTCCAGACTAGCTATAAACTGTTTCAGACAGCGGGTCATGGGGAGGGTCATCTCTGCCAACTTTTATCAAGGTTACATGCATGCCTGGGTGTCCCTGGAGAGGGAGTATGCTGCGTCTGTCAATGTCTTGATGCCTTTAGAGAGAAGTGGGCACTGCAGGGGACATAGTTCTTTAGTTCCCCTTCAACTTCATTTTGATTTAGCCCCTTCCCACTCTTCCTACTCCTCACCCCCCTCGAGGTTCGATTGGCTGCACTGGTGATTTACTGCTGGTGTTAATAGATGAAAATTGTCACAGATGATTTGGTGGTGGGGTGAAAAAAGGGCATTCCGCTGTGTGTAATAACACTTCCAGATATAAAAAGCAACAAAAAAAGCTAAGTTCTGCTTCACTAAACCACTCACTAAACTAGTTCATCTCTGAACTGGTTGATTTTTAAAAATAACTAAGATCTGGCAAGGTGGGATTGTAGCCACATTGTTCATCCAGAAACTCAGCTAATCTTCTGGGAACTTGTGTTTGCATCCCGCCGCAGTGGATGGTGGAATTTAAATTCAATAAATATCTGGAATTAAGTGTGCAATGGATGACCATGAAACCACTGTCCACTTTCAGGGAAAAGCCATCTAGTTCACTAATGTCCTTCAGGGAAGGGTACCTGCCATCCTTGCATGATCTGACCTATGTGTGACTCCGGATCTATAGCATTGTGGCTGGCTCTTAACTGCCCTCTGAAATGATTTAGCAAGCCACTCAGTTGTAACAATTGTGACAACAGCACATGGACTATGGCGATTCTTGAAGGCAGCTTACTACCAACTCCTCAAAGGCAACCAGGGATGGGCAGTAAAAAATAAAGCTTAGCCCTGGGAAGCCAATGGCCTAGTGGTATTATTGTTGTCTATTAATGCAGAGACCTAAATACTATTCTGGAGACCAGAATCCTGAGTTGGCAGAACGGTGGAGTTGAATTCAGTATAAATCAGGAATTAAGCATCTAATGATGACCATGAGACTATTGGGCCAAAACCCATCTGGTTCATTCAAACCCCTTCCAACTCCATTTTGATTTTGTCCTGTGCCTCTCTCTCACCTTCAACGGTGTGCATTGCCCTAATGGGCTTTACATGGAAATTAATCAATCGGAAAACATGGCTGATTTACTGGTAGTGGTTAATAGAACATAGAACATAGAACAATACAGCGCAGAACAGGCCCTTCGGCCCTTGATGTTGCGCTGAACTGTGAACTAATCTAAGCCTCATTCCCCTACACTATCCCATCATCATCCATGTGCTTGTCCAATGATTGTTTAATAGAATATTGAACAATACAGATACAATAGGTTATAATTGTCACAGATGATTTGGTGGTGAGGTAAAAAAAAGGCTTTCAGCTGTGTGTAAGAGCACTTCCAGATATAAAAAGCCAAAAAAAATTAAGTTTTGCTTGACTAAACCCTTAATTAAATGATCATAAGGCCAGATCATCATCCCTATGTCTGAGAATTTTTTGGCGAGGGTGGGGTTGTCAAAATCAATTAACCCTTTCACTCTTAAGTTTTTACATGTTTAAATGATTCTAGTTCATGTCTGTTATATTTTAAGAGTTATATAAAAGTACAATGCCATTCTGGGTATAAACGAAATCTCCATGTAAGTATTCCTTGGTCACTACCCAGGTCATATGGATGAGAGTTGAAGTAACATGTAATAACTCTACAACATTTGTGCAGTAGCTTCCCTACTTATGCTTTCTTTACACAGAAAAATTCATGGAGACTGATTTAACCTAATCATTGCTTTATTTTTCAAATGGTCCAATTACAAAACATGTCTTCTATGCATCTGCCCACCCAAATCGGTCACCGAACTCCTACATTTAAATTCTTATCAACTCTAAAACATTCCAACTGCTGGGAAAAATATATCTTGCTACTCAATTACTTTGTTTTGGTCCTACCTACATCTTGGCCTTTGACATTGTATCCAGGAGCTTATCTTTTAGTTCTCACACAGTAGCCTGACAAGATCCATGTTCTTCTTGGGTTCAGCTAAAGTTTACCTATTTTCAGATGATTCTTGTCAAAACCTTCAGGTTCAATAAAATATTTGGGCAGTGAAGGCCCAAACTACAACTCCTCATCAAGATGTTCTTAGCCATTTTTACCCAGCACCCTTTACAAACAGGAGTAAGAATACAGTTCAATTAAAACTGAAGTTGCAGCCATTCATAATATTTAAGTTAGCTTTTGCTCTTTAGCAGAAAAAAAACTGAAGTAGGGACTTCCAAGGATTTTTACATCCAAACTTGAGCCAAAGAGGAGCCAAGCAGAAGGAAAATGCAGGAATATCCACCATTTTGTACCTTGCTGGTACATATCTAAATATTATTCATAATTCTGTCACATATCATTAAGGGATATTCCACAACTTTTGTGATAGAAATTAACTATGTTTATCTAAGTTCAAATATGTGAAGTGTCCTTTCATTCAATTATAACAGATAAAGAGTTAAAAAGAAAACAGCTGTATTCACAGAAATGATACCCTAGCTTGACACAATACAGCACTTCATAATTAGTCAGTTGTCTCACTGCAGAAAGGCTAAGGAAGGGGCCAAGGCATTCTTTTCCAGCAGAAACATGCAAAGTGATTTAATCAGCTATGCATCACATTTTGAAGTTAAAGAAAGTTATTTATATTAAATTAAGTCATGGTAACCACCTCAAGGTATTTATTAGCTTGTATTTGTCAAACCAATGAGTTTTATTTGGAGGCTTCACAGACATCTTATTCTTGAAATTTTAAAGAGAATTAGTCAAGACAAATGAATCTTACAGACGAAGAAAGGAAAATGAGTCCATTCTATAAAGAAAAGAATACATTTGCATACTTTCATATTTACTGTCCAATAAGTTAGGAAAGGTTAATAACCGTTGTGAGAATATAATTTGTGCCAAGGAGAGCAGAACGTTGTTGTACCTGTCTCTAACACCTGCTCTAACACCTCCACTTGTGATATATGCTTTATCAGGTAATAACTAACTATCTTATTGTAGTGTATGTATCGGAGCTGGTAGAGGACAAGCATAAGTGACATGATGGTCCTCAGCCTCCAACGTCATTAGCTTTTGATTATCAGTTAGAGGATCTTTGGAAAATGAAAGACATAACTTAGAAGTGACAAGGTGAAAGATTTCTCAATCATCATTGCTCTGATATTTCTGCACATTGTTGCTAACATCAAGTCAACATGAATCATTAACATTTGCTATATAGCTCTGTATATATTTTGTCTTGTCAATAGGTGGTGGGCGACCCATTCTCTCCATTTCCAAACACAAGAGATGCCAGATCCAACATATCTCAACTACCTTCTTCTCTGAATCTGTCAAAGTGAAGATAAATTAAGGATCATCTTCAATCCCTATTTTACCCTGGTATTCTTCTCCTGCAAGTGTATTGCTGGTAAGGTCAGTCAAATTGACTTTGACTAATGGCCTATGGGAAAATGGTGCCCCTGTCAAATGGGCACTCTGGCCTGATGGTGCTGAACTTTTAAAGTGTTGATGGAGCTGCACTCATTGTGGCAAACCAAGAGAATTTTATCACACTCCTAACTCCTGCCTTGTTGATGATTGACAGTATTTGGTGAGTCAGGAGGTGAGTTACATACTACTAAATACCCAGTTGCCTTTTTCAACTGCTGGAGTCCATTGGATATAGGTACGCCCATAGTGCTTTAAGGAAAACAATTGCAGGCTTTTGATGCAGTGGCACTGAAGGGTACTTTGGTACTAAGTTCAGATGGTTTGTTGCTTCAGTAGAACTTGCCTGTGGCAATGTTCATGTTTGTCTATTGCCTTTCATCCTTCCTAATGCTAGAGATTAGGTTTGATATTTGCTGCTGAAGGAACCACTGCAAAGGATCTTGTAGATAGTACACACTGCAACAGATGGGTGGCAGTCAGGTAAGCACTTTGTCCTGGATAGTGTTGAACCTCTTAAGTGTTGTTGAGGTACGAGTGAATGAGTCAAATGGAAATCATTCTATCAAACTCCTGACTGGGGTCTTGTGGATGTTGGCACATCTATGGGAGTCAATAGGTGAGTTACTCATCACAGAATTGCAATATCTGACCTGCTCTTGCATTGAAAGGGTTTATGTAGCTGGTTCAGTTAACTTTCTGGTCAATGGTGACCCCTGGATATTGATGTTGACCTAAATACTTAAAATAGTTAAAGACTTCCTTGCTTATCAATTAATCAACTCTGTCAATGAATACGTGCCTTGTTTAACCTAGTGCATTTCAGGAAGCTCAGTAAATGCCTGCACTCAGAGTTAGTGTCATCTTAGGCATCTGTTGATGAAATTGCGCGGGTATCCGTTTTTGGCGAATACCTTGTATAGGTGTTCCTCTTCCTCTTTTTGCAGTTCTGGTGTGCTGCAGTATGTTGTGGCCCTTTTGAATAGTGTCTTGATGCAACTTCGTTTGTGTGTGTTGGGGTGGTTGCTTTCATAGTTCAGGACTTGGTCTGTGTGTGTGGCTTTCCTGTATACCTTTGTGGTATCTGGGAGAAAGACAACGGAACGAGGACATGCCACAACCCAAAGGACTAGCCACACTACCATACATCAGGAGCATTTCAGAACTGACAGCCAGACTTCTGCGACCACTAGGACTTATAACAGCGCACAAACCAACAGCCACCCTCAGATAACAACTCACCAGAACGAAGGACCCGATACCCAGCATGAGCAAAACTAATGTGGTGTACAGAATCCCATGCAAGGACTGCACAAAACACTATATAGGACAAACAGGAAGACAGCTAACGATCCACATCCATGAACATCAACTAGCCACGAAACGACACGACCAGCTATCCCTAGTAGCCACACACGCAGACGACAAGCAACATGAATTCGACTGGGACAACACTACCATTATAGGGCAAGCCAAACAAAGAACAGCCAGGGAATTCCTAGAAGCATGGCACTCATCCACAATCTCCATCAACAAACACATCGACCTGGACCCAATATACCGGCCACTACAGCGGACAGCTGAAACTGACAACCGGAAGCGGCAGGGACAGGCCACTATAAATGCCGGAGGAAACACCACAGAAGCGATCACAGGAGGCTCCCAAGCACTGAGGATGTCACCTAGACAGGGGATGAAACGTTTGCAACAAAAATTTCAAGCTCGGCGAACAGAACCACAACAACGAGCACCCGAGCTACAAATCTTCTCCCAAACTTTGAATATATAGTTTTATGCCAAATATTAGTGTATGTCATAAATTATGTCAGAACACATGGAGCTGGAGTCTGAGAAAGGTTTTTTCTAATGAAGTCACAGTCTACATCGTAACTAGTGTTAATAGCCAATAAAGGTTTATTAATTCATAACAGCATAATTTCCAACTCTCTTGTGTCAAAGAAACGCATACACCAGTCAAGGTATTATGGCAAAATTCAATGATTTCCTTCTGGCTTCATGACATGCAGCGATTTTAACTTGTTTCCTACACAAAAACCTATCTACCTAGACAAGCTAAAATTCTCCTCTGCTAACTCAGAAGCACTAGCAAAGAGATCTAAAGAGCACCTGAAGTGACATTTAAACTGATCCTTCATTTATCAGCTCAATTAACTTGCATGGAAGAGACTAAAATCAAACACTACAATATCTTCAAGTCCAATTGACCCAAAAAATATAAAACACACAATGGAGAAAGAACTTAAAGGCAAAACTGGACAATAAATCATTAGTTTGTTGAAACCCAATGTAATTTTATTGAGGGTAACACTTACTGAAACCATTGTCAGCCCTGAAAATAACAGTGAAGCACTTTAGAAGGTTATTGCAGAGAGAGTCATGCTATCTGGCATTTGTGAAGATAACATTGCAACATCCTCTAAATTGAATTCTTAGTGTTTCCATTAAGAAAGAAAAATACAGCAGAACATTACATCAACTTTTTAATTTAAACACCTCTTGACATTTGGTAACCCTATAAACTTCACGATCTGTTCTTCTGACAATTGACTTATTAAGAATACTCACTGACAGGTAAATATTATGATTTAAATGGACTGCAGAAAAGCCACAATAATTACTTTGTTAGTGTTTTTAAATTATAATCACAGCTGAGAAAATTTTATGCGCACCGGATGGAAAAGTGATGCATTGCATTAATGTGTCTAAATAATTTGTGTTTTGACACCATGTTTTGTTAATATTACATGGTAGCAGCAATTGACGTACTAGCTGAAATTGCTATAAATGAGAAACTATTTGCTGTTTAATTAGCAAAATGTTAGCTGGGAACTGTTTGCACTTATCCGGTTGCTCATTCAGTATGACAATAAAGCCATTACTCTGGTATGGGATGCAAATATTATATTATACAAGGAAGTTACCAGGAATGTATTTGCATTTAGTTAATTAAATACTGAGAACCATGGGGATCATATTTTATTAGCCTTTTTACAAACATTTGAATTTGTTGCAAAGTTGTGTGAAGAATCCTTAAATGTTTTCATACTTGTTTAAAATAGACAAATGTCCTCTAGTGTTTACAAGATCATATTTACATCCTCTTGCTTTTTAATGTAAATTTGCTCTTAGGGATTAGAGTGCTAGCTTTTTTTGTAAATATATTTATTGGCAAATTTTTTTTAACTTTACAAACATATAAAATTATTGAAAAATACAATCAATAACAAATATCAGTATAATAAAAAGAAAACAAACACAAAAACAATACAACTACTGTCTCCTAACTATTAACCTACCCTCAAATACAAAACAAACCCTAACACTGTGCAAAGCAACACCAAAAAAAGAAAGAAAAGCAAAAGAAAACACAGAATACAGAACAGCTGTGCTCGAAGCAAAACTCCCAAACAGAGGAACGGGAGTATTGTATATATACCCGTATTAACTCAGGAGACCCCCTCCAGGGCTCAGGGCTTGACAAACCCAACCATCCTGGTTAAACAAATACCCTAGTTCAGACAACTGACATATCTGTTTCCAAATAACTCAAGTAGGGCTTCCATGTCTTATAAAAATGCTCTGTTGTGTGGTGCATCATGTTTGTAAAAAGGTCCAAGGGAATGTGCTCCATAATTAATTTCTGCCATCCCAGCAAGCCCAGCGGGTTCTCAGACACCCAGTTCATCAGAATATTCTTCTGTGCACAGTATGCAAGAATATTAAATAGTTTCTTCCCATGCCCATCTAAAGATGGTAAATTCGGTAGACCTAAGAGTAGAGATATCAGGTATACTTTGGCTTCAGTCCTCAATACCCTCCCTATCTCTCCCGCCACAGTACTCCAATAAACACGGAGCCTGTGGCATGTCCAGAAGCAATGGGTAAAAGTACCTACACTTATTTTTTATTTGGGGCAAACTGAAGATGCCCCTTTTTTAAACTTCGCCAGACGGTCTGGTGCCAGATGAGCCCTGTGCAGAACTTTTAACTGCGTAGGGCTTGTCCTATTACAGATTGAGATCTTTCGAGTATTCTCCCATATTTGTGGGCGGCACAGTGGCACAGTAGTTAGCACTGTTGCCTCACAGCGCCAGAGACCTGGGTTCAATTCCCGCCTCAGGCGACTGACTGTGTGGAGTTTGCACGTTCTCCACATGTCTGCGTGGGTTTCCTCCCGGTGCTCCGGTTTCCTCCCACAATCCAAAAAATGTGCAGGTTAGGCAAATTGGCCATGCTAAATTGCCCGTAGTGTTAGATGAAGGGGTAAATATAGGGGAATGGGTCTGGGTGGGTTACGCTTCGGCGGGTCGGTGTGGACTTGTTGGGCCGAAGGGCCTGTTTCCACACTGTAAGTAATCTAATCTAATCTATGTTCTCCCATGTTTCAGAAGAGATCTCCACTCGTAGCTTTTGCTCCCAGACCTCACATAACCGGTTAATATCCTGCCAGGCCCTACCACCCAGCAGGCAATAGAGGGCACTAACCGAAAGGGTGCTTGTGGAACATAGCAACAACGTCTCTGTACCGGCCTTATAGGGCTTAGGGAGAAGCGTAGTCTTCTTCTGGATGAACTCTCTAACCTGAAAAAAATGGAAAAGGTCTCTGCTGGGTAACCCATATTTGCAGCTCAGTTGATCAAAAGACATCATAACCTCCCCCTCAAACAAGTCTCCCAAGCGGGAAACTCCTCTTGCTGCCCATAGTTTGAACTCTGAGTCCATCATCCCTGGTCGGAACCCTGGCATGCCAACTATAGGTATAAGTGACGAAGTCTTGGATAAACAACCCTCACTCTGACGCATCACCCTCCAAGCCCTGATTGTACTAATGACAATGAGGTTCGGGCAGTGGTCCATAACTGTCCTCATCTTATCCATGAACAACAGATTAATAAGAGGGCATTTTGCTTGGGAGGCCTCAATATCCAGCCATATTGAGTTTGGATCGTTACCTACCCAATCACAAAGGACAGCAGGGAACACATTTGATTCCTTCTGATACCTGGGAAATCAACTCCTCCTCCTCCTTGAGGCAACTGCAATTTAGTAAGTTTGATGAGGGGCCGCACACGATGCCAGACAAAGGAACCAAACCACCCCATAAGCTTCCGCAGCGTTGACCAGGGAAACATTATAGGGAGCATACACATGGGATAAAGCAAACGAGGAAGAACATTCACCTTAATGAGAGATATTCGGCCCAGCCATGAAATTGTAAGAGCCTCCCATCTCTGGAGATCTCGCCTAATATTGTCGAGCAAATGAGCAAAGTTAGTCCAAGAAAACAGATCAAACTTGGGGGTAATAAAAATGCCTAGGTACCGGAACCCTGCCCGTGACCACTTTAAAGGGAACTTAGAGCCACCTTCAACTTCTGGCACATCCTTAAAGTTCCGCAAAGGCATAGCCTCCGAATTTGCCAAATTAATCTTATATCCTGAAATAGCCCCAAATGAATTGATACATTGTATCAAATGGGGTACAGAGGTCATCGGGTTTGACAAAACTAGAAGGACATCATCCGCATACAGTGTAATCTTGTGTGCCCTCAATCCCACTTCCGGAGCGGTTATGTGGATGTTCTGACGAATGGCCTCTGCCAGCGGCTCTATCACCAACTTAAACAACAACGGTGAGAGGGGGCAGCCTTGCCGACTACCCTTATCAATCGTAAAATTCCCAGACTTCACCCCGTTGGTGATGACCGTGGCTAGAAGGTGGCAATATAAAATCTCCACCCACCTAGCAAAGACTCCACCCAACCAAAACCGTTCTAAGACATAAAAAAGATACGGCCATTCCACCCGTTCAAATGCTTTCTCTGCATCTAAGGAAATCACCAAACCCTGAATCGATCGTTACTGAAAAACGTGGACCACATTCAGCAACCTTCTAATATTATTAAGGACCTACACCCTCTTATAAAGCCTGTCTGGTCCTCTTTAATAATATGGGGGAATACCCTTTCCAAGCTCAGCGCCAGGACCTTGGACAAAATCTTGAAATCTGAATTTAATAGAGAGATGGGCCTGTATGAGGCACAATCCTCAGGAACCTTCCTCTTCTTAAGAATTAAGGAAATATTAGCTTCTCTCAAAGATGGTGGTAGGCATTCATGCATATAGGAGTGATTGTACATCTCCAACGTCGGCCCTGACAGAATCCCTATAAACTCCTTATAAAACTCATCAGGGAGACCATCAGGGCCAGGCACTTTCCCACTGAAGTTAACTAACTGCCTCCTGTATTTCCTGAACTGTCAAGGGGGCATTAAGGAGAGAGGCCTGTTTCAAGGTTACCCCTGGGAGGTCCAGGTTCTTAAAAAAGGTCTCCATTTTAGCCCTTCTGTCCTCGCAACCTTCAGACCGATACAATTCAGAGTAAAAGCTCCGAAAAGTCTAATTAATCTTTTTAGCATCGTATGTAAGGACCCCGGCGCTGTCTCTGATTGCAGTAATGGATTGGGGAGAGCGCTTTTTCCTAGTCAAGTACGCTAAATACTTCCCTGGCCTGTCCCCATATTCAAACAGTCTCTGTCCAGCAAAAGCAAGCTCTTTCTTTGTGTTTTGTGTCAGTATTGAATTCAAGGTGATCCGCTGTACCTTAGTCACCAAAGGCGGCGCAAAATGTGCTGCTTCCACGGCTTTCAACCGCGTCTCAAGTAGACGCTGCTGTTCCTCCTTCTGTCATTTCTGGCTAGCCAAATAGGAAATAGCTAATCCCCTAGCAAAGACCTTAGTAGTCTCCCACAGCATAGACGGACTACTAGCTGTGCCTGAGTTGATGGTCAAGAATTCCTGAAACTCCTTCAAAAAGTATTCCACAAATTTGGAATCCTTAAGGAGAAAAGGGTCCAAATGCCAGTGCCGCAAACCTAGCCCTTCACTCTTGGCCTTAACCTCCAAATATACTGCTGCATGATCAGAGATAGCTATATTCCCAATTTTACAACTCATAATCGAATCCAGAAGGGCCGAGGGAGCCAGAAAGAGGTCAATCCTCGTGTGACATTTATGTGGGTTTGAAAAAAAGGTGAAGTCCCTGCCGGTAGGGTGAAGACAGTTCCAAACTCCTCGCATAAGTCAACCACCTGCTTGACCTGCGAAGAAAGAGACAAGGCATCCTATCCACTGTTGGATCCAAAGGACAATTAAAATCCCCCCCCCCCCCCTATAATAATATGCTGTGTTCCAAAAGCACTCAACTTAGAGAAAGCACTAATCAAAAATTTGAGGGGATGCGCCGGAGAACAGTAGACATTTAAAATGCCATATTCCTCCCCATGTATCAGGGCTTTAAGTATCACAAATCGTCCTTGCTCATCTTTCACCTGTTCTAATAATGTGAACGGAAGATTTTTCTGGATAAGTACTGCCAATCCCCTACTTTTAGGAAAAAGGATGAAAAGAATACCCGGTCATACCCCCCCTGTTGTAATTTCAGGTGTTCCCCATCATCAAGATGGGTTTCCTGCAGCAAAGCAATATCAACCCTTTCCCTCTTAAGGCTAGAAAGCACCTTTTTCCTTTTAACAGGCGAATGACATCCCTTAATGTTCCAGGTGCACTATTTAATAAGACACTTAGCCATATCCCCTTTCAGACACCCTTGAACCCCTCAGAGGGAGAACCCTGCTTACAAAGTGCCGAGCATAAGTAAGTAAAGACTCATAGAATTAATTCGTCAATTGCACTCCCGTGTCTGCGTGGGTTTCCTCCGGGTGCTCCAGTTTCCTCCCACAGTCCAAAGATGTGCAGGTAAGGTGGATTGGCCATGCTAAATTGCCCGTAGTGTTAGGTAAGGGTTAAAATGTAGGGGTCTGGGTGGGTTGCGCTTCGGCGGGGCAGTGTGGACTTGTTGGGCCGAAGGGCCTGTTTCCACACTGTAAGTAATCTAATCTAATCTAATAACTATAAACAGCTATTACTACCAAAAAACTACAAAGAAAACCAACTATAGAACCTTGAATGAAAGATTCTTCCCCCTGCCCATAGGGGGCACTCAACCTACCCATCCCCTTCTTCACAACTCCTTCAAACCCGGACTGTGCCCCAGCCTTAGGTCAGAGAAAAAACAAGGAGATGATCCTTAAATCAACAGAAAAAAAGATAAAGTCAGGATGAGCACTGCACCCATCCCTGGCTTCATGTCACCCCGACTTGTGACTAAAAGAGAAGCAGAACAAACAAAAAAAAGGGAGAGAGACAACAAAGAACATCCACAAAATTTCAGTTATTAAGAAAATCCAGATATTAAGAAAAAAGGAACAACTTATTCCAAAATCTTTTCCCCCCTTTCCAAAAAGGAAATTATTAGGGAGAAAGAAAGGAATAAAAACAAGGAAGGGAAAACATGGGGAAGATAGAAAAGAGAACAAAAATTAACCATATTCTTCAGGCTAATCCATCTATTTTAAAGTGTCCACAAAGTTTTTAGCCTTATCCGCTGAGTCAAATGTATAAACTGAGTCCTCGTGGCTGAAACGAAGCACTGCGGGGTATCCCATGGAGTACTGGATGCCCAGGTTCCTCCGTCTCTTTTTAACTTCATTGAAGGACTTCCTTTTTCGAATTACAGCTGCTGAAAAATCCTGGAAAAAGATGATTTTTGATCCCTTGTACAGCAGTTCCCACAGATCTTTTCCCAGGGATCTGGAAGCTTCTATGACTTTTTGCTTGTCCTTATATGAGTGGAAGTGCACTAGGACCGAGTGGCACCGGTCCTGACCTGCGCTCTGTAACCCGATAAGCCCCTTCAATCTGAAGCCTGCTGGACTCGACGTGAAGGCCCAAAAACTTCGGCAGCCAGCTTTCAAAGAAGCTGACTGGCTTCTCACCTTCCTCACCTTCAGGGAGCCCAACAATTCAGAGATTTGTCCTCCGACCTCGATTTTCGAGGTCGTCGATATGGTCTTGCAAGACCTCTCACTCCAGCACTTGGATCCGACTGGATGAGGACTCCATCGCAGCTTCCGAGGCCTTAGTTCGACCCTCCATCTCCTCCAGCCTCTCCCCGAGGCCCTGGATCTCCTGCTCATGCTTCTGCAGCATGGATGCGATAGGTTGGACCTAGGCACGAATCTCCCCACGGACTTCCTCAATCGCAGCTGCAACTTTCAAGGTAAGTCTCTCCATCGCCGCAGCCAATTCCTGTGAATCTGTCAAGTCCCCAGGGGGTTCAGGAGAGGCTGCTGTTCCTGCAGTCTCTGGTCCTCCCTGCTGCTGTTTGTTTGCTCCTTTTCCCTTTGGCATCCTTCCCACTGGAGGAGAAAGTGAGGTCTGCAGATGCTGGAGATCAGAGCTAAAAATGTGTTGCTGGAAAAGCGCAGCAGGTCAGGCAGCATCCAGGGAACAGGAGAATCGACGTTTCGGGCATAAGCCCTTCTTCAGGAATGGCCCTCCTTCCCACTCCCAAATATTAACAAATATGTGTTCTGTAAGGTTTTAAACTAATAATTCCACCACATAAGTTGGCCAGGGATGGCAAAAAACACTGGTATGCCTTGGCTGTTAGGCAGAGCTGTCCACAGCAGTTCTACAGAATCACTGCCATCTTGCCGAGTCTCAGATTGCTAGCTTTTATGTACTAACAAAATGTGGTGCTACCAAGAGTATATGCACATATATTTCTACTAGATCTTTAAGCAGTACCCAAATCCTAACAAAATGATCACAGTCCTACATGTTCACAGTCCTTGTAGGTAACAAATGCCAACTAATAACAATAAAAAATGCTTAAAACACATGTGTAACCTGTGTTTCCTGGAAGCTACAGTGATTTTATAGGAACATACCAGTAGATATCATTCTACAGCACAGAAAAGCTCCACATTTGACATTTAAATGAGACACCATTGACTCACACAAAGTCATGGAACTGGGGCAAGGAGACAGAGGTTTGATACAGATCATCCATGATCAAATTAAATGATGGAATAGTTTCAAGGGGATGGATAGCTGACCTTTTTTCTGTGTTTACATATTCCAAGATTATTATTCCCATCTTCCTCTGTTGTAGTGTTCACAATGACTGCTTTCTACTTTTCCTATGTGACTACCTTTGTGTTTTCATTGTTTTACCCTGTGACATTACCAGTGTGTAATTTTTGAGTCAACAGCAAACTATCAAAGAATATCATTCAAATGAAGTTGTGTGTAGGAGTCAACCTAGTTTGCATTCTATAAATCCTTACATGAACAAAATCATTCCAGGAAAAATAATCCCGTAAAAAAAAGCTGCAAGATTTTTTGTTTTATTTCTAGTTCTAATTCAATTCGGAAATATAGACAAGACCTAAATTTATTATCCATCTTTCTAACTGTTTGGTCACTCCACAGAGCACTAAGGAGTTAATCACATTTGTGTGGATATTTCATCATGCATTAAAAAAAACTGCTATTCTTACCTTTGATAATTCCAAGTCCATAGTAATGTAATTTACCTGTAATCATCCGCTGAAATTGCAGAGCACATTATTCAGTTGCGTAAGTATGGACTAACAACAGCCATGTGAATGAATTTAAATAAGAACCCTTCTGGTACTCTTGAGACATGTTCCTTCAACTTTGAGCAAACAGGAGTACATTCCTAGTATAAATTAGTGTCCAGGAAATTATTCTAGTCCTTGTGGAATGAGAAGAAGCCTGGACAAAAACAATACCAGAGATCCACCAATATACAAGGCTGCAGGGAGTCAGGAAGTTTGAGAGAAAGGCTGAGCTGGAGGGGAAACAGTGTCAATATCCAATAAGAGTGATGGCGAGAAGTCAATGGGAGGGGAGAAAGCACTATGGAAATAAATTAATTAAAAAATAAAATCATGGAGCAATATCACAGAGTGGCAGGTGGATGAAATGTGGTTCAGAGAGTTCCAAAATGAGAGGTGAATCACTGAAAAGATTTGAGGATGGAATAGTATAGAGAATGGAAGTGAGAGGTAGGAAACATGGAGAAACCAAATATAAAAACCTTCAGTATCAGTGGGATGAAAAAGTAGTAAATGAATTAGTAATGTGAGTATTAAACGATCAGAGATCTAGAGGCAATAGTTAAAATTAATTGTTCAGTCAAGGTACTGAATTCCGAATGAGAAAATACAGATTTTTCATATCATGGATGAGCAGCTAAGATCTATTGCTTGCAATCCCTAGACCATATGGGAACTTCAGGACATCACACATTCTTGGGGAACATATTGAGGAAGTGCCCTCAGCTAATTGAGCACAAGCTTAGGGTTTCTGAGCTTGAGGAGCAGCTAGAGTCACGGTGAAGCATCAACAGGGCTGAAGTTCCCCTCATCATGTGCTCAAGGTTACCCTCTGGGCAGAGGGTACTTTATTGTAGGTGGAAGCCCCTATAGAAGAGTAGCAAGTGACAGGAAGTGCAGAAAATGGGGTGTCTTTGGGGTGTCTGCCACTCTCAAACAGATATTTAGTACAGGTCGGTCTGCTACACCGTGGATTCGCTGTAATGCAATTGACGAATTGGGGATGCTTTGTCTAAAGTGCAAACTGTTAAAACGTGTGTTGGCTGTAACGCGATTACATCATCAACACTTTAAGCTTGATTTTTCTACAATGTGGGGTTGCACAAGAACGCAACCATTGCGTTATAGAAGACCTGATTGTATTAGAGACAGCTGGGAGGGACAGTGCCTCAAAGGAGTGTAGGCAAGGCCATTTCACCTTGTACAAGAGGTTGTAAAGCATCAAGATAGAGATCATTCGAGAAAATTCCATAATTAAGGGGATAGATAGGTATTTTGATAACTGTCATTGTGCACCTCACATGGTGTGTTCCTTCGAATGGCACAGGGTAAAGGATATTATGGAGACAAAGCTGACTTTTCCACAATGATATGGAAAAGCCAGGCATTGAGATTAATTGGTTATATTTTCAGGAGCTGGGGAGGAAGTTTAAAAGTAGGACTTCAAAGGTTGCAATTTCTGGACTGCAGCTGGTGCTGTCTCCTAGCCAGAGTACAAATAAAAAGATATGGATGATCATGCATGGCTTGAGTACAGGAGGGTGGGATTCAGATTCTTGGAGCACTGCGACCACTTCTAAGGCAGCTATTCAAATGAGATGGGTTACACTTTAACAGGGCTGGGGCCAGTGCCTTGGGCCGGGCAGAGGTTCACAAATTTGGTAGGGGAAGGTTTAAAATAAATTGGTAGAGCATGGGCACCTGAACATAGAACCAGAACAAAAAACAATTGAAAAATAGGTGTTGGATGGCACTGGAAAAGGAAGTGAGAGCAAATTATATCAGAACAGAAAAAGAAAAACTACAAGAAATACAAAGACAAGTTTAGAATGCATGTATGTCAATGTATAAATTGTGCAGAATACATTATAAATGTGTCTGTTGTAAGTTTATATTAAGGGTTAGAAATATAGGCGTGAATTTATAGGTCTTTTTGGCTAACTCCAAATTGGGTAAAATTATTTGGATGGAGTTCTGCTGGGGCCGAGTGTGTTTTCTCACCATATCTATCCAAATTTGTCTCATGAACTAATTAGCCAGCACCTATAGCATCTACCATGTCTGAGTCTGACACATCTTGCCACATGCTGTTCCCAGAGCAACTCTCCACTCAGTAGATAGCAATTAAAAAACTGGTATCACTTGTTCCCATGATATCTTCGAAAGGCTGCTGTGGACCTGGACAAGTATTGACAATCCACCATCACCCCACTGCACCATTGAGCTCTTTATTTAAAATAGCCACCAAACAAAATGAACAGAAGCAAATGCAACAGAAGCTGAAGTTCACCTTCAAAGTGCAAACAAGATTTCATCATCACGAGCAAAGACTATTTTACAGTCTCTGACTGTCTGCTACACCCAGGTCTTACTTATTAAAAGCAGCCATCAATGAGGTCCTCTCTAGCTTGTATGCCTGATGAATCTGATTTGATTTGATTTAATTTATTACTGTCACATGTACAGGGGAGAGTCTTGTTTTGTGTGCTAATCGGACAAATCATACCTTACATAATTACATCAAGGTAATAGAACAGAATGCAGAATATTATGTTACAGCAACAGGGAAGTTGCAGAGATAGATCAACTCTAATATACAAGAGGTCTGTTCTTAAGTCTGTTGGTACGTGTTTTCAAACTTTTCTATCTTCTGCCTGATGGAAGAGAGTGGAAGAGAATATAATCAAGATGGAAGGGGTCTTTGATTGTGTTAGTTGCTTTCCCAAGGCAGTCAGAAGTGTCAATGGATGGAAGGCTGCTTTTCGTGCTAGATTAGGTGTAATCACAACACTGTAGTTTCTTGCTGTCTTGGGTAGAGCAGCTGCCATACCTAGGCTGCTTTCTATGGTTCATCTATAAAAATTGGTAAGAGTCACTGTGGACATGCCGAATTTCCTTAGTGTTCTAAGGAATTTGAGGAGTTAGTGCGCTTACTTGACAGTAGCATCAATGTAGATGGACCAAGATCAATCATTTGGTGATACTTACTCTGGGCAACTTGAAGCTCTCGACCACATCCACCTCAGCACCATTGATACAGACAGGGGCATGTCCTCACTCCACTTCCTTAACTTGCTGACCAGCTCCTTCATTTGCTGACATTGAGGGAGAGATTATTGTCTTTGCACCTTGCCACTACGTTCTCTACCTCCTTCCTATACATTGTCTCAGCATTGTTTGAGATCCGATGCAGTGGCGTCATCAGCAAATTTGTAAATGGAATTAGAACTGAATTTGGCCACGTGGTCATGAGTGTATAAGGAGTATAGTAAGGGACTGAGTATGCAACCTTGTGGGGTACAGATGTTGATTATTATCATGGAGGAGGTCTTGTCACAAACCCTTACTGATTGCGGTTTGTGGGTCGGCAAGTCAAGGATCAGTTGCAGAGGGGAAACAGAGTCCTAGGTTTTGAAATTTGGAGATGAGTTCTTTTTTGGAATTATGGTGTTGAAGGTGTAGCTAAAGTAAATAAATAGAATTCTAATGTAGGTGTTCTAGTTTTTCAAATATTCTAAGGATAAGTATAGGGCCAGGGAGATGGTTATGACATAGGCAAATTGTAGGGATGAAGGCAATCCGGGAGGCTGGAGTTGATGTGTGCCATGACTAACCTCTTGAAGCACTTTGTAATGATGAATGTCAGAGACACTGGGCAGTAATCATTCAGTCTCATTGCCTGATTTTTCTTTGGCACCAGGATAACAGTGGTCTTCTTTCACATTATAGTAAAGAGAGTTTAAAGCTCTCTCCAAATACTCCTGCCAGCATGTCCACACAGGATCTGATATCATGGCCGGGCTCTACCCAGCAAGTCACTTTCCATGGGTTCACCCTCAAGAAGGCTGATCTGACGTCTGCAGCAGAGACTGTGAGTACAGAGGTATCCAAAGCTATGGGGCGGGGACATAATTTCACTGACTTTCTGTTCAAAATGAGATGACTGGAGAGGGATGTACTAGAAGTTGTCAGCAATTTTACTCGACTTCACTTTATAGCCCATTATATCGTGTAAGCCTTGCCACTGTCGACATGTATTTGTATGGTTAGTCTGGGACTGTAGTTTACATAGAACATAGATGGAAATGTGTTGCTGGAGAAGCGCAGCAGGTCAGGCAGCATCTAGGGAACAGAAGAATCGACGTTTCGGGCATTAGCCCTTCTTCAGGAATGCCTTCTTCAGCAACACATTTCCATCTCTGATCTCCAGCATCTGCAGACCTCATTTTCTCTACATAGAACATAGAACTGTACAGCACAGTACAGGCCCTTTGGCCCTTTTATCCTACTCTAAAATCAAACTAATCTGCTTACTATACATTTTACTATCATCCATGTGCCTATGCAAGAGTGGCTTAAATATCCCTAATGTATCTGACTCTACTACCACCACTGATGTTATTCAATGCACCCACCACTCTCTGTGTAAAGATCTACCTCTGACATCTCCCCTTCATCCAATCACCTTAAAATTATGTCCTTTCATGATAGCCATTTCTGCCCTGGGAAAATGTCTCTGGCTATCCACTCTATCTATACCTCTCATCATCTTGGGTACGCCTCTATCGAGTCACCTCATCTTTCTTCGCTCCAGTGAGAAAAGCCCTAGCTCCCTCAACCTTTCTTCATAAGACATGGCCTCCAGTCCATTCAGCATCCTGGTAGATCTGCTCTCCACCCTCTCTAAAGCTTCCACATCCTTCCTATAATGAGGCGACCAGGACTAAATACAATATTCCAAGTGTGGTCTAACCAGGGTTCTATAGAGTTGCAGCTTAACCCCGTGGCTCTTAAACTCAATTCCCCTGCTAATAAAAGCCAACACACCATACGCCTTCTTAACAACCCTATCAACTTGGGAGCAACTTTGAGGGATCTATGCACATAGACCCCAAGATCTCTCTGTTTTTCCACACTGCCAAGAATCCTGCCTGTATTCAAATTTGACCTTCCAAAATGAATCACTTCTCACTTTTCCAGGTTGAACTCTATCTGCCACTTCTCAGCCCAGCTCTGCATCCTGTCAATGTCCTGTTGCAACCTACAACAGCCCTCCACACTATTCACAACTCCACCAAAATATGTGTCATCGGCAAACTTACTCATTCACCCTTCCACTACCTCATCCAAGTCATTTATAAAAATTAGAAAGAGCAGAGGTCCCAGAACAGATCCCTGCAGAACACCGAGTTGGGTATTGTCTCTTGATGTCCCTGATGACTTTGCAAACGTCATGCCTAGATTTCCTGTACAGGTCAGGGTCATCTGACTTGAACACCTCAGACCTGGGCTTCAATAGGGAGCAGGTTTCTGGTTGGGAAAACAAGCATTAACTTCTTCAGCACGCAGTCCTCTCCACACTTACTGATGAAGTCTGTAATGATGTTGAGGCACCGGTGTTGGAATAGGGTGGACAAAGTTTTGATTCATTAATATGTAAATCCCAGAACTTCTGTCAAATCACATTCCTGAGATATTTTAAGGTTTTATTTTAAAAAGTGACATCTCAGCTCAGACAATGCATTAAAGGTGTGAGGTTAGAGTCTGTATGCATTCCAGTCTTGAATCAGTATGGTTCTATTTCCAGAGTAGGAATTTATAAAATGTCACATGGATTATATAAAAAAAATGTACTGCCTACAGATTATGAGCTTTTTGAACAAAATAGAATGTATCTGCAAATAAAATCCTGCAAATGCAAATGTGTGTGTGTGAGACGGAGAGTGTTAGGCGTGTGTGTTTTGTGTGTGCCTGAGAGAAAGTATGTGTATGAGAGAGGGTCTGTGTAAGTACGTGAGTATGTAGCTACATGATTAAGGAGCAGTGCTCTGAAAACTTGTACTTCCAAAGAAACCTGTTAGACTGAAGTCTGTGATGGCATATGTTGATCGCTGAGTTCTTGACTATGGACCAGTCCACCAGGTGCCACAGACTGCTGCCCAACTTCGATGAGCAGCCCCTAGACGTGATTGACCAGACCCCTGGATGCTGTGTTTACAAACTGATGTACCTGATTCCCCTGACTGCTTCTGATGGCACTATAGGATTGATAACTGCACAACTCTTGAACTGTGTTGGGGCAATTCCCCTGACCGTGTCCCAAATGGATGGTTGCCCGTGGCAAAACCTCTGGACTGTGTGTGGAGTTTGCCCAGCACTTACAGTACCAGGAACTCTAACTAACAGAGAACACCACCCCACCTTCATCGGACTGAGGACTCACCCTCCAACATGGCCACTTTGCTGAATATACATGCAGTGTGCTTGCCACACAGGAGTGTTGGGTTGATGTATGAGGTCGTCATTCATCACAATGCTCCCATCCCCCACCATCCCCACCCCGGATTCCTCCTGACTAAGACGCATAACAAGAAGCAGCTTGGTCCAATCCTTGAGCTGGGTCACCATCCCTGTATTGCTGCAGCCTCTGAGCACTAGATGTCAGTGTGACTTGCAATGCAAGTCGTGCTTGCTAAGCAGTCTGCAAGTGCATTGGACAGGTGCCGTGATGGTCAGGAATGGTTGAAAGATGCCAGATGCCATTGTCCGTGAATGAGGGGTGCATGACGCTGTTGCCTATGAGCTGCACTTTGTTAAAACACAAGATGGAGGTTGCTTTGAGAGAGGAGTGAGCTCATTCCAGCAGTTCAGTAAGATAGAAAGTTGAATGTTAATCAGCTGAATTGCACCCATCAACAAGGCATTTAATATGCAATAATTCCCTTTAATTGGTTTCCTAGCAAGAAATTCACCACGGTGCTTGACAAAAACATAAAAGTTGAATCGAGACTCCCCTGATGTCAAGATAAACTTCACTGAACTTCTCATCTGTTTCTACTACAAACCTCAGACCGCCCCATAAGATTGTGTCCATCGAGTTCTAGTTTCAAATGAAGGTGAATTAGAAATCGTTTTCTGTCAATTTGTTTTAATATAGAAATAATTCTTGGACCTTTGGCCAAACTGGATGTCACTTAGAAGCTCTGAGATTTCTATGGTGCTATTTGCTGAAGGTGGTGCTATTCTCCAAAGAAAAACTGGTGGGTTTTGGTTTTAATGATGTAACTATATGCAGTGAAAGCTGACCTGGAGGCTGCAGACATCCTGTGTATCATGTTTAACCGTAGCACACAGTTCAGTTTGTGAGTATAGAAGAAGAGTGCATTCTAAATTATTGAGCAGAGACATGTGAATCTGTTAAGAGAGGAAAAGTCCAGCTAAGGAATAGATACCAAGGGAATTTCTACCTGTGTCTGCTGGGTGACATCTTATGACTGCCAGCAACACCTACACTTGACCATTATGCGTGTAAAATGTGCCAAACTATATATACATCTATGGCACAAATCATAAGTCTAACTTACATGTCTCCAAGGATTTAAAGAAGAGGAAGTCATAAAGGGTACAATAACAAAACAAGTCTATCTTTCTGGTCAGCAGTTCCACTGAAATAAATAATTAGGGTGCAGAAGAAACAAAAAGATAAAATTTGCTGACTCTTTCAGTCAGCTAAAGAGCAAACCAACAGAAGAAATATCACTCTACAAATTACAGTGCGCAGTGACAGCCATTTCCTCAAAAATTCAATTACCTTATTGTTAGCTTTTTCTCAGTCAGGAAGCCAAACACAAAATGATGTGCTAACGAAGATTATTAAAGTTACAAACATTGTTTCACTACTTTTTAGCACACAATAATTCATTATAATTCAATTAGCATTAAAAGTACACAACATGAGGTTTTTTTACTTGTACAACTTTCGGGGGATTTATATCAGGGGTATATTATGGTGAAATTTAAGGCACAGTACATCAAATTCACTTATTGCTTTAAATATGTTTTTATACGTAACACAATTATATCTTCCAAATTAAGGCAATTAATTGTGTTCCAATGATTTAATTTACACTCTATTAATCTTTTGGCCATTTTAATGCCTGAGACTTTCATACACAGAAATGATTTCAAAAAGAGACAAAAAACATTGATTTAAAATGACCACAGGAAATGTTCCCTCTAAGCTGTGTGGAGCTGTACATGCTTTGCCCCTCCTAGATCATTGCTGACCTCATTGGCAGCATCGGAAATTACTGCTGCACATGGAACTCAGAGGTTGCCACACCCTATCCCCTTTCTCACAATCATCACCCACTCAAACAATGTACACAACTACACATTCACCCATTTGCTCACCTATTCGCATGTCCATTTGCCTTAACACTTCAGTCAATAGACAAGTTACAAACAAAACTACACTCTGAAATCAGCTGATGTAACACAATGTTGAATCTACAGCGTAACAATTACTCTCCGTGAAGCTATGAAGAACAGAAAGTGCAACTTTGCCATTATAAAGTGCACCCGAAGAGTATATGAAATAAATTCCATTTCTGGTTCATTACTTTATCACAGAGTTGTTATGGTCTTTCCTAAGTCAGAGCCCACAGACTGGGTGATTTTTTAAAAAAAATAAATTAACTAAATTAAATTTAAATGTTCTAATTTTACTGATTAAAAAAAGGGAGGAAATTACAATCTGCTGCCAGACAAGTGGTGCAAATAGGGAGAGAGATTTGTACTACTTGTAATCTGTCCATAGCCATTAGTAAGAAGAGACGATTGCAAACCAGAAAGTTGAATAAACAACTCAAGAATCAAATTGTAAAGAGGTTGATTTGGATTTTTTTTTGTAGGGGTGTACGATTTGGACTATATGGAAAGGTAGTCATGATTTGGAGATGCCGGCGTTGGACTGGGGTGGACAAAGTTAAAAATCGCACAACATCAGGTTATAGTCCAACAGGTTTAATTGGAGGCAACATGTTTGGAGTGCTTCCAAACAAATCTGTTGAACTATAACCTGGCGTTGTGTGATTTTTAGCTTTATATGGAAAGGGACAGCCAATTTGTTGAATAGCTTTGAAATATTGGTTTTGAAAAAAATAGAAAGAATCAGCTAGACAAAGTAACAAATGAAGTGCTGAGAAGTTGAATAGCTAAATACATTTGCTGAAAGTAATTGAGAAAAAGTGTACAGACTGAGAAAGACACATGTTAAGTGGAAATGGACTAGTAAGAGACATGATTGTAGAGGGAAAATACAGAGTGAGATCTTCTTAAGCTTCGCAGAGAGAAACGCGCGGTGAAACTCAATAAAACTAACACTTAAGCAATAAATTGTAAGATTCAGTCCAATGAAACCTGTAATTAGTTGTAAACATTAGTTGTAATAAAGAGAGATTGGATAGGCTTAGATTGTTTCCTTTAAAGAAGAGAAGCTGAGGGGGGACATGATTGAGGTGTATAAGATTATGAGGGGTATGGATAGGGTAATTAGGGAGCAGCAGTTCTCTTTCATTAAGGGATCATTCATAAGGGAGCATAGTTTTAGAGTGAGGGGCTAGAGATTCAGAGGGGATTTGAGATTTTTTTTCATTCAGAGGGTGAAATTTATTGCCTGGAAAGGTAGTGGAGGCCAGAAACCTTAAAATCTCTAAAAAAAGTTTAGATGAGCATTAGAAATGTCATAACAGTCAAGGATATGGGACAAGTACAGGAAATTGGGATTTGTGTGCCTTTAGTGATAGTTATTGTGCAGACTCAATGGGCCGAAGGACATTTTCTGCACTGTATGACTCTATGACTTTATGACATGCAATAAACTGTATCTTGAGAACTACAAGAGACTCTTCTGGTTAAACCAGGAATTGGTTTTCATCTATCACATTGGACCAAGGAGGGCATGTAGTTTTCTAAACTTAATGAGGATGGAGACAGCAACCTTTATCATAGCTCATACAGCAGAGTGAGCTAGCATCTCCATATAATATTGTGGACAACACAATAATGCCAGAGATCAACCAAAGGAGAAAACATACAGCTTCAAGAAGTTTGCAGAATTTTCCAGTGTGCAGGATACCCTCACATTTCAAGTACTATGATCAAAAGAGATTTGACTCCTTCAAAGTCCAGCTAGTCGGCCGCCATACCCAGCAAATTATGCAGATCAATGCCAGGTATCCTGGCAACACATACAATGCCTTCAGCAATAGTATGTTGTATAAACTACTTTTCAGCTATCATCAATTGAAATGTGGCTATCTGCTGACTTAGTAGCCATGCACATGAGGGTAGCATAGAATGAAAACCAGGCTTCCACACAAAATATGACAGCGTAGTCCATTAAGATAAACTCACCATAGTCTTACCAAACAAGGGGATGTCCTTGCACTATACAGAAACAACATGAGGGCCAGCATACATCAGGTAAGGGGGGAGGTTGAGAAGAAGAATCCTTCATGAAACCTCAGTCTATACAGGATTTAAACCCATGCTGTTCGTATTATTCTGCATTGCAAACCAGCCCTCCAACCAACCAAGCCCCAGTAGACCATTAGCATACTGCAGCAATGCTGCCATTGCCTAGGCCACCCTGAAGAAGCCTGCACTACTTGGCATTAGATTAATTTAAGATTAATAATAGTCTGCTGCCTACTGCATAAGAATTCATCATGGACATGGGGATTATTATCAGCCAAAACGCAAGCAGCCAAAGAGGAGGTGGATAAGAGGAGGAAGGTAACCTCAGCAACAGTTTTCTAATCAGTGTCTTTGTCCACAATTCATTTAGTTGTGATATCAATACACAGCTGTTGGATAGAGCCATTTGCCGAGTCCATTAGGAAGGATGCGAGCCTGAGAGGGGTGACTATTCCTGGCAGCGGGGGTCTGCAGGTTGAGGCCTCCCTGTACATGGATGATGTCGCCGTTTTCTGCTCGGATCCGCTGTCCGTGCACAGACTCATGTGCATCTGTGACCAGTTCGAACGGGCCTCGGGGGCCAAGGTAAACCGAGGCAAGAGCGAAGCCATGCTCTTCGGGAACTGGACCGACCAATCCTCTATCCCCTTCACCGTCAGGACTGACCACCTGAAGGTGCTGGGTATTTGGTTTGGGGGGGCTGGGGCGTGCGCCAAGACCTGGGAGGAGCGGATCAGGAAGGTGAGACAGAAACTGGGCAGATGGGAGCAACGGTCGCTCTCCATCGCGAGTAAAAACCTGGTCATCAGGTGTGAGGTACTCTCAGTATTGTTATACGTGGCACAGGTCTGGCCTATCCCCAGAACCTCGGTTTACCTTGGCCCCCGTGGCCCGTTTGAACTGGTCACCCCTCCTCAGGCTCGCATCCTTCCTGATGGACTCGGCAAATGGCTCTATGCAGCACACAAACAAGGCAGGAGAGAGAGGGCAACCCTGCCTGACTCCAGATCTGACTGTAAGCTATCTGATTCCCACCCATTGATTGAGACTGCACTGACAATGTTGGTGTTGAGCAGTCTGTTCCAATTGCAGATTCCCTCCCCAAAGCCCATTTTGGAGAGAATATCTCTCATATACATGTGTGATATCCTGTCAAAGGCTTTCTCCTGGTCCAGGCTGATGAGGCAGGTGTCCAACCCTCTGCCCTGCACGTAGGCGATCGTATCCCTGAGGAGTGCGAGATTCTCAGCGATCTGCCCAGTACAGCACATGTTTGGTCATGGTGAATCACCAACCTCAGAGCAGACCTGACCCAGTTGGCGATAACCTTTGACAAAATTTTGTAATCCACATTCAATAGTGAGATTGGTCTCCAATTTCTCCAAAACCAGCAGCAAATGGACACTGGTAACCTCGTAAGCTGTTAAAATGGGGATAAAAATTACCAGTGTCAATGTATGTAGTATCAAATCTGCTACGTGATGTGTTTCTACAATGGCCTCCCTGGCCAACGTTAAAGCCAACATCCTGTTTCTGCAGGAGTGTGGGATACTGCACCTCAGCAGCTACAGGAGATGGTCAAGCTTGTGGGCCCATGGGCCATCAGTTTGGTCAGGGGGCAACGATAGCCGCGCCTCCGGCCTGGGTATCCTGTTGTGAGGAGGCAACTTCACCATCTCCGAGGTTAAGGAGGTGGTGGGCGTGCGCCTCCTCATCACCGATGTCATGTACAGGAATGCTCCCCTGAGACTGATTAATGTGTACACCCCAGTGGGTAAGAGTGAACGGTTGGCTGTCCTGCAGCAGCTTCCACTGTTGCTGGCTACATCCAGGCCAGTCATTCTGGCCGGAGACTTCAACTGTAACATTGATGCAGATGGACGCTCCGGCGGGGGGGACAGTAAACTGGACGCCACGTCCAGAGCCCTGATGGAAATGGTAAAAGATGCCAAGCTGCACGACGTCTTCAGCACCCCTGCAGACGGAGCACAGCATAGATACACCTGGTCACGGGCAGACGGGTCTGTCCGCTCAAGGATAGATTACCTGTTTGTGTCCCGAACGCTCTCGGTCAGATCCACCGACGTCAAGCCGGTGTTCTTCTCTGACCACTGCCTCCTGCTGGCCGACTGTCACCTACAGAATGAGCAGCAGGCTGGTAAGGGAATATGGAAGCTGAACACTACGCTGTTGACCCCAGGAAACATTGAGGAGCTCAAGAGGGATTACGCAGGTTGGAAAACTGAACACAAAGCTGTTGACCCCAGGAAACATTAAAGACCTCAAGAGGGATTACTCAGGTTGGAGAACCGTGAAGCCCCTCTTTGAGTCTCCAGTGCACTGGTGAGACACATTAAAAGGCAACATTAAAAGGTTCTTCATCCTCAAAGGTGTTCAGGAGGTGAGAGAGAGGCAGGGAAAGCTGTCCCAACTCCAGGAAAGTATGCAGAACTGATCTGGTTGGCGATGACCTTTGACAAGATTTTGTAATCCGTGTTTAATAGTGAGATTTGTCGCCAATTTCTAATTTCCTCCCTCTCCCCCTTCTGCTTGTAGATGAGGGTGATGATGCCTTTCCTCATGGATTCACTCAGAGTACCTGCCCGAAGCATACTGACATACACCTCCAGCAGGTCCTGACCAATCAAGTCCCACAAAGCAGAATAGAGCTCGACCGGTAAGCCGTTGCTTCCGGGAGTTTTATTCTTTTTGAAGGACTCGAGGGCCTCGGTCAGCTCATCCAGAGATAACGGCTGGTCCAGCATCTCCCGTGTTCTATCATCTAAGACCTCCGTGATAAAGGACAGGAACGACTGAGAGGCCGTGCTGTCGATCGGCTTCGCGTCATACAGACTGGCATAGAAGGATTTGCTGATCCTCATGACGTCAGCCTGAGATGACGTTATCGAGCCATCTTCTTCCTTCAGGCTGCTGGGCACGGTGCTCTTTTTGTGCCCCTTTTGGAAGAAGAAATGTGAGCATGTCTCATCCTGCTCCACGGAGCGGACTCTGGACCAGAAGATTATCTTGGAGGCATCTGAGGCAAAAACGAGGCTTGCTGGCCCTTCACCTCATGGAGGTCCTCCGTGACATTGACCCCCATCGTATGCAGTCAGGCAGGGCTGCCCTCTCTCTCCTGCCTTGTTTATGTGCTGCATAGAGCCATTTGCCGAGTCCATCAGGAAGGATGCGAGCCTGAGAGGAGTGACTATTCCTGGCAGTGGGGGCCTGCAGGTTAAGGCCACCCTGTGCATGGATGATGACGCCATTTTCTGCTTGGATCCGCTGTCCGTGCACAGACTCGTGTGCATATGTGACCAGTTCAAATGGGCCTCGGGGGCCAAGGTAAACGGAGGAAAGAGCGAGGCCATGCTCTTTGGGAACTAGGCTGACCAATCCTCGATCCCCTTCACCGTCAGGACTGACCACCTGAAGGTGTTGGGTATTTGGTACGGGGGGGGGGGGGGGGAGTGGGGCGTGTGCCAAGTCTTGGGAGGAGCGTATCAACAAAGTGAGGCAGAAACTGGGCAGATGTAAGCTACAGTCGCTCTCCATTGCAGTAAAAAACTTGGTCATCAGGTGTGAGGTTCTGTCATTGCTGTTATATGTGGCACAGGTCTGGCCTATTCCCAGAACCAGTGCTGTCGCAGTCACCCAGGCCATCTTTCACTTCATGTGGAGATCAAAGATGGACCGGGTCCGAAGGTACACAATGTATAAAGATCTGGGCAACGGGGGAAAAAACACACCCAATGCCACCCTCACCCTGATGGCCATCTTTGTGTGTGGCTGCATCAAGCTGTGCGTGGATCCCCGGTACGCAAACACCAAGTGTCACTACGTACTGAGGTTCTACCTGTCCCCGGTGTTGCGAAGGATGGACCTGGCCTCACTGCCGTGGAACGCTCCAAGTAGTTAGACTGTTCCATATCACCTGTCCTTCATGGAGAAGTTTATGAAGAAAAACACCTTTGATCACAAGTCCATCAGGAAGTGGTCAGCACGTAGTGTCCTTGAGACCCTTCGGGAAAAGGAGAGGGCAGATCCTATCGAGCGGTTCCCTGAGCAGACTGTCAAAGTCATTTGGCAGAATGCCTCATTGCCAGAACCTTACATCAAGCACCAAGACATGGCTTGGCTGATGGTGAGAAGGGCTCTGCCTGTGAGATCCTTCATGCATGCCCGGACTCTCTGCTGCACCGCACACTGCCCTCGAAGTAGTTGTGGAGGGGACGAGACTGTCACACACCTCCTTCTGGAATGTGCCTATGCAGAGGAAGTCTGGAGAGGAATGCAGTGGTGTTTTTCGAGGTTCGTCCCGAGCAGCTCCGTGACGCGGGACTCCGTGCTCTACGGCCTGTTCCCCGGGACGCACACCGAGACGAACATCAACTGTGCCTGGAGGATCATCACCTCGGCGAAGGATGCTCTCTGGGCAGTCCGAAACCTGTTGATCTTCCAGCTGAAGGAGTTGACCCCGACTGAGTGTTGCAGACTGACACATTCCAAGGTCCAGGACTACGTGCTGAGGGACGCGCTGAAGCTTGGGGCAGCTGCCACCAAGGCATGGTGGGGAAAGACCACCGTGTAACATCTGCCTGCCTAAGAAGAACAGGGGGGCCACTCAGAAATTGGGCCCCGCTGACGCCTCAGCAGAATATCTGGAGGGCCAATGTACAGCCTTCTATATACGAATGATTAATTCCGATCTCTGTATGTAAAGCAAAGTAATGTGTGCATAAGAATGACATGACCAATTGTATAGATATCAAAATAATTTTACGAATAAAGTATACTTTTGAAATTAAAAAAACAATGCAATACAGGGACACGATTGCCTATGTGCAGGACAGGGGGTGGACACCTGCCTTATCAACCTGGACCAGGAGAAAAGCCTTTGACAGGATATCCCATACGTATATGAGAGATGTTCCCTATAAAATGGTCTTTGGGGAGGGAATCTGCAATTGGATCAGACTGCTCTACACCAACATTGTCAGTGCAGTCTCAATCAATGAGTGGGAATCAGAAAGTTTCCCAGTCAAATCTGGAGTCAGGCAGGGCTGCCCCCTCTCTCCTGCCTTGTTTGTGTGCTGCATAGAGCCATTTGCCGAGTCCATCAGGAAGGATGCGAGCCTGAGACGGGTGACTATTCCTGGCAGCAGAGGCCTACAGGTTAAGGCCTCCCTGTACATGGATGATGCTACTGTTTTCTGCTCAGATCCCTGTCCGTGCACAGACTCATGTGCATATGTGACCAGTTCGAATGGGCCTTGGGGGCTAAGGTAAACCGAGGCTAGAGCGAGGCCATGCTCTTCGGGAACTGGGCCGACCAATGTTCCTTCCCTTCACCGTCAGGACTGACCACCTGAAGGTCCTGGGTATTTGGTTCAGGTGGGGCTGGGATGTGCGCCAAGGCTTGAGAGGAGCGTATCAGTAAGGTGAGGCAGAAACTGGGCAGATGTAAGCTACGGTTGCTCTCCATCGCGGGAAAAAACCTGGTCGTCAGGTGTGAGGTACTGTCATATGTGGCACAGGTCTGGCCTATTCCCAGAACCTGTGATGTCGCAGTCACCCGGGCCATCTTCCACTTTCTGTGGAGATCAAAGATGGACCGGGTCCGAAGGTACACAATGTATAAAGATCTGGGCAACGGGGGAAAAACACACCCAATGCCACCCTCACCCTGATGGCCTCCTTTGTGCGTGGATACCCGGTATGCAAACACCAAGTGTCTCTACGTACTGAGGTTCTACCTGTTCCCCGGTGTTGCGAAGGATGGGCCTGGCCTCGCTGCCGTGGAACGCTCCGAGTAGTTGGACCGTTCCGTACCACCTGTCCTTCGTGGAGAAATTTATGAAGAAAAACATCTTTGACCACAAGTCCATCAGGAAGTGGTCAGCACGTAGTGTCCTTCGGGAAAAGGAGAGGGCGGATCCTATCAAGCGTTCCATGAGCAGACTGTCAAAGCCATTTGGCAGAATGCCTCATCGCCAGAACTTTCCAACAAGCACCAAGACATGGCTTGGCTGGTGGTGAGAAGGGCTCTGCCTGTGAGATCCTTTATGCATGCCTGGACTCTATGTCCCACCGCATGGTGCCCTCGAAGTGGTTGTGAAGAGTACAAGACTGTCACACACTTCCTTCTGGAATGTGCCTATACAAAGGAAGTCTGGAGAGGAATGCAGTGGTGTTTGTCGAGGTTCGTCCCGAGCAGCTCCGTGATGCGGGACTCCGTGCTCTGTGGTCTGTTCACCGGGACGCATACTGAGATGAACATCAACTGTGCCTGGAGGATCATCAACTCGGTGAACGACGCTCTTTGGTCTGCCCAAAACTTGCGGGTCTTCCAGCTGAAGGAGTTAACCCTGACTGACTGTTGCAGATTGGCACATTCTAAGGTCCAACAACAGTAACCACATGTTTGTTGGCTTCTGCTTGTGCTACAGTGAAACCTGAGACATCAGCCACCAGACACAGCATCTAAATTTGGTTCACAAGTGAGGTAATGGAGTCTTTAAACTTTTCCACACTTGAAAGATGGCCTCTAAGCTCTGAACATAGCTTATGAAATGTTGGTGCTGGGCTTCTTCATACAGAGTAAAAATCACACAACACCAGGATATAGTCCAACAGGTTAACAGAGGGACGTTGATTATCCGAAGGGCATGGGGGGTGGGAAGTATTTTGCTTGGTTAATCGAATGCCAGATCATCCGAAATTTGGTTAATAGAACGCTGGATAATTGAGGTTCTTCTGTATTTGGAAGCACAAGCTATCAAAGAGCTGCTCTTTCATCAGGTAGCTAGTGGGGCAGGATCATACGATGCAGAATTTATAGTAAAAGATCAGTGTCATACAATTGATGTAATGTATTGAACAAACTAGATTGCTGTTAAGTCTTTAATCACTTCGAATGGGGATGCAAGTTTCGATTCATTAAATACGCAAATCCCAGAACTTATTTCAAATTACGTTCCCAAGATAACATAAGCTTTTATTAAAAAAAGGTGACATCTCAGCTCACACAATGCATTAAAGATGTGAGGTTAGAGTCTGTCTGTATTCCAACCTTGAGTCAGACTGGTTCTATTTCTAAAGTAGGAATTTATAAAATGTAATATGGACTGACTGCCTATAGATTCTGTGCTTTATAAACAAAATAGAATGTATCTGCAAACGCAAATGTGAGTATGTCAGAGTATATGCCTGTGAGAGGGTTAATGCATGAATGTGAATGTGGGTTTGTATTTGTATTTTATTTTGTTTAAAAAGCACACAATCCGTAGGCAGTCGTTCCATGTGACATTTTATAAATTCCTACTTTGGAAACAGAACTGTTTGACTCCAGGTTGAAATACAGACAGACTCTAACCTCACATCTTTAATGCATTGTTCGAGCTGAGATGTCTTTTTTTTATAAAATCTTATGTTATCTCAGGAATGTGACTTGACAGAAGTTCTGGGATTTTCATATTAATGAATCAAAGCCTGCAACCCCATTCAAAGTGATTAAAGTCTTAACAGCAATCTAGGTGTGTTCAATATATCTTTATCAGTTGTATAACACTTTGATCTTTTACTATAAATTCTGTGTCCTATGATCCTGCCCCACCAGCTACCTGATGGAGGAGCAGTGCTCCAAAAGCTTGTATTTTCAAATATCTGTTGGACTATAATCTGATGTTGTGTGATTTTTAACTTTGTCCACTCCAGTCCAACACCAGCACCTCCAATCATGGCTTCTTCGTACAGGCCTAATAATGGAATAACAATCAGCTCTTGTCTGTAGCCAGCCCTATCAGTGTTAATCGGAGTCTAGTACAGCAGCATTTTTATCCATTCCCATCTTCTGGGATATTGTACCTCCACTGGCCTGTCTTCTTTCCCTAGCTGCAGGCTACTTGTGGACAGAGCCTCTTCACATATGTAGCATCTCTGGGCTATCCTGCAAATTATGTACAGTGGCATTACTTGAGCTTTGAATCTAACATCAAGTTTCAGTGTTTCTTCATCATCACTCTTCTCTTGCATATTTAATCATTGCAGTTCTCCTACCACCTGAACAGAAGGCAGTTCTTGAGAATGTAAAAGGAGAAAATTACAAAGTTCTGAATCTAGTAACAGGATATTGAGGGGGTTAGGAAGTACATGTTGGGTGTTTACATCACCAGCAAATTCTAAATTATGAGATGAGGAGGAACTAAAATATGAGAAGGAGGATGAGGATTGATGATACCATTACCTTCTATGGTTTCAACATACTGGCTGTGGCCTCAGCAATTGCCATTCCAATGGTGATAGTGGGGAAGTGGTATGCAGGTATGCCTGACTCCCATTTTTAACATCTGCTTTCTCCAGCTGTGGAACTCACTAACTCACTAACTATAAGACCATAAGATATAGGAACAGAATTAGGCCATTCAGCCCATTGAGTCTTCTCCACCAGTTGACCATGGCTGATATGTTCTCAATCCCATTCTCCTGCCTTCTTCCCATAACCTTGATCTCCATACAATCAAGAACCTATCTATCTCTATCTTGAATGCACTCAATGACATGGCCTCCATAGCTGTCTGTGGTGATGAGTACCACAGATTCACCACCCATTGGCTGAAGAAATTCCTCCTTGTCTCAGTTCTTGAAGATCATCCCTTCACTTGATTGTATGGAGATCAAGATTATGGGAAGAAGGCAGGAGAATGGGGTAGAGAACAAAGCAGCCATGATCAACTGGCAGCAATTATGATTGCATTAAAGATACACTGGGCGGCACGGTGGCACAGTGGTTAGCACTGCTGCCTCACAGCGCCAGAGACCCGGGTTCATTTCCCGCCTCAGGCGACTGACTGTGTGGAGTTTGCACGTTCTCCCCGTGTCTGCGTGGGTTTCCTCCGGGTGCTCCGGTTTCCTCCCACATCACAAAGATGTGCAGGGTCAGGTGAATTGGCCATACTAAATTGCCCGTAGTGCTAGGTAAGGGGTAAATGTAGGGGTATGGGTGGGTTTCGCTTCGGCGGGTCGGTGTGGACTTGTTGGGCCGAAGGGCCTGTTTCCACACTGTAATCTAATCTAATCTAATCTAATCTTTATGGTTTTATTTGAGATTATACATTTCCTGAGATCTATCCAATGGCTTCTGTAATAAATCAGGGTAGCAAAAATGAACTAATCAAATAGTTTGTCCTCAAATTTCCATGGTCTAATTTCAAAATTCTAACATTTTGCACAGTTAGGATTGTTGTTTTAATTTGAAAGTCTGTAAAAACAGCGAATACCTAGCATTCATGTAAAGCCAAGTATTGAATTATGAAGGTATATTAGTTCCCACAGAATAAGCACCCTGGGACATAAGGACATGCTTAATAATATTCATTGAGAATTCTACTATTTATAGTGTATTTTGGCTGCAGATAATATTCTTTGCTGTCAGCTTACTTTCCTTGAAGCTTTGATTACGAGTGGATAACAGTCTGAGAAAACTACGTTTCATGGATTGTAGAACACGCCGGCAGGTACAGGCTGGGAAATTTGACTCTAAAACAAACCTGCACCCAGCACTGCAGAAACTGAAGACCTTCTGAGTGGAGAATGCAGTACCTTTGGGAGCTCTTTTACCATTATTCCACAGTTATGTAAAAACTCAGCTATGACCTTTCCCTTCAGTAAACTTGGTTAGGGACAAAAAAAACTGCAGATGCTGGAATCCATAGTAGACAGGTAGGAGGGCAGAAGAACACAGCAAGCCAGGCAGCATCACCACCAAGCAGCCAACTCCAACTAGATCCCACCACCAAGAACATCTTCCCCTCCCCACCCATCTCTGCCTTCCGCAAGGACTGCTCCCTTCAACAGTCCTTGGTTTGCACCACTCTCCTCATTAACACCATCCCCCCGCCAACCCCCATCCCCGAAGCCCTAGGTACCGTCCCCTGCAGCCAGAAAAGATGCAAAACCTGCTGGCACACACTGCACCCCCGCTTCCCCACCACCTCAACACCCCCTCCCCCCCAGCCCCCTTCCCACCCACCACTTCCATGTCGGGCTCCAAACAATCCTTCCAGGTGAGACAGAGGCTCATCTGCCTCTCTTTGAACATAGTTTACTGCATCAGGTGCTCTGATGTGGTCTTCTCTACATTGGGAGAACAAACGTAAACTTAGGGAACAGTTCGCTGGGCGTCACAGCTGGGCCCACAGGGGCTGATCAGACCTCCCAGTCACCACCCATTTCAATTCCCCTTCCCATTCCCTTTCCAACATGACCATTCTTGGCCTCCTCCATTGCCACAATGAACCACACCATAAATTGGAGGAACAACACCTCCTCTTCCGTCTGGGCAGCCTACAGCCTGCAGGACTCAACATTGGGTTCTCCAATTTTAATTCCCACGCCCCTACTCCCTTCCCAGCCCCTCCCTCTCCCTTCTCCCTGCCACCAACCAGGTTCATTTCTCCCATTGACCAACCAGGTCAAACCCTCTACCTGTCTTCACCTATCCCCACTTCACCACCCTGCCCCTGCCATCCCCTTTATCTGTGGCTCCCCCTACACCCACCCCCAGTGCTGAAGACGGGTTACGCCCAAAATGTCGACTTCTCCACCTCCTGATGCTGCCTGGCTTGCTGTGTTCTTTCAGTTACTGCCTATCTACTCCAGTAAACAGGCACAGCAATATCCTTCCTCATGCTCAGCAGAAAGCCCATTCATGCTCAGCTACTCACCATGTGCAGGTTCCTGAATCACGGTATTACCTACAGAAGCTAGCGCATAATTTCAGTAACGATGATCATCCTGTTGCAGCTGAATGACTGGAAGTGTGTAAATTAATGGAAGGTAGCTGTGAGGTTGGCATCATTGGAGTGTGTGTGGTGAACCATCTACATATTAGGATTAAATCTAGCCCTGCAGGTGCCTAGTTCCTTGAAAGTGGAGTTACAGGTTGACAGGGTGGTGAAGAAGGCATTTGGCATGCTTGTCTTCATTGCTCAGAGCCTTGATTGTAGGACAGACCCATCTGAGGTGACAGCAGAATGGCATGCAGTCACAAGGGAGCTGCCGTCAGAGTCTAACATCAACTCTGGACCCCATGAAGTCTCATCTCATCAGGCCAAACGTGGCCAAGGAAACTGCCTGCTTGTTAACACTTCTACCACATCACTGTCTCAGCTGATGAATCGATATACTTCCATTTTTAACACTAGGAAGCATCAAGGGTGGCAGGGCACAGACTGTACTCTGGGTGGAACACTTCAAGAATGGCTTGGCAGAAGTTGGTCATGTTTGAAAAGACATTGCTACTAGACTGAAACTGTGGCACGTGGTGAGGGACCCATAAGACTGAAAACATACTTGACCTCATCCTTGATCTGAACTGCTTGCCATAGATTAATCTATCCAGGACAGTATCAGTAAAAGAGTGACAATTTATGGAGACAAAGTCCTGTCTTCACCTTGAGAATACCCTCTATTATGCTATGTGACACTATCACCATGTTAAATAGGACAAACTTAGAAAAGATCGAGCAACTCAAGACTAGGCATCCATGAGGCACTGTGGGCCATCAGCAGCAAGCGTATTGTGCTCCAACACAATCTGAAATCACATGATATAACATATCCCCCACTCTGCCATTACCATCAAACCAGGGATGAACTCTAGTTTTATACAGAGTGCAGGACAGTATGCCAAAACAGCACAAGGCATATCCAAAATCAACCTGGTGTAGCTATGAAGGAGGACTATTTGCATGCCAAGCAGCAAATGATGGACAGAGCTAAACAATTCCACAATCAACAGATCAGATCTAAGCTCTGCAGTCCTGTCATATCCAGTTGTGAATGGTGGTGGACAATTGAACAACTCATTGGATGAGGAGGTTCCACAAATAACCCCACCTTCAATAATAGGAGATCCCAAAAAAACGGTGCAAAAGATAAGGCTGAAGCATTTGCAACAATCTTCAGCCAGGATATCTGAGTGAATGGACCATCTCGGCCTCCTCCAGAGGCCCCCACATCACAGATGCTAGTCTTCAGCTAATTGGATTCATTTCACATGATATCAAGAAATGTTTGGAGGCAATGGATACAGAAATTATGGGACCTGACAATATTTCAGCAATATCACTGAAGACCTGTACTTCAGAACTTGCTGCTCCCCTAGCCAAGCTGTTCCAGTGCAGCCGCAACACTGGTATCAACTCGACAATATGGAAAATTGCCCAGGTATGCCCTGTATACAAAAAGCAGGACATATCCGACCCGCCCAATTATTGCCTCATTAGTCACCTCTTAATCATCAGTAAAGTGATGGAGGTTGTCATCAACAGTGCTGTCAAGCAGCACCTATTCAGTGTTGCCCAGTTTGGGTTCTGCCAGGGACACTCAGCTGATGACTCCTTGGTTGAAAAGGTGGATAAAAGAACTGAATTTCACAGGTGAGGTAAGAATGACAACCCTTAACATCAAGGCTGCATTTGTCCGAGTGGAGCATCAAGGAGTCCTCATAATCACTGGAATCAATGGCAATCAGTGGGAAATCACTCCACTGGTTGTAGTCATACCTGGCTCAAAGAAAAATAATTACGATCGTTAGAAGTCAGTCATCTCTGGTCCAGAACATTTCTGCAGGAGTTCCTCAGGCTAGTGTCCTATGCCCACCCATCTTCAGCTGCTTTGTCAATAACCTTCCCTCCATCATAAGGTTTGAAGTGGGGATGTTCCCTGATGACTGCATAATGTTAATATGTCCAGCTGAAATGCTCTGAAATAAATTGCTGCCAAATGCTCTGAGCATGATATAACAATAAACTACCATCCTATGTGGCACGCTTTATAGGCATTTCAAGATGCTATCTTGTGAAGAGAAGAGAATCATTGCCGAAGGACTCCAATAATTGGCTCTATGATGGCTTGAGTTAACTGATGTTGAAGAGGACAGAAATGATATAACACAACAACTACTACCTGCCAGGGAGCAACTGAACCATCACTTCCAGCTTTCAGCACTTTGGTTGCCAAGCATGTATTCCTGAAGAGAGTGATGAGCTAAATGTGTAAGGCACAACCCTTGTCTTCACATTATTAGATTCTCACTTGCTGTGCCAATGTAAAGACTGCAGAATGGAAGATTGTCACAATGCAAAATCACAATTTGCAACCAGTACATAAGCCAGTAGCCACTACATAAGCCAGTAAGGTGCCATATAATGGCCTCTTGTTTACATTCCAATTGCACATTAATAAAGTGGAAGCCCTCAAGATTTATGAAAAGAATATGTTATGTGAAAGAACCCAAGATAGCATTAGAGCAGTAAACAGCACTTTGAATTTAGCTGAACACTGCAAATTATGTAAGCCTAGAGCACTATCCTGCTACCTCCTTTTGTCCATAGGAAAAAGATGAGAAGTGTAGAAATGCTTAATGTGAGCATTAACAGCAGGCTGACTAGTAGGACTGACCTCACCTGTGACAACTTGGAAAAAGTGCAGCTAAATCTGTTAAGGTTGCAGTAACATTAACTGTGGCCAGCTATACTGTGATAGGTTTTATTGCAGGGATCAATTCAATGCTTTGAATAGCCTCTGTAAAGGGGTGAAGTCTCCTAATGCTGCTCAGTTAACGCCAGGTATTGTGTGGTAAGCTTTAAACTCTTTTAGGAGAATAAAGATTCCTGTCAGCAAATAGCCAATTTGATGTTTCTGCAACTGCATTCTAGTTTGTTCCTGCCTGCTCATCCTATCAAAATAAAATTTCAGATAGATTTCTTTTGCACAACAGAGATCTGAATGCTGAGAAGCAATAACAAGAATTGAGGAAATTCAAAATTTAAAGAAGACCACAGGCTGTAAGAGAATTCTCTACCAAAACTTAGCAGTGGTTTACCCGGAAGGAACTGACGAACCCTTTAAGCATCACAGTATGTGACACCTCTCAAGTTGTACTACCCAGGATTTGTGGGCTGGATGAGCAACTAATGGTAATGTAAACAAAGATAAAAATGACATTGTGAGTCATAACTCCATGATTCAACCTTGATTTGAATTTATTATTGAGGCGCCAATTTAAATGATAAATTAGCACTTTAGCTATACACTTCAATTATATGGTCTCACTACTACCCCAATTTTATTTGTAGACCAGTAGAGAAGGCTGTCGTCTGAAATACAGATTATGAACCGATGGTGGAAGTCAACTCGTAAGAACTTTCAAAGGGGAATTACATATATATCTGGTAAAGAAACATGTGTAATGCAATGGGAAAAGAGCAAGGGAGTAAAGCAACTAGGGAAGGGCAATAAATGCTGGCCAGCCAGTGACCCTCGAATTAATTTTTGTTTTAAATTGCATAGGTCTTTTAGAAAGGCCTAATGGCCTCCAACATTGTTTAATTGTATTAATCCATGAAAAAGAATCTTTGTAGCCAATGTTTAATCAGAGTTGCTCTTTTTCATAGTAAGGGTTTTCAAGGAATGTTTGTGTATTCCCTCTGATGCCTTTTCACCTCTGTGTGTTCTTGATGAATTGTTTCAACGTGTTCAATGAATGAAGCTGCGCCATTTTTATCAGTCACAAACCAGCGGCTCCCAGCTGGGATGTTTGTTCACTTCAGGAATACTTTGAGGACATCTGTGAATAACTTCCTTAGTTCTCCAGGGACTTTCCAGCAGAAACTGTGTTCTGGCTACTTTGGCAGTTTTATTTCAAGCATTGAAAAAAGATGTTTTGTCTAGCAGAGTTCATTTTGTGTTATTAGCACCTCTATAGAGCATAAGACCATAAGAAATAGGAACAAGAATCTGCTGTTCAATTCCTCTAGCCTGTTCTGCCATTCAACAGTATCACAGCTGATCTGACACTCCTCATGTCTACTTTCCTGCCAGTGGCTTCATTTATGTACAAGGTTGCTTTAATTTGGATTGCACTTTTGACATCAGTTCAGATATGCACTAATGTGAGTGAACATTAATTAATTTTATTGAACATAACTAAGGATGATAAAAGAAAGCCTGCCTGACTCCCTCCATACACAAAACTTGGTTCCACCATGAGTGGCACTGTTGACTCTTAATTCTGGACCACACAAGTTTCAGTTCAAAGGTAGGCACTTTATTACTGAACAGCCGGTGAGAGATTCAGGGTGACACCAAAGGAGTCTCATAGCCTTCTTGTGGTGTCACCCTCAATGAATCTCTGAACATTACATGCAAGCAGTTTATTTTACATCTTGTTCAGGTGTGACCAATACAAAGTTCTTAACATCACATGGCTGATTGCTATTCTGTTGTTAAGACAGAATCTCAATCTCAATCTTACAATGACTAGTGGTTGCTACCTTCCTGCGACAGATATCGAATTGTTCACAGGAGCTTGTTACTGTATTATTCGCAATCTTATGTTAATAGGAAAGGAGCTTGATAATAGGATTTAATATTGTTCTCATTGTTGGTCTTCTTGTTATACCCTTGTTAATAGGTAAGGAAGTGTGTTAATAGGAACAGGAGGCAGTTAATAAGATTTATAACCAGTGCTGACAGTCTTATTCAGTGAAACAAATATCTTTGCCCGGGGCTGGGAGCAAAATCCATATGTATAGCTCCAGATAATTTTGGCAGTTCGGAGGTAGCCAGACACCCGCTGTGATTTCCGGACTCAGCCTGTCAGAGGACAATTACGCTATCGAACATATAATGAGTCACTCTAATAGGAGATCTCTAACCCTTGAATTCCCAATACTCCAAAACACGATGATAAGCCAGTAAAATAGATTTTTTTTTTACTTTTGGTGTGCTCAAGCTTCATCAGACTAGGGACCCAGGTTCAATTCCACCCTCGGGCAACTGTCTGTGTAGAGTTTGTACATTCGCCCTGTCTCTGTGTGGGTTTCCTCCTTTAGTCCAAAGATGTGCAGATTAGGTGGATTGGTGATAGTAAATTGCCCTTCGTGTCCAAAGATGTGCAGGCTGGTGGACTAGCCATGGGGTACAAGGATAGGGTGGAGGTTGGGTCTGGATGGAATGCTCTTCAGAGGGCTGGTGTGAACTTGATGGGCTGAATGGCCTGCTGCCACACTGTAGGGATTCTATGATCTAGTTTGACATAATCATGAAAAAGCTGCTTTCACGCATGCTCAGTACTGACTTTCTTAGTAAATATATACTTAACCCTTCATTATACATCTTCCCAAAGTTCTTTCTCTTACTCCTTTTAACCATTAGCCATGAACAATTAACCTTTCCTCTCACACTCCACCATCCCCCCTCAAAACTACCTCCCCCCTCCCCCCCACCACTCCCCTCCACACTCTCACCTCTGCTAAAGTCTCTTCTGGCTACAATCTCCAACATAATTTTGGCTTTTCCTTTTGAGCATGGGTAGAATAGGAGTATTGCATGTGGTGTTCATTGAAAGGAAAAGTTATGACAGAGTGGGATTCTAACTATCGACAGTAAATAAAATATAAAGGCAATGGTAGTAATTTCATTTTCTCATGAGTTTGAGGCTGGTCGAGGTGGATGATACCATCTCTGGATCCATGGCGAGAATTGCTGTTTCCTTAAATGCTAGGAGAACTGACACACACTTCAACTTACATTTGATCCTCTATGTAAGCAAAGGCTCCTGGGACACAAGGTTAAGTGGGGTCTCACTATCAGAAACAATATAAGACATTGAAAGTCTTCCTTCCTGGATTCCTTCATCAGGAATGGGATCCCTGGGAAGCTTTTTATCAATAAAGAGCTCTGCAGGCTTGACAGAAAATTGAAGAATAGTCGGAAATACAAATTCTCTCACCATATCACCAACCCCCTAACCACACCCTGTCCCCTCCCCCATGCCACCCTAACCCAGCAGTCTTAGTCTCTTCTGAACATTTGAACAGGCAAGATATCAAAGCTTTTAAGCCTGTAGTTTGTTCTCATTCCTTCTTCAAAAGATTATATTTATTTATTTAATTAATTATTAAGGTGTTACCTTTCCAGACCAGTTTTCTGTAAACTTGTTATCTCACTCAAGAATCCCCTTTCCAGAAGTAGGAATATCACTTGCAGATTGGAACAGAATGTTTTCCTTAAGTAATAGTTCACTGAGATCTTCATTCTGTGAATGTTTCAGTAAATCAGAAATTCTTCAGCCCATCAATGTATCTTAATGTTTCATTTACTGTAAGATGTTTGTCTGAGAATTCTTGATTTTCTCTTTTATTAATTTTGATGGACTATTAATAATTTTGTAAAGCAGTTGTGTTCATTGATACTCAATTACTGAACTACACTTTTTGATTTCTGCCAGTTGGGGTATGAGAATTGGATGTCTTTGTTTGCTTTTGTCACCTTATTAAGTAGCTGCTGCAACCATTCCATTTCACTAAAACCTGTTCCTTTTCAATTTCTCTTGGGCTTCATACTGCAATATTACTGCTAATAACAGGGCTTGTAGTTTCACCGATAAAAACTAAAGCAGATGCTGGAAATCTGAACTAAAAACAAAAGATGCTCAAGAAACTCAGTAGGTCTGTCAACATCTGTGGAGAAAGGAACAGTTAATGTTTCAAATGTAATATGAATCTTCTTCAATTTTTCATACTAAAGCATTCATATTTAGATAAGTATACATTTCCAATTACTGTGTAATTTTAATGTGGTGAAGTTTCATTTGATGCTCAACTTTAAGCTTTTCTAAGGTACTATTCAGCTGTAAAATATCTGGATTTTGGCCTCTGTGTTTTTTTTAACCAAAAAAGATCTTGAGTGTTTCCATTGCTTGCTGAAAAGATTTACATGTGGACTTCAGCTGACTTCAGCAAATTAATGATACCTGAAAATACAATATTGACTTGATTCAATTTGGACTTGTGTCCTAATTTTCCTGGAAAGCTTTTCCTCAACTGCTTGCAGTTGCTGAACAACTCTTGGTTTGCCCATTCATGTGTACTTTACATCCATGTAGCAGTAACTATTCGACTGTTTCTATGGTTTGATCTTTTTCTCAGACTGAACCAAATTTATCTTGCTGCTCCTTGCTCATTATTTTAATTTTGTGTCAAAGCTCTGAGATTTTCTTCCTGCTAACTGAAGGTCTTTTCCTGACTCCACAATCTGAGATATCTCAGATATTGTAGCCACTTTTCTGCCTGTAGAAAATCCTGAGTTTTGGCTGGTGTTCATTTATGAACTAGTATAAGTTCCACGTCACCTGGAGTCCTATTATGTGACAGTGTGTTCTCCTTCCTCAAAATCATCAGCGTCAGTATCTGGGTATTTGAAATCATCTAACAGGTCTGTTATATCCCTGAAGAAGGTTTCATCACCTCATTCATAGGATCCTCTAATTCTTAGGCAGTGCAAACTGTTGTGTTTCTGCCGATCCACCTTTGAAATAGTCTGTGTTCTGGTACTGAAGTCTTTGTAACACTAAGTGGACAAAACTCCTGCTGGTGGAGTCCTGTAATGGCAGCAACCACGCTGTTCCTTCCTGTGTTTTCTGCTGGTAGACTTTCTGTGTGCCCTTTTTCTTCCCATCCACACATATAGCTGTGCTTCACAGTTACCAAGTAGTTACTATTCAATTGAGTGACTTTGCAGTGGCCTCATTCCCCCGATGTGAGCTTTTGTTTTTTGCTATTTCATACGCTGCATGGTAAATGAACTATCTCTGAAGCCTGCTGCCTCTCTGCTGCCTTTTCTATACTGTACTTCCCTAAACTGGCTGACGAGTGCAGGTGGAAAGCTGTACTCTGAACTCTCCCCACACACTCATCATGAGCTGATTGAGTTGACATTTCTCTCACTGCTATGAGTCGTTCCCTTGTGAATTCTTTCACTGCCTTAGTCCACCTAGAATGTTCTCTCCAAGCCTGCTACAAAGTTGTGGCTGTTTTGCTCTTCTCTTTCAAGTTGGTGTTTCTTTTAAAGCTGCTGTGTGCCTTTCTTAGAGAATTATTTGTTTTTACTGCTGCATAGCCTGACTGCTGCACAAGCTTATGGGTCATTACATTGCTGTCCCTGATGGAGTAAGGTTGAGGTTATACTCAAGAGTTTGAAGTTCCATAGGTTTCATTAATGTAGTATCTTAAAGAAGGTGAGAGGGAGCCTGTCTGAGGCCCAAAGGTCCTAATTCCCATCTGGTCAGAAATCATCATGACAGAGTTCCTTTTGCCTGCTATTCTCAGAATAAACCCTTTATATCACACATTTAACCTCGTAAAGTATCTCAAAACATTCAGCAGGAATATTGTAAAATAAAATTGATACAAAACCACTGGAGATATTAAGGCAGCTGATGAAAATGATGGTCAAAAAGGTAAACTAAAAGGACGACAGAGAAATAGAGAGATGAAGAAGTTAAAGAAGGGAATTTCAAGACTTGGCTGCTAAAATCATAGCTTAATGTAATACCATGGGAAAAATAAAATCCCTTCCTGCTTTCAGTTTCATGATCAATCTTTTGTTTCCCCTTTACTAAGGAGCCCACTTGAAACATCAGCCTGTCTTTCAGAATCAATAACTAATACGCTATGATCCTAGCTGATGGTAATACTGCATAAGTCAAATCTCAGAATGAGGCATGACTTGATAGATGCTAATTTGCAAAATGGTCACTAATCATTGAACATATTCACCTGAGGCTACAAATGTACTTTAACTAACAACACAAGTTTATTACACAAAGGGGAAAAAGTTATAAATATGTAGATATGACAATTTAGAAAGACTTTAACATAAACAAAAAAAATTAAAATTCAACTGCTTTCCAAAAGATATCATTTACAGGAACTCAATCCCACTGAAGTATCATTCCTACCTTTTTTTAAATTTTTCAACTCAACTGACTTTCCATGTACTCACACATCCAGTACAATTTTCTCTGAGTCTCCCAGAGACACATAAAAACAGACTAACTTATTTACTCTTTCCAAAACTCTGCCTCAGACTGCTGGAACAGCTTAAGACTGCCTTTCAGTTCCGATGGTATGGAGACTTCTTTCTAGCTATGATGGACATTCCAGCAAAGGATGTTTCCTTTGAACTCTCATAACCTGGAGACTGCAACACAATGTGTTTAAATTCTTATATTCAGCAAAAGACCTGTGAGTCAACTCTTAATAATAATACACAATAATACTCATTTATTTGACACAATTAATGTTAGAACAATAATGTATACTATAAACTAATGATAAACATTACAAATTATCTAATGCTTTTACGTAACTTTGTATGACCGTATACTACCACACTAGAACTTAACTGGACTCCGTGCAGTGATGTTGTCTGCTCTTCTCCCAAGGGTCTTGGGGTGTCTTCTCTTTCGGTGGTTATTCTCAAGTTACTGCATTGTGCAGGATTTTCCAGCGATTCTTATCCTTCAAAGTCTTCACGCCCTTTTGGGAGGGGCTTGAAGATCTGCCAATGGATTGATCATTCTGACTACCCTGATCGATCAGGCCCAACCAAGTGTTGGCACGTTAATGACAGGGTGGATCTTAGGTATCCTTTAGAGTAGATGCTGGGTGCATGTAGCTTTCGATGGTCCCAAGGCAACATTCCATTGTCCCATTCAAGTCCAACTTCAAGTGTGTATTGCTGTAGCTGTCATGTTTTTTTGCAAACAGTCTGTGGGCAACTGCAGCATGTCTGGTTTCTGCAGCATATGGATTGACACAGTAATTGTAGTCAAGGCTGGCTTCCATTTCCCAGCATGCTTTTACTTATGGCCACTTAATCGAAGTTCATCAACATCAATTATTTTGGACAGCCTGTCTGGCCACAAAATTAATTCCCACAGTGTAGAGACTTCTACAAAACTAAAAAAAATTGCCCTTTTGCTATAAGACTTCTTTTCTTCTGAACTCAATCTGCTACTGGCCCCCAACCAAATGTTTCTGTAGATTACATAATTCAACTTTGTAATAATTCCATCAATTAATTAACGGGTAGTTTGCTAGTCATTCAGCATGAGATACATGCTTTCTTAAAAATGATGTTTGAACGCACTGTTCAAAAAATGACATTTAGATCTTTTTCACAGAAGAACCAACTTACTTTTTCTTAATGTCCAAACACCCAACTGAGTGAGAGATAATAAAATACCATAAAATTTTATCATAGTTGCCACAATTCCTACCAGTCAAATTGGCTTTGGACCCAGACCTTCTGGATTCCAAGTGGTCAAAGGCTGGATATACCACAAATGATACACATCAGACCCTTTCGGAAGTCCTCATGCATCAACTTCATGGGAATTTCCTGAGAAGTTTAAATTTATGCTGGGTAAATTCTCAGCTCCCAAGATTCTATCTGAATATCCATGACTCTGTGTTGTACTTGGAGACTCAGGAAAGATTTGACTGACTTACCTGAATAGTTTGCAGGAAATGCTGGACAAAAAAATTCACAACTGCTGAGTAAGTATAGAGCTAACATCCTCCCCCTCTGTATTAACTCCCCACTCATTTTCCTGACTTCACCTTGAGTTTCCCACAAACCTGATCCTTCAATTCCTCCTCTGATTCTCCAACACCCCCACAACTCTCCCATTCCTCTGACCAGCTGAACCTGACCTGAACTTGTCTGTCTTCACCACCTGACCACACTGCTACTCTACCCATGCAAACACCTGGCATCCCCTTCTACCTGCTACTCTGCCACCAGACCTTGCCATTGTACAGCATTTACCCTACCCATCCACCTCCTTACCACCCTGCAATCGTATCACTCTGCCACTTTAACAGTCTGGCACCCTGATAACTTGCAGACCTACTTCAATCTCCATGATTCACGAACACACTGAGAAACTGTTCAAATGTCCTAAAGTTTTCCAGTGCCTCTGGGCACAGTTACCAGAAAATGGCAGCTAGTGCTACAAGAAGTGACTGTGACTTGGTTTCTCTTGACAATTATGAAGGAATTTGATATGAGATACATTCCCTATTTCTGAAGAGGATGCCTGATTGTAACAGAAAGAAAGTTAAAATGGGAACAGCAATCCGACGGTGATTGCTGTTCCCAGAAGATTCAGCTTTTGTGTTTGCTAGAATTTTAAACAATAGCACCATCCAGTGGAGTAATGTACAAGTTTTCCTCTTAAAAAATATACAGTCATAGAATCATTGGAATGTACAGCATGGAAACAGACCCTTCGGTTCAACTCGTTCATGTCGACCAGTTATCCTAACCTAATCACAAGTGAACACTGTGTTCCTGTTTCATTTATTCATAACTCCCTACCATAACACAGTTTCATTCATTCATTCATAAAACCCTGGTTCCACAGTATATTTTACTTTCATAAGATCGTCCAAATTTAAAACAATCCTTTCTATTCAAAACAACCCTTTCAAACCCATTACTGCATTTTCACATCTTATCAGCCCCTGCTACAAGCAGTGTTTACTTCTGAATAACTGTAGCATACAGAACAATACCATCCCCATCACATCTCCACAAAACATTATAGTATTAATCAACCCTTACCAACCATCTCCTGGACCGGAATAGATTCCCCAATTACAATGAACCTGTTAAATACCTTTACCTGGGCTATTATCCTTTAAGAAACTAACTGACAAAACAGCACTTCCATGAAATTACATGAATGAATGAAGCTCACATCGGCAAATAGTAAACAAATCTCACAACCCAGTTGTGGTAATCAGTTTAATATCCTTTATTCTTTTATTAAGTACAGGTACAATTTTTAACGAATTTAGAGCATATTAGCCTAGTGTTATGAAGTTGAAAGTGTGTACTATACCTTTCAGAGAGAGTGAATACTGTTCTAAACTGAGAGATTACAAGCACGCATGTATATGACCAGATGGCAGTCCCAGTGTGTACTGGAAAAATGAAAATATGTAATATTTGGCTGTGAAATGGATACCTGAGTTTTGGTTGTGGTTTTGACATCAATTCAGTTTAATTTCTGCTCCAGGATACTAAAATCCAATCGAGTTTGAATTTATTTAATGAGATGGTCCGATATTGGAGGGGTAGAAGAATGTAGACATTTTGAAAATTAATCGGAGAGCAACTGTCATAGAGAGAGAAACTGCTGGAGAGCTAATTGCTAACATCTTGCTCACCAAGAAATTAGGAAACAGTCTCTATCAAAGGTACCTTTTCACGTGAAACATACTTGCAGTAAAAAGAAAGAAGACGACCCAAGGAGATCCTGAGCCAGAAGAGTTAAAACACAGAAGAAGTCAGAGACTGTGTGGTTTTGAAATCAAGTTGATGTAGCTTTAGTAAGTGTCTTATAGGAACAGCATATTGTTACAGAGTTGGAGGCAGACATTAGGCAGTTAAGAGAAAGGGGGGCTTAGAGTTTGATATTTGTTTAATGTTTACTTCAAATAAATTGATTTTGTTTTCTTTAAATGGTGGAATTTGGATGTTCTCTGTCAACTCATATTTTAACAGATTATGAGGCAAGGCGAGTTTTTCTGGGTGTTTCGTTCAATTAACAATGGGGTTCAGCTCCGTGTCATTACACTAGTATTTTTACTTTTACTAGCTTAAAAGACAAATGACTAACACTTCTTAATTATGCAAGCAGACCAGACAGAACTCTTAATCCTATCAGAAGTAGCAGCCAGTATTTAGCGTGTTTTAATCCACCTTCTGTCTCCCAGGACAGAAAAACCTCAAACCTTTGTGTACTATAGATAAAACAATGTAACACTGTGGTAATGGAATTTTAATATTTGTAAGAACTGTGTATAAAGGGGCTCTTGTAAGAACTGTATTTCGGGATTCTATTACCACCTCAAACTTGTGCTGTGCTATGGAATAAAAGAGGTTATTTTCGCTACTCACCGATTCTGCTCATAATGTAACCAGGATCCCACAAGAACCGTTGTGTTATGTGACACTATCACCATGCTAAATGGGATAGACTTCAAAAAGATCTAGCAACTCAAGATTGGACATTCACGAGGCACTGTGCACTACCAACAGCAGCATGATTGTATTCCAGCACAATCTACAACTATCTGGCCTGGCAAATTCCCCACCTGGCAAAACCATTACTAACAAGCCAAGGGAGAGTGCAGGAAGGCATGCCTGGTGCAGCACCAGGCACACCTAAAAATGAGTTGTCCACCTGGTTAAGCTATGAAAGAGAAGTATTTGCATTTCAAACAACATAAGCAGCAAGTGATGAACAGAGCTAAGCGGTCCCACAACCGACAGATCAGATGTAAGCTCTTCAGTCCTGTCACATTCAGCATGAGTGATGGTGGACAATTAAAAACCTCACTGGAGGAGGAGGCTCCATAATATTCTCATCATCAATGATATAAAGGGTCTGAATTATCAATGCAAAAGATTTGCATCAGTCTTCAGCCAGAAATGCCTTGTGGATGACCCATCTCGACCTCCTCCAGAGGTGAACAGCATCACAGACGCCAATTTTCAGCCAATTCAATTCACTTCATGTGTTATCAATAAATAATTGGAGGCACTGGATACTGCAAAAGGTACAGGCTCTGACAACATTCTTATAATTGAATTGAAGACTTGTGCTCAGTGTATCCTGTACACAAGAAGCAGGACAAATACAATCTGGCCAATCACTTAAACGCACCCCCCCTCTGCCCTTAGTTTAGTCTACTCTCGATCATCAGTAAAGTGATGGAAGGTGTCATCAACAGTGCTATCAAGCAGCACCTGCCCAGTCTGGACTCTGCCAGGGCCACTCAGCTCCTTACCTCATTACAGCCTTGGTTCAAACATGGATAAAAGAGCTGAATTCCAGATGAGGTGAAGAGTGACAGCCCTTGATATCAAGGCTGCATTCGACTGTGAGTGGTGTCAAGGATCCCTAGCAAAACTGGAAACAATGGGTATTGGGGAGAAACTCTCCGATGGTCAGAGTCATGCCAATACATAGGAAGATGGGGTGATTGTTGGAGGTCAGTCATGTCAGGACATCTCTGCAGGAGTTCCTCAGCGTAGTGTCCTAGACCCAACCATCTTCAGTATCTTTGTTAATGATTCTCCATCATGGGTTGGTAGGGCAACTGATCTGCCCATAACTGTAAGAAACTCAAGAGGGTTGTAAACACAGTCCAGTACATCAAACAAGCCAACCTCCATCCATTGACTCCATCTATACTTCTTGCTGCCTTGAGAAGGCAGCCAACAAAATCAAAGACCCTCCCACCCTGATTGTAATCTGTTCCAACTCTTCCATCAAGCAGAAGATTCAAAACTTAAACATACATACCAACAGATTCAAGAATAGCTTTTCTCCTGCTGTTATTAGATTTGCTTTTCAAATTTCAAATATAATGTTGATCTCACTCTTCGTGCACCGTAACATTGTATTCTTTGCTCAGTTCTACTACCCTAATGCGGGGAGAGCGGGACGGGGTGGAGCGGCAATGTGTGAGCGGGATGGGGGGAGCGGCAATGTGTGAGCGGGACGGGGGGAGCGGCAATGTGTGAGCGGGACGGGGGGAGCGGCAATGTGTGAGCGGGACGGGGGGAGCGGCAATGTGTGAGCGGGACAGGAATCCACTACTTCTACCACTGATGCTGAGAAACAGCAGTGTATACTATTTACAAGATAGAGTCATAGAGATGTACAGCCTGGAAACAGACCCTTCGGGTCAACTCGTCTATGCCGACCAGACATCCCAACCCAATCTAGTCTCACCAGCCAGCAGCCGACCATATCCCTCCAAACCCTTCCTATTCATATACCCATCCAAATGCCTTTTAAATATACTAGCCTCCAACACTTCCTTGGGCAGCTCATTCCATACACGTACCACCCTCTGCGTGAAAGAATTGCCCCTTAGGTCTCTTTTATATCTTTCCCCTCTCACCCTAAATCTATGCCCTCTAGTTCTGGACTCCCCAACCCCTGGGAAAAGACTTTGCCTATTTATCCATTCCATGCCCCTCCATGATTTTATAAACCACTTTAAGGTCACCCCTCAGCCCCCAACACTCCAGGGAAAACAGCCCCAGCCTGTTCAGCCTCTCCCAATAGCTCAAATCCTCCAACCGATGGCAACATCCTTGTAGATCTTTTTTGAACCCTTTCAAGTTTCACAATATCTTTCCGATTGAAAGGAGACTAGAATTGCACGCAATATTCCAAAAGTGGCCTAATCAATGTCCTGTACAGCCGCAACATGACCTCCCAACGCCTGTACTCAATACGCTGACCAATAAAGGAAAGAATACCAAACACCTTCTTCACTATCCTACCTACCTGCGACTCCACTTTCAAGGAGCAATGAAACTGCACTCGAAGATCTCTTTGTTCAGCAACTCTTCCTTGGATCTTACCATTAAGTGTATAAGTCCTGCTAAGATTTGCTTTCCCAAAATGTAGCATCCAGATGCACTGTAAAAATTTATCCAACATCTTTAGACAGCACCTTACAAACCAACAACCACTAAGAAGGACAAAGACAGCAAATACATGAGAATAACCACCACCTACAAGTTCCCCTCCAATCCATTCACCATCATGTCTTGGAAACATATCACTGTTTCTTCACTATTGCTGTATGAAAATCTTGGAATTTCTTTTCTAATGGCATTGCAGGTCTTCCTACAACACATAGTCTGGAGAAGTTCAAGAAGGCCACCACCTTCTCAAGGGCAACTATTGATGGGCAATAAGTGCTGGCCCAGCCAGCAACACCCATGTCCCACAACAGAAATTTAAAAAAAGTTATTTCCCAAAACCTTAAATCCATGCCCCCTTATATTTGAGCTATCAGCTAACAGGAATAACTTTTCTTTATTAATCTGGTCTAAATCTGCCATCTTTGTACATTTCTATCAAATCTCCCAATTTTTCCATGGCAAACAAGCTCACCTCTAGTTAATCATTCTGGTAAATCTTCTCTGTATCCCAACAAAGATTCTCACATTCCCTCTGAACTGACCAGAACTGGACCCAAAACTCTCATTGTTGCCTAATTAAAGTTTTATAACTCCTCTGCATTTATACTTACGAAGTTCAGTATCCCTTTTACTTTGTTACTGACTATCTCGATATGTTCTGCCAGTTTCAAAATATACACATGTAACCCAATTCTCTGTATCCTTGCTTTATTTTTTTTAAATGTGCAATGAAATCTATATTGTCCCCCTTTGTTCCTTTTGCCAAAATGTACTAGCTCATACTTCTTTGTATTAAGTTGCATCTGACACTTGTTTGCTTATTCTGCTAGCTGCTCTGTCTATGTTGCAGTAATTGGGATGTTTTTCATAACCTAGCTTATTTCCAAATTAAATATCATAGACAGTATTTACCATTCTCGAATCTGAAAAATAATCACTTATTAAATTTGTGGGTGTCTACCCTTAAGCTATTTTATATTCATTTAACCTAATGTGGAAACATAGTAACATCAAAAATCAGAGCTGGGGTGGAACATTTGGTTTGAGACTGCTCCAGCATTCAATATAATCTTGGCTGATGTTCTATCCAAACACCTTATTTCTGCACTTTCCCATTACTCTTTGACACCTGCAGCTTCCAGAAATCTATCTATTTCCTTCACAAATATATTCAATGACTTAACTGCCACAGCTTTCTATGGTAGAAAATTGCATCATTTTCTGAGTGAAGAAATGCCCCCTCATCTCAGTCTGAAATGATCTGCAATGTATCCTGAGACTGTGACACCCTAGTTCTGGAGCCCCCCACCCTCCACACCATCCAGAAGAAGCATCATCCCTGTATCCATTCTGTCTGTCTCTGTCAGAATTTATGTTTCAATGAGATCCTCTCTCATGCTTCTAAACTCCAGTGAATGAAGATCCAGTAGATCCAATCTCTCCTTATAAACAAACTGGCCATCTCAGCAATCAGTCTGGTCAACTTTTGCTACCTCCCCTTTACAACAAGTACATATTTTGTTAGGTAAGAAGACCAAAACTGCACACATTATTCCAAGTGTAGTCTCACCAGGATCCTATGTAGCTGCAGTAAGAATTCCTTGCTCTTATATTCAAACCCTTTTTCCATGAAAATGAACAGACCATTTGCCTTTCTAACTGCATACTGCATCTGCAAGCTTGCTTTCACTGACTTGTGTGCAATGACATCATCCCTTTGTACATCGATCTATCACCATTTAAATAATCCTCTGCTATTCTGTTTTTCTGACTGAAATGGAAAACTTCACTTTTATTCACATTATACTGCATTGGCCCTGCATTTTTTGCACTCACTCAACTTATCTAACTCATCCTGAAGTCTTGTTACATCCTCCTCCCCACTCACACTGTCATTTAGTTTGGCATTGCCAGCAAACTTGGAAATACTATACCTGATTTACTCATGTAAATCATTGATATATTGTGAACAGCTAGGACCCAAGCACTGAACTCTGTGGTATCCCACTTGTCACTGTCTTCTACTCCAGAAATGACCCATTCATCCTTACTCTGTTTTCTGCCTGCTAACCAATTCTCAATCCATGTCAGTATAGCAGCACTAATCCCACTTGATTTGAAATTGCACAATAATCTCTTATCTGAGACTTTATCAAAAACTCAAATGCACCATATTCACTGGTTCTCCATCAGCTATTCTGCTAGTTATATCCTCAAAAAACTCTACTATGTTTGTCAACCAAGTTTTCTCTTTCATAAATATATGTTGACTTTGTGTAATGCTCTTGATATTTTCTAAGTATCCCATTATTACAACTTTTGTAATAAAGTCCAGGATTTTTCCTGTTACTGATGTTAGGCTAACTTTAGGTCTATAATTCCTAATTTTAGGTCCCTCAATTTATAAACACTGGCATTAGATTTGCAACCCTCTAATCTGCCAGGACTGTTCCAGATCCGACAAAACTTTGGAAAATGACAATCAACACATCCATTATTTCCATTTTAATACTTTTGCATGTAGATTATCAGGCCCTGTGATTTTTTTTTTAAATTAGATTCCCTACAGTATGGAAACAGGCCCTTCTGCCCAACAAGTCCACACTGACCCTCCGCAGAGTAACCCACCCAGATCCATTCCACTACCTTATATTTACCCCTGACATACTCTGGGTAATTTAGCATGGCCAATTCACCTGACCTGCACATCTTTGGATTGTGGGAGGAAATCAGAGCACCCGGAGGAAACCCACGCAGACACGGGGAGAATGTGCAAACTGCACACAGACAGTTGCCTGAGGTGGGACTCAAACCCAGGTCCCTAGCACTGTGAGGCAGCAGTGCTAACCAGTGAGTCAACGTGCTGCCCCTGTGGATATGTCAGCTTTTAGTGCCATTTATTCAGTACTATTTCTTTAATAATACTAGTTTACCTTATTTCCTCATTCTTAATCCACCCCTGGTACCCCATCATTTCTGGGAAGTTATAGAGTGTAGGTAGTTGGCTACTGCTTTGCCATTTCCTTGTTTTTCAACAAGGAAACTTATGAAAGCTTTTATGTTTCTTACAGCTTTACATTCATGCTCTATTTTCCTCACTTAAACAAGCTCTTGCTTCTCATTTGCTGAATTCTATGCATTTCCCAGTCCTCAGAGTTGCTACTTTTCCTCACAGCTTTGTATGCCTTCTCTTTGAATCTAATATTATCTTTAATTTATTTTGTTAAACATGGTTAACTACTTTCACCGAAAAGGATGTCTAGCTGCTGCAATGCATACATTTGTTCCTTAAATATTAACCACTGTGTATCCAATGTCCTGCCTTTTAATGATATCACCCAGTGTATCACTCACCCCTCAATATGCATTGTTTCCTTTGTTTAGATATAGGATCCTAGTTTTAGATTGGGCTACATCACTCTCTACCTCAATTAAGAGTTTTATTATGTAATGGTAATATTATCCTAAAGGACCCCTTTCAAAAAGATTACTAATTAATCCCAGAATAGCCCATTCCCAAATTGTTCTTCAAAGTACTTGTCTACAAAATCATCTTGTACACTCTCCAGGAATTCATCCGCCATCGTATTGTTGTTAATGTTGTTTGCTTATCTATACATAGATTAAAATGACCCATGAATACTGTTATCCTTGTTGCATGCATCTCTAATTTCCTGCTTAATCTGATTACTTACCTTACACTACTGTTTCAAAGCCTACAGACAACTCCCATTAATATTTTTACCTTTTTTGATTTTTTTACTCCAATCAGACTGATTCCATATCTTTTCTTACTATTGCACTGATTTAATTTTGCATTAACAATGCCACACCAGCTCCATTTCCATTTTGTTTGCCTTTACAAAAGATTGTGTACCGCTGGATGTTCAGTTCACAGTAATGGTTACCCCACAGCCAAATCTGCATAAATGTAATCATATTGCATAAAAGCAAATTACTGCGGATGCTGGAATCTGAAACCAAAAGAGAAAATGCTGGAAAATCTCGGCAGTTCTGGCAGCATCCGTAAGGAGAGAAAAGAGCTGACGTTTCGAGTCTAACTGACCCTCGAAATGTCAGCTCTTTTCTCTCCTTACAGATGCTGCCAGTTCTGCTGAGATTTTCCAGCATTTTCTCTTTTGGTAATCATATTGCATCTGTTTACAACCATTTGCAATATGAATTCAGCTACTATATTACAAATGCTCCATGCATTTAGGTATTGTATTCTTAAACTTGACTTTTTGATATTTTTCCACACTATTTTTGTGTACCAGCCCGATTTGCTGCTGTCCCTTTTTCCCTTTGTCTTAAACTTTCGCTCTTACTTTTTATTTTTGTTTCCCTCACCCTTGTCTCCCTGTTCAGGTTCCTGATCACATTATCACTCTAGTTTAAACTTCACCCACAGAATTACCTAACACCCCAGGAAGGAATTTGGCCCTGGTCCAATTGGGTGAAGTTGTCCATCTTGTACAGATCCCATCACTCCCCGTCATTGGTCACAATGTCCTCCCACCCACATCATCCATGCAGACTTGCAATCCTTTGGTTTCTTCCAGATCTTGCTATAACACACTACCTATTGTCAGCTTCTAATTGTCCTCATTAGCAGATATACAGTCCCCCCATTCCTTTGTCTGTCCAACTGTTCACTCTTTTTAACTCTCTCTCTCACTTAACATTTATTCTTCCCCTTCATCCCCAACCCATCTTCTGTGCAAAAACCATCCTTTTCCAAGCTACCATTAGTTTGAAAGAAGGGTAGCTGATTTCTCTCCACTGATGCTGCTGGACCTGCTGAGATTTTCCAGTGATTTCTGATTTTAGATCATCACTCTACAGTTCTTGGTCATTTTTGAGATTTGCTCTTCTAGATTAGATTCCCTACAGTGTGGAAACAGGCCCTTCGGCCCAACATGTCCACACCGACCCTCTGAAGAGCAACCTACCCAGACCCATTCCCCTACACCTAACACTATGGGTAATTTAGCATGGCCAATTCACCTAACCTGCACATCTTTGGACTGTGGGAAGAAACTGGAGCACCTGGAGGGAATCCACACAGACACGGTGAGAATGTGCAAACTCCAAACAGACAGTTGCCCGAGGTGGGAATTGAACCCGTGTCCCTGGAGCTGTGAGGCAGCAGTGCTAACCACTGAGCCACTGTGTCACTCCTATTTCTATTTCTCTCTCATACACAATGTGGGGGACTCACAGCTGTTGAGATCAGATTACCACCAACCACACAGGGTTCATTCACTATTCTGGCTGCGACAGACTGAGGGCCTTCCACACTGCCTTGCCCATACTAAAAAAAAAACACAGAATTTTGCTTTGGCGCAGTCAGATGAATAATTGCCATGGACTTGTACTCAGGCACAGAACTCAAGAAGTGAATACCCCAGCAGCATAATACTTCAATGTCACTTTCGCTTCACAACTACATCCAAACAGATTCTGTATTTTCCCCAAAGAACATCTTCTCCTTTCAACATGACAATATCATCTAACCTTTACTACCAACCCATTTCCCTTTGTTCCTTTACTGCATCTCCTGCTGTTGTGTGGAAGGACAATTAAGGACATTAAGGACAAATGTGCATGAATCCTTAGCCCAGAATGCAATCACTAGTGAACATGTAGAATCTCTCATACAGCCGCCTCAAAATTGAAATGTATTTCACAAACTACTGGATATGTTGGGACAACTTCAAAACATTTTAAATAGTAAGAATGGGGTGCAGTCATTTTACAATGATTGTGCAAGCATTTAAAGATGCTATCTCATGCTAGGAGACTGCTGATTACAATGTATTGGATTAGCTACTGAACTACGTAAATTTAAAGTCAAGAAAAGTGACAATGTGGTTGTATAATAAAAAAAACACATTAACGTTGAAATATTAACTGCTAAACAATATTTTTTCATTTATTGGAGCAACCGAACAAGTTGAAAAGTTTAATGCAAGAGGCTACTTTTTATGCAGTTGATAGATAACAGAAGTCTAAATCGCAGCATCGTGGTGCTGAGATTTTTTTTTAAATCGCAGAAGGATTACGGAGCAGAAAGAGGCCATTCGGCTGATCGTGTCTGCACTTGCTCTCCAAATGATCATCGTGACTTAGTGTTAGTCCCCTGCCTTTTTCTAATACCTTTAGATATTGTTTCTATTTAAATAAACATCTAACACCCTCGAGTGTCTCAGTTGAACATGCCTCCACCAGAATTCTAGGCAGTATATCAAACCACTCATTATATAAAGATGTTTTTTTGTCTCACAGCACATTTGCTAATTTTGCAAATCATTTTAAATCTGTGCCTTCTCATTCTTGATCCTTATATAAACAGGAACAGCTTCTCCCTATCTGTTCTATCTTACCCCCTCATGATTTTGAAACCATCTCACTTGCACATGGCACTGGGGGGGCAGTCAGGAGATTACTACATTTGAGTTCCTGCTTTCTGATTTTCTGCCTAGCTCTCTAAATTCTGACCACAGGATCACACGCTCATTTCTGCCTCAGTCATTGGTACCAATGTGGACCATGACCTGTAGCTGTTCATCCTTCCATAGAAGAATATCTTGTAGCTGTTCTGTGACATCCTTGACATTGACATTAAGGAGACAACACACAATGCTAACAGGTCACATTGACAGCCAGAACTCTGTTCCCCAAACCAATGATTCGATTTTCAATGTTACTCTTCCATTCTTCGTTCTCCTCTCCTCTCCAACTGAGCCCCTCATGGTACCACAAAGGTGGCTGTGAATGTTTTCCTTTGAAGAACCAGCACCCTCATCAGCTTCAAAGTGGAAGAACAATTTGTGATCAGGATCCCAGGGCACTCTGCACTACCTGCTCAATTCTCTTGGACTGCTTAGTGGTCGCTTATTCCTTCTCTATCTCCAATACTGAGGCTGGTGTGTGACCACCTCTCTGAACATGCTATCGACATAACTCTTTGCCTTGCAGATGGGGGCCCAGTGATTCCAACTGCTGCTCAAGCTCTAGAATCCAGAGCTCAGGTTTCTGCAGCTGGCAGCACTTCCTCTGCATGTGTCATCTAGGATGCTGGTGGGTTCTAAAACTTCCTACATATTACAAGGCACACATTCCACATGAACAAGCTGTGCTGCAGTGTTTTAACTTTGCTTAGCTTATGCTAACTGCATTCTGCTTTATTATATTTATCCTGACTTTCCTTATTTCAAATCTTTCTCAGTCAAATCCAAAAAGCTTCTCTGACAGCAAAAACCCTTTTCCTAATTTACAGAAGTTTAAAGACAGTCCCTACAAACAGCTTTGGACCAATCAATGAGCTTACTGAAAATGACTAGAAAGGAGAAGTACCTCTTCCCCATCCATCACCAAATTCCCCACTCACCTCACTTTATTTCTTGCAGTTAAGCTTGCTGGAAGTAATTTTCTCCCCATCCGCACTGAATTCACTTTGAACTAAAATCTCAAGTATAGTCAGTTGTCCCACTCAAACCAAAACTCCCTCAGTAGGCACCCTTACTGGTCATATGCTTTAAATATGCTTTTCTTATCTTAAATAAGCTGGGCTGAGTCACTTTCTACCTTAACTTCCTGTTATAGCAATTAGAACCTTATTCAGGCAAGGAATTTCAGAAAATTGACCTACACTGAATGACAAATTGTTGAGAAACATTTTATTCCTGATAGCTCTTTTCAAGTGATTTTTAGCAATGGTGAAATTCTACAGTTAAGGACATACACAGAGAACCTTGATTACCCGGCATTCAATTAACCAAATTTTGGATTATCCGAATGAGAGCACAAAGTTCCAACGCATGGCTAACTATGTTATCCAGCATCGATTATCCAGCATTCAATTAACTGAACGAAATACTCGTGTCCTTCAGATAATCAAGGTTCCTCTGTAGTTTTGCTTTCTAAGCTTGGGTCTCACCCAAGCCAACTGGTTGCTGGTGAAAATCTATATTTGCCATTGAGCCTGACTGCTAAACTGAATAGTTACAAATTTTACATTAACAGATTTTGCTGTGAAGGAGATAGTAATAGGACACCAGCCAGCAGAAAATATAAATATTATTCAGTGACAGTGTAACGACATGGGGTAAACTCTCCTGCTTAATTTAAAACCAGCAACACAGAAAAGATTTAACCCATGCAGTAATCTGTGAAAATTCAAGAGGCCAAGAACTATTTAAGGTAAAAATTAACAACTTTATTTCTTAAAGTATAACAGAGAATAATTAACTAACAACTATTTACAAGTCCTTACTCTAACCTATATTTTACCTTCCCCTTCTACAATACGAGTCCAATAAAACTCCTGAATACGATTTGCAAAAAAAAAACGTTTTATCTCAACACCAGGCAGCTTTCGTTCTTCTCGGTATTTCGGTCCTCTTCTTCTTGGGGATTCTGCTTCATAGGTTACTGATTGATAAAGGTACACTTTAAGAGAGCTATTTTTCAGGCAGTCTTTTTACATGCTGGTAGCTTGGCAGTTCTCCTCTCAAATTATCAATTTTCCCTGGTCTTATACCCCCTCCCCCCCCCCCCCCAAAGCATTATATTGTGTCACTGGCTTTTACAATTGTCAATATACTAAATTCAAACTGAATTGGTGGTATTTTTTGGGTAATTGGTCTAATTCTAATGTGTTTTGTCATTTCCATACCCCAGTAGCTGGAACACATGTTACATTGTATCTTTTTTCACAACACTTGGTGCTGTCAGTTAGTTTTTGCTGGCGTTTAACCCTTTAAAGGTATAGTACACCCCATCTTCATAACAACAGAAGGAAGAGCTGTACTTACAAGTGTCCCTCACTTTAAGCAGATTGACACTGGTATTGCTTTTGTGAATGTACAGCAACTGCATGTAGAAGTAGAAATAATCAATAAAACCCTTAAATACGAATTTGATGAATAGAACTAAGCACTCAAGTTGCTATTGAAAGCAGAGAAGTATAATTGCTGGCGTGTGGTATACATACAAATATACCTCCTATTTTGTGTTTTATACTAAGAGTTATTCACTTTGATGGTAAAAACAAAAGCAGAAGTTTTTAAAAGAGGTGAAACTTGTAAATATCAATGCCTAAAGAGAATTAGATGTACTGTACTTGTTTAGAAACACAGAAAGTTAGTATGTATGTACAATAAACAATTAGGAAGATAAATGATATGCTGATGTTTATTGCAATGGAATTGGAGTTTTGCTGCAATTAGGAAGGGCTTTGATGAGATGACACATGGAGTAATGTGCAAAATTTCAGTCTCCATGTTTAAGGAAGGATGTAATTATATAGAGGTAGTTCAACAACGTTTCACTAGATTGGTTCTGGGGATTAAAGGCTTGTCCTGTGATGAGAGGCTGAATCACTTGGACATATGCAGCATGGAATTTAGGAGATTGAGAGATGATCTCACTGAAATATCCAAGACTTTGGTGGCTATTAACAGCTAAACATTAAATATGTGTTTCCCATGCCTGGGAAATCTGGAACATGTGTGCATAGACTGAGAATAAGAGAACAATCATTTTAGGACCGAGATCAGGGGAAACTTCTTTTTATGAATTATCTATACACAGAGTTATGAATTCTTCAATATTGAGTACATTCAAAACTGCTCTCATCTGATCTCTCAAATAAATATAGCATGTGGCACAGGAAAAAAGGAGTACAATTGAAAGATTAACTTGATCTTGAATGACAGAACGGGCTTGACGAGCCAATGCTCCTATTTCTTACGGTTTTATGTAACATTTGCTACCTTTCAATCCACTGACACTGCTCTGGAATCTCAAAAGCTTTGGAAGCCTACTACCAGTACATTCACTATCTCTTGTAGAACCACTAGATGCAGGCTGACAGATCCAGGCCACTTATTGACTTTCAGTCCCATTACTTCCTCCAGCATGTTTTTCTCTGCAATGTTAATTACTGTAAGTACTACATTTTCATTACGTTCCTCACTATTTCTGGAATGTTTTTCTGTGGCTTCTGCTGCACTATTTCCTTATTCTGTAATGTATTTTCTCCTGTTGCAACCTCTACAGGAACCATTTGACATTCACTACTCTCTTCCCTTTTACATTTTTGTCAAATACTTTACAATTTGGTTTTATACGCATATCAAATTTATTCTCATTTTATATCCTCCCTCTTCATCAGTTAGTTTGTCCTCTTTTGCTGATATCTCGATATTTCCCAACTTTAGACTTAGTACCTCTTATGAGTATTATAAGCTTTTTTCTACCTAATACCACCTTTAGCCTCACTAGATAGCCGCATAGATGTCTTTCTGTATGGGCCTTTTGTTTCTCAATAGAATGTAGAATTGTAGATAGATATCAAATAGCTATTTAAATATTACTTATCTTCCATCATATCTTTTAACTTAATTGTTCATTCTACCTGAGTCTTCTCACCCAGCATACCAGTATAGTTTTTTAAATTAAAGTTCCATTCCCTAGTTTTGGACTTATATATGGTGTTCTCAAAGTTAATGTGATAATCATCATATTATAATCACTCTTTCCCAGAGGATCCCTGATAATTAGATTACTAATTAATGCAAAACCAGATCAAAATAGCCTCTTCCCTAATTGGGCCCATGATATATTATTGTAAGAAATGATCCTGAATATATTTCATAAGCTCAGCAAGCCACTTGTTGATTTGATTTATCCTGTCTGTTATGAAGATTAAAGTCCCCCATAATAATTGCATTATCTTTGTTACAAGACAAACTTATTTCCTTATTAATGCTCTTACTCATTAATAATGCCAACAGTATATCGATAGCAGTGTTTCCCAAACTACCTAAGTTCAAGGATTGAGAGTTGTCATGACTATTTGGTGTGCAATCTAAGAGTAGAGGGGTAGGGGACAAGAGCCAGTGGAGCAGTGGACAGAGAAAACAGACCTATAAGTGAGGGGGAGGTGTGTGGAGTTTTACAATGTCCATTGTTGCCTCAGAGAACACAACACTAAAATCTCAGGACACAATGTGAAGTCCCACCCAACATTTTGAGAATCCCTGATCCAAGGGGGTGAAAGATTTGATCAAGGGTAACAGATTACACAAATTGTTCAAGGAGTTACGACTTGAGAAATAACAGCTCAGATTAAAACCAGAACAGAAATTACGGGAGACACTGTGGAAAGAAAGCAGAGTTAACATTTTGAAAGTGGTGAAGTTCCATCAGAACCTTTCACTGGATTTGAAATGTTCACTCCACTTTCTTCCCACAAATACTGCCAGACCTGCTGAGTTTCTCCAGCAATTTTTGTTTCAGTTTCAGATCTCCAGCGCCCACAGTTCTTTGCTTTGTTTTAGTTCAGATTTATACAGCACACAATCCAAATAAGCAAATGTATGATTAGTAACAGGATTACCAATCAAGGATTGGACAGATGGGCAAGACAAAGTGATTTGTTTCTCCAGTTTATGATAACGATATCTTTTCCTTCACTTGTCTATCAAGCTGACTGAAGGTGTTGTGTATGTGAGAGCCCCTTAGAATAAGTTTTATACTTGATATGGAAAGAACCTACATGTGTACGTTTCTATCATGCAGAGCTTATTGTGTTGCAGCTACCATACAATGGCTGAAAATTTTCAAAATGAACCTAACCACCTCGAGGATAACTACTGACAATGATATTAAGTTGAAACTAGCTTTGATTCACATCAGAAAATCATTGTACTCCACCCATTGTCAGGCACTAACAGTCCCCATTAACAGATAGCCATATGTTTAGGGTGAGAACGGAAAGATTTAAAAGGGACCGAAGGATCAACTTTTTCATGCAGAGGGTATTGCATGTATCGAATGAGCTGCTGGAGAAGTGTTGGAGGCTCGCACAATTACAATATTTAAAAGACATCTGGATGAATATATGAATAGGAAGGGTTAGAGGGATATAGGCCAAGTGCTGGCAAATGGGTCTCGATTAATTTAGGATATCTGGTCGGCATGGACAAGTTGGACGGAAGGGTCTGTTTCCGTGCTGTATATCCCTGTGACTCTAACTCTATTTGATTAGTTTCTGAACAGTTTATAAATCCATTAGATTTCAACAATTCTGAGTTGATGCTCCTTCGTATTTACTCTGTCTACTTGTAAAACAGTTTTAGTGCAAACAAGCATCCATTTTTACCTCAGGGATTCCTGCTCACATACCAGCTTTTTTAAAAATATTGTGGCTCCAGATATATTTTTGAGTTAATCATTAAATCCCTGCATGCACAAAAACCAAACCCACTAATCTGAAATTTGAACTCTAAAGTAAATGATATTTACATAAAATTAAATCATATTGTTTATATCATACTATTATATATTTTAAATTAAATTAAAATGTCCCTGCAAAGTATTTATAATAGTCATAAAATTATTGATCTTACATTTCCACAAAAGCAGACTGAATCATGAGAAATAAATTTAAAGATTTAAACATTATTTGGAAAAGAATCTGGAGTCAGTCTGTCATTGTATGAAGCCTGACAACACCCACATGCATACAAATGTTGTACCTAATCCAATATTTCAGTTTATCAAATGGGACTTTTGGCAACAAATACCAACTTTGCTTTATGTAATTGTCCTCTGTCAGATTCAAAATCATAATGACCGCAGTGGACAATCCAATATTAATGGACCAATTAGTTTTCTTCAGTCAAAATTACATAACTGACTTTTTGCTGCTCTGGTGCCTACTAAGAAATAAAGCTTAAAGCTTAACGCCTTGCAGCTTCACTATAACTGGGTGAGTGCAAAAGCTATTAGAATGAATTGGCACACAATTTTGTTGTAGTCTAAGAGCAATGCGGCCAAAAAAAAACTTCTACATTGTGTAACAAAACTGTAAATTGAGAATCAAAAACTTTTAATTCTAAATAGCTATGGTGGCTTCACATTCTCAATTCTTTGTAAAGTGTCCAAGAAATCTGAAAAATGCATAATTGTATCAAGCTCTGGGAAGTAGTGAATCAATATTCACAACAAAGGGGAGGTTTGGATGGAAACTCTCAAATAATAATGGAGGCAGCCACTGTATCAAGGCATACTTTCCATTATGAGCAAGGCTGTTACTTCCCAGCTGCTCCCCCTCATCATCTCCTTTCATCCACACTGGGAAGCTCCTGCAACCACTACATGAAACATTTGAGAATCATAGAACACCTACAGTGTAGAAGCAGGCTATTTGGCCCATCAAAACTACACCACCTCTCTGAACAGCATTTCACACAGACCCATCCCTCTATCCTAACTCTGTAATCCTGCATTTCCCATGGCTAATCCACCTAACCTGCACATCTTTAGACTGTGGGAGGAAACCAGAGGAAACCCATGCAGGCACAGGGAGAATGTGCAAACTCATACAGACAGTCACCCAAGAGTGGAATCGATCCTGCATCCGTGGCACTGCGTGAGACAGCAGTGCTAACCAGTGAGTCACCGTGCCACCCCTATACATATCCTGCATAAACTAGGTATAAAACTAAGCACACTTGATTCATGCTGTCAGTTGAATTTCTCTATGACTGCAGCTCAAATATCACTTTCTCAATTCTTAGTTCAGAAAATTTAACTTGGGAGTGTTAGTAGTTTAAGCAGCTGCTTGGCTTACAGGCAAAATAATCATCCATGACAGATTAAGTGTAGTACAATTAAAATGCTATCGTCTTGACACAAGACAGAATGTTTGGGGTCCACTGAGAAATGGTGTGCATTTACCTCCAAGACACAGTTTCACTTGATGCAGCAATGCATATTATCATAAGAAACTGGGCATGGCAATTATGATATTGAAGAATCCATTTATCATAACTAAGTATTATTTGCAAACAGTATCTTCACAAGCTCATATGTGATCAGTGTCTGGACTGACATTAACCAATTAGTTTACAACAGAGGAAAATGCTTTTAACAGTGCCATCCTTCATGCAAACCAAGCTTAGATGGTAAGTGAGATTTCTACATCCTCAGACCACATGCTTTAGTCATAGGATTTTTTAGATTGTGAAATTAATTGTCATATACCAAATATATCTGTATGACCAAAATGAACAAATCTTTTGAGGTACTTCTCATTATTGTCAGGTCATCCTCGAATAATGATCTTTTGTGACTCTTGCAGTTGCCCAAATTCAACAGTTTCCGATCATCTGTTTTTCATACATCACCGCATCAAAGTTGTTACCCCAGTGCAGCATTAGTTTGTGGTCTCACCTTTCAGGGATCTGGCACCTCCACTATTTCTTCCCTGTTCAAATTTATGCCCAATGACAGGCATGTGTTACTCTATGCTATCTGCTAAAGTATGCACAGTTTCAATATCTAAACTTATGCCTGTTAATATCAGATTCAGTGAATGTATTTCTTCCTTATCACCTTTCACACCTCTGTCTGGACATGTAACATTTCTTGTGTATCTAAAAGCGTAAAGGCACAAGGGGGATTGAGAAAGTGTTGCTAGAGAAGGAAGGTGAGGGAGCAAGAGGTACACAGTTACAGTGATCACAGCTTCTTAATTTGGGTTACCCAAAGTGAAGACTGGCACCCCTGGTGAGGTCATGAACTGAAACTTTGGAGTTGTAAGTTCCTAGATAGTTATCTCTGCCACGGATACTGAGTTATATCAACTACACTTCCACTTCAACAAACTCCTGCTCTCTCAGGTTCTTGTCCACCTGTAACAGTACCCTCTTGTGGCCATTCGTATATGCAGCAGAATCAATCATTTTTAGTTCAGTGCTGAGTTTCCATGTGCTGCACATTGCTTCCTATGTGATGAAAAGATATTACATTTCGTGACAAGGATGGGGCTGTCTATGTCTTGGCCAGACAAATTTGTGTTGGATAAACATCCAACAAGCCAGTACGGGAATTGAGCTTTTTATTTGCACAGAAGTATTTTTAAAAATCTATTCATCCTGGAAATACTGTTATTGTGTGTGGGTGGGCTGACCTTCAAATGTGGCTGAGTCAGCAAGTATCTTTGGAAGACTGGGAGACTAAAGTCATGATCAAGAGTCTATCAATTCATATGTGCAGCAGTTCAAGATGCTTTTCACTGTTCATACTATCCTGAATGTTTCTAATAATCCAGACATTGATCAGGCAGTGGGTGAAAAGGAAATGAAGATATGGGCCATGTGTGCAGAACACTTAAGAATTTGCTCAGTCCTGCTGAACCAAACACACTGCTGTTAGAATTGTTTTTCTAAGCTCGTGTTATACTGCAGTCTGAAGCCATTGCAGCTCACAGAAAACTATTAGTTTGGAACAACGGATCAGTGTGTATCATCTACAAGATGCGCTGCAGAAATTTGACAAAGATCCTTAGACAGCATCTTCTAAAGGACAATGGCAGCAGATACATGAGAATGCCACCACTTGCAAATTCCCCTCCAAGCCAGTCACCATCCTGAATTAGAAATATATCTTTGTTCTTTCAGTGTCACTGGGTCAAAATCCTTGAATTCCCTCCCTAAAGTAATTGTGGGTCAACCGTTATTATTAGAGTGGCCAACCGTTATTATTAGAGTGGCACGGTGGCTCAGTGGTTAGCACTGCTACCTCACAGTGCTAGGGACCAGGGTTTAATTCCAGCCTCAGGCGACTGTCTGTGTATGTTTCCTCTGGGTGCTCCAGTTTCCTCCCACAATCCAAAGATGTGCAGGTTAGATGAACTGGCCTTGCTAAATTGCCTATAGTGTTCAGAGATGAGTCAGTTAGGGCGATTAGTCAGGGATAAATATAGGTAATAGGGTGGGGGATGGGTTTGGGTGGATTACTCTTTGGAGGGTCGGTGTGGACTTGTTGGGCCGAAGGGCCTGTTTCTACACTGTAGGGATTCTAATTCTAACGTGTACCCTAGTAATACAAGAATGCAGCTACCATCTTTTCAAGGGGAACAAGGAACAGGCAATGAATGCTGGCACCCAAGTCCCACAGGAGAATAAAAAAGTCACCCAGCAAAGATATTGGAAACATTGTTGTGACTTTATAAAAGTTGTCCATCAATTGTAACTTTTTCAAGAGAAAGCACAAAGGCATAGATTTGCATGTTGTTTAGAAAGTGAGAGCATTCTGAGTAAGTCACTAACATTGCTTAAGTTAACCTTTGACATTGCTTGCCAAGCAATTTTGTCCATGTCAGAATGTGACTCAAAAGAAGTCAGAACGAACAACCACTTGTTGTCTGCGGAAGTAAGTAAGCTGTAGCTGAATAAGCGGAAGGCCTCTGCCTTCAAGTATTCAGTTAGAAATGCTTAGGACAACATTGGATATGAAGCTGCAGCTGCAGGTGAAGGATCATCTTGTCGAAGTATTTCACAGGAGGGCACATTGAAAAGATACAGATAGAAAAGGCAGTCGTATAGTTTTTGTACAGTAGCAGATCAAAGTGGGGTCTATACAGATTGATCCAATAAGAATTACAAAACTGTCTAATGAAAAGTCACAAGGGCTTTGTAGTCAAAATAACACTGAATATAGCCTCAGTGGACTTGGTGATTGACAAAGGGGCATCAGTCAGTGTGTTGACTGGCAGATGACTTTGATGGAGTCATGTTGAGATTAGATTCGTTTCTGCAGAATGTTGTCCTTTCAAGTGTGAGTCCAATGTATATAACTCTATGCCTAACTTATGCAGAACCAACCATGAAAGCTTCCAAATGGTGCAGAACTCCCCAATGATTTCCGACAGGCTGACACACAAAGATACCTGAGAGTTCATTCTAAAGACAATCTTCTGTCAGGATTCAAATTCAGCAGAATAATCCCAAAGTAAACTTGGTCTATGGATTTCAGAGAAGAAATCTTTGGTATTACAATGAAAATATCAGAGTCACATCATATCAGACACTAATTGGTCCACTCATCTGGAGTATGAAAATTGTGTATCACATCCTTACACAGCAAGAGATAGAAGTATGGTTGAAGTGAACCAAAAAACATGTTGCAAAATTATGCATAAATCAGTGTGGAAAATACACCAGTGTCTCCCATTGTTGATCAAAGGTTTGGAATAGCAATCATTACAGAAAGAAATATACTTGATGGCACACAATGGAGTGGCAGTGTGTAATGGCAATGTCACTGGAGAAAATCCAGGTTAATGTTCTGTGGTCATGGGTTTAAACCCCACTATAGAAACTGGTGGAATTTTTCTTAGAGCAAAGGAGATTGAGAGTTTTCAGTTTGTTTTCAGTTCTGTTTTCCAAGCTATGGGTGTTACACCTAACCTCCAAACAAATTCTGAAATCTTCTATTTGGAAACTTAATACACAACATATTGGGGCGATTGAGAGTTATAAGGTAGCTAGGAAGGACCTGAAGAGAGAGCTAAGAGCAGCAAGGAGGGGACATGAAAGGTCCTTAGTTGGTAGGATTAGGGAAAACCCTAAGGCTTTCTATAGGTATGTCAGGAATAAAAGAATGACTAGGGTAGGAATAGGTCCAGTCAAGGATAGTAGTGGGAAGTTGCGTGTGGAGGCTGAAGAGATTGGGGAGATACTGAATGAATACTTTTCGTCAATATTCACTCAGGAACAGGACATTGTTGTCAATGTGAGTACTGAGTCACAATTAAGTAGAATGGATGGCTTTGAGGTATGTAGAGAAGAGGTGTTGGAAACTCTGGAAAGGGTGAAAATAGATAAGTCCCCTGGGCCTGATGGCATTTATCCTAGGATTCTCTGGGAAGCAAGGGAGGAGATTGCAGAGCCATTGGCCTTGATTTTTATGTCCTCGTTGTCTACAGGAGTAGTGCCAGAAGATTGGAGGCTAGCAAATGTGGTTCCCTTGTTCAAGAAGGGGAGTAGGGATAACCCTAGTAACTATAGGCCGGTGAGTCTCACTTCTGTTGTGGGCAAAATCTTAGAGAGAATTGTAAGGGATAGGATTTATGAACATCTGGATAGGAATAATGTGATCAAGGATAGTCAGCATGGTTTTGTGAAGGGCAGGTCGTGCCTCACAAACCTTATTGAATTCTTTGAGAAGGTGACTAAGGAGGTGGACGAGGGGAAAGCAGTAGATGTGGTGTATATGGATTTTAGTAAGGCGTTTGATAAGGTTCCCCATGGTAGACTACTGCAAAAAATACGGAGGTATGGCATTGAGGGTGAGTTGGAGGTTTGGATTAGGAGTTGGCTGGCTGGAAGAAGACAGAGGGTAGTAGTTGATGGCAAAGGTTCATCTTGGAGTGCCGTCACTAGCGGTGTTCCGCAAGGATCTGTTTTGGGACCATTGCTGTTTGTCATTTTTATAAATGACCTGGAGGAGGGGTTAGAAGGTTGGATGAGCAAGTTTGCGGATGATACAAAAGTTGGAGGAGTTGTAGACAGTGAGGAAGGATGTGGCAGGTTACAGCGGGATATTGATAAGCTGCAGAACTGGGCAGAAAGGTGGCAAATGGAGTTCAATGTAGCTAAGTGTGAGGTGATTCACTTTGGTAATAAAAAGATGGGGTACTGGGCTAACGGTCGGATACTTGGTAGTGTGGATGAGCAGAGGGATCTTGGTGTCCATGTACACAAATCTTTGAAAGTTGCCACCCAGGTAAATAGTGCGGTGGAGAAGGCATATGGCGTACTGGCTTTTATTGGTAGAGGAATTGAGTTCCGGAGTACTGAGGTCATGTTGCAGTTGTATAAGACTCTGGTGCGGCCGCATCTGGAGTATTGTGTGCAGTTTTGGTCGCCGTACTATAGGAAGGATGTGGAGGCACTGGAACGGGTGCAGAGGAGGTTTACCAGGATGTTGCCTGGTATGGTAGAAAGATCGTATGAGGAAAGGCTGAGGCACTTGGGGTTGTTTTCATTGGAGAAAAGAAGGTTTAGGGGTGACTTGATAGAGGTGTATAAGATGATTAGGGGTTTAGATAGGGTCGACAGTGAGAATCTTTTTCCACGTATGGAGTCAGCTATTACATGGGGGCATAGCTTTAAATTAAGGGGGGGTAGGTATAGGACAGATGTTAGGGGTAGGTTCTTTACTCAGCGAGTCGTGAGTTCATGGAATGCCCTGCCAGTAGCAGTGGTGGACTCTCCCTCATTATGGGCATTTAAGCGGGCATTGGATAGGCATATGGAGGATAGTGGGCTAGTGTAGGTTAGGTGGGCTTGGATCGGCGCAACATCGAGGGCCGAAGGGCCTGTACTGCGCTGTATTCTTCTATGTTCTATGTTCTATGTTCTATGTTCTATAACACTGTTTGCTTTGGTCACACTTAAGCTCTTCCCATGTAAACAAGATCCAATTAGTCTCCAGGAAGTCTTTGTGTCACACTGTGTTTAAAAGAAATCATCAAGATTTCTATAGAAATACTTACAAGTTAATCATTACAGAGCTTCCGGCACACAGAATACTCATATTTTGAACTATTTCTAGTTCAAAATAAAAAAAACAACCTCTAAACCAAATGGTATTAATAAATATGAATATCACACACCTTACACTGCACTAGCACAACTGTGCAAAATTAAAAACTCATTGATGCTCAAATTCAGGCTATATCTGGAAAATAATTTACAAAGGAAATTTTTTTGCAGTGTTCTGTTGAGCACCGATTCATGCTGATAACTTTTGCAATTATCCATTCATGGATGTGCTAAACTTTTTGCTATTTTTTCTGGCAAGTAATAGGGTAGTCATGTAACTTGAATGTGACAGAAAAATAATTGGCCCATATGTTCTGGTCAAACCACTGGATCCATTATGATTTTGAATCTGATAGAAAATAACTACACTGAACAAGTTTAATCACTGTCACCCAATGTTCTTTCAGATAAACTGAAAGATTATGGATTGGGTTTAATCTTTGTGTTGCAAGTTTTCACACAATGGCAGGCTGACTCGAGTTTTTTTCCCAAAAAATGTTCTGGTTAACATTGCCAACTTGCTTCTCATGGTTTCATCTATTTATTCAAAGTGCATAATCCTTGAAAATTTATGTGGGTATATGAGGTGTCTAGAAAGAATGGGTACGAAAAAATTTCCTGCTTGTCAGACCTAGCTTTTTAAACCAATTTGGGTAGTTAAGGAATCTGTTAGCTTGGATGGCTGATTTGTAATGCAAAGTGGTACCAATGGTGTGGGTTCAATTCTGGTGCTGGCTGAGGTTGCCATGAGGTCCTACATCGTGACCCTGGGGTTAAACTCACACCAGTCATCCCTCTATAATGAGAGAGCAGTCCCATGATCTCTGGGAATATGGCGATCTACCTCAATTTTTAAGGTGGCAATCAAAGCTCCCATCATCCTGGTACATCCAAGCCTAAAGCTCCTTGGTGCCTCAGTGAACATTGTACAATATCTCTGTTTCCCAAAGCCAGGAAAATGCCAGTTTTGACAATCCCATTTTTGCTGTGTAAAAGTCATCTCGAGTGCGAGAGGGGTATAGTCCTTTAAAATACCTCTTGGAAAAGTTTTTAAAAAACTGTTGTTAGATGTCGGTTGAAGATAGGATCAGGTTTATTTATGATGCTTTGTATGTTGCAACCTGATGCTGGCACTTACTTCCTGTCTCATTTCACAAGCTGTGGTGGGCTCTTGTGGTGCCATGGGGTTCCATACCTCGGGGCTGAAGGCTTGGGGTCAAATTCCACGAACTCCAAATGTGTATTCCAATGCATCTGAGCAGTTTGATTATATTTTAAAAATCAAATAAAATTTAGAGTCTGTCATATTCTTCAAACGTTTAGCTGATTTAAGCAGCTTGTACTGTGGAGCTGAAAAATAATGACACAGCATGTAGTCAAGCCAACAAGGGCGATCTGGCACTGGGCAATGAATCTGTCCAGGTGTTAAATTTGGAGGTAGGTGAGGACTTTGGTGATAGTGACCACAAATCAGTTATGTTTGCTTTAGTGATGGAAAGGGATAGGTATACACCAGAAGGCAAGAACTATAGCTGGGGGAAAGGTAATTGCGATGCGATTTGGCAAGATTTATGATGCATAGGATGGGGAAGGAAACTGCAGGGGATAGGCACAATAGAAATGTGGCAAAAGTGAGGATGCTGGAGATTAGATTCAAGATTAGAATAGTGCTGGAAATGCACTGGAGGTCAGGCAGCATCCGAAGAGCAGGAAAATTGACATTTGGGCAGGAGCCCTTCATCAGGAATGAAGGGCTCCTGCCCAAACCATCGATTTTCCAGTTCCTCGGATGCTGCCTGACCTGTTGTGCATTTCCAGCACCACTCTAATCTTGACAATAGAATTGTGGATCTTATTCAAGGAACAGCTACTGTGTCCTTGATAAGTATGAACCTGTCAGAGAGGGAGGAAGTTGTCGAGTGCAGGAGCTGTGGTTTATAAGGGAGATGAATCTCTTGTCAAGAGGAAGAAGAAGGCTTATGTTAGGATGAGATGTGAAGGCTCAGTTAGGGCATTTGAGAGTTACAAAGTGGCCAGGAAAGGCCGAAAGACATAGCAAAGACGAGCGAGGAGGGGACATGAGAAGTTGCTGGATAGGATCACGGAAAACCCTAAAGCTTTCTATAGGTATATAAGAGGTAAAAGAATGACTAGAGTAGGATTAGGGACAATCAAAGACAGTAGTGGACAGTTGTGCATGGAATCAGAAGATATAGAGGAAACACTAAATGAATATTTTTCATCAGTATTCACACTGGAAAAAGACAATGCTGTTGACGAGAATACTGAGAAATAGGGTGCTAGACTATATGGGATTGAGGTTTACAAGGAGGAGGTGTTAGCAATTCTGGAAATGTGAAAATAATAAATCTCCGGGCCGGATGTGAATTTATTCTAGTATTCTCTGGAAAGCCAGGGAGGAGATTACTGAGCCTTTGGCTTTGATCTTTAAATCATCATTGTCTACAGGAATAGTACCAGAAGACTGGAGGATAGCAAATGTCGTTCCCCTGTTCAAGAAGGGGAGTAGAGACAACCCTGGTAATTATAGACCAGTGAGCCTTACTTCGGTTATGGGTAAAGTGTTGGAAAAGGTTATAAGAGATAGGATTTATAATCATCTGGATAGGAATAAGTTGATTAGAGATAGTCAACAGGGTTTTGTGAAGGGTAGGTCGTGCCTCACAAATCTTATTGAGTTCTTTGAGAAGGTGACCAAACAGGTGGATGAGGGTAAAGCCGTAGATGTGATGTATATGGATTTCAGTAAGGTGTTTGATAAGGTTCTTCATTGTACTGCACAATATATGGAGGCATGGGATTGAGGGCGATTTAGCGGTTTGGATCAGACATTGGCTAGCTGAAAGTAGACAAGGGGGTGGTGGTTGACGGGAAATGTTCATCCTGGAGTTCAGTACTAGTGCTATACCGCAAGGATCTGTTTTGGGTCCAATGCTGTTTGTCATTTTTATAAACGACCTGGATGACGGCGTAGAAGGATAGGTTAGTAAATTTTGGACGACACTATGGTCGGTACAGTTGTGGATAGTGCAGAAAGATGTTGTAGGTTACAGAGGGACATAGATAAGCTGCAGAGCTGGGCTGAGATGTGGCAATACGAGTTTAATGCAGAGAAATGTGAGGTGATTCACTTTGGAAGAAGTAACAGGAACGCAGAGTACTGGGCGAATGGTAAGATTCTTGGTAGATGAGCAGAGAGATCTGTGTCTATGTACGTAGATCCCTGAAAGCTGCCAACCAGGTTGATTGGGCTGTTAAAAAGGCATATGGTGTGTTAGCTTTTATTAGTAGAAGGATTGAGGTTTGGAACCATGAGGTAATGCGCCAGCTGTACAAAACCCTGGTGCGGCTGCACTTGAAGTATTGCATGCAGTTCTGGTCACCGCATTAAAGGAAAGATGAGGAAGCTTCGGAAGGGTTTATAGGAGATTTACTAGGATGTCACCTGGTATGGGGGGAAGGTCTTAGAAAGAAAGGTTGAGGGACTTCCATTAGAGAGAAGAAGGTTGAGGGATGACTTAATTGAGACATATAGGATGATCAGAGGGACAGTGAGAGCCTTTTTCCTAGGATGGTGATGGCTAACTCGAGGGGGCATAGCTTCAAATTGAAGGCTAATAGATATACGACAGATGTCAAAAGTAGTTTCTTTACTCAGAGTAGTAGGGGCGTGGAGCGCAGTGCCTGCAACAGTTGTAGACTCACCAATTTTACGGGCATTTAAATGGTCATTGGATGGGCGTATGGACGAGAATGGAATAGTGTAGGTTACATGGACTTCAGATTGGTTTCACAGGACGGTGCAACATCAAGGGCCGAAGGGCTTGTACTGCGCTGTAATGTTCTATATTCACTAATTTGGTGACAGTGATAAAAATCTTGCAAAGTATTTTAATCTGATTTCAGGGATATAAAACTTATACTGAGAGTAAATTGGACAGCAGTTGAGCAGAAAACATTTTAAGAAAAATAAATTGGACATTTGGGGCAACTGAAGCGAGAGGTGGCGTTATTGAGACATATGAGATTCTTAGGGGACTTGAAGTTTAATGTGGAAAGGCTCTTTCCCTTTGTGGGCATGTTTTGCAGCAGGGGCATATGGTGGAGCAGATTCAGTGGGCTAAATGGCCTGCATCCTGTCACATTTCCTATAGTCTCATTTTCAGAAATACAATTTGAAATTATATTAAATAGTTCCACAGTCATTCTGAATACAATTATAAATAGAATCAATAGAACCCATAGATTTAAACATTCCTGGCATATCTTTTTTTTTCTGCTCACAAGCTGTTCCTGTTTCCAGGACAACTGCACTGCTGCCACTTTACTGCTGAATGAATTCATGATTCAGAAGGTGTAGTTTCCAAATATGACATCATTCGAATATAATCTCACCTGCTCTCGGGCAAGAAGTTTGAAAACATCTTTTCTGAATGACGTAACTCTCAAGAGTTTCTCCCAAGCAGAATGGGATTAATACAAAAGCAGAGATAAATGGATTTGGTATAAGGGGAAATTCTTACATACTGAATACATTTAGAATAAAAAGACAAAATGGAAAATGTATAGTTGAAGTGGAGTTGGTGAAAATCCTGATAATGTAAGATGGCCTTATGTATAATACTTCAATGTATGTAAGATCCTTTGCTTCCAATATTGGGTTGTCTATTGTTTGTAAGAATGTTATAACTGAGGATGCAGTGCGACACTATTTCTCTGACTCCTCCCATACCTCCACTAATTTTAAACTTAACCAGATTTCAAACTTTGCCAATTATATCCGTCTCAATCATTGTCAAGATAAAATATTTATCTATCTTTTAAAAAATATCTAATACCCAAAAGTCTGTGAAACAAAAACACAGAAACAATGCAGAGTGTAACTTTATTAAGAGTGTTAGGTGCATTAGTCAGAGGGAAATGGATCTGGGTGGGTTACTCTTCAGAGGGTCGGTGTGGACTTCTTAGGACGAAGGGCCTGTTTCCACACTGTAGGGAATCTAATAAATAAAGTAATAATTAAACTCATTAGAAGAAGGAGAATTTAGAATTGCCTCAAATGTTGTCTGATTCTGCAGTTATTCAGGACAATCACAAGCTACTGGTGCTAGGACACTTGTAGCTGGCTGAAGCCCCTTTTCTTCAGATTGTTGAGCACAAATTCAAAAATGTCCTCTTTGGGAAATCTGTCCAAACAGTAAAAACAACTTTAGTTTTTTTTGGCTCACATTGCAAAGGGAGTTGCAAAGAAAGAGGATGTTTCCTATGCTGTTACTCATCAGACAGGTCAAATTCTGCCTCACTGAGTTTAAAAATGCAAGTCTTTTCCTACTTCTAAACTGGACCATGTGACCTCACTCTGAATGCTCACCCAATTGCAGGACTCCATCTGAGATTCCTGCTACTTGCAACTGCAGCATTGTTGTTGCTCTGCCCAGTGCCTTATACTTATGCCAAGTCAGAAGTTACATGACAATAAGCTATAGTCCAGCAGGTTTATTTGAAATCACAAGCTTTCCGACTGCTGCTCCTCCATCAGGTGAAGTCTTCACACTGTTCACTTATGTGACGTGGGCATCTCTGGCTGGGCCAGTATTTATCGTACATCCATAATTGCCCTTGACCATGTGGTGGTGAATTGCCTTCTTGAACCATGTGGTTCATGCGCCGTGGATAGTGTGGAATTGCAATTTGAAAACAGTTAATATAATGCATTTATTCAAAAGTGTAGGAGACAAAAAAGGTAACTACAGACAAGTTAGATTAACACCTGTCATTGGGAAAGCATTAAAGTCTACAGTAAAGGGTGTAAAAGCAGAGCATTTAGAAATGCATTGTCTGATTAAGCAGAGTCAGCATGCGTTTATGAAGTGGCAATCATGCATAACATATTCATTACAGTTCTTTGAGGAGGTAACAAGCTTGACAGATAAAATAATTTGTATTTCCAAAAGAATTTCAATAAAGAACCCCATATGAGGCTACTTAATAAGATGTCATCCCATTGTGCTAGATGTAGTATATTAGCATTGGTAGAGGATTGGCAAATAAAAGAGAGAGTTTGGATAAAGCAGGCTGGTAGTGTGGCCGAGCGGTCTAAGCCGCTGGATTTAGGCTCCAGTCTCGACAGAGGCGTAGTGGGCGGCATGGTGGCACAGTGGTTAGCACTGCTGCTTCACAGCGCTAGAGACCCGGGTTCAATTCCCGCCTCAGGCGACTGACTGTGTGGAGTTTGCACGTTCTCCCCGTGTCTGCGCGGGTTTCCTCCGGGTGCTCCAGTTTCCTCCCACAGTCCAAAGATGTGCAGGTCAGGTGAATTGGCCATGCTAAATTGCCCATAGTGTTAGGTAAGGGGTAGATGTAGGGGAATGGGTGGGTTGCGCTTCGGCAGGGTGGTGTGGACTTGTTGGGCCGAAGGGCCTGTTTCCACACTGTAAATAATCTAATCTAATCTAAAAGGAGGCATTTTCAGGAGTGACAACTGGTGATTAGTGGAGTCCCAAAGGGAACAGTGCTGGGGCCACAATTTAAGACATGTATTCACAATTTGGATCAGGGAAATGAATGTGTTATTGTCAAGTTTGCAGATGACATAAAGTGGCGAAGGCAAGTAATAAGGATGACACAGAGGAGCTGCAGAGGGAAATCATCTGGTTAAGCAAGTGGGCAAATACTTGGCAGATGCAATACAACGCGGGAAAATGTGAGCAGGAAGGAGAGCTGCACATTATTTAAATGGAGATAGACTGCAGAAAGCTGCAGCACAAAGGAATTTAGGAGTCCTCATGCATAAGTCATAAAATGCTTGCACACTAGTTCAGTGGGTAATAGTGATGGAAATGTGTTGCTGGAAAAGCGCAGCAGGTCAGGCAGCATCTAGGGAACAGGAGAATCGACGTTTCGGGCATAAGCCCTTCTTCAGGAAGGGTAATAGTGATGGCAAATGGAATTTTGGCTGTTATTTCAAACAGAAAGGGATATAAAAATAGGGAGGCCTTACTACAACTGTACTGGTCAAACCACAGCTAGAATACTGTGAACAACTTTGTTCCATTTATCAACAAAAAGACATATGGTCATTGGAGGCAATCCAAAGAAAATTCACAAGGTTGATCCCGGGGATGGAAAGATTTCTTTATGTGGGATATAGGTGAATTAATGTTATTTCTGCAATTATAAGTTCTGATACAGAGTAAATGAATTCACATTAGTTTGGGATTGTTTCGGACGAGAGCTGACTTAGCAAGAATGAGGAAATATATAATCCGTTACAAAATGGTATGTTAGCAGGAGACGTGATTACAGAACAATGGTAGAAATACAGGCACTAAATAAAATGCTGTGAAAAGAGGCCTTTATAAACATGTTTCCCACTTGTACAGAGACACAGGAACAAACCCCAATTAAAAGGGCTTAGTGATAAGATACTGTGAGGGGCAGCGCAGATGGAGGGAGCAGATAATGGTAAGCAAAGGATGGGATGACGTCAAACAACTTTATGGGAGGCAGAGATAGACATTTGTCACTGACAAGGCCGGATAAACAGAAGTTGTGGGATCAGTCTTAAGGAAATGAATGACGTAAGCGGAGGATGGGGGTAAACAATGGAATAAGGAAAAAATATGGGAATTCAAACTGTATAAATTTCGAGAGTTTGTTGGATTTGGTGTGCATTTGTCATTGCCTTACCTGGCATTAGACATGGCACCCACTTGCAAGAATACAAATAAACGACACTGTTTCAGATTTTTGGTCTCGGACTGAAATTATTAAAGTGAGTGAGCTTTTGTTTCTCACACTTATGAAGAGGCGTCATTTGGGCCTATAATCATTGGAGTTTAAAAGAATGAAAGGTGACCTTAATCCAAACATACAAGATTCTTCGAAAGAACAGGGTAGATACAGAGAGCTTGTTTCCCCTTGTGGGAGAGACTAGGACCAGAGAACATATTCTCAGAGTAAATGATCACCCATTTAAGATAGAGAAGGAATTTCTCCCATCAGAGAGTAGTGAAAGTGTGGAATTCTTTACCACAGAGGGCAATAAAGGCTGCATCATTTAAGAATATTCAAAGCTGAGACAGACAGATTCTTAATGAGTAAGTGAGTAAAGAGTAATGGGGAAAAGACAAGAAAGTGGAGTTAATACTTGCATCCATCCTCAATAAATGTATTTTTTAAAGTTCATTTGTTGAATGTGGGTGTTGCTGGCTGGCCAGCATTTTATTGCCCATTCCTACGTGCCCTTGATGAGGTGGTAGTGAGCTGCCTTCTTGAACCACTGCAGTCCACCTGCTATGGGTTAACCCCCAAGGGAGGAAATTCCAGGATTTTGACCCAGCCACAGTGAAGGAACAGCGATACACTTTCCAAGTCAGGATGGTGAGTAATGTTAATTAATGGTAATTTAACAATGACCCTTCCTAAGGACTTTAATTGGTATCTAGACAATCATGATATCCAACACCTTTTCCAGCAGAGCTACTGGGAGAGATTGAATAGGCTGGGGCTATTTTCTCTGGTGCATCGGAGGCTGGGAGGTGACTTTATAGAGATTTATAAAATCATTAGGGGCATGGATAGGGTAAATAGACAAGGTCTTTTCCCTGGGGTGGGGAGTCCAGAACCACAGGACATAGGGTGAAAAGGGAAAGATTTAAAAGAGACCTAAGTTGCAGCATTTTCACGCAGTGGACTGTGGAATAAGCTGCCAGAGGAAGTGGTGGAGGGTAGTACAATTACAACATTTAAAAGGCATCTGAATGGGTACATGAATAGAAAGGATTTAGAGTGATATGGGCCAAGTGCTGGCAAATGGGACTAGATTAGTTAAGGATATCTGGTCAAGCCAGGACCAGAGGGTCTGTGTCTATGCTGTATAGCTCCATGACTCTAATTCCTTTTTGGAGAATTCCCAGGAGCAAAACTGCAGGATGCAGTCACAAGGAGGAAGAAAACAAACCTTGAAGATCTGCTGTGGGTGGAGAATACAATGTGACTGTCAATCCTCCAATTAAAAACCTATTTCGACGAAATTGAGAAACTCCTTGCGCTGCATTTCAAAGAGCCACGTGTAGGTGCAGGAACCAGTCCCTGCGCCGCTCACCGGGAAACCCCGCCCCCAGTGACCTTTCACCCGGCTGCACAGGGCTGACGGGAAGCCCCGCGGCGTCCTGTTTCCATGGTGACGCGGCTCGAGAACCTCCGCCGCCCGTTTTCAGCATCGAGGACCCAGTGGCCGCACTCTCCCAGGTCAGCGTCCCAGAGGCCGGGGGCGGCGGAGACAACAGCAACAACACCGGGAGAAAGGGAAAGGGAAAGGGAGAGGGAGGGAGGGAGAGAGAGAGAGAGAGAGAGAGAAGGGAATGGAATGGAATGGAAGGGAAGGGAAGGGAAGGGAGTGTAGTGGGAGAGCAAGAATAGAGGGGGTGAGGGGTGGGGAGAGAGGAAGGGGAGAGCGAGAACAAGGCGAGGGGAGAAGCAGGAATTGGGGCTTGAAGGGAGAGATGCGAGTAGTGAATGAGGGAAAGTGGAAGTGAGGGGGTGAGGGAACGTGTGAGAGGGTGGAGGGGATTGGGGGAGTGGGAATGTGTGAGCGGGACAAGGGGGTTGAGGCGAGGGGGAAGGTGGGAGTGGGACGAGGGGGCTGGCGGGATGGGGATGAGGGGGAAGGTGGGAGCGGGACGAGGGGGCTGGCGGGATGGGGACGAGGGGACTGGCGGGAGCGGGACGAGGGGGCTGGCGGGATGGGGACGAGGGGGAAGGGGTAAAGTTGGAGCGGGACAAGGGGGCTGGCGGGATGGGGACAAGGGAGAAGGGGTAAGGTGGGAGCGGGACGAGGGGGCTGGCGGGATGGGGACGAGGGGGAAGGTGGGAGCGGGACGAGGGGGCTGGCGGGATGGGGACGAGGGGGAAGGTGGGAGCGGGACGAGGGGGCTGGCGGGATGGGGACGAGGGGGAAGGTGGGAGCGGGACGAGGGGGCTGGCGGGATGGGGACGAGGGGGAAGGTGGGAGCGGGACGAGGGGGCTGGCGGGATGGGGACGAGGGGGAAGGTTGCAGCGGGATGAGGGGGCTGGCGGGATGGGGACGAGGGGACTAGCGGGAGCGGGACGAGGGGGCTGGCGGGATGGGGACGAGGGGGAAGGGGTAAGGTTGGAGCGGGACGAGGGGGAAGGTGGGATGGGGATGAGGGGGAAGGGGTAAGGTGGGAGCGGGACGAGGGGGCTGGCGGGATGGGGACAAGGGGGAAGGTGGGAGCGGGACGAGGGGGCTGGCGGGATGGGGACGAGGGGGAAGGTGGGAGCGGGACGAGGGGGCTGGCGGGATGGGGACGAGGGGGAAGGTGGGAGCGGGACGAGGGGGCTGGCGGGATGGGGACGAGGGGGAAGGTTGCAGCGGGATGAGGGGGCTGGCGGGATGGGGACGAGGGGACTGGCGGGAGCGGGACGAGGGGGCTGGCGGGATGGGGACGAGGGGGAAGGGGTAAGGTTGGAGCGGGACGAGGGGGCTGGCGGGATGGGGACGAGGGGGAAGGGGTAAGGTGGGAGCGGGACGAGGGGGAAGGTGGGATGGGGATGAGGGGGAAGGGGTAAGGTGGGAGCGGGACGAGGGGGCTGGCGGGATGGGGACGAGGGGGTTGGCGGGATGGGGACGAGGGGGAAGGGGTAAGGTGGGAGCGGGACGAGGGGGAAGGGGTAAGGTGGGAGCGGGACGAGGGGGAAGGTGGGATGGGGATGAGGGGGAAGGTGGGATGGGGATGAGGGGGAAGGGGTAAGGTGGGAGCGGGACGAGGGGGAAGATGGGATGGGGATGAGGGGGAAGGGGTAAGGTGGGAGCGGGACGAGGGGGCTGGCGGGATGGGGACGAGGGGGTTGGCGGGATGGGGACGAGCGGGAAGGTGGAATGGGGACGAGGGGGTTGGCGGGATGGGGGCGAGCGGGAAGGTGGGAGCAGGACGAGGGGGCTGGCGGGATGGGGGCGAGCGGGAAGGTGGGAGCAGGACGAGGGGGCTGGCGGGATGGGGGCTGGCGGGATGGGGGCGAGCGGGAAGGTGGGAGCAGGACGAGGGGGCTGGCGGGATGGGGGCGAGCGGGAAGGTGGGAGCAGGACGAGGGGGCTGGCGGGATGGGGGCGAGCGGGAAGGTGGGAGCGGGACGAGGGGATCGACAGGAGCGGGAATGTAGGAGCGGGACGAGGGGATCGACGGGAGGGGGAATGTGTGAGCGGGACGAGGGGATCGACGGGAGCGGGAATGAAGGAGCGGGACGAGGGGATCGATGGGAAGGGGAATGTGTGAGCGGGACGAGGGGATCGACGGGAGTGGGAATGTGTGAGCGGGACGGGGGGATCGACGGGAGCGGCAATGAGTGAGCGGGACGGGGGGAGCGGCAATGAGTGAGTGGGACGGGGGGAGCGGGAATGTGGGAGCGGGAATGTGGGAGCGGGACGAGGGGAGCGGCAATGAGTGAGCGGGACAGGGGGAGCGGCAATGAGTGAGTGGGACGGGGGGAGCGGGAATGTGGGAGCGGGACGGGAGGAGCGGGAATGTGGGAGCGGGACAAGGGGACCAAGGGAGCGGGAATGTGTGAGCGGGACGGGGGAGTGAGGGGAGCGGGAATGTGTGAGCATGACAGAGGGAGCGAGGGGTGAGGGAATGTGTGAGCGGGACGAGGGGAGTGGGAATGTGGGAGCGGTACGGGGGGAGCGGGAATGTGTGAGTGGGACAAAGGTAGCGGGAAGGTGGGAGCGGGAATGTGGGAGTGGGACGTGGGGAGCGGGAATGTGTGAGCGGGACGAGGGGATCGACGGGAGCGGGATGGGGGGGATCGATGGGAGCGGGACGTGGGGAGCGGGAATGTGGGAGTGGGAGTGGGACGGGGGGATCGACGGGAGCGGGAATGTGGGAGCGGGACGGGGGGATCGACGGGAGCGGGAATGTGGGAGCGGGACGGGGGGATCGACGGGAGCGGGAATGTGGGAGCGGGAGCGGGAATGTGGGAGCGGGACGGGGGGATCGACAGGAGCGGGAATGTGTGAGCGGGACGGGGGATCGACGGGAGCGGGAATGTGTGAGCGGGACGGGGGGATCGACGGGAGCGGAACGGGGGGATCGACGGGAGCGGAACGGGGGGATCGACGGGAGCGGGACTGGGGGATCGACGGGTGCGGAACGGGGGGATCGACGGGAGCGGGACTGGGGGATCGACGGGTGCGGGAATGTGTGAGCGGAACAAGGGGAGTGGGAATGTGTGAGCGGGGCGGGGGGAGCGAGGGGAGTGGGAATGTGTGAGCATGACAGTGGGAGCGAGGGGTGAGGGAATGTGTGAGCGGGACGAGGGGAGCGGGAATGTGGGAGTGGGACGAGAGGAGTGGGCATGTGAGAGCGGGACGGGGGGGGGATTGGGCATGTGAGAGCGGGAGGAGGGGATTGAAGGGAGTGGGAATGTGTGAGAGGCACAAGGGGATTGAGGGTAGGGGGATTGGGAATGTGTGAGAGGGACAAGGGAATTGAGGGGATGTGGGAATGTGTGAGAGGGACAAGGGGATTGAGGGGATGTGGGAATGTGTGAGAGGGACAAGGGGATTGAGGGTAGGGGGTGTGGGAATGCGTGAGAGGGACAAGGGAATTGAGGGTAGGGGGAGTGGGAATGTGTTAGAGAGCCAAGGGGATTGAGGGGATGTGGGAATGTTTGAGAGGGACAAGGGGATTGAGGGGAGTGGGAGTAGAAATGTGTGAGAGGGACATGGGGATTGAGGGTGGGGGAGTGGGAGTAGAAATGTGTGAAAGGGAGAAGGGGATTGAGGGTGGGGGAGTGGGAATGTGTGAGAAGGACAAGGGGAAGAGGGGTTTGAGGGTAGGGGATGTGGGAATGTGTGAGGGGGACAAGGGGATTGAGGGGATTGAATGTCAGGGATGTGAGCATGTGTGAGAGGGACGTGGGTTTTGAGGGTAGGGGGAGTGGGAATGAGTGAGAGGGACAAGTGGAAGAGGGGATTGAGGGTAGGGGATGAGGGAATGTGTGAGAGGGACAAGGGGATTGAGGGTAGGGGGAGTGGGCATGTGTGAGACGGACAAGGAGGTGGAGGGGAGTGGGAATGTGTGAGAGGGACAAGGGGAAGAGGGGATTGAGGGGAGGGGATGTGGGAATGTGTGGGGGACAAGGGGATTGAGGGTAGGGGATGTGGGAATGTGTGAGAGGGACATGGGGATTGAGGGTAGGGGGAGTGGGCATGTGTGAGACGGACAAGGAGGTGGAGGGGAGTGAGGGTAGGGGAAGTGGGAATGTGTGAGAGGGACAAGGAGAAGGGGGATTGAGGGGAGGGGATGTGGGAATGTGTGAGAGGGACAAGGAGATTGAGGGGATTGGGAATGGGTGTGAGGGACAAGGGAATTGAGGGTAGGGGGAGTGGGAATGTGTGGGAGGTCCTAGGGGTTTGAGGGGAGGGGATGTGGGAATTTGTGAGGGGGACAAGGGGATTGAGGGTAGGGGATGAGGGAATGTGTGAGAGGGACAAGGGGATTGAGGTTAGGGGGAGTGGGAATGTGTGAGAGGGACAAGGGGAAGAGGGGATTGAGGGTAGGCGATGTGGGAATGTGTGAGAGGGACAAGGGGATTGAGGGTAGGGGATGTGGGAATGTGTGAGAGGGACAAGGGGATTGAGGTTAGGGGGAGTGGGAATGTGTGGGAGGGACTAGGGCATTGAAGGTAGGGGGAGTGGGAATGTGTGGGGTGTCCTAGGGGTTTGAGGGGAGGGGATGTGTGAAGGGGACAAGAGGATTGAGGGGAGGGGATGAGGGAATGTGGGAGAGGGACATGGGGATTGAGGGTAGGGGGAGTGGACATGTGTGAGACGGACAAGGGGAAGAGGGGATTGAGGGTAGGGGATGTGGGAATGTGTGAGAGGGACAAGGGGAAGAGGGGATTGAGGGGAGGGGATGTGGGAAAGTGTGAGAGGGACAAGGGGATTGAGGGGGTTGGGAATGGGTGTGAGGGACAAGGGAATTGAGGGTAGGGGGTGTGGGAATGTGTGGGAGGTCCTAGGGGTTTGAGGGGAGGGGATGTGGGAATGTGTGAAGGGGACAAGAGGATTGAGGGGAGGGGATGAGGGAATGTGGGAGAGGGACATGGGGATTGAGGGTAGGGGGAGTGGACATGTGTGAGACGGACAAGGGGAAGAGGGGATTGAGGGTAGGGGATGTGGGAATGTGTGAGAGGGACGAGGGGAAGAGGGGATTGAGGGGAGGGGGAGGGGGACAAGGGGATTGAGGGTAGGGGATGTGGGAATGTGTGAGAGGGACATGGGGATTGAGGGTAGGGGGAGTGGGCATGTGTGAGACGGACAAGGAGGTGGAGGGGAGTGAGGGTAGGGGAAGTGGGAAAGTGTGAGAGGGACAAGGGGATTGAGGGGGTTGGGAATGGGTGTGAGGGACAAGGGGATTGAGGGTAGGGTGCGTGGGAATGTGTGGGAGGTCCTAGGGGTTTGAGGGGAGGGGATGTGGGAATGTGTGAGGGGGACAAGGGGATTGAGGGTAGTGGATATGGGAAGGGTGAGAGGGCCAAGGGGAAGAGGGGATTGAGGGTAGGGGATGTGGGAATGTGTGAGACAGACGAGGGGATTGAGGGTAGGGGATGTGGGAATGTGTGAGAGGGACAAGGGGATTGTGGGTCGGGGGAGTGGGCATGTGTGAGAGGGACAAGAGGAAGAGGGGATTGAGGGTAGAGGATATGGGAATGTGTGAGAGGGACAAGGGTGTTGAGGTAGGGGGAGTGGGAATGTGTGTGAGGGACAAGGGAATTGACGGTAGGGTGAGTGGGCATATGTGAGAGGGACAAGGGGATTGAGGGTAGGGGGAGTAGAAATGTGTGAGAGGGACAAGGGAAGAGGGGATTGAGGACAGGGGGAGTGGGAATGTGTGAGAGGGACAAGGGGAAGAGGGGTTTGAATGTCGGGTATGTGGGAATGTGTGAGAGGGACGAGGGTTTTGAGGGGAGTGGGGAATGTTTGAGAGGAACAAGTGGATTGAGGGGAGTGGGCATGTATGAGATGGTCAAGGGATTTGAGGGTAGGGGGAGTGAGCATGTGTGAGAGGGACAAGGGGATTGAGGGGAGTGGGAATGTGTGAGAGGGACACGGGGATTGAGGGTAGGGGATGTGGGAATGTGTGAGAGGGACAAGGGGAAGGGGGATTGAGGGTTGGAGATGTGGGAATGTTTGAGTGGGACAAGGGGATTGAGGGTAGGGGGAGTCGGAATGTGTGAGAGGGGGAAGAGGGGATTGCGGGTAGGTGGAGTGGGAATGTGTGAGAGGGACAAGGGGAAGAGGGGATTGAGGGTAGGGGGGAGTGGGAACGTGTGAGAGGGACAAGGGGATTGAGGGTAGGGGAGCGGGCATGAGTGAGAGGGACAAGGGGATTGAGGGGAGGGGATGTGGGAATGTGTGCGAGGGACAAGGGGAAGAGAGGATTGCGGGTAGGGGTGTGGGAATGCGTGAGAGGTACATGGGTAAGAGGGGCTTAATGGTGGGGATGTGGGAATGTGAGAGGGAGAAGGGGATTGAGGGTAGGGGGAGTGGGAATGTGTGAGAGGGACAAGGGGAAGAGGGGATTGAGGGTAGGGGGAGTGGGAATGAGTGAGAGGGAAAAGGGGATTGCGGAGATTTAGGGGAGTGGGAATGTGTGAGAGGGACAAGGGGATTGAGGGTAGGGGAGTGGGCATGAGTGAGAGGGGATTGAGGGTAGGCGATGTGGGACTGTGTGAGAGAGTCAAGGGGATTGAGGGGTGCGGATGTGCGGTTCTGGTCGCCTCACTTTAGGAAAGATGTGGAAGCTTTGGAGAGGGTGCAGAGAAGATTTACCAGGATGTTGCCTGGAATGGAGAGGAAGTCGTACGAGGATAGGTTGAGAGTTCTCGGCCTTTTCTCGTTGGAACGGCGAAGGATGAGGGGTGACTTGATAGAGGTTTATAAGATGATCAGAGGAATAGATAGAGTAGACAGCCAGAAACTTTTTCCCCGGGTACAACAGAGTGTTACAAGGGGACATAAATTTAAGGTGAAGGGTGGAAGGTATAGGGGAGATGTCAGGGGTGGGTTCTTTACCCAGAGAGTGGTGGGGGCATGGAATGCGCTGCCCGTGGGAGTGGTAGAGTCGGAATCATTGGCGACCTTTAAGCGGCATTTGGATAGGTACATGGATGGGTACTTAATCTAGGTTAGAAGTTCGGCACAACATCGTGGGCCGAAGGGCCTGTTCTGTGCTGTATTGTTCTATGTTCTATGTATGAGAGGGACAAGGGGATTGAGGGTAGGGGGAGTGGGAATGTGTGAGAGGGACAAGGGGAAGAGGGATTGAGGGTAAGGGGAGTGGGAATGTGTGAGAGGGACAAGGGGACTGAGCGTAGGAGGAGTTGGAATGTGTGAGAGGGACAAGGGGAAGAGGGGATTGAGGGTAGGGGGTGTGGGAATGTGTGAGAGGGACAAGGGGAAGAGGGGATTGAGGGTAGGGAGAGAGGGAATGTGTGAGAGGGACAAGGGGATTGAGCGTAGGGGGAGTTGGAATGTGTGAGAGGCACAAGGGGATTGAGGGTAGGGGATGTGGGAATGTATGAGAGGGGCAAGGGGCAGAGGTGATTGAGGGTAGGGGGAATGGGAATGTGTGAGAGGCACAAGGGGATTGAGGGTAGGGGATGTGGGAATGTCAAAGAGGGACAAGGGGATTGAGGGGATTTATGGGAGTGGGAATGTGTGAGAGGGACATGGGGGAGAGGTGATTGAGAGTAGGGGATGTGGGAATGTGTAAGAGGGACAAGGGGAAGTGGGGATTGAGGTTAGGGGGTGTGGGAATGTGTGAGAGGGACAAGGGGATGGCGGGTAGGGGGAGTGGGAACGTGTGAGAGGGACAAGGCGATTGCGGGTAAGGGGAGTGGGAATGTGTGAGAGGGACAAGGAGATTGAGGGGATTAAGGGTAGGGGATGTGAGAATGTGTGAGAGGGACAAGGGGAAGAGGGGATTGAGGGTAGGGGATGTTGGAATGTGTGAGAGGGACAAGGGAATTGAGGGTAGGTGGAGTGGGAATGTGTGAGAGGGACAAGGGGATTGAGGGTAGGGGGAGTAGAAATGTGTGAGAGGGACAAGGTGAAGAGGGGATTGAGGGTAGGGAATGTGGCAATGTGTGAGAGGGAGAAGGGTTTTGAGGGGAGTGGGAATGTGTGAGTGGGACAAGGGGATTGAGGGGAGTGGGCATGTGTGAGAGGGACAAGGGGATTGAGGGTAGGGGGAGTGGGAATGTGTGAGAGCGTCCAGGGGATTGAGGGTAGGGGGAGTGGGAATGTGTGAGAGGGAGAAGGGGTAGAGGGGATTGAGGGTAGGACATGTGGGAACGTGTGAGAGGGACAAGGGGATTGAGGGTAGGGGAGTGGGCATGAGTGAGAGGGACAAGGGGATTGAGGGTACGGGGAGTGGGAATGTGTGAGAGGGACAAGGGGAAGAGGGGATTGAGGGTCGGGGGCGTGGTAATGTGTGAGAGGGACAAGGGGACTGAGGGTAGAGAGAGTGGGAATGTGAGAGAGGGAGAAGGGGTAGAGGGGATTGAGGGTAGGACATGTGGGAACGTGTGAGAGGGACAAGGGGATTGAGGGTAGGGGGAGTGGGAATGTGTGAGAGGGACAAGGGGAAGAGGGAATTGAGGGTAGGAGATGTGGGAATGTGTGAGAGGGACACAGGGAAGAGGGGATTGAGGGTGGGGGAGAGCAATGTGAGAGGGGTAGAGGGAGTGGGAATGTGTGAGAGACACAAGGGGAAGAGGGGATTGAAGGTCGGGGGAGTGGGAATGTGCGAGAGGGACAAGAGGATTGAGGCTAGGGGGAGTGGGAATGTGTGAGAGGGACAAGGGGAAGAGGGGATTGAGGGTCGGGGGCGTGGGAATGTGTGAGAGGGACAAGGGGACTGAGGGTAGAGAGAGTGGGAATGTGTGAGAGGGACAAGGGGAAGAGGGGATTGAGGATAGGGGGGAGTGGGAATGTGTGAGGGACAAGGGGATTTAGGGTAGGTGGAGTGGGTATGTGTGAGAGGGACAAGGAAAAAAGTGGATAGTGGGTAGGGGATGTGGGAATGTGTGAGGGGGACAACGAGAAGAGGGGATTGAGGGTAGGAGATGTGGGAATGTGTGAGAGGGACAAAGGGATTGAGGGTAGGGGGAGTGGGAATGTGTGAGAGGGACAAGGGGAAGAGGGGATTGAGAGTAGGAAATGTGGGAATGTGTGAGAGGGACAAAGGGATTGAGGGTAGGGGAAGTGGGAATGTGTGAGGAACATGGGGAAGAGGGGATTGAGCGTAGGGGTAGTGGGAATGTGTGAGTGGGACAAGGGGATTGAGGGTGGGGGAGTGGGAATGCGTGACAGTGACAAGGGGAAGAGGGGATTGAGGGTAGGGTGAGTGGGCATATGTGAGAGGGTCAAGGGGATTGAGGGTAGGGGGAGGAGAAATGTGTGAGAGGGACAAGGGAAGAGGGGATTGAGGACAGTAGGTGTGGGAATGTGTGAGAGGGACAAGGGGATTGACGGTAGGGGGAGTGGGAATGTGTGAGAGGGACAAGGGGATTGAGGGTAGGGGATGTGGGAATGTGTGAGAGGGACAAGGGGATTGAGGGTAGGGGAGCGAGCATGAGTGAGAGGGACAAGGGGATTGAGGGGAGGGGATGTGGGAATGTGTGAGAGGGACAAGGGGATTGAGGGTAGGCAGAGTGTGAATGTGTGAGAGGGACAAGGGGAAGGGGGATTGAGGGTTGGAGATGTAGGAATGTTTGAGCGGGACAAAGGGATTGAGGGTAGGGGGAGTCGGAATGTGTGAGAGGGACAAGGGGATTGAGTGTAGGCGCAGTGGGAATGTGTGAGTGAGACAAGGGGATTGAGGGTAGGGGGAGTGGGAATGTGTGAGAGGGGGAAGAGGGGATTGAGGGTAGGGTGAGTGGGAATGTGTGAGAAGGACAAGGGGAAGAGGGGATTGAGGGTAGGCGGAGTGGGAACGTGTGAGAGGGACAAGGGGATTGAGGGTAGGGGAGCGAGCATGAGTGAGAGGGACAAGGGGATTGAGGGGAGGGGATGTGGGAATGTGTGCGAGGGACAAGGGGAAGATGGGATTGCGGGTAGGGGGAGTGGGAATGCGTGAGAGGGGCATGGGTAAGAGGGGCTTAATGGTGGGGATGTGGGAATGTGAGAGGGAGAATGGGATTGAGGGTAGGGGGAGTGGGAATGTGTGAGAGGGACTAGGGGAAGAGGGGATTGAGGGTAGGGGGAGTGGGAATGTATGAGAGGGACAAGGGGATTGAGGGTAGGGGAGTGGGCATGAGTGAGAGGGGAAGAGGGGATTGAGGGTAGGCGATGTGGGACTGTGTGAGAGAGTCAAGGGGATTGAGGGGTGCGGATGTGGGAACGTGTGAGAGGGACAAGGGGAAGAGGGGATTGAGGGTGGGGGAGAGCAATGTGAGAGGGACAAGGGGATTGAGAGTAGGGGGAGTGGGCATTTGAGAGATGGACAAGGGGATTGAGTGTAGGGGGAGTGGGAATGTGTTGAGGGACAAGTGGATTCAGGGTAGGGGGAGTGGGAATGTGTGAGAGGGACAAGGGGATTGAGGAGATTTAGGGGAGTGAGAATGTGTGAGAGGGACAAGGGGATTGAGGGTAGGGGGATGTGGGAATGTGTGAGCGGGACAAGCGGAAGAGGTGATTGAGGGTAGGGGGAGTGGGCCTGTGTGAGAGGGTAACGGGGATTGAGGGGAGCGGGAGTGGGAATGTGTGAGAGGTACAAGGGGGTTGAGGGTAGGGGATGTGGGAATGTGTGAGAGGGACAAGGGGAAGGGGGATTGAGGGTCGGGGGGAGTTAGAATGTGTGAGTGGGACAAGGGGATTGAGGGTAGGCGGAGTTTGAATGTGTGAGAGGGACAAGGGGATTGAGATTAGGGGATGTGGGAATGTGTGAGAGGGACATGGGTAAGAGGGGCTTAATAGTGGGGTAGTGGGAATGTGAGAGGGAGAAAGGGATTGAGGATAGGGGGAGTGGGAATGTGTGAGAGGGACAAGGGGAAGAGGGGATTGAGAATAGGGGGAGTGGGAATGTGTGAGAGAGACAAGGGGATTGAGGGTAGGGGGAGTGAGAATGTGTGAGAGGGACAAGGGGATTGAGGGTAGGGGGAGTGGGAATGTGTGAGAGGGACAAGGGGATTGAGGGTAGGGGGAGTGGGAATGTGTGAGAGGGACAAGGGGATTGAGGGTAGGGGATGTGGGAATGTGTGAGAGGGACAAGTGGAAGAGGTGATCGAGGGTAGGGGGAGTGGGCCTGTGTGAGAGGGTAACGGGGATTGAGGGGAGCGGGAGTGGGAATGTGTGAGAGGTACAAGGGGGTTGAGGGTAGGGGATGTGGGAATGTGTGAGAGGGACAAGGGGAAGGGGGATTGAGGGTTGGAGATGTGGGAATGTTTGAGTGGGACAAGGGGATTGAGGGTAGGGGGAGTCGGAATGTGTGAGAGGGGGAAGAGGGGATTGCGGGTAGGTGGAGTGGGAATGTGTGAGAGGGACAAGGGGAAGAGGGGATTGAGGGTAGGGGGAGTGGGAACGTGTGAGAGGGACAAGGGGATTGAGGGTAGGGGAGCGGGCATTTGTGAGATGGACAAGGGGATTGAGGGGAGGGGATGTGGGAATGTGTGCGAGGGACAAGGGGAAGAGGGGATTGAGGGTAGGGGGAGTGGGAATGTGTGAGAGGGACAAGGGGAAGAGGGGATTGAGGGTAGGGCGAGTGGGAATGTGAGAGAGAGACAAGGGGAAGAGGGGATTGAGGGTAGGGGGAGTGGGAATGTGTGAGAGGGACAAGGGGAAGAGGGGATTGAGAGGGGGAGTGGGAATGCGTGAGAGAGACAAGGGGATTGAGGGTAGGGGGAGTGGGAATGCGTGAGAGAGACAAGGGGATTGAGGGTAGGGGGAGTGGGAATGTGTGAGAGGGACAAGGAGATTGAGAGTAGGTGGAGTGGGAATGTGTGTGAGGGACAAGGGGAAGAGGGGATTGAGGGTAGGGGATGTGGGAATGTGTGAGAGGGACAAGGGGAAGAGGGGATTGAGAGGGGGAGTGGGAATGCGTGAGAGAGACAAGGGGATTGAGGGTAGGGGGAGTGGGAATGTGTGTGAGGGACAAGGGGAAGAGGGGATTGAGGGTAGGGGATGTGGGAATGTGTGACAGGGACGAAGGTATTGAGGGAAGCAGGAGTGGGATGTGTGAGAGGGACGAAGGGATTGAGGGTAGGGGAAGTGGGAATGTGTAAGAGGGACATGGGGAAGAGGGGATTGCGGGAAGGGGATGTGGGAATATTTGAGAGGGACAAGGGGTTTGAGGGTAGGGGGAGTGGGAATGTGAGAGTGGGACAAGGGGATTGAGGGTAGGGGGAGTGGAAATGTGTGAGAGGGACAAGGGGTTTGATGGGATTGAGTGTAGGGGGAGTAGGAATGTGTGAGAGGGACAAGGGGAAGATGCGATTGAGGGCAGGGCATTTGGGAATATGTGAGAGGGACAAGAGGAAGAGGGAATTAAGGGTAAGGAATGTGGGAACGTGAGAGAGGGACAAGGGGATTGAGGGTACGGGATGTTGGAATGTGGGAGAGAAGCAAGGGGATTGAGTGGGGATGTGGGAATGTGTGAGAGGGACAAGGGGTATAGGGGATTGAGGGTAGGGGATGTGGGAATGTGTGAGAGGGACAAAGGGTATAGGGGATTGAGGGTAGGGGATGTGGGAATGTGTGAGAGGGACAAGGGGATTGAGGGTAGGGGATGTGGGAATGTGTGACAGGGACGAAGGTATTGAGGGTAGCGGGAGTGGGCATGTGTGAGAGGGACAAGGGGAAGAGGGGATTGAGGGTAGGGGATGTGGGGATGTGTGAGAGGGACAAGGGGATTGAGGGTAGGGGGAGTGGGAATGTGTGAGAGGGACACGCGGAAGATGGGCTTGAGGGTTGCGGATGTGGGAATGTGTGAGAGGGACAAGGGGAAGAGGGGATTGAGGGTAGGGGGAGTGGGAATGCTTGAGAAGGACAAGGGAAAGAGGGGATTGAGGGAGGGGGAGTGGGAATGTGTGAGAGGGACAAGGGGATTGAGGGTAGGAGGAGTGGCAATGTGTAAGAGGGACAAGGGGATTGAGGGTAGGAGGTGTGGGAGTGTGTGAGAGGGACAAGGGGAAGAGGGGATTGAGGGTAGGGGGAGTGGGAATGCTTGAGAAGGACAAGGGAAAGAGGGGATTGAGGGAGGGGGAGTGGGAGTGTGTGAGAGGGACAAGGGGATTGAGGGTAGGGGGAGTGGGAATGTGTGAGAGGGACATAGGGAAGAGGGGATTGAGGGTAGGAGGTGTGGGAGTGTGTGAGACAGACAAGGGGATTGAGGGTAGCGGTGTGGGAATGTGTGAGAAGGATAAGGGGATTGAGGGGAGTGGGAACGTGTGAGAGCGACAAGGGGATTGAGGGTAGGGGATGTGGGAATGTGTGAGAGGGACAAGGGGATTGCGGGGTGGGGATGTGGGAACATGTGTGAGGGACAAGGGGATTGAGGGTAGGGGGAATGGGAATGTGTGAGAGGGACAAGGGGAAGAGGGGATTGAGAGTAGGGGATGTGGGGATGTGTTAGAGGGACAAGGGGATTGAGGGTAGGGGGAGTGGGAATGTGAGACGGACAAGGGGATTGAGAGTAGGTGGAGTGGGAATGTGTGAGAGGGACAAGGGGAGGAGGGGATTGAGAGTAGGGGGAGTGGGAATGTGTGAGAGGCACAAGGGGTTTGCAAGGGTAAAATGGATTGAAAGGAAAAGTGGGGAGAGAGTGGGCGAGGACAAGTGTTGGAGTATGGGGAGGAGGAAGAGGGGTAGACCCAGAGTGGAGGTGAGGTAGGCATAGAGGGGGAGCAGATGGGAAGGGGTTTGCAGGAGGTGAGAAGAAGGGGTGGGAGAGGGGACAGAGGGAGAGGGAATTGTGGGGCTGGTGGTTGGGGGATGATAGAAGCCAGGAAGGAGATGGGGAAAGGGTGAGGGGAAGGGGGCAGGTGGAAAAGATCTGGATTGGGTATAGGGGAGGGGGAAGAGTGAGAGTGGACTGAGGGCAAGAGGGAGTGAAGTATGGAGTTGAGGGAGGGTGGTGGAAGGTGACAAAAGAATGTAGTGGAGGGTAAATGGGGAGAGGTGGTGAAAGAGGCAGGTAGTTGAGGATGAGGGATGGGAGAAAGGAGAAAAGTGAAGTAGTGAAGGGACAGGGAGAGAAAAGGAAGGGGGAAAGGTCAGAGGGGAACCACCAGAAAAATTTGGAAATGACCAAAATTATCCAAGCTTGTTTTGTATCTCATAGGAGATGGAGGTGGTTTGAGGAGATAGGAGGGCAAGTTTCCAAAAAGATTCACAAACAATGAATTTAGTGTTAAGTCTAGAATCATGCAGTGATACAGCAGGAAACAGGCCCTTCAGCCCAACTCATCCTTGCTAAACAAGTTTCCCAACTAAACTAGTCCCAATTGCCTTAGTTTGGCCCATATCCAACTAAACCTGTCCTATTTATGTACCCATCTAAATGTTGGAAATGTACCTGCGTCTACCACTTCCTCTAGTAGTTCATTCCCGAACATATGAACCACCTTGTGTGTGAAAAAGTTGCCTCTCAGGTCCCTTTTAAATCTTGCTCCTCCCACCTTAAAAATATGTCCCCTAGTTTTGAATTTTCCCACTCCAGGGAAAATATTTTGCTATTCACCTTATCTATGTCCCTCACGATTTTATAAACTTCTGCAAGATCATCTCTCGACCTCCTATGCTCCAGTGAAAAAAGGCCCCAAACTATCTTCGTAAACACCCTGTGGTTAAGCACAGTAAGCATAAGGAACAGGATATTTACATTGCTTCTGTATGTATTTTTCTCCTGAGGTCACTGTACAATAAGAGTTCACAATTTCTGAGAAGGGTTATGTTGACAGAACACTATCGTATAAAGGGTTTGGTTTCGCTCTGATATGCTAATAAGAAGTAAGTGGTACAATGCAGTGATCATGCAGCTCTGTGGCAAGGTGAAGGCTCAGTAAGATGCTTAAATAAAGTTGATATTTTTCTTCCCTGACAAACTCTATAAATTTTTTAACAGTGCAACAAACCAAGAATACTATATGGCAGGAAAAATGAACGAACAACCATGAAGAAGTCTCTGCCATTACCAGAAAGCAAATCTCAAGCCCCATTGAGGAAGAAACGTGGCTAAATTGCCATCAAAGAATTACAAGCTATCACACTGCATCTAGTCTTGCTGTGAAGTTGTGCAGTGAGCAGGTCAGTACACTATTGTAATCAATGGATGATTGTGCAGACAATATCCTAGTCAGACAAGTGATCAACAAAAAATATTATGTCCAAGAAGTTAATAAATGCCTACTTCAATCTACAAAAACGTATAATTTCTATCAGGTTAAATGTAATAAGCACACCCAACGACAAGGAGAAAGTGTTAAAACATTTATCAATGGACTGTACAAATATATATGGATTATGATTAAGCCGGATTTTTAAAAGGCTTGAATTTAGTGTTATCTTGGAATTGAGAAATGACTTAGCATTAACCAAAGCATTTGAACCAAGCAGATGAGCATAGGTTGAAAAGAAAAACTAATTGGTGATTTGTGATAGTAGTGGTAACCATGCAAAAATTATCTTGCCAAACATTTGGTAGAACCAGTCTGATTCAAGATTGTAATACACACAGACTCTAAACTCACACCTTTAATACATTGTCTAGTCTAAGCTGAGCTGTCACCTTTGTTTTTACCTTAAGTTATCTCGGGCATATGATATGAGAGAATTTCTGGGACTTACATATTAATGAATCAAAACCTGCAGCCCATTCTAAAAGGTGAAAGACTTAACAGTAATCTAGGTTTGTTCAATATGTTGCATCAGTGTATGACACTCTGACCTTTTGCTATAAATTCTGTGTTCTATGATCCTACTCTACTAGCCACCTGACAAAGGAGCAGTACTGTGAAAGCTTGTACTTCCAAATAAATCTGTTGGAATATAACCTGATGTCATGTGGTTTTTAGCCTTGTAGACAAAATGAGACATTTTAAGTTGGGCACAGATGCAGCAATTTTGTTTCTTTCTAACAGTGAACTGTAGAGGAATTGGAAAGCCATAGAGTTCAGCCTAAAAACTTCAGAGGTGAATTTCCACTGCTTATTACTTCACCAGTGGGAGAACGAAAATGCTGATGCTTAGAGATGTTGCTAGTACCAGAACTAAGCAGGTCTATCAGAATCTGCAGAGATATTGTATAGCTGAATAAAATAGTTGAATGTGAAGTTCATCAAATGCCAGCTGGATGCAATAGCTCTGCAAAATTAAAAAGGAAGTGAAAGTGAAGACTGCAGATGCTGGAGATTAGAGTCAAGATTAGAGTGGTGCTGGAAATGCACAGCAGGTCAGGCAGCATCTGAGGAGCAGGAAAATCAGCATTTCGGGCAGGAGCCCTTCATCGGGAATCCTAATGAAGGGCTCCTGCCCAAAACGTTGATTGTCCTGCTCCTCAGATGCTGCCTGATCTGTGCACTTCAGCACCACTCTAAAATTAAAAAGTAGTTTAATCTTCTCAAAATCAGATGCAAATATTCTTTTTAGGCCATTGATGAAAAGTGTAAGTAGCTCAGAATCCTATGACACTGTTTGGAAGGTATTTTTCTGCAGGTTACTTTGTAGTGATTGTAATAAGATCAGCCAGGTGGTCTTCATAGAATATAAGTTCCCTGATTGGAGCTTTTAACCTGGTCCACTCAGGGAACCCTGGCTGACAGATAAGAACAGGAGTGTCAGACATCCTGTTCACTCTGAGAACTAGGTGTGAGGGAGCTAGATCAGTATCAAGGACTCTCCACATGTAAATAATTAGTGACAGGAACGGGTCTGTGTGGAAAGAAAAGCATGCTTCTGAAGAAATTCACTTGCAATAGTCGTCTTTGAGTTGGGGTAAGCATTTCTGGCATCATGTTCTTTGTGAAGCTTGATCCTGCTGTTGAGACGGCTCAATATGTGGAAAGAGTGTGTTTTGTTTTCAGGCAAATAACATTGGAGCAGATCAAAGGCAACGAGTAGTTCTCCTGGCAACTTGCAGCTTTTTCAGTTATTAGGAGCCTAACTTCCCCTGAGGCATCAGATACTAAAACCTTTCAAGAGTTGATGGATTTAGTTAAGCAATATTACTACCCAAGCCTCCTCTAATTCTAAGATGTTATTGGATTTACTTGGCAATTCAAGAACTAGGGGAATCCTATTCAGAATTTTTGACGAGGTTAAGACAACGGGCAGAGGCGTGTGACTTTGGTTTAACCTTTAATGAGATGTTGAGAGACTGTTAGTTTGGTGTGAGCGATTAATGATGTAACCATGCAAAAGCACCTAGTAGCTGAAGACCAACTGAACTTCAAACAGGGACTACAACTGGCTTTGTCATTGGGAAATGAGGCAAGTGGAGCATAGGAGTTGCAGAGTATTCCGATGGAAGTAAACGTCCCAAGTAAGCTTGGGAAACATTTGAGTGAAGGCAATTGCATAGTGTCACTCAGGACATAGGGAAACTCTAGGTCAGCCCACAGCAAAACCCCAAAACAAAACCAATCCTCGGCCAAACGATTAACATTTTCTTCATGATCCGGGCTGGCAAGTCATTGTAGTTGCTGCCGGTATGCAGACTCCCACTTACTAAATTAAGTAAGAGAACTCATAGGCCAGTATTCAGGAGAGTGCACACCCTGGAAAGTCTACCTACATCTGATTTGAACAGTTAAATTGCTTAGCAGCATCAAAATCAAAACAAATCGAAATAAACATTTGATTAAATGGTCACCTGGTTCTAATGGAAGTTGATACCAGTGCAGCGACTTCTGTGATCTCAGAACCAGACTTTAACAAAATTTGCCCTGATTTAAGTTTGCACAAAACCTCAGCTAGACTGACAACCTATACTGGGGAACCTTTACAGATTAAGAGTATAACTTCTGTTCCACTCTTTTATGAGAAGCAGCTGATTCAGTTACCAGTGGTTGTAGTAAAAGTCTTGGGTCCATGGGAGGAAATTGGTTGAGAAAGATTTACCTAGATTGGCTGCACATTTTCAATTAGAAAATGGCTGCCTCAATGAAATCCAAATTAAATACTGGGAAGATTTTCAGGAGGGTCTAGAGACAACCAGAGAAGCCAAGGCTACCGTGCATGGATCAGAAAGCAATTCCACGATTCTGCAAGGCCCGCCCAGTGCCATTTGCCTGACAAGCAAAAGTAGAGGCAGAAATCAGGCAGCAGTAAAGCAAAGAAATCGGCAAACCAGTCCAGTTTATGGAATGGGCAGTTAGATGAGGATTCCTAGAAGCATGCTACAATTAATACGCAAAGGAGTTTGCACCAATATGCTAGACTACCATTTGGGATATCATCAGCCTGTGCAATTTTTTGGTGGATGATGAAGAACATTTTACAATTCGCTATTTATGTAGATGATATGCTAACAACAGGGAAGATCGAAAGGAACACTTAGAGAACTTGGATGTAGTCCTTAGATATTTCTCCCAGGAATTCGTACACCTTAGAAGGGAAAATGTGTTCTAGGCACCCCAACTGATCACTTGGACTACAGAGTCAACAAGACTGGAAAATAAAAGTGAGGATGATCAAAGGTGCCCCAGCTCCCACGTCTGTACTAGAGCTTAGATCTTTCCTTGGGCTGGTGAATGTTCCGTAATAATTCATAAATACCGTGGCCTCCATCCTGGCATCTTTGCAAGGGCTCTTAAACAAGGATAAGCCTTGGAAATGGTCATGGAGTCAAGGGAAGTGAAAAAACAGCTATCATCCTCAAATGTGTTGAAGCACTATGATTCCAAGCAAGATCTGGTATTTAATGCGATGCCTCCCCATATGGCATTGGTGTAGCATTATCTCATAGTTGGTCCAGTGGAGAGTAAGGTCCAATAGCGTATGCATCCAAGACTTTGGCTTAAGCAAAGCGTCAATATGCCCAGATTGAGAATGAAGGTTTGGTGGTCATATTTGGAGGCTGGAGGTTCCACCAATATCTTGCAGATATAACTTATATTATAATAAATTTTTTTTTTCCTGTCCGGGAGCAGCAGGAGACAGAGCAGAGGTGACTTTGGAGACCAGGAAGTTGCTAGGAAGGTAAGGACTTAGTATAAATTCTTACCTTCGAAGCCTGCGACCTTTTTCTTGTCCGGGAGCAGCGGGAGAGCAGAGGTGACGGAGACCAGGAGGTTGCCGGAAAGATAAGGACTCAGTATATACTTCGGGCAATGGCTAAACCTGAGGTACTACGTGTGTAGTAAGGTTTTTACTCTGTAAGGTAAGGCTTTTTCTTTCATATATTTAAGTGCATTGTTTGGTTTTAGTTAGTTGATATAAAGCTAAGGCTTACAATGGCAGGGGACCTCAGACCCATTGCATGTGCGTCTTGCTTGATGTAGGAGCTCAGGGACGTGGCTGACATTCCTGACTCTTACACTCGCAACAAGTGTGTCCAGCTGCAGCTCTTGATTGACTGCATGACCACTCTGGAACATCCGTGATGCTGAGGAGGTCGTGGATAGTACGTTTAGTGAATTGGTTACACCACAGATTAGAATTGCTGAGGGAGACAGTAAATGGGTGACCAAAAGGCAGAGAAAGAGTAGGAAGACAGTGCAGGTGTCCCCCGAGGTCATCTCCCTCCAAAACAGATATACCGTTTTGGATACTGTTGGGGAGGTGGCTCACCAGGGGAGGGCAGCAGTTGCCAGAATAATGGCACTGTGGCGGGAACTGCTGTTCAGAGGGTGGGAAAAGACTCATAGGGCCATAGTCATCGGGGATTCTATTGTAAGGGGAGTAGATAGGCGGTTCCCTGCCTGAAAACGAGACTCCTGGGTGGTATGTTGCCTCTCAGGTGCTCAGGTCAGGGATACCACCGATTGGCTGCAGGGCATTCTGAAAGGGAAGGGTGAACAGCCAGTTGTTGTGCTACATATAGGCACCAATGATATAAGTAAAAAACGAGATGAGGTCCTGAAAGCAGAATTCAGGGAGCTTGGAGAGAAGTTAAAGAGGAGGATCTCAAAGGTAGTGATCTCAGGATTGCTACCAGTGCCACTTGCTAGCCAGGGTAGAAATCAAAAAATAAGCAGGATGGTGGATTGAGGGATGGTGTAGGAGGGAGGGGTTCAGATTTCTGGGACATTGGGACTGGTTCTGGGAAGGTGTAGACTATTACAAATTGGATGGTCTACACCTGAACTAGACTGGAACTAATGTTCTTAGGGGAGTTTTTTGCTACTGTTGTTGGGGAGGTTATAAACTAATGTGGCAGGGGGCTGGGAACCAGAAGACTTGTAGGCAGTGAGGTGGAAACTAGAGACTGTAAGGATCATGAAGTTAACATTACCAACGGGAAGAGTAGGCAGAGTTGATCTACGCAAAAGAATTGGAGGCCTGAAGTGCATATACTTTAATGCAAGGAGTATAGTGGGTAAGGCAGACGAACTTAGGGCTTGGATTGGTGCCTGGGAGTATGATGTTATTGTGATCAGAGATTTGGTTGAAGGAAGGGCATGATTGGCAACTAAATGTTCCAGGATATAGATGCTTCAGACAAGACAGGGAGGGAAGTAAAAGGGGGGGGAGGAGTTGCATTGCTGGCCAGGAATGATACCACAGCTGTGCTAAAGGAGGACACTATGAAAGGCTTGAGTAGTGAAGCATTATGGGTAGTGCTGAGAAATAAGAAGGGTGCAGTTACATTGTTGGGGCTGTATTACAGTGTGAGGTAGAAGAACAAATAAGTAAACAGATTATGGAAAGATAGGGAGAAGTAGGTACTGTAGATGCTTAAAATCTGAGTCAAGGTTAGAGTGGTGCTGGAAAAGCACAGCAGGTCAGGCAGCATCTGAGGAGCAGGAAAAATCGACGTTTCGGGCAAAAGCCCTTCATTTGGAATGAGATTATGGAAAGATGTAGAGGCAACAGGGTGGTGATGATGGGAGATTTTATTTTTCTCAACATTGACTGGGATATACTTAGTGTCAGAGGTCTAGATGGGGCAAAATTTGTAAGGAGCGTCCAGGAAAGCTTTCTAGAGCAGTACGTCGATAGTCCCACGAGGGAAGGGGCCATATTGGACCTGGTGTTGGGGAATGAGCCAGACCAGATGGTAGAAGTTGCAGTGGGGGATTTCTTTGGGAAGAGTGACCACAATTCCGTAAGTTTTAGAATACTTATAGACAAAGATGAGAGTGGTCCTAAGGGAAGAGTACTAAACTGGGCCAAGACCAATTATATCAAAATTCGGCAAGAGATGGGAAATGTCGATTGGGAATGGCTATTTAAAGGGAAATCCGTATTTGATATGTGGGAGACTTTCAAAGATAGGGGTTGAGGATAGTGCAGGATAGGCATGTCTCTTTGAAAACAAGGGATAGGAAAGGCAAGATTCGTGAACCGTGGATGACAGGAAAAATTGTGGACTAGCCAAGAGGAAAAGGGAAGCATACATAAGGTCCAGGCAGCTAAGAACAGAATGGCCTTGGAGGAATATAAGGAGATTAGGACCAATCTTAAGCAAGGAATCAAGTGGGCTAAAAAGGGTCATGAAAAAACTTATGTGAGCAGAATTAAGAAGAATCACAAGGCTTTTATTCATATATAATAAGCAAGAGGCTAACTTGAGAGAGGGTTGATCCACTAAAGGATAAGGAAGGAAGGTTGTGTGTCAAACCTGAGAAAATGGGTGAGATTCTCACTGATTACTTTGCATCAGTGGTCACTGAGGAGAGGGACATGATGAATGTTGAGATTAGAGATAGAAGTTTGTTTACTCTGGATCACGTTGACATAAGGAGGGAAGATGTGTTGGGTAGGCTAAAGGATGTTAAGATGGACAAATCCCCACGAGTGGATGGGATCTATCCCAGGTTGCTGAGAGAGGAGAGAGAGGAAATAGCTTGGGCCCTGACAAATATCTTTGTAGCATCCTTATTCTCAGGTGAAGTGCCAGAGGACTGGATGGTTACTAATGTTGTCCCCTTATACAAGAAGGGTAGTAGGGATATTCAAGGTAACTACAGACCAGTGAGCCTGACATCAATGGTGGGAAAGTTGCTGGAGAAGGTACTGAGGGATAAAATCTATTTATATTTGGAAGAGAATGGGCTGATCAGTGATCGGCAACATGGTTTTGTCCTGGGGAGATCGTGCCTTACCAACTTACTATAATTCTTTGAGGAAGAGGCCAAGTTGATGGATGAAGGAAGAGCTGTAGATGTCTTGTACATGGACTTTAGTAAGGCATTTGATAAGGTTCCTTATGGTAAACTAATGGAACAAGTCAAGTCATATGGTGTGCAGGGTGTTCTAGCTAGGTGGATAAAGGACTGGTTGAGCAACAGAAGACAGAGAATAGTAGTTGAAGGGAGTTTCTCGAAATGGAGAAAGATGACCAGTGGTGTTTTACAGGGATCAGTGTTGGGGCCACTGTTGTTTATGATTATACATAAATGATCTGTTAGTCTGATCAATAAGTTTGCAGATGACACAAAGATTGGTGGAGTAGTAGAAAGCATAGGGGACTGTCAAAGAATACAGGCGAATATAGATAGACTGGAGAGTTGGACAGAGAAGTGGCAGATGGTGTTCAATCCGGGCAAATGTGAGGCGATGTATTTTGGGAAGTCTAATTCTAGAGCGAATTATACTGTAACTGGAAGAGCCTTGGGAAAAGTTGATGATCAGAGATCTGGGAATTCAGGTCCATTGTACCCTGAAGGTGGTTGCACAGGTGGAATGAGTGGTCAAGAAGGCATATGGTATGCTTGCCTTCATTGGGTGGGGTATTGAGTATAAGTGCTGGCAGGTCGTGTTAAAATTGTACAAGACTTTGGTTAGGCCGCATTTAGAATACTGTGTTCAGTTCTGGTCGCCACATTACCAAAAGGATGTGGATGCTTTGGAGAGGATGCATAGAAGGTTTATGAGGATGTTGCCTGGTATGGAAGGTGCTAGCTATGAAGAGGTTGAGTAGGTTAGAATTGTTTTCATTTTTAAAAAAAAAGGAGATTGAGGGGGAACTTGATTGAGGTCGACAAAATCATGAAGGGTATAGACAGGGTGGATAGAGATAAGCTTTTTCCCAGGGTGAGGGATTCAATAACGAGAGGTCACCCATTCAAGGTGAGAGGTGAAAAGTTTAAAGGGGATACACACGGAAAGTACTTTACACAGAGGGTGGTAAGTGTCTGGAACGCATTGTAAGCAGAAGTAGTAGAGGCAGGCACGGTAGATTCATTTAAGGTGCGTCTGGACAGATGCATGATTAGATTAGATTAGATTAGATTAGATTAGATTAGATTACAGTGTGGAAACAGGCCCTTCGGCCCAACAAGTCCACACCGACCCGCCGAAGCGAAACCCACCCATACCCCTACATTTACCCCTTACCTAACACTACAGGGAATTTAGTATGGCCAATTCACCTGACCCTGCACATCTTTGGATGGTGGGAGGAAACCGGAGCACCCGGAGGAAACCCACGCAGACACGGGGAGAACGTGCAAACTCCGCACAGTCAGTCGCCTGAGGCGGGAATTGAACCCGGGTCTCTGGCGCTGCGAGGCAGCAGTGCTAACCACTGTGCCACCGTGCCGCCCACAAATGGGGAGCAGAGGGATACAGATGCTAAGGAATTGGGCGATAGGTTTAGACAGTGGATTTGGATCGGCTCAGGCTTGGAGGGCCGAAGGGCCTGTTACTGGGCTGTAAAATTTCTTTGTTCTTTGTGTTTTTTTAATAATGGAGCACAAACTCCTACCATGTCTACTTAGAGGACAAGGCTGTGCCATGCATAGCTTCAGACCTAATTTAGTGGTTTGATCTAATATTAAGTGCATATAGTTATAAAGTGGAATACCATACGGGAGGCCAAGTAGCAAATGTGGATGCATTGAGCAGCTTCCCACTGATAGATACCACTGGTGATATCACCACCAGAATACCTAAGATTTTAAATTTTCTGGACACACTTCCACCCACCGCTGACGATATCAGAAATGTCCAGTCCTGGCAAAACTGAATCAGCTGGTGATGATGAGGGAAACCAAAGGGCTATCACAACCAGAATTGAAACCTTTTTGGAATGGAGAGACCAGATCACAGTCAAAGATGGCATATTATTATAGGGAGGAAAGGTCACTATCAGGTACTGGCTGAATTCCACCAGGGTCATCCAGGGGTTTCCATAATGAAGATGTTAGTGAGAAGTTATGGTTGGTGGACAGGACTGGATGCTGGGGTAGTGTCCACAGTGCAATAAAGTCAAAGATTACAGACAGCAACTCGCCTACATTTATGAGAATGGCCACGTAAACCCTGGACTCGGTTACACATCGAATATACTGGTCCTTTCATGATCTCAATGTTCTCATCATTGTGGATGCCCACTCAAAGTGGTTGGATGTGCATAGAGTTCATTCAAGGAACTTGAGTACAATGTGCATCTTTTGCAATATCCGGATTCCTGGAAGTGTTGGTCACAGATAACGGGCCATCATTAACCGGAAGGGAATTCAAGTATTTCCTAAAATCAAATGGCATTTGATATAGAAGGACAGCTGCAAACCATCCACTGTAATGGTCTGGCAAAACAACAGTCCAAACTTTGAAGGCAGGCTTAAAGAAACAGCCTACAGCCTCACTAGACACCTAACAGTTCCTATTATCGGACCACCCCAGCTCCAGCAGAGATGCAATTTGGGAGAAGACTCCGTGCCAGGTTAAATTTGTTCTTCCCGGACCTGGGGGGGAGGGTGAAATGGCCTCCGGAATGGCAATGCCAGTTGCAAGATTCTTCTAAGCAAGAGACACAGTTTACTTCAAGGAACGGTATCTCAGCCGGGCCCGCAGGAGCTGACCAGACCTCCCAGTCACCACTCATTTTAATTCCCCTCACACTCTTTCCAACATGGCCATCCTTAGCCTCCTCCATTGCCACAATGATCAAACTGCAAATTAGAGGAACAACACCGCATCTTTTACCTGGGCAGCCTCCAGCCTGGAGGACTCCATATTGAGTTGTCCAGTTTCAAATGACCTCCCTTCCCAGCTCCTCATTCTCCCTCTCATTCCTCTCAGCCACCAACCGGACTCATCCCTCCATTGACCAACCACGTTGTACCCTCTACCTATCTTTACCTATCCCCACCTCCACATCCTGCCCTTCTCTTCACCTCCCCCCCCCCCCCCCCCACACCCATTTTATCTGCTGCTTCCCTTATCCACCCCCAGTCCTGAAGAAAGGTTACACCCGAAACATCAACTGCTCCACCTCCATTGCTATGTTCTCTCAGCTTCCTGCTTGTCTGCATGGGTAAGAGGCATGGTTAACGAGAGGTCAGGTTCAATGATGTATGAAATTCAGGTAGGTGCAACACCCTGAACAAACACATGGACCATATAAAAGCTGCAAACTCACAAACTGTGGGAGCAAAATATGCCCCAATCCTTAACAGCCTTTCTGACTGTTCTGGAACATATGGATTCTCCAAATCAGTCAAGCATTGAAAATAGCTCAGAATCTGAGATGGACGCAGAGGATGTCGCTGCCTCGACGTCTTTGCAGCCTGAAGAGAAGAACAAATTTCTTCCATGATGTCTCGGACACAAGTGGTGAACGTCTGTGTATTACACTCTGCTATATTAGAGGAACCAGTGTATGTCCTCTGACTTGGGGAGGGAGAGATGTAGTGAGTGTCGCCAGGTGGACCTCATAGAAAATGACCAGGGCTGTTGATCTGGTCCAGTTATGGAGCCCTGGCTGACATTCTGTTAACTCTGTAACCTGGCTCTGAGAGAGCTGGATCAGTGTCAAGAATTTTCCATATTTAAATGAAGGGTGATTTGTTGTCTGGATACCAGCCTGTGTGGAGTTTTTTTCATTCTTGTTATTACATTAGCAGCAGTAACCTTTCAGAGGATAATGTCAAGCAGCCTAGAGGTCTGGCTAGAGTCATATGTCACATCGATGATGTCCTGATCCATGAATCCACTCAGACAGAATATGACTAGTATGTGAGCTCTGCTGCAATGCCTACAGATAACAGGACTTGCACTCCACTACAAATGTGAATTCTCACAGCTGACTATGTCAGGCTCCTTAGGCACATTGTGGAAACATCCAGTGTTAGGGTTGATCAACAGAAGACAAAAGCAATCAAGAATTTTCCAGCTCATTGAAATATTAATGAGCCCCACGCATTCATGAATATGGAAAACCAAGTTGGAAAGTTCTTGACCAATATAGATATCATCAATGAATCATTTTATCAGCTGTGAGAACAGGACAATACATGGCTCTGCGAGGAAGCCCCAAGAGCTTTTTCAAAGAAAATCAAAAAGGTGGAGATATCATCTGATTTTATGAGCTTGGACACCTATTACTTTTACTGCAGATGCATATTTTACACACCTAGAGGCTGTGCTCTTTCAGGTACAAAAGCTTGAAATAAGTAGGTAGTATCCGATCCAATATATTAACAGATAGACAAATCAGATGTATGCAGTGATAGATACATTTTCAGCTGCACAGGCTTGTAAAAGGTTTGCAAGCTTACCACAAACCATCTTTTAAATTCTGAGGAGATAAACCTGCATCCATCAGTATAGCCATTCAAACTGAGACTACTGAGGTTTGAAGCAAAGATAGAGTATGCCAATATTTATATCTGTGTCAACAGCTTAAAAAAAGTAGTTTTCATTGAAGTGCTGAACCTTTTATTATCAATAGCAACAGCAATTCTATCAGCAGCAACTCAGTGACTGAATAGAATTAAAGATCCACAAAAGTCTGACAAAGCTTGTACTCATGAAAAAGATTACTTTATCACAGGATGGCTATCACAAATGTCACACAATTCTACTCTTGGAAGAGGAATTACATCTCATCAGTGAATGATTTATTTATTTATTTATCATGAGAGAATGACATTCTGATAGTCACTGAGACTCAATATACAGTAATATTTGCACCCCAAATAACTCACACTTTGCGTTAGAACAAGATATTCTGCTTGGCAGTTCGAGGTCTCAGAACCATCGGAAGAAATTATATCAAGCAAAGTTTTTTGTCTATTCATTACCAAAAGACAAAAACCATTTATGTCATTTTCATTCCCTTCACAACCATTTGAATTCCTTATGTTGAAAAAGACTAAGAAATCAGCTCTCTGCTCTTCCATATGCACTCATCTAGAATCACAGAATTTTACAGGATTATTATAGCACAGGAGAACATTCAACCCTCAGGTAACACTTACACTGAGTATTGCAACAAATGCCTTCTCCCTGTCATTCTGCACTTTGTTCCTTTACAAATAACGGTCTTTCTCCCTTTTGAATGCTTTGATTGAACAATGCTATAAGTATGAGATGTCACAGGTACAATCTGATGACTTCAGAAAAGGTACAAGCAAAAGACAATGTGTATTGCTATGGCAAATGTCACAAAATATACAACTTACTACATTTACTAGGATGTCTTGAAACGCATAGAAGTGGATAAATCCCCAGGACCTGATCTGGTGTACCCTAGAACTCTGTGGGAAGCTAGGGAAGTGTTTCCTGGGCCTCTTATTGAGATATTTGTATCATTGATAGTCACAGGTGAGGTGCTGGAAGACTAGAGGTTGGCTAACTTGGTGACACTGTTTAACAAAGGTGGTAAGGACAAGCCAAGGAACTATAGACCAGTGAGCCTGACATCGGTGGTGAGCAAGTTGTTGGAGGGAATCCTGAGGGACAGTATGTACATGTATTTGGAAAGGCAAGGACTGATTTCGGGATAGTCAACATGTCTAACAAGCTTGATTAAGTTTTTTGAAGAAGAAACAAAGACGATTGATGAGGGCAGAGCAGTAGATGTGATCTATATGGACTTCAGTAAGGCATTCGTCAAGGTTCCCCTTGGGAGACCAATGAGCAAGGTTAGATCTTGTGGCATACAGGGAGGGCTCGTCATTTGGATATAGAAGTGGTTTAAAGGTAAAAGACAGAGGGTGGTGGTGTAGGGTTGTTTTTCAGACCGGAGGCCTGTGACCAGTGGAGTGCCACAAGGATCGATGCTGGGTCCACTACTTTTCATTATTTATATAAATGATTTGGATGTGAGCATAAGAGTTAGTAAATTTGCTGATGACATCAACATTGGAGGTGTAGTGGACAGCGAGGAAGGTTACCTCAGATTACAACGGGATCTTGATCAGATGGGCCAATGGGCTGAGAAGTGGCAGATGGAGTTTAATTTAGGTAAATGTGAGGTGCTGCATTTTGAGAAAGCAAATCTTAGCAGGACTTACGCACTTAATGGTAAGGTCTTGGGAGTGTTGCTGAACAAAAGAGACCTTGGAGTGCAGGTTCATATCTCCTTGAAAGTGGAGTCGCAGGTAGATAGGATAGTGAAGAAGGCATTTGGTATGCTTTCCTTTATTGGTCAGAGGACTGAGTACAGGAGTTGGAAGGTCATGTTGCGGCTGTACACGACATTGGTTAGGCCACTGTTGGAATATTGCATGCAATTCTGGTCTCCTTCCTATCGGAAAGATGTTGTGAAACTTGAAAGGGTTCAGAAAAGATTTACAAGGATGTTGCCAGGGTTGGAGGATTTGAGTGATCGGGAGAGATTGAATAGGCTAGGGTTGTTTTCCTTGGAGTGTCGGAGTCTGAGGGATGACCTTATTGAGGTTTATAAAATCTTGAGGGGCATGGATAGGATAAATAGGCAAAGTCAGGCACCTAAGGTGGGGGAGTCCAGAACTAGAGGGCATAGGTTTAGGGTGAGAGGGGAAAGATATAAAAGATACCTAAGGAGCAACTTTTTCACACAAAGGTTGGTACATGTATGGAATGAGCTACCAGAGGAAGTGGTGGAGGCTAATACAGTTGCAACATTTAAAAGGCATCTGGATGGGTATATGAATAGGAAGGGTTTGGAGGGATATGGGCCAGGTGCTGGCAGGTGGGACCAGATTGAGTTGGGATATCTGGTCAGCATGGACGAGTAGGATCGAAGTGTCTGTTTCCATGCTGTACATCTCTATGACCTGCAACAAGTACGTTAGTTTCAATTCAAGGCCAAGCTCAATTTGGACAAGTGACTAGATCACCTGGATTGCAGGGAGAACTAGCCATTTGGATACAGAACTGGCTCAAAGGTAGGAGATGCATGTTGGAAGTGAAGGGTTGCTTTTCAGATGAGAGGCCTGTGACCAGTACTGCAAGGATCTGCTTTCTGGTCATTTATATAAATGATCTGGATGTAAATATAGGAAGTATCTTTTGTAAATTTGCAAATGGTACCAAAATTGTTGGTATGTTGGTCAGCAAAGAAGGTTACCTCAGAGTACAACAGGACCTTGATCAGATGGGCCGATGGACCAAGGAGTGGCAGGTGGAATTTAATCTAGATAAATGTGAGGTGTTACATTTTCGTAGGGCAAATCAGGGCAGGACATACACTTAATGGTAAGGTCCTGGGAGTGTTGCCAAAAAAAGAGACTTTGGAGTGCATATTCATAGTTCCTTGAAAGTGGAGTATGAGGTAGACAGGGTTGTGAAGAGGCATTTGGTATGCTTACCTTTATAGGTCAGTGCAGGACTTGGGAGGTCATGTTGTAGCTGAACAGGGTAATAGTTAGGCTACTTTTGGAATACTGCATTCAGTTCTTGTCTCCTTGCTATAGGAAAGATATTGTTAAACTTGAAAGGGTTCAGAAAAGATTTACAAGGAGGATGCCAGGATTGGAGGGTTTGAGCTTAAGGGAGAAGCTGAATAGGCTGGGGCTATTTTCCCTGGAGCGTAGAAGCTGAGGGGTGATAGGTTTAAAGTGAGAGGGGAAAAATTTAAAAGGACCTTAGGGGCAACATTTTTCTCAGAGTGTAGTGAATGTATGGAATGAACATTATTCAAACTAATATTGGTACAGATTGATGGAGCCGACATACACTGGTTTCTACAGGGGAGCAACCTTCTACACGGTCTAAGCAGTAATTAACAGATCAAAGATACAGTGTTCATTGAGAGATCTGAATGATGACCTGATTGCTGAACAGAAGTTATCTGTCAGTTTCCTTTCTGCCCATTTAGCCATCAAAGTCTAAGAGACCACACATTGGATTAAAATTCCTTAATCTCCTCCAACGAAACTAAGATCACATTCTCATGGACTAGTGAAACCACCATAGCAAATGCTTGTTTAAAAACTGATTTGAAGTGGGGACTCAGCTGTAATATATTGAATAGAATTAGAGACTCTGGGGGTGTAGCATTTGTGGTTAAGTCTGACTGTGCTATGCTCATAAAGTACAATATACGTCATTGAAAATAATGCATTGTTACATGATCTTGGCACATCAGCTTTATAGGTTTATTAACACATCTCTGGAGAGCAGTAATTTCAGTTTGAAAGGCACAGAAGTATGAAGATTTTATGCAAGAAGCAAGGCTTTAAATTGGACCAGATTCAAAATGCTAACCAACTTCATTACTGTCCTCTAAAATGAGAAAGAAAGAGAGCAAATACATCAAAAATTGTAAGCAGCTTGAAAATAAAAAGTATTTTAGTTTTATATATAAAATATAAAGATACAGACAGACACATAATCAGCCTCACCTCTGAGCCAAATAGGCCTCACTCCTTGAACTTGATTACAAATCCTATGTTTATGGGTCAGTAGAGGTTAAGAGGAATGAGATCCTGAAGTGCGTCCCCTGCAGTTGTGCTTACAGCAAATGCATCCATCATTAGGTCCTTCATCATTGAAAATGTTGCTGTAGCATTGCTGATGGAACAGTGTAATTACGTTAGGTTTTTATTTCCACAGTCAACATTATACCTGTAGGCAGTGGAAATATGATTATAGTTGTGTGTATATACCTTAATACAAACTGAACTCTATATTTCTACGTTGTTCCACTTATGCCCAGCCTTCTGGCTCCACTTCTTCTAACGACTACAATCTTGAGGCCAATATGCAACTCACCAAGGAATCAAATGTCATAGATAAATGATGTGAGCTCGCAGTCAGCATAAAATAAAGAGCATGGTTAACCAAAAAGAAGACCATGAATGACAATTTAATACATTGAGCAGGCAGATGTCAGATTAAATGTAATGTAAAATGTCAGTTGGTATCAATTTCAGAGAATGAAGGAAAGGATATATCACAGAACATAAGTATATTTTAAAAGGAAACAGAGTTGCTGATACATAAATCATTAAAATGAGACAATATATTCATCTATTTTTGAAGAAATTTGCATGAGCTGAGGCTAAAGCACAAAAGGTCAGAGATAATGGTAAATATATCTAAATCATTTTATTGTGCTTGTGAGATAATGTATTATGATTCTCTTTCCCAACTCAGTCATAAACACTCCATGTTTACTATACTGCGTTTCCATTCACTCATTCGTAAAATCATGTTTTTAGAACAAAGAACAAAGAAAATTTACAGCCCAGGGAACAGGCCCTTCGGCCCTCCGAGCCTGAGCTGATCCAAATGTACTGTCTAAACCTGTCGGTCAATTCTTAAGCATTTGTATCCCTCTGCTCCCCACCTACTCATGCATCTGTCCAGACGTATCTTAAATGAATCTACCATGCCTGCCTCTACCACCTCTGCTGGCAACGCGTTCCAAACACCCACCACCCTCTGTGTGAAGTAATAACTGCGTGTGTCCTCCTTAAACTTTCCACCTCTCACCTTGAAAGCATGACCTCTCGTTATTGAATCCTTCACCCTGGAAAAAGCTTGTTTGTATCCACCCTATCTATATTCTTCATGATTTTGTAAACCTCAATCAGGTCCCCCCTCAATCTCCTTTTTTCTAGTGAAAATAAACCTAACCTACTGTCTTCATAGCTAGCACCTTCCATACCAGGCAACATCCTCATAAACCTTCTCTGCACCCTCTCCAAAGCATCCACATCCTTCGGGTAATGTGGTGATCAGAACTGTACACAGTATTCCAAATGCGGCCAAACCAATGTCATGTACAATTTTAACAGGACTTGCCAGTTCTTATAATCAATACCCTGTCCAATGAAGGCAGGCATACCATATGCCTTCTTGACCACTCTATCCACCTGTGTAGCAACCTTCAGGGTACAATGGACCAGCACTCCCAGATCTCTCTGCCCATCAACTTTTCCCAAGGCTCTTCCATTCATTGTAAATTCGCTCTAGAATTAGATTTGCCTAAATGCATCACCTCACATTTGTCTGGATAGAAAGCCATCTGCCACTTTTTGTAGTATACTTTACTCTTATAAGATAAATTAAATTAAACATAGAACATAGAAGAATACAGCGCAGTACAGGCCCTTCGGCCCTCGATGTTGCGCCGATCCAAGCCCACCTAACCTACACTAGCCCACTATCCTCCATATGCCTATCCAATGCCCGCTTAAATGCCCATAATGAGGGAGAGTCCACCACTGCTACTGGCAGGGCATTCCATGAACTCACGACTCGCTGAGTAAAGAACCTACCCCTAACATCTGTCTATACCTACCCCCCCCCTTAATTTAAAGCTATGCCCCCTTGTAATAGCTGACATCCCTTCCAACCCATTACTGTTTCTTTACACCTTTCAATTGTTATAGGCCTCATGTTGCAAGCAGTGTTTAGTGGGCGGCACGGTGGCACAGTGGTTAGCACTGCTGCCTCACAGCGCCAGAGACCCGGGTTCAGTTCCCGCCTCAGGCGACTGACTGTGTGGAGTTTGCACGTTCTCCCCGTGTCTGCGTGGGTTTCCTCCGGGTGCTCCGGTTTCCTCCCACAGTCCAAAGATGTGCAGGTCAGGTGAATTGGCCACGCTAAATTGCCCGTAGTATTAGGTAAGGGGTACATGTAGGGGTATGGGTGGGTTGCGCTTCGGCGGTGCGGTGTGGACTTGTTGGGCCGAAGGGCCTGTTTCTACACTGTAAGTAATCTAATCTAATCTAAACCTGTTTCTGTCTCAAAGGCTACCCCGAATGTGTATTAATACCACTATCTACTCAGAACAATGCCACTCTGCCATCGTGTCTCCATAACTCACTCAACTATGGAAAGATTAACCATCTCTCAAGACCTGAATAGGTTGCAGATCATCAAACAGTTTTTAAATGCATATCAATAGGGCCGCTAACCCCTTTAAGAAACACACTATCAAAAAAGAGGTTCTGGGAAACTGGATGAACGCATGTGTAAGAATCGTTAAAGACCAGTGATAGTAAATGAAATCTCATGACCCAGCTGCGAGAGATCAGTTTAAAATCCTCAATACCTTTATTTAGTACACATATACGTTTTTACTTATTTAGACTATATAGGTCGAGTATTTTTACTAACATTACTAACTTTAAAGACAAATGGATTAACACCTGTTAATTATGCAAACTCAGACCTGACAGACATTCTGATCCCATTAAGAGTAACAGCCAGCATTTAGCAAGTGCTTAAACTATCTCCTGTTTCTCAAGTACAGATGTCACGCAAACTTGTGTACAATAGATACAACTATGTGACACCATATTGTTAAAATTTTAAGGTATGTAAAAACTGTGTATAAAAGAAACTATGCTTTGGATGCCATCGCGTTTCAAACTGTGCTACAGCAGATGTTCAGTAAAGAGGCTATTTTCGCCATTCACTGATCTTGGTCATTATTGAGCATTATCCCACATGCTGCTGTAAGAATACTGAGTCCAATGAGACAGTTGCAGTTTTAAAGAGAAAGGCATGAGACCTTCATAGAATATAAGGATAAAAACATTTTGGACAATTATAAGTTGTATACTGTAGTTTAAAGCCCTGATTTGAGAAGTGTGATAGATTCTAATTTAATTTTGTACTTTTAGCAAAAATAATTTGCACAAATCAAATTGAATAAACCTAATTACAGCTGCTATTCTAAATGTTCACCTTATTACAAAACAAAGCAGCTCATGATTTCTTATTAGGTTTGGCCTCTGTTGTCGATAATGTAGTGCTGAAAAAGAACAGCAGGTCAGCCAGCATCCGAAAAGCAGGAGAATCGATGTATCAAGCATAATCCCTTCAACAGGAATCTTTTTATCAGGAATGAGGCTGTGAGCTGAGGGGGTGGAGAGATAAATGGGAGGATACAAACTCCCAAACCTGGCTGCCCTTGGAAGATACAATTCTTCCTGTGACATCTGGAAGAGTATAAAGTTGAAACTACTAACCATAAAGCAGTACATATCAGATAATTGTTTAAATAGCTTTTAATCAAGGCTAAGCTTTGAAAGTTATGTTTAATCTTACTCGTTTAACTAAATGCATTGTCAATAATCTTGACAATCATTTTGGATTCCATAAATTTGATATATCATTGATTTTCCAATTTTATAATAATACATGCAACCTGAAAGAAATATAAATTCAAACTATAAAAATAAAGAAAATAATGTTACCTGATCTGGGGAAAATAGCCTAGAAACTGAACAGGCTATCTGCTCCAAAGCCTATGCTAATTCCTGAAAATTAACTGCAATTTTCCAGCGCTACACTCTCTACACTGCAGTCCTCACTTTCTCCTGAAGTTTTTGTTGACTAAAGGGAAAATTGCAAAGGCACATGGGAATGCTTACAAAATAGACCAATGATTTATATTAGCATGCTATAAGAGGCATACCCTAACCTTACGCTAATCTGCATGTAGATGTAAGACAGCATGGAAATAAAAGTAAGACTTTTGGAGTGATTGACAAATTTGAACTCCCAAAAAATAACTGTAGAAAACTGTAAACTTATGGCACCACTCAAGGAGAAACCATTACAATTTGATCCATACAGTTAAGTAAACCTTTCTGGTTAGTCTTTGTTGTAAGTTGAGAAGAATTCATAGATGTTATTAGAATGTTGTGTATTAGTTCACTGTTTATTTGATGTTCTTCAGACATTTGAGGTTTCCTGAACCTTCTCAACATGGCACGAGCAGTTCAACTGAGAAGAGCTGCAACTGATTTAGTTAGCTGGCATCAAGATCAGGCAGTCAACACCACAATATATATTCTGAGAGAATTGGGTCCAGTTGGTTTTCTTCTTAAAGAAGAAGGTATATCTAAATATTTTAAAGTAAGTATACAAAATTTAATAAGACTTCAGATTTTTTTATTTGGTACTGGTTCCTTATCAAATCTTTTACTGCTGAAAGTTCTCAGTATTTCTCAGCTTTTATATTTTAGATGGTCATTTGTTCTTTTCATTACTTATATGAAAAAGCAGAAAAGTGAAACAAAGTAATATTTGATTTCCATGTTTACCAGTACTAATAACACAAAAATCTTTCTCAAGGTGTAGTTTTATACATTGCCTTTGCAAGCACATTTCTAATGTTAACTTACTGGCACATTCTATTCCCATTCCTCAAATTGTGAGCTGTGCTTTTCACAGAGATGAGATGACCAGAGGATAACATCAACTCAGATTTACAGTTCACAAGGTGAACTTAGTTTACACTTGCTGAGAGCAAAGAAATCTCATATCAAACTAACGATCTGAATTTTCATAGTTCTCTTGTTACAATGTATGGAACTGAATTTTATTTCTGGTTTGTAGTGGTCTGTAGTGTGCCAAATATCACACCATGGAACTATCACCCTTTCTGTTGCCAATGTCTTTATTGCAGCAAATTTGCAGCATGCCATTCCTGTGATTATTACAGGTCTGCTGTATGCTGCACAAAAAATGTGGCAAACACTTGTGACACTAACTTTAATGCATCCTCATTCAGTCCCTCTATGACCCTTAATATTGAAATTTCACCTACTAACACAGATTATGTAGTGATTTTCAGCTCAGCTCCTTAGATTTGCCATCCCTTCTGACAGTGGTGATTGTTTGCCATTGCTTTTGCAATACTGGTTACTTGTTGAAATGATTCAGATAAGGGCAACCAATCAAATGCAATTATTGGAATAAATATCAGACAGATTTAACCAAGAAAGCCCACCTGTGCTGTCAGCTGGTGAAGAATTTTGTTTTAGTTAGAACTGTGTATCACTCTTCACCCTGAGTGAATTTAAGTGGAAGATATTTTTTATTGTTTTGGAGTACTTCAACATGTTTGTTCTTTGTGTTTCATAAATATGGATGAATTAATGATCTTGAATTTGCAAGGACTCCGGAATGACAGTAGAGAAAGAATTTGGAAAGAATTAAACAGAATTTTAGAGCACAAATACAACCCCTCATTCATACCTCAGACGAGCCTCCTCTTAGCTTACTTCATTTCATCTAATTGGCAAGTCTCTTTATTCCTTCTGGTACCTTGTAATTATCAAGCATCCCCTCAAATTCACTTGCATTATTCACCTCAACTACTGCAAGTGAGAGTGATTTTCTCATCCTACTAGGTTAAATAAAATAAGTGATCAGTGGGACAGATGAGATCAGTTAAGAATGGCATCATGGTTGGTGTCGAATGCAGGGTCAAAGGGCCTATTTCTGTGCGATATGTTTCTATGTTCTATCTTCAAAGTCTGAAGTTTATAAAAACTGCCAAATTTTGGGAAACATTGTGTATATAAATGAAAAAATGATCAAGACACTAATCTGGCAATTGAACATATAAAAGGGAATAAATCATGTTTTAATTAGATAATAAAATATTTTTCTTCATGTAAAAATAATTCTCAGATTCTTCCTTGAGCTTTAACATGATGCAATAAAAGTCAGGTGACAGTAACAATGACATTTCCACTTATAGAAACAAAAGAGAAAAATGTCTGAACTTGTGAAACCTGTATGTGAACAGACATGATGCTGAATATGTATAGACATATAGATTACATTAATCTCAATTATTTCTATTTCCTGGAAGGTGAATATAGGAAACATTCACACCTGCAACTGTTCCACGTTTCTCAAAGAGAAGGACCTCTGCAAGCACATCTGCTGGTGAATTCATTTTCTTGCATGGTTTTTGATTGACAGTTTTCTAAAATATCTTTTAAACAGTGCTATACTGTATTAGTAGCACTGCTATTTGGAGTTTTCTGCAAATAGTAGATTAAGCTGCTGGCTGTAATTTATATAATGGTTTCAGCTCTGTTAGGAATATAGCTTTTAAGTCTTCAGTACAATTGATTTGCCCATAGCATCTTCAAAAGAGCACAGCTCTTAATAGCTGTGGGACTAGTGTTTTGAGGAAAATTGCAGTTAATTTTGACTATTGAAAGGTGAAAGAAATTACTTACACAATTATGGCCGCACAAGAATTTAATTACTGTCTTAAATTCACCCAAATTACTCTTCAAATATTTTAAGCATGTCAGCTCTAGCTTGAAAATGCAAGCATTCAACCATCCTGTGACAATATAAAAATTGACAAAGATGTTGGCATTGTTCTGGAGTTTGTTTTGTTGAATTGAAAGTATATCTTCCTTTAATTCTAAGTTTTACTGGAAGTGGTAAGAGAGCCAAAAATTGTGTTCATGTTCTAGGGGAATTCAGTATGCTGAGGGAGCACAATTTGTTCTCACTGTGTCTTCAGGAATATATATTTATTTGAAATTATATCATTTAAAGAATTGCATAAATTCCAAACATTTGCATTGTAATTAAAGACAAAATGCAAGGCTGAAGTGCTTTCAAAAGAAACTGCTTTACTGTGTTCCACCAGAAGAAGATCTGCCAATTTGGGCCTTCCTCTCATTGGGGACCTGCTCAGCAGATGTCAGCAGTACAAGTGGCTGATCAGCATATTTTTCACTTCGTGGATGTTAATTGAAAAGTCTCAGAGCCAGGAAAATTCAGCACTAATTGCATACTGATATGTATTTGGCCAGTACTGAACTTTCCCAACATAGGCACCTCCCAATCTGCATTTAGAAAAGGAAAGGATGTCAAACAATGTTCTTTCCCAAAGAGGGGCCATTAGTCATGCAGCCGATGTTATCTGAATCACTGCTGTTAAGGGGGCTAATTTGTAATGAATTTCTCTTGTACAAGTAGGTAGCATATCAAATATCTTGAGTAATTAGGTCATCATGACAATTCAGTGGGGGAAGTATTAACAACACTCCCTTTGCAATTCTATTTTCACAAACCTAAGCTGTCAAAACATAATTAGTACATTAATGAAGACATGATCAAGTGTGAGAAAATATTGCTCCAATTCTGCAAATTTATCCAGTGAATAGTTCAATAGCCAATAACCCCTTCACCCAGAAGATCATGAATCTTTGGAATTATCAAACCCAGGGTGTTGTGCATGCTCCAGCACTGAGGATATTTAAAATTGATTTAGACATTTTTATTCATTCAGAAAGTCAAGGGATATGAGGAATGGGTAGAAAAGTGAAGTTAAGAGAGAAGGTCAGCCAAGATCACATTGAATGGTAAAGCAGACTAAAAGACCATATGGTCTATTCACGTTCCTATTTCTTACGTCCAGGTGTGTTTTCTTCTCTTTTTGTTCAGATGACTGACCTTAACTGAGATAGGAATAGGATGCTTTGGTTACTCACAGTGCCCAGGGGATTAAAAAAGCTAAATTAGCCATGGTTTCTGTTCCTGATTGAACATCTTGGGGGGATAAAAAGTAACCTGTTTTTCTAATTGACTCCTTTCAGAGATGTTATTATACATGTTTGGATCAGGTGGGACTTGAACCCGAGCTTCCCAGTCTAAGGGTAGAGACTTACCACTGTACCACAAGAGGGCCCCCACACACAGAGCAAGTACAGGTTGTTTTGCTATAGCACGCATTTCATCAATGCAAATTTGTTGTAATGTGATTGACGAATAGGGAATGTTGTTTCTAAACCACAAACTTTTTAAGCATGTGTTGGATATAGCGTGATTGCCTCACCAACACTTTAAATGTGATTTGTGTAGCGTAATTTTTGTGTAGCATGGGGTCACACAGGAATACAACTACTGAATTGCCCATTGTAGTTAGGTGCCAGCATTCACTATTAAGGCTCACACATGAATAGTGGCCAGGTGAAAAATGTATTAGGTTGCTTTGAACACCTGAAATCATTCCCCAGAGATGCTTTCAAAATACAAGAAAACAGAAAACAACTTTAATATAGTGACTCTCATTACTTTAATTGACACTTTGGTATTTTTGGATTTATTTTAACTAGTTTTGTTTTCAAACAGGATTTTGTTAAAGAAGTTTAAACTACCACGTGGTCATGAATGTAAGTTTGATAATTCAGTTCTTCAGTTATAAATTGAAGATTTTAATAACAATAGTACCTTGATGACCATGGCTAGAGGTCTCCAATGTAACTGATCAGAGCACCTCAGTTTCCATTGAGGAGGCTCCTCCCACTATGTACTTCCCTTAGTCACTTGGCTGGGGCAGATTCAGCCTGAAAACCATACACTGTTGGGAAAGAAGGAATTTATGTTAAAAGGCTTTATTTTGGGCTTTTCTAGTCATTCCACAACACTCACTGAACTGACAACACACCACAGGAAAAGACACAATATTATACTCTAGCATTTGCATCTAGAATGTGTCTCCACCTGGCTGGAAAATTCTCCCTCTTCTGTGCCGCACTTTACTAGCTATAAAAGAAAATTACAACTTTAATTGCACTGTGATAATTCCTTTATGATCTCCTGAATTAAGCCTTCAGTGTTGCAAATTGCTTTGGTTTGGTTTATTGAAAACTACTTGGTGGTGTTCCATTTTTAATGCAATTTATAAAATAATACAAATGGAAACGAGTTTAATATGTGATACAGGTTCCCTATTTGTTCCTTCAGTAATTGCATTATGTAGCTGAGCTAAACAAATGATAAGTTTCAGGACTAAGCTAGTCTCCTTACTGAAAATGGAACAATTGAGTACAATAATTGGGTTAGGAAGGTAAAATTAACAAATTAATATTCATCATTCTGCTTAGAAGTGGGTTTGATTAATTATTTTTCAAGGACAGCATCAGGTTCTGTCCAGGCGCAATGTATCATTGAATAACTTGCTACCACTCCATATCAACTTCACGTGTGAAAAATTGTAATTTAAGTGAGGTATAAGGAAACAACCAGGACCTGCAGGGCAGTTCTTCAGCATAAGTCAGTAGGAAGACTAATTGAAAGGAGAATCAGCCGTTTTAATAATTGATTCTATTTATTATTTAACTGTGGATTTATGCCTTGTCTTAACATAAAATGGTGATCAGACAATGTAGATGTATTGCATTGATTTTAGAATTGCATGTATAAGGTCTAATTATAAAATGCTGCTTTAAAAATAATTACAATTTTAAGATAGTTTCATGTGTGTCGGAGTGAGTAAGCCCTTTTTGGGTTTCTTCTCCTTTCAGATGCTTTCCAACTTGGCCTTGTGGACCGAGAAATCGAAATATTGTTGAACAGTCTTCATACAGAACAGGCACCACAGTCACTCCCTAACAAATATAAGAAAAAGCAAAAGGATGAAGAAATAGTTGGTGCTGTATGTCAGAAGGAAATTGATCCAGAAGATGTCTGTCCCATTTGTCAGGAAGAGCTATTGAAAAAGAAACAACCTGTAACATATTGCAGGTCAGACATGCGCTTCTTGTATTTTGGATTGCATTCTAAAACAGAGGAATAGAATAAGGAAGGGAAAACAAAACTTCAAAAAAGCTTGCAAAATATTGTTTGGTCACCATGGGTATATTTAAAAATTTTAACAGCTTTTTCAGGCATTTAAGATTTCAGGTGTGATTTGACAGAGGACGTGAGTTGATATTCTTCATATTTTGATATCATGTACAGGACTGTGAACTTGGAAAAAGTGTTAAAGAATATTCTTGCTTACTTGACTAATCATGGTTGAGCAGAGTTTAAAATAAGAATAATCAATTTCATGTGACTTTAAATTCTCAAATTGGTTTATTTTAAAAATTTTGAGGAGTTTATGAATCTTTTGCTTTCTGTACTTTACAATGGTGGTTCTTAGGACTGTGGAACTAAAATTTATTATGTTCTGTTGTTGCTGCTTCACAACCTCACTTTGCATGCCTCTAAAGTAAATAGGAGATTCAAATAAGTTAATTTACAGATAGCTAACACTGAAGAATGTGGTTTTACTTACTCAGGAGTTGCCTTGCCACTTTTGTGTGTTAAAGTTTGATTAAAATAATGTAATATCATTGTGGAATGTGGGTAATGATATGCATAATGCAAAACTGATATCACAATTATCAGTGTTTAGTTTTTTTTTAATTCATTTGTGGGAAGTAGGCATTGCTGGATGGCCTGCATTTATTTCCCATCCCCAAGTGCCCTTTAGAAGGTGGTTGTGAGCTGCTTTCTTGAATTGCTGTAGTCCATATGCTGTGGGTTGACCCACAATGCCCTTAGGGAGTGAATTCCATGATTTTGAGTCAGCGACAGTGAAGGAAGAGTAATACATTTCCAAGTTAGGATGGTGAGTGGCTTGCAGTGGAAGATGCTGTCCAAGGATCTAGGATGAATTTCTACAGTGCCTCTTGTAGATCGTACACATTGCTGCTCTGAGCATCCGTGGTGGAGGAGTAGATTCTTTGGATATGGTCAGGCATGTGGAAGTATTTCTTCACACTCTTGATCTGTGCCTTGTAGATGATGGAAAGTCTTTGTTGAGTCAGGTGGTGAGTTACTTGCCGCAGTGTTTCTGCCCTCTGAATTGCTCTTGTAGCTACTGTATTTATGAGGTGAGTTCAGTTGAGTTTCTTATCAATAGTAACCCCAAGGATGTTGATAGTGGGGAAATTTAGTGACGGTAACACCACTGAATGTCAAGAGGCAACAGATCATGTCTTATTGGAGACAGTCATTGCTTGGTATGTGTATGTTTTTGCCGCTTGTCAGCCCAAACATGAATATTGGTCCAGATCTTGTTTCATTTGAATATGGACTGCTTCAGTATCTAGGAGTTGCTAATTTCATTAATTTGTCATTTATGTTGATACTTTTAAGGGGCAAAGTTGAAATTGTCTATGTCCTGTAGTCTTTCCTTTTTCTTGCAACTTACAATTTTTGAAAGTCTAACCACAACTTGCTTATTTGTATCATCTCCTCCAGTTTTTTTAAAACATAGTTAGTATTCTGCAATTTGTCCAAAGATGGTTGGGTGATTTGGCCATGGCAAATTGCCTATTGTGTCCAGGGGTGTGTAAATTAGATGGATTGGCCATAGGAGTTGCAGGGTTACGGGGATAGGGTAGGGAGGGTAGGTCTGGGTGTAATGTTCTTTGGAGGGTCAGCGTGAACTTGACAGCAAATGGCCTATTTCCACACTGTAGGGATTCTATGTTTTGATCCTTGCTGATGTTACTAAATATTCAAAATTTAAAATGCTGTGGATAGAGTGAGATAAAAATATTACAAGTTGAGAGCAAATATCTAAATGATGGATTGCCATCTAGCTAAAAGGCTGTGCATATCAAATGTTGTACATAGATTCTCAGCACAAGAACACATAATTCAAGCCCCCCACCATCTCTCTCACACACACACCCACCTACCACCCACCCATTAAACGGTAAAGATTAGAGTATGTTAGCAGTAATCAGTGGCACCCATAAGATGGCACTATTGTAGTTACAATGCTTATTAGTGAGCTGTAATAGCAGTGTCTGAGTACTACACAGATAGTACTTTTGAACAGCATATAGCTTTAAAATTACAAATATACCTTTTATCTTGTCATCTTTGTCTGGATAATGTTTATTATTTTTATGTGAAACATTACATAGATGAATAAGACAAATATAGGACATTTGTGCTTGATTTTTAAATTTTCTTTTAAACTTTTGTTCCTTTAATGAAAAATGTCTTCTCAAAATGTCTTTGAATTTGTTTGCTATATGATTTCATGGAGTTACAAGTATTAATTTCATATTTTCCTTTTTTTTTGAAACAGAATGATGTTAACGATTTAGATAGTGGCTGTTTGTTAGTAATGGTTAAACTGCTATATTCATCTTTTCACATTTAATATACCTTATTACAAGCTTTGTTTAACATTTGCACCAACATAGGCATTAAAATCCCACTTTTGATTGCTGAAGCAGTGTTTCTGGAAATAATATATTGACATCATCTTATCAGCTAATTAAAAAATATAAAAAGAAAAGCCAAATGTAAATATTGTAGTGAGCATATTTATAGTGTACATTTTTGTGAATGTCCTGTTAATAGTCACCTTCATAATATTTAAATAGTTGATTATGCATACAACTATGGTGACAATTTGTTTTCTTTGTACAGGTATAGCTGTGGAAACAATGTCCATATCAAATGCATGAAAATTTGGGCAGAACATCAGGTAAAGACTGAGAGTGAAACCATTGCCAAATGTCCTCTCTGCAGAAAGGAGTTTGCACCACTTTCTCTCTTGCAAGAAGAATTTAGAAACTCCACAAAACTTCTGGCTGCAGAAAGAGAAAGACTTGACAAACACCTTGGTATTCCATGCAACAACTGCCAGGTTTGTCCAATTCAGGGCAAATGTTACAGGTAAGGTGATTTCTATTTCAAGTTAACAAAAATCTAATATATAGTGGTTTGCTATTTTGATTAGAGCATCTACACCAGTTGCTGCATCTTATATATGTTATCTTTAACATTTACAGTACAGGTCTCATTAAATGCTCTCTAGTATGATGAAACATAAATGAAGAAAACTTGGGTTCTTTTCATTAGAGCAGAGAAGATTATATGTTGACCTGATAGATTAAAGTCATGAAGGTATGCAAAACTGTAGTTAGAAACAAATTTTCCGGTGATGGATGTTGAAATGCCTTGCAGCCAACCACCTTGAACATTTACTCTATGACTGATGAACTGTGGCATCAGTGTGTACCATCTATATGAAGCACTGCAGTAAGTCAATGCTCCTCTGACAGCACTTTTCAAACAAAACATCCCTGTCACCTAGAAGAACAAGGGCACTAGATGCATGCAAACAATTAAACAATGAGTGAACCCAGCACGTCAATGAAAAAGACAAAGCTTTTTAGCCATCATGATCTATATTGGCCTTGTCTTGAGGTCCTTTATGACATGGATGCAAGTTTTCAACTAATTTGATTCACTCCATATGATATCAAAGAACAACTTAAAAGGTTATCATGATTTGGAGATGCCAGTGTTGGACTGGGGTGTACAAAGTTAAAAATCACACAACACCAGGTTATAGTCCAACTGGTTTAATTGGAAGCACTAGTTTTCGGAGCACCGCTCCTTCATCAGGTGGTTTCCTTGATGTAACCTGGTGTTGTGTGATTTTTAAATCAAAGGTTATCAGCCTTGTAAACATTCTGACAATCATACTGATTGCACTCCAGAATTAGCTGTGCCCTGAACCAGGCTGTTCAAATACAATCACAGCAATTGAATCAATTCAGCAATGTGGAAAACTGTCCAGTTATATCACATCTACACAAAGCATGATAAATCCAACCCAACCAATTTACTGTACCATCAGTCTGTTCTCAATCCCCAGCAAAATAATGCAAGGTGTCAGTGACAGAGCTATCAATATTCAACACACCACTCACACCATTTGTATGATCTTTTGATCTCTCTACCCATTGATCTCTTTGCCTGTATATTCTGTGCCTGTGTGCTTTTCCTCACTTCACCTGATGAAAGGGCAGTGCTCTGAAAGCTTGTGATTTCAAATAAACCAATTGGATTATAATCTGATGCCATGTGACTTCTGACCTTGTCCACGCCACTCCAACACTGGCACCTCCACATCGGGACTTAGATCAGGGAGAGTACAGAAGGGGCAATTGGATTTCAGATCAGATCAGAAGTTTAAGCTCTTGAACATTACATTTTAGGGAGCAAAACAATTTCCCATTTTAGAAATCCCCAAAATTTTAGGCAAGAATCCACAAAGAGCCCGAAATAAAGCTCACCCAACTATGCCATCTCCAATCATCAGACGGACATTAATAGATTAAGTGAATAGGCAAAACTAAAATAAATGTAAGTCAAGATGGGAAAGTCTGAGATCATCCATTTTGACACTGCATTTATTATTAATTATTATTAACTAATTAGTACTTGTTTCATAAATCAAGCCTATATGTCCCTGACTATAAAAGAACGTGGCATAATCTAATTGAAGTGTTTAAGATGAACAAATGAGCTAGACTGATATCCACTGGAGTTAAAAGATTAAGAGGTAAGTTGATTAAAACATATGACAGAATGGATATGGAGATGATGTTTCCTCTTTTTGGGGAAATCTAAAAATAGAAGTCACCATTTCAAAATAAGTGATCACCCAATTAAAATGGAGATGAAACTATTATTTTTCTCTTTGAGTAGTTTATGGAAATGCGTTGGAGGTATTCTTGGATATTTTCAAGACAGAGGTGAATAGCTTATTGTTGATCAAAGAGGTAAAAGATTATAAGGAGAAGTGGCAGGAATGTGCATTTTAAGATTGCATCATCAGCCACAATCTCATTAAACGATGGAGCAGATTCAAGAAGTCAAACGGTCTACTCCTGTTCCTTATTCTTATGTTTGTAATCCAAGAAGCATTCTCATTTTAGGAAAATAGTTGGAAGAAAGGGATTGGGCAGGGAACAACCATGAAGTATTATACAACGAGGGGGGAAAAAAAAGACTAGACAATTTAAAAAATGCAAAGTGCAGAGAATTGGCTAATGGGCAGAACAGAGTGAATGGGGATGAGGAGTTCTTCAGGTTGGCGACCAGTAACCAGTAGGGTACAAGTGGGATCAGTGATGGACCTCAACTGTTTACGATATATATATTATTGACCTCTAAGAAGGGAGCGAATGTACTAAAGTCAAATTTGCAGATGTCACAAATATAGGTGGAAAAGAAAGATGCAAACAGCTTACAGAGAGATGTTGATAGGTAAAGTAAGTGGGCAAAATGTTGGCAAATGGAATATAATCATTATGGAAGGGAAAACAAAAGACCAGAATATTACTGAAATGGAGAAAGTCTGCAACACAAATGATCTAGGGAGTTGGTGCGAGGTACTTGTGCACGAAACTCAGAAAACTAGTACATAGGTACAGCATTGGGAGCTGATGGCCTAGTGGTATTATTCACTGAAATGTTAATCCAGAGACTCAGGTAATGTTCTGGGGATTCAGGTTTGAATCACATTGGCAGATAGTGGAATTTGAACTTAATAAAAATTCTAGAATTAAGAGTCTGATGATGACCATGGAAACCATTGTTGATAGTCAGAAAAACCCATCTGGTTCACTATTGTCATTTAGGAAAGGAAACTGCCATATTACCTGGTCTGGCCTACAAATGACTCCAAACCCAGAGCAATGTGGTTGACTCTTAAGTACTCTCTGGGCAACTAAGGATGGTCAATAAATGTTGGCCTTGCCAATGATGCCCTCGTCCTATGAATGAGTAACAAATAGTAATCAGGAAGGCTTAATGGAGTGTTGGCCCTTATTTGAAGCTAGTTGGAATATAAGATTAGGGAAGTCTAACTGCAACTACAAAGTGCTGATGAGACCCAGTCTGGAGCACAGTGAGCATTTTTGGTCCTCTTATTTAAGGAAAGATACTATTCAGGCAATTCAAAGAAGTTTGCTAGATTGATTTCTGGGATGTAGGGACTGTCTTATGTGCAAAGGTTAAACAGGCTGGGATTCTTCTCATTGGAATTTAGAAGAATGAGAGGTGATTTTAGTGAAATAGATAGGCTTCTTAAGGGGCTTGACAGGGTAAATGCTGAGAGGATGCTTCCCCTCTGTAGGATTTCGGACAAGAGAGCAGAGTCAGGATAAAGGGGTGCCAGTTTAAAACTAAAATGACTAAGAATTTCTTCTTTGAGAATTGAGAGCCTTTGGAACTCCTCGTCACGGAAGGGGAAGAGTCTTGTGTATATTTACGGCTGTGATAGATTCTTGATCAGTAGGAGAATCTATGGTTATGGGAAAAGTAGATATCCAGAGTGTCAGATCAGCCATGATCCTCTTGAAAGATGGTGCAGGCTTGAGGGGCGAATGGCCTACTCCTTTTTAGAATTAGAATCCCTACAATGTGGAAACAGGTCCTACGGCCCAATAAGTCCACAGCAAGCCTGTGAAGAGTAACCCACCCATTCCCCTCCCCTGTAGTTACCCCTGACTGCCTGCACATCTTTACAACTGTGGAAGAAACCGGAGCACCCAGGGGAAACCCACGCAGACATGGGAGAATGTGCAAACTCCACACAGACAGTCACCCGAGGCTGGAAACAAACCCGGGTCGCTGGCGCTGTGAGGCACCAGTGCTAACCACTAAGCTACCGTGCTGATCCAAGTTGTAACATGCAATAAATTATTTTGGAAGAGGATGAAGGGTGTAAAACAATTGAGCGTCATACTGTTCCTTCTTTTTATGGTTTTATGATCTTAATTTTTCTAATCTTAATTAAACTGAAGTACAGATTAACCAATTGCACATTGGTTATGTGCAACGCAAGGTTAATATTTAACAAATTGATACAAGCATTTTTTTGTTAATCTTCCAAAAGGTGTTTAAGATGTCCTGATTTTCACCTTTGTCAGGAGTGTTTTCCACGCCTGAACCATCCTAAGCATGAGTTCACTTATCGAGAGGTAATTCTAGGTGCTTTCTATTACAATAATTTAATTGTTATGCATAAGTATGGAGTAAAGACGATGCAAAAGTAGTCGTAACAATAACTTAACTAATGATAATTGTTGTAATTAAGTATGCTTGGGGATTAGCATGGAGAAGGTTTGGGTAACCAAAACTGTTTATTGAATTATATACATTTATATACAGAGTAGGGAGAAACCCTGCATGGTAAAAACAATGACTGCAGATGCTGGAAACCAGATTCTAGATTAGTGGTGTTGGAAGAGCACAGCAGTTCAGGCAGCATCCGAGGAACAGTAAAATCGACATTTTGGGCAAAAGCCCTTCAGCAGGAATACAGGCAGAGAGCCTGAAGGGTGGAGAGATAAGTGAGAGACACCCCCACCCTCCTCTCATTTATCTCTCCACCCTTCAGGCTCTCTGCCTGTATTCCTGATGAAGGGCTTTTGTCCGAAATGTCGATTTTACTGCTCCTCGGATGCTGCCTGAACTGCTGTGCTCTTCCAGCACCACTAATCCAGAAACCCTACATGACTATTATAGTGCAAGTTCTATTAAGTGACATGTACCTGATGTCATTTCCTTTGATGTTATCAGCTACCATATTACTATATTACCATATACCTTATACTGCACTGTCCTCCTCCAACATGTATTTATTCTTCCCCATCATTGAAGTTTGCATTTCTGTTCATTTACTTGTATATTCACTCCCAACTAAACCTCCTGTAGCAAGTCTTCAAAATCAAGCAGGGTTCTCAACGACCTTGTGCCCTTCCCTGCCAGAGCATGATTATGACTGGTGCCTGGTATGTGTTTCCTTCTTCGGTGTAAAGATGAAATTAATCTTCTTTAATCTTTAAATAAATGTGTTATTGTGACATTTTATGTGCTGTTCTTGCTTGTGGAATGAAATGTTGTTTCACCTGACTTGTTGTTCGGGTGAATCTGATTGGGCTTCTTCCAGATCAGCTTGAGTACTGAATGGTAGTGGCGCAGTTATCGGGTAAGAAATAGGCCATTATCCAAAACCCCTAGTGCTATTGTGTGTGCCATTTTCTTGGCAGTTTTACCCTATCAAGATCCCCTTTGTGTGGGATCCTTTGTCACTGGGGCTGTTTCAGTCACACTCTTGGGGTAGCTGATGGTGAACTGGCAGGTCATTCTGCTCTCTGTGAGAACGTTTGTGCCTCAGCTTTATGAGAGAGTACTAGATCTGTACTCTGGTCTGAGGCTTAGTGTCCAGGTTATGTCTTCAAAATGAGTGTAAGGATCCTTTTCCTTGTGGTCTATTGGTTGCTGCCAGAGCTCTTCATAAATTCTCTTTATTTAAAGCTAATTTCCAATAGCTTCTGAGTTTAGGCAGAGTAATCTTTCAGATTACATTCCTTTCAGACTTTGTTCTAATGCATGGTGTTCTATGCAGGATTTTTGCATTTGGTGAATCTTCCAAATTTTCAATCATACTCATCCTGATCATACTTGCCCTGTTCTCTGAAAGCAGTTTATCTTCATTTGTACGCTGCCATTGTGTCAGTTTTATCATTATTTCCTGGGTTCTAGCACCCCCAAGACTCACTTATTCGGGTCACTATCTGGAATTAAATTGGACTGTTAATGGTGAATTCTCATTTGGGTGGTATAAAACCACATGTGCTCAACAAAGAATTGTTTCAGAGAGACATAGAATTTTGTGAAATTTCTCATCTCCTGTTCTGGAGTCTTTCAGTCAAACAGTCAAAGACCGTCAACGAGTTGCCAAATAGCCTGTCAAGGCATATATAAAAGGCTAGAGAAGCTCTAGTCTCGGTCACTGCGCAGCATCTGAAAGGATGGAGATGGCTTATTGAGCTTAAATCTTTTTTTGTGTCAGTTAGTGAAGAGTTTTGTGTTGTGGTCTTCCTACCTCCTTCAAGAGGAAACTTGGATCTTTGTGGCATGGGCAGAATCTGTGTTTAGGAGATGGACCTGCTCAGTGGTTCCTCAAAAGACAAACCACCTAAAGCGGAATCCGCCTAGTGAACCTTCTCTGAACTGCTTTCAATGAAAGTATCACTCCCCTTAGATAAGGTGGCCAAAATTGTGCTCATTGACCTAGGTCTCGCCATTGCTCTGTACAATTGTAGCAAAACTTCTCTACTTTAACACTCCAGTCTGTTGCAATAAAACCTAATGTTCCATTTGACATCCTAATTATTTGCCGTACCTACATGCTAACCTTGTGTAATGAGTGTACAAGGACTGACAGATGCCTGTCTCCAAAATTGTTCTGAAGTTTCTCTCCATTTTGCCTAATCACTTAACCTATTCCTTTTCTGACTGCTGTATTTGTTTCAACCTCATAAGTTGCTTTCCTTCATATGTTCCCACTGTCAGCAAATTTGGTGACAACAGGATGGACCCCTTCATCCAAGACTTTGATACATATTATAAATAGTTGAGGTCTCAGCTCTGAACTTGATAGCACTCCACTATGTACTGTTAGGAATCCTTAAAATTACCCAGTATTGTGACTCTTTGTTTCTATTACTTAATAAGTCTTCTCCCATACCAATATATCATCCAGTATCATAAGCTGTCAACTTATTATGTAACACCTTACTGACTGTCTTTTGGAAATCCAAACACACTACACCTACTGGTTCCCATTTATATACCTCTCTCCCACTGCATGTTTTCAAATTGCCCTTTCACAAAACCATGTTAACTCTACCTTATGACATTATAATTGTCCTGCTATCTCTTTAATAACAGATGCTTGCAATTGTCCAAGTAACAGACCTTAAGCTCACTAGCCTATTGATTCCTGTTATCTATTGCCTTCCTTTCTTGAACAGTGGTGTTACATTTGTGTTTTTTTGATCTGCTGAGATCTTTATAGAATTTAGGGGACTATGGAAAATTCTATCTAGTACATGCACTATCTCTGTATTTACTTTCTTGACAACAGGATGCAGGCTTTCAATCCCATTAAGATCACCTGTGATAGTGATTGTTTCAAGTTTCTTTCCTGCCTTATACTGCTTGATTTTATATTACTCTTGGAATATTTTGCATAGTTTCACTTGTTCAAAGCATTTGCCATTTTTTTGTTTCCATTATTAATTCTTCAGTCTTGTACTCTGTGGGATCTATACTCATTTAGCTACTTATTTTCTTTTTTTTTTGCAGGTTTCTGGAAGCTTTTACTGTTTTTATATTTCTTGCTAGCTTTTTCTTGTATATCAGTTTTGTGTGTTTGAATTGAAAGATTGTGGATATCTGGATTAGATTTCTTTTAATAAAGGTCACTGAGTGGACATAAGAACTTTACCAGCCTTTATTAAAATAATTACATAATTAATTAATGCTTGTTTACTAGAGATCTCCTACCTGGGTTCATGATCATCAGGTTACAGTGTCTGATTGGAATATTGTTTGAAGTAGTTAGTAACCAGCCTGCTGAAGGAAAGGAGCTTCCCAGTTTTGCTTTCCTGTTTCTGTAAAAATCTTCCTTGTGGGTGCAGTGTGGTATGGGAGCTGTGGTTCAGGTGGTCTAGTGCGAAAGCCTCAGAAGGAGTTTATTGATAGTTGCTGCAAAGCTTCCAAGCAACAACTGTAGCATTGAGACACAACAATATTTGTGCTCCAGAACATTGGATTGACAGCTATCTGAACAGCTCTTTTTTGCTTTCAAGGACTAAGACATATTTGCCAAAGTGTTTCTTTTTACCCTAAAGTGAATATCTGCAAAGAGAAATATGTTTTTTTCCCTTCCCCTTTGTATGGCATATATTTGTAGGCATAGGATTTGGGTTATTTAGAGGGGTAAATATTCATATTTTAATATCACAAACTCTAAGCTTTTTGTTTAAGGGGATAATCCATAAACTACTCCCACCAATGACTTATTTCCTTTGGAATTTCTTATTTCCACTCAAGTACCAACTGGATTAGGCATGTACAGTCTTAAACATTCATTCAAGGTTTTCTAAACAGCAAAAATAGGTGATTTTTTTTTAATTTTAGAAGAGAAATCAGCGTTGGAAACCAGTACAACAGGTTTCTGGCATGCCTTTGCCATTAGCAGTTATCAATGATCTAATGAACAGAGAAATAGTTTCCAATGACTATGATCTCCTTCTGCAATTGGACAGGTAAGTGCTTTTTCAGCTGTGATGACATTTAAAGTTTTATCCATTAGAGGTAAAATAACTTAATGTCTTCAATGGGCCAGATCATAATCAGGAGAATATTTCCTTTAAATGAAAACCCTGTTTGTGCAAAGAAGCACCCGGACTGAAAAAGGATAGGTGACAAGATAAATCCGGCAATAGTGATTTTTGATGCAATGCTTGACTCGATTAGTATTGTACAAGAGGTGATTTAAGATAATAGTGGGCTCGTTTCCCAGAAGGTTTCAAATTTTTTGAGAGAAAGGACATCAGTAATATAGCACTCAATAACCTTTCATTGGGTCAGTCAAGTAATCTCTGGTTTTCCTGCCCCCTTGATGCAGGCACAAAATGAGTAAAGCTCATAAAAGTCTTTTTTAAATTTGATATGTGTATTTTATGATAATGCTTTCATTACTTTTATGTTTTAATGAATGTAAACACAGATTCTTAAAATGTACAAATCCAGTGTGTTTCTATAGCACATTTCACTTAGCTATATATGTAACATTGTTCATCTGTTCCAAGAAATAGATCCAACACTGTACCAGGCCACATAGTGCTGACTTTACCCTTGTTAATAGTGAAAGAGCAAAGCAAACTCCTTGTGCCTGGTCAGCAGTGCAGAGTCTGTCTAAAAGCATTCCAATTAAGGCAGCAAGTTCGATGGCTGCCTTGTCATCACAAAGTAAGAACATTTTTTCACGTTATTAGCTAATTTCTATCTTTATGCATCAATTTCAGTACAAATTAGTACTTGTAAAAAGTATTATTTTGCTTGCAGCCATGCTTTAGTTTAAGGAGACAAGAGGTCTTTTCTCTACTTTTCTAATTAACTAGTTCATTGATGTTATTACACACCTCTCAAGCAAGTGCCTCTTGGTCCAGGGGAGGGACTGTACCACTGCACCACAACAGGGTCCCAATTCTTTTCTCTATTCTGTTAGTATAGAAAAGATAGAGTATGCACTGGTGATCACAATGCTCGATCCTCCCAGTGTATCCAGAGCCAGTTTACTTTTCTCTGGCACGTACTCTCACCAGATGGGTGGATAATCTTAGGCAAATGGTACAGCAGAGGGAAGATGCAGTAAGAATGGCTTTGGCACCCTTGTACCACTCCAAAACATTACAAACTCCTCTAATGTTCTGAGTCTTTTGTAGGAGGGCCAGATAAACATTTTAACTGTCACATTTCTAGGGCCTTCCAACCTTCTATCTTAACATGAGGCACACCAATGACCTTTAACAGATCTTTAGACTGGGCTCATAGGCCAAATTCGGGGCAGACAGTAAATGCCTGAGGCTTGATCCTAAATTGCCTTTCTCTGCTGAAAGTTGCCATATCCAGATCTTGCCTCTTCTCACTCCACCTAATTCATGCAGTTTACAAGAGAGTGTGGCTTCATTGGAGATCACTTGCAAAAGTAATCAAATTGAATTTATTATCACGTGTACCGAGGTACAGTGAAAAACTTTGTCTTGCAAGCAATACAGGCAGATCACAGAGTTAAGTAGCATAGATAAATAAATAATAGGTAAACAGCAGCAAAATCAAAAACACAGGTACAGGCGAATGTTAAGAGTTTGTGAGTCCATTCAGTGTTCTAACAACACTATGGTAGAAACTGTTACGAATCCAGCTGGTGCATGTGTTGAGGCTTCTGTACCTTCTCCCTGATGGTAGAGGTTGTAGAAAAACATTACCAGGATGGGATAGATCTTTAAGAATGCTGGTGGCCTTTCCTTGACAGCGGGCCTGGTAGATGGATTCTATAGATGGGAGGTTGGCCTTTGTGATTGTCTGGGCCGAGTTCACCACTCTCTCTAACCGTCTCTGATCTTGAATGGTACAGTTGCCTTACCAGGTAGTGATACATCCAGGCAGAATGCTCTTGATGGCGCACCTATAAAAGTTGACAAGGGTATTCGCCGTCATGCCAAATTTCCTCAGCTGCCTGAGGAATAAGAAACATTGTTGAGCCTTTGTAATCAGTGCGCCCACATGAAGAGTCCAAGAAAGCTTGTTGTGGATGACCACTCCCAGGAGCTTGACACTCTCCACCTGTTCCACCTCTATGCTGTTGATGTGTAGGGGGATATAAGTAACATCCCGCCGAAAGTCAATAATGAGTTCCTTGATTTTGCCAATATTGAAAGCTAGGTTGTTCTCAGTGCACTATTTTTCCAGGTCTTCTATCTCCCATCTATAGTCTGTTTCGTCGCCATCTGAGATTCGACCGACTTTGGTGGTGTCATCAGCGAACTTGTAAATGGCATGAGTGTGGTATTTGGCGACGCAGTCATGGGTATTCAGTGAGTACAATAGGGGGCTGAGGGGTGGCTCCAGTGTTGAGTGTTTGAGTAGGCTCATGTAGGCTGTCTCCAGCTGCCCTGGCCACCTTCCAGGGTAGTCGAATGGGTCGTGGGCACCACGTGATCTGCTGCCTTCATCCAGTCAGCTGGCTTTGAGGATCAGAGGTGCTTCAAACCTGTGAGTTTAGATAAAACATACTTTTAAAAATTACTAATAACTATGCGATTACGTTTAAAGAGTGTAGAATAATTGTAGGAAATAGGAAACTTAAATCTGCACGTAGGAGTTTGCAAGGAGTCGACCATATGTGACGCCATCTTACATCTTAGATTATAAGTAATCTTATATTGCTTATACAAGCCATTGGCTGCTTTTAGCTAAAGTGCAAGCTTTCATTAAAAAAAAAGCCCATAGGGGTCTGAATGGTGTAATCGACTTAAATTTATGTTAATACAAAAAAACAGGCCTTCGAGTCAACCCTACCTACCATCAGGATATAATTTTTTTTTTATCATTGCTCTAGGCACCTATATAACTGTGGAGTTTGTTTACCTTCATTTTACATCATACGCAGCTGCTGTATTTTTAAACTGATATTTCATAAGAACATAAATATGCACAAAAGTAGACTGTCTGGCCTTTCAGGTCTACTTGTGCTATGGCAAACACTAATCTTTAATTCCATCACTCTTCGGACTTTCTTTTAAATATGTATTGTCAACCCCACATTGACTGCCAGCTCTATTTTGCAACTTTAAACTCATCAACTCACTGGAAGTTCCAAAATTGATTATAAAGGAACATACCAGACCCCCCTGGGTATTTCCACTTTTACTAATACAAGGATTACTCTAAGAATAGCAAGACTACTTTTAATGAAGCCTGTTGACCATGGAATGTTGGAATAACATTTGCATTTAGAAAGTGTTCAGATTTCCTGATTATGTCCTGCCCAGATGCAGGTTCATCCTCCTCAGCTCAAATTCCCACGGCATCTCTGGAATATACTGAAATGAGACTTATGGAAGCCTCGACTGGGAGGGTGCATTATCCTGTCTCATTGGGCTGAGACAGCTGGGCTGAGAGGTGGCAAATGGAGTTTAATGTGGAAAAGTATGAGGTAATTCACTTTGGCAGGAGCAACAGGAATAAAGAGTACTGGGCTAATGGTAAGATTCTTGGTAGTGATAGATGAGCAGAGCGATCTCTGTGTCAATGTACATAGATCCCTGAAAGTTGCCACCCAGGTTGTTAGAGTTGTTAAGAAGGCATACAGTGTGTTAGTTTTTATTGGTAGAGGGATTAAGTTTCGGAGCGTCGAGGTCATGCTGCAGCTGGACAAAACTCTAGTGAGGCCGCACATGGTGTATTGTGTACAGTTCTGGTCACCGCATTATAGAAAGGATGTAGAAGCTTTGGCAACAGTTTCAGAGGAGATTTACTAGGATGTTGCCTAGTATGGAGTGAAGGTCTTAGGCTGAGGGACTTGAGATTGTTTTCGTTAGAGAGAGGTAACTTAATTGAGACATATAAGATAATCAGAGGGTTAGATAGGGTGGACAGTGAGAACCTTTTTCATTGGATGGTAGTGGCTAGCACAAGGGGACATAGCTTTAAATTGATGGGTGATTAGATATAGGACAGATGTCGAGAGGTAGTTTCTTTGCTCAGGGGATAGTAGAGGCGTGGAACGCCCTGCCTGCAATAGTAGTAGACTCGCCAACATTAAGGGCATTTAAATGGTCATTGGATAAACATATGGATGAAAATGGAATGGTGTAGGTTAGGTTCCACAGGTCAGCGCAACATCAAGGGTCGAAGGGCCTGTATTGCACTGTAATATTCTATGTTCTATTGTAAGGAAGGTACTTGTGAAATGGGGTCAGGTCCCTTGTCCCCCTGTCGCTTTGTATGCCATTACTCAGCATCAATGGCGAGTTGGTACACAAATCTGGTAAACACTATACAGGACTGGTTCTCCAGTACTATTGCCATTTCGATATGGATTTGGCAGATATTGCATGCCAAGAGCCATTGTGATACAAATGGTATTGGTGCACTCTAACCTTTGATCCAGGTTCCCTCCGTCAAAGCTGTCTTTTTGATTAAGCCATTAATGACTGATGCCATGGGGTCCCATACTGCCTGGGACAGCAAGTACATGTATCCAACAGACCACTGAGTGCCAGCAACCTGGGGAATTTCTTCCTTGCTGTAGAAATGTAGCAATGATGTGCTCAACAGATGTCATAGAGTCATAGAGATGTACAGCATGGAAACAGACCCTTCGGTCTAACCTGTCCATGCCGACCAGATATCCCAACCCAATCTAGTTCCACCTGTCAGCACTATCCCTCAAAACCCTTCCTATTCATATACCCATCCAAATGCCTCTTAAATGTTGCAATTGTACCAGCCTCCATCACATCATCTGCTAGCTCATTCCATACACGTACCACCCTCTGCATGAAAAAGTTGCCCCTTAGGTCTCTTTTATATCTTTCCCCTCTCACTCTAAACCTATGCCCTCAAGTTCTGGACTCCCCCAACATCGGGAAAAGACTTTGTCTATTTATCCTATCCATGCCCCTCATAATTTTGTAAACCTCTATAAGGTCACCCCTCAGCCTCCAATGCTCCAGGGAAATCAGCCCCAGCCTGTTCAGCCTCTCCCTATAGCTCAAATCCTCAAGCCCTGGCAACATCCTTGTAATCTTTTCTGAACCCTTTCAAGTTTCACAACATCTTTCCGATAGGAAGGAGACCAGAATTGCAACAATATTCCAACAGTGGCCTAATCAATGACCTGTACAGCAGCAACATGACCTCCCAACTCCTGTACTCCATACTCTGACCAATAAAGGAAAGCATACCAAACACCTTCTTCACTGTCCTATCTACCTGCAACTCCACTTTCAAGGAGCTATGAACCTGCACTCCAAGGTCTCTTGTTCAGCAACACTCCCTAGGACCTTACCATAAGTCCTGCTAAGATTTGCTTTCCTAAAATGCAGCACCTCGCATTTATCTGAATTAAATTCCATCTGCCACTTCTCAGCCCATTGGCCCATCTGGTCCAGATCCTGTTGTAATTTGAGGTAACCCTCTTCGCTGTCCACTACACCTCCAATTTTGGTGTCATCTGAAAACTTACTAACTATACTCCTTATGCTCGCATTCCAAATCATTTATGTAAATGACAAAAAGTAGAGGGCCCAGCACCGATCCTTGTGGCACTCCACAGGTCACAGGCCTCCAGTCTGAAAAACAACCCTCCACCACCACCCTCTGTCTTCTACCTTTGAGCCAGTTCTGTATCCAAATGACTAGTTCTCCCTGTATTCCATGAGACCTAACCTTGCTAATCAGTCTCCCATGGGGAACCTTGTCGAACGCCTTACTGAAGTCCATATAGATCACATCTACTGCTCTGCCCTCATCAACCTTCTTTGTTACTTCCTCTAAAAAACTCAATCAAGTTTGTGAGACATGATTTCCCACGCACAAAGCCATGTTGACTATCCCTAATCAGTCCTTGCCTTTCCAAATACATGTACATCCTGTCTCTTAGGACTCCCTCCAACAACTTGCCCACCACTAAGGTCAGGCTCACTGGTCTATAGTTCCCTGGCTTGTCTTTACCACCCTTTTTAAACAGTGGGACCACGTTTGCCAACCTCCAGTCTTCTGGCACCTCACGTGTGACTATTGGTTATACAAGTATCTCAGCAAGAGGCCCAGCAATCACTTCCCAGCTTCCCACAGAGTTCTCGGGTACACCTGATCAAGGTCTGGGGATTTATCCACCTTTATGCATTTCAAAACATCCAGCACTTCCTCCTCTGTATTATAGACATTTTTCAAGATGACACCATCTATTTTCCTACATGCTATATTTTCCATGACCTATTTCACAGTAAATACTGATGCAAAATACTCATTTAGTATCTCCCCCATTTTCTGTGGTTTCACACAAAGGCCCCCATGTTGATCTTCAAGGGGCCCTATTCTCTCCCTAGTTACCCTATTGTCCTTAATGTGTTTGTAAATACCCTTTGGATTGTCCTTAATTCTATTTGCTAAAGCTATCTCATGTCCCTTTTTTGCTCTCCTGATTTCCCTCTTAAGTATACTCCTACTTTCTTTATACTCTTCTAAGGATTCATTTGATCTCTCCTGTCTATACCTTTTTCTTCACCAAACTCTCAATTTCTTTAGTCATCCAACATCCATACCTATCAGCCTTTCCATTCACCCTAACAGGAATATGCTTTCTCTGGATTCTCGTTATCTCATTTCTAACAGCTTCCCATTTTCCAGCCGTCCCTTTGCCTGCCAACATCTGCCCCCAATCAGCTTTTGAAAGTTCTTGCCTAATACCGTCGAAATTGGCCTTTCTCCAATTTAGAACATCAACTTTTAGATCTGGTCTATCCTTTTCCATCACTATTTTAAATCTAATAGAATTATGATTGCTGGCCCCAAAGTGCTCCCCCACTGACACCTCAGTCACCTGCCCTGCCTTATTTCCCAAGAGTAGGTCACCTCGTGTCATGATCACTTCTTGTGGTGAATATACATAACAGTTAGCATGATATGCTAAGTCATTTGTAGCTTCCCCAATCCAGTGACTACTTTCACCAATTCCATCTTGAACTTGAGTGGGGCTGCCTATCTTGTTTAGCTCACCCATATTGCAGATAAGTTGCAAGTCTGTGTAGGTGCTATGACTCAGTTAGAATGACTCCTTGTTGTGATTTACACAAAGTATTTCAGTGAATACTCTTGCCTTCTAGTGAAGAGTGGCAACCATTTGGCTATGTATCTTCAGTGGGGGCCCCCTGGATGGAGAAGTTGAAGAGTGTTTGGAGAAAGTCAGGCTTCAATCAAGCTGTGGCAACTAAAAGAATGCGGATGCCTCCTCATGTGTCTAAGATGTGCCAAGCGACCATTCACCATTTTATCAACAGTCCAAAATTACATTTTGATTCTGAAACCCTGCATAAAACAAGTGGTTAGGACTCACAAGATTTCCTTGGATTGGCAGAAGCTGTTGTTGGTCACCATGTATATCTTAGCTTTTGATTTGGAGTTCAAAGCTGCCTATTACTGCATACTGCTGGGAGACATCCTCTTCGGTGGTAGTATGCATTGATGACAGGACAGGTTTGATGATGATCTGTTCGTCTGTAACAATGGAGGCACCAATTAAGGGCAGCAACTGTGCCCTCTCCTTTCAAACACTGCTTCATTGTCAGACCCTTTTATCTCCAGACTGAACTAGGGCCAAATAGATAGAATTGCCAAAGGAATGCAAATTTGTTGAAGTATCTTGGGTGATCAGTCTGAATTGTCGTCATAAAATATCACCAGCATACCTGTCAATGGTGTAGTAGAATGTACCAATGTATCAGCATCTGAGCTGATTGAGGATGCAGGAAGTGCTTTCTCAGAGGAATCTGAGACTACTTCTTCAGAGATGGTGGAGCAGATATTGGCTCTCTGTTGAGAGCAGACACTTTGTGAATGCTTCTGGTGCCTGCAGAAGGCAAGTCAGGAAATGAGTAGCAAAACAGGAGTGGAAGCTTGGTGGGCAACATTTGACAATGAATCTCACTTGGTTGCTAGGGCATGTAATCTCGGCATCACCATGAGAGGTCTTCGTCCTCATATATGGGCTCAAGCATCCTCTCCTTGTATGGAGTGAGGAGATGAATTTCAGGTATCCTACCACCCATAATGTCTCTTTTAGCCCAATTGAGGGCTATATTCTCCTGCAATGTGACTGAAGTAGGGATTGAGTGAAACATATCTGTTAGTTGTGCAAGTGGAGTACAGGTGGCGAATGAAATGGAAGCATGGAGGGCAGGAAGAGTGTTTTTGTTTTTGAACTGCCTATTGTTGATCTTCATTTTTGTACTCAACACTCTTTATTTTTTTAAACTCCATACCTGTGCTTGTGTGTATTGATGTCACAATTCATTACTTGTCTCAGAATTAGTAAACAACAAAATTCCTCTTTTTTCACTCAAAAAAACTTCTTACTTGTCTTCTTAATTTTGAGTAGTACTACATTTGAACTTAGTTAAAAATCGCACAACACCAGGTTATAGTCCAACAGATTTAATTGGAAGCACTAGCTTTCAGAGCACCACTCCTTCATTGTGGAACTGATCTTTTGTGTAACTAAACAGGTTATGAGAAAAACAGGAATTGATTCAACTCTCTCCACCTGTTCAGAACAATACCTATCACTCATTTTTATTCCCTCATCAAAAATGCAATTAATCGTATCTGACTTTGTGCCTTGCGGAAGAGTTCTCAAATCTTTTCCAACATTAAAATCTACCTTTCAGGGTAAAGAAAACTTTTCATTATGATGCCCAATCCTATACATTGTAGTTGTTTAAAATGGCAGCATCATACTACCATATATACTTGTGTAAAAGTCTATCTCATGTAAAAGTCGACCCCTTATTTTTGACAAATTTGTTAATGTTAATGTTCCTGAGGTTCATTACATAGGAGAATAATTGGAGGGAAATGGAAAAATTTGGTGGGCAAGTTCAAAATGCTTACACATTCAGAATTTAATATATATTTCATTTTAGGTGTGCCATTATACCAGGCCATGATGATGTTGAATAGTGTGATTTTGCAGGATTTCAATGAATCTTTGACATGTTAAATTTTCGTACCGGTATATATAAATAACATTTACTACCAGTAATTCATTCTTGTTTCTCTTTCTTTTATCTGTTAGTTACCTTTACTGTAATTGGTTGTGTTTTTCATCTTTACCCGGGATTAGTTGAGCGATAAAATCGACTTATGCTAATAATACGATATTTCGAACTGCAGCATGAATTTCAGCCCCTCAAAACTAGTGCCCGTGTAATAGTTGACACTATAAATTGAACCTTTAAAAATAGTCTAAAAAAGTTGACTTTTACACGAGTATATACGGTATTTCCAACCTGTTCCATGAATGGCTTCCAGACAGAGGTAGGCCTACTGCCAATGGCCAACCTAGCTAATTAAATAAAGCTTTTCCCTGAAGATCACGGGTTCATTCAGTCAAATTGGTGAAACCATAAACAAGAAATATTTTGTATCACTTATATTCATGCTGACTTATTTTACTATTGTTAACTGATGGAGAAAAGTAACCACCTATGATTATATAAATGTTATATATCTGTACATACTTGTAACTTTTTTTTTAATCTCTTTACTTATTTGGTATATATAGCAATGCTAAATCAATCTTGTTTTCAAGATGAAGTAATTTATTTTATTGTGTCGTAGTTGGAGGGGCATATTGTTGTATAAATAATGGTACATGTGAACCTAACTATTAATAACATTTCTTGTTTTAACAAGTTTCACAAAGACTGCATTGACCATTGGCTATTGCATGAATCTAATTCATGTCCAATTGATGGACACGCAGTCTATAATCCATTAACCTGGGATGAAGGATCAAGCAGATGCAAAAAGAGAGAGGCATTCACCAATTCTGAGCATTCCAGCTCTAATATTCAACCGGATAAACCTCAGTTTGCTATTCCAGTGATTGGTTACCATTCATCACTGAGAAAAAGCAGCAATCAAACCTATGGTCAGCTAAATCAAAACCAACGTCAAAGAGGATATGGAGATCAAAATTCTATAAACATCACAAAGGATTTTGCTGTAAATGGATTAAATTACTTCCGTTTGAATGAAATAAAAAATGAAACAAGCATAGATCAAGGTCATAATATACAACATTCAATACCTGGAGGAATGTTTGAAGAACATGTCCCAGGTCTTTTACCTGATACAAGAGGTAAAAATAATTCTGCAGCTGTTCAAGTTGAAGCAAAGGACTCTAAAGATAGTCAAATAAAGAAAAGAAATATTGTCATTAGCAAGACTCATAGCGCTGGTTTAAGTGGTACATCGATATTGCAGTCCATGCACAACAGCAAATCTAACTCAACAGAATTATCACCGCAACAGATCTTACAGGTGGAGCTTTGTCCACATGACAGTAGTTCCATACAGAGAACTCAAAGCAGTGGGCTTAAAGGTGAAATCAGAAAACAAGTTGGACTCCTTTCAAGAAAAGTCAGATGTGCATCCATGAGTTCAGCCACCGAATGTGTGAGTCTTGCTATGGAAGGAGTCGCAGTGAACACCAGATTATAAAGCCATTCAATTATTGTAGCATATTGTCTAGCAAGAAGTTTAAAATTATTAATACAGCTGTTACTTGAAATTTGTAAAACCTGTTTTCTAGTAACATTTTAAAAATTGTGGACAAAATCACAAAGTTTTTGGAAATCCACAATTCATGCATGACTCTCTAAGAAAGCAGAAACTCAAAGTTATCCCACAGAAATTTCAAAAATGAGAGCCTTTACCTATATTGCAAAATCTAATTAACCAAGAATAACAAAAAGGTAGCATCAAAATAGAGTAGCATATCACTTGACTTGAGCGTTTTAATAAATGAGTCAATGTCTCTACCAGGTTTTATAGTCTATATTTTTTGTGCAGAATACTACTCCTAATTACGTGTGGGAATATTTTAGTTTATAGTGTTTCTTGATCATTCATTTTATTTTGAATCAGGTGAAGATGTGTAGCCCATTAAAGTTTTTTTTCATTTGATTAGTGTTATTCCAAGAAATAAAGTGCAGTTAGTACGACAGAATTTAGTATTTAAAAAATCAACTCTTGCATTTTTGTCAGATACTGCAGGCTATCCTAAAACAACAACTCTGTCACACTTTAGACTAGTTAATAATGGGCATGTTAAATATTATGAGATAATATATTTGATACTAAATAATACATAGTATAGAAAATTATATTTGACAGCATTTACTAAACATAACAGCAATGTTATGAAATTGTTACTTCCAGTTAATGGTGGTAATATGCTGTAAATTAATAATCCAGAAAATAATGAATATGCAGTTATTGTTGTGTAAAAGAATAGCTCAAAGAAGATTATTATCATCTGAATCATTTTATTAAATTGACCTACTTATTTGAAAGAAGCAACAAAAAATCCAACAACTCCTCTGACTAATATCAAGTCCGATATTACTTGAAAAGAGACCAAGGAAGGGTAATCCAGTTCACCTGCTTGGAATATGGAAAAAAGTTGACTTAACTTTAATTATGATTAAAAGAGATTGTTAACTACATATCCTGACTTTTTTATTTTAAAGAGTTTATTGTGTTTCGTAACTTTTTAGCAACATCATAAACTCATTAGTTTATAAAATAAAAATACATTTGTTTTATTTCATCTGCTGTCAACTTAATTAAATACACATTCTCCTCTATCTTTAATGCTGTTGTTCCCAGTAAACATTAACTGCATCCACCTTGACTGTTTCACACTAACATGGCCCATTCACACTTAACTGTTAACACAAAAACATTTGTAGTCAATCCTCTCATGAGTTGACATTTTAATTGATTTTCTCTCTTTGGGTACTATATCAGTCCAGTCCAAAACCAGTGATAGCAATCGAGAAATTATCCTCAAACTTTGAAGTTCTTAAATGTACCCTCACAAAAATATGCCCATCTTTTCCACGAGGCTATGTCTAAATTTCTGTAATCAGTTAAAAATCGGGACCTTGGGTTCATGTCACATTACAGGTGATCACCATTGCACTACATACACACACAGATATTCCTACACACACACACTCTCACTCTCACATACATACGGACACAGGTACACACAGACACCCACACACACTCTTATAGACACACACACTCCCACACTCACACATGCACCCCCTCACAGACTTAAGACACTCTGCACTCACTACACACACACACTTTCTCACACTCACAACCCCCACCCCGACAGACAGACAGACACACACACACAGACAAAGACCCACATGCACACATATATTTTGTGGGGTGAATTTGTACTTGCAGAGTTACATTTCACTTTGCTCAAAAACTACATACATTCATGTAGAACTCTGAGCTCAAAACTGCATGAATTTATGTAAAACTCAGTTATCTCACTTTTTAGATTAGAATCAATCTAAACATCATGGCATAGACAGAGAACACAGGGGGCTAACACCTTCAACACATTGTCTAGCTATCACCATTGTTAACAGCTAACCCGAGAATGCAACTTTTAAAAAAAAAGGTTTTGTGATTTACACATGAAAGAAGTGAAGCTATCACTGTATTTTAACAGATGAAAGGCTTAACAGACAATCAATTTTTCAATGTATAATTTCAGTTACATCACACTGTAAATTTTTGCTATAAATTTTGTGTTATGATTGAGCCCGCCACTATCACCTGATGAAGGAGCGTTGCTCCGAAAGTTAGTGTGCTTCCAATTAAACCTGTTGGACTATAACCTGGTGTTGTGTCATTTTTAACTTTGTACACCCCAGTCCAACACCGGCATCTCCAAATCATTTCTATAATCAAGTATACACTAACCTGGCTGTGACAAAAATATATGGTATTCTGTGGTGTGGAAGTGTAGTGTATTATCTACTTTCATTCTCCTTGTCCACTTTGCATTCTTTGAAAAGGTTGATCAAAACATCCTCTTCCAATGCCTCTCCTCCATTGTCTAGTTCTTTGGGACTGCCACCATTTAGTTCTACTCTTTCCTATTAAATTATAGTGAGTGCATCTTGAACCACAATTTTTTTTACTGCCCTTACTTTCAGAATCCACATGGAAGGACCTATTCTTGGTCCCCTGTTCTTTCTTATATGTTGTCCCTTGGCAGCATCCACTAAAGGCACTAGCTCAGCTTCCATGCGTATGCTTGAAGTGACATACATTGTCTTGGTCCTTTTTTTGAAGAGAGGTTTTAAGACAGGTGCAGAGGTGTCTATTTGAATCCAATAAAGTGAACAGCTTGTGCGATCTTGTATTTTTTTTTCAAAGTTGGAGCAGACTGAGTGGGTGGAGTCAAGCTCTCGCAGAGGCAGGATTTTCAGTAGCAATTGCTGTGGTCTTGAAGCGGAGTTTGGAAGCTGCAGTACATCTCTCCCTGCTGCTTTCTCTTTCAGACTTTTATTTTGATGTTTTTCCTCCTGTTTAGTAGTTAAGTAATCTATTATTCTGTTAAGTTTTTCAATAGAGCTGTTTTTCCTTTTTTTTGTATTTTAACTATAGTGTATGAATAAAGTGTGTTTTGTTTCTAGACCGGTAGTTTGACCAATCGAATTGCATCTGGAATACAAGGCCTGGCACTTGCCTTTAAGATATGAAAAAGTTAGGATCTAGGCCATCTTCTTAATATATAACAATGCTGAAGATACTAACATGTACTAATGATGTCACTTTAGATAGATATCTCCAGCACCTGATGGTTTCCATCTCAGGGTATTAAAATAAATAGGAAAGGAAATTACAGATGCAATAATCCAAATGATTTGGAGATGCCGGTGTTGGACTGGTATGTACAAAGTTTAAAATCGCACAACACGAGGTTATAGTCCAATAGGTAGCACTAGATTTCGGAGTGACTAGATTAGATTCCCTATAGTGTGGAAATAGGCCCTTCGGCCCAACTAGTCCACACTGATCCTCCAACGAGTAACCCACCCAGACCCATTCCCCCTAACTAATGGACCTAACTCTATGGGCAATGTAGCATGACCAATTCACCTAACCTGCACATCTTTGGACTGTGGGAGGAAACGGGAGCACACGGAGGAAACCCACGAAGACACGGGGAAATGTGCAAACTCCACACAGACAGTCACCCGAGGCTGGAATCGAACCCTAGTCCCTGGTGCTGTGGGGCAACAGTGCTAACCACTGAGCCACCGTGCTGCTCCTTCAGGGGGTTGTGGGGTGAATTTGTACTTGCAGAATTGCATTGTTCTTTGCTCAAAAACTGCATGAATCCATGTAAGTCTCTGTTAACCCATTTTTAAAATTAGAATCAATCTAAATAGTATGGCACAAACAGGACACAGGGGGCTTAACACCTTCAACGTATTATCTGGGCTGACACCAATTGTTAAAGTTAACCTGCGAATGTAACTTCTAAAAAAAGTTTTGTGATTTACATATGAAAGAAGTGAAACTAACATGGTCATTCTAACAGATGAGAGACTTAACAAACAATCAAGATATCTTTCAATGTATAATTTCAGTTACATCACACTGTAAACTTTTGCTATAGATTCTGTGTCTTACAATTGTGTCCACCACAACCACCTGATGAAGGAGCGGCGCTCTGAAAGCTAGTGCTTCCAATTAAACCTGTTGTGTGACTTTTAATGCATTAATCCAAGGTTTTCAAAATTGGACTGGAAAATTACAAATGTTATTCTGTTAATTAAGAAAGGTGGAAGAGACAAAGTAAGCAACAATAAACCAGTCTAAAGTTCAATGTGGGAAGTTACCAAAATCAGGGACAAAGTAACTGAGTAGTCAGATACATTTGAGCATTGTGATAAGAATGCACCTAAGGGTATAATCTATATCAACTTCCAGAAGAAATTGCAGGCAACTTATTGACATGACTGATAAATTGAATGGAAAGTCAAAAAAGAACATGAAGGATAATAGCTCTGTACACTGGCAAGATGTCACAAGTGTGGTTCTCAAATATCTACATGGCAAAACACTTGAATTTATGCAAATCTATAAGAGTGGACATGTAAGTAAGAGAAGAAACCAAAAAAAATGAGAGCAAGTCATTCTTCAGATTCCATTTGAAGTAGTAGATCCATTGTGGGTATCACACCACAAGCTGGATACACTGAACCTAGAGAGGATGAGGTGCAGATTCACAAGGAGGCTAGTGGAATTAATTGATTAAATTACTGCCTTTATTCCTGGTGAAGGGCTTTTGCCCGAAACGTCAATTTCGAAGCTCCTTGGATGCTGCCTGAACTGCTGTGCTCTTCCAGCACCACTAATCCAGAATCTGGTTTCCAGCATCTGCAGTCATTGTTTTTATCTCGTTGATTTTTAACCCTACTGCGCCACGCTCCAGGCTCACTGCCTTTATTCCTGATGAAGGGCTTTTGCCCGAAACGTCGATTTCGAAGCTCCTTGGATGCTGCCTGAACTGCTGTGCTCTTCCAGCACCACTAATCCAGAATCTGGTTTCCAGCATCTGCAGTCATTGTTTTTATCTCGTTGATTTTTAACCCTACTGCGCCACGCTCCAGGCTCACTGCCTTTATTCCTGATGAAGGGCTTTTGCCCGAAACGTCGATTTCGAAGCTCCTTGGATGCTGCCTGAACTGCTGTGCTCTTCCAGCACCACTAATCCAGAATCTGGTTTCCAGCATCTGCAGTCATTGTTTTTACCTCTAAATTATGAGGGGACTGGTTAAATCAACTTGGTGTGTATTATCTGTGTATTACAGGTGTTCTGATCAAGTTCATTAAAGTAATAGAAGACTTTTGTAAGATAGATAAAAAGGAACAGTTTCTGCTGGCGGAATAGGGCAAGGGGTATAATCTTAAAATTAGAGCCAGAACATTAACAGTGAATTCAGGAAGCACAATTTCACACAAAAGGTACTGAAAATGTGGACGCTGGGTTAACTCAAACCTTCAAGATTGAGTTTAATACATTTTGTCAGGCAAGGGAATGAATCGAAAGTGGATAAAAGAAGATGAATTAGAGATCCACCATGACATAATTGAATACCTATTTCGGACAGATTGCAAACATAACATTTCCCTCCCTGTTCTTATCCACCCAAATCTCATAGCCTCAGGGTTTGGAACTAGTTCGTCATTCCTTCAAAGTGAAAAATCACACAACACCAGGTTATAGTCCAACAGGTTTAATTGGAAGCACACTAGCTTTCGGAGCGACGCTCCTTCATCAGGTGATAGTGACTAGAAAGCTAGTGTGCTTCCAATTAAACCTGTTGGACTATAACCTGGTGTTGTGTGATTTTTAACTTTGTACACCCCAGTCCAACATCGGCATCTCCAAGTCATTCCTTCACTGTAACTCAAAATTTGGAGCTCTCTTTCTAACAGCAGGTGAATGAATTAAAATTAAACTCCTACTGTTAATCTCAATAGGAATCTCCACGTTCCTCAGCTTCTACAATTTTCCTCTCAATACCATGCTGTCCTACCACCTGTCAGAAAATATCTGGCCCCGACCATCTCTAATCATTATCTCATTGCTATTTGTGCACAAATTAGCTGCAGCATTTCTGATAATAAAATGACTATAATATACTTCATTGACTGTAACGTCTGTGGGATGTCCTGAAGTTATGAAAGAGTCACAACATAAGCTGTATTAGGTGGGAAATTGTTCACTTTATTGAATGAGCTCTTCCATAACACAATATTGCAACTCACACAATTTTGTAAAGAGATGATTACAAGTATTTTCAGCCACTGTCATGTATTGTAGAAGTTTCCTCATCTTCTCTTGAGATGTTTTGCAGCTCATGATTTCAGAATACATTTCATTTGTGAGGCCAAACCCCATCATTTGATCTGCAAGTTCTTCAACGTTTTGCACCTTCTGAACAAGATTCGCCCAGTTTTGTTGCACAAAGGTTTTCTTGTCTGTTGTTGTAAAACATGGAAAGAAATATAGGAATTAATGTCACACCTAAATGTAAGAAGTTAAAAAACAGAATTTAAAGAAATCAAACTTAAAATCTGCTTTGACAATATGTGATGTTAACATCATGAAATTGAATATTATAACACCTCCTTTTACCTGATTTGAAAAGCTAATCATTTATTAAAAAATCTTTCAGCTATTATTCTGAAACAATTAGAAAAAAGACCTTCTAGCTCAAATGTCTTTTAATTTGGTCTAATAAAAATTACCTCTGAGAATCAAACAGTTTTCTATTGGATCTTAATGTGAGAAAGATGTACACCCCAAGGGACAAAGAACTATACTTGTTAAAATATAAGATGTAAGGGTCAACATAAAACTAAATGCAAAACAAATCAGAATGCAAAGAAAAAGCATGTGCTGATGATTGGAAGAGGTACACAGAATGAAACAGGATAATTACAGAATTAGTGCTATAAAAAGCTGATGTAAAATGAAACTTGAAGGGAAACCAAATGCACACAAGAAACCTTTGCAGTTATACAATTCAAAATGAAGATAAGAAAGCATTGTGGGCCCCTATAAAACTTAACAATGGTAATATTATATCAGAACTGTTAGAAAAAAAAATTCTGCCAGTATTTACAGTAGAAAAAGAGAATACCGTGACAGAAATCACAAGGAAGTTAATATTAATTCAGGGACAGGTACCAAAATTAATATAAGCAATTTAACAGTAATAAAATTAATGGCATTAATTGTGTCAAATCCCCAAGACAAGATTGTTTCAAACCAAGGTTGTAAACTCTGCATACATTGGCTAGCATGCTTCTTGCATTACAACAATGAGTAAGTTTCAAAAAATATCTCATTGGATGTAAAACTGCATGGAATATCTTTGGTCATGAAAAGCAGTATCTAAATTTAACTCCTAGATGTCTTAGTTGCGATCTTCCAAAGTTATCTAAAATCAGGAATTGTTCTATTAGACTGGAAAAATGCACTTCATTCTACTATTTAAGAAAGACAAGAGAAGGAAACCAGTGAATTAGACCAATTAATGTAACATACCCTAAAATTAAAAGCCTGGTCTTTCAAAAGAACAGAGAACAATCCTACATGTTAAGTTTGGAACACTTCCACAAATAGCAGTCATTAACTTTACATCTGAAATTAATACATTATTTTCTAAAGACATTAACGGATATGGAAAGCAAGTATGTGGGTTTAGGTCACATATCAGTCACAAACTCACTAAAAACAACTAAATGCCTAACTTTGGTTCCTATGTTGCTGTGTGTCAGGCAAAGGACTGAATTTCATTGACGTTTGAGACTGGCCAGTGCAGTACTTTTACATAAGAAAAGGGAGTAAGATTAGGCCATGTACTCCCTTTACCCACTCCAACTTTCAAAATCTCACATCTGATCATGTATTTCAACTTCACTTTGCCATTATAATTCCCAAATCTCTTCTTTCTTTAATGTCGAAAAACATAGATCTGAATATTCCTACCCTCATAGAAATTGATGTGGACATGTATGCCAGGAAAAGAGCGAAGACAAATTCATAAGGGAAAGATCCTGCCTGATCGATGTCCTTGAGCATTTCAAGGAAATGCTAGCAAAATGGACATTGGAAAATTTTATGCCACAGTGACATAGAGGCACACCGCATAGAATCAGGCCCTTTGGCCCACCATGTCTATGCCGACCAAAAATACCAAACTATGCTAATCCGACAGCCTACTATGCGCTGGCATTTTAAGCACTCATCCAGCTGCTTCTTAAATGTTGTGAGACCACTTGTCTTCACCATCTGCTCAGCCAACCATATTCCATATTTATACCACCCTCTGGGTGGAAAATATGCTCCCTCAGGTTCCTTCTAAACCACTTATTTGTCACCTTAAACTTATGCCGTCTGCTCTTGGACATGTCTAAAAGGGTAAATTATCCTCATGATCTACCATCTGTATGCCTCTCAGTATTTTGTATACCTCAGTGAAATTCCCCCTCAGCCTCCTCTACTTCAGGGAAAACAAACCCACCCTGTCCAGTAACTCCTCATAACTGAGACTCTCCAGAGGTTAGATTAGGTTTCCCACAGTATGGAAACAGGCCCTTCGGCCCAACAAGTCCACACTGACCGTCCAAAGAGTAACCCACCCAGACCCATTCCCCTACCCTTTATTTACCCCTGACTAACGCACATAACACTATGGGCAATTTAGCATGGCCAATTCACTTGGCCTGCACACATCTTTGGATTATGTGATGAGGAAACCGGAGCACCCGGAGGTAACCCACACAGACACAGGGAGAATGTGCAAACTCCACACAGATAGTTGCCTGAGGCGAGAATCTAGCCCGGGTCCCTGGCACTGTGAGGTAGCAGTGCTAACCGTGCCGCCCCAGGCATCCATCCAGGCAATATCCTAGTGAATCTCCTTTGCACCCTCTCCAGTGCAGTCACATCCATAGAATGGTGTGGTGACCTCACAACTGCTGTATAAAGTTGCAAAAGGACTTCTGCTCCTACATTCTATGCCCTGGCTAATGAAGGAAAACATCCCACACCCCTTCTTCACAACCCTATCTACCTGTGCTAACACCTTTGAACTTGTACACTTTGTTCTTCAGTACTCCTTACGAAACTACCATTCATTGTGTTCATACTTCCCTTATTAGACCTCTCCAAATGTATTACCTTATCAGGATTAAATTCCATCTGCAATTTCTGGTATTATTTTTATTCATTTAGAGAATGTGGGCATCACTGGTTAGGTCAGCATTCATTGTCCATCCCTAATTGCCAAGAGGGCAACTGAGAGAAAAATTACATTCTCCCTGTGTCTGCGTGGATTTCCTCTGGGTGCTCCGGTTTCCTCCCACAGTCCAAAGATATGCAGATTAGGGTGAGTGGCTGTGCTAAATTGTCCAGGGATGTGTAGGTTATGTTAATTAATAATGGGAAATGCATGGTTCAGAGGGGGTGGGTCTGGGTGGGATGCTGTTCGGAGGGTCGATGTGGAATCGATGGGCTGAATGGCCTGCTTCCACACTGTAGGGTTCAATGTCTACTTGTGTACACTGCTGTGGGTCTGGAGTCACATGCAAGCCAGACCAGGTAAGGATGGCAGCTTCCTTCCAAACAGGCTTTTCAAACAGTCAACAACAGTTTCAAGGTCATTATTAGACCTTTAATTCCAGATTATTATTTAATTCAAATTCCACCATCTGCCATGACAGCATTGGAACCTGGGTCTTCAGAACATTCCCTGGATCTCTGGATTAATAATCTAATGGTAATACCACTAGGCCAGCTAAACTCAAATTCCACCATCTGCCATGACAGCATTGGAACCTGGGTCTTCAGAACATTCCCTGGATCTCTGGATTAATAATCTAATGGTAATACCACTAGGCCAGCTAAACTCTCAAAAGTTATTGAGTTAAACTGAAAGCTCTGTGGAGGACTTTGAAGAGCAAAATCCAGGAATAGCCAAGTTATGTGTGGTGCTAAAAATAGAACAATGAAAACAGACATGAGAAGTTAACTCTGTCCACAATTGCTGCCAGCTTTAGAGTATTTTCAACGGTTTTGTTTTATTTAATATTAAAAATAATGGAGAGCTTACTATGTAGGAGGAGGGGGGAGTATTTAATGAAATGTCTCCAGTGTTGATGGCACTTCTATATTTCTATTTAATGCAAATAACCTTGATTCAGCAATAGAATTAGAAGGCCTACAACAATTGCAGGATGTGTAATGTGTAAACAGGGAGAAGAATAACAAATAAAGTTTGGTACAGAAGAGTATTATGATATTTTGAAGGCAAAATGGTTAACAGATAGTCTGTGAATAATGCTAAAATTTTGAAGGATGGATTTAAATTAAAATTTGAGAGAAGGTAGACTCTATGCAAAATATATCTAACAATGCTGCACTGAAACAATGTTGACTAAACTGTAGATTGCAAATTTGGGAAGAAGTTGTGATCATTCTGCATAGTATTCCAATAGGACCATCCCTGAATACAATTGAATACAGTTAAAGCTGCCCAGACTAAGAGAGACACTTACGCAGGGTATTTTAAAGGCAGCCTTAAGAATCCTCTGAATGGACAAATTTAGAGGGTCAGAACAATCCTCCTCATTTACAACTCTCTTGTGTTCTTACAAATAAAAACGCATGTAGGAAAAATGAAATACCTGTCACTTTGCTTTCCAGGTCTTTAGTGTTTATTTTCTTCATCGGAGCTGCAAGGAAAAGATTAAAGATTTGTTATCCCTGAGTGATCTTCCTTAATGTAAAACATACATGTGTCATATTTTCAATAATCAATTCATACACAGTGTATGAATTCTACTCCAAGTCATTTCAGGCTATTATTGTATAATGAATTACTCTCATCTTAAAACTATTTTAGGTTGGAGTCTCATGGTCAATGGTAGTGCACCTACTTCTAAACCAGAAGATCTGGAATTAATTACTCACTTTCCATGGAGCTGTGTCATAACAGTTCTGAATAGGTTGATTAAAAATAATGTTGGTCTCTTCAGGCGCAGTGGCAGTGCCAAATCTGAGTCAAGGTTCAAGGTTCCAGAGTGTGTCATAACATCTCGGAATGGGTGGGTTGCGCTTCGGCGGGGCGGTGTGGACTTGTTGGGCCGAGGGGCCTGTTTCCACAGTGTAGGTCTAATCTAATCTAATCTAATCTAATCTCGGAACATGTTACTTAAAAATAGCTAAAACTATTTTTGGACTTGATTGCCTTGCGCCGGTCATGTGTGTGAAAAGCAGATCGGTTGTATCAATTCTGAGCTAGAAATGGGAGTGGAAGGATAATGTCAAAATTGTAGAAATGCAAAACTTGCGCCCACATCTCCCCCCTTACTTCCCTCCAAGGCCCCAAGGGATCCTTCCATATCTGCCATAAATTCACCTGCGCCTCCACACACATCATTTACTGCATCCGCTGCACCCTATGTGTCCTCCTCTGTATTAGGGAGACAGAACGCCTACTTGCGGAACGTTTCAGAGAACACCTCTGGGACAGCCGGACCAACCAACCTAACTACCCCGTGGCTCAACACTTCAACTCCCCCTCCCACTCCACCAAGGACATGCAGGTCCTTGGACTCCTCCATCTCCATACCATAGCAACACGACGGCTAGAGGAAGAGCGCCTCATTTTCTGCCTAGGAACCCTCCAACCACAAGGGATGAACTCAGACTTCTCCAGTTTCCTCATTTCCCCTCCCCCCACCTTGTCTCAGTCAAATCCCTCGAACTCAGCACCAAGTTCCTAATCTGCAATCTTCTTCCTGATCTCTCCGCCCCCACTCCCACTCCGGCCTATCACCCTCACCTTAACCTCCTTCCACCTATCGCATTTCCAACGCCCCTCCCCCAAGTCCCTCCTCCCTACCTTTTATCTTTGCCTGCTTGGCACACTTTCCTCATTCCTGAAGAAGGGCTCATGCCTGAAACATCGATTCTCCTGTTCCTTGGATGCTGCCTGACCTGCTGCACTTTTCCAGCAACACATTTTCAGCTCATTTTCTATAGTCCATAAATTTATACAGACAGCTAATCCAACAGAGCAAAGAAGCTACCATGTGTTGTTGCATTATGTCACAGTAACACAATTACAGAACACTAATAATGATATTATAAGTGGCAACCAGTGAAAAACAGATGATTGATTAGGGGAAGTATTTCAAGTATACTGTAATTGAAGAATAAGCAATTAAATCAATTGTTAATAAAAGCTGTATTTTATAGTTATTTGCTACCATTTACATTAATTGTTCTATACAAAGTATTGTTCAATCAAACAGTGGGAAAGGACTGATTTAGACATCTCCAGGATTCAAGTCTCCTTCAGGGTTTTATCAATAGCACAGCTCGAGTCTGAAATTTTATGGGCTCTAGTGAGGAAAAACTTGTTCCTTCTTAAGATAAAATGACACTCTACAGCCCATTGAAAATTCCATTGTTTTCAAGAGTAAAGAAATACACATAGATTGAAATGAAAAGGTTGCAAAGTATTCAGCCCAAAGAAAGAATGAGCAGAGTCGGGATTATATGCCTATTAACCTTTATTAACAGCAGCAGAGAACAGACCAGGAAACATGGTTTTGAGAACAAGGGCTGGAAAGACTATCTCTCTCTCTCTCTCTCTCAACCTAGATTTCAGATACAAACCGACAAAAAGCATCTTCAAACAACAGTGACCATTAAGCAGAAGCACGGGCACATCTGCAGTTTTCCATTATGGAGGAAGCAGGAGAGTACCTAAATAGTTGACCTCAGGTTTCACTTTTGCAATTCAAAACACTTGAATAACTGCAAACTTCCAACTGCCTTTACCTCCCTGTCTGTATCAGATAGCTGTAATGAAGAAGCATCTCGACTCGAAACGTTTGCTTGCTTTCTCTCCACGGATGCTGCCTGACCTTCTGTGATCTCCAACTCTTCTTGTTTTCAGTACCTCACCAATGCCTCCTTTTTGTGAGCTCATTACCTGTAGTTTACATGTGTGCTTGCTATTAGGTTTTATTATTTTTTTCAGGTCATAAATCTCCACTCTCATTCAAGAAAACCTTGGAATTGGTTCGCCTTTATTTTTGATCTGATTAGCAACATTTAATTGAAATGTGATAGCTATGTGCTAAAATAAATTGTATTGTTGCAGCTGACCAAGAGAGGGTTTAAATCAATTTGAGCCATGACCCCCCTCACCTTGTTACAACATCATTGATACAGTGTCTTTGTATAATGGTTTAGTTCTGTTCAACATATAACTTCTAACCTAAACAGTTTTAAGTGAGACTTTTAATCAGTTGAGCTCAACCAAATCAAAAAATCTTAATTGCCCAAAAATCCTTTCCAAGCTTGCACACACATAATAACGAAATGTACTGCAACCAAAAGAAAAGTCAGTTCTAGCAATGTTCGGCTGCCATATCATTTAGCAAGCAAATCATCCACATTAAGGTATCCATAGGTAGCAGCCACCACAGTATGACTGAATTTCACATCCAGTTAGAAAGGGAGAAGATTGGGTCATGGACTAGTACTTTAAATCTGAATAAGAACAACACTGCGGGCATGAAAGCTGAGCTGGCTGAAGTGAACTGGCATTCTAGGTTGGGGAATAGGTCAATAGAGACACAAAAGCAGGCATTTAAAGCAATGTTTTAGAAGACTCAGAATGAATATATACTGGTCAACTCTGCACTAACGCTCCAAAAAGCATCCCACCCAAACCCACCACTTCCCAACCACCCTATCCCCGTAACCCCACATTTCCCATGTCTAATCCACCTCACCTGCACACCTCTGGACATTATGGGCAATTTGGCATGGTCAATCCACCAAACCTTCACACCTTTGGATTGGAAAGAAACCAGAGTACCAAAGAAAAAAACCCATGCATACACAGGGGCAATGTGCAAACTCCATACAGACAGCCACCTGAGTCTGCTGACACACATCACAAGCTTTTCCAGAGTTCCTACCATCTTCACTAGTTATGATGATGCACACTGCTGTGGATCTGCTGTTTCTAAGCTGCAAACAATTTTCTAACAACTCCTCTCTCTCTCGTTATTGGTTCGAGGAGGAGGGAAGGAAATCATTTTATGGTTCCAGGAAAGGCACACAGCGAGTTTCATTTCACACAGGAAATGTTTAGACTATAAAATAGTTGAAGACAGATCATGTAGAAATTTGACCTTGGGTGGTGGATTAGTACTGAAACACAAATATAGACTACAATTTTTTCCAGTTGTACACTTTATTCTGCTTCCATTTAAGTGCTTGATCTAATAACTGACAAAAGCTGAATAATTTAATGTGGTGCATATCATGTTACAATTCAATATCAAAATAACAGTTACCCAAAGGTACTTTATTCCTGGCTTTCTCGCCATGAGATTTCGAGCTGGGATTTGTCGATATTTTGATGGTAGCACTGTTCAATCCTTGGATATTGGGACTAAACACAGTAGAGCCTCCATCAGCCGTGATATTAGACACAATCTTATGCCCTTTGGCACCTAAATGGGCAGTTTAGAGAAGATAAATTACAGAATTAGCCAACATTATAGATTTTTACCAGATTGTACATCCAAAGTATGACTTGATGTCTTGCTACTACTCATTTCATTCAGAAGAATTAAAACACAGTTTCTGACTTAATCAATATTACACCACATTGGGTTAAAGAATATGAACTGTAGTTTTTTGATGTTGAACTATTAGGAACTTTAAACCTTCCAACTAGTGGGAAATATATTCTGTAAAGTTTGTGCTAGATAGTATCATTCATAAATGCCTGTATTTTGTGAAATGGTGTAGGTATCCTAAGCAGGGAATGATCCAATGTACTTGACTCTTAACAGGGTCAGATAAAAGAGAATGCAGTTGATATTATCTTTGGTCCCTACTCCCTAGTGGTCAATTCTTTTCTTTCTCCCTGGCTACTGTCTGAAGTTGAACCAGATATTTCACAATTATGCAATCCCACTTGACCCTGAGCTGATTTTTCAACACCATAGCCTCCTCATCATTAAGGCAGACCATAATGTGAGCATAATGAAGTTAAAATGTCTTTGGTTAGGTAACTGAATGACAACTTGGAAGAGGAATGTTTTGAGTAAAAAGAAGGGGAACAGGCTAGTATTCATAAAGATATCAGCCAACAACTTCTTCTAACAAATGACAAAAGTCAGCCATCAAGATTTCTTTGAGTCAAGTATCTGGTCAAGGAAAGTGTAAGATTCCGACTAGTATCACCAGCAACAAAAAAAAGCAAATTTTAAAAAATCAAAGTTTAATTCAGGGCAAGTACATAAATATCTTTTTGATAAATCCATAATTCCTATGTATGCAAATTCATGATGTATAATAAATTATATAAGGTTGCATTTGACCATTGATGTTTAGACTAACACTGTGCAGCTACATCAGAATGAAGAATACCAGTTGTAATATACTTGAGCACCTCTGTCTCTGCCATAATATCAAATAAAAGAACATTTAAATATTAGTCTGCAAACACATTTCAGCAATCAACTATTAACTGAAATGAACAGACTATATTTAATCTGGCTTTTCTTTCAAGAAAGTCACAAGGTAAAATAAAAGATACCTGAATCCATCTTTGGTGTTCAAGTCTCTTAGCACTGGGGAATTACCTGCAGCTCAAGTTTAAAGAAGAGATTATTTTGTTTCAATATTTTGTTTTAAATTAAAGTAGCAAAGTCCAGTAAACAAGGTCTATATCCTTTAATCTTTACTCTGCCATAAACCTTTAAACAAATCATACAAGCATCATTAAACCATAAAATGTTTAAGGCTCCACTAAGAGCTGAGTTAACCTTTGGACTAATTTGTGCGACTGACTTAGGAGCATTTATCTCCTTGACTAGAAACTTGATCCATTTAAATGTAGTAGCTAATTTCATCTATGTGGTAGTGTGAAAACTATAACTAACTACTCTCAAGAAGGAATGATATAAGCATATGTTAGCATTTTGAGTACAATTATTACTGCTGGGAAGTGGAAAAGTGTACATTGGACATCAGTGTGGTTGAATCTGCTTCAATAACCTGCCACCATTCACTCCCCCCGTTCGGGTAAATGACCTGACAATATTTACTTTCTGGATTCATACACTAGAATCACTGAAAAAAGTCAAGAGTTGGAGGAAAACATTACAGCCTGGAAATTCACATTTTTAAAGATATAATTTAATATTTTTGCTCCTGAAACATATCCAATTCCCAAGTGAAAAGGAGCTGCTATTGGGTGGGAATAGGGTAGGATCAGCTGTGAAGAGCCTCAATTTCCAACAGCTTGACAGTACTTGCTTACTTACAGTAGAGTAGGGAAATTACAAAACATGAAATGGACATCCCAAAGCTGATTTAAAAGGACTGCAGCAAATAATCAAAGGAGAGGCTACGCAAACAGAAAGAAAAAAAGTGAAAAGACAACGTCATGTTAATCACAACAGGGAACACAGCATGTTAATTTCAGCACTAATATTAACTTTATCGTTCTGAGGAAGGGTCACCGACCCTGAAATGTTAACTGTGATTTCTCTTCACAGATGCTGCCAGACCTGCTGAGCTTTTCCAGTAACTTCTGTTTTTGTTAACTTTATTGTTGTTTATGATCAACCGATGGGCTTTTCAACATGAAAACAATGGCCCTAATGTTCAGATCAGGGTCAGGAACTCTGTTCATGTCAGACAAAAAGTTACCTACTTACCTGCCCAGGATTTTTCGCACCTGAGTTCCAATGCCAGATCCAGTCCAAAACAAAACACGTGAACTTTTACAGAAGCCGCACCTACTTTTACAGCAAGTAAACACAGCCTCAAGGTGCCAAAGCCTCTTTTACGAGCGACTGAAGGAAGGTGAGTGTTTATGGTTAGTGGGTGTGGGAATGAATTGGCAGGATGGAAGGTGAATAGTGTGGCAGATGGATGAGGGGTTAGGGTAAGGTGTCAGATGAGGGGGTATGCTGACAGATGACTGTGTTGGTGGATAGTAAGGTGGGAGGTGGTTGAGGGGGTAGATGGCAGGGAAACAGGGTAGGTTGAAGTTGGGTGAGTGAGTGCCCAATGTTGAAATTGGGTTAGGGCATTCCAGTGTTGGGGAAGACAATTGGCTACCCAAAGGTTGGGCAGATGATGAGGGGAAGGTGTTGAGGATGGAGGCATCAGGAGTCAGAAGAGGAGGTGTCAATTCTTGGGGTGGGAAAATTGTTGAGGATGGGGATCCAGGTGTCCTGTGGCAGTGCAGATCAGGTATGGTTTTAGAGGGATTGGATGTGATTGGGAGTGGAATAGGGCAGGGTATAAGATCATAAGAGGTAGGAATAGGAGTAAGCTATTCACCCTCTTGAGCCTGCTGTACTCTGCAATGGAATTATGACTGCTCTAACATTCCTCACACCAATTTCCTGCACTTTCCCCATAACCCTAGATTCCCTACTCATCAAGAATCTCAGCCTTAAATATACGTAAGGAGTTTACCACCACAGGTCTCTGTGGCAAGGTCTTACAATGACTTACAAGCCTCTCAGAGAGAAAAAAAATTCTTCCTCATCTCTATTTTAAATAGGCACCTCTTTTTATCTGAGGCTATGTGCTCTTGTCCTAGATTCCTCCATGAGGGAAAACATCCCCTCAGCATTTATCCTGTCAAGCCCCTTAAGAATCCTCTATATTTCAATGAGATCATCTCTCACTCTTCTAAATTCCAATGTTTTGATTCCTAATCAATTTACCCTTTGCAATTTACAATCCTTCCATACTAGGGATCATTCTAGTGAACCTCTTAATTGCTCCAATGAAATGATGTGTTCCTTTAATAGTGGGACCAAAATGGTTGGGTGTTCAAACATTACACCTTTTATGAATTAAACAAGAGCTTAGGAGACAGTTATTTCCTGGTGCATTCACCAATGCAATGCCCCAACCAATCTTGATAAACATGCCAAACACTCATCACGCTTTTCTCGAGGAATATAAATTTTAAAGGGATATAGACCAAATGCTGGGACGCGGGACTAGATTAATTTAAGATATCTGGTTGGCATAGGTGAGTCAGACTGAAGGGTTTGTTTCCATGCTGTACAGCTCTATGACTCTAAATTGTTGTTCCCTTTGAAATTTGGCATTCTTCCATTGCCCTGATAAGATGAGATAAAAAGCTTCGACAGCAGGTCGTTTTTTTAGCCACATATTCTTGTTTGTTCTTAAATATAATGGCGTTATGTAAAAGTAAAGGGGTGTGTCTCACAAGATTAGATAGCATTTTGTGTTGGCCTTTGTAGCAAAAGGATTCAAGCACAGGAACAAGGATATCTTGCTACAGTTATACAGGGCATTGGTGAGGCCACACTTGGAATAATGTGTGCCATTTTGGTCTTGTCATCTGAGGAAAGATGTTTTTGTTATAGACGAGCGCAGCGAAGGTTTACCAGATGGATTCCTGGGGTGGCAGCACTGACATATGAGGAGAGATCGAGTCGGTTAGGATTGTAATTCCCTGGAGTTTAGAAGAATGTTGGACTGGAGGGGTGCGGATATCATTGATACCTATAAAACTCTAACAGGAGTCAGTGTATTAGATATAGGAAGGATGTTCCAGATGCTTTAGAAGTCCAGACCCAAGGCTGATAGTTTAAGGATTAAAGGGTAAACCTTTTAGCACTGAAATGAGGAGAATTGTCTTCATCCAGAAAGTGGCAAGTCTGTGGAATTCACAGAACATCATTGAGTACAAAACATTATGTGTTTTCAAGAGGGGAATCAAGGGATATGGGGGATGACAAGATTACGGTATTGAACTTGATGATTAACCATGATCATATTGAATGGGGTCAAATGGCCTGCTCCTGCTTCTATGCTTTCTGTTAAAGCAGTTGTGAATTTACAAATTTACAAAATTTGGTGAGTGATATTCTAGTCCTGCTTCAGGGGACAAAAAAACCAAAGGTTATCCCCAGATAAAAGCAGGGAGCAGGACTCTCCTCCTTCCTGCTATGTTTTAGGGAGATGATGGACTATAATGGTGTCACTTGACTCTTAATCCCCAGGACTAGGCTGAAGTTCCCTCTGTCTCTCTCTCTCTCACACACACACACACACACACTTAGAACCCTTTGAAAGACCTTTTCCTTGATTGCCTCTTGCCAGTCTAACTGAAAATCAAAGAGGGGTTTCACTGTCCTCCAAGCTTTGAAATGGCTTTTCAGTGTTTCCTTGGGTCAGCTTTCATACCCCACTACCGAATATTTGGGTGAAAAGATGCTCTTACGTAGTGTTGCTTCAAGTGAGCTCCAGGTTTTTTTTAAGTGATAACAATTGAGAGGAAAGAAGTACAAGACTCACAGGAAGCGCCTTTCAATGCAGTCAGCCCCTGGGGCATCAACATAATTCAGTGCGTGCAGCCAAACAATTCCTCTGGTCTTTGAATGACTTCAGTCCTGAAGGAGACAGTGGTCAGAGAAGGATACTGGAGTAACTTTGGTGGATTCAATTGTGTGAGTGTTTGACACAACCAGGAACTCCCTCTTAAAGCATAGAGATACATCTTGTCTCAACCATATGTATCTACTTGCAGATCCATCTTCAGTGTTGAAGATGTCACATAACTTGACCTCTTTGATGACTTTTAACTGGAGGACAAACAAAGAATTCAGTCTGGTGTTAGGTCTGCTAGATTGTTCAACCACATTGATAATGCTATTAGGGTAAATTTAGAGTTTTAGATTGTACCAGTAAGGGTTAAATGGATATTTCCACAGTCAAAATGAAAGTAGACTACTGAAACTTGTATTGAATGAACCTTATGCATTCTAGATGCTAGTGTCAGCAGGAGTTCTGGAAACACCTGTGTAAATAGGAGATAATGTTAATAAAAGGATTCTGAAAAGTCCTTGGAGGATGGTAACATTGATAAAGAAGAGAAAGGCAGTTGTTTATCGGTCAAAGGTTGATTACTTTTTGACGGGTTGAAGAAGACATTAACATTAACCCATGATCTTGAGTGGACACCTCTTCTTTTGTTTGCATAAGGAAGATTAAAATTTGTATAGTAAGATGCTTAAGATATAACGTTACTCAACTTTTCCACATGCTTCAGAGTTTTGCTTCAGTTTTTTAGCTCCAAACATCTCTTGAATAAAACTATTGCAAAACATGTACTCAGTCTCCAGTAATGGATTTAGTGATGAAGATAATGCCTGGTGCTGTGAGCTGGATGCTGATTTAAAATCATCTGAGCAGTGCTGCAAAACAGGTGAATATTTTTTAATACCCACCAGCCTTTAGTATAATAAGCTGACCCAAGGAGGTCGAACATCAAAGAATCTGGAGGAGTACTGAGTACAGAAGGCACTGCAAAGAAAGAGATTGATAACAAGGATTCTGTGTTGGCACAGTTCGCACAAAAGTGAGTAAGCAAGCCAAACCTGCGCTGGTGGTATCTGCATAAAGGTTGAAGTAAAGAACTGTCCTCGTTGTTTCAACACTGAGTACAGGAAAAGAATTAAAATGCAGTCAGGAAAAGGGGAGTTTAGGGGCACTATACATTAGAGTGGGGATTGGAGATCTCCGCTGAGAGTGGAATGGCAGTTGAAAATAATTCAGAGATGCTGATGAACCTACAGGGCACCCTCAGAAAATAAAAATATTGGTTGATGGGCGAGAAAAGGGATAAAGAACAAAAGGCGGTAATGATCATCACCAGTTTGTGCCTATGAGTTAATGCTAATATAAGAAGAAATCATGAGTTAGTGACTACAATAAGTATGGATAAGTAAAAACAGCTGAAAAATGGCGAGAAGACAGGGTCACACCCCCATAAAATGAATTGCAACAATGCAAGGAGAATGTCAGTCACGCTTTCACTAATATTAGGGAGTTGTTGGCAAAAATCAAAGAATCAAAATTGGTTTGTCAGAGAAATTCAAAAGTTTGGATGAATGTGTGGAAATGGTGGAACACAGTAGCTGCTCCTCCCATCGAGCTGAGTACACGTGCTGATTACTCAGAGCCACATGTTTTTTGCAAGTACATCGGTTACGAGGAGACAACTATCTATTGCCTCCTTTAATTCTGTGATGCTGAAGTTATCTAATTGAGGCAGAATACCCAAGCTTGAGAAACAGCACTTGTTTCCTTCTTACCAATATATTGTGATCATTAATATCAGCATTAATGATTGCTGATGTGCATTAAGCCATGTTCTTGCAAGGACAGAACTTAGCCTTGACTTCAGTGAGGTAGCACCACAGTTTTTTTTCTTTACAGTTGTAACTCTTTATTCCACTTTTAAAACATATGTACACCAAAGTCCCATTTAAACAGTCAGTTGGAGAGCAGAGATTTCTCTGTGGACGTGGTCCTCGGCTACCTTGGAGGTGGAGTTCAAGCTTCCTTTGGTACTTGCGTTAAGCCATAGAAAGGTGAGAGAAATCCTTCATAAAGCATCCTTTGGATGGAGGTCATGAATCCTTTAGGAAGGGGGTCAGATTTCCTTTGGGAGTGTTAACTGTAAAGAAGTTCATGGATAAATGGAGCATTAAACATTTTGAAACTGTCCAACCTGTCAAGAGGTGTCACAAAGTGTCAAAAGTATGTCAAAAAGTTTCCAGAACTGTCAACATACATCAAAAATGTTTTTTGGGAGTGAGAGTGATTTTCTTTGCAATAGAGTGCATTTTGCAAGAGAGAAAACTTTTAATAGAAATTTATTTCTTCTCCTGCATTCACGGGTAATTGTGGATGCTGGGAAGTTAGCAAGGTAGGTGAAGAGATAAAGGCTTGGACCATAGAAGCAGAAACTAAGTTAGCATAAGAGGTATGAGGGTCGGGGGTGGGGAGGGGTGTGCGGGTTATGGGGGGATGTTGGGTGACATTAGGTACCATGGGTTGGCACTGATAGAACATTGGGCACATGTCAATGTGAGGGGAAACGAAGGAGGAGTGAGGGATAAGATCCAAAGGAGCGGGCAGGGAGTGGGGACGGACGGGGTTCTGTGGGCGTGCAGGGGATGGGGGAGACGGGGTTGGGGGGCGGGGTGGGGGTAGGGGCTCGCCGCAGTGTGCTGCTGCCTAGTCTCCTGAATGAGAAGCAGGCTTCACAGAAAACTCTGAGCCCCAGAGGAAATCAATTAACCAAATAATCAATTATCCAAATGAAATAGTGCCCGGCCATCTTGTTCGGATAATCGAGGTTCCTCTGTACTAAGGCATTTAACTGTTAGGGAAGTATTAAACTAAAGAAAGATGTTAAAACCTTCCATCTCTATACACCCATTTAATCACGTCAGGAAGACACACCATCACAAATAATATCATCAAAAATACAAAATTTCAGAAAGGGGCTAAATAGAACACTGAATTCGACATCTTGAAAACAATTTCTGATATACAAAATAATTCCTAAATTCAAATCTGAACACATCTGAAAGTGATCAGAAAAACAGATCATAAATGTTTAGTCTCTCAGCTAGATAAGAAAATGAGCAAGGATGCCTCCAAGAACATAGAGATTTTGATATAATCTCATTAGGTTTGCCAATGAAACAGCATACATACAGCAAAAAGTGCAGATGACATCATATGCACTCTCTAGAGTGATGGTTGACCACCTTATCAGGCATAATGATGAAAAGTGTGTCATACATTCAGTCCATGGCAGCTCAATAGTTAGCAAACCAGAACTGATGGGAACAGTTGAGGGACCAGGGATGTCTCAACATCTAATAGTATTGTGCTGAAGGTTGACTAGACAGAAGACCCAGCAAATTGGTCTTGAAAATATATTTTGAGCACCGAATGCATTTTAATAATTATATGTGACACAGCAGAATATTATGAATGACTGGTCATTTCACCTTCATGTCTAAAAAATATCGTAGGGAGGTGGCACCAGCAACACTTGGAGATCAATAAGTGCAGAATCAGATCTTAGTCAGTGTTGTGGTGGCTATGAGTCTCAAAAGTTATCAGATATCTCATTGTCAAATGCAAGACTTGTGCTATTCACAGACCTTAGCAACAAAAGTCATTGATACTGGCCGGGTATATTCCCCACCTGACTGTGCTAATGTGTGGACATAGATAGAAAACCGTAGTAGCATAGAAAAATAGGAACAGGCCATTGGGTCGAGTCTGTTCAACAGTCAAAATTGTCATGGCTGACCATTCAAATCAGTACCCTATTGCTGTTATCCTCCCATACCCTTTGAATGTTTTTTAGCCCTAAGATCTATATATGTCTCCTTTTTGAAAATATTCAATATTTAGGCCTCAGTTACTTTGTGACAGACAATTCCACAGGCTCAGCACTTCCTGGGTGAAGAACTATTTTCTAATTTCAGTCCTAAGTGATCTATCCCTTTTGCCCTGGCTCTGGACTCCCTGGTCATCCAGGACATCCTTCCTGTGTTTATCCTGTCTAGTATTGTTAGAAGTTCAAAAGGTTTCTATGACATGCCTTCTCATTCTTCCAAACTCATGTGAATATAGTCCTTACCGATCCAGTCTCTTTTCGTATGTCAGTCCAGCTATCCAAGGAATCAGTCTGTTAAACCCATTGCCATTACATTGATAATATGCTGTATTGTCAAACAAATGAATTCACATGGACAAGTAAGATCAGCAGATTTTTATTTCATATACAAAGCAACAGCAATTCCTTTCCATGCATTCCCTTATTCCTGCATGGTCAACTAATAGACCACTGTGCACTTTCCTTCAATCCCATGTGTAACAGGCTATTTTTTTAAGCATAGGCATAACCAGAAGTAGTCTCTGAGGTGCCTTTACTGACCATGACCAAAGTGTATATGTCCATTTTCACAGTCCACGTCTCACATGGGGATAGCCAGAGGAAACCTGGCAACAGTTCACATGATGCTGTTTTACAACTCCCACCTCTCTCTCACTATTAGAATGGAAATTGTGATGAAACTGTGCAATTTAAGAGAGATGTATTCTGTGCTGTTTCTCTTGCAGAAGAGTTTTGCCACAGTGATGTTGTACAGTCTCCTTCAGAAAGGCAGTTGGCAAACAGCTTGGAGTTATCTTTTTCTTTAGAAAGGGACAAAAGAATCATGAGTGGGCATGGTCAGGGTTAAACAGAGCCAGGAAGGACTTTTAGTTTTGCTTTCAGTTAGTGAGAAGGTTTCTGCGAGCTGTTGAGGTAAAAGCTTGCGCTTCCGGTGACTAGAATGAAGTCTTAGAAAGTGAGGCTTCCTCTTAAAAATCTTTCCTCTGGACTGGAGAGAGACAGCACGTGAGATCCATAACTGTTTTGCTGAATAGCATTTTTTAGCAAAGGCTATGTTTGTGGAATGCTGTCTACATTGAAACAGTTGATGATCAGTGGTGAAAAGTACATTACCTTGTTAAGTATTTCAATAAAGTTATTCTAATTATTTTTTCTTGTATTTTAGCTGTTTTGTAAAAATAAGGCATGTTATGATAAAAGCCTAGTGGTGGACTAATGGAATCATATCCGGAACACCGCACCTTACATTTGCCTTTAAATAAATATAAAAGTTAAGATTGAGGCTACCTCCTTCCAATACCTTGCAAGGGGTCTGGTCAGATCCAAGTACAAAGTGCTATGTGTACACATGAGGAAGCAAAATCCAGCACCACACGCAATTAGAGGATAGAACATAATGTAGATGGAGACCCGGCATTATGCTTTAATACTTACCTAAATATTATAGGCCTGAAATATGAAGGCATTCTTTACAAACACAGTTAAAACCAAGCCATGTTTTAGCTACACAAAATAAGGAATAATCTCAGATGGTATATGTTAGTCTTATTGAATTAGCTCTTGTATGACATAATTATGCAATGCACACAATGCTGAAAACAGGTGCCCTGAAACCACATCAGTTGTTGTTGAGTATTGTAGAAGTTTCCTCATCTTCTCCTGAGATGTTTTGCAGCCCAAGATTTCAGAGTACATTTCATTAGTAAGACCATATCCCATCATTTGATCGGCAAGTTCGTCGACGTGTTTTACTTTCTGAACAAGACTTCCCCAATTCGAGAACAGAAATGATTTCTTGTCTGTTATTACAGAAAATGGATACAAACAAAAGGAATAATTAATACCATGCCCCAAATGCAAGACTTACACAAACCTTATGACTTTGTTGAGTATGTGGCTGAAAATTTGTTTTGACAAATTGTGATTCCTATGTCAAGAAATTGGAAAATGTTGAAAACTTAATTTGTGGGATTGGAAAAAAAATAATGTAATCTAATCTCACCAAATGGATCATCAGTAAATTCTCTTGATTCAGAAAAGATTCCATTTGTATGGAAAATAACAAACATAACTGTACTATTCAAGAAGGGGGGGAGGCAGAAGAAAGGAAACTATAGGCCAGTCAGACTTGACATCAGTCATGCAGAAGATGTTAGAATTAATCATTAAGGAAGTTACAGCTGCATACTTAGAAAGTCTCAAGGTCATCAGGAAGAGTTAGTGTGGTTTCATCTAATGAGAGCCACTTGGATTTCCAGAAGAGACTTGAGAGAAATGCCTCATCAAAGGTAACTACAGAAAATCATAATATGGGGGTACCATATTAGTATGGATTGAAGATTGGCTGGGAGAATACAAGCGAATATATAAATGGGTCTTTGTCTCATAGGTGGGATGCAATGAGTGGACTCCCTTAGATGTCTGCGTTGGGGCCTCAACACTTTACAATTTAGGTTGAGTATGTGGGCAAAATTCTGGCAGAGTATAATGTGGGATAATGTGAAGATGTTCACTTGAGCAGTAAGAATAATGAGGAATAGTGTTACTTAAATCGAGAACATACTGCAGAATTCCAAGGTGCAGTGGAATGTAAGTGTTCTACTGCATGCACCTAAAGAAGTTAGTCTGTGAAGATATCAAGCAATTGGTTTGGGGGTGGGGGGGCGGTTAATGGGAATTGCTATCCTTCATTATACGAGGAATTGAAGATAAAAGTTGAAGATAAAAGCAAAGTACTGCTGAGATCTGGAATAAAAATAAAGTGCTCCAGAAACTCAGCAAGTCTGGCAGGATCTGTGGAGTTGGAAACAGAGTTAATATTTTGGAATAACAAGAGGACTCAAATCTCCTCAGGTCTTGCCAGACATGGTGATCTTGTTCAGCACTTGCTGCTTTTGTTACAAAAGTTATGTTATGTTTCAACTGTATTAGGCATTAGAGAGACCATGACTTAACAATTTTGATCTCCTTATTTAAGGAAGAATAACATATGCACTGGAGGTAGTTAAGAGGACGTTCACTAAATTGAGACTCAGAATGAGTGGTTTATCTTATGAGGATTGTATAAATAGGCTAGCCTTGTTTCCACTGGAATTAATACAGGGATGATTTGATTGAAGTGTCTAAGATTCTGAACAGTGTTGGAAGGTGGATATGCAAAAGGAAGATTCCACTTCAGGGTCAGTCCAGAATGAGAGGGCATTGTTTTAAAATTAGTGGTTGCCTTTTTTGGACGGAGATTAGGAGACATTTTGTCTTCCAGAGAGTTATGCAAATTTATTGCCCCAGAAGGTGGTGGAGGCTGAATTATCAAATAACTTTAAAGACAGAGGTGGATAGCTCGAAAAGTTCTGAAGAAGGGTCACTGGATGCAAAAGGTTAACTTTGTTTTCTCTCCACAGATGCAGCCAGACCTGCTGAGTTTCTACAGCAATTTCTATTTTATTTCAGATTTCCAGCATCTTCAGTTCTTTATTTCAGTTTAATGGATTGTTGGACAATGGAATCAAGGGAGACCGGAGATAAGCAGAAAGCTGGAATTTGAAACACAAACTGAGCAAACATGACCATATTGAATCATGGATCAGGCTAAATGGTCTACTTCAGTACCTAATTCATACGTTGATATGATTTTTTTTAAAAATTCTTCAGCTCTTACTTTGAATTAGATTGAAAAAGGTGCTTATTATGTCTGGATCAAAAATATTTTAATTTACTGAGGCTGCAACAGAGATGACTGACCTGCTGAGCTATCCAGAATTTTCTGTATTTATTTTAGATTTCCAAAATCCAAAGTACTTTGCTTTTGTTGTTTTAATTTGGATTGATAACAGTGCCCTATGAGAACCAAGGACCAAAACAATGGAATTTTAAAAGCAGCAAGTTCTGCATCTATCACAACTCAGATTAATTGAAGTTTAGGGCTGATTATTTTGACATCTTGCTTTTCATTATTTAATTCTTTTTTGAATTCAAACAGTACAAGTTCAGAAAAAGTTCGTTTTTACAGCAACAGTTTTTTTTCGCCTTAATTCAACACAGATGTGTTTTAATAGTACTTTCTGGAAGGTCAACAATTTAGCAGCTGTTTGGGGTCCTGTGCCTTGACCAGCTGTTATGTTGAACAGGACAATTGAAAGTTAACTAGAGAAAATGGGTAGTGAGGGTAGCAACCCTATGAAGGTTGTGCATCTCACAGCCCTCCATCAAATTGCAAGGTTCTGCCTGGGTTTAAAAATGTGTGCAATGTAATCAATACATAGATTAGTGCTTCAATATTATCAGTAACAAATTTGCAGCCAATTGATTTTCTGAGCTGGTTCTACAATTTGACAACGCAAAAGAAGTTTTGTAACATAAATTTTGTTCCATCCTTCAGTGTCCTGCTCTCAAGGACCAACTTGTATCCTACCACATTGAGTCGTAGGATAGAATGCCTACATTGTGGAAGCAGGCTGTTTGGCTCATTGAGTCCATGCCAACTTTCCAAAGAGCATCCCACCCAGACCCACCCAGCTACTCTACATTTCCCACAGCTAATCTACCTAGCCTGCATATCACTGGACACTATAGGCAACTTAGCTTTGCCAACCCACCTGACCTGCGCATCTTTGGATTGTGGGAGGAAACCGGAGCACCCGGAGGAAACCCACACAGACACAGGGAGTATGTGCGAACCTCACACAGACAGCAACCCGAGGCTAGAATCAAACCCAAGTCCCTGGTGCTGTGAGGCAGCAGTGCTCACCACTGAACCACCGTGTCACCCCATTGGTTAGGGCAACATTTGAAGAATCTCCAATGGCTCAATAAAACTAAAAGTTATCTGTCATCTTAATTGGCAGGCAGTTATTGGTCTTGAATAACAACAGCAGTGAATTTCTGAACCTAAATGGGCAGGTACAATTGCTCAGCAAGAGGCTTCACAACTTTTACAGGAGATAGGCATCAGGGTTTCCTTTGTAAATGAAGGCGAAATGTAGCCAGTGGAAACTACTGCCATCTCACCAGCCTTTAATGGGACGTAACTTCTCCCATTTGTTACAGGAGCCATATGGCAGGACCGAATAAGTGAGTCAACCAAAAATTCTCAAACTTTAGACAAATTCTGTTCAGTCTGTCCAATATTTCAACTAAAACCTTACAGGATGTTTTAATCTAGTCATTATTACATGGTATGGGAAAATGTAGGAGATGTGAATATAAGGTTTTCTGAAACACTACATGATTGAGTATCTGTGTACAAGATAGAGTGTTTCAATATTTTTATGGATACATCTATGATGTGGGACTTGCAATAATGATTAAAGCTTCATCACATGACCTGCTGCTTCAACCCCCCCCTTGTCTAGTAAAACATCCTTTTAATTTCTGTTACCTGTTTCCCTACAATTAGTTAGCAAAAGTGTCTTAAGAAAATGGAAATACTGCCCATATTTTTTTTTAAAATGCCAAATTTATTTGTTTTTGGCTTGCTCACAGCAGTGTTTGAGAGATTAACTACTGATGTTTGAGGACCTCAGCTCAAACCTGGAGGATTAGTAACCCTCCGTCCTATTATCCTGTATCTGTCATATATTCTACCTGTTTTTAATCAAGAGTAAAATTTATTACCTGTTACTTTATCCTCCAACTCTTTGACACTTATTTCCTTTGTGGAACCTGTAAACAAGATATCATTTTAATCATTTTAGCCTCTTGAATATTTTAGTTAATTACATACATAGAACATAGAACATAGAAGAATACAGCGCAGTACAGGCCCTTCGGCCCTCGATGTTGCGCCGATCCAAGCCCACCTAACCTACACTAGCCCACTATCCTCCATATGCCTATCCAAAGCCCGCTTAAATGCCCATAATGAGGGAGAGTCCACCACTGCTACTGGCAGGGCATTCCATGAACTCACGACTCGCTGAGTAAAGAACCTACCCCTAACATCTGTCCTATACCTACCCCCCCTTAATTTAAAGCTATGCCCCCTTGTAATAGCTGACTCCATACGTGGAAAAAGATTCTCACTGTCGACCCTATCTAAACCCCTAATCATCTTATACACCTCTATCAAGTCACCCCTAAACCTTCTTTTCTCCAATGAAAACAACCCCAAGTGCCTCAGCCTTTCCTCATACGATCTTTCTACCATACCAGGCAACATCCTGGTAAGCCTCCTCTGCACCCGTTCCAGTGCCTCCATATCCGTCCTATAGTATGGCGACCAAAGCTGCACACAATACTCCAGATGTGGCCGCACCAGAGTCTTATACAACTGCAACATGATCTCAGTACTCCGGAACTCAATTCCTCTACCAATAAAAGCCAGTACGCCATATGCCTTCTTCACCGCACTACATAGTAAATATTTCATTCTTTCAGCAAAGTATTTATAAAACTTCACACTTCCTGCCTGTATTTACCAGAAATTTCATCATACATAATGTCAGTCTTAAAATAGTTTAGATTATAAGAGTATTGATTTATTACAATACATTAAGGGAAAGGATATTGTTGTACATGGGTCTGAAAGGTTCAACACTGATTGTGTGCCATACACACCACCTACTATCATGATGTTATGATAACTGGTGCCCGAATTAATCCAAGATCTCAAAGAATCATTTTTTAAGTGAGGTCCCTCCTAAAAGTATCTGTAAGGGTATATAGCATATCTATATTTTTGGAGATCCCTCTTTTTAAGAGACACAACATGGCCAGAATTTAAAAGCTTGCTTCAATTGACTGTTTTAAGAGACACAAAAATGACCACAAACAAAACTTGCTTTAGCTTAAGTGAAAAAAAAATGGGCCTTTGAGAGGGGAATCATTCCAAGGCAAAAGAAAGCATTATCTGACTGGCAAGATTCCAAAGACTGCAAACACAGCAATAAAGAAGATTTAAAAAATTGGAAGATTTGTAACAAAATCAAATTGTAATTCAAAAACTTTTTAAAAATCACTACAATAAGTAATTCATTCTAGTCTCATTTTGGCTGTGTTCAGCCATTAAAAAAAAACAGCAGCCAAAGTTATCCTGCAGAAATTAACTGTCTCTTTGAAACTATTTACAATATTAATAAGTTCTAGTTAAAGATCCTTTAAATAATCACAGAGATAGATTTCAATGCAATTATAAAACATTAAAGGGATGCCTGGCATATGTTGTCTGACTAGCTAAAAAAATGTTAACAATAGAAAGGATAATAAAAATTATAATTATTATTATTGAGTGTTTATAACAGAATCAATTTTTTAAGCACTAATGGAATTTGATAGAGATAGCCAGTAAAATGGACAATCGAATTCAAACAGTCCTTAGAGATAAATAATGAGGTGAATGATCAAAAAGGGGACAGCCAGTAACTTTGGAATGCAATGTAGAAAGATCCCAAGGGGCCTGCCGATTATAATAATTGTTAGAGATCATAAAAAAAACTAAGAATCTAGTGCTGACCATCGCAGTAATCATCATTGATCAGGTCTTTTACAAGATCGATCTTAAAGAAGGGAAGGGGAGAGTATTGTAAAAATGCTGTGCATGATCATTGGGACACAAAATGTATAAGGTTACTGCTTTTTACTGGAAAATCAGAGTGTGTTATTGATTTCTCTTTTCATCTGTGGTGAAGATTAAAAAAATGATTGAGTTTCCATGTTGAAGCCAGATTCTGGGAAGATCCTTTAGCCCTCTCCCTGTGTTAGCTGGTTTTTGCTTGAATCAAAATCCACTATGTGCCTGTATCCTGCCTCCTGACTTGAAATGCATCCTGTATCTCTGCCTGAGAGCTGCAGATTCCTTTGATTATAGCATGTGCCATAGCAGGTCTGAAATGCTTTCTGTGGTCCTTTAAAGTATTCTTCAATATTAAGCATTGCCACAAGATTTTCTTCTCTAGGGTTCATCAGACCTTCAGATCTCTGTGGATGATCTTTAGAAAGTTGTTCACTGTGCTAGATGTGTACACACTTTAATCTTCATATTTCCTTCAGATCGTCACTGCTGACCACCATGTTGTTTGGTCAAGCTAAAGCAAATCTTCTGATTGCCATTGTTACTCAGCCTTGTGTATGTACTGTCATCAATATGTCCAAGGGATACACTCTTCAAAGGCCTGGATGGTCCAGTGGGATCAGGATAGCTACCTTCTAGTCTAACTAAAAAGAGTCACTTACACTAAAACAAGTGCTTGTTTATTGTATCTGTGTAACTATTTACATGGTGCAAGTGTAGGAGTGAGCTTCTTTAATTTCAGACAGTTCAGAACAATCATATGAGCCTTACCATGGAACACTTGTACAATCTTGGAATACGCCTGTCAAACCCTCCTCTCCCCACTCTAAACATTTTCAAGTCACAAATCAGAGGAAACAGATGTTAAATTGCACAAGTTATCGAGATCAGCTTATATCATGGTCAATTCAGTACCAGAAGTCAACATTAAGAGCTAATCATCTTAAGTCTGAGCTTATTTTCTAAGCCTAAGCCTAAGCCAGTGTTAACAACTTAGCCACTGAGGCAGGGCGGCACTGTAGCTCACAGTTAGCACTGCTGCCTCACAGCACCCGTGTCCCAGGTTCGATTCCAGCCTCGGGTGACTGTCTGTGTGGAGTTTGCACATTCTCCCTGGGTCTGCGTGGGTTTCCTCTGGGTGCTCTGGTTTCCTCCCACAGTCCAAAGATATATAGGTCAGATGAATTAGCCATGCTAAATTGCCCAAAGTGTTAGATGCATTAGTCAGAGGGAAATGGGTCTGGATCAGTGTGGACTGGTTGGGCCAAAGGGCCTGTTTTCACACTGTGGGGAATCTAATCTTATTGAGTTTTCACATTTCATAGGTGGCAATAATTTACTTTCCTTCCCTCTGAATGTTAGATGAGATGCAATCAAATTTACTTGAGATTATCGTTCCTGGTGAAATGCTAAAGTGCTTAACCAGAGTAAGTCTCAAAACAACCTTTCCAACCATTTTGAAAGGGAACCTAATCACAAGTAGTGATTGGCAACAGACATCAAAGTAAATAAATCTTGTCACTTGGGCCAATAGGGTCAAAGGTTATGGGGTGAAAGCAGGCTCAGGCCATTGAGTTGGATGTTTAACCATTATAGTGGTGAATGGCTGAGCAGACTTGAAGGGCTGAATGGCCCCCTCCTCCTATGTTTCTGTGTTATTACAAACATCTTCTAAGCAAGACGTTACAAAAGTAACATCATGAACAATACAGAACATTGCACAAAAGTAAACAATTAACAGACAATTATTTACCTAAAGTCAGACTGTTTGGCAGACTCCTGTCATTCTTGGATGAATTGATATTCAAAGGTATGCTGACATTTGGGGTACTCAAAGTTTGATTAGTTTGGATTATGGGACACACAACGAAGGAACCTCCAGCAGCATGAACATCAGCGTTGATAATATGTTGTCCACTGGGTTTAACAGCTGCAGAAAAGTAACAGGAAAAGATTAGAAATTTTAATTATTCAGCACATTAATTGTATTGGAATGACCAAACAGAAACATAGAACACAAAAGCAGGATTAGCCATTTGATCCTTGAGCCTGCTGTGCCATTCATTATATCATGGCTGATCATCGAGCTCAGTGCATTAACTCTGTCCAAATCCCTTGACTCCTTTAGCAACAACGGTTAGCAACAACTTTAGCAACAACTACTTCCTTCTTGGACACACAATGTTTTCGCTTCGACCATTTTCTGTGGTAGAGAATTTGACAGGCTCACCACTGTCTGGGTGAAGAACGTTCTCCTCATCTCAGTCCCAAAGGATTTGCCCCCTATTCTGAAACTATGACCCCTGATTCTGGACTCCCCAACCATTGAGAAGATCCTTCCTGCATCTAAACTATCTGGTCCTGTTAGAATTTTATAGGGTTCTATGAGATTTACCCCTTATTTTTCTAAATTCCAGTGAATACAATCCTAGTCAACTCTCCTCACGTGTCAGTCCTGCCGTCCCACAAATCAATTCCATAAACCTTTGCTGCACTCCTTCTCCTGCAAGAACATCCTACCTCAGATAAGGAGACCAAAACTGCATACAATATTCCAAGTGTGACCTCAACAATGCCCTTTATAATTGTAGCAAGACATCCTTGTTATACCATAAGACCATGAGATATAAGAGCAGAATTAGGCCATTTGGCCCATCATGTCTGCTCCAACATTTGATCATGGCTGACATGTTTCTCAACACCATTCCCCTGTCTTCTCCCTATAACCCTTGATCCTTTTACCAATGAAGAATCTATCTCTGTCTTAAACACACTCAATGACTTGGCCCTCACAACCGTCTGTGGCAGTGAGCTATACAGATTCGCACCCTCTGGCTGAAGAAATTCCTCCTTATCTCAGTTCTAAAGGATCACCCCTTCACACTGAGGCTATGCCCCCGGTTCCTAGTCTCTCTTATTAGTGGAAACATATTCTCCGAGTCCACTCTATTCAAGCCTGTCAGTATTCTGTAAGTTTCAATCAGATTTTCCCTCATCTTCCTCAGTTCTATAGAGTACAGATCCAGTGTCCCCACCCTCTCCTCATATGACAAGCCCTTCATTCCCGGGATCCTTTTTGTAGCTCTCTTGTAAACCCTCTTTACTCAACCATCGCATTACATCTGATTCAACTTTTCCCCTTTCAAACTGTAGGGTGAGTTTGTTCATATTATGGTCACTGCTCCCTAGGGTTTCTTTCACCATAAGCTCCCTAATCAAGTCTGCCTCATTACACATCACCAAATTCAGAATTGCCTGTTCCCTTACTGGACTCTACCACAAGCTGCTCCAAAATCCCATCCCGTAGACATTCCATGAATTATTTTTCTTGGGATCTGCGACCAACCTGATTTTCTCAACCTACCTGCATTTTGAAATCCCCCATGATAGTTGCAATAGTGCCTGTCTTACATGCCTTTTTTATTTCCTGATTTATTTTTTTCCCCACATACCGACGACTGGGTTTTTTTCCTTTGTGGTTCCTCAACTCAACTCTACCCACACAGATTCCACACCTTCCAACTCAATATCACTTTTTGCTAACAATTTAATTTTACTTTTTACCAACAAGGCAATCTCGCTCTCTCAGATGATGGAAATGTGTTGCTGGAAAAGCGCAGCAGGTCAGGCAGCATCTAGGGAACAGGAGAATCGACGTTTCGGGCATTAGCCCTTCTTCAGGAATCTCGCTCTCTCAGCCTATCTATCTGACTTTTCAATAGGACATGCATCCTTGTATATTTAATTCCCAGCCCTGATCGCTTTGCAGCCACATCTCTGTTATTCCCACATCATATTCAATCTGCACTATACATTCATTTACCTTGTTTGACGTATAGCATGCATTTAGGTATACCACAGTCAGTCCTGTATAATTCTCATAGTTGTCCCCTTATCTCTTATGCCTTAAGTTTGATTCCTGACCCTTTCCATACTCTCTGTCTTCTTTTTTGCTCTAGAAACTTTAATGAGCTCGCTGAACGCCCCCCACCCCACACCTCTCACTCTACCCTTTTCCCTAATTTTCCATACTACTGAACCCAATCACCACCTCCAACCAAGTTTAAAGTTTAGTTTAAATCCCTACCAACAGCCCTAGTAATGTAATTCACCAGGACTCTGGTCACAGCATTATTCAGATGGAGCCCACCCTGTCAGAACAGCTCCCTCCTTCCCCAGTTTTGGTGCTAAATGCCCATGAATTTTAACCTATTTCTCCCACACCAAGCTTTGAGCCACACATTTACCTCTTCAATCTTGTTGACCTTGAGCCAGTTTGCTCGTGGCTCAGGTAATAATCCAGAGCTTATTGTCTTCTTCATTCTAATTTTAATTTTGCTCCTAACAGCTCATATTCCCTTAGCAGAGCCTCTTTCCTCTTTCTACCTATATTATGAGTACCTACATGCAGCCCAGATGAAGTATACTGAACTTGAGCACCAGGCAGGCAAAACAGCCTTCGGGACTCTTGATCCTGCCAACAGAGAACAGTGTTTATTACCCTGATTACAGCTACATTTCTCTTTTCTGCCCCCTCTTGAATGGCTCCTTGTGCCACAGTGCTATGATCAGTTTGCTCATCCTCCCTGCTCTCATCCACAAAGGCAGCAAGAATCTTAAATCTGTTAGACAAGCTTAAGGGCTGAGGTTCCTTCAGCACTACCTCCTGAGCCCTTCCATCTGCCTCACTGGTAGTCTACCCTCCTGTCCCTGACTACTGACCAAATCCAAGGTAGGGATGTGACCATCTCCTGAAACAGTGTCCAGCTAACTCTCCCCCTCCCTGATCCTGTACTCAAATCCTCTCATTATAAAGGCCAATATACAGTTTGCGTTCTTTACTGCCTGCTGCACCAGCACACTTACTTTTAGCAACATCCAGGTCTTGGTAAACATTTCCCTCTCTCAATTTACAGCCACTCAAATAATAATCTACCTTCCTATATTTGCTATCAAAATGGACAACTTAACACTTACCCATATTTGCTACATCTGCCAAGCATTTGTCCACTCAGTCTGTCCAAATCACATTGCAACATCGCTGTATCCTCCTCACAGATCACCCTTTCACTCAGCTTTGTTTCATCTCCAAATTTTGAGATGTTACATTTAGTTCCCTTTTACCTAATTCATTAATATATATTGTGAATAGCTGGGGTCTTAGTATCAATACCCACAGTACTCATCAGTCACTACCTGCCATTCAGAAGACCCATTTATTTCTACCTTTTGTTTCCTTTCTGCTAACCAATTTCCTAATCATCTCAATGCACTGCACTCACTCTCATCCTCTTTAATTTAACACATTAATCTTTGTTGGAAGCCTTCTTAAGGTCCAAATAAACCACACTTACTGGCTCCCCTGTTGAACTCCATTAGTTACATCCTCGAAGAATTCCAATAGATCTGTCAAGCGTGATTTCCCTTTTGTCAATCCATGCTGACTATGTCTAATTCAATCACTGTTTTCTAAGTGTTCTGCTATAAATCTTTGACAATGGACTCCAGCAACTTCCCCACTACTAATGTCAGACTCATTAGTTTATAATTGCCTGTTTTTTAACTATATCCCTTTTTAAATAGGACTGAATTAACTGCTCACTGCTTCCAGGCAGTTACACATTAAAGAAGTTGCCACCAGGCAACATTTGTTCTGACAAGCCTTCCTCCAATAACAATATTCTGGGGAAAACTTGCCCCAAAGTGTCAGCTTCCACATATACAATGTTGACACCTAGATCTATGCCATCACTACCATCTTTTACAAATTCTTCATAGTCCCTAACCTGGTACAGTCCTTGTATACAACCTGGTACTGATTGAGTTGAATTGGCCTCCAGGTAAGTATTGTGGAGACTGAACCCACGCCCTCTTTGGTTCCCACCAAAACCTTCATTCTTTTGCCATTGTTTCCAGTCTTCTTCTAGGCAAATGCCAACCTTGCTGAGCCAGACTGGTCGCACACTTGGTATTTTATTTGATCCCAAGGTTAACTTCTGACCACATAGAAACCAAGAGCACTTATTTTTATCTCTGAAACATTCCTCAACTCTGTCCCTACCTCAGCTCATTTGCTCTTTACCTCCTTTAAGTCACTCCTTAAAACCTTGCAATTTTCTAAGGTTTTAGTCATACATTCTTCTTTGTGTGGATGGGTGTCAAATTTTCTTTGATAATTCTCTTGTGAAGCACATAGTGCATTATAAACTCTTTATATTTGAAAGCTGTGCTATAATCAGTGCCATAGAGGCATTGTCCTTTCAGATGTTAAAATTAAATAAGCCTCTGTTTTGTACCTGCTCTAATCTGCTAGATGCAATAACAATATATTCACATTCTTTTAAATCAATTTTAGAATGTACTGGGACATGTTTCATTAAAAATGTTGTTGTAATTTCTTGTGGCTATATGACTTAATCAGCAGTGTTACAGGAGTCTGCCATGTTGATAAATGAAAGTATTAATCATTGTTTTAAACAATCTAGAGCTCTGTGTGAATATATTATTCATTTCAGCTGCCACATCAAGTGAGGAATAACAACACTTGAGCCATGACAATGGGAATTCACTGAACAATCCAACAATGATAATCCTTTATACTTTCAGAGATCTACGTGGAAATTACTTTGTGGAGGAGAAAATCAAATACACTGCCAGCGATTAGAGCAACTTAAGTACACAAGGCTTCCTGTTTAAAGTTTCATAGTTAAACTGTTCATAGCTCGAGAACAGAATGCAAGGTGTTCATATTGATGTGCAATGTCTTCTTTACCCCCTGACTCTTTTCAGTCTATTATGCAACTTCTCAAATAAATTTAGTACTGGAATGATGGTCTGGATATCATTAAGGTTCCATTTTATTTACTGTTTAAACAATCAACTTAAAATTCTAAATGGACAGGTGTGAGGTAGACATTAAGTCAGTGGGTGATCAGATAGGAAGAGAAATCAAAGACTTGACCCCCATCGAAATTACTTTCAAAAGAGGGTCAGAACAAAATTCAAATCTTCTTTGATTTAATTTTTGAGTTGGATTCTTTTTGATTTAAGAAACTCCACAAATATAACACTCTTAAGTCTACTTGAAGTTTCTTTAGATGTATATTTTGATAGAGAAATGATCAATACTGTAATTTTTTCTTTAATGTAAAGGGCATACACAAGGCATTTTGATTTTCATTTAATTTTCAGAAACCATTAGGTTCACAGTGGAGGTACATTAAAACAGCAAGAGTTCAATTAATGCATCACCGGTGGCAATTAATTGCCAGTCAATCACAGTAAAGGACAGAAAATAACCTTTGGTTGAAAGTATCATAGTATTCTATAGTGGGAAAAGATGCATAGATTAATATCAAAACCATCCTATTCTATCAAGATGCAGGTAAATGAACAGGGAATGTTTGTGAGGATGCACTGATTACCATAAAAAGTACATATTTTGTTCAACAGATAGAGTATGATCCTAGTAATCAAGAGCAATTTATATTGCATGCAACTCCTCACAGTAGTAAAGAATTGCTTTCAACTTGAATGATTAACCACTTTCATAATTTATTAGTCTACAAGCTAAACAGGCTGTCTAACTGTTAGTGTAACTAAATTAAGTGAATGACTAGAACAATAAAGAATTGTAGGAATATGTGAAGAATAACAATTGTACTTACATTGCTGTTAAATGCAAGCATATTACAGTTAAAGTTTAACTTGAAAATTTTGAGACAATATTGGATAATGGATGGCAGAATTTACCTTGTTCTCTATGTGAAAGCCATTCTGTCAGCTTTGGATAAGTCTCTTTAACTTTATCTTTCTGCAGGATACGGATGAAGTTCTCACAGGATAAACTGCCTTTTCCAATTACAATATCAAGAAGATTTATGATTCTTTTTTCAGGATCATTCTCTGCCTTCAGTTTTTGATACTCTCGCTGAGTAATGAGACCATCTTCTTGTACTACTTGTAGAATAAAATCTGGATCATTGGTCAACCATTGAAGAAGATTAAGTTTTGACCTACGAATATCCTCCATGTTGATTGCCTATAGCTGGAGAAGGAACAAGTATTAGAAAATTGAAATGTTTTAAAATGCTTCGGAGTGAGAAGTGCATGAGCAGACTCAGAAACCCAGAGCAAAAAAATACATTGCAACTTTTCCACAGGGATACAAATATGACCAGACTCCCACCAACATGCATTTATAGAGTCATAGAGATGTACAACTCAGAAACAGACCCTTCAGTCCAACTCATCCATCCTGACCAGATATCATACATTAATCTAGTCCAATTTGCCAGCACTTGGTCCATATCCCTTTAAACCCTTCCCATGTATATATATATATCCAAGTGCCTTTTAAATGTTGTAATTGTACCAGCCTCCACCATGTCCTCTGGCAGCTCATTCCAAACATGCACGACCATCTGTGTGAAAAAGTTTCCCCTTTAGGTCCCTTTTATATCTTTCCCCTCTTACCTTAAACCTATGCCCTCTGGTTCTGGACTCCTCCATCCCATGGAAAAGACTTTGTCTATTCACCCTATCCATACTGCTCATGATTTTATAAACCTCATAAGGTGATCCATCAGCCACTGACACTCCAGGGAAAACAGCCTCAGCCTATTTAGCCGTTCCCTATAGCTCAAATCCTCCAACCCTGGCAACATCCTTGTAAATCCTTTCTGAACCCTTTCAAGTTTCACAACAGCCATCCTATATGATCCTTTCATCCTTGTTTGACGAGTTAGGGAAAGTTCTCGATAAGAGGTATAACCTGTGAGGGGAACAAACTTGATGAGTTAAAAAAGGTCATTGGTGTTACTTCCTTTTAGACAGGCACAAGTTGCAACCTGTAAGAATGGTTGCAGCATGGTTATTGGTTTTGGAGAGCCCATAGGCTGCTGCTTAGGATGGGAAACACCACTTAGCACACAGCTAGCAAGGTGGTCTACACCCTGAAATCTACTTCATTCACAGTTATAGATTTCAAAACCCTTTTCCTTATGACTTGTTACATTTACTATACTCTGCTATTCTGCTATGATTATTTACACCTCCTCTGGAGTCACCTTTTTGGTTTCTGTGCATCTGATTGGGACCTCCTGTTGCCTTGCATTGATGTATTGTTTGCTCTTTCCTGCCTACTACTCCATCACAAATTTCACCATTTCATTCTTTGCCTCTCCCCTGTTTCCCGATTTTCTTCTTGCTCATCTTTAACATCTTCCATAGTTCATGATCTCTTTTTTTTTCTCTCTCTACAGATGCAGCCTGCACTGTTTTCAGCATCTTCTGCTTCTTTGTGTGAACCTTAATTAATTTCTGTGCAAATGCAGATGTCTTGTTGAGTAGATGTCAGGCATCACGTCTTTCCGTGTGTGTGCTCTGTTGTCAGGGTGACATTAAAATGTGACTGCAGCAGAGTCTGTCAGTCATGTTCACTGTAGAGCCTGAGGCCAGCTACACACAAACAGCCAGGGGTCTGTTGCTCCATGAATAATCTGAAGAGGTGCCTTGCTTTAAACAAAATTAACTGAAGTTAACATTTTTAATTACAAGAAAGCCCTTAAGTAACCATACATGAACAGCCAAAGCAGCAGCTAAAAAGCCTACTCCCACTCCAAAGAAACATTTCGTTCAGATACACAGCACAAGACAATTTCTTCCTTGCTGATAACATTTGTAAAACAGCAATAGAAGAACATACATAGAATTATACAATACTGAAGAGGCTGTTCAGCCCACTGAGAGCATATCGCCAAAAATACACAATTACCCACATTAGTTTCACGTTCCAGCGCTAGCTCCAGAGCCTTGAACCTTATGACTTTACATGCTTGTCCAAGCACGTTTTAAAAGTTATGTGGTTTCAAGCTTCAGCTACCCTTCCAGGCAGTGTATACCAGAACTCCAGAATCATTGATTATGCATTTCTTCAGACTGAAAAAAAGTATTAAATTTCCACAAATCTAAATGTCAATACTTTTGAGGTTAAGTGACACATTTTTGGCAAAAGTATCTTTTGCAAATGCCAGACTTGATCTTATTGAGTTAAGGTAAAATTGTCTGTGCAATATTCTATTCCAGTAAAGCTGACTAGAGTGACAGTGAATCACCAAGTTTTTTGCTAAAATTGCAATAGAATGGATGATATACTCATTCATTTTGTTATCGCAGTTTAAATTTTTTATAAGAAAGTATTTGAGTTGCAAGTTCAGATATGTGCTGCTGCTATTTTGAGGACATTGCTTCAGGCCTCAATCTTTGATGCACCCAAAAAGAAATATACCAACGACTTCATTCAAGGAACATGGCTGGGATTTTACAGGGCAGCTGTGGCCCCATCCACTGATTAGAAAGTCAGGAGGGTTCCTGCTGCCACCAGTAAGGAGCCCTGGCAGCAATCATCAAGCAGTTAATGCTCCTGGAAGGGTGGGTATCCTACCAACAAGGGCTAACATCCAGTTGGTGGACTGGCTACTGTTCAGCTCCAGAAACGCAACCAGGAGTGATGGCCAGCGCTGGTGTTTCAACAGTCTCAGATAGCAAGAAGGAGAAGCCTGTTAAGATTACAGGTTGGCTGAGGGTGGGCGGTCAGTCAGGCAAACGCTGATAGAGGAGTGTGGATCGCAATGATGGGTCTCATTCAAATGGGGCAACCCTTTCCACTGGGGGACTTTCCATGGATTACAAACTAGTTGATTGGGTGGGATCCCCTAAAGCCCCCAGCCCTGAGCCCACAGGATGGTCACCAGGGTGTATCTGGAATAGAGTGGCGCTGGAAAAGCACAGCAGGTCAGGCAGCATCCGAGGAGCAGAAAATCAATGTTGTGGGCAAAAGCCCTTCTTCTAGAATGAAGGTAGGGAGCCTCCAGGGTGGAGAGATAAATGGGCGAGGGGTGGAGCTGGGGAGAAGGTAACAAAGAGTACAATAGGTGGATGGGGATGGGATGAAGGTGATAGGTCAGAGAGGAGGGTGGAGTGGATAGGTGGGAAGGAAGATTGGCAGGTAGGACAGGTCATGAGGATGGTGCTGAGCTGGATGGTTGGAACTGGGGTAAGGTGGGGGGAGGGGAAATGAGGAAACTGGTGAAGTCCACATTGATACCATGGGGTTGAAGTGTTCTGAGGCAGAAGATGAGGCGTTCTTCCTCCAGGCGTCGGGTGGTGAGGGAGCGGTGGTGGAGGAGGCCCAGGACCTGCATGTCCTCGGCAGAGTGGGAGGGAGAGTTGAAATGTTCAGCCAGGGGGCGATGGGGTTGATTGTTGCGGGTGTCCCAGAGATGTTCCCTAAAGCGCTCTGCGAGAAGGCGTCCAGTGTCCCCAGTGTAGAGGAGACCGCATCGGGAGCAACGGATACAATAAATGATATTGGTGGATATGCAGGTGAAACTTTGATGGATGTGGAAGACTCCTTTGGGGCCTTGGATGGAGGTGAGGGGGGAAGGTGTGGGCGCAGGTATTACAGTTCCTGTGGCACCAACTGTACATAAACTTCCAATCAACCAGCTACCCAACCTTCAACCACCCAACATGTGACCGAGTCTACATACTGCACATGCAACTCACCTGGACCCTACTAAACCAGAGTAAAAATAAGTCATTCTCGATCCTAAAGGACTACAGAAGAAGAATGCTATACTAATATCGATGAATACTTTAATATACTCATGTGAAAGTCTATTGCTCTTTAATTAATCCATTAATCCATATAAATTAAGTTGTTTAATATCTTTACTAAATTAAAGGGTAAAGGAATGTCCTAATCACTAATACAGTCTTGCACAATATGCTTTCAATTCAATACTCTGTAAATTGTTTTCTAAATCAAGAATCTCTCTCATATGATTGGCAGACTGTAAATGCAACAGCTTCCATTTAGTATCTTGTACATGGTGGCTCAGTGGCTAGCACTGCTGCCTCACAGCACCAGGGTCCCAGGTTCAATTCCAGCCTTGGGTGACTGTCTGTGTGGATTTTGCACATTCTCCCTGTGTCTGCGCAGGTTTCCTCTCACAGTCCAAAAATGTGCAGGTTAGGTCGTATCTTCTGCCTTGGAACACTACAACGCTAGGGCATCAATGTGGACTTCACTAGTTTCCTCATTTCCCCTCCCCCCCACCTTATCCCTGTTCCAACCTTCCAGGTCAGCACCATCCTCATGACCTGTCCTATCTGCCAATCTTCCTTCCCACCTATCCGCTCCACCTTCGTCTCTGACGTATTACCTTCATCCCCACCTCCATCCACCTATTGTACTCTTTATTATCTTCTCCCCAGCCCTACACCCCTCCCATTTATCTCTCCACCTCGGAGGCTCCGTGCCTTCATTCCTGCTGAAGGGCTTTTGCCCAGAACGTTAATTTTCAAGCTCCTCGGATGCTGCCTGACCTGCTGTGCCTTTCCAGCATCACTCTAATCTAGACTCTGATTTCTAGCATGTGCAGTCCTCACTTTTGACTAGGGTGTATCTGATAAAGTGACACACATGGCAGCAGGGAAAGGCCCTTGACAGTTTCTAAAGGCGTTGCATCATAAAATAAAGTAGGCCTTCAACCACTGCAGGTAAGAAGCTAGTGACAAAGGGGAAGGTGATGGTCATGTCACCATTTAACCCAATTTTACAGGACCTTACAAAATACAATGATGAAATTACGGGATTGTCATAAAATCCCATCTGGTTCACTGATGTCGTTTGGGAACAGAAATCTGATGCCAGATTCACAATAATGTGATTGACTCTAACCTGCCCCTCTGAAAAGGCCTAACAAGATGTTCAGTCATGTCAAACCACTACAATAAGTTTGAAACAGAAAAAGACCAACTTATGCCCTCACATTAAACTATGGGACAGAAACGACGAAAGCAGTCCCAGCCTAATGGATGCAACAAAGACCTCAGCCCCAAGGTCTGGAAGCTTTATCAAAATTGGGTGAACTATTTCCAAGACTGGTCAAGGACCAGCTTGACAGAGTCATACTTTACAGACAACATCCCAGACACCACCATCATTGGGTATGTCCTATCAGCAGAACACTAGATGCAGTGGGCAGTATAATGATACAGTTGGAAGAGAGTGGCTCTATTATACCTTGATTTGACTGCAGACTCCGTGAGGTCGCATGGCATCAGGTCAAGCTAGGAGCCAGAAAACGTTCTGTTGAATAGCATCAACTACAGCATCCCACACCTCACCTCATCCATCTGCAACCACAAGTGCTGAGTAGATGATCTATCTCGATCTTCTCTTAAGGTTACTAATATCACCAATTTAACCAATCTAGTTCACACTATGGTATCAAGAAAGAGTTGAAGGTACTGGATACAGCAAAAGCTATAGTCCCTGAGTATATTCCAGCAGTAGAATCAAAGACATCAACTCCAGAACTAGCTATGTTGATCTAGTACAGCTGCAATATGGGCATCTCCAGATGGTGGACAATTATCTAGGTATTTCCAGACAATACAAGTACAGGACAAATCCATTTGCCACCCCATTAGTCAACTCTCAATCATCAATATGATGAAAGGTGCAATTGACAGTGCTATCAAGTAGCCCATATTCACAAACAACTCACTCACCTTCTCAATTTCAGCAGCATTAGTTTCAAACCTCATTGCAGCCTTTGCCTAAACATTACTGTCTGAACTAACTTCAAAGGTGAGCTGACTGTGACTGCCTTCAACTGACCCCCAGCAAAGTTAATGAATGAGTATCAGGAGGAAATTAGTTAGAATCATACTAGCTCAAATGAAAATTGTTGGGTTATTGGGGGTGAACCATCTCAGTTCCAAGACCTTGATGCAGCAATTCCTCATGTAGTGTGCTAGGTCCAAGCATTTTGCTGCTTCATCAATTAATTTCCCTCCATTATAAGATCAAAAGAGGGGAAGATTGCAGAGTGTTCAGTACTATTCAGACACTGAAGCAGTCCTTGCTCACATGGGGCAAAACCTTGATATTCAGATTTAGACTTATAAGTGCAAGTAACAGAAACGCCTGACAAATACCAGACATTTCCCATCTGCCCTGGATGCTCAACAGCTTTATCATTGTTGACCACCCCCTCCACAAGCACCCCCCCACCAACCATCAACATCCTGAGGGGGTCGTCATTGACTGGATACGTAACTGGACCAGCCATACAGTTAGTGTGGTTATTGTGTGTGTGTGTGTGTGTGTGTGTGTGTGTGAGTGTGTCTGTTTCTGTGTGGAGGGGGGGGGGGGGGAGCAGTCAGAGGCTTGTAATTCTGCAATAAATAACAAACTTCTTCACTCCCAAAAGGCAGTTCACCAGCTCCAAGGCACGTTTCCAAGAATGTTGGAATTCTCTCCATTTTCCTGGTTGAGTGTAGTTCAAACACTCAGTACGTTTGACACCATTCAGGAAAACATAGATCATGTGACCAGCATCCCAGTCACCACCCTAAATGTCTGCATTGAACACCATGTACAAGATTCAGTGCAAAAACTCAACAGCATCTCATAAATTAGGAACCTCTGTCACCTAGAAAAGAAAGACAAAGTAGATGATACAGACTTATTTGTGGATGGCATGCAGCCTGACTGTGCATGTGCAAATAAGCTGCCAGTGAGTACTTTGCATGTGGTCAGTACTGCATGTGCCATGCTAAACGTGCCATGCCGCTGTTGTTGTGTACAAGCCATTGCTTTCTACTGCTGGCCTGCTGCACTTACAAATGACTAATGTTCACTCTCAGGCACAACCTCAACAATCAAGATTCTAAAAAGGCATGAACTGTAAGCCACTTGCAACTGAATTAGAGCATCTGATCACCTTACCTTTTATTCAAAGGATTATCACAGTAATAAATCCACTATCGTATTGATAAGGAATCAAATCAAAGAAAATAAGGCGCCTTCAAGTAGCACTCTGCTGATACACTTTCTTTCAAGTTTCACTTTTACCCTATTTCCTGTTTGTGAGAAGGGAGGATCTTAAAATTGGGGAAGGAAGTGACAGTTATAAATGCATCTTGCTGACTTCAAAATCTTAGTTAAAAGCTCCTGTCAAAACTTTGTCGGCTTGGTACCTCTAAATTTTGTATTATGTTTTTCTGAACCTGCCTTACTGAGTATTCTAATATCGACGTTCTGTTTTTACTATTAATCTTTTCACTTCCTGCAAAATTACTACACACAGGAGCAAAAGTTTCAACGTTTGTGTAACAGGATGTTCTCCCACATCTGAAAGTGTATGTCCTATACCAATATTGCTGGGTGCTTTACTCTTTGGACGGACAGGGACTGCTAGATGCAATATTCAGAATCTGTGGAGACGAGAAATTATGGTGAGCTGTCAGTTGCTGGAAATCTGTGCCTTTGTATGCAGCCTACATCATTATTATGGTGCTGAAATGCCTAGATATTATGGTGTGATTGAATTATGATGTTACTTATTACACCATCATTTCCTGGGATATATAAAATGAGACCTTTGCTGGAACATTCAAGACCAGCCACATTACACATTAAATTTAATGGCAATCACTACTTTCCCAAATTAACACTACCATAACCATCACAGACCATTACTTAATGGTGCAAGAATAACACAGTTAATTGCTTAGCTTGTACAGTATAGCTGAGGATGATCTTCATTCTATAATAATCAGTCGAGTGTTTTCCAATGAAGCAAATAACTTGCATATGGGTTAAGAACTGAATTAGGTCACATGGCTTTCTGAGTCTTCTTGGCCATGCAGTAAAATCTGTTCTGCTGTAGGAAAAGATACTGGTTATTTGGCAAGTATAAGTTACTCTAAGGTCTCTTCTATTCCTAAGATGCATCACAGTAAAGCAATTTGTGGTAACATTAATGGAATTTTGAAAAATAAAATTAAATATCAAATTGCATAAAATAATTAAATGGTTCCTTAAAACACAATAAGGATGGCAGGACAGCAAATACATCAGAATTGCAACATATGTGAGATCCTTCATGCTGGTTTAGTCCAGAACAAATATGTCTGTGCTAAGTGTTTGAAATCTGAGCAGCTCCAGTTCAGAGTTTATGAGCTGGAGGTTGAACTAGATACCGTGATGGAACAGGGAATTGGGAGAGTTACTTGGATTCTTTGTACCAGGCCTGGACACTTCGTATCAGGAGTCAGTCACATCTCTTTGGACTGGATTATCTGATTTGGTCAGGGATCAGGGATGGAAGAGTGCAAGTATAAGTGAGGCAGATAAGTGGATGCAGAGGACAGCAGCACAGGAGTCTCAGCCTTTGCAAATGTCCAACAGGCATGAGGTTCTTCCAACTTGTCTGGATGAATGTGAAGGCTACATTTTGGATACCCAAACTGACCATAACATATGATACAAGCAGCCATTCAAGAGAGGTGAGGGGTTGAGGGGGTATAGAGTAAGAAAGCATGTGGTATTAGTAGGGGTAGTGTAGTGAGGAAATTGACACTGCTTGCTGGAGCAAAGAGCATGAATCGAGGGGCTGTTATGGCTCTCCTATGTCAGGGTTGGGACAGCCACTCAGGGCTGTAGAAACGTACTACAAACACAAGGCAGACCTGGCTTGTGAAGCCAAGCAAATGTTGTTAAAAGAAAATAAATCAGGTTAGCCCTACTGCTTTCCATTGAAGCATGCATTGGATTATAATAACTTGATAGAAGAAATACAGCAGCTAATTTGCATGTATAAATTTCCCAGAAATGGCAAGGGAATAAATGTTCCCAAATGCACCTGACAACCTACAAAAGAAGTTCTTTTGGAATTTTAGGACAATATAAACTTGTGTGAAACACCCAATGTGTAAATACAACCTTGGAATACTATAACCCTGAGACTACAGGAGTTCCCTTCTTAAGGCTGTGCCATTTGGATGCGTGAAAATAGGAAAGTATGACATAGTGAAGAATGGTCAGTGTACCATCTTCATCTTAGTACATGCACACAGCTTCCTCATTTTCAGTTAGATTTTAAGGTGTTGGGTGACTACAGAAATTTTCTATGAAGCTCTGTCCTTGTTTGGTTTTTGGTGTTCCACCTTGATGCCTCAGATAGCATTAACCTCCTTTGCTATACCTCCTTCAGCATCATGGACAAGGTCAAGAACGACCATTCACCAAAAAGATCTGAAATCGGATCATGAGAGTTAAGACTTCAAACAGACATCACTAATCTCAATGATAAAGTTAAAAATCACACAACACCAGGTTATAGTCCAACAGGTTTATTTGGATGTACTAGCTTTCAGAGTGCTGCTCCTTCATCAGGTAGCTGTGGAGCAGGATTATAAGACACAGAATTTATAGCAAAAGATATCATTTCAGTTGTATGACACTGTAATCTTTTGTAATAAATTCTGTGTCTTATGATCCTGCTCCACAGCTACATGACGAAGGAGCAGCGCTCCGAAAGCTAGCGCTTCCAAATAAACCTGTTGGACTATAACCTGGTGTAGTGTGATTTTTAACTTTGTCCACAGCAGTCCAACACCAGCTCCTCCACATCACTAACGTCAATGAGACCAGCCTTCCTGGGAAAAGGCAGCTGATGGAAGGAGCAGTGGAATATACCTCCTAATAGAAAGGACAGGCTGACAGAGACCCTCATCATCATTCACTTGTTTTGCCAATGTTATAAGATGCTTTGAAGGCCTCAGCTGGAATTTCCTCATGGTCACCATCTTTGTTTAGTTTTCTAGTTCTATCAATGCTTGTTGTAGCTCTTCCACTGATGGTGGTTCACCCACACATTCCACCACAGGCTACTGGGGATAGTCCGGAATGTACCTGCTCTGCAAAAACTAAAATAACTAGCATAAGCATAGTTAATCTACAGCTTGTGGATGACTGTAGTATTATTGAGCACTCTGCATGAGATTTACAGAAATATCTCAATTTTCTGATATTCTTCACATAAGAGACTTGGCTTGTCTGTGAATGTTGCCAAACCAAAACTCTTAACAACCCACATCAGCCAACTATTTCACCTCCCAGCGTTGAAGGAAATGCTCTGGAATATGCCGAGCATTTCCTATACCTTGGCACCTACCATTCTCAAATGGCCAACATCACTGAGAAAATCAAACATTGGATAGGTTGTGCTTGTTCAGTAATCAACAAACTAAGGCAACGAGTGTTTGACAATTAAGACCTCCAAAGACAACAAGAATTTTGTGCGCAGAGCAATTATTGTCACCACACTCCTGTACTGCAGTGAAATCTGGACTGTGACCCAGAACAATAATGCCTCTGCTCCAGATTGAATGGAGGACTATTGAACAATGTTAGTTTCCTTATTGAAGACAGCTCCACAAACATTCATGCATATCTCTTGTAAAATCAACTACAATGAACTTACTACCAGCCAGGAGGCCGAAAAGCTTTTCTCAAAAGGTTCTGTTTTCTCAACTCTGAGATGGTTAGCATTTCAGAGAAGGACAAAAAAAAATGCTTCAAAGACTCTCTGAAGCTTTCCTTGAAGTGTTGTAGCATTAACTTTAGTGACTGGAAAGAACCCGTGACTAATTATTATGAATGGTGACTACTTGGTACATTAATTTTCAAAAAGCTCAGAAATCAGTACTTTAAGGATCAGATAGGGGAGCAACAAAGAAAAGGAAACAAATTCCTCCACTCTGGATCCCACAATCTTTTGGAAACACCCTACCCTATGTGTCCAAAGACCTCAGGGTTGAGAATGGTCTGTTCTGTCACATTGAGGACACTCATAATTGACATCCTTGAATCACTGCCACTGGTCCGAAATCCAGAAACTTCCTTCCCAACAGTAGGTCTACCTACTCAGGGTGTACCACAGACTGCAGTCTTCTGAGTAGCAGAAAGCATAAGGGATTGTCAAAGAATACAAGAGAATATAGATAGTTGGGCAGAAAAGTGGCAGATGGAGTTCAACCCAGACAAGTGCAAAGTGATGCATTTAGGAAAGTCTAATTCTCCAGTGAATTATACAATGAATGGAAGAGCCTTGGGAAAAGCTGATGAGCAGAGGGACCTGGGAGCGCAGGTCCATTGTACCCTGAAGGTTGCTGCAGAGGTGGATAGAGTGGTCAAAAGGCATATAGTATGCTTGCCTTCATTGGATGGGGTATTGAGTATAAGAGCTGGCAGATCATATTAAAATTGTACAAGACATTGGTTCGGCCGCATTTAGAATACTGTGTACAGTTCTGGTCACAATACCAAAAGAAAGGTTTGTTTTCATTAGAAAAAAGGAGATTGAGGGGGGACCTGATTGAAGTTTACAAAACCATGAAGGGCATAGAGAGAGTAGATAGAGATAAGCTTTTTCCCAGGGTGAAGGATTCAATAACGAGGTCATGCTTTCAAGGTGAGAGGTGAAAGGCTGAAGGGAGGTATACGCAGCAAGTACTTTATACAGAGGGTGGTAGAACACGTTGCCAGCAGATGTAATAGAGACAGGCACGGTAGATTCATTTAAGATGCGTCTGGACAGATGCATGAGTAGGTGAGGAGCAGAAGGATACAGATGCTTAGGAATTGGGCGAAGGTTTAGACATTAGATTTGGATCGGCTCAGGCTTGGAGGGCCAAAGGGCCTGTTCCTGGGCTGTAAATTTTCTTTGTTCTTTGAGTAAGTAGGTCATCTCCACCTCCTCAAGGGCAATTAGGGATGGTCAACAAATGCTGACCTTGCCAATGAAGCTCACAGGATTTACAAAACAAACTCCCAACTATCTCTTCACAGAATAGTCAAGCATCAGTCAAAGTGTGCTACAAGCCCAAGTTCTGAGATTTTCATATGCTGGACACCAAAAGAAAAATAGCATATTTCAAATTACATAAAAACCTCTATGTTGGAGACTATGCATTGGACAAGCCCAGCTATAGTATTTCCCCATGTGCTATATATAAATTTATCTTACAATTTTCATCATATTAAGCCACTGTCATATCTCTATTATCTTAATCTCCATGTAAACAATCAGTGTGGAATGTGTGAGAGGATAAATGGTCAATCATTAAAGGGAACAAATGCAAACTGATGAATGCATAATTTTAATGCCATCATCTTGAATCCAGCATTTGAAATAAAAAGGCGGATATGGAATGTTTGAGTTTTAAAAAAAGGCTGGGACCTTTCTCATTGGTGCATAAGAGGTTGAGAGGTGACCTTATACAGGTTTATAAAATCATGAGGGGTTTAAATAGGGTGAATGTTAGATGTCTTTTCCCTAGGGTGGGAGATCTGAAGACTTGGGGGCATCTTTTTTTTAAGGTGAGAGGGGAGAATTTTTTAAAAAAAGGGCAAATATTTTACACAGATGGTGGCTTGTGTGTGGAACAAGCTTCCTGAGGAAATGGTGGATGTAGGCACAGTTACAGCATTTAAAAGACGTTTAGATAAGTACATGACTAAGAAAGGTTTGCCCAAGAGCAGACAGGAGACTAGTTTAGGATTATGTTCAGCATGGACTGGTTGGACAAAGGAGTCTGTTTCCATGCTGTACGACTCTATGTGCAATACACAACTACAGGCACGATATTCCTCTCCCTGGAGGTGGTGAGAAAAAGAAGTAACTGGGTGAATTGGCCTGGGAGAAAAGCACATCACCTTTTCTCCGCACCACTAATTACGCGCTGGACAAGAATTCCATGGGTGATGTTTTCTAATCACCAGTGGACTGCCATTTTCACAGAATCCCTACAGTGTGGAAACAGGCTATTCAGCCCAACAAGTCCACACTGACCCTCTTAAGAGTAACTCACCCAGACCCATTGCCCCACCCTATCACGCTACATTTACTCCTGACTAATGCACCTAAACTACACATCCCTGAACACAATAGGCGATTTATCGTGGCCAATTCACCTGACCTGCATATCTTTGGACTGTGGGAAACTGGAGCACCTGGAGGAAACCAACGCAGGCAAAGAGAGAATGTTCAGACTCCACACAGACAGTCACCCAAGCTGGAATCAAACTCGGGTCCCTGACGCAGTGAGGCAGCAGTGCTAACCCAACAGTGCTGTCCAACACATTATGGCTCAACAGGGGCCTCTTCCTTTTCTCTTCCCTTTCTCCAATGACTTTTCTACTCATCATCTAGTTCCATACTGTCTTGATCCAACTGATGATTCAATTCTACACTCATTCTGTTCAGGTAAGGACTGCCAAGCTGATCTTTCTGAGTTAAATCCATAGATCATGACCAGTTCAGTGACTGGAAATGAACAATTTACATTTTGCTTCTTTCCATTTTTGAGAATGATACTTCGGTACAAATGTATCTTGGTCAAAATTACTAATGTAATTCAGTTTTGCACTAGCATGCAAGATGAATTTCTGGCTCCAAACCTTCTACAAAACCTTGCTAACAGCCTTTGTATTATTTTTGATTCCACTGTCCTTAATTCTTCATGTACTAACATTCTCAACTTCACCATGCTAGAGTACTAAAGGTATTTTGGAAGAACATTCCTGCTTTTCGACCTAAAATAAGTAGGTGCTTTGTGGTTGAAGATGTTATGCATATCTCGCATTCAGTTTGTATCGTTTCATCATGGGGCAATGCCTTCCCAATTTCACTGAAACCTCGTATTATGTGTTCTGAGGCAGAAGAGTTTCAGCATTTATGTTGCATATTGGAATGATTATTTTGTTAGAAAGGGCAAATGCTCTGGTTTCAAAATGCTAGCATTAGTCTCAAATTTCCTGGCAATTTCTGTAATTGTTCTTGATTGAAAAATACACAGACAGGAGAATGTTATGTACAATGCTGTGATAATCTGGATTGGATGTTTCTGCATGCACTCACTGTTTACAAACATCTTTACAATAACATTAAAGAAATAAAGAGTTTGGAAACATTTGTTGTTAAATACAATTTTTTTAAAGTAATTGCTAATATGAGTACTAATAGTAGTCTCTCTGAAAATGGCATTGTTAAGTCTAGTAGAATCTGCTCAGAGACAAACTCCGAATTTAAATAAATTTCGATGATAAAAAGCACACATTCTTATTCTTTCCACCGCCCCACCCAACCCGCACCCCACCCAAACTTTGGTCTCTTAGTTCGGTTGTAGCTAAAGGGAAAGACTGGACCTGCACTGAACTGTCAACAACAGATTCCCACCCTGATAGTTGCTTGACCTGTACTTGGAATTTACCTCCGTTACAGCTAAAGTTCAGGACTCGGGAAAGCATAAAATTATATTTATAATGATTAAACTAAGTGCTTTTCCATGACTTAGTGTGAATTATAAAGTAAAACAAAATTGTTTGCTTATTAAATAAAAGCCTTGAAATTATAGCGTGAGATAGTGATATGAAAACCCAACATCTTCATTTGAATTTTCTTTTCACAATATTTCAACATCAAGCTGATTAAAATAGATACTTTTATGTTTTTTGGTGAAATGGTGAATGGAGGATTTTCAGATCTGTGCTTTCACACTTACTGATTCCACAGCATGGCACCAAGGCCAAAGACATTTTAGGCATCTGTGCACTACTTTACATGCATGAGAGTCAAACACAATGTAAACCCAACTCAATTCCATTTTATTGGGTTTTAAACAATGCATTAAAACAATTCTGAATGTAATTCACTACTCCTTAGAAATACTACACTGAACACAGGAATCTAATGGCAAAACTGGCTTTGATAATGAACAAAATGTATGAACATGCAACCATGCTTGACACCACACTGAATAAACAAACACTTTTCTCAACATATAATACAATAAAATACTTTCCAATGGTTTCACAAACAGTAGGCATCTGCTTTTGTTCCAGCATTTTGTCAATTACTGAAGTGAAAATCCAAATTGTTTTTGAGATATGTACTTATATAAAACAAAATTGACCCTGATCTTCAGAGCATGTAGTTCCCAAGATTAAACAGTATTTGATTCAGGGCTGTACTCTAAAAGTGCATTTTGGTCAGGAGGACTGTCTGAATTATGACAAACAGAACAGTTAGAAAGATTCACTTTAATTCTCAGCATCAGTAGATGGCGCCATGTAGACCGTCAATTTTAAAAATTGCAGTAGTTCCCCTGAATCTGAAAGAAAGAAGGTAGATGCAACAAAATGAAGGAAGCTAATGAGAACAATGGAAACTAGCATCACAGTCTTTTTGTATATAGTACACATGCTCCAACAGCAAAACTTCAAAACAACTTACTTCAACATTTTCTGCCCACCTCTGTCACAAAAAGAAAAAAAATGGTTATGCCTTTATGACTGGCGTTAGAATTTGGGGACAGTTTTACTTCAGTGTTGTGCTTTGCACATTTTATGGCAATTCATGAATATTGCATTTTATGAAGTCCTTTAAATTTAATTATAATCCATTTAAATCTGAACAGCAGCCTCTCAGAGGCAAAACTCTAGTGTTTTGCAAATGTTGCTGTGTGAATCACTAATCCTGTACTTGCATGCAAAATTTTACAATCTTTTCATGCTGCTTAAGAAATTTGAAAGATTTGTGCTTTTGGGATTGGAGATTTTAAAAAACATATATTCTTTAACATTTTATAAAATATTTAGTGTAAAATTATATGTTGCTTCAACTTTGAGGAATACATTCCATTTGTATAAATTGGAAAAAGCAGTGTGTTGTACTATTTTCATGTTAAAATAAAGGTTTGGTATGACAACTGCCTGAAGATGAAGCTCTCTATCTCATCCTGTTGCTGATATGGATTAAAGTTAAGTCAGCATTCTATTCAGAATATATTTTTTTAATTTTTAGATGTGCTCTTATGTCTGGGCACCACACAAATTGATCACAACAACAGGATTTGTATTTAACCATTTTTATCTTTGGAGGGCATATTATCAATACATTTACAAAACAGATTGACCTTAAACAATAAGACAAGGGAGAAAAGATCACTGTTCCTTTCTTGCTGGAGGTTTACAGTGGCAGAGGTGACAGATTTTTTTTTTAAAAAGGGCAATGGATTGTAAAAGAAACAATTCAAGGTCTGATTGTAAAAATATTCTGCAAACTGATTAGATACTCCATCATTTGTTTATAAACAGATTCTGGTGCAAAAATGTCAAGGACACAAATAACTTGGTGCTTAATAACCCTGTGCGTAATTATTTACAGGAAATTCAAGATGAGTGATCCAAAATATCCACCTTATACAAATAGGATGTTTTTATTCAGTACCACAAAATGTAACTAATCATTAAAATAACCACAGAACTAAAAACATGCTTTGTTCCATTGTAACAACTTGGAATCAAAGATATTCAACTCAGTTTATAGAGATCAGAGGTCGTTCCTCTCTCTTCTGCCAAACACTTTTTTTACTATCGTCTCCATCTCCATCTCCATCAGTACTCACTCGCCCCTTCCTGTGTGGAGGGGTTACACTTATTGCATCATCCAGCAAACTTCGGTCACTTTGTTCTTCCTCAACCTCAACTATCTGGTCGCTTCCTATATCTAATACATGTCTGAATGATAGGTCCTCTGGGGTACAGACAGTGGTGCCACTTTCACTGCCACTCAGATCCATGTCTTCAGAGTATAGGTTCTTTGAAGCAGGTGCACTTTTGATGAAAGTCTTCTCCTTTTCAAGTTTCTTGCCAGTGTGGTGCTCATTCATATCAACTCCTGAGTCGAGGCTTGTGTCATTGCTGTGCACTTTTTTCGGTTTTTGAACAATCATGCATGAGTGTCTGATTGGAGGTACTGGCTTACCCTCCAATGACACAAACCATGCTCTGGGATGTGGGGAAGGCTTGCCTTTGGTCAGTTCCAACAGTGTCTGTTCAGATATGCCCTGCAGTTCCGTGGCAAATGGAGCCACTCCCACTGCCTCATTCAATGTGCCAGGAACAGAAACAGATTCCAGGAGGCTGTTGCTGTATCTTCCCCAGTTTGCAGGCAGCACTGACTTAGAATCCATTACCTGTTTTGAATTTATATAATCCTGTTGCCCCTGAAGAATCTGCTGCTGTCTCTGGGATTCAGTCTGTTGTTGGGAGTGCAATGGCATTTTAGGAAGTGTCTGAGTGTAATTGTCCCTGGTTAATGGCTCAGGCAAAGGGCTATAGACGATCTGCTTATTTCTGGGCAAAGTAGCTGACCTGGCAACCTGGTCTGAAGTACAAAAATGACCTTGAGTTTGCATGATAGCCATGGCTGGATTATAAATGGGCAATAGTTTGTTTGAAATATGGGGTAATTGGTACATTTCTTCATTGTTAGCGTGCTGTATTTTATACTGCTCTTCCATCATCTCCTTTCTCCTCGCTAGCATCTTCATATGTTTTATCTGCAATGCATTTTTGGGTACATCCTTAGGACTACTGACTGCTTGCTGAGATACAGTTTCACTATGGAAGTTATCACTTAGTTTTTTCCGAGACCGAACTGTGTAATTGTCAACGTAAATTTTGCAGCTCTCGTTATTCTGCTTCTCTGAAGTCTTATTCACAAGTTTACAAAATTCATTCACTTCTTTTCGAGACAGATCTCTCTTTGGACTACAGGGGACTACCTTGGGCTGTTGAGAAACAAGCTTTTCATCAGATTTTAAATTTTCTTTGGTGACTGGGAGCAAGTTCATGTGAGTAGTTGATGTGGTCTGGTCCTTCTTTGATGTATCCAGTTTAGGCTTGGTTCTTGGCTTTTTGTGTGGATGACCATACTTTCCCCTGTCAAGAAAGAGAAACCAATTTTAATTATAAATGGCAAATACTTTTAATATAAATGCCTGAAAGGGCACTGAATGCAATTCTATAGGGAATTGATATTCAAAAATCATCTGTAGGCTATGAAGACAGGGCCGGGTAATGGGGGTAATTACATTCTGCTTTCAAAGGACAAACTAGCTTGCTGGGCTTAATGGCTTCCTTCGGGTCTGGTTAATTTTGTCAGGATTTGTACTAATAATTGATTTCAGTAAAAGTACATCTTAAAAATCCCTACGTTCTGTGATTTTTAGACAAGAACATAATAGAAAACGAGGACGAACAATTTGTGGTGCTAAAGAAGAGCTAGATTTCTAACAGGTTTTCAATTCCAGATTGAAGTAGTAAGTCCCATCAATAAAATCCAGAGGCCTAAGTTTCTTTCTTTAAATATTAACTAACAGCTTGCAATTGAAGCTGGAAGGCAACATACTGATGGCAAACAAAAATTCCCTATTTCACTGACTGAATTTTATGGTCAGAAATGAGGTGACAGTCTTTGATATCGATGTCAAAGAGTTGCCTAAAAAGACACAGTGATCTCTGACACAATGATTTCCCCTTTCCCAATACAGGTTTGAATCTTGCACAGTATCTAGGGGAGTGCTGGGCATCCAGCAGGGTAATAAGCCAGCAGCCAATCTCAGTGAAATATCCCTACAAACAGCAAAAATCACTGAAGACAGTTTCAATTTTATAAAGACCGATTGTGTGCTTTTTGAACAAAATAGAATGTATATGTGAACACAAATAGAATGTATCTGTGAAACGATCACAAATTATTAAGCGTAACAAATGATTGAGATGCCTGAGGAAGTAAGGAAGAAGATAAAATATAAAATTCACTAAAAAGTTAAATTGTGAAATTAACAGGATGGAAAATCTGACATTCAATAAACAAAATCTTACTCTTTATGAGGAAGAAGCGATTTCACAATAATTATTTAATTAAATAAGCCATGCATCCGACACATTGATATGATTTGTTTACTCTAGTGAAGAAGACAGTGCGCACATTTTCAGCTTGTGTGAGCAAGCTTGCTTTTCATTTTTAACCTACACTACTGACTAACAGCAATGTGAAAAAGAATGCCAAATGCGTTGTTTCTTCTTACATGTACACATCCTATCCACCTGCAATTCCTTAGCTAAGCTGCCTTGTGGCCCCCCTCTAGAAACTTCAGAGGAATTTGGAGGATGCCTTGGCCCTAGCCAGCATTTGGATTCCTTCCAACCAAACGTCCAGCTATGGGCGTCCAGCTATGGACCACCTTCATTGCCTTGTGGTCAGACCTGGCAAAAAATCTGCAGGATGACAAACCCAAACTAATGTCTAAATATGACAACTTTCTGACAATGTCTGTGACCAAGCTGGTGTTAAACAAAGTTGTTTTCATTCCATTGAACTCAACCAGAGATTGATTGGGGGTTCTGACATTTGGGAAGCCTACAATACTCTGGATAGGACAATCCAATTTTGCTGCACAGCATTATCACAACATTAGTTATAAATGATAAACCCAACTTGACTGTGTATGGAAAAACACAATGTCTCTAACATTAGGAGGGATCACAGTGTCCCCTGATCAGTCAACATGCACCTCAAGTCCAGCAGCTCCCAACTGCTGATGTGCTGAACTGCCACGCCTAATCTGCTTTAATGGATGCTTGGAGCCCACAGTTGGAATCCATCTTACTAGGCAGAAAAAAATAAACAAACAAACAGAAAGAAAGATGCCAATTCTTTGAGTGGCGAGCGAGAACATGGCACCATATACAACAACATGGCATGCAGCTGGTTAATATCAGTGCAAGATAACCATGATCCATTTGGCGGATTGATAGACTGACCAATGACTTTCATGACTCAGGATCCTCAAATGAAAATAAATTTTTCACATGTTTGTCTTAAATGGGCGCACCCTTTTTTTAAAAATGGCAAACGTGAGAAAACATCTTTTTCACATCAAGTTTGTTAAGTCTGTTCAGGATTTTCTATCTTGCAAACAAATTTTAAACTTCATCTAAACTTTTAGAAACACCAGTTATACTGCACTTTTTTTGCCAAAAACTAGGCTTAGTGCGAAGAAAAGAAAATCTTAGTTGTGTCACCACTGGGTGCTATATGGTGAATGCTAAATTTAATGGTCCAACATGCAGGCACATGGCTAGAGAATTAGCAGATAGCAAACAAAGAACAGGAATAAAGGGTCAATTTCAGAATGGAAAGTGGTAATTAGTGGGGTACCACAGGGATCAGTGATTAGGCCCCAGTTAATCATAACATATATCAATGAATTGGTCAAGGGATTTAAAAGTATTATTTCCAACTGTGAAAACAACACAAGATTAGGAGGAATTAAGAGTGATGATGAGGAAGAGCCTTCAAGGCGATCTAGACAAGAGAGTGGGCAATGCATTGCAGATGTAGTATAATCTGGATAATTGTGAAACTATCTACTTCAGTAGGTAAAGCTGAATGGTGAAATATTACTTAAACAATGATAGATTTGGAAAGAGATGTACAATGGGACTTGGGTCTCTCTGTCATCTACATGCAGCAGGTAGTTGAAAAAGCAACTAAACGTTAGCCTTAAATGCAAGTTGATTTGATTGCAGGAGCGAGGATAAAAGCAAAATACTGCAGATGCTGGAAGTCTGAAATGAAAACAGAAATTGTTGGAGAAACTCAGGTCTAGTAGCATTTGTGGAGATAGAACAAAAGAGTTAACGTTTCAAGTCCAGTAAGACTCCTCTTTCGAACTCTGAACCCACAGATGCTGACAAACCTGCCAGTTTCTTCAGCACTTTCATTTTTCTGTTTTTATATCTTGATGCAGCCAAAGAAAATCTCAGCTGGAGTATTCTCCTTACCAAAGAAAATATGGGCTTTGCCACAGAAGCAGTTCAGCCAAGGTGCGCATGGCTGCTTACTTTTGATGACAGGGAGACCCATGTCCCATTGTAAATCTCTTTCCAAATCTATCATTGTTTAAATAATATTTCGCCAGTCAGCTCTTCCTACTGAAGAGGATAATTTCACATGTGATGGCAGATTTGGTTGATGAGGAGAGACTGGATCGACTGGATCTGTATCCACTGAAGTTGAGAAGAATGAGAGAGGAATTCTTTGAAACATGTGAAATTCTGACAGGGCTAGACAAACTGGACAGATGATGGCCCCCTGGCTAAAGGGCACTAGAGAAAGGGTTCATTGTCTCATGATACAGGGTAGACAGTTTAGGATTAAGATGAGGAGAAACTTCTTCACCAAGGTACATAACGCTGTAGAATTCTCTACAATGTAAGGCAGAGGGGCCAGGTCTGAGTATATTTCAAAAATAAATTAGATTCCTAGACACTAAATGCACCACAGAACACAGAGAGACAGCAGATATATGGCACTGGAGTGGCAGAGTTAAGCTCAACGGGTTGAATAACCGAGTCTTGCACCTACATTCTATGTTTCTAACTCTGGGCCTGATATTTGATAGGGTCAGAAACAAAGACCGGCCACCTTAACCTGATTACTAATATTGTGAAGATTTTACTGATGAATGGTGATATGTTGGCTCAGTGGTTAGCACTGTTGCCTCACAGCACCAGGGACTTGGGCTCGATTCCAGCCTCGGGTGTGGGTTTGTGTGGAGTTTGCATATTCTGCCCATGTCTGTGTAGGTTTCTACCAGATACTCTGGTTTCTTCCCACAGTCCAAAGATGTGCAGGTGAGGTGCACATTGGCTGTGCTAAATTGCCCATAGTGTCAAGGGATGTACAGGCTAGGTGGATTAGCCATGGGAAATACAGGAATAGGGTAGGGAGGTGGATCTCGGTGGAATGCTCTTTGGAAAGTCAGTGTGGACTCAATGGGCTGAATGGCCTGCTTCCACACTGTAGGTATTCTATGATTCTGTACTTAACAGGAAAATACCTGCTAAACAAAAACAAATTATTGGAATTGAGTGTAGTTGTGCTCCATTTTTAAGTATTCAAAATGAGTCAGATCAGAATTTGTTATTTGCAAGTTTTAGTGGCTTTTCCTTCTGAAATATTAGGCTTTCATTATTAGTTAGACATAGAGCAATTAACAGTTATCCGATAATTAATTTGATGATCTCTATTTACTTTGGGAGCATGAACTGTATAAATTGTGGGATTATAACCTTTGCATAATTTTCAACCTATTTTTATAAAACCACCCTCAGAATAACATTAATGACTGAAATAGCATTGATTTTCATCCATAATTTTAACATTCTGAATTAAAATCTGCAAATAAAATCCTGGGGAAGCATACACCCACATTACACTGTACCAACTCAACATGTAATTGCAAAGTTTGTGCTTTTGATAAGCACTATGGGCAGAGGAAATGAAGAGAAATCCGGAAGAAAACTGTACTCTCTTTAAATTTTCTGATTTAAATTCTGCTTCCTTTAAAAATGGTCAACGTTGCTGGACTCACAAAATGTCAAGATTGCTAAATGATTCTTTGTCTAGAGCTTCAGACTCCTCCTATCTTGTAAACTGTGAGGAAGACAGCATGGAACTCCAACAAGGACACTGATAAATTGGAAGGGTGGGCAGATAGATGACAGATAGCATTCAATTCAGAGCAGTGAGAGGTTAGTAAAGTTAATAAAGCTTACAGGGCCCTCAGCTTTATTAATATGAGCAAAGAGTGCAAGAACAAGGAGGGGATTTGAACTTGTAAAAGACATTTGCGAGACCTTGGAGTACTGTGCGCAGTTTTGGCTGCCACATTATAGAAACAATGTGAATGCATTCTAGAGAGTGCAGAGTGATTTACAACAACGGTTCCAAGAATTAGAAACTTCAAATATAAGGATAGATTGAAGAAGCTAAGACTATCCTCTTCGGAGAAAAGAACGTTTAAAGAGATTTAATAGAGGTTTGCAGAATAATGAATGAGGTGGGTACAGTGGAAAGGAGAAGCTGTTCCTACTTGTAAAATGAACAAGAACAACACAGCATAGATTTAAAGTGATGGGCAAAAGATACAAGAAAGCAAGAGATAAAAATTTTCATTCAGTGAAAGTTAGGTATGAAATACACCGCTTGGAAGTGTGTATTCAAGTTCAATTGAGGCATTTAAGAGGATATTGAATGATTATTTGGATAAAAGTAATGCATAAGGGTGTTGGGAAAGAGGAGGAGATTGTCATTAGGTAATGATGCTCATTTGAACAGCCAGTGAAGATGCAATAGACTGAATGGCTTCCTACTGTGACATAACATTTTGTGATTCTGTATGGATATTCCAGTTGAAAGTGACACAAAGGACTGGAGAGACAAGTTTTCTGTATCCATTCAGCTTTGAACAAAGGGAAACCTTAAGATTCACCAAGCTAAAATAGATGCTGATGCTTGTGGCTGTGTTTGTTGACACGTCGTACACTGCTTAGATTTGCACATGTACATTGAAACAGGCTCTCCACTCGGCTGAACCTTCCTTCAATAACCCACATGGGCACTGCAGCTTCCGTGTATGACATCATTGATATTTTACATGATGAGATATCAGATCTGGAATTGTGTGTGGGTGTCAGCAGACACAGCTTTACAGTTATCTCTTCAATTTACAACGAAAATTCTAACAGAGGAGGTAAAGCTACACTGTTAGCATAACAATCTTCCAATCTCTCAGTTCCAAAAATACCTGTCTGTGTCACATGGCTGAAATCTGAGCTTGTTGACCTTCTTAATACCCAGCTCTGGAATTCTAAGCCAGTTGCTATCTTAACGTCTCAAGAAAAACAGCTTTTGGCCTTAACAGCTAGAAGGGCTGCCTTCCATCTCTCTCTCTCCCAAAAATCACATTGCCAAAAAGAGTCTCAGTTGAAACTTTATTGCTGGAACAGCACAGCAGGTCAGGCAGCATCCAGGGAACAGGAGATTCGACGTTTCGGGCACAGGCCCTTCTTCAGGAATGAGCAGAGAGTGTTCAGCAGGAGAAGATAAAAGGTGGGGAGGAGGGACTTGGAGGAGGGGCGTTGGAAATGTGATAGGTGGAAAGAGGTCAAGGTGAGGGTGATAGGTCGGAGTAGGATGGAGGCGGAGAGGTCAAGAAGAAGACTGCAGGTCAGGAAGGCGGTGCCGGGCTGGAGGGATCCGGCTGAGACAAGGTAGGGGGAGGGGGGATGAAGAAACTGGTGAAGTCCAAGTTCATCCCCTGCGGTTGGAGGGTTCCCAGTCGGAAGATAAGACGCTCCTCCTCCGACCGTCGGGTTGTTGTGGTTTGGCGGTGGATGAGTCCAATGACCTGCATATCCTCGGTGGAGTGGGAGGGGGAGTTGAAATGCTGTGCTACAGGTTGGTTGGGTTGGTTCGTCCGGGTGGCCCAGAGGTGCTCTCTGAATCACCCGGACGAACCAACCCAACCAACCTGTAGCACAGCATTTCAACTCCCCCTCCCACTCCACCGAGGATATGCAGGTCATTGGACTCATCCACCGCCAAACCACAACAACCCGACGGTCGGAGGAGGAGCGTCTTATCTTCCGACTGGGAACCCTCCAACCGCAGGGGATGAACTTGGACTTCACCAGTTTCTTCATCCCCCCTCCCCCTACCTTGTCTCAGCCGGATCCCTCCAGCCCGGCACCGCCTTCCTGACCTGCAGTCTTCTTCTTGACCTCTCCGCCTCCATCCTACTCCGACCTATCACCCTCACCTTGACCTCTTTCCACCTATCACATTTCCAACGCCCCTCCTCCAAGTCCCTCCTCCCCACCTTTTATCTTCTCCTGCTGAACACTCTCTGCTCATTCCTGAAGAAGGGCCTGTGTCCGAAACGTTGAATCTCCTGTTCCCTGGATGCTGCCTGACCTGCTGTGCTGTTCCAGCAATAAAGTTTCAACTTTGATCTCCAGCATCTGCAGACCTCACTTTCTCCTCCAAAAAGAGTCTCAGACACTGTCTACCAAACTGGACTAATTTTCAGAGCACAAGAGATTTTGCTGTATCTTTGATTGGCATCCATCTGTATCACAGGAAATAATTGCTACAAGATCAGACAACTGACAGACAGTGAATTGGACATCGGCCTATTGGACTCTCTAAGTCACATGAAATAATGCTATTGTCACTGATTTTTTTAAAAAAGAAATTCATAATTTCTAACTTCCTCTCTCCCCTTTCTCTTTCTTTCTACCTTGTATGATTTTTTGTGTGAATAAAGTAGCAAAGGCATTGTTCTGGTGCAGTTTTTTTATTAATAAATCCTACCTTTAATTTAATCTTAGATACTGAAACTCAAAAGAAACACACAGGGTTTAGGGAACAGTGCCTCTGCCTGTTTCAGTAAGGGGTTGGATAAAAAGGGAAAATCATGTATAACAATCTCTAGCTTAAGGAGGAAAACCAATAACTTAAATTTGCATCAATCTCCCTTTGTCCATGACATAAGCAAAATCAATACTCAACAGCTGCCCATAACTTGAATATTTTTCAACCTATTGCAAATTGCAAATCACTTAGATGTCTCACTCCAACCAGTTCCTCAGCAAACAGATCAATAGATATGGCAGGCAAAAGGTTCTTCATTTGTGTAAAGGTTTCATGCTTGCATATTTCCAAACAGAAATGCGTAGGTGCCAAAATAGATCTTTCACCAAAAATTATATTTGGCTTTAGCAATAAGTATTTATATTAAAACAGCACCCTGACATAATACAAGTTCCCAAAGTACTTGACAGAAGAACTGATAAAATAATATTTGGCATTGAATCACATAAGATTTTAAATCAGAGGGACAAAAACTTGGTTAAAGAGGTAGGTTTTAAGCAGCTTTGTAAAGAAGGGAAGGAATTAGACAGGAGGAGAGATGTAGGAATAGGACTGTAGTGCTTGGATTGCAGGCCACTCAAGTGGCAATAATGGTGCAATTAAAATCAGAGTGCACAAGAGGCCAGAATTAAAGTAATGTGGATATGTTTCAAAGTTGTAGGGGTGTAGGAAGTCACTAAGATGAGGGTCAAGCCATAGACAGACTGAAAATAAATATGAGAATTTAAAATCAAAGTGTTGCTTGACCAAGGTATCAATGTCGATCAGGGAGCACAAAAGTGATCAATGAACAGAACTTGGAGAAGCGCAACAGAGATTTGGATGATCTCAAGTTTACTGAAGGCTGAATATGAGATGGCAGTCAAGACTGCATTGACATAAAAGGTTTAACAACACTAAAACAGGATGAAATAACTTTTTTTATAATGCTGTGGGTTGCTTCATTTATCAAAAGCTGTTGATTGTTATATAATGATTTGGATTGCCTCACCTGCTGTGATATAATTTGTCACAGCAATCAGATATTAACTGAGTTTTCAATGCAGGTTGTTGGAAATGAATTCTCCTCAGTATGACAGAAGCTTTAAATAAAGTTATTTTTTCAGCTTTGTAGTTACAATCCATCAACAAGATAGGGAAAAGCTTTGCGGAGAGCTGAATATTTAGAAAAACTTTAAATTCAGACAGGGTGACAGAGATATGCAGTTCACTGACTGAATTACTATCATCTCCCATTCAAGAAGATCTATGGCATTTGAATTATGATCAGTACCTTCAAATCAATGATCACGCCATAATTAATCATTTAGCTACATTCTATTATACGCTAAAAATCACAGTCTGCAGAAGACAAAGTATGCAAAGGTACAAAATAGCAAATCTCCAGATGCAAAAATACTTATATGTAATATCCAACAGTCTTACCTGCAGTAACAAAACAGCACAGCCACAAATCCTGCAAGAATCACTGCAGTTCCTCCTAATATAGCCACCAGGAGTGATGTATGGTATGTAGTGATATCTTTTGCAAAACGACCAATTGTACCTAAATATAAAGCAGCAGGGTTTTAATATCAATCACATGTTTGCAATACACTGTAACTGGTTAAAAAAATTAATCAGGGTTCTTAGGTTGCAGCGGTAGTGTCCCTACCTCTGAGCCACGAGACTCAGGTTCAAGTCCCATCTGCTCAAGAGTTACGTAATAACATATCTGAACAGATGGATTTTAAATAAATTCAGTCAACCCCAAGTGACTATGTGAACTAATGAAGCCCTGTTGTACTCAGCACAGACTTTCTGTACTTCTTAACCTCATACCAAACGTAAACTAGTATGAACTTTATGGTTTCAGACTTTTAAGTAAGTAGATCATGTGATTGTCAAGTTTCTGCAAGTAAATTTAGATGCTAGCGAAGTTGATAGGCTTGATGTAACATAATATTGCATATTATAGTCACAGTCTACTGCAGAGGAGGAAGCTAATTGGGTCAGTGAACTAACTATCCGTTTAATCCCTTTCCCATTAGCATTTTACACTTGTTTTCGTTTTTAATCTTTATCCTCTACCTTTCTGCTTCCACTAGTTTCTAGTTAATGTCCTAATAAAGTTCTGTGTAAAAGGAACCTTCAGTTTCTCCACTTTTCTTGCACTTTCAATTGTTACCCTTTAGTCATTGACTTGCCAACCTGTGTTAACAGATATCCCAGTTTCTCTCAAAATCCTTTATAATTTCAGTATCTCAATCAGATTCCCTGTTAATCACCACTGATGCATTAAATTTTTTTTCGTCTCTCTAGTCTCTTCTCAGGACTAAAGCTGTTCATTCATCATAATTTCAGCAGCTTTTTAGTATAAATGATTAAAGTAAGTCATTAGCAATACATTACAGAAACTAAACATTTTCTTGTATTTCAAGCACATCTAATTTTAATTGCTCCACCGCTTATATACACACCTTTGACAGCATGGGTCCAAAACCTCCACATTGCTCTTTGCCTTTACATCACTCTGAATTTATATTAGCTGTCCTAACATAGTCTTATGTGCCTTGGTACAAAATAGTGTTGGATAACTGTGAAATACCATGAAATATATTCTTAAGTTTAACGATGCAATATAAATGAAATAATGGGGGCCACCTTAGTTATGCATCAATTAATTTCATGGAAACACACTAACAAATAATACACAATCATTATTTTCTGAAATTGCTCTCCTTCCTTCCTGCTGTACAACTGTACAGGTTTTTCTTGCTAATTCTATTTGTGTTGGCCATTCACTCTTTCTTTCTCTCTTTCACACACACACACACAGTACAATTCCCATATGCTTCTCACAACAGGAGATGTTCCCTTCCAATAATCTGCATTGCCTCCACTGATGAAAATTTTGTAGCAAGACTCTCAAAACCTATGACCAGGTAACCCATGCTGCATTGATAGTTCAGAATGGGTGCTAATGTTACATAACCAGTCAGATGATGTCTGTTGAATTCCACTGTGTACAGTAGGACATGCAAGGGCAGCAAAAAAAGGATAAATAAAATGTGCAAGACACACTCAGGATCACACATACGCAGCTGCCATTGCTGATTATATGCTGAGAATGACAGACCTAAAAGATGACTACTTGCCAGCTTTGACAGATTGGAAACTGGGTGTGGCACGTGGAGCTGGAATAGGGTCAGACTCAAAAATAAGGAGGGAAGCAAATTTATAATAATGTAGAGACAGACAATCTGCAGACTTATTAATATATTTTAAATTTGATTCAAGTCTTTTTAATTGATAGGAGAAAAATAATTAAAATGATCAAAAGACACTTTAAACAACCTGGCTGATAGTTTCAGTCACATGAACAGGAGTAAACTGGAACAACAGTTATTCAAAATGTAAATATTCCATTCCAATAAGATGACAGATGGCAGGGCAGACAAATATAGAATAGCAATAAAGTCTACTACTGCTATCTGCCAAAGTCGATACCTCAATCCAAATGAAAAGGAAACAGGCTGACTTTCTTTCATCACTTTCAAGGCAGGTGGTTGAAATGAACCTGAAAGTTTATTTCGTACATTTATCAAATCGAATTTGGTCTTCTGTTTTACTGACTTTTAAGAAGATTCTGTAAAATTATTGCTCGATAGTCTCATTTAAAATTTAAGTAGCTACCTCACTGATTAAAAATTTCATATAGAGGGCAGGATTTTCAAATGTTTGTTGGGTGAGGCCAGTTGCAGGTGGGCAGGCTTTGAAAACATAATTCCCAGGTGTCATCCAGTCTTCCAATTCCTCAGAAGGAAGCCCAATTTTCAAAGTCGGGGCAACATTGGAAAAGGGCTAGCAACTTGCTGACCTCCAGCTAACTACCTATTCAGTTCATCAAAGATCTTGTGTAATGGTCTGGAAAGGACCAAATATAATCTTTTAAAACAGCAATGTGAAAAGTGAATTCTGTGGTGTGATTTTATGATGCTACTGCTAAACTGAAGTGATTTTTAAAAAGGGTTATTCTGATTAAGGTGCTCAAGTAGGGGCATAAAGTAGGCCCATTCTGCTCAGCAGTGGTAGGTACCTTGTGACTGACCATTTGGCTACTGTATGCACTGTGAGGCTGCTGGGCCATAGCTCGCTTTTCTTTTCAAATCTGTAAGCTTGTTCTTGAGTACCGTCTGCCCCAGAGCTTAAAGTTTCAGCTCTAGGTTCTGAATTCAAGCAATTCCTGGCACCACTGTGTTTGCTTCTGGCCTAAATAGGGTCTTTATATATTAAAATAGTGCAGTGTCAACAAAATAAACACAATGCAGACACAGGGCCTGTGAGTGATCTGTCCGTTAAATTGCCAACCTCAGATTAAAATCCAAGCAGAATTTGTTCTTATCCATTGGGAAAGTACAAAGTTAGGTTCATCTCTGATGTCTCAAGTAGTCGAATTGCTTAAGTATTCACTGTTGAAACATATACAAGAATAATGTCCACTATTTATGAACTTACAGAAACTAATCTGCTCTACAGTTCTGTCCAATCCCTACAAATTTACAAAATAAAATAATCTCATGCCACCACTGATGAATTGGGAAATTGGAAGAAATAAGTACAGTTGCTTGTTAGGGTAGAACTTGAGTATTTCTGAAAACTATTGCTTCCAAAGCTTTTGCCTTGCCCTCTTCAGTATTACTGTAAGAATAAATATTTTCGCATGTCACAACAATTTGAATGATCAGCAAGTGGATTCCAATTGACCAAAATGTTGCTGTGGAGAGAGTAATGTGAAACTGTAGCCATGCCAAGTCACTGCATGATTTTAAAAAAAGGCAACTTACTTTCTTCTGTGTAATAACGTGAATACAGAGAGTATTCAAACAGCTCTTGGATTGGCCCTGGAAGGGGGCCAGAGAAGGTTCACTAGAATGATCCCAGGAATGAAAGGCTTAACATATGAGGAATGTTTGAGGACTCTGGGACTATATTTGATGTAGTTTGGAAGAGGGGGATCTGATTGAAACTTACAGAATACTAAACGGCCTGGACAGGGTGTATGTTGGGAACCGAGGACACAGCTTAACAGTGAAGAGAAGACCCTTTAGAACGGAAATAAGGAGAAACTTATTTGGTCAGAGAGTGATGAATCTGTGGAATTTATTGGCACAGAAGGCTATGTGTGGAGGCCATGTCATTGAGTATATTTAAAACAGAGAATGATTAGTTCTTGATTGCCAAGAGGATCAAAGGTTCAGGACAGAACGTGGGAAAATGGGATTGAAAAACCCATCAGCCATGAGTGAATGGCAGAGCAGACTCGATTGGCCAAATGGCCTAATCTCTGTTCCTATGATCTTATGGCTGCAGAATCCAAGATCTCCATTGTTAGACACAATTCAAACACTGGTCAGCATATGCTGAACAATCCTGAGTATGATAATATTTACTTGAACAACTAAGTTAATCAGCCAAGCATTTGTGAGAAGCAACATGAATTCATGTACAGAGATCCATTTCCTACAAACAAACTAATCTTGTTCAAACCTTACACCTTTATTAAATTACCCAGGAGCACAGGGAACAACTGAACAAACATCCTATCTGCGAAAACCATAGATGGGTTCTCCTCTATAGTCTATCACAAACCTACCTTTCTGGTCAATATACACATTTGGATTCCTAAAGCTCCAAGCTCTTTCTTCACCATACCAAAATAGGATGTGACAAAGCTATCCTGGGGATAATAGCTATCCTGGTCAAATAAGTGCTCATTGTCAACATACAAAATCATGAATGGGTCTAAAGTTGCAACTCTTGGTCTTAAAAATTTCCTAATCTACTGCAATTTTCCCAGGAGAGTAAGGCACCTTAAATATTTGAGCGAAAGGTAGAGCTAGAGGTTTCAAACCACTACTATGCAGTAACAACACAGATGCTATTTTCCACCAACAGGATATTGCCATTCAGCCAAAAAGACATCCTACCAACCACATAAGTTAGCAATCTGGCATATGAGTTTCGATTTCAGTGTGATGTCAGTTATCTAGGCCATATTTTCACTTGCCAAAATAACTGGTGGATCATACAAAAGGCATGACCTGTTGGCTGTTCACAACAGGCAGACTACTGACCATACTCATCCAACCTATGCTTGAAAAACTCAGAACAGAGCCCAACATTAGAAGCGACTCTGTGAATATACAGTACTTATTAAACAATCCCCAAGTGTGTCCAGAAATACACTAACAACTAATTTAAGATTATTAGTCAAGCTTGCAAAATGACTCACTTAGTGCTTGTTACAAACTATTTATATTCATAAACATGACCCAGTTCTTTGCAAACAGAAACAACATGTCCAGTTATTGTGCTTTTTTGAATTAAACAGAAGCAAGGGAGTCAAGTGCTTCTTGGCAGACTGCCCTGTCAGTGACTCAAACAATTGAAATCAACTGGTCTTTTTTGAAATTAAAACACAGTTTGGGCCACTCCAAACCTTCTCCAGGCAATATCATGGCCAACTAGTCAGCAGTTTTTCTTCTCCAATAATATAAATTTCTGAGCTTAAAATTTGGCCTCTTGGATTTGTCCTGATGAATGCAACACAAAAAAGATTCAGCAACAAGTTTCCAGCAATATAAAGTGCATATGTAATGTACATGTTTACCTGTGGTTAAAGGTAAGGGTGCAGCTATCCAGTGGCCTAAATGAGGGGCCATGTATGTCCAGACAAGTCGATCACCTTCCTTTCTAACTGTTCCAAGTCCTCTGTTTACCCAGGCACCTTGGATGAAAGAAGAATATCTGTGAGCCAGGCATTCAACTCAAGATCATTAGACTTTAACTATAACAAAAGAAACATCACTGATGAAAGTAGATGAGAAGAATTTAGATGCCCCAATTAACCGAAGTTCTCTCAATCAGACAACTGTCCTTTAGATAGGAAAACTGTACATAATGCTCCATTACTTGAGGAAGTCTAATGGGGAAAACCAACAACTTCATGAATCAGTTATTGAAACATTTGCCATTAGGAAATGACTGGAATCTATATTTGAAGGCCTTGAAAATGTTCAGCTGATCAAAGAGATAACGCATGGATTGGTAAAGGGGGGGGTCACGTCATGAATCTGTTTGAATTTTTGAAGAGCTGTCGAAAGTAGTGAACAGAGATATGCCAGTGATATGATTTATCTAGACTTCCAGAAGACATTTAATGAAAACAATTAATGACGCTGTCAGCTAAACTTAGGCTAATAGAACTGAAGACAAATTGAAGACATCTGGAGTGCTGTGTACACTACGAGTCTCATTATGCAAGGAAGGACACGAATGCACTGGACGTCGTTCAAAGAAGGTTTACAAGACTCATGCATGGAAAGGGCAGAGTACTTTGAGGAAAGGGTTGACAGACTATGCTTGTATCCACTGGAGTTTAGAAGTCACAGACAATGACAGAAATATTAAAGATCCTGAAGGGGCTTGACACGACGGATGTGAAGTGGATGCTACTTTTTGTGGGAGAATCCAGATCTAGTGGTCACTATTTAAAAATAAGGATTCATCCATTTAAAGCAGAGATGAACAGTTTTTCTTTCTATCTGAGAAGGTCAACTGTGTTAGGAACTCTCTTCCTCAAAAAGAGGGGGAAGCAGAGACTTTAAATATTTTAAATCAGAGGCAGATTCTTGGAATGCTAAAAGGTATCAGGGATAAATGGAAATCATAGAATTCCTACAGTGTGGAAACAGGCCATTTCGCACAACAAGTTCACACCAACCCTCCGAAGAGTAACCCACCCAGACCCATTCCCCTATCCTATTACTCTACATTTACCCCTAACTAATGCACCAAACCTACACATCCCTGAACACAATGTGCAATTTAGCATGGCCAATTAACCTATCCCGCACATCTTCGGATTTTGGGAGGAAACCGGAGCTCCCATGCAGACATGGAGAGAATGTGAATCGAGATTACAACCAGATCTGCCATGATCTTATTAAATGGTGCAGCAAGCTTGAGGGGCTAAATGAGCTCTTCCTGCTACTAAGCTGGATGTTTGCAAATGTATGAGTGCATTAATCTGGTTAGGGAATTGGCAGATTAGAGATGTGGATAATGGGCAACCATCCAAATTGACAGGGCATAACTACGCTATTCCACAGGATCTAAGGTGCATCTTTATTCATGAACAACTGCTATGAACAGGGTAGATATGATATTATATTATCGATTTTAAAACACAATCTCTCTTTAAATGAAATGAAGCAGCCTTAAAACTTGGCTGCCAGAATTCACCTAGCCTTTTACAAGAGCAATGACATTGAGCTCTTAGAACACTCCAAGTCAATTACAAACATACCTATCCAGATAAATGAAGAACTTTGAAAGTTGATGTACACTTCTAAGGGTAAACTGAGTATCATAGATGATGGTTTCCCTGGAGGTGTTAACAACTTATCCTAGTTTACCACAACTTGACAATGAAAACCAAACTGATGGTTGGGAACTTAGAAGTCAACTACTTCAACTAATTTAGAGTGGTGCTGGAAAAGCACAGCAGGTCAGGCAGCATCTGAGGAGTAGAAAATCGACGTTTCAGGCAAAAGCCCTTATTCAGGACCTGATGAAGGGCTTTTGCCCGAAACATCGATTTTCCTACAGCTCGGATGCTGCCTGACCTGCTGTGCTTTTTCAGCACCAGTCTAATCTAGACTCTGATTTCCAGCATCTGCAATCCTCATTTTTGCCTACTTCGACTAACTGACAATGGATGGGATAATGTTCCAGGAAGCAAGGGATGACAGTGACATAGGAGGAGTCCAGAACCTAGGCTTTAATCCTGCCATAGCAGATGGTGAAATGTGAATTCAATGAAAACCTAATGGCGACCATTTAACCACTATTCTAAAAAAAAATTATTCATCAATGTCCATTCGGGATGGAAATCTGTCATCTTTACCTGAAATGGTCTACATATAATTCCAGACCAACAACAATGCTGTTGACTCTTAACTGCTCTCTGAAATGGCCCTAGCAATCCACTCAGATCAGAGGGCAATTCAGGTTGAATGAATGAATTCAGCATCAAAAAAGAGTTTGCAACAGGGAAAGGAAAATAAAGTAAAGAAGTCAAGGACTGTTGTGCTTAAGCATGTTGCCAACCCAAAGTGCCAAAGAAGCAAAATCAATAGAGCCTCTACTCTCTTGCAGAATTTGTTCTGCTAAGCCATTCAGTATAAGCAACCTCCAAATAATCAACTACAGAAACAATTGCAAATGCTGAATTCTAACGTCAACCCCCTTCAGCGCAGACAAAAAAATCTTCAAGCAAATAACAGACCTATAACAACAACTGATCTTAATTTCATCTTTGTAAGTATCTTTTCATCATATCTACTTTTAATCTGAATGTTTGTTTTTTATCTAATAATTTTATCATTATTTACTTTGTATCTTTTAGGGATAGTTGTATAATAACCATTGATCTTGTTTAAAACTAAAACTTTGCTGCTGGTTATTGTAAATTGGAATTCCTAAAAAAACTAAAGAAGAATAAAAGCTATCGCAGTTCATAGTTCATGGATCATGCTGCACAGAAGCTTGATGTACTCATTATGCAACAGAGATGATAGTTAATTGTCTAAGTTTGCTGATGACACACAAGTAAGCCATATAGGAAGCAACATAGACAGAAATTTAACATTTCAAAGAGATATCAACAGATTAACTGAATGAGAAAGCTGTAACAAATGGATTTTAATGTAAAGTCATCCATGTTGACCTAAGTAGCAGAGTACAGTATACTGTCTAAATGTTGAAAGCTAGAATCAGTGGAGGTCAAAGAGACTGGGGACCCAAACAGACATATCATCAAAATGTCATGAGCTGGTTCAAAGATTAATCAAAAATGTTAATGGAGTACAGGGCTTTAAGTCTGTAAGACTATAATACTGTTATGAAGTTGAAGGTGTGTACTGTACCTTTGAGAGAGAGTGAATGCTGTTCTGCACTGAGAGCTTACAAGAGCAGTCTCAGAGTGTACTGGAGCACCCAGAGGATACACGTGGAGAATGTGCAAACTCTACAAAGACAGTCACCCGAGGCGGGTATCAAACCTGGGTCCCTGGCACTGTGAGGCAGCAATGCTAATCACTGAGCCTCCATGCCGCCGTGTACTGTTCCTTTAAGAGAGTGAATGCTGTTTTGCACTGAGAACTTACAAGAGCAGTCTCAGAGTGTACTGGAAAATTGAAAATATGTAACATTTGGCTGTGAAATAGATACCTGGATTGGTTGACAATAATTCAAATTTAACCAATCAGTTTAAATTATGATCCAGAATACTAAAATCCAATCGCATTTGAACTTATTGTTTTGCCAACATCGAACCAATGAGACAATCCACTGTAGGGGATATAAAAAAGGCAGGCATTTTGAAAATTACATAGAGTAACTGCTATTGAGAGAGATCCAAGACACTGAAACATCAGGGGTACTTGTTCATATGAAATATCTTCACAGTAAAAGAAAGATGACGACCCAGGGAGTGCTTCAGCTAGAAGAAGAAAGACACCAAAGATGACAGCTGCTGTATAGTTTTGAAATTAAGTTGATGTAATAATAATAAGTGTTAGAGGCAGATAATAAGCAATTAAGAGAAAGGGGGGCTTAGAGTTGTGAATAACTGCTGTTTAATGTTCACTTTTGGAGTTAAAGAATAAATTGATTTAATTTTCTTTAAATAGTGGAATGTGGGAGTTCCCTGTCACTCATATTTTAACAGATTACAAGGAGAGGCGAGCTTTTCTGGATGTTTGCTTTAATTAACAGAAGGGCTCACCACTGTGTTGTAACAGTTTGGGGCTCGGGTTTGGACAGGTTTACAAACAGCCAGTCTGAGATGTGGATAGATTTGAACAGATTTTGGAAATGAAAGATCCCAGCAGATTTAAACACTTGCTGATTAGTGTCCTCGATCTTTTAAGTAAAAGGTAGGAGAGACAATTTGTTTAATTTCAGTTACTTGTGGTTGATTAAATTAAAAGTGATGGAAATGGCTCTTAAGATTGCTAAATAGGTTTTGGAGTTTGAAGATGCTTCCCAAATTTGCCAAGAAAGTTTAGAAAGACAGAGGAAAATCATACTTTTAGAATTAGCAAATAGGTTAGAATTGGGTTTAACCAGTGACAAAAGGAAAGCTGAAATTGTAATGGAGTTGGTCAAGCACTTAGGTGTATCAGAGATATAGACAAGTGCAGTAGAGTTAGAAAAAATGTTATTTGCAATTGAGGCAAATGGAGTTAGAAAATAAAGAAAGGGAAAGAAAAGCCATGACAGAAGAAAGCGAGCGAGCGAGAGGAAAAAGAGACAGAAGGTTTTTAGCTGAACAAAGATAGAAGAAAGAGAAAAAGAGGTAGAAGAAAGAAAAAGGGAGAGAGAATTTGAACTTCAGAAGTTGCAAATTCGTCAGGAAAGTCAAGTTAACAGGATAGAGATGAAGAAAGAAGGTAGTGATGTATACAAATATGTTAAAACACTGCCACATTTTGATGAGAAAGATGTCAAAGCCTTATTTCATTTGAAAAATTGGCTAGGCAGATGGAGTCGTCAGAGAACTTGTGGGTAATACTAGTTCAGACTAAGCTGGCAGACAGAGTTCATGAGGTATATGCAGTGCTGTCAGATGAGGAGGTCAGGAGATTATGCAAATGTCAAAAAGTCGATTTTGAGTGCTTATGAATTGGTACCAGAAGTGTATAGACTGCGGTTCAGAAACATAAAGAAGGAACCAAGTTAGACTTATGTTGAGTTCGAAAGAATTAAACATCGTAATTTTGATAGACAATAGACAATAGGTGCAGGAGTAGGCCATTCTGCCCTTTGAGCCAGCACCACCATTCATTATGATCATGGCTGATCATCCTGAATCAGTATCCTGTACCTGCCTTATCCCCATAACCCTTGATTCCACTATCCTTAAGAGCTCTATCCAACTCTTTCTTGAAAGTATCCAGAGACATGGCCTCCACAGCTTTCTGGGGCAGAGCATTCCATATATCCACCACTCTCTGGGTGAAGAAGTTTCTCCTCAACTCTGTTCTAAGTGGCCTACCCCTTATTTTTAAACCGCGTCCTCTGGTTCGGGACTCCATCAGCGGAAACATGCTTCCTGCCTCCAGACTGTCCAATCCTTTAATAATCTTATACGTCTCAATCAGATCCCCTCTCAACCTTCTAAACTCAAGCGTATACAAGCACAGTCGCTCCAATCTTTCAGCTTAAGACAGTCCCGCCATTCCAGGAATTGACCTTGTGAATCTATGCTGCACTCCCTCAATAGCCAGAATGTCTTTCCTCAAATTTGGAGACCAACACTGTGCACAATATTCCAGGTGCGGTCTCACCAGGGCCCTGTACAGCTGCAGAAGGACCTCTTTGCTTCTATACTCAATTCCTCTTGTTATGAAGGCCAGCATGCTATTAGCTTTCTTCACTGCCTGCTGTACCTGTATGCTTGCTTTCATTGACTGATGTACAAGAACACCTAAACCTCGTTGTACTGCCCCTTTACCTAACTTGACTCCATTTAGGTAGTAATCTTCCTTCCTGTTCTTGCCACCAAAGTAGATAACCACACATTTATCCACATTAAACTGCATCTGTCATGCATCCGTCCACTCACCTAGCCTGTCCAGGTCACTGTATATTCTCCCAACATCCTCCTCACATTTCACCCTGCCACCCAGCTTTGTGTCATCAGCAAATTTGCTAATACTACTTTTAATACCTTCATCTATATCATCAATGTACATTGTAAAAAGCTGCTGTCCCAGTACTGATCCCTGCCGCACAGCACTGGTCACCGCCTGCCATTCCGAAAGGGAGCCATTTATCACTACACTTTGTTCCCTATCAGCCAACCAATTTTCAATCCATGTCAGTATTTTGCCCCTAATACCATGTGCCCTAATTTTGCTCATTAACCTCCTATGTGGGACTTTATCAAAGGCTTTCTGAAAATCCAGGTATACTACATCCACTGGATCTCCCTTGTCCATCTTCAGAGTTACATTCTCAAAAAATTCCAGAAGATTAGTCAAGCATGATTTCCCCTTCATAAATCCATGCTGACTCTGACCTATCCTGCTACTGCTGTCCAGATGTGTCGTAATTTTGTCCTTTATAATTGACTCCAGCATTCTTCCCACCACTGAGATCAGACTAGCTGGTCTATAATTCTCTGTTTTCTCTCTCCTTCCTTTCTTAAAAAGTGGGACAACATTAGCTACCCTCCAATCCGCAGGAACTGATCCGGAATCTATAGAACATTGGAAAATGATTACCAATGCATCCATGATTTCTCGAGCCACCTCCTTCAGTACCCTGGGATGCAGACCATCAGGTCCCGGGGACTTATCAGCCTTCAGACCTAAAAGTCTCTCCAACACCATTTCCTGCCTAATATAAATTCCCTTCAATTCAGGTCCTTCAGCCACGGTTACATCTGGGAGATTGCTCTTGTCTTCCCCAGTGAAGACAGATCTAAAGTACCAATTCAACTCATTTGCCATTTCTTTGTTCCCCATAATAAATTCACCCGTTTCGGTCTTCAAGGGCCCAATTTTAGTCTTAATCTTTATTTTCTTTTCACATACCTAAAAAAGCCTTTACTATCCTCCTTTATATTTTTGGCCAGTTTACCTTCGTACCTTATTTTTTCTTTGCGTATTTCCTTTTTAATTATCCTCTGTTGTTCTTTAAAAGCTTCCCAGTCCTCCGATTTCCCACTCATCTTTGCTATGTTATACTTTTTCCCTTTTGTCTTTATATGGTCCTTAACTTCCATCATCAGCCACGGCCACACCTGCCTCCCCTTAGGATCTTTCTTCCTTTTTGGAACGGACTGATCCTGCAACTTCTGAATTATGTCCAGAAATACCTGCCATTGTTGTTCCACTGCCATCCCTGCTTGGGTATTGCACCATTGAACTTTGGCCAGCTCCTCCCTCATAGCTCCATAGTTCCCCTTATTCAACTGAAATATTGTCACTTCCGATTCTACCCTCTCCCTTTCAAACTGCAGATTACAGCTTATTGTATTGTGGTCACTACCTCGTAATGGCTCCTTTACTTCGAGGTCCCTGATCAAATCCGGATAGATGGCTGCAGGTCTTAAAAATATATAAGACCTATGAGGCTCTAAGAGAGATTATTTTGCTGGAGGAATTTAAAAACTCATTTCCAGACATGATAGAAATTCATGTGGATCAACAGAAAGTTCAAGAAGTGAGAAGAGCAGCAGAGATGGCAGATTTATATGCATTAGTGCATAAGGCAAAATTTAGCCTCCGGCAAGAATTTCATCCTGTGAGGGATAGAAATTGGAGATACAAAATAAAGAGTAGAGCACAATGGTAACAGTTTACCAAGGTAAAAGAAAAGCCCAAGAGGGTGAAAAGGAGGCGAAAGGCCTCACGTGTTTCCACTGTGGTAAGGTGGGACATGTAAAGCCATAGTGCTGGTCATTGAAGAAAGACACCGTGGGAAACAATATGGTAAAAGAGGCTAAGCCAGTGGCATTATTGAAAGCAGTAAAGCAAATCCCAAGAAAAATCGAGGAGCTGCAGGAAAGTACACAGCCTTAGCAGGGGCTGAGTATTGAGTTAATGCCCAATCTCTATAAAGACTTCGCCTTTGTGGGTAAAGTTTGTTCTGGAAGAGCAGGGCAGGAGGGAAAGAAGCGATAATTTTGAGAGATATAGGATCTAATCAGTTTCTAATAGTAAGAGATAAACATATTTGCACTCCTTCTGATATGTTTTGCCAGAGAGTGGTAATTTGTGGAATAGATGGACAGAAATTTAGCGTTCCCCTACATGAGATCAGGTTGGAATGCCAACTCAAGACTGGGGAAGTAACAGTAGGAGTGATTATCTGATAGAGTGTCAATTCCAAGAATAGTTTTTTCTTGGGAACAATTTAGCAGGATCCAAGGTGGGAGTGAGAGGCCAAAGAAGAACAGGGAACTGAGGAATTGAAAGAAAAATACCCTGGCATTTTTCTAAACTGTGTAGCAACAAGATCTCACTATCATAAGTCACAGCACGAAGCAAAAACTCAAGAGAAAGATGAAGGAGTTGAGGTTCAGTTAGCGGACAGTCTGTTTGATGTACTGATGCAAGAAAAACCTGAACAGGCGGCGAATCAGGCAGAAGTGTTTAGTACTGAAAGGCTGATGGACTTACAACAGAAAGACAAGACAATAAAAGATATATATATATATATATATATATATATACTTATATGTAGATGCATACTCAGAAAAGGAATCAGAATGTATTCCTGACGGTTATTATCTTAAAGGTAGAATCCAAAGACGAAAATGGAGACCATAGCAGGTGAGTGCAGAGGAGAAATGGCCAGAAGTGCACCAGATTGTGTTGTCAGGACACAGACAGAAAATGTTTGCGTACCGAATTGAACTGAATTTATTGTCACGTGTATCGAGGCACAGTGAAAAGCTTTGTCTTGGGAGCCATACAGGCAGATCACAGAGTTAAGTAGCATAGATAAGTAAATAGGTAACTGCAGCAAAAACAAAAACACAGGTGCAAGTGAATGTTAAGAGTTTGAGAGTCCATTCAGTATTCTAACAACAGTAGTGTTTGACAATAATTCGAATTTAACCCATCAGTTTAAATTAAGCTCCAGGATACTAAAACCCAATCTAGTTTGAATTTACTGTTTTGTCAACATCCAATGAGACTATCCAATGTTAGGGATATAAAAAAGGCAGGCATTTTGAAAATCAGACAGAGTAACTGCCATCAAGAGAGACCCAAGACATTGAAACACTCTATCAAATGTATCTTTCATATGAAAAATATTCACAGTAAAAAGAAAGAAGACAACCCAGGGAGATCTTCAGCCAGAAGAAGAGATATAAAGACGACAGCCGCTGTATTGTTTTGAAATTAAGTGATGCAATTTTACTAAGTGTTCAGTGCCTCAATACACATGACAATAAATTCAATTTTATTGGAACAGTATATTGTTAAAGAGTTGGAAGCATGTAATAAGCAGTTAAGAGAAACTGCTTAGAGTTATGAATACTTGTTGTTTAATGTTCACTTTTAGACTTAAAGAATAAATTGATTTTATTTTCTTTAAATAATGGAATTTGGAAGTTCTCTGCCATTCATATTTTAATAGATTACGAGGTGAGGTGAGCTTTTCTGGGTGTTTTGTTTAATTAACAGAAGGGTTCACCTCTGTATCATAACAATACAACAATTTAAAAAGTCATGTTTCAAAGATGCAAACCCAGTTTACACTATGTACAGTATGGAGTACTGTGAGCAGTTCTGGGCATTATGCCTGGAGGAGGATACAATGGCCTTGAAGGAAGTTCAAAGTAGATTTATTAGAATGAAACCTGGATCGCAAGGGCTAAATTACATGGAGACCAAGGTGACTTTCCCTGAAATTTAGACGGTTAACAGGTGATTGGAATGCAATAGTAATGTCCCTACCCCTGGACCTGGAGATCCAGTTTCAAGTCCCATTTGCTTCAGACGTGTAATAATCGCTCTGAACAGGTTGATTAGAAAAACAAGTAAAATAATAAAAATAAATAAGAGGTATTAGAGAACGTCAATCAGATACAGTATATTTACTATTTGGAAAGTCCATGATGAGAAAGTTAAGGTCAAAATTATGCAGACAGATCTTCAGGCGTAAAATTAGGAAACATATCTTTATATAAAAGGTGGTGGAAGTTTGGAACTTTCTTCCACAAATGACAAAATTGTTAATTTTAAAACTCAAAATGATTGATTATTGATAACCAAAGATATTAACAGATATGGAGTAAAGGGGCGCAATGAGTTAGGGCATACATCAGCCATGATCTCAGTGAATGGTGGATCTGGCTCAAGGGGCTAAATAGTCAATTCTACTTCTATTTAAAGTCCGTTTTTTTATGATCAGTTACTGGTACTAAAATGTGCTTTTTATGTTGAAATAACTGTATTTTCCACTTATACCCTAGAGCCGAAAATGTTTGTAAAACCGCAGCTGAGTGGGTGAATAGATGACTTGCTTCAGGCTGCTAAGAAAAAGAGTGGTAAAAATAGATGGGGATGACTCTCCAGTGCAAAAGGATTCTGAAATACCACTGCAACAAGTGGAAACCATCAACTGCTATGTTTTGATGCAGTGAAATATAGAAGAATCATTAGACATCAGATATTTTTCAGAAACAATTCAAATTAATGCCAGTTACCTACTATCCTTGGAATTACAGTTCTGGGTTTTAATTTAGAATTGGGAACCTTATCAGTTTGTACTTTAAATATACATTAAATAAATAGTAAACTTGTCTACAGGGGCGGCACAGTGGCTCAGTGGTTAGCATTACAGCCTCACAGTGTCAGGGACCCCGGTTCAATTCCACTCTCAAGTGACCAAGTGTGGAGTTTGCACATTCTCCCCATGTCTGCGTGGGCTTCCACTGACCATGCTAAATTGTCCATAGTATCCAGGGATGTGTAGGTTATGTGGATTAGCTGTAGGAAATGCAGGGTTACAGAGATGAGGAAGGGAATGGATCTGGGTCAGATGCTTTTTGGAGGGTCAGTGTGGACTCCGGGCCAAATGGTCTTCTTCCACAATATAGGGATTCTATGAAAATGCCAAATAAAAGTTAAGTCAGCTTTAATTTCATGGCATTTACTAAATTTAACATAATAATCTACCAGTGGAATCTAATGCAGATGACAAGAATACTTAACAGCTGGCTGGACAGTGAGTGACAGTCCCATATCTGTTCTTTTCAGGAAGATCCAATGCATTAAGTGGCAACAGTATTTAACTGAGTAGCAAAAGGTCTTGTTCAGGACCAGGGACTACAGACAGAAGTCCTACCCACCATGAGCCACTGGCCAATATGTGAAGGCAATGGTTGCTGCCAATAATGGACAGGGTCAGGGTCAGGATCATATGTGACCCAGGCTACAACTAAGTTATGTTGGGATTAGGAATATTATCTTGGAGAAAAGCAGTGTTGGCTTTCAATGAGCTTTTCTCCTCTCCAATGTCAGGTCCCTTGATCGGACACTGAGTGCCTCTGAACAAGGAACTGCCTGAAGGTCCACAAGGAACTGTGACAGAATTGCTTTTGGAATTTTCCACATGATGAATCTTTTCGCTGCCAGAGGTTTCAACTGATGACAGAAACAGGACATCATAGGACAAAGGTGAAATGAGGGTGGGTTCTCAACACACCACTCTCCCATCACCAAGCTCACCACAGGTGAGGTCATTAAATTCCTCCCTAAATGTTAGTTCTTCAGCTTATTTCAACCATTCCTCAAAACTTAAAGAGTGGAACAATTTTAATTTTTTCACAGTTCCTATGCAATTCACCATCTGGCACTTAAATTAAACTTTAGACTTTCTGCGAATTTAAACTAAAGGCTGGTATCTTGGAGTAACATAATGGCCACATCACTGGCCCCACTTCCCAGCCAGAAAGTCAGGGCAAACTTGCCATTTCCTGGAATATGGTTCAAATTCCAATAGTGTGCAGTCAAGGCTCCAGATACCTTCAAGATAAGCATTCCGCCTCCAAGAAATAGCCACTGCTGATGCTGATGCAGACAAAGAACAACAATGCAGGCCCTGGATTGCACTTAAATGAGGTAGCTTCTGAGGAAAGCCCCATGACCTTTTTTGGGTTGGGGGGTTTGGGGTGTGTCCCATTTAAGGGTGTCAATTGGCCTGTGGACAGGAAAGCCAAACTCAATCTTCACTGCAGCTGACTTTATCAGGGGAAAGCAGGAAGGTCTCCTAGCCTGGTCCTACCCTTTGTGTTAATGGAATGATTTATTGAAAAATGTGGACTTCTCAGCCTTTGAAAGACACTGCGATAGAAATAGGATTACTCTGATTTTTGGACGTGGGCACTGAGGTAAAAATGTAAATTTGGTGCATCCATCTCATCTGAATGACTGTAGCATTTTTACTTCAGTGGGTTCAGCACTGCTGTCTTCCTAATGCTGTCAGCTGCCTCAAAGCTCTGCAGGAGAGCCAATTTACATGACTCACAAACAACATGATGCTTTAAAAACAAAGGCTGCCTCTCTTAAAAGTAAACTGCAAAGAGGAAAGCTGCTTAAATGTAAACTATGGCAAAATGAACCTGAGGGCACTTACAGGCTCCCACTTTGGAGGCATTAAAGGCATGGGGCTGAAGGTTCAATGGCATGGTTCCAGTGAGGCTCTGGAAGAATACTCTCCTTAGGTGAGTGGAAGCAGGTAACCAGAGAGGTTAACTTCCAGAGTCTGGCCCCAAGAATTTAGAAGTCACATGATACCAGGTTATAGTCCAACCGGTTTACTTAAACTCACAAGCTTTCAGAGTGGCACTTCTTCGTCAGGTGATCCTTCACCTGACAAAGGAGCAGCGCTCTGAAAGCTTGTGATTTTAATTAAACCTGTTGGACTATAACCTGGCGTTGTGTGACTTCTTTCTTTGTCCACCTCAGTCCTACACTGGCATCTCATCATGGCCACATTCACAAGATGCCACATGAGCACTCAAGGTCAGAGTGTGTCTGTGTCAACAGACATCCCCTACCCATCTCACCACAAGCTTCTCAAACTGCGCAATGCACTCCCTACCCTTCACTCATCCATCTAAAGTCCCTAGCATTTAGAATTCAGACTGAACAGACTGAAAATCTAGCTCATCCTTATGTATATCCTAATGGCGTTAGATGTAAACCCACCTGCTGACTGCACCATTCATCACCAATCCTAACAATCATTGGCAACCTGCCCTTGCTCCTTGACACCAAAAGTGAGGGCAGTAGAAATGATAAAGCAAAAGAATCCCTCAACTCCTGAGGCACATGGCCATGTTGGATCTCAGCATCAAGATGACATTTGTAATGGGCCCCCTGTATCAGTGAAGACATTGGGTATGGTGATACATTCCTGCATTAAGTCTCTTTTCACAGCCTGTACACTCTCATCATACTGTCTCACTGCCTGCTTCCCACCCTGAACAGCTCCTTTTCAATTCCTGCTTTACGCTACCCTATTACTGTCAGCTGCACAGACACAAAGCTCCAGTAGGAGAAAGAGAAGCAGCACAAAACTGATGAAGAGGCAGTATCACTTGATCTGCTACCAGTAGCCACCAGCCCTGATAAAGGCTCACAAGTACCACAGTGCTACAGTTTGGATCTGCATGTACTAAGATATGTGGAAATGAGGTAGTCTAGCTCTCTCTCAAGGGAGAGGCCACAGACAAGTTTATCAGACTTTGAGATGCAGCTTAGGGAAATGATCCTCATGGTAGATTAGTGGAGGAGAAACGTCTTGAGCCATGCAAGAGGCAGTCAGATACTGCACTGAGATAGAGGGCAGATTGGATGGAATTTTGGAATGTTGTCAAAAAATTATCTGAAAGGTTTAATAGCTCTTCTCATCTGTACATTTAAACTAAAATCAAATTGCATCAGTCAACATCAGAAATTGAATAAGTAATATGTTACTGCAACTTAATACTCTCCTATTGAGTGAAAGCATGTAATCAGGCCATTTCGCTAACATTTTGACTGTTGCACTTCAGTGTACAAACAAACTATTGTTTGTTCCACGGGGTATCATTATTGTTCCACATTAATCAGAATTATAGATTTTTAAAAATAGAATCCCTAGTGTGGAAACAGACCCTTCGGCCCCCCTGACTAATGCACCTAATCTACACATCCCTGAACACTATGGGGAATCTGGCATGTCCAATTCACCTAACCCGCACACCTTTGGACTGTGTGAGGAAAATGGAGCACCTGGAGGAAACCCACGCAGACTCGGGGAGAATGTGCAAACTCCACACAGTCACCTGAAGCTGGAATCGAACCAGGATAACTCATGCTTTGAGGCAGCAGTGCTAACCACTGAGCCAAAGTGCCACCTCATGGTGGCTCAGATATTGAGATTCACTCACATACCAATTTTCAGGTCAAATGTCCAGGCTGGAAGGGCATCTGCATGTGTCACTAGGTCTGTTGGTCCAAGAGGTAATGTAATTTGAATGGATCCCGAAACTTTCACATTTTCTTCAGCAGAAAACAACTGAACACTAACAGCAGCAAGAGGTGTCAATTCAATGCTCTTCAGTCCTGTAGGAGAAATAATATTCTTTTAAAGAATTGTGTAAAATGCAAACAGATTCACATTAATATGGAAGTAAATTTCTGTATGAGATCAAATATGGATTTGTCAGTCAACCAAACAAAAATGAACACACACTTAATGACGTGCGTTGTTCCAAAAATTTGTTGGTGAGGCAGCAACAGCAACAATTTCTCAAGTTGCTATTTGAATGAGAAATTACCAGTGGCCATTGCGAATATTTTAGCATGGGTTTCTCCTTGTGTTTTTTGATTATAGAATCACGGAGGTCTACAGCTTGAAAACATGCCTCTCGGCCCAACTTACCTCTGCTGCCCAGGTTTCACACCTTAAATTACTTCTATTTGCCTGCATTTGGTCTATATGTATCTGAAGAAGGGCTTATGCCTGAAACGTCGATTCTCCTGCTCCTTGGATGCTGCCTGACCTGCTGCGCTTTTCCAGCAACACATTTTTCAGCTTTGATCTCCAGCATTTGCACTCCTCACTTTCTCCTATATGTATCTATACCTATCTCAACCATGTACCTGTCTAAATGTTTCTTAAATTATGAAATATTCGCTTCCACCACTACCTCTGACAGCCCATTCCGGACACAGACTACCCTCTGAGTGATGAAATTGCCCCCCGAACTCTTTTGTATCTCTCCCCTCTCATTGTAAACCTATGTCATCTAGTTGTTGACTTCCCTTCCATGGGGAAAAGCTGTTGGCTATCAACCTTGTCTAAGCCTCTCATGATTTTATATACCTCTATACAGTCACCCCTCAGTAACCTAGGCTCCAGGGGAAAAGGTCCCAGCCTATCCAACCTCAAACCTTACAGTCCAGGTAGCATCCTAGTAAATCTTTTCTGCACACTTTCTCGTTTAATAATATTCTTTCTATGGTAGGGTGACCAGAACTACATGCAGTACTCCAACTATAGCCTCACCAACATCTTGTACAGGTGCAACAAGGTGTCCCAACTCCCATACTCAATACTCTGACCAAAAAAAGTTAGCTGAAAGCGTTCTTCACTACCCTGTCAACTTGTGACTCCATTGTTAAGGAGCTATGAACCTGTACCCCAAAACCTCATAGTTCTATAATACTCCGAAGGGCCCCACCATTGACTGTGTTAACCCTGCCCTGGTTTGCCATCTCAAAATGCAACACCTTACATTTATCTGTGTTAAACTCCATCTTCCATTCCTCAACCCACAGGCCCAGTTGATCAAGATCTTGCTGCATCGCCACATAACATTCCTCACTGTCCACTATGTCACCAATCTTGGTATCGATCCGCAAACTTACTAAGCATAGCTCCTAAATTCTCATCCAAATCATTTATATAAATGTCAAGTAACCATTGGCAAGGCAGCGATCTCTGTGGCACACCACTGGTCACAGGCCTCCAATCTGAAAAACAACCCTCTACCACCACCCTCTGACTTCTACCATCAAACCAGCTTTGTCTCCAATTGGCTAGCTCTCCCTGGTACCTGTGAGATTTAATCTTACTGAACAACCGACCATGCGGTATATTCTCAAAGGCCTTGCTAAAGTCCGTGTAGGCAACATCTACCATATTGCACTCATCTACTTTCTTGGATTATGTGTTATTTCTTTTTAAATTCTAATAAATGTAGTTTTCGTTGGCATATAATTGTACACAAGCAGAAGAGTAAATTGGTTACCATTGTAATAAAATATTTACAACAATCTGTGGATCAGGTTGAGCATCAGTTACTTCAATGAAAATCTGTGGAATTAAAGAAAGTTTAACCAGTGAAGTTAGTGTTTTACCTCGAGTTTGAAAGTTATGGAAGTTACTTCTCAGTTCAGTGTAGCCTGGATTTTATTTTTGTTTCAGATAATTATCCATTTGTGTTTTGAAGGCAATGATTAAATCTGGCTCCACCACTTTCAGGCAGTACTTTCCACATCCTGAACAATTGCAGTGTAAGAAGGCTTTTTTCCTGATCTTGTCCTGGCTTTTTTGTCGATTGCCTTAAAACCATGTGCTCTTGTTCTTGACCATTCTATCAATGGGATCAATCTCTTCCATCTACTCTGTTCAAACCACTCACAATGTCTGTCAAATCTCTTCTTTCCTCTTTGCTCCAAGGATAAAAATCTCTACCTCACTAATCTAACTGAAGTCTCTCATCCCTGGAATTACTTGTGTATATATTTCAGATACCCTCCCTAAGTCAACAGACTCACCTTAATTTAAAATGCCCAGAATTAGACATGATAGTCCAGTTGAAAAGACTCACCACATTTTCTTTGGTTTTTATGCTCTTTGCTTGTACGCTTGATTATAGAGCCTAGAATTTCGTAAGCCATATCAAGCACTTCCTCAATCTGGAACCACCTTCAATAATTTGTGCATGTTTATTTCCATGCCCCCTTCTTTTCCAACTGTATACCCTTTATTGTCTATTGCCCCACCTTATTCTTTCTACAAAAATGCATTACTTCAAACTTCTCTGCTTTAAATTTTATTTGCTACATGTACATCCATTCCACCTTCCTGTCACAGAAAAACAGCATTCATAGAGTGTAGAAAGAGACCATTCCACCCAGCATGCCTGCACCAAATGTGCAATTTACTTATTGTCATTTTGCCACCATCTCCCTGTAACACTGTACATTCTACCCTTTCAAATAACTGTCTAACTTGCAGTTGGAAGCTTCATTTGAACATACCTCCAGCATGCTCGCATGCCACGCATTTCTGACCTTAACTCCTTGCTACATGAAAAAAAGTTTTTCTTTTACCAATGCCTTTAAATCTGTGCCCTCTCGTTCTTGATCCTTTCATGAGTGGGACCAAGTTTGCCCTAATATAAACAGATACTCCTGATTTTGAATGCCTGTATCAAATCTCATCTCAACCTTCTTTTCTCCAAGGAAAATAGTTCTAACCTCTCCAATCTATCCTCATAACTGAAGTTTCTCATCCCTAGAACAATTCTTGTGAATCCTTTCTGCATTTTATCCAATGTCATCACGTCCTTCCTCAAGTGTGATGTCCAGAAATAGACACAAAACTCCAGTTGAGAAAAAAATAGTGCCCTATACAAATTAACATCTAGGTCCTCTTCAAGTCTATCGCTAGCCTCCTCACAGTTCACACATCTATGATAGTAGCCAGAGCAATTTTTCCACATAGCGATCTCCTTCCTTCAATTAAGTCATTTTGCAGAGACTTGGCACTTTTCCACAATGGCATGTATTAGGAGTACCACTACTATAAGAAAACACAGGATGACAAGATGAAATGTGATGCTCACAAGAGATTCTCTTACTTGATTTGTTCATTAAGGTTCCCATTGTATGGATAAAGTTGTCTGTTCCCCAGGGAGGTTGTGGAGCTGTGAGATAGGCTGTTAGATTAGAAACATAGGTGTTCTTCGGTAGTCTCAGCAATCCCTTTGGAAACTGGACACTGGGATACCTTCGGTCATCTCAAAAACATAAGAACGTTCATCATAAATGGAAGGAAAACAAAAGCCTGATCTGGAGTATGCTGCAGAATTAGGTGACATTGTTCTATTCAGTAATAAGATACGTTAACTGTAAGCTTTAAGTTTTGAGAGACTGGCATTCAATATTAACATACATATAAAATACCACTTTGAATGAAAAGTACAAAATACCGTGGCAAACATGAAATTATATTAAGCCATTTAAAGGCATAGGCCTGCACAATACGAATATGTTGCTTGTACAGGTTTGCAGATCTTTTCACAATGACCCTGTCGGAATCTTCACTCTAATACTATACAACCAGACTGAAAGTTTATAGTTTGAGACATAGTGGGATTATAGCTGCATTTCTGATTTAGGGCACTGGAGCACTAGGAGTGACACAGGATGAAAATCACTTTCCTTTAAATTATTTCTAAATAGTTTATTTGCTTTTTGATTTTTACATAGGGAAACATAATCATTAGGAGCACGGGAAATATGTATTCCACCCAGTCCGAAGCAATCAAATACTGACTATCCTGGAAGAAATTACGTTCCACAGCCAAACTATTGTAATGGAGCCCATCTCGTGAGATATCACCCTGAATTTCACAATAACAGTTGCAATCTCAGGATATAATGATATCCCTACATTCTATATTTCTGATTCAAACAAATGGCGTCTTCCTTCTGACTTCAACATCTTAATATTGTTGACCAAAGGAGTAAAGTTCTACATCAACTTTCAACTTGATAGCACATAATTTACACAAAGAGAAGAATCAAAATTATCTTAAAATACCACAAAATAATGAAAAGATTGGTTGCCTTCTGATGCAAATATATGAATTGGGAGCAGAAGAAGACCATTTGGCTCTTCAAAGCTTCTCTGCCAGTTGATATGGCTATAGCTGATTGATTTGTGAACAGAATTCCACACTTTCATCTACCTTTGATTCCCTTGCCCAACAAAAATCCTGAGTCACACAACCCTCAGAAGATGTTCCCCTCATCTCTGTCCAAAAGGGTTGATCCATAATCTTAAAACAATGCCACCCAAGTTCTGGACTCATCCACAACGAAGCATTTTTTCCATGACCGCTTCATCAAGACCACTCAGAACCTTGTACATTTCAACCAAATCACTCCTCCCATTTCCACACTCCAGTGAAAACAAGCCCAACCTGCCCATTTTTTCCACATAAGAAAACCCATCAGTCCTGGTATTAATCTAGTAGACCTCCTCTAAACTCCTATTAACAAATTTCCATCCTTATTTAAATCAGACCAAAACTGTATGCAGTATTGGTCTTACCAATGTCCTGCATTACACCCATAAAACCTCCTAACTTTTATTTTAATTTCCTCACAATAAAGGAGAGTATTCCAATAATGTTATTAATCACTTGCTGTCAATGCATTGTAACTTTTTGTTCAAAGACATGAGTCACACCTAGATCTCTCTGAACCTCGGAATTCTGCAATCATTCCCTGCTTATTTATTTTTCCCGCCAAAGTGAATAATGCTCATTTTCACACATAACATTCCATCTACCAGATCTTTGTCACGTCATCTGTCTATAATCGGTCTGCATCATTGTTCTGTTATCTTCACAACATACTTTGTGCAAGCTGCAAATTTAACTACCATGTCTCTGATTCCCTGAAGTCATTAGTATAAATTGTATAACATTGATGGACAAACTCCTATTGGGTCCCTCTGACAGACCTTGTCAATCTGAAAAAGACCTTTTATGCATACTATTTTCTGCCTGCCAGCTATCCAAACTTCCATCTGTGCTAATATGCTACAAACTTCTGCTCTGTGCAATAATCCTTATGTCTTTAAAGAATTACATTAAATTGGTTAAAATGGCTCTTGAAATGAGTGGTTTGATAGACCATGTCAGAGGGCAGTTAAGATTCATCTATATTATTGTGGGTCTGGAGTCACATGTAAGGGCAGTACATTTTCCTCCCCCTAAGGTATTTAAGAACCAGATGGGTTTTTAGGACAATAATATTTTCATGGCACCATTACTGAGACTAGATATCAATTTCAGAATTATTCATTACATTTAAATTCCACCACTTCCATGACACCATTTGAACCTATGTCCCTGAGCATTAATGTGATCCTTGAATTATCAGTCCAATGACATTTGTTTTACTTCACCATCTTCCCTGGAATTTGGAAGAATAAGGAGGACTCAATGTATTCAGAATAAATCAAATGCTAGAAGGCTTTTCTTTTTCTAGAGGGTAGTGAGCCTCTGGAGCACACAGCTGGGATTTTCTTTTCTGACTCTAAACACCATGAAGATCAGATAGGCTGGGTTGTGGCTGGGACAAAGGCTAGATCATATGGCAGATATGTAATTAACTGATGCCATTTGCCAGGTTAATGCACAAACCTCACATGAAGAGGGGATAAAAATATACCCAGAATCACCCTTATTCCCCACCCTTATTGCATGTGGATGCTTGAAGCTATCAGTTTGTAACACCAAGTGCCATTAAGTGCTGAGGTTCTACCTGTCGTTGGTGCTACAAAGGACACATTGCTACGGAATGCTCCAAACAGTTGGACCATAGCATATCACCTGTCCCTTGTGGAAAGAATTATGCTGGTAAAGATCTTTTATCACAGGTTCATCAGGCAGTGGTGCATATTTTGCACCCTTGAAGTCCTGCAGGAAAAGGAGGCAATGGATCCTGTTGGTCGCTTCACTGGGCAGACTGTCAGTCACCCGACGGAATGTCATCTCACCAGAACTTGCAAATAAATGCTAACATGTTATTTGCCATTATATCCATTCTACACAATCAGAGCCTCAGCCCCCCTGCACATTACCCTCAAGAATGTTATGGTGGTGGAGAGACCACTATCACAACCTGTTGGAGTGTGTCTTTGCAAAAGAGATCTGGAGACAGATGCAGCAGTTTTTGTTGAGTTTCATTTTAAGAAGTTTCAGACACAGGACTGTCTGTATTATGGGTTTCCCAGAAGGACATACCACAATAAACATCAACTGCTGCTGAAGGATCATCAACACAGTGAAAGATCTTGCCTGAAACTTGCTGATTTTCTAATGTGAAGAACTGTGCCTGACTGGGTGTTGCAGACTACTACATTCCAAGGTTCAAGTCTATATCCTGAGGGACAGAGAAAGTTTGGGACAGCCACATCTGAGGCACAACAGAAGATGATCCAACACCTTTCTGGTATAATAGATTGAAGGACTGAAAAAGTACAACCCTTGGGCTATATGTTATTTCACTAGAGTGAGAACTTGAGACACCTTGAACATGTGTCTGGCGTGACGGACTAGCTGAACTTTTCCGATCCTTCATATCATAACATCATTAAATAACTGAAGTTGTCATTTCAAACTCAATTTAAACCAGACGAGGACAGTGGAACAGCATTAATGTTATTTGCAAATTTAGCAGTCCACCAATTATATCATTCAATGCAAATCCCAGCTCCAAAACATCACCATCTGCTAAAACACAACCTTACTTGCTGCTTTCACTAATTTTCAATTCCCACTGGTCATGTCCCAATTACACCTCCAGCTTACATCAAGCACTGTAAATGTTTCTGAAATACGTACACGCTTCACAAGATATCCTCAGGGTTAGTATGTTCCTGCACCTCCTTTTCAACCAAGATCGGTTTCAATACTCAGATGTGCATTTCTGGGAGAAGGGAAAGACTTTGAATAGAAATCCTGCATTTTAAACCTGGTTTATGATGTGGATGCCTTGCATGTTGTAATTAAATAAAACTCTTCAAATAGACAGTTTATTCTGATATTTTAGGTAAAGGGATATTGATATCATTTTCTTAAAAAGGCTAAAGAGAATACATATTTAAACAGGGATAATTCAGTTAAAAACAACCTTCCCCCTTTACATCCTTCTGTACTAAAGTATATGGTTAGGCAGAAAACCATTTGACCTCTATATCATAGCTTTCCAGGTTTTCTGTACCTGTGGATATACAAGGTAGCATGATGTTCTCAGCCAAGGTATGCTTTTCCTGAAATTCCCATCAGAGTCAGGCTCAAAACCTGATTCCCAGATTTCCTATGGAACTACTGCCTGTTAATGGATACTATATTCATCAAGCCTTTCACAGTAAGGTTTGTGGCACTACATACAATGCCAATGGAGACTTCAGTTTGCTCGATGTTAACTCTCATCCTATTAACCTTGAAAGCTCAGCTTTCAAGAGGATCAGTTAAAGGAACTCCAGATGTGGTAAGTTTATGATAAGTTTCATAGCATCTCAACCACAGAGTATTAACAATATTTTAAGGACTATTCACACCCATTGCTGTGAACTCAATTTCTGTGAACTCAACCACAGAAACCGTTGTTAGCCCAGTAGATTGCATTCTTGGAGCTGGAGGTCAATGAGCAGTAAAGTGATGCAAAAAAGGTTGAATAAACAGGATGCTGATTAAAAACAGAGGAGTTATTCCAGTTAGATTACAAAGATGATCCAATGACATGTGGATGTGCCTATGAGAGAAGGTGCAAAACTTGACCTACTCTTGGGAAATAAGGCAGGTGACTGAGGTGTCAGTGGGGGAGCACTTTCGGGCCAGCGACCATAATTCTACTAGTTTTAAAATAGTGATGGAAAAGGATAGACCAGATCTAAAAGTTGACGTTCTTAATTGGAGAAAGGCTAATTTTGATAGCATTGAGCAAGAACTCTCAAAGGCTGATTGCGGCGGATGTTCGCAGAGATCGCTGGAAAGTGGGAAGTCTTCAGAAATGAGATAATGAGAGCCCAGAGACTGTTATATTCCTGTTAGGGTGAAAGGAAAGGCTAGTAGGTACAGGGAAGGCTGGAAGATGACAGAAATTGAGAATTTGATTAAGAAAAAGAAGAAAGCATATATCAGGTATAGACAGGATAGATCAAGTGAATCCTTAAAAGAGTATAAAGGCATTAGGAGTATACTTAAGAGGGAAATCAGGAGGGCAAAAAGGGGACATAACATAATGGGGTGGCATGGTGGCTCAGTGGTTAGCACTGCTGCCTCACAGCGCCAGGGACCTGGGTTCAATTCTCGCCTTGGGCAACTGTCTGTCTGGAGTTTGCACATTCTCTCCGTGTCTGCTTGGGATTCTTCCGGGTGCTCGGGTTTCCTCCCACAGTCCAAAGATGTGCAGGTCAGATGAATTGGCCATGCTAAATTGCCCATAGTGTTAGGTGCATTAGTCAGGGGTAAATATAGGGGAGATTAATGGGTCTGGGTGGCTTACTCTTCGGAGGTTCGGTGTGGACTTGTTGGGCCGAAGGGCCTGTCTCCAAGCTATGGGAGTCTTATCATCTTATCCAACTTTGGAAAATAGGGTTCTTATGAATACATTAAGGAAAAAAGGTTAACTAGGGAGAGAATAGGGCCCCTCTAAGATCGGCAAGATGGCCTTTGTGTGGAGCAGTAGGAGATGGGGGGGATATATTAAACAAGTATTTTGCATCAGTGTTTACTGTTGAGAAGGACATGGAAGATATAGAATGTAGGGAATTGGATGGTGACATCTTGAAAAATGTCCATATTACAGAGGAGGAAATGCAGGATGTCTTGAAACGCAAAAAAAGTGGATAAATGCTGAGGACCTGATCAGGTGTATCTTAGAAATCTGTGGGAAACTAGGGAAGTGATTGCTGGGCCCCTTGCTGAAATATTTGTATCATCGATAGTCACAGGTGAGGTGCCAGAAGACTGGAGGTTGGCTAACGTGGTGCCACTATTTAAAAAAGGTGATAAGGACAAGCCCGGGAACTACAGACTGGTGAGCCTGAAGTCAGTGAGGGACAGGATATACATGTATTCGGAAAGGCAAGAACTAATTAGGGATAGTCAACATGGCTTTGTGCGTAGGAAATCATGTCTCACAAACTTGATTGAGGTTTTTGAAGAAGTAATAAAGATGATTGTTGAGGGCAGAGTGGTAGACGTGATCCATATGGACTTCAGTACGGTGTTCGACAAGATGCCCCCATGAGACTGGTTAGCAACATTAGATCTCATGGAATACAGGGAGAGCTAGCCATTTGGATACAGAACTGGCTCGAAGGTAGAAGACAGAGGGTGATGGTGGAGGGTTGTTTTTCAGACTGGAGGCCTGTAGCCAGTGGAGTGCCACAGAGATCGGTGCTGGGACCGCTACTGATTTGGATATGAGCATAAAAGGTATAGTTAGTAAGTTTGCAGATGACACCACAGCGAAGAAGGTTACTAAGCATATGTTGTTCTGTGTGGATGCTGTTTTAATAAGGTTCATTAATGATTTGACCAAATCCACATCTCATTTATTTGCTTTCACTCCTACAAGAGTGATTGATTCTTTTGGATGTGCATTATTTCAAAGAACTGACTCAAATCACAAAGGGGTATTTTGGAAAAGCAAATTTTAGCAGGACTTATACACTTAATGGTAAGGTCCTCAGGAGTGTTGCTGAACAAAGAGACCTTGGAGTGCAGATTCACAGCTCCTTGAAAGTGGAGTCGCAGGTAGATAGGATAGTGAAGAAGGCATTTGGTATGCTTTCCTTTATTGGTCAGAGTATTGAATACAGGAGTTTGGAGGTCATGTTGCGGCTGTACAGGACATTGGTTAGGCCACTGTTGGAATAGTGCGTGCAATTCTGGTTTCCTTCTTTTCAGAATGATGTTGTGAAACCTGAAGGGGTTCAAAAAAGATTTACAAGGATGTTGCCAGGGTTGGAGGATTTGAGCTATCGGGAAAGGCTGAACAGGCTGGGGCTGTTTTCCCTGGAGCATCAGAGGCTGAGGGGTGACCTTATAGAGGCTTACAAAATTATGAGGGGCATGGATAGGGTAAATAGGCAAAGTCTTTTCCCTGGGGTCAGGGAGTCCAGAACTAGACGGCATAGTTTTAGGGTGAGAGGGGAAAGATATAAAAGAGACCTAAGGGGCAACTTTTTCACGCAGAGGGTGGTACATGTATGGAATGAGCTGCCAGAGGAAGTGGTGGAGGCTGGTACAATTGCAACATTTAAGAGGCATTTGGAAGGGTGTATGAATAAGAAGGGTTTGGATGGATATGGGCCGGGTGCTGGCAAGTGGGACTAGATTGGGTTGGAATAGCTGGTCGGCATGGATGGGTTGGACCGAAGGGTCTGTTTCCATGTTGTATATTTCTATGACTGTATGACTCTATGTTTAATGTTGGGTTACTGGGTCACAGAAGTACATACACAGCAGAGAGTTAACTCCCATAAAAGGAATACGTTCAGATCACTCACAAGAGAGATCAACACATCAAACTCAAGGAGATATTGAAAGCATACCCAAGTTTATAACAAAATCCAAACAGAAAAGCTTTCTGAGGAAGGTGCACTAAAATAACTTTTATGTCTTTGATTATCTAAGGGGATCAAATAGTCATGTTTTATATATGTACATAATGGATTTGAGGACAGATACAAATTTAAGTTCAAAAGTGCTCCAAAAAAGTATTCTCCACTGTCAGATTTTTGATAACAACACTAAAAAGCTACAAAATAATCAATGAAAGATAAAACAGCAAAAACAGTGATTACTCCACCTACCAATTTTTCCTCCTGTAATTAAAATTGTGTCTTCAAATAGCCAGAGATTTGCTCGACTTTGTGGAAGCATTGAAAGAGTTACAGCTGCAAAAACTGAAAAACAGAAATAACACAACAAAATAAACCTCTAAAGTAAGAATTCAGTATAACAACCAAATCTTTTTAGGAAGATTTAAGCCTGTATTTCGCAAAAATGTTTACATGGCCACATTTGGTGCCCGAACATTGCCATGGCCTCAGACCTGTGACAGGTTGGAGGGTGGGTAAGAGATTTCTGATGTGTTAGGGGGATGTTTGGGGAAGGAAGGGTGCACGAAACTGTTAATATCAAAGAGTTCATAAGTAAAGTTGCATCTCTGAGATTTAAAAGGACCATACAGCCGGCTTACAACCTCAAAATTTGCACTGGTGACCTCACCCAGGGTTATGAAACATGGTTTGGAAAATCCTGACTTAAACTGTTCAAAATACAATGACACTTCCAACATTTTGACACCGCTTTCCAAAACTTTAAATCACCAAATAAATACTGTTACTATAATGAAGTCGCACGGTGGCACAGTGGTTAGCACTGCTGCCTCGCAGCGCCAGAGACCCGGGTTCAATTCCCGACTCAGGCGACTGACTGTGTGGAGTTTGCACGTTCTCCCCGTGTCTGTGTGGGTTTCCTCCGGGTGCTCCGGTTTCCTCCCACAGTCCAAAGATGTGCAGGTTAGGTGAATTGGCCATACTAAATTGCCCGTAGTGTTAGGTAAGGGGTAAATGTAGGGGTATGGGTGGGTTTCGCTTCGGCGGGTCAGTGTGGACTTGTTGGGCCGAAGGGCCTGTTTCCACACTGTAATCTCATCTGTAATCTCATCTGTAAAACATGGAACTTAAGACCCCAAGGAAAGCCCCAAGATTTTCTAAAGGAGATTCTACAAATGGATTAGACAACCAAGACTAAAAGTGTCAAACAAAGTTCTGTCAGTGCATCTTCAACGAGCTGTTACATACTGTGGCATCTTACAATAATATACAAGCTAACAAAAATACATGGTCCAACCCAATGGCTGAAGGGTCAAGGGTGAGCAAGGCTGTTTTGAAATCGTAACCAAACTTATGAGCAAAACAGACATTGATTCAAAGGTGAGTCAGGGCAGCTTCCATCTAAACTCTTCCTTATTGGGACATATGGGAAAGCAATTGTAATGCTGGACTCATTACATGCTCTGTAGTTGACTGCCAACAATGTCATTCATTCTACTCCTTTTCCTTAGAAGACTATATTTCAGGGTTGGGCCTATAATAATAGGACTGGTATAAATGCCTCATACCTCTGAAGAAAACATTCTTTTTATTTTGAAGTTAATTTAGATGAAAAGGATGAAGCAGAACCCAGGAAAAGAGAAGAACAATCAAAATTGGACAAAGATCATAAAACGTTAATCTCTTTTAATATGTTCAGAGAAATTTCTATTCTAGTGTACTGATCAGGTGGCAATATAAATGGCGATTTAACGTTTACCTGGCACTTTTTGGGTTTTCCAAGGCAATGATGTTAGCAGGTATCCTCCTTTACGTGCTGTGACAGTCAGAGTAAGGCCCAGCTTGTAAGGTACTTTCAAAAGAACTCCTCCACCATTTTCAGTGAGGGCTGAGTTTGTTTTTGTGTAGTTTACAAAGACATCAACAAGGACTTGATCCAGATAATGACGAGTGACCACATCGTTTATTTGCACCTTCAAGGTAAATAATGACCCTGAAAGAGAAGATTAACTGCTTAACAGTTTTGCTAAAGTATTATTAAAAATAGATCAGAATTCCGATTTTCTTTGCAAGTGGCTGATCTGTATTTGACTCTCTGCACGCAGACCAGCATTGCTTTGTAGATGTTTGTCTTCTGCTTCTCGGTAATTACCTTTTGGGTAAGTTTATTCAATGAATAATTTTAGCCTGAATTATTTTTTATTTGTTAATGGGATCTGGGCTTTGTTAACCAGGCCAGTGCTTATTGCCTATGCCTAATTTTGCAGAAGTGGGTTAAGAGTCAATCAGTGGGTATGAAGTCACATTGAGTCATACAGCATCGAAACAGACCCTTTGACTGAATTAGTCCTATGTGGCTACATTTGGGCCCATATCCCACTAAACCTTTTCTATCCCTCTACCTGTCCAAATGCCTTTTAAATGCTGAAATTGTACCCACCTCCAGCACTTCCTCTGGCAGCTCGTTCCATATATGCACCACCCTCTGTGTGAGAAAGTTGCTCCTCGGGTTCCTTTTAAACATTTTCCCTCTGACTTTAAAACCACATCTCCAGTTTTGGATTTCCCTAACCTGGGGTAAAGAGCTTGACTCTGCACCTTATCCATGCCCCTTATGATTTTATAAACTTCTGTAGAGTCACCTCTCAGCATCTGACACTGATAAAGTAGAGGGGAATCATCAATCAAAGGTATCCATTTTAAATCTCATCTTGCAATAATAATTTGTCTTATAAGGTTAAAATGACTACTGCAGTCACAGTGACCATGAGAATGCATTAGGAATATAAGAATTTTGACATAACCTTGCAGCTGTTCTTTCTCACACAACAGATAGTGAATAAAATATTGATAACTGTCTAGCTTTTTCTGCTATGACATAAAAGAAAGACACCAGATGTGGAAACATTTTAAATCTATAGGTATGCTTGATCTATGAGAATAAGACTAAAATGAATTAATCAACTAATTGCTAATTAAGAGAACTTAATTACAGAAAGAAATATTATACCCTGTGGAAAAGGGAATATGCGTGATTGTTACATACATAAGGTTATAAAATATGCCTTCTTGCTAAAAATCAGAGATCTGTCATTAGTCCATCCAGAGACATCTTGGTTGATACTCTGGACTATAAACTATTGATTTCTTGCCAGCTTAATTACAATAAAGTGTGTTTTTTGTAACTTACATGAGGTATGAGAATTTTTAAGAGTTCTGGATGTAGATTTGCTTGCTGAGCTCGAAGGTTTGTTTTCAGACATTTCATCACCATACTAGGTAACATCTTCAGTGAGCCTCTGGATGAAGCACTGGTGGTATAGCCCACTTTCTATTTATATGTTTGGGTTTTCCTGAGTTGGTGATTTCATTTCCTGTGGTGATATAATTGTGTATGGTGATGTAATTTCCTGTTCTTTTTCTCAGGGATGGTAAATGGGATCCAAGCCAATGTGTTTGTTGATAGAGTTCCGTGTGTTTGTTGATAGAATGCCATGCTCTGAGGAACTCTCGTGTATGTTTCTGTTTCGCTTGTCCTAGGATGGATGTGTTGTCCCATTCGAAGTGGTGTCCTTCCTCATCCATATGTAATGATACTAGTGAGAGTGGGTCATGTCTTTTTGTGGCTAGTTGATGTTCATGTTTCCTGGTGGCTAGTTTTCTGCCTGTTTGTCCAATGTAGAGTTTGTTACAGTTCTTGCAAGGTACTTTGTAAATTACAATAGTTTTGCTTGTTGTCTGTATAGGGTCTTTCAAATTCGCCGCCACAAACCATGACGTCACTTCCGCCCCACCGACCTCGCAGACTCCGCGATCGCCGCCCAGACAACCGCCTCCACGATCGCCAAGAAGACCATCGCCGACAGATTCACGGCCACCGCGGCTATCGGGAATAACACCGTTTCTGTCGTCGCCACAGCCACTTCCGCCCCTGGGTTGCCGTCACCGCAGCCACTTCCGCCCCCAGTGACATCACTAACCTGCACAACCACCTCGCCGCATGCGTCTCCGCTCCCACGCCGATCTCTGTCACCACGCCTAATCCTCCCTCTTTCAAATTCATTAGCTGCTATTTTAGTATGTTGGTGGGTTTGTGGGCTACCATGATGCCAAGGGGTCTGAGTAGTCTGGCAGTCATTTCCAAGAGCACCAACCCAAGGAAACCCAAATGTATAAAGAGAAAGCAGGCTACACCACCAGTGCTTCATCCGGAGGCTCACTGAAGATATCATTTCCCCTCCTCCCACCTTGTCTCAGTCAAATCCCTCGAACTCAGCACCGCCTTCCTAACCTGCAATCTTCTTCCTGACCTCTCCGCCCCCACCCCACTCCGGCCTATCACCCTCACCTTGACCTCCCTCCACCTATCGCATTTCCAAAGCCCCTCCCCCAAGTCCCTCTCCCCACCTTTTATCTTAGCCTGCTGGACACACCTTCCTCATTCCTGAAGAAGGGCTTATGCCCGAAACGACAATTCTCCTGTTCCTTGGATGCTGCCTGACCTGCTGCGCTTTTCCAGCAACACATTCTCAGCTCTGATCTCCAGCATCTGCAGCCCTCACTTTCTCCTCACTGAAGATATAACGTGGTATGGTGACAAAACATATGAAAAACGAACCTTCCAGCTCAGCGAGCAAACCTACATCCAGAACCTCAACCTGAGCTACAAATCTTCTCAAAACTTGCTAATTTTTAAGAGTCAACAATGCTCCAGGGCAAAAAGTCCCAGCCTATCCAGCATCTCCTTATAAATCAATCCCCCCACAGTCTCAATAAAATCCTTATACATTTTTTTGCTCCTTTCCAGTTTAATAACATAATTCCAGTAGCAGGACAATCAGATTTGTATGCAGTACTCCAAATGTGACCTTGCATTTGGTATACTGTGTCATGTTATAGTCTTGTACAGCTGTAATATGACATCTCAACTCCTATACTCAATACTCTGACCAAGACAAGCCTGCCAAAAGATTTTTTCACCACCTTGTCTGTGACACCACATTCAAAGAACGATGTACCTGTATCCCTCGGTCTCTCTGTTCGACGACACTCCCCAAGGCTCTTCCTGTGTAATGCCTGCCCTGGTTTGTCTTACCAAAATGTAACACCTCATGCTTATCTGAATTAAACTCCATCTGCCATTCCTCTGCCCTCTGGTCCAGTTCACCAAAGTTAGAAATCACATAACACCAAGTTACAGTCCAACAGGTTTGTTTGGAAGTACAAGCTTTTGGAGCACTGCTCCTTTATCAGGTAGCTAATTCTGACGAAGGAGCAACACTCTGAAAGTTTGTACTTCCAAATAAATCTGTTGGACTATAACCTGGTGTTGTGTGCTTTTTAACTTTGCCCATCCCAGTCCAACACCGGCATCTCCACGCTAGTTGATCAAGACCCCAATGTACTCTTATATAACTTCTTCACTGTACACAATACCACCAATTTTGATATCATCTGCAAACTTACTAAATTCTTATCCAAATCATTTATATAAATGATGAACAACAGCAAGCACCAATCCTTGCAGCACACCTGCAGCACAGGCATCAAGTCTAACGAACAACCTTCTACCACCACCCTCTGTTTTCTACCATCAAGACAATTTTATATTCAATTAGCTAGCTCTCCCTGTGTAATGTAATGTTATAATGTCAGCTAACCAGGCGAAGATTGCACATTTCGTTACCTACATGATACCAGTGCATTAGACCTTTTACAAAAATCAGCAATGGTCAAATGATTGTCATTAGTCCAGCTTTCTTTAAATTCCAGAATTTTTTAAAATTCAAAACTTTACCATCTGCTATGATGGAATTTGAAATTATGATCTCTGGTTTTTGGATTTCCAGTCTAGTGACATTAATACTAGGCTAGCATTTTAGCATAATCTCTTAAAGTGTATTGTTAAAATATTACATCAAAGTGTGCCAATGAAAATGTTTAATTGTCAGATCTGCCACTATCTTCGAACAGTTTTTTTTTTGAGGAGATGAGGTGCTTATTGTTGACAAGTTGGAGGTTACAATGAAAATCCCAATCGACAAACACAAACATCTAGTAAACTAAACACCCATTTAGGGCAAAGAATGATTAAACTATTTCTCAGAGAATCAAGCATCCAATTATTCTATTACAGATAATTTTCAAAATTGTTCAAAGTATTTAATTTCAAAATATTTGTTGTATACATGGTTACTACTGTAAAATATACTAAGGCACATTTTTCCAAGTGACAGAGCATTTTCTAACTTTGTTTTGTTTATCATTATGAGCTAACAATCTCTTACACCACAAATTATGAATCTAAAGCAGCAATAATTTCCTTGTATTCTACTTTTATTCACTACTGTATCAGATATTTAATAAAATAACATGTCTAATTTTTATCACCCACTGGGCAAAGTAATAAATAAAGGGAAATAGTTATAAACACAAATGTAGCACAATTTACAACATTATATCCATATATTTAGAGAAATTTATATTATAGTATATTTTTCAGGTAGCAACATATAATTGCAAATTAAATTGACAAATATTTCTAAAGTCTCATGTAAACTTGACAACTATACAAACAGAAATATCTGAATATACATAAATGGTTTACATCACTTAGCGAGGAAAAATAATCTGTTTACAAAGAACAATGACACTCATAAATCTACCAAAGCAAAGAAAATGAATACAGTCGAAAGAGAAACCCAAACATTTCAAACTCGCAATGAGATCCAACCGCTCACACACAAGTGATAATGATGAAGTGTTGTTTTATTTTATCAAGCCATATTGAATCACTTCATAAATGACAATCTTGATATCATGAAACATTATATAGAATAAACTTTAGAAATAAAGTTTATAGCTCAGAACCCCATGGCTGTTAACTTTAATTATCAGAAAATCAGATGCTGCACCGATTTCCATGCTGAAATATGCAATCTTTTATTGAGCAAGGCTTTGAATTGGGATGAATCATTTGGAAAGCATGCTCATGTGCAATAAAAATTTCAATAATGCACAATAATGTTGAACATACAAGCCCTCCAGATCATACATAAAGCAATCATTATGGGCTAAGAAAGTTTAGCATACACTCAAGCTTTAGCATTTTGTTTCTAAAAATAAGTGTATGATTTGCAATCATTGAAAGTAACGTAGATTTTCTTAATGCACCATGAATGTGCAGTCAGAAAAGGAAATTGTTAGGCACCAATTTGAAAAGCTGGGTTTGTGGCCAAGATCTGAGAACTGGTTGTAAATGCATCAAAGCATTGATTATGTTTTTTCTATTTAACTAAGCACATTACAAGAAGCTAAAATTGGCTCTATAAACACACTTGAGGAAATGACAGTATCAGTATTCTAGGATACAGAATGGTTGGGGAAAGCAGAGGAACAAGGTGAGTTGCATAAGGTAACAAAATGAAGAAAATAAGATATATAAGGCATACTTGAACGACTGAATGGGAGCAAGAGGATGAAGGTCAGGACAATGAAGGCTATCAAGCTGAGCGTCAGCAAAGGGTTTAGGTTGACAGTGGCATACAATCAGGAAAGTAAGCAGGGAAGTGAAATGCAGTCTGCTTTCCCAGCAACTCTCTTAGTGTAAGGGAGGTAAAAATAACCTCCCTTCCCATCCCCTGACTCCCTTCCCACACTGCCTTTCCCCTCCTCCATCAACCAGATTCATTCCAGGTCGACCAACCAGGTCGTACCCTCTAGCTGTCTTCACCTCCCCCCACTTCACCACCCTGCCCCCGCAACCCTCTTTATCTGCAGCACCCCCTACACCCACCCTCAGTGCTGAAGAAGGGTTACGTGCAAAACGTCAATTCTCCATCACCTGATGCTGCCTGGCTTGCTGTGTTCTTCCAGTCTCCTGTCTGTCTACCTGGAATTAACTGAAGCTTTCAACTGATTAAATTATGGTCAGAAATGGGCCTCTTCTGGGCAAGGATGTCCAGTAAAACCTAATAGCCTTGCTTCAGACTTGGGGTTGGAGGCAGGGAAGGATTTCCTCGTCAGATACTTTTAGGCCTGTTCCTCAGAAAGTCACCTGCTTCCTTCATCACCCCTGCCACACTCCCCATCCCAAATCTATCATCCAGGTGAACCATCCTAAAGCTACCACCCTTCTTGTTGCTCCAGTGCAGTTGCAGTGTCAGCAGTGGTCACTGCTCCTAGTAGAAATGCTGGAAGTAAAGTCTTGGAGTTGAAATCTTTGCTCTTGCAGGAAGAGAAGCCTCAAAACCAGCAGTCATTTTTTACAAAATACTTAGACTTGGCACAGGTGTATTATTGTATTACATGTCTGCATTATCCTTCTTTTATGAAGTCAGATGCGGAGTATTCATTAAACGCAATTTCTGATATTCAACATCCACAGACATTTTCTTCTGTTCTTTATACAAGTTGTTAAACATCTTGGGATTTCTCCTGATTTTAAGTATTTGAAGTACATGATGATGGGGACAAAAGGTAATGGTGACAGAAGATGACTGAGTGGAAATTTAAAAATTTGCAACTTACACTGCTGCTACTTATCCTTGATTTATGACTACAACCTCAGTTCCCTAACTGCAATGCTTCTGCCCAGGAGAGATTCCCTCCTACAAGTTACTGATTAAACATTTAAACATGACACGTAGCACAGTCTGCTCTGCCAAGTTAATTGAATGTTTGAAATGTCTAGAACTTCCAACAAACCCCCAGGCACTTTTTAAACCAGATTGAATATTGCACTAGTATTACGCTTGGCGATGTGAAATAACAGAGGTGAAAGATTGCCTTTCTGGAATACCTCTCATGTCTTTTCACTGGAGACAGTCTAGCCTTGACTACAAATTTACAATGAAATTTTATGAGAGGACATGTGGCAGATAAAACTCAAAATAGAAAAGTACAAAGTGGAACCTTTTTGGTAGGAAGAGCAGGGAAAGACAATACAAATAAATGGTACAAATCAAAATGTGTGACAGGAACAGAATGACTCAGGAGTATGATCATTTAAACAAGCAATAATGAAATTAATAAACTTATTCACGACCCCTTAAGAGGAAACTATAACAAAAAAAACAAGCTTTAAAGCAAACTTATCCAATCAAAAAAAGAAATTACTAGAACTGATTATTCACTCCAGCTCCTGCCACACTGGTCACAGAAGGTCTCATGCGTATCACTGGACACCGTGCTCTCTCTCCAAGATACCCGGGCACAGATACAATCACAAAAGAACATAGGACATAGAACAATACAGTGCAGAACAGGCCCTTCGGCCCTAGATGTTGCGCCGAGCTGTGAACTAATCTAAGCCTGTCCCTCTACACTATCCAATTATCATCTATATGCTTATCCAAGGATTGTTTAAATCTCCCTAATGTGGCTGAGTTAGTTACATTGGCAGGCAGGGCATTCCATGCCCTTACCACTCTCTGAGTGAAGAACCTGCCTCTGACATCTGTCTTAAATCTGTTACCCCTCAATTTGCAGCTATGCCCTCTTGTACAAGCTGACGTCATCACCCTAGGAAAAAGACTCTCACTGTCCATTCTATCTAATCCTCTGATCATCTTGTATGTCTCTATTAAATCCCCTCTTAGCCTTCTTCTCTCCAATGAGAACAGACCCAAGTCCCTAAACCCTTCCTCATAAGACCTTCCCTCCAAACCAGGCAACATCCTGGTAAATCTCCTCTGCACCTTTTTCCAATGCTTCCACATCCTTCTTGTAATGGGGCGACCAGAACTGTACACAATATTCCAAGTGAGGCCGCACTAGCATTTTGTATCGTTGCAGCATGGCATCATGACTCCGGAACTCAATCCCTCTACCAATAAAATCTAACATATTGTATGCCTTCTTAACAGCACTATCAATTTGGGCGGCAACTTTCAGGGATCTATGTACATGGACACCAAGATCTCTCTGCACATCCACACTACCAAGAATCTTTCCATTGACCCAGTATTCTGCCTTCTAGTTATTCGTCCCAAAGTGAATCACCTCACATTTATCTGCATTGAACTCCATTTGCCAGCTCTCAGCCCAATTCTGCAGTATATCCAAGCCCCCCTGCAACCTGCAACATTCTTCCACACTGACCACCAGTCCATCAACTTTAGTGTCATTTGCAAACTTACTATCCCATCCACCAATGCCTGCTTCCAAGTCATTTATAAAAATGACAAACAGCAGTGGTCCCAAAACAGATCCCTGTGGCACATCACTAATAACCGGACTCCAGGCTGAACATTTTCCGTCAACCACCACTGCTGCCAGTTTCTAATCCAAACTGCTAAATCACTCTCAATCCCATGCCTCTGCATTTTCTCCAAAAGCCTACTATGTGGAACCTTACCAAAGGCTTTACTGAAGTCCATGTACACCATCAACTCCATCTCAAACATCAAAAACTGTAAGTACAACAAACCTTTATCTACCCACCTCCATAACCAGCGCTCCGCAAACATTCCAGAAGGTTCCCCTGGCCTCGGAATTTACTCAGACGCCATTAGCCATGCAGCTGATTCAGCTGCCACCTCCACGCTGATTGACGATGTCACTTCTGCCCCCATCATGGCCACTCCCACAACCACTGGTTGTGGGAGTGGCCATGATGGGGGCAGAAGTGACATCGTCAATCAGCGTTAGCCATGCAGCTGATTCAGCTGCCACCTCCACGCTGATTGACGATGTCACTTCTGCCCCCATCATGGCCACTCCCACAACCACTGGTTGTGGGAGTGGCCATGATGGGGGCAGAAGTGACATCGTCAATCAGCGTGGGGGTGGCAGCTGAATCAGCTGCATGGCTAATGGCGTCTGAGTAAATTCCGAGGCCAGGGGAATCTTCTGGAATGTTTGCGGAGCGCTCACAATTCCTCATGCATCACACGTGACATCACTTCCGCCCTTCACATCATCGCTGATGCCACATGCTCAGTGACTTCCGCCACCCCTACTGCCATGGTCACCACCACTTCCGCTCCCACCAGCGCCACTCACCTGCATTCTGCTGACATGCCCCCCACAGACCCCACTGTCACTATCCACACGCCCCAGAACCCCGAGGGGAACACTACCCCTGCTCATGACTCCACCCCCATTCCCCCCATCACACCCACTTCAGTTACAGGTTCCGCCCCCACTCCCAGCTCTACACCCACACCAGATCCCAGCTCCAAGCCCTGCCGAGTTTTCGCCATCCCCCCAGACCTCCCCCTCACTGAGGATGAACGATCAGTCCTCAGCAAAGGACTCACCTTCATCCCCCTCCGTCCACGCATCAATGAATTTAATACACGCCGTGACGTCGAACAATTCTTCCGTTGCCTCCGCCTCCGAGCTTACTTTCACAATCAGGATTCCTGCCCACCATCCGAGGACCCCTTCGCCCACCTCCAACACACTGCATCCACCTGGACACCCCGCGCTGGCCTATTACCTGCCCTCGACCTCTTCATTTCCAACTGCCGCCGGGACATTAACCGCCTCAACCTGTCTACCCCCCTCCCCCACTCCAACCTCTCACCCTCACAACGCGCAGCCCTCCAATCCCTCTGCTCCAATCCCAACCTCACCATCAAGCCAGCGGATAAAGGGGGCGCAGTGGTAGTCTGGCGCACTGACCTCTACACTGCTGAAGTCAAACACCAACTCGAGGACACCTCTTCCTACTGCCCCCTTGACCATGACCCCACCCCCCATCACCAAACCATCATCTCCCAGACCATACACAACCTCATCACCTCAGGAGATCTCCCACCCACAGCTTCCAACCTCATAGTCCGGGAACCCCGCACTGCCCAGTTCTACCTCCTTCCAAAGATCCATAAGCCTGACCACCCTGACCGACCCATTATCTCAGCATGCTCCTGCCCCACTGAACTCATCTCTACCTACCTCGACACTGTCCTATCCCCCCTACTCCAGGAACTCCCCACATACATCCGAGACACCACCCACGCCCTCCACCTCCTCCAAGACTTCCGTTTCCCCGGCCCCCAACCCCTCATCTTCACCATGGATATCCAATTCCTCTACACCTCCATCCGCCATGACCAGGGCCTCCAAGCCCTCCGTTTTTTTCCTCTCCAGACGTCCCCAACAGTACCCTTCCACCGACACTCTAATTCGTTTGGCCAAACTGGTCCTCACCCTTAACAATTTCTCCTTTGAATCCTCCCAATTCCTCCAGACCAAAGGGGTAGCCATGGGCACACGTATGGGCCCCAGCTATGCCTGTCTCTTTGTTGGCTGCATAGAGCAGTTGATCTTCCGTAATTATCCGGCACCTCTCCCCACCTCTTCCTCCGCTACATTGATGACTGCATTGGCGCCACCTCGTGCTCCCGCGAGGAGGTTGAGCTAATTCATCAACTTCACCAACACATTCCACCCTGACCTTAAATTTACCTGGACCATCTCTGACACCTCCCTCCCCTTCCTGGACCTCTCCATCTCCATTAATGACGACCGACTTGACACTGACATTTTTTACAAACCCACCAACTCCCACAGCTACCTGGATTACACCTCTTCCCACCCTATCTCTTGCAAAAATGCCATTCCATATTCCCAATTCCTCCGCCTCTGCCGCATCTGCTCCCAGGAGGACCAGTTCCACCACAGAATACACCAGATAGCCTCCTTCTTTAGAGACCGCAATTTCCCTTCCCACGTGGTTAAAGATACCCTCCAACACATCTCGTCCACATCCCACACCTCCGTCCTCAGACCCCATCCCTCCAACCGTAGCAAGGACAGAACGCCCCTGGTGCTCACCTTCCTCCCTACCAACCTTCGCATAAACCAAATCATCTGCCGACATTTCCGCCACCTCCAAACAGACCCCACCACCAGGGATATATTTCTCTCCCCACCCCTTTCCGCCTTCCGCAAAGATCGTTCCCTCCGTGACTACCTGGTCAGGTCCATGCCCCCCTACAACCCACCCTCCCATCCTGGCACTTTCCCCTGCCACCGCAGGAACTGCAAAACCTGCACCCACACCTCCTCCCTCACCTCCATCCAAGGCCCTAAAGGAGCCTTCCACATCCATCAAAGTTTTACTTGCACATTCACTATTATCATTTATTGTATCCGTTGCTCCCGATGCGGTCTCCTCTACACTGGGGAGACTGGGCGTCTCCTAGCAGAGCGCTTTAGGGAACTCTCCGGGACACCCGCACCAATCAACCACACCACCCCGTGGCCCAACATTTCAACTCCCCCTCCCACTCTGCCGAGAACATGGAGGTCCTGGGCCTCCTTCACCGCTACTCCCTCACCACCAGACGCCTGGAGGAAGAACGCCTCATCTTCTGCCTTGGAACACTTCAACCCCAGGGCATCAATGTGGACTTCAATAGTTTCCTCATTTCCCCTTCCCCCACCTCACCCTAGTTCCAAACTTCCAGCTCAGCACTGTCCCCATGACTTGTCCGGACTTGTCCTACCTGCCTATCTCCTTTTCCTCCTATCCACTCCACCCTCTCCTCCCTGACCTCTCACCTTCATCCCCTCCCCCACTCACCCATTGTACTCTGTGCTACTTTCTCCCCACCCCCACCCTCCTCTAGCTTATCTCTCCACGCTTCAGGCTCACTGCCTTTATTCCTGATGAAGGGCTTTTGCCCGAAACGTTGATTTCGAAGCTCCTTGGATGCTGCCTGAACTGCTGTGCTCTTCTAGCACCACTAATCCAGAATCTGGTTTCCAGCATCTGCAGTCATTGTTTTTACCTCCATGTACACCACGTCAATTGCCCTCCCCTCATCCACATGCTTGGTCACCTTTCAAAAAACTCAATGAGGTTTGTGAGACATGACCTGCACTTGACAAAACCATGTTGACTATCTAAAATCAAATTGTTGCTTGCTGGATGATTATAGATTGGTAAATTCTTGAAGATTGATAAATTCTTGATGTCACAAGGAATTAAGGGAGAATGCGGGTAAGTGGAGTTGAAATGCCCATCAGCCAGGATTGAATGGCAGAGTGGACTTGATGGGCTGAATGGCCTTAGTTCCACTCCTATGTCTTATGGTCTTATAAATCCTACTTCTTATAATCATTTCCAAAACTTTTCCTACAACAGACTTAAGGCTCACTGGTTTATAATTACCTGAGTCATCACTACTGCCCTTCTTGAATAAGGGCACAACATTTACAACCCTCCAGTCCTCTGGTACTAAACCTGTAGATAATGACAACTCAAAGATCAAGGTCAAAGGCTCCACCATCTCCTCCCAAGAAGGGCAGACACAGGTCAGTTCCTTTTTTATACTCTTCCAGGGAGATCAAATGAACCAATTAACTTCAAAAAGTTGATCTCAAAAGTTACATTTCTACAAAATTATCTCTTCCAGTACTGACAGTGCAACTTCAGTCCCTATGCTGCCCACAGTTTATAGAAGGACTTAGGACCATATGAGCACAAATCACTGAAGGTGGCAAGGAAGTGCAGAACATTTTAGGAGCACCTACTCATTCATTTCCATATAATTTGGTCTCTACATTGTTTTCAGCAACTTTTGATACACCCACTATTTTCTTCCTACAGTGTGTTGCTAATGTTGACGTGTGGCAGGTTAGCTGCTGTCTGATATTTCAGGGTTGGAACATTCTGCACGACACACATCCTGGGGAAGGGTGTTCTCTTATTTTGAGACTGATGGGCCTATACGGCAGAGGTTTTACTCAACTGACCTCGGGAAGCAGGATGAGCAGAAAATCGAAAAAATCCAGAACTTTGGATTCATCCATATGTTCTAATATTTTAACACTATAATGGGTTTCTGGCATCAGTGATCAGATTCCTGACAAGAAGCTCAGCCCTAACTGGCACTTACGGTGAAAGCACTTACCTCCTCAAGCCCTCAAAATCCTCACCTCGAGGAAGCTGCCAAGTTTCTCAGAACTTGGGAAACTCGACAACAGCAAAACTTCAAAATTAGAACGTCATCAAGGTTCACATCACATTTAAAACTTCAATCCCATCTCCTTAAGGTGTGCAGGCCACTCACCCGCCCAACCTCTGGTTCCACACAATCCAATTAACACTACTTTGGAGGAGGCTTTCCCAATCCCTGACCTCCCATCATGGAACCTCCCAACTGCTGCTTATCTTCCAACTCGCAGCCTCTTCCAGAGGGTATGCATTTAAATTTATTTTACAATGTCACTTCATTCAACAATCTATCTTATACAATGTAATTTTTATTCTAGCTTTTACATTAGTTGTAAAGAAAATGTCTGATTCCCTTAAGCTTATAGTTGCACTTTCCAGAAATGCATCCTTAATTTTCAGTGAGAACTTGCCACATATACATTAGAAGCACAAACCAATACAAGGTTAGCCAGTTATTAGCAATGGACTAGAAAATCCCAAATCTATGAATATACCTGATGCAGCCACAGTGTATGATGAGGACAAATGGCAAGTGAAACTTAGAATTAGGAGTCAAAATATTCCAGACTGTTTTGCTGGTTACTATTTTCTGGTTAATAACCCTTCAACTTATGATTTCTTTCAAGTGCAATGTTTACTTTTGAGCTTTACATAAAATGGTCAAAACATTTGTTACTTTGTTTTCACTGGTTCATATTCTTCAGTAAAAAAAAAGCATGAAACATCAAAGTAATAAACCAAAACATTTATTTTGCTCATTGGGGAGTTTAGGTAATTGATACTCATTTAAAAACCACTAAAAAAAAGCTAGGATGGGAACATGAACTAACATTTAATAGTGTTACATGATTTAAATTTCGAGGATATTTATCTTATGGATTGAACTTAATTGAAAATGATCTGAAGACTGATGGGAAAAGTGGTGACATATCACAACAACAGATCGCAACTTCCTGGGGACCACTAATCAGAGGACAAAGTACATTTCTCCAAGAAGGATTCAAGTAACAATTGAAGCCACTAATTATATTCTATACAACAATCTGTTAGTTGTAAGTGACAAATAGTTTGCAGTATGATAGTCTATTGTGGGTAAATGCAATGTTCATCTAAGGTGATGTAAAAGCTAAATGGGGCTTCTAAAAAAACAACAGTTTCCACAGCTACAGTCACTGGTGTTAACCAATTTGTAGTCTATCAATAGACAGCAAAAAACAGTTTTCTCTCAGATACGTTTCATACTGCTATCATAAATCACCTAATTGGTTCACATTTAATCACAAGATTGGTTCCAAGAATAAAATACTTCAGGTTAGGGGATTGATTGAAGTTAGAACTGTTCTTCTTTGACAAAAGAAGGCTAAGAGGCGATTTGATAGAGGGCTTAAAAATCATGAACAGGCTGAATAGAATAGAATCATAGAATCCCTACAGTGTGAAAGCAGGCCATTCAGGCCGGGTCCACACGAACCCTCCAAAGAGCATCCCACCAAGACCCAACCCCTTGTGCTATGCCTGTAACCCTGCATTCACCATGGCTAACCTGCCTAGCCAGCATATTACTGGACACTATGGGCAATTTAGCATGGTCAATCCACCTAACCTGCACATCTTTGGACTGTGGGAGGAAACCAGAACACCTGGAGGAAACCCACACAAACATGGGGAGAATGTGTAAACTCCGTACAGTCACCGGAGGCTGGAACTGAACCCACGTCCCTGGTGCTGTGAGACAGCAGTGCTAACCACTGAGCAACTGTGCCACCTCAATAAGGTCCAGGGAGTTGAGCTGCTGTCAAACACTGTGAGCCTGACGTGATTTGAACACGCAACCTTCTGATCTGGTGTCAGACAGGCTACAATTGTGCCACAAACCATACTGAGTAGCTGAGTGGGTAGGAAGAAGGTGTTGCCAGTCATAAAAGAAAAAAAAAATAAGCGTGCATAGATGTAAAGTGATGTGCATTAGAAGCAAGGGTGATGTGAGAAAAAAAATTCACAGTGAATAGTTAAGGTACGAAACGCCCTGTATGGAAATGTAGTGGAGGCAGGTTCAATGAGACATTAAAGAGGGCACTGGATAATTATTTAAATAGAAATGGTCTGCAGGGAAATGGGGAAAAGGCAGGCGATTGGCACCAGGAAATAGAACCTAATAAGGGCATGGTGGGCCAAATGGCCTCCTTCTGCATTGTAATAATTCTGTGATTCTATGACTGTATTTACAATAATTTATTTTGAATTACTTTGACGGAACTATCTAAAATAATAAGTACATTATCCATGTAAAATGGACCATGTTCATCTCTTCCCTTCCATTAATTACTTTGCAGAATCAGAGACAACAATCCTGTCAATCTTTTCAAAAATGAGGAATCAGTGAAGTGCAAACTTGAAACAGTACTACATAATGCTGTTTTGCATTTAGTAAGTACTGTAACCAGGAAAGAAACATTCCAGTTTCACATCCAAAACAGCATTTAGCTGGACAACAATAATGTAAGATTATTTGGACACTTAATAGAATGTGAAGAAGCAAATATTATAGTGGTGAAAGTACAGTTCCTTTCTGCTGCCTGCACACCATGCATGAATCTTACACAACAGCTGGCTAGATACACAGTTACATCTATATTTAGGCCGCAGTTTCTATCAAAGCTTCGTATTTTCACAGATTTAATCAGACAAAATGAAATAAGGCATTCTTGATACTGTATGACATAATCGTAGAATATTTACAATCCAAAGGAGGCCATTTGGTCCGTCATGTCTGTGCCAGTGCTTTGCAAGATCAACTCAACTAGGGCTAGGTCTGCTCCCCTGCATTACCCCCTTGCTATACAAATATATTCTCCAGATCATTATTTATTCCTTTCTGAAAGTCACGAATGAATTGAATTCTCGAAGGCAATGCATTCTAAATCTTTATTACTATTAGTTCTTCTTCACAATTTATAGAGTCATAGACCTAGTCCCATTTGCCAGCACTTGGCCCGTATCCCTTTAAACCCTTGCTATTCATATATCTATCCAGATGCCTTTTAGATGTTGTGATTCTTTGGTACATTTGATATTAAGTTGAAAGCTGTGGTTCTCAGTATTTCACCATTCAAACGGTTTCTCCATCTACTCTGTTCAGACCTCCTGATTTTGAATACTTCTGTCAAATCTCCTCTCCAAGGAGGACAACCCAACTTACTGCAGTCTATTTACATAACTGAAGCTTCTAATCTCTAGAACCATTTTAATAAATATTCTCTACACCCTTGCAAATATCTTCATGTCTTTCCTAAAAAGCACCAGAACTAGACACAGTACACTGAATGAGGCCTTACCATTACTTACTTTACTTTGTATTACTTTTCTTATTCATATCTGTCCTGAAACCCGTCTACATCTTTTGCACATAGACCATCGCCCCAACTGCTCCTGCACCCTCTTTAGAATGATCTTTTATCTACTATTGTCTCTCACTTTTTCTACCAAAACGTTTCACATCAGTCAAAAATATTATTTGTAACAAATCTTACTTACCATGTTCTTCCATTTGACCAGCCTGTCTACATCCTCTTAAAATCCCTCAGTTCCTCCTCACAGTTCATAACTTCAAAGTTCTGTGTTATCTGGGTAAATTGTGCAAATAAGATCTGTACATCCAAGTCTAGAAAGGCAGAGTTCCCAAAACCAACCCAGGGGAACCTCACTTTGTACCTTTTGCAGTCTGAAAAACAATAATTCACCACAACTCAGTTTCTTATAACTCAGTGAATAAAGTGGCTAGCACTGCTGCCCCACAACACCAGGGACCCGAGTTTGATTCTACCCTTGGACGACTGTCTGTGTAAAGTTTGCAAATTATCCCCGTGTCTGCGTGGGTTTCCTTTGGGTGCTTTGTCTCCTCCCACAGTCCAAAGCTGTACAGGTTAAGTGGTTTGGCCATGCTAAATTTTCCATAGTGTCCAGGGATGTGCTATAGCCAATTAGCTATGGGAAATGCAGGATGATAGGGTAAGGGGTTGGATCTGGGTGGGATGCCTCCATTTTCACTTAAAATGTGGTGATGGTTTTCTCCTTGATGAAGTCAGATGCAAAATAACTCAGCTGTGCTCTCTAACTCCATGCAGGAATCTCTTTTTTTTAAAATCTCTAATTGACCCCACTCCCCTTTTGTCAAATGCTTACTATGTGTTTGTCTTCTTTTTAAGTTTAAATATTTATTCCAATTAAAAAGACATAAACTTTACTGGATATATTACCAATATGTCATTCGACTGCAGACATTACACATGAGAGGCAAATAACAAAAAGAAAGACATTAGAATTTGAATCCCTACAGTGTGGAAACAGGCCCTTCGGCCTACCAAGTCCACACCAACCCTCCAAAGAGCAACCCACCCAGACCCATTCCCTCATTACTCTACATTTCTCTCTAACTAATGCACCTAACCTCCACAACCCTGAACACCATGGGCAATTTAGCATGGCTAATGTATCTAACCTGCACATCTTTGGATTGTGGGAGGAATCCCAAGCAGACACGTGGAGAATGTGCAAACTCTGCACAGTCACCCGAGGCTGGAATCGAACCAAGGTCCCACGCGCTGTGAGGCAGCAGTGCTAACAACTGAGCCACCGTGCTGCCCCGTGGTGATGTCTAACATAAGTATATAAACACATAACAAAGCCCAAAACTATAACCTATCTGCGGGCTCATATGATAGTCAACTATTTCTAAATTTGCTCTTTTACCTAATTCAAATATCTGGGAAAGACAACTGTGACATTTCTAGGTGCTTGCTAAAATCCAACATCAATTTTTATGGCAATGATTATTATTACCTTGGAGGAATAATCTTCAGCCCTCTTGCATTGTGTCTATGAGTCTCTCCTCATAACATCCATGTGCATGGTTTAACAGCCACAGACACATCAATCAACTTCTCAGTTCCTGCTAGTCTGTCTGTTTTACATCAAGCTATCGATAAAGTACAATTGTTTTTTCAATCTAGCACTAACAAAACAGAAGTCAACCTGTTTGATTCTCAGCAACTCTTCAACACACAAGTTTTAAATTGCTCTACACTCTGGCAATTTACTCAAATTGAACCCATCAGTATGTAATGCCAAATTGAGTTGAAAATCCCTCATCTGATTCAAAACAATGACACAATTCCAATTCCATCTTCTATAAACCCACCTTTTGTTTCCTTATTTGTCCAACAATGTTGCCATGCAACATCTGCTCTTGTCACCTAATCACTTCTGCCTTACCTTCCAGACAATACTCTTTATTCTCTCATCTTTGCCTGACATTTTTGGTTACTACATGATCCCAGCTGATATTATTACCGGGCATGTCAGATCCAAGGCTAAATCTAACTTGACAGATCCATTTTTTTTTTGTTTTGGTTTTAATAAAGTGGTCTTTCACTGAAAAAAAAGCACAAGATGCTACAGGATTCGATGATAAAATTGTAAGACCATAAGCTGTAGGAACAGCATTAGACCATTCAGCCCAATGATTCTGCTCCACCATTCGATCATAACTGAGATGTTTCTTAACTTCAATCTCCTGCCTTCTCCCCTTAACCTTCGATCCCCTTACTAATCAAGAACCTATCTATCTCTGTCTTAAATACATTCAATGACTGATCTCTACAGTCTTCAGCAGTAATGAAGAAATTGCTCATCTCATTTCTAAAGAATTGTCTCTTTACTCTGAGCCTGTGCCCTTGGGTCCTGGTTTTCCTACTAGTGGAATCTTCTTTTCCATGTCTACTCTATTCTGTAAGTTTCAATGAGATCCCCTGCATTTTTTTAAAGTCGATCAAGCACAGACCCAGAGTCCTCAACCTCTCCTCATATGACAAGCCCTTCATCTCCAGAATCATCTTGGAAACCTCCTCCTTCGTACCCCCTCAAACACCAACACATCCTTCCTTAAATACAGGGCCCAAAACTGCTCACCATGTTCCATATGCACTCAGACCAGAGCCTCATACAGCCTCGATAATATATCTCTGCTCTTGTATTCAAGCCTTCTTGAAATGAGTGCTAACATTTTATTTGTCTTCCTAACATCCAACTGAAGCTATATGTTAAAATTGAGATGCCCAGGTTGACCAACTCTTTATTATCACACTTCGAGCCAAATTAATTGCAGCCAAAACTGGATAAGGCCCATAACTGTCCATTAATTGATCACTCAAGGGTCTCAACTGGTAACAAGACAGAAGGTCTGAGCATTAATTCCAGAGAGGACAGGAAGGTGGAGGTCATGACTGAGCAGCATTACCACTAGACTGTTAACGCAGAGAGCCTGGTAATGTTTTGGAGACCCAGGTTCAAATCACACCATTGCAGATGGTAGAATTTGAATTCAATAAAAATCTGGAGTTTAGAGTCTAACGATGACCGTGAATCCATTATCAATTGGTGGAAAACTCCTTCTGGTTCACTGATGTCCTTGAGGGAAGGAAACTGCCATCCTTACCTGGTCCAGCCCACATGTGACACTTGAACCACAGCAATGTGGTTAACTCTTAACCGCCCTCTGGCCAATTAGGGATGTGGAAAAATACCGACCTAGCCAGAGACACTCACATGCCATGAAGGAATAAAACAAATGGCAAAGAGTAAACCAGCAATGATTTTGTAACCATGTAAAAGCCTTTATTAACAATGGTAAAGTCAGAGTACGAATTTATTTTGCCATTCAAATGGTACAGAAACCTACCTAATATCATGTTCCTGGTTTATCGTGGTTTGAGTTAATTGAATTAATTGCAGACTCATTATTGACTCTAAGACATACAAGTTCCATGCACCCACTCAGAAATGTTTATTTAAAATGCAAAATAATGTTAATTAGATTCATGGGATCCGAAAAGAGCTTAGTTGCATTTGAAAAATTCTAATTAAAACTTCTGATCATCAAACTCTATATGAAGAATTCAAAACGGTCAGCTAGTGACGTAGAGGGCAATTATTCCTTAGAAATGTTTTCTAGCTCCCAATCATTTTCTGCCGTTTTCACCAACTTCCAGTGTATTTAATAGCCAACATTATGTAGTTGCCACCTTTTGCATATAGGATCTAAGATAGCTGTATCTGACAGCTTGCACGGAACAGCAGTTCACAGCATTATGATCTCTATCCTCTCTCTAGTCTTTGATTAATGGCACAGGAGGAGTTGGAAATCTTTCAGATTAAATAAATCCTGATGATCATTTCTCAGAAGGGACCAATCACAGATTTCTAACAAGTCCCATCCTGTCAGCAGGAAGCCCTTTTCCACATTGCTTTCATGTTTCTGGCAATTTATTCTTGCAGCATGAATGTTATTCATCACATGGCAACTCAAAAGCTTGCTTTTCTGCCACTACAGATTTCACCACACAGAGATATCACTAATTACTGAAATCGGACAGGTTCTGATGCATAGAACTAGGTGAGGAACAGAAGTAAAATGCAACATGATGCAATCAACCACTTTGCTCTTTCAGTAGGATCAATAACTGAGCCCCTCCCAAGCCAGCCAGAAGAAAGCTCTGCTCTCGGACACATAACGACATGATCAGAGGCCCCTTTTTGTAAGAATTCTGCATTAGTTGAACAGTTGAGTCAGAAATGCCCACGTCATCAAAACAGTGAAATACAATGTGATTACATTTCAAAACTGAGCACTTTAAAATCTGTTTCAAAAGCGTTATAATGTAGATGCTGTCAAACCCAATAGGGTGACAGAACTTCCACTGGGGAATTCACACAAAATTTTCACATCAATGCTTAAGCTGCAGTTCATGCTTAAGATGCAGAACATTCTTAGAATAATAAATGTCAAAATATTACAATTTTCAATTGTGATTCTTCTGGCTGCCCCACCTAAGATGGGGGACGTGGAGAGGGTAGAATGGAAATATCTGTTCATTGCTTACACTGTTTTTCCACACTACATAAATCAGAGGGAATATAGCATTAAAAATGTGAATGGGGACAAAGAAGAGACTTTAACAGCATAATCATTATTAACCATAATGTCTCAAATCAATAATTAATTTGCATTTTGGGAGTTTCAGTCTTATCAGATTGTACATAATATGAAGTTCAAATAGAAACAAGACATCGGTAACTTAAATTCAGTCAGGCTTCAATCAATCTGGGACCCATCTGACCTGCAGTGGAAATGTGCCACTGAAATATGATCTCAGTGCCAGATGATTTAATGAGGTACTTAAGTAATGTTCGTTTCCAATGACTCCTCTTTTTGACAGCTTTACAATGACACAAGCAAATCTCATGTGAGTTGTGGGTAGGGGGAGAAATATATATTTTTACAATAAATAAAATGAGAAATCCACCAGATTGTCAACTGCAATGTCAACATTAACTGATATTATGTGAATTATTAAATAGCGCATTCATTTATAATGTGAACATCATACAGGTCATTCTCCTACAATATTGGAATATTGTGAATACGCAAGTTAGCTGTAACAGAATTAGTGAATTGGGAATGATTCTTTTAAACCCAAACTCCCATTAGCTATTACGCAATTCCATTCCTGGTTATGTTAAGTCCACTCTAGGTGTTTACAACAGGTCACGAAAAAGAGGTTGGATGATGGGGCAATTTTTTTTAACTTATTGTTGATGTTTTCAAGGATGCTTTTAGAAATTATTGCAGGAGAAAAAAATTGGATTTCAAGATTCTCCTCATTCTGGACAATGCACAAAGCCATCCTCCCATCACTGGTGAACTTTCTGAAAACATCAAAGTGTCATTTATACCTTCAAACACAACCTCTCTCATTCAACCCATGGACCAGGGTTCAACAGCAGCTTTTAAAGCTTATTATTTAAGGCACATGTTCAGGAACCTGATTGCAGCTATTGAATGGGGCTAATGAAGACAGTGTTCTTCAATTTAAGGGCAGCATGGCAGCTCAATAGTTAGCACTGCTGCCTCACAGCGCCAGGGACCTGGGTTGGAATCCAGCCTCGGGCAACTGTCTGTGTGGAGTTTGCACGTTCTCCCCATGTCTGCGTGGGTTTCCTCCGGGTGCTCCGGTTTATTCCCACTATCCAAAGATGAGCAGGTTAGGTGAATTGGCCTTGCTAAATTGTACCATAGTGTACAGGGATGTATAGGTTAGGTGCATTAGTCAGGGGACATATATAGTAATAAGGTAAGAGTCTGGGTGGGTTACTATTTGGGGGAGTCGGTGTGGACTTGTTGGACCAAATAACCTGTTTCTAAACTGTAGGGATTCCATGATTCTATGAAGTTTGGAAGAGCTTTAACATTAAGAGCGCTATTGACATCATTGTGGAGGCCTGGGGTGATTTCAATAAGGAATGCTTGCATGCAGTTTGGCAAAAGTTTCTCCCAGATCTTCTTCATGATTTTGAAGATGTTGAACCATCAGAGAAGCTTCCAGCAATGAAAGAACTTTGTGTAGTTCTTGCAAAACATATTGAATTTGACGAAGTGGAGACTGATCTAGAACAACTTGTTGCTGCAGGGGAAATTGAAGCTTGAGATGAAGATGATGATTTCCAGGATGCAGTACCATGAAAACTTTCCACTTCTCTTTTGTCTTCTATCCTGCAGCTCTTACAAGACAATGACTACAATGCAGAAAGCAGCAGGATAGCAGTTCATAACATGAAGTGTTATCTAGCACCCTATGAACAGCTTCTTCATGAAAGAAAAAAGATAACAAAGCAGCAAAAACTAGTTACCTTTTTTAAGCCAATGCCCAAGAAACAGTCTGAGGACAATGAACCACAGCCATCCACTTCTGGACCAAATATTTTCCTTAGTCGTAGCTCTGTACCCAGAACTGCATCTGAGAATAATGATGATGCTGATGATGACCCTCAGCCCCTGTCCTAATACAGTACTGTAACTCAGCAAACTCAGAAATCCCTTGAAGTTTAAACTTGTTGTATTATTTCTTTTAAAATGTGATTTTAGCATTTACTTATACTGTGCTATCGTTTGTGTTAGGCTACCTACTATTTTTGTTTTGATTTTTACTGATATTTTTGGTGGTTCGCCCCAACCCTGTTATTCCCATTGACCTGTTATTGCTACTGCGTGATTTTTTTTAAAACACGATCACAAGAACGTAACTACCGTGTTATATCAGACCAGACTGTAATTAATAAATGCTCCTGACAGCTTGCATTGTACAGCAGTTCTCAGTATTATGAGAACATTCGGTACCTCCCTAAATAAAAAAAAATTACTGGCACATTGGCAATGTCCCTATTGCTAGGCAAGGAGATTGAGGTTTAAGTCCCTCTTGCTTTGGAGGTGCATTAAAATAGCTACATCTTACTTTTACGACAAGGACGATCCAGTTTTCAGAGGATTAGGCAGCTAATCCATGCCACAATCACCAAGTGGGCCACAAACAATTGAAATATTTTTCTGTTATGAATAATACCAGACAGTAATAAGGAGATGCTTTCCCGCCCCCTCAAAAAGGTTCATGAATCTTTGGAACTGTTTTCACCATCTTTTGAGGAAGTGAGAGTCTCTTAATATTTTTAAAACAGAGGTAGAAAAGAAAAGGAGTGACATGTTATAGCAGATTGACAGGAGAGCAGAGTAATCACATCAGCTTTAATCTTACTGAATAGTGAAGCAGGTTCAAGGACCAAGTGGCCTTCTTCTGCTCCTAATCTATATGTTCAAAACATTCTGCTCAGTCTGCCCAGTGAAAACTGAGGGGAAGACTCTTAAAATTGGCGAGGAGTCATTTTAGTTTTCCCACCAGGTGAAGTCAACACAAAGACCATGTGAGACAAGAAGATGCCTAAACAGCAAATTCTATTTATAAAACAAATTCTCATGGCGGTTCAAGAATGGTCCTCAAAGGCCCATAAGCAAAGTTCAAATCTTCCTTCCCTCTTGCAGATTGGGAGATCCCTCTGAGATCTTCCTCTTGTGATAAACCCAATTGCTAGCTCAAGATACTGACTGACAGACTGGTGTCCTCTGGACTATTCATTAATGACCATCAGCCTTATGGGGTCATTTACATAGGGCCTACAAATGAAAACCCTCATGCTAGTGACATCTAGGAGTTTGGGTTCCCAGTCAAATCTCTGTCCAGCTTATTCTCTTCAGGGCACACGTCATACACATCATGTTTTTTTTCACATATTTCATTTTTTAAAGCTCCCACACAGTAGGAATATGAACCTAAAAAAAAGTCCATAAATGTAATCAAAACCTGGCTGATGTGCTAAAATTTTGGAATTTCCATTGTTACTAATACCACTACAAACATTACCGTTGACACTCTCATTGTGAATGTTTCCCAAGTCAGCTACTATTTTGAATATACTGTTACTTTATTTAGCTTTATGTGTTTTTTTAGTTTACCCAGTCCAAGCCCCAAGTCACATTGTCTGAGAGATATCAGCAAGGTTAACTGGGTCCATACTACACACATTCTGTGGCAAACATATTCAGACTCTGGAAGTACAGGAAAGAAAGTAAAAGTTAATAAATTTGCCCATATTTATAGGCTGCCTTTCACTTCCTGATGCTCCATATCTCTTCATAATCAAGCACAGTGATTACTGTGTATTGGCAAATGTGACAGCTACGTTGTGCACAACAAAATCAAAACACCAAAAAGATAATCAAGATCATTTATTTTTTTCTTTGTGGTGCTGGTTGAGTGACAAAGTTTGGTCAGAACATGGGGAGAACCTCTTGTTCTTTTTACGAACCATCATGGGATGTTTTCCATCAGCCTAACAAAGTAAAGAGCCTTGGCTAAATTTTCCAGCCAAAAAAATGGCATCTATAACATTGGAGCAATCCCTCAGTGCTGCCTTGAAGTGTCAGCCTGAAAAGAATGCATACTGAGGTCCTACACGAGGGTTTAATTAAAGAACACATCTGAATACGAGAACACAGCCATTTAACCAGATACCTGCAAGAGAGTGCACACTTCAGCCAACTTGTTCAAAGCTGCTACTTTGGAGAAGTGAGCAATAAAATGCCACTGATTAGTTTAAAGACAAATACATCTTTCTATATTTTTTGCTCTGTAGCTTTCTGGTAAGCCTTATTATGAATACTGCTCTGAGCATTCATTTGATCTTTCAAATACTGAGAGCCCTGGAACATCAAAAGTTATGTTAGGTTCAACAATTTTTCACAATCTCAAACTGTAATTTTAACAGGGAGAGGAAAAGAGGCATCATAATGTGCTCTGGACAACTACTTGGTGTGGGGGAGAACTCATATCCTATGTATGTACAGATTTTTCTCTAAATACTGTAAGTCAAAACTGATGTCTTAAAATTGCAAACTTACATCCGAACAATCTGTATATATTCTTCACTGTTCACCTTTACATCCTGACTAGTGTAATTGAATGAGGAAATAAGTCAAACTGCAATTTTATTTTTATGTCAAGTTCCTTACCAGTTTCTCTTTTACCAGAATTAGGTGCAGGAGTCTGGTTGCGACCTCCAGAGACTGTCAGCCAGCTGCCTGGCAATTTCACACAGATAAAGTGTTCTTGGTTTAATGGCTTGAACCAAGTAGCCTTTGGTTTAAGAAATCATTGTATAGAAAGGCATGTGTCCATCTTTCAAAGGTTTTGTACAGTACTAACATAATCCAAAGTAATTATTATGGCAGATGTCACTATAATTGTTTCTTCAAATCTGGACATCTTGTTACAATGAAACCTGAAAAGAGTATTTTTTTTAAAAGCACTGATTTTGGTGGTAATTCATTGTTAAATTAAAGTTAATCTTGTAATCTCCTGAATATTACAGAAAGAATTGTATTTTAAAACTTTTCAGCAATTTATAATGCACATTATATAATCTACATGTAGTGTAACATGTGTTACATCAAATGTGGCTCAATAAAAATATGCTAAACTATTAACAAATTCAATGAAACCTCGGTATGTGTGAGACAATCCCATGTGGTTATGATGCCAAGCATAGCAGTCATTTTGCACAACAATCACCAAAATTTCAAAGCAATTCATTGTGTGTAAGCATTTCAGGACATTTGAGATATGTAATAAAATGTTATATAAATTAATGTCTGATATTTCCTTGCACCTTCAAAACATGTAACTTTCAGGTGAGATCAAATGTTAAACCCAGGCTTCATCTGTGAGTGTTAAAAATACTGAGGGAGTGTTCAAGCATCACAACTTCAATTCTCTTTTCTTTATTAATCTGCTGCAGCACAATATTCTTCAGAAATGTTTCTGCTACTTTATGATATGCCACATTCATAAAAGTTGCAACTACCCTGGTAGTTCGAAGTCACGATTGATTTTCTATCAACTGCAAAATTTTCTATCAACCTTTTCACACCAGTTTTACTTTCAAAATACCAAACTGACAAAACCTCAGACATTTAAAGCAAATGGCCCCAGTAAGTGGTAATGCTGAAATTAACATTTTTGAATATTAACCAGATAGAGATGCTCTATCACGTCATGGAACTATTTTCTAATCTACCGATTAAGATTAAATTAGATTAGATTACTTACAGTGTGGAGACAGGCCCTTCGGCCCAACAAGTCCACACCGCCCCGCCGAAGCGCAACCCACCCATACCCCTACATTTACTCCTTACCTAACACTACGGGCAATTTAGTATGGCCAATTCACCTGACCTGCACATCTTTGGACTGTGGGAGGAAACTGGAGCACCCGGAGGAAACCCACGCAGACACGGGGAGAACGTGCAAACTCCACACAGTCAGTCGCCTGAGGCGGGAATTGAACCCGGGTCTCTGGCGCTGTGAGGCAGCAGTGCTAACCACTGTGCCACCGTGCCGCCCACAAAAAGATTAAGAGATGTCAAAACTGTACTATGTCCTAATCCGAAGTGTACAACCAACACCAATTGCAAATTCCCATTTTCACACGACAGCACATCAACTTCCCACAAAAAGGCAGTCCAAGGGCTTGCAACTATTGATATCAACATTAGGTACCTTGATCCTTATGTGTGTGCAGTTTATCTGTTTAAATATCCTTATTTTTAAAATCGGGAAAATAATTAGCATTCAGTATTAACAGAAATTCAAAACCACGCACTTTTCTAAAGAAATCATTTGTTTAAATGGCAGAACTACAACATTGTGAAACCAAGCTCATTTTGCGATAAACAGACCCAGGATTCTAATGCTAGCATTTGAGAGAGTCACACTCGCATTGGATAACCTCCGATGCTTAAAAAGAAACATTCGTTTATAAAATACTTATCGGTAAGAACAAACAAAATAAAATAACCCTGAATTCCTGAAGAAGGGCCTGTGCCCGAAACGTCAAATCTCCTGTTCCCTGGATGCTGCCTGCCCTGCTGTGCTGTTCCAGCAATAAAGTTTCAACTTTGATCTCCAGCATCTGCAGACCTCACTTTCTCCCTGAAAATGGTTGGGTATACTCAACCTCAAAGGGGTTCAGTGTGACCAAAGGCTGGTTTGGAAATTGAGGCCCTGTTGGGTTTCTGTCTCCTTTTGACACTCGGGACATGGAACTGACCAACAATCGAGAAATATCAAGATATGGCGGTCGCAGAAAGCCAATGTGAGGTCAGAAGGGTGGCCCAACATCAACATCCTTCTCCAATACTGTGTCCATCATCAACAACGACTTCCACCATCACCAGGTCCATTACAACAACAACAACCACCTCCATCACCAGGTCCATCACCAACAACAACAACCTCCACCAACACCAGGTCCATGATCAACAAAAACAACAACAACCTCTGTCACTTGGTTCCATCAACAACAACAACCTCCTCCATCACTGGCTCCAACAACAACGATAACCTCCTCTGTCACTGGGTCCATCACCAACAACAACATCCTCCAACCCCAGGTCCATCACCATCAACAACATCCTCCATCACCAGGACCATCACCATCAACAACCTTATCCATCACAGGGTCCATCACCATCCACAACAACCTCCTCCATCTCCAGGTCCATTACCAATAACAACTTCCTCCATCACCAACATCAACAACTACCTCATGCATCACCAGGGCAATCATTGTGAACAACAACAACATCCTCCATTACCGGATCCATCACCATCAACAACAACCTCCACCATCACCGGATCGATCACCATTAACAACAACAACCTCCTCCATCACCAGGTCCATCATCAACAACAACAACAACAATCTCCATCACCAGGTCCATCATCAACAACAACCTCCTCTATGACCGGATCCATCACCAACAACAACAGCAACCCCATCCATCACCGGGTTCATCACCAACAACAACCTCCTCCATCACCAGGTCCAACAACAACCTCCTCCATCACTCGTTCCATCACCAACAACAACCTCCTCCTCCATCACGGGACAATCACCAGCAACAATTTCCTCCATCATTCGGTTCATCACCAACAACAACGGCATCCTCCTCCTTCACCGGGTCCATCACCAACAACAACAACAACAACCTCCTCCATCACCAGATCCATCACCATTAACAACAACAACCTCCTCCATCACCAGATCCATCACCATTAACAACAACAACCTCCTCCATCACTGGGTCCATCACCAACAACAACAACAACCTCTTCCATCACCGGATCCATCACCATTAACAACAACAACCTCCTCCATCACTGGGTCCATCACGAACAACAACAACAACCTCTTCCATCACCAGATCCATCACCATTAACAACAACAACCTCCTCCATCACCAGATCCATCACGAACAAGAACAACAACCTCTTCCATCACCATTAACAACAACAACCTCCTCCATCACTGGGTCCATCACGAACAACAACAACAACCTCTTCCATCACCGGAACCATCACACCAACAACAAATCATCCGCCATCAACGGGTCCATCACCATTGACGACAACTTCCTCCATCACCGGGACAATCACCTACAAAAACAACAACCTCCTCCAACACAGGGTCCATCACCTACAAAAACAACAACCTCCTCCATCACCGGGTGCATCACCAACAACCACAACAACCTCAACCATCACTGGGACAATCACCAACAATTTCCTCCATCACTCCGTCCATCGCCAACAACAACCGCAACCTCCACCTTCACCGCGTCCATCACCAACAACAACAATAACAATCTCCATCACCAGGTCCATCATCAACAACAACCTCCTCTATGACCGGAACCATCACCATCAACAACAGCAACTCCATCCATCACCGGGTCCATCACCAACTACATTAGCCACCTTCATCGCCAGGGCCATCACGAACAACAACCTCCTCCATCACTGAGTCCAACACCAACAGCAAACTCCTCCATCACCAGGACCATCACCAACAACAACAACCTCCTCCATCTCCGGGACCATCACCAACAACAACCTCCTCGATCACCGCGTCCCTCACCAACAACAACTTCCTCCATCACCAGGACCATCACCAACAACAACCTGCTCCATCACCGGGTCCATCACCAACAACAACCTCCTCCATCACCGCGTCCCTCACCAACAACAACCTCCTCCATCACCATGACCATCACCAACAAAAACAACCTCCTCCATCACCGGGACCATCACCAACAAAAACAACAACCTCCTCCATCACCACGTCCATCACCAACAACAACCTCCTCCATCACCGGGACCATCACCAACAACAACCTCCTCCATCACCGGGACTATCACCAACAACAACCTCCTACATCACCACGTCCATCACCAACAACAACCTCCTCCATTACCGCGTCCATCACCAACAACAACCTCCTCCATCACCGTGACCATCACCAACAACAACCTCCTCCATCACCAGGTCCATCACCAACAACAACCTCCTCCATCACCAACAACAACAACCTCCTCCATTACCAGGACCATCACCAACAACAACCTCCTCCATCACCAACAACAACCTCCTCCATTACCGCGTCCATCACCAACAACAACCTCCTGCATCACTGTGACCATCACCAAAAACAACCTCCTCCATCACCGGGACCATCACGAACAACAACCTCCTACATCACAGGGACCATCACCAACAACAACCTCCTCCTTCACCGCGTCCCTCACCAACAACAACCTCCTCCATCACCAGGACCATCACTAACAACAACCTCCTCCAACACCAGGACTATCACCAACAACAACCTCCTCCATCACCGTGACCATCACCAACAACAACCTCCTCCATCACCGTGACCATCACCAACAACAACCTCCTCCATCACCGGGACCATCACGAACAACAACCTCCTCCATCACCACGTCCATCACCAACAACAACCTCCTCCATCACCGGGACCATCACCAAAAACAACCTCCTCCATCACCGGGGCTATCAGCAACAACAACCTCCTCCATCACCGGGTCCATCACCAACAACAACCTCCTCCATCACTAACAACAACAACCTCCTCCATCACCGGGACCATCACCAACAACAACCTCCTCCATCAACAACAACAACCTCCTCCATTACCGCGTCCATCACCAACAACAACCTCCTCCATCACCGTGACCATCACCAACAACAACCTCCTCCATCACCAGGTCCATCACCAACAACAACCTCCTCCATCACCAGGACCATCACCAACAAAAACCTCCTCCATCACTGGGATAATCACCAACAACAACCTCCTCCATTACCGGGTCCATCACCAACAACAACCTCCTCCATCACCAACAACAACCTCCTCCACCACCGGGTCCATCACCAACAACAACCTCCTCCATCACTGCGTCCCTCACCAACAACAACCTCCTCCATCACCAGGACCATCACCAACAACATCCTCCATCACCAGGACCATCACCAACAACAACCTCCTCCATCACCGGGACCATCACCAACAAAAACAACCTCCTCCATCACCGGGACACAACACCAACAAAAACAACAACCTCCTCCATCACAGGGACCATCACCAACAACAACCTCCGCCATCACTGAGTCCATCACCAACAACAACCTCCTCCATTACCGGAACCATCACTAACAACAATCTCCTCCATCACCGCATCCATCACCAACAACAACCTCCTCTATCACCGTGTCCATCACCAACAACTATCTCCTCCATCCCCGCGACCATCACAAACAACAACCTCCTCCATCACCGGGACCATCACCAACAACAATCTCCTCCATCACCGCATCCATCACCGACAACAACCTCCATCACTGGGACCGTCACCAACAACAAGCTGCTCCATCACCAACAACATCTTCCTCCATCACTGGGTCCGTCACCAACAACCTCCTCCATCACCGGGACCATCACCAACAACAACCTCCTCCATCACCGGGACCACCACTAACAAAAACCTCCTCCATCCCCGCGACCATCACAAACAACAACCTCCTCCATCACCGGGACCATCACCAACAACAATCTCCTCCATCACCGCATCCATCACCAACAACAACCTCCTCTATCACCGCGTCCATCAACAACAACCTCCTCCATCACCGGGAACATCACCAACTACAACCTCCTCCATCACCGGGACCATCACCAACAAAAACAACCTCCTCCATCACCGGGACCATCACCAACAACCTCCTCCATCACCGCGTCCATCACCAACCACAACCTACTCCATCACTATGACCATCACCAACAAAAACAACCTCCTCCATCACCAACAACAACAACCTCCTCCATCACCGGGACATCACCCACAACAACCACCTCCATCACCGCGTCCATCACCAACAACAACCTCCTCCATCACCAACATAAAACCTCCTTCATCACGGGGACCATCACCAACAACAACCTCCTCCATCACGGGGACCATCACCAACAACAACCTCCTCCATCACCGGGACCATCACCAACAACAACCTCCTCCATCACTGCGTCCATCACCCACAACAACCACCTCCATCACCACGTCCATCACCAACAACAACCTCCTCCATCACCAACAACAACCTCCTCCATCACGGGGACCATCACCAACAACAACCTCCTCCATCACCGCGTCCATCACCAACAACAACCTCCTCCATCACAGGGACCATCACCAACAACAACCTCCTCCATCACCGGGACCATCACCAACAACAACCTCCTCCATCACCGGGACTATCACCAACAACAACCTCCTCCATCACCACGTCCATCACCAACAACAACCTCCTCCATCACCAACAACAACCTCCTCCATCACGGGGACCATCACCAACAACAACCTCCTCCATCACCGCGTCCATCACCAACAACAACCTCCTCCATCACCGGGACCATCACCAACAACAACCTCCTCCATCACCGAGACCATCACCAACAACCTCCTCCATCACCGGGACCATCACTAACAACAACCTCCTCCATCACCAACAACAACCTCTTCCATTACCGCGTCTATCACCAACAACAACCTCCTCCATCACCAACAACAACCTCCTCGATCACTGGGACCATCACCAACAACAACCTCCTCCATCACCGCGTCCATCACCAACAACAACCCCCTCCATCACCGGGACCATCATCAACAAAAACCTCCTCCATCACCGCGACCATCACCAACAACAACCTCCTCCATCACCGCGCCCAACACCAACAACAACCTCCTCCATCACCGGGACCATCACTAACAATAACAACCTCCATCACCACGTCCATCACCAACAACAACCTCCTCCATCACCGGGAGCATCACCAACAACAACCTCCACCATCACCGCGTCCATCACCAACAACAACCTCCTCCATCACCGGGACCATCACCAACAACAACCTCCTCTATCACTGGGACCATCACCAACAACAACATCCTCTTCCATCACCGGGACCATCACCAACAACAACCTCCTCCATCACCAACAACAACCTCCTCCATTACCGCGTCCATCACCAACAACAACCACCTCCATCACCCTGACAATCACCAACAACAACCTCCTCCACCACCAGGTCCATCATCAACAACAACCTCCTCCATCACTGAGACCATCCCCAACATCAGCCTCCTCCATCACTAACAACAACAACCTCCTCCATCACCGGGACCATCACCAACAACAACCTCCTCCGTCAGCAACAAGAACTTCCTCCATTACCGTGTCCATTACCAACAACAACCACCTCCATCAACGTGACAATCACCAACAACAACCTCCTCCATCACCGGGACCATCACCAACAACAACCACCTCCATCACTGCATCCCTCACCAACAACAACCTCCTCCACCAATAGGACCATCACCAACAACATCCTCCATCACCAGGACCATCACCAACAACAACCTCCTCCATCACCGGGACCATCACCAACAAAAACAACCTCCTCCATCACCAGGACCATCACCACCAAAAACAACAACCTCCTCCATCACCGGGACCATCACCAACAACAACCTCCTCCATCACGGAGTCCATCACCAACAACACCCTCCTCCATCACCGGGACCATCACCAACAACAACCTCGTCCATCACCGGGACCATCACCAACAACAACCTCCTCCATCACCAGCACCATCACCAACAATAACTTCCTCCATCACCGGGTCTACCACCAACAACAACCTCCTCCATCACCGGGACCATCACCAACAACAACCTCCTCCATCACTGAGTCCATCACCAACAACAACCTCCTCCATCACCGGGACCATCACCAACAACAACCTCCTCCATCACCGTGACCATCACTAACAACAACCTCCTCCATCACCGTGACCATCACTAACAACAACCTCCTCCATCACCGGGACCATCACCAACGACAACCTCCTCCATCACCGGGACCATCACCAACAACAACCTCCTCCATCACCGGGACCATCACCAACAACAACCTCCTCCATCACCGGGACCATCACTAACAACAACCTCCTCCATCACGGGGACCATCACCAACAACAACCTCCTCCATCACCGTGACCATCACTAACAACAACCTCCTCCATCACCGGGACCATCACCAACAACAACCTCCTCCATCACCAGGACCATCACCAACAACAACCTCCTCCATCACCGGGACCATCACCAACAACAACCTCCTCCATCACCGGGACCATCACCAACAACAACCTCCTCCATCACCGGGACCATCACTAACAACAACCTCCTCCATCACGGGGACCATCACCAACAACAACCTCCTCCATCACCGGGACCATCACCAACAACAACCTCCTCCATCACCGCGTCCATCACCCACAACAACCACCTCCATCACCACGTCCATCACCAACAACAACCTCCTCCATCACCAACAACAACCTCCTCCATCACGGGGACCATCACCAACAACAACCTCTTCCATCACCGGGACCATCACCAACGACAACCTCCTCCATCACCGAGACCATCACCAACAACCTCCTCCATCACCGGGACCATCACCAACAACAACCTCCTCCATCACCGCGTCCATCACCAACAACCTCCTCCATCACCGGGACCATCACCAACAACAACCACCTCCATCACCGGGACCATCACCAACAACAACCTCCTCCATCACCAGGACCATCACCAACAACAACCTCCTCCATCACCGTGACCATCACTAACAACAACCTCCTCCATCACCGGGACCATCACCAACAACAACCTCCTCCATCACCGTGACCATCACCAACAACAACCTCCTCCATCACCGCGTCCATCACCAACAACCTCCTCCATCACCGGGACCATCACCAACAACAACCACCTCCATCACCGGAACCATCACCAACAACAACCTCCTCCATCACCAGCACCATCACCAACAACAACCTCCTCCATCACCGTGACCATCACTAACAACAACCTCCTCCATCACCGGGACCATCACCAACAACAACCTCCTCCATCACCAGGACCATCACCAACAACAACCTCCTCCATCACCGTGACCATCACTAACAACAACCTCCTCCATCACCGTGACCATCACTAACAACAACCTCCTCCATCACCAGCACCATCACCAACAATAACTTCCTCCATCACCGGGTCTACCACCAACAACAACCTCCTCCATCACCAGCACCATCACCAACAACAACCTCCTCCATCACCAGGACCATCACCAACAACAACCTCCTCCATCACCGGGACCATCACTAACAACAACCTCCTCCATCACGGGGACCATCACCAACGACAACCTCCTCCATCACCGGGACCATCACCAACAACAACCTCCTCCATCACCAGGACCATCACCAACAACAACCTCCTCCATCACCGTGACCATCACTAACAACAACCTCCTCCATCACCAGCACCATCACCAACAACAACCTCCTCCATCACCGTGACCATCACCAACAACAACCTCCTCCATCACCAGGACCATCACCAACAACAACCTCCTCCATCACCGGGACCATCACCAACAACAACCTCCTCCATCACCAGCACCATCACCAACAACAACCTCCTCCATCACCGTGACCATCACCAACAACAACCTCCTCCATCACCAGGACCATCACCAACAACAACCTCCTCCATCACGGGGACCATCTTCTCTCCCTCTCACTCTCCCTCCCCCGCGGTCCGGGACCGGGAGCGGGGCCGGCGCTCTCCCCGGGAGCGGGGCAGTCCTTACCTGGTCTGTCTGCGGGCGGCTGCCTGCCGTGCGCTGTCCCGGGGCCCGCCTCCGCCGTGAGGCCGCCGCTGGAAAGCAGGATGCAGAGGGCGGCCGCCAGGTGAGGCAGCGTCGCGGGCATGGCGGCAGGCCGCAGCTCCCGGGCACGGCCGGCGGGCATCACGGGGGAGGCAGCGGGAGCTGCGGCTCTCTGCTCCTCTCCATCAGTGTGTCGGTGTGTGGGTGTGTTTGTGGGTGAGTGGGTGGGGTGTATGTGTGTGTGTGTGTGTGTGATGATGATGGTGTACACAGCTCCCTGATCCCACTCCTCTCTGCGATAACACACACACACACTGGCTGCGGCACCAGCTCGCGCCCCCCAGCGTCACCGCCCAGTACTACAGCAGCAACTCTCCCAAAACAAACCCCATCCTGACCAGGCAGAGTGTGTGAGTGGGACACAGGGGGGTGACAGGCTCAGTGCCAGAGACCATACCTGCTTCCAAACACCCTTCACACAACCCAGCACCAGCTTTTTCATCTTTGGATTTCAGCTACTGCTGCATTGAACAAACTTGTTCTCCACTAACTCCTTCCCTGTCTCTTTTTGCCAAGCACACAAAGTCCTCTATGATCTTCCAAACCCACATCATTCCGTTGCCAAGTTGCCCACTTCAACATTGTTGACAGGTCAGTTCATCTCTTCTCCGCACCTCAGCATTTCTTTGTGAAACACTCCACCCTGTAGTGTTCACATTTGGCGAAACCAACACCTTCCTCTCTAGTTTCTCATCTTTGATTCTCTGTAAACATCAGCTCATCTAAACCTCTGCTGCCCTATTTTAATTGACTCTGATACGTTGATTTTAAATGATCATATTTTTAAAATCACTACATGCCGTTATTCTTTCTAATCTCAGTATAATCAACTACTAGGCAGATTTCCATATCTTTGAACCCTCCCATTCTGGTTTCTTGCATATCAATTATTGTGTCATCAGATGCTTAGGTCATAAGCTTACAACTTTCCATACCAAATCTTTCCACAATATAATGAGCCATTGTTCAATATTATGGACAGTTAGAGGATTAATGGTTGAATTTTATTGTAACTTGGTGCGATAGGCTCTTCCAAGTTCTCATAAATGTTTCTACTTTGCCCCTCAAAACATAAATAACAACTTCAGAATCTCACCCTTGGGTGGTATCTACCTTTTTTCCGTTAATTTGCATCTTGCTAAAGTTTCAACTCATCCTATTTTATCCCACTTCTAATTCTCCTCTCTTCCATTGAGCCTTGCCACATCATCATCATGCCGTACTGCAGGCCTTCAACTCTTTAGTTTGGAGCTGCTACACATCTGCAATTTCTGTGTGCTGCTGTCAATTTGCATCTTATGCAAAAGATACTTCTTCACAAAAATACCACAATCACCTTATGGCTCAGCCTAGTAATCAAGAATCATCCACCCCCAAAACTCCATGTTTCTTTCTTTACTGTACCTATTGTCAAGCCCATCAATACTAAGCTTCCACACATTTTTACACACCTCTTTGATTTATGACTCCACTCTGTGTTACCTCTGAAACCAGGCCTCTTCAGCTTAGTCATGCCAATCATCTTGCTGCACTGTCCCCCATCACACCAAAGACATGTGGATTGTGGCCATCTTTGATACTCCCTCCCACAGTTACCCATGTCATTCAATGCATTATCGTCTGGTTGCCTTATATAATGACAATTATTGTCCTCTCTACAATCTAGCATGTTGCCTCCAATCCACATGACTGAAATTCCCAAATTCCGAATCACAGCAGTGGACCCTAATATTGTATAAAAACCTAAACAACTGCAGATGCTGTAAATCAGAAACAAAAATTGAAGTTGCTGGAAAAGCTCAACAGGTCTAGCAACATCCGTGCAGAGAAATCAAAGTTAATATTTTGAGGAAGGATAACCGGACACGAAACATTAACTTTGGTTTCTCTTCATAGATCCTGCCAGACCTGCTAGGCTTTTCCAGCAACTTCTGTTTTTGACCATAGTATTGTCTCTTGACCCCCCCCAGTACTGACTGTAGCCTAGCCCCACCCCATCCAACTGACTCAGATGGACAACGCTGACTGATGGTGACCAGGCCCTTGACTGATTGCTGTGCAACGTCCTACTGACTTACAATGAATCCCCAGGGTGGTTATACTGAACCAGGGGTACCTGTAGGAATGATCCTGATGCACTGTAGTGATATGAACCTCCTGACCCTAACCGCCCCAAGCAGCTGACTGATCATGTCTAAGCCCCTGGTCTGATATTGGCTTGACTTACTGTGCCAGGAATCCTTGATGAAGACTATCTGCTTCACTTGGCAGAGGACTTACTCTTTATAGATTTTGAGATATAACCATTTGACTGAAGCACACACAGTGTATTTGTGGCATAAGCTGCTGGCATATGCTGCATTTATATAGCATGTTGTTTTAGAGCAACATATTCGACTGACCAAAAGCTAACATCCATAACAAGCTTAATGTCTGCACTAAAAGGCAAGGCAAGACAGACTTCAGGTTCTGAATAAAGGGGTAAAGGTCGAAACACCAAGGCAGAAATGCAATGAGCATCCAGGTAGATGCAAAGTGAACTTGCAGTAAGAGAGCAACCAAGGGGCCCTGAATGGTATCCTGGTCAAACCTAGAAGATGTATACTTGTCCCTGTGCTCAAAGTGTCCTAGCAGCAGCATTTCAATGAAAGGTGCCAGTGCACTCACAAATACAACTTTGAAGTGAAGTGGAGAGCTACATTGTAAATGGGTAAGAGATGTGTCAAGATGAATCAGAGATGTTGGTACATATTCAATACCATCCGTGGTGGTTGCCGCCTATAGTGCATGCCCTGAGATTCTGGGGACTTCGGTCCAGGGTAGAGGCCTAGAGGACCATGCAACAAGCTGCAGTTGCCAGGTACCCACTTTGACTTTTATAGTGGAAACTGTCACCATTTAGTTTCTATTCAGCATGTGGAAAAGTAGGAAATTGCGTATCAATAACGTGAGATTGGATACGGATGACATGCTAATGGTGCTCATACTTGAGGTTCTTATTTCAGAGTTAATAATTAAATTGTAGAATCAGACATTTATTCCTGCATATTTTCCCAGCTGACTTGCCATTGTCATGTTATGTCATTTTCCATGACAACCAGATATCCTAAATTAACCTAGTCCCATTTGCCAGCATATGTTACATATCCTCTCAAATCCTTCGTATTCATATACCCATCCAGATGTCTTTTCAATGTTGTAATTATACTAGCCTCCACCACTTCCTCGGGCAGCTCATTCCACACACATACACACACACCACCTTCTGTGTGAAAAAGTTACCCCTTAGCTCGCTCTTAAATACTTCCCCTCTCATCTTAAACCTATGCCTTCTATAGTTTTGGACTCCTCTACCCCAGGGAAAAGACCTTGTCTATTTACTCTATCCGTGCCCCTTGTGATTTTATAAACTTCTGTAAGGTCACCCCTCAGCCTCAAATGTTCCAGGGAAAATAGTCCCAGCCTATTCAACCTCTCCCTATAGCTCAAACCCTCCAGCCCTGGCAACATCCTTGGAAATCTTTTCTAAAAATGTTCAAGTTTCACAACATCCTTCCTGTAGCAGGGGAGTCAGAATTGAATGCAGTATTCCAAAAGTGGCCTAATCAACGTCCGGTACAGCCACAACATGACCCCCAACTCCTCTACTCAGTTCAAGATTTTGGAAGACTGCCCTTTGTTTTTCAGGCAATTCATTGCCATAAGAAAATAATTCATGATCAATAATTTGATTCCTCCACTCCCAGAAACTAATGATTAAGTCTGCTTTTACAACATAACTGATCCATGCTGTTGATTATACTTTGCATGAGCCTTCTCTCACATTGCCTTTATCTACCCATAAGCATAATCCATTAATTTCTCCCTTGTTCTTATCTATCATTTTTTTGCTTTTTCTAGATACCATTTGGAGAATGAATTTTAAATCTGTATTCATAGTTTTATGTTCAAATTATTGAGTCTATTATGTTTATTTCAGATATATCTGGAACTAGCAAATAACAAAGGACAATCCATCCGAGATAGTGGAATTGAGGATGCAATTCATTAAGTTAACTAGCATTAATAACCTTCAATGTGAAAGACTTCCTGACTGCCTTTGGCGGAGTGCATTTTAAAGTTTTGGACTAACTTCATTCCATATTTGGTGACCAAACAAGTTTGGAGTACAGCTCCACAATATATTAATTGAAAAAAAAGACATTATTTCATGGAGTATGAGCATTAAGGCTTGCTAGCCCACTTCAAAGGGGCAGTTAAGAGTCAATCACATTGCTGTAAGTCTGTACTCATATGTAGGCCAAACTAAGTAAAGCACATTTCCTTCTCTAAAGGACATTAGTGAACCAGGTGGGCTTTTACCATCAATACAAGCTTTATGTTTACCATCAATGTGACCACCTGTCAATTTTTTAATGTATCTATTATCAATTCAAAGCCTTAAAATCTCTCAACTAAAATTCTAGATTTCCTTCTTTAGAACCTGTCAGATGCATTTGCACATTCATGCTCTCAGGATCCTACCATCCAGTACCACTTTCATCCCAGCATTAATTTCACCAAAATACAAATCCCACTTTAAGGGCAGCACAGTGGTTAGCACTGCTGCCTCACAGCGCCAGAGACCCAGGTTCAATTCCCACCTCAGGCAACTGTCTATGTGGAGTTTGCACATTCTCCCAGTGTCTGCGTGGGTTTCCTCCCACAGTCCAAAAATGTGCAGGTTAGGTGAATTGGCTATGCTAAATTGCCCCTAGTGTTAGGTGTAGGGGAATGGGTCTGGGTGGGTTGCTCTTTGGAGGGTCGGTGTGGAGTTGTTGGGCCGAAGGGCCTGTTTCTACACTGTAAGTAATCTAAATCACTTTACCAAATGATCCTTACCACCTTGATCAGGAAGTATCACTTGTCCTAACTATCTGTTCTGCTTCATTCTCCACAGTCTTTCCCTGCTGCTTCCCCAAACGTTCACCATTACCTGCATTTTCACTCAAATCATTTACAACCAATTTTTCTCCCTCAAATAGTTTTTGGATTCCACATAATCTCCCTGATAGGTACTCACATACTGAGCAACTGCACACTTGCTCAAAATTAAATTTTGGATTCATTAGCAATTCTTCATAATTGAACTAGTAAGCATCAGTAGAATACCAGAAAACGGCTCAGTCAGCTAAGTTTCAAACAGTAAAGCATCCTTGGCTTCTGAAAGTGTACAATGAACACAGGAACATAGCAATAGTTGAAGGTAATACACCCAAAGACAAACTAGAGTCCAATGCAGAAAGCCATGTTCAGTAATTGTTTTATTTCTTGCTATAAAAGCCCAATATTGTGAACTCTTGGACTTTTATTTGGGCAGATTTTACAATTTCTGAGCCAGTAAAAGTGTTTTAGTGAAAAATCTTCCAGAGTTCTAAAAGGTGCAGCATCTAGGTTCTGCATACCCCCCCTCCCACTCCTTATACCAAGTTTATTCCCCCCACGTTACTCAAGTTCTCTCCTGAACTGGTCTGTTCATTAAATTTTTTGGTACTATATAAATTATGGTGTCATTGGAAGTTACCATACTCAAATCCTGAATGCCTATGTGCACAGCAGAGTTTTCTGAAACTGCATGGAATACACAGAGGGTCTATCAGCATCTGAAAGTAAATTGAGTAGGTATAGTAATTGGAAAAGACCTTAAACTATCATTAAAATCAATCATTGAATCACTCCTAGTCTCCCTAATATGCTAACAAACAAGTGTGCATTTCTGGTAATACTTTTATTTTTGTCTCTCAATGCCTTAATAATCAATTCCTACAATTTCAGGTTATAACATGAAAAAAATCAATAACACAGAACATTAGTAAATGATGTGTTGGAGCCATCATTGAGCAGTTGTTAATGCGAAAGAAATCAAGAACTAGAGACCATCACTTCAAGACGAGTTTGTGGTTGTATTTGTCCATGTATTGTACTTATCCTGGATGTGATGCTTGCAGTAAATTCTTGGAGATATCATGATTCAAATACATCAATACTAAAGAAATCTTGAATGCAACTTATACAAATAATGGTAAAAGAGGAATAGTGTAAGGATCACGAGCCCCATGTACAATATGGCTGTGGAGACATTTAGGACTACTCTCTGGTTTTAGTTCATCTTTTCACTTTAAACACCATAGTACACTCTGTTAAAAATCACACAACACCAGGTTATAGTCCAACAGGTTTAATTGGAAGCACACTAGCTTTCGGAGCGACACTCCTTCATCAATCACACTAGTCGCTCCAAAAGCTAGTGTGCTTCCAATTAAACCTGTTGGACTATAACCTGGTGTTGTGTGATTTTTAACTTTATACACCCCAGTCCAACATAGTACACTCATGCATTGAAGCAACACAGATTCAAGTCTTTGAGGCCTTGTTACTTCACAATTCCAGATCTGCGCCTTTCACCACCCTGAAGGTGGACAAAAAAAGTTGGGCACTGCTGCTGGTTATGGCCCATGGACCTGTTTCTGGTTGACCAATTCTTTACAAGAGAAGATTCGATATGCTGGTCCACATCTGACGTCATTAGCCTCCTAAAACCAAGTAAATGCCCAAAATTACAGCATTACAGAAGAACCTCAACTATTCGAAGGACACGGACGGGGAGTATTTCATTTGGTTAATCGAATGCCAGATAACATGGTTAGCCAAGCATCAGAACCTTGCGATATTGTTCGGATAATCTGAAATTCGGTTACTTGAATGCCGGGTAATCAAGGTTCCTCTGTATTAATGAATATATTATCAAAATGCCTCAAATAGTAGAGTGCCCAATCCTACAATCAAGCTAGAAATAGAAAACAAGAGTCAGCAAAGTAGCAGGGGGGCCAACAAAATGTACTTCATGTTTCTGAATTAGTTCCATTCAACCTGTTGCCCCATGATTATATTACTCTCAAACATTTTTCCAAGTGACAGACAGCCTGTATATTGGGGTACTCGTTTAATGTAAACTTGTATTCCCACAATTTACAGTAACATTACCATTACATTAACAGTGCTGGTTAGACATAATTGAGTTTGCAGATGACACCAAAATTGGAGGTGTAGTGGACAGCGAAGAGGGTTACCTCAGATTACAACAGGATCTGGACCAGATGGGCCAATGGGCTGAGAAGTGGCAGATGGAGTTTAATTCAGATAAATGCGAGGTGCTGCATTTTGGGAAAGCAAATCTTAGCAGGACTTATACACTTAATGGTAAGGTCCTGGGGAGTGTTGCTGAACAAAGAGACCTTGGAGTGCAGATTCATAGCTCCTTGAAAGTGGAGTCGCAGGTAGATAGGATAGTGAAGAAGGCGTTTAGTATGCTTTCCTTTAGTGTGATAATTAGATTAGATTACTTAGTGTGGAAACAGGCCCTTCGGCCCAACAAGTCCACACCGATCCGCCGAAGTGCAACCCACCCATACCCCTACATTTACCCTTTTACCTAACACTACGGGCAATTTAGCATGGCCAATTCACCTGACCTTTGGACTGTGGGAGGAAACCCACGCAGACACAGGGAGAATGTGCAAACTCCACACAGTCAGTCGCCTGAATCGGGAATTGAACGCGGGTCTCTGGCGCTGTGAGGCAGCAGTGCTAACCACTGTGCTGCCCACAAATGGTCAGAGTATTGAGTACAGGAGTTGGGAGGTCATGTTGTGGCTGGATAGGACATTGATTAGACCACTATTGGAATATTGCGTGTAATTCTGGTCTCCTTCCTTTCAGAAAGATGTTGTGAAACTTGAAAGGGTTCAGAAAAGATTTACAAGCATGTTGCCAGGGCTGGAGGTTTTGAGCTATAGGGAGAGACTGAACAGGCTGGGGCTGTTTTCCCTGGAGCGTTGGAGGCAGAGGGGTGACCTTATAGAGGTTTACAAAATTATGAGGGGCATGGATAGGGTAAATAGGCAAAGTCTTTTCCCTGGGGAGTCCAGAACCAGAGGGCATAGGTTTAGGGTGAGAGAGGAAAGATATAAAAGAGATCTACAGGGCAACCTTTTCACACAGAGGGTGGTACGTGTATGGAATGAGCTGCCAGAGGAAGTGGTGGAGGCTGATACAATTGCAATATTTAAGAGGCATTTGGATGAGTATGAACAGGAAAGGTTTGGAGGGACATGGGCCAGGTGCTGGCTGGTGGGACTAGATTGGGTTGGGATATCTGGTCAGCATGGACGGGTTTGACCGAAGGGTCTGTTTCCATGCTGAACATCTGTGACTTTATAAGAAATCATGTTAGTAACAGGATACATTGTAGAGATTTGTTACACTTAGAGCAACACACTGGTCTCTCTAATCATCCTGGAACTGAGGACTACTCTGGCCTATTTCTGAATATTGCTATCACATTTAACAGCAAGTTTGGATAGATTTCCTTCCCTAAAGAATATTAGTGAACCAGATGTTTTTTATGACTATCGTTACATTAGTTTTTCACTCCAGATTTTTAAAAAATGATTTCAAATTTCACTATCTGCCATTGTTGGATTTAAAACCATGTCCCCTGAACATTAGCCTGGATTTCTAGATTATTACTGCAGTGGCATCACTACTGTCCCATATTAGTTTAAAAGAAAAAAACAACAGACTCTTGAAATTCACATCCCATTTATTCCCTTTAAAAAGCCATGAAATACAATCACCCAAATGCATATGTAAGCAATTAAAGAACAAATGTGAACCTTAAAAGATAAAAACAGGGCAAAGACCACTTATTTCCCTCATAAATCTACAGGGACATATCCTGATCCTAAAAAATTAATTCATTTGTGTATCTTCCTTTTACCACATATACCATCTTTAGTAATCAATTGGAGTATCTATACTTCATAAATGTAAGCTTGTTTTTTTAAGAACTGTAACATAACTCAATTGCCGATTCGGACTAGGCTAATTTGTACAAACAAGATATAAAGGCAAATGCACTAAATATCGTGGTGATCTGCTCTCCTATTTTGGGGCACGGGATCTCAAATTTGTAATTAAGTTCTTGATGCAGTAACACAGAAGTCTGTAACAGAATGAGTTGCGCTTACCAATTTATACAGTGCAACTGCAGGGTCGGCAGGGGAGGGTGGAGTACTGGAGCATTGGTTGGTGGTGGGAAAATAGTCATGGTAAAAAGAGTCCACAGTAATAGGATCAGAATGCCTCACTATAGTGCATCATACACCTGATCACTAACTTCAATGTTGACCAAAATAAATGCAACATACCTACAGAACATATTACCTCTTTTTGCCCAATATGGACAATCATATCATATCACGTTCCAAAACTTTTTAAAAATACATTCTCATTGTAAAACCGCTTTGCTTTCATCCAGATAAATTGACAACAGTCATTTAATGCTACAAAATGATAGGTTAAATCAATTAATGCATTTAAGAGGAGTTGTTCTTAAATGACTTTCAATGATTTGCTTTTCAGTAAGGATCTACTAACTTGTGATATTGCACTTCAAAGTTAAAATTTAAACACAGGTTGCTATAACAGCAACAATGGCAATGAATTTCACCATTTTAAACCTGCAATAATATACAGATTTTGAAGTGCTAATCAGTGCAATGAAATACAAGAACCACATCAGTAGGAACCAGCAAAGCTAAATTTATATTGCCCTTGCTCAATATTTGTACCTACCAACATGTCAATACAAATAAAGAGGCTCGTGCAAACTGCATTCTTGGCAGTTCATTTCACACCATGTTAGTCAAATTGTTCACTTCAAGTCCAGGGTTTAGAGTAATTCGAGTTCCAGGCAGTTTTTGTAAACCTGGGTGGCAGTTATGTTTCTGCAGCTCCATCCCCATTCATTTCCTGTGGTTGGAGTTGCTGCCGTTCAATAGAATCTTTACGCGGCGGTCGGACACGTTTGAAAAACCCAAACTGTAAAACACATTTCATACATCGCAAATCACTTGATTTAAACAATGCTAATATGCAACAGCATCATGAGACATAAATCTTAGAAATTAATCTGTAGATCTTGGTGTAATCTGTTGCATAGACAACCAGGCTGGGGTATGATGACGATTCTTAATATATTATTATTGTTTGAGAATTTCTGTTCTGAAGTGGAGTAACGATGTATAGCTTTAAGTTGAAATCATAGTTTTATTTTGAGAATTAAGAATGAGACTATATAGAGCTGAGTTTTCCAATTGTCAACTGAAGTTAGTTGGAAAGTGAAATTCAAGGCACCTGGTTTACCATAGTTCAGGGTGAATTTTCTCTCACATACTTCTGTATTTCACCTCATTAATGTGTAACCAAGATACTGAATGTATTTTCTAGTGAGGAAGGCAGAAAAAGTGTTCACATTACAGAAGAGGAAGTTCTGCAGGTCTTAGAGAATATAATGGTGCACGGGTCAGGGATGTTTCAGATCGGCTGCAGACCATTCTGAAGGTGGAGTGCAAACAGCCAGCTGTCATAGCGCATGTAGGCACTAATGATATAGATTTTAAAAATGGGATAAAGTCCTCAAAGCAGAATTTAGGGAGTTAGGAGCCAAGTTAAAAAGTAGGACCTCAGAGATAGTAATCTCAGGATTGCTACCAGTGCTACGTACTAATCAGAGTAGAAACGAAAAAATAGGCAGGATGAATGCGTGGCTTGAGAGATTGTGCAGGAGGGTGGAGTTCACATTTTTGGAACATTGGGAGCAGTTCTGGGGGAGGCAAGGCTATTAAAAATTGGACGGTCTATACCTGGGCTGGACTGGACCCCAATGTCCTTAAAAGGTGCTTTTGTTAATACTGTTGGGGAGGATTTAAACTCGTGTGGCAGGGGGATGGGAACCAAATGAGGTGGTTAGTGGACAGTAAGGAGAAAGTAACGAAAGCCTGTAAGGAACTAGATAATGAAGGTCAGTGTGACTAAGGGGAAGAGTAGGCAGGGAGCAGATGATGAACACAAAGGGACAGGTGGTCAAAGGCGCATTTGTTTTAATATGAGAAGTGTAGTAGGTAAGACAGATGAACTTAGGGCTTGGATTGGTACCTGGGCTTATGATGTTATTACTTTTTCTTTCTTAGTGAATAGAACCTCTGGTAGTCCAGGGACCACTGAGTTGTGACATAACCGCAGAAGAGGGGCAGACAATCCGCCCTAATGACCCGTCCACAGCCTGCTGCCTAGACCTTTTTTGGCCAGTTTGACCAGGCCATGTAATTACTATTACTGAGACTTGGTTGAGGGAAGAGCATGATTTTCAACTAAATATCCCAGGACATAGATGCTTCTGGTAGGATAGAGAGGGAGGTAAAAGGAGTGGAGGAATTGCATTACTGGTCAGAGAAGATATCACAGCTGTGCTGAAAGAGGGCATTATGGAGGACTCGAGCAGTGAGGCAATATGGGCAGAGCTCAGAAGTAGGAAGGGTGCGGTAACAATGTTGGGATTGTGCTACAACCTCCCAACAGCGAGTGTGAGATACAGGTGCAAATATGGAAACAGATTATGGAAAAACATAGGAGCAATAGGATGGTGGTGATAGTAGATTTTGATTTTACCAACAGTGACTGGGATTCACTTGGTGTTAGAGGTATAGATGGAGGAGAATTTATAAGGAGCATCCAGGAGGGTTTTATAGAGCAGTACATAAATAGTCCAACTCGAGAAGGTGCCATGCTGGACCTGGTGCTGTGGTGTTGAGCCCGGCCAGGTGGTTGAAGATTAAGATGGGGATTATTTTGGGAATAGTGATCACAATTCCATAAGTTTTAGAATACTCATGGACAAAGATGAGAGTGGTCCTAAAGAAAGAGTGCTAAATTGGGGGGAGGCCAATCCACATTTGATATGTGGGAGGTTGATTAGAGTGCAGGACAGACATGTCCGTGTGAAAATGAGGGATAGAAATGACAAGATTATGGAACCACGAATGACAGGTGAAATTGTGAGACTAGCTAAGAGGAAAAAGGAAGTATATATAAAAAGGTCTAGGTAACTGAAAACAAATGAAGCTTTGGAAGAAAATCGGAAAAGTGTGAACAATCTGAAATGAGGAATTAAGAGGGCTAAAAGGGGCCATGAAATATCGTTAGCAAACAGGTTGAAGGAAAATCCCAAAGCCTTTTATTTGTACATAAGGAGCAAGAGGGTAACTGGAGAAAGGGTTGGCCCACTCATAGACAAAGGAGGAAAGTTATGCGTGGAGTCAGAGAAAATAGGTGAGATTCTTAATGAGTACTTTGCCTCAGTATTCACCGAGGAGAGGGATGTTGAGGTTAGGGATTGGTGTTTGATTACTTTAGGTAATGTCAGCGTAAGGAAGGAGGAAGTGTTGGGTATTCTAAAAAGCATTACGATGGACAAGTCCCCAGGTCCAGATGGGATCTATCCCAGGTTACTGAGGGAAGTGAAAGGGGAAATAGCTGGGGCCTTAACAGATATCTTTGCAGCATCCTCAAACACAGGTGAGTCAGAGGACTGGAGAATTGCTAATGTTGTCCCCTTGTTTAAGGGTAGCAGGAATGATCCAGCTAATTGTGGACTGGTGAGTCTGATGTCAGTGGTAGGGAAACTGCTGGAGAAGATACTGAGAGATAGCATCGATTTACATTTGGAAGAAAATGGGCTTATCAGTGAGAGGCAGCATGGTTTTTTTGCAGGAAAGGTTGTATCTCACCAACTTGGTAGAATTCTTTGAGCAAGTGACAAAGTTGATTGATGAGGGAAAGGCTGTAGATGTCATATATATGGATTTCACTAAGGCATTTGATAAGGTTTCTCCATGGTAGGCTGATGGAGAAAGTGAAGTTGCATGGGGTGCACGGTGTACTAGCTAGAAGGATAGACAACTGACTGGCCAGCAGGACACAGTCAGTAGTAGTGGAAGGGAGTTTCTCAAAATAGACAACTGTGACCAGGGGTGTTCCACAGGGATACATGCTGGGACCACTGTTGTTTGTGATATACATAAATGATCTGGAGAAAGGTATAGGTAGTCTGATAGCAAGTTTGCAGATGACACTAAAATTGGTAGAGTAGCAGATAGTGAAGGGGACTGTCAAAGAATGCAGCAGAATATAGATGGATTGGAGAGTTGGGCAGAGAAATGGCAGATAGAGTTCAATCCGGGCAAATGCGAGGAGATGCATTTTTGAAGATTCAATTCAAAAGCAAACTATACGGTAAATGGAAAAGCCCTGGGGAGAACTGATGTACAGAGAGATCTGGGTGTTCAGGTCCTTTGTACCCTGAAGTTGGCAACACAGGTCGATAGAGTGGTTAAGGTGGCATATGGCATACTTTCCTTCATTGGACGGGGTATTGAACACAAGATGCCTGAACTGCTGTGCTTATGCCTGAACTGCTGTGCTTTTCCAGCACCACTAATCCAGAATCTGGTTTCCAGCATCTGCAGTCATTGTTCTTACCTAGTTGATTTTAACCCTACTGCGAATCCTCTTGCAAAGATGCCTGCCTTGAAGAAGTTTTCCTCCTCTCTCTACAAGAATCTCAGCGAGTCCCTCTCCCACTGCAACTCCCAGGTCATTTCCTCTGCCCTGAAAATAACAAGCACTCTACCTCTTTCCTGATGAAGGGCTTTTGCCCGAACCGTCGATTTTTAGATTAGATTAGATTAGATTACTTACAGTGTGGAAACAGGCCCTTCGGCCCAACAAGTCCACACCGACCCGCCGAAGCGTAACCCATCCATACTCCTACATTTACCCCTTTACCTAACACTACGGGCAATTTAGCATGGCCAATTCACCTGACTTGCACATCTTTGGACTGTGGGAGGAAACCGGAGCCCCCGGAGGAAACCCACGCAGACACGGGGAGAACGTGCAAACTCCACACAGTCAGTCGCCTGAGGCGGGAATTGAACCCGGGTCTCTGGCGCTGCGAGGCAGCAGTGCTAACCACTGTGCCACCGTGCCGCCCACGGGGTCTACAAAATCATAAAACAAAGGGTCTTGCTCCTCGGATGCTGCCTGAACTGCTGTGCTCTTCCAGCACCACTCTAATCCAGATATTGAATAAAAGAATTTGCAGGTCATGTTACAGTTGTATAGGACTTTGGTTCGGCCACATTTGGAATACTGCGTACAGTTGTGGTCACCACATTACCAAAAGGATATGATGCTTTGGAAAGGGTGCAGAGGAGGCTCATCAGGATGTTGCCTGCTATGGAAGGTGCTAGCTATGAGGAGAAGTTGAGTAGATTAGGATTATTTTCATTAGAAAGATGGAGGTTGAGGGGGACCTGACTGGGGTCTACAAAATCATAAAACATATAGACAGAGTGGATAGCAAGAAGCTTTTTTCCCCCCAGAGTGGGAGACTGAATTACTAGGGGTCACAAGTCCAAGGTGAGAGGGGAAAACTTTAAGGGAGACATGTGTGGAAAATTCTTTAGGCAGAGGGTGGTGGATGCCTGAAATGTGTTGCCAGTGGAGGTGGTAGAGGCAGGCACACTAGCATCATTTAAGATATATATAGACAGATCCATGAATGAGCAGAGGGATATAAATCTTTAGAAAATAGGTGACAGATTTAGATAAAGGATCAGGATCGGTTCAGGCCTGGAGGGCCGAAGGGCCTGTTGCTGCGCTATAATTTTCTTTGTTCTTCATTCTAAATCTGCGGGACCTGATCTATTGTACCCCAGAATGTTGTAGGAATGTTAGGGAGAAAATTGCAAGACCCTTTGCAGCAATATTTGCATCATTTATAACTACCGGTGAGGTGCCTGATGCTTGGAGGGTGGTTAATGCTGCACCTTTGATTAAGGGTTATAAGCAGAAACTGGGGAACTATAGAGTCTGCCTTCAGTTGTGGGTAAGTTGCCACCAGTAGTGTTCCACAGGAATCAGTTCTGAGTCTTCTTTTGTGTGTCAAATATATAAATGATTTGGATGTGAATATAAAAGGCATGGTAAGTAAGTTTGCCAATGACACCAAAACTGGTTATGTAGCAGACAGTGAAGAAGGTTTTCCAAGATTACAAAAGGACCTTGATCAAATGGGTCAAGGGTTGAAAAATGACAGATGGCTTTCAATCTGGAGAAATGCGAGGTAGAGCAATTTGGTACAACAAATGAGGGTAGAGCAACATTGCTTGAATATAGACTAAATCATGAAAAGATGGCAGATTTGATTCCATAATCAGATTAATTTTTATAATCTACATGATAGATTATTTTCTCCATTATTGATAGCAACTTTATATTCCAGATTTATCAATGAATTTTCATGCCCTCAGAGCATTAGCTCCAGCCTTTGGTTTACCAGTCCAGTGACATTTACAACTATGCCACCATTTTCCCCATGACAAATCTCAGATACTCTGATTTATTCAAAGAAGTTCACTATCTAAACTGAGAGTGAGGTAGGCAAATTATCGTCAGGGCATGGTGAAATTGACATAAAATTTAATCACAGAAAATCTAAAAGAAAAGTAGCCGATGTCAGATAATCTCAGGCATGACTGTACAAAAACCAAGACCCAAAAAAACAGATGCAGAGGAAAATGGTAAAACCTAAGGAAGTATATTTCGTCCATTATGTAATTTACCAAGTTGAATTGTGAATGTTAGGAAGTATCATTAGCAATGAGTTTCAGATTTACTAATTAGCGGGCAAAACACTGGCCGATAATGCAAATGATCCATATACTGGACTGGACAGATGCAAAGAAATATTGACTGCATTTGTAATCTTGCTTGATCAAGGTTTTGCTACCCATATGTTTTGTTGCTGGTGTCCCTGAAGAGGAGAGTAAAGATATTAATGACAAACAAGCCAATTTGATCTCAGTAAAAATTAGTCAGAATCTATGATGATCATTTCTGGAGGTTGCATTGGAAGATACAGACCAAAGCTCATTCAAAACTTTAAAGTGTTCCTCAATCTCTATTCCTAAGGCAATCTAACTCTCCCTGATGAATTTCTGTCACACTTGATCAATGGTAAGTATGTTCTGTCTTGCATAAGGAGACAAAAATTGTGCACAATATACCAGGTGAAGGGTAACCAAGGCTCTAATCAATTGCAACAAGCCACTTTATTTCTGTGCTCTACCCATTGCAATGTAATTTTTTTGTTGTTTTTAATGTTACATTGAAGGACTCCTTTGACCAGTTATCCTTGGGTTGACTGAGTACTTAGAACATCTGCTCTGGCTGGAGATTGGAAGGTGGACCTGTATGATAGCATCCATGTCTCTCAGCCAGAAGTTCCAGGTTTAAATTCCACTCCAGGACCTGCTGGCCACGGAAGGAAGATTAATAGCATGCCAAAGAGGTGGAGTAATGCTTTCAACACATGCCAATGGCAGGAGAGAAAATGGAGTCTCTACCAATGCTCCAGGCTACAATATGCATGTAAAAATTGTATGTTGTCACAACAACTCTGAATCCTTCGGAAGGCTGCTTAGCTCAGCTGGTTGGATGGTGCCAAGAAGTCAAAGTTCCTGCTTCCTTATCCTATTAATGGTGCAGGCTGTGGCTGAGTGTGTCAGACCTGCCTTCATCCTCTTGAACTCAAGAACAAGGAGATCTCAGGAGTCAAAATAAGATTTGCATAATTCACATACAACATTGATCAGTAAGATGCACCAAGCTATAGACTGAACACAAAATCATTTTAAAAATTTAAATTCAAAACAGTGACAACAAAGCAATACTATGGGTACCAAGAGAAAATACTACAAAGTGGCTCAGTCTAAAGTGTCCTTGTTCTTGAACCAGTAAAAGTTAGACTATAGGCAGCAAGCAATGAGGAAGGCAAGTGGTATGTTGGCCTTCATTGCAAAAGGTATTTGAGTACAGAAATAAAGATAGCTTGCTGCAGTTGTATAGAGTCTTGGGGACACTTTACCTGATATAATGTGCACAGTTTTTGCCTCATTATGCAAGGAAGGACATACTTACCATAAGATTGAGTGTACCAGAAGTCTATCAGATTAATTGCTAGGATAGTGAGATTGTCTTATGAATAAAGAAAGATTGAGGAGATTGGGTCAATATGCCTTAGAGATTGTAAAGGTGGTCTCACTGAAACTTTAAAAATTATTACAGGGTGGATATAGATAAGATGTATCCCCTGGCTGCTGTGTCTAGAACCAGGGATAGTCTTAAATGGACCAACCATCATTCTGAGATTGAGATGATGAGGAATTTCTTCACTTACAGGGTGAGGGATCTTTGGAATTCTCTACCCAGAGGAGAATGGAAGTCCAATCATTGGGAATGAAAAATGAAATTGATAGATTTCTGAAGATGACTGACATCAATAGGTATGCAGATCGTGCAGGAAAGTGATATGAGACAGGTGATCAGCCGTGATCTAACTGAATGGTGGAGCAATCTTGATAGGCTGAATGGTTTCTCCTGTGGCAAAAGTGAGGACTGCAGATGCTGGAAACCAGAGTTTAGATCAGAGTGTGCTAGAAAAGCAGGTCAGGCAGCATCCAAGGAACATAAAAATCGACGTTTCAGGCAAAAGCACTTCATCAGGAATTGAGCAGGTTTCTCCTGTTGCTACCCTAATCCAGGCATTAGATAGAAAAAGGTTTAATTTTATGGAGTATTATTTTCATGCATTTACCTTCCAAATTTACATTTGATATTGTATTTTCAGGTTACAGAGGCAACAAACCAAAAATACTTTTTTTAAATACTAAGCAATTTTATTTGTTCCCCTTGTACATGCCACACATGCTTTTGTAATGCTGAGGCTAACGTGTTCAGTCAGTTTATAACTTAAATTCTAAAACTCTTTTCATGTACTTAAGAAATTTATTAGGTTATATATTGTTCAAAAGGGCAAGGTTTTCTCATTATCTATACGGAAGAATTTAATTCCTTCTAATCTCACACTGTTAATACATTATTAATAGAATTTACTACAAAAATACCTGAAAGTGCTGCATGAGTATATCTGGGTTTCCAAATGGTGTGAAAACAAAGTTATTGTTTTGAGTCCAATGACCCTTCTTCAGAACTGTTCTGACAAAGGGTCACTGGAGTCAAAATGTTAACTCCATTTTCTCTCCACAGATGCCGACTGACCTGCTGAGTTTCTCCAGCGATTTTATTTTGTTTCAGATTTTGAGCAACTACAATTCTTTGTTTTACTTTTAAATGGTATACTGCATTCATATTACTACTAAAATTAAAGTCACCACAGTCTTAGCAGACCATAGCGGAGGGCAGAGGTTGAGGAGAATTCTTTATGGTAACCTCTGATTTCAGACTTTAAAAAAATAAGAATTTGTACTGCATCTCATTATGTCTCACATGACTGAAAGAATGTAATTGATTCTCTACTATCCAACAGTATTTCCATAAATTACACCAATTAATGATTAAAAGAAACTTGACAAAGAGCGTTACTTACTTTATACATGACAAATACCAAGAGAGCTAGAAGGAGTAGACCAGCTAGGAGTGCCAATATGATAACCCAAACTGGCACTGGATGAGGAGTAATCACCTTATCCCAAGTCACCAAAGTAGTAACCTGCAAATATTTTTAAAAATTGTTAAATGTTGATTTTAAAAACAGATGAATTTTATTTTCAAAAATATTAATGAACCTAAAAAATGGTACTTACCACAATGGATCCGGTGGGAAGTTCAGTAGAGAAGTTTTTATATGGCAATTCAATGACACTGTATGATGCAGAAGCCATCAAGGAGTATGACTGGTTCTCTTTCTAGTTACATAAAAGAGAAACGATAAGGGCATATGTTTTGATGATATCATATACATTAAAAAATATACACATCATGAACATTCCTATTGGATCATTAACTGTCATATCATTCTTCTCATCCACTTGTTCATACTGTTCCCTCTACCTGTCCTTCATGGGTAAAAGAGCAGGGAAGTGATGTTGAATGCGTATAAGACACCTGTTAGACCTCAGCTGGAGTACTGTGTATGGTTCAGGGTACCACATTACAGGAAGGATGTGAACAAATTGGAGGGAGTACAGAAGTAGTTTACAAGAATGGTTCCAGGAATAGGGGACTTCAGTTATGCAGACATGTTGAAGAATTTGGGACTGTTCCCCTTTGGAGAGAAGATTTGAAAGAGGTTTTCAAAATCATGAGTGTGCTGGATAGAACAGATGAAGAGAAACTATTCCTGCTCCTAAAAGGACAACAGCACATAGATTTAAATGATTTGTAAAAGAACCACGGTGAAGTGAGCAAGAAATTTTTAGTTAAGTATATGGAATGTACTTCCTTGGTAGAGGCAAGTCCAACTGAGGCACCTTAAAGGACACTGGGTGATTGCTTGCATAAAAATAATGTGTGCAAGGGTCTGGGGAAAAAGCAGGAGATTGGCATTAGAAAATGAAGCTCATTTAATGAGCTGGTGGAGGCACAATATGCCAAATAGCCTCCTTCTCACTGTAAGCCTTCTGTAATTCTGCGATAACACCAAGAAATAGAACTACAAAATTATTCTTAAACAAACAGAATACAACTGATGAAGTCACTAAAATTGTAAAAAGTCTGTTTTGAAAACTTCCTGCCACTCACTTTCATGAATGTTTCACCCCACAGTCGTGACCGGATGTGCAGAACTACACTCTTGTCTCTTTCCAGTCTGCCAATCTGACAGTTAATCTTCACACATTCTGCATTGTCACATCCCTGCAGAAACCAAGAGGAGATATCATCATCATCATTATCATTATCATCATCATCATCTATTCCCCCTGCATTTAATACAAATACTTGGACTTGTAACAATTTCATGGTACAGAAAGAGTTCACTTTTTACACTAGGCCCACACCAAAGACATCTAGCCTAATCCGACTTTCCAGCACTTGACCCATAGCCCTAAAGAATACAGGACTTGAGGCATACATCTGTAAACCTTTTAACTTAGTTGAAGGTTTCTGCCTTTACTATTTTTTCAGCTACTGAGCTCCAGGCTGTTAAGTTTATTTCTTGATTTCCTCTCTGATATTTCTATCATTTTATACCTATACCCACTAGTCGCAGACCTCTCTGCTAAGGTAAATAAAACACCTTCCATCAATTCTATCCATGTCCCTCACAATACTTTTTATGTCTCAATCAAATCTCCCCTCAATCTCCTCTGTTCTAAGGAGGAACTACCCCAGACAATCCAAACTTTCTTTATAGCTGCATTTTCCAGACCTACCAACATTCTCCCCAAATGTCCTTTGTTTTTTTCCCCTAATGTACATCCTTTTAGTAGCAGAAATACACACTTTTTTCTAACCAATGATTTTTATAACTCTAGCATAATCTTCCTTTACTTATATTCTATCCCTTAGCTAATAAAGGAAAGAATTGCACAGATCTTCTTAACTGTTTTATCAACCTGACCTACTACCTTCAGAGATGTATTGAATTTCACTCAAAAGTCCCTCAGTTCATTTAAATCTCTCACTTTTTTACATATTCAAATGCATCACCTCATAATTCTTAGGTTGAATTCCATTTGCCGTTTTTCTGCCCACTTTCTCTACTAATACCTTCATGCAATCTACAGCTATCTTCCTCAGATTCAACCGTACGGCTAATTTTGACCCCTGCATTTCTGATTAGATTCTGTACAGAGATTAGATTAGATTCCCTACAGTGTGGAGACAGGCAATTTAGCCCAACAAGTCCACACCCACCCTTCGAAGAGTAACCCACCCAGACCCATTCCATTACTTTTACCCATGACTAATGCACAAACACTATGGGCAACTTAGCATGGCCAATTCACCTAACCTGTACATCTTTGGATTGTGGGAGAAAACCACAGCACCTGAAAGAAACCCACGCAGACAAGGGGAGAATATGCAAACTCCATACAGACAGTCGCCCGAAGTGGGAATTGAGCCCAGGTCCCTGGCGCTGTGAGGCAGCAGTGCCAACTACCCCAATTATGTTCACATTGTTAATATATACCACAAAAAGCAGAGGATTCAGTATGCAGCTCTGCAAAACCCTATTGGAGATACAGTCTTCTATTCACCATTACACTTGTTTCCTACCACTGATTTCATTTCTATCCAGCTTACTAAATTCTCCTGGATCCTAGATGTTTTTATTTCTTAAAAACAGTCTGCCATGTATAACATTGCTAAAATCAATGTAGACCATATCAATTACTGTACCGTTATTGATCCTCCTTAATGATTCCTCCAAACACTTTAGTCAGACACCATCTTCCCTGAACAAGTCTACCCTGACTATACTTCATTAATCTGTGCCCTTCCAAGTGACAGTTTATACTATCTCTCAAAATTGCCCATTACTGAGGTTAGACTGACAGACATGTAATTATTTGGTGCATTCCTCCTCCATTTCTAAAACTATCAGCAGTCCTCCAATCCTTTAGCCTCACACCGTTATCCAATGATTATTGGAAAAAGAAAGTCAGACCTGGCACTGTTTCCTCCCTCCATACTGGATCCTCTGATTTGTAGTATATATTAACACCCTGAAGTTCAGTTCATCCAGTGTTAATGGTTTATCTACTTTCAAGGATCTTAATCCCATTAAAACCTCTCTCACTATATTCATCAAATCAAGTATTTCACACTGTCTGTCTTTCTCAGCTACAATATCTACATACCTCCCTGGTTTTGTGAAAGATGCAACATATTCATTAAGAATCATATTAAAAGCTTTTGCCTCTAAACATCAATTATGTTTTTGGTCTTTTATGGACTCTACTTGTTATCCTCTTAACGTGTTGAGATTTTTATTACTATTCCCTGAATAGTCAGCAGGAAATTGAGGAGCAAGTATGTTGAGCGGTCCCAGATCTTTGCAACAATAATAGGGTTGCAAAGGTTGGGGAATTTAACTTTCCAAACACAGACTGGAACTTCTATAGTGTAAAGGGCTTGGATGGGTAGGAATGTATTAAGTGTGTTCAAGAAAGTTTTCTTATTCAGCATGTGGATGTACCTACTAGAGAAGGAGCAAAACTCTCTTGGGAAATAAGACAGGGCGAGTGATGGAGGTGTTAGTTGGGGAGCACTTTGGAGCAAGTGAGCATAATTCTATTAGTGATTTTTGAGAAGATCTGGTAGCTCAGGTTGATAAGTATGTAAGTGAGCTCGCTGAGCTGGAAGATTTGTTTTCAGACGTTACCTAGTCATGGTGACGAAACATCATCAGTGAGAGTCTTCAGTGAAGCACTGGTGCTATGTCCTTGGTTTCTTAATGTAGGTGATGTCATTTCCACTTCTTTTCTCAAGGGAAAGTAGCTGGGATCTAAGTCGATGCGTTTATTGTTGGAGTTTGGTTAGAATGCCATGCCTCTAGGAATTCTCGTGCATGTCTTTGTTTCGCCTGTCCTCGGAAGTGTGTGCTGTCCCAGTCAAAGTGGTGTCCTCCTTTATCTGTATGTATGGAAACTAGGGATAATTGGTCATGTTTTTTGGTGGCCAGTTGGTGTTCATGTATCCTGGGCAAGTTTCCTGTTTGTTTGTCCAACATAGTGTTTTTTTTAAAACAGTGCTTGCATGGTATTTTGTAAATGACATTAGTTTTGCTGGTAATATCTAATGGATCCTTTTGGTTCATTAGCCACTGTTTAAGTGTGCTGGTAGGTTTGTGGGCTACCATGATGCCAAGGGGTCTGGAGTAGTCTGGAAGTCATTTCTGATAGGCCTTTGATTTAAGGTGGCTTTAGTTTTGGTTGCATTGTGTCTGCTTGTTTGAGTTTGAGACATGGCATTCTAACCACAACTGTAACCCCAACAAAATTGGCGGCATAATGGACAGTGAAGAAAGTTTTCTAAGAGTACAATGAAATCTTTATCAGATGGACCAATGGATAGATACAGTTTCATTTATATAAATGCGAGGTGTTGCATTTTGATAATGTAAACAAAGATAGGACTTACATAGTTAATGGTACAGCCCTGGGGAATGTTGTTGAACAGAGGGGCCTATGAACCTTTCAAGGTTCCTTGAAAGTGGCCTCACAGGTAGACAGAGTAGTAAAGGTGGTGTTTTGTATGCTCACTTTCACTGATCAGTGCACTGAATATAGGAATTGTGAGGTCACGTTGCAGCCACCTTTAGAATATTGCATACAAATCTGGTTGTCCTGTTATAGAAAGGACGTTGTTAAACTAGATCTAAAGAGAGGGCTAAGAAGAGCCAGGAGGGGACATGAGAAGTCATTGGTGGATAGGATCAAGGAAAACCTAAGGCCTTCTATAGGTATATCAGGAATAAAAGAATGACTAGAGTAAGATTAGGGCCAATCAAAGATAGTAGTGGAAAGTTGTGTATGGAATCTAAGGACATAGGGGAAGCGCTTAAAGAATACTTTTCATCAGTATTCACATTGGAAAAGGGCAATGCTAGTGAGAATATGCAGGTACAGGCTACAAGATGAGATGGTACTGAGGTTGACAAAGGGGAGGTTTTAGCAATTTTGGAAGATCTGAAAATAGGTAAGACCCCTGGGCCGGATGGGATTCTCTAGGAAGTCAGGGAGGAGATTGCAGAGCCTTTGGCTTCGATCTTTATGTCATCATTGTCGGCAGGAGTAGTGCCTGAAGACTGGAAGATAGCAAATGTTGTTCCTTGTTTAAGAAGGGGAGTTGGGACAACCCTGGTAATTATTGACCAGAGAGCCTTACTTTGATTGTGGGTAAAATGTTGGAAAAGGTTATAAGATATAGGATTTATAATCATCTGGAAAAGAATAATTTGATAAGGGATAGTCAACACGGTTTTGTGATGGCAGGTCATGCCTCACTAACCTTCGTGAGTTCTTAGAGAAGGTAACAAAACAAACGGATGAAGGTAAAGCGGTGACATAATCAAGACATGTAAGATAGTTAGAGAGTTAGACAGCGTGGACAGTGAGAGCCTTTTTCCTCGGATGGTGAAGACTAACATGAGGGGACATAGATTTAGGACAGATATTAGGGGTAGTTTCTTCACTCAGAGTAGCAGGGGCATGCAACGGCCTGTCTGCAATAATAGACTCACTGATGTTAAGAGCATTTAAATGGGCATTGGACATACATAATGGAACTGTGTAGATTAGATGGACATCAGATTATTTTCACAGGTCAGTGGAAAATAGAGGGCCGAAGGGCCTGTACTGCACCGCAACGTTCAATGTTCTATGTATGCAGAAAACATTTACAAGGATGTTCCAGGACTGGCAGGGTTTGAATTATAAGGATAGGCTGGGACTTTTTTCTCCCCTGAAGCGTCAGAGGCTGAAGGGCAACCTTAGAGAGGTTTACAAAAAGAATGAGGGATTTAAATAGGGTGAATAGCCAAGGTGTTTTTCTAAGGTTAGGCGATTCCAAAACTAGACAGCATTGGTTTAAGGTGAGAAGGGTAAAGATTTAAAAAGGACTGGAGGGGCAACATTTGAGACTTTATAAAGCTCTAGTTAGGTCCCACTTAGAGTACTGTGTCCAATTTTGGACCCCATACCTCAGGAAGGATGTACTGGCACTGGAGCGTATCCAGCAGAGATTCACATGGATGATCCCTGGAATGGTAGGCCTAACATATGATGATCGGCTGAGGATCCTGGGATTACATTCATTAGAGTTGAGAAAGTGGAGGGTAGATCTAATAGAAACTTAGAAGATAATGCATGGCTTAGAAAGGGTGGACGCTGGCAAGTTGTTTCCATTAGGTGGGGAGACTAGGACCCATGGGCACAGCCTTAAAATTAGAGTGGGTTAATTTAGAATAGAAATGAGGAGACATTTCTTCAGCCAGAGAGTGATCGGCCTGTGGAATTTGTTGCCACAGAGCGCAGTGGAGGCCGGGACTTTGGTGTCTTCAATGCAGAGATTGATAAATTCTTGATCTCTCAAGGGATTAAGGGCTACGGGGAGAGTGTGGGCAAATGGAATTGAAACACCCACCAGCCATGATTAAATGGCAGAGTGGACCTAATGGGCTGAATAGCCTTGCTTCCACTCCTATATCTTATGGTCTTATTTTCATACAGAGGGTGGCACATATATAGAATCAGCTATGAGGGGAAGTGATAGAGATGGATACAATTTTGAAATTTAAAATCCATTTAGACAGGCTCATGAATAGAAAAAGAGAAATGGGCTCAACACAGGCAAATGGGACTAGTTAAATTTAGGATATCTGGTCAGCATGAATGAGTTGGATTGAAGGGTCTGTTTCCATGCTGATGAACTTATGACTCTAGAAAACATATTTGGGTTTACCTTGATCTTATTTGCCAACATTTTTTCATCCCTTCTCTTTGTTTTCTTGATTTATTTTTTGATTTCATTCCTCCAGTTCCCAGTTTTCTAGATCCCTTCCAATTTTTTGCATCTGAAGTCCTCGGTTTCAGGTGTAAACTTTCCTTTTCTGCCGGATTTTGCCCTGTAAGCTCTTTGACATCCAAGAGACACCGATTTTACTAAGTCACCATTCTGCTTTATGGGAACATGTTTACTCTGAACCCTTAAATTCTTCCATTTTAATTCTTTCCATTGCTTAGAAGAATTTGCCTTGCCCCAATTTAGAAACGTAAATCTTCTTCATCCTTTTCCATAACAATGTTAAAACTAACTAAATTAATGATCACTGCCAGTCATTCACCTGCCCTGTTCATTTCCTTGAGCTAAGTTTAGAACCTGTTCAATTTGCAACATATTTGCTAAAATATTTCAAGTGCAACTCAAGAATTTAACTTTCTAGATTCCTTTCACACTTGTGAAAACACAGCCTCAAACGGAGGCAAATATTTTTGCTCATGAGCTTGACCCTAATCTCTTGAATTTCTCCTTTAAATCCATAGCTTCATGTTTATACAAATCACATTCCCCAAGATATGTTTTAGACCAAGCTTTTAATCACAACTGCTAGCCCTGCCCAATTTAGCCTACAGGAGTTCCAAATGTTCTAAGTGCAGTTGGGCAATGAATCATTTCTGAAAATTCTGAAGTTTAAAGATCCACATGGCAGCAAATTGGTACGGTTATCTTATAACCTGATCTATTCTAAACTATGAAGAAGAAACCGACATCAAATCCTAATGTTTAATTGACTACTATATTCAGATAGCTCAGTGACATAATGGAACTTGTAAACTAATTTCAACCATTTAGTTGTGCAGAATTCAACAGAAGAGAAAACGTTTGCAGTTTCCTTTATTGCTATTCTGTGATGCATTGAGAATGCACATGTGAATATGGGGTTAAGAACTAGCTTGAACTTTGCTGTTATGTTTTAGTAGTCTGGTGGCCTTTTGGCTATTATTCTCAAGCCTCAGTCGCAAAGCAAAATCACATATTGCAATCTATGTGTTAAACATAACTTAGCATAATTCAGTACCTTAGGAGAAGAAAAAAAGTCATGCTCATTGTTTGACATCATCTGAATTCCAGAGGACTAGAAGATCTAGCAATATCAGAACAAGCCAAGAAAAACTCTAATTACCTACTCAAATAAATTCACAATAACGGTTTTCAATCCTTAGCATTTCCAGATGAAAAGACTTTATGCAGAAAGTTCTTGAACTTAAGCAGGAAAAACATTAGAATCACATAATTACTATCCTAGATACATACCAGCACCTCAATCCCTTCTGATTCAGTTGTGTCTCTGCGTTTTATATTATGTTCATGTTTCACACTTGCAGTTGGAGAGGTTGTCTGGTTTGTAATTGAACTTGCACTCTGCAACAAAATAATGGGCAAAAAATGTCACTGGAACATTTCTTATATGATCTATGTAATAATCATTGTGCATTTCTAAGTAATGTCCATCTCCTTATTTCCAGTATCTCGGTTGAATTTTTTCCATTATAAATTCCCACATCTATATTAATGATAGAAATTCTCTATATAAAGTGGTGTGCATCTCAGCTTCCTGTAGCATTGGTTTAATAACACATCATTTGCAAATAATTGTTCCTCAGTGTGCAATACCAAATGTGCGACTGCCATTTCTCTTGAAGGATGCTTTCATCTTAACTTTCCACATGCAATGCAATGGAAGATTGAATAATACTAAATAGCAGAACACTAGATTTTGCTAATATCCAGAATTATATATTGCCATCATTGATAACTAGTTAACTAACAAGAGGAAGATAATTTCTGAACATTTTCGTCTGCATGTGTGCTGGAGCCCAGCAAGAGTGCACAAGATAACGTTGGAGTGTTTGCATGTATCTTCAGCCAAATGTTCAGATGGCCCTAGTTTAGAGACCTTGCAAGACCACCATCATTGATACTAATATCCATTTACTTAAATTCACTCCATATGACCATAAGAAACAACTGTGTGCACTGGTCATGGCAAGTTCTATAAGATTTGAAAACAAATTCACCCTGCACTTTAAGGGAGAGAAGTTGGAAATCCGATGTAATGGTATTACAGTTGAGTAAAGATAAATACAAAGATATGTGTGAGGAGTTGGCCAGAGCTGATTGGAAGGAGAGCCTAGCAGGGAAGACAGTGGAGCAGCGATGCCAGCAGTGTCTTGGGGTAATTTGGAAGACCGAGCAGAAATTCATCTCCAAAAAGCAGCAGCATTCTAAGGAGAAAACGAGGCAATGAGAAGACAAGGAATAGCAGGAACAGCATAAAAGCAAAATCAAAAGCACAGCACCACAGCGGGTGGAGTGTATTACTTCCCCTTTCAATTCTATTTTGATTTAATCCCTGCCCTCCCCTTCACTGTTTGATCATGCAGCATTGCCCTTTGATGTGAAGGGCACTGCTTGTCATTGGCTACTTGGGTGTTTTCTTTCTTCCTGGTGGTGGGAATTGAATAAAGATTTGTGCATCTTGTGTCTTTCACTGTGTCTCACACCTGCACACACACAACATGAATGTTGGGGAAAAATAAGCACTATCGCAGTGAGGCGGCAGTGTGGGAGTTTTAAAAGGAAAAAAAAAAGAAACAAAAAAAGGAGCATCAGGCATGCTGTTCACTGAGAGCTGGCTCTGAGGGAGCTGGACCACTGTGGAGCGAAGGACTCTGCTCTTTAAAGAGGAGAGGAGAGGAGACTGATTTTTGTTGGTGTCTTTGCGTTAAGGAGTTTATTTTGAAGTCTTCTGTTTCTTCTTTATTTTTAAGAAGATAAAAAGCTTCAATGTGGTGAAAATTAGTTGGAAGCCAGATGGTTGGGAGCCTTATAAAATCCAGCAGGGGATAACTAAAAAAGCAATAAGAGGGAAGATGATGAAATTAGGGTAAACTAGTAATTAATATAAAAGAAGAATGTGAGTTTTTTGGATATATAAAACAGAGAGACAAGAATGGACATTAGATTGCAGGAAAATGAGGCTGGAGAAGTAGTAATGGGGAGCAAAGAAATGGTGGAGGAACTGAAAAGGTACTTTCCATTACTCTTCACAGTAGAAGACATCGGTAGCCTACCAGAACTTTAAAAGAGACAAGGAGCAGAGTTGAGTGTAATGGCCATCACCATGGAGAAGGTGCCAGGGAAGCCGAAAAGTCTAAAGGTGGATAAATCACCCAGACAAGATGGGCGATACCCTAGAGATCTGAGGAGATTATGAATGAATTGCTAGCAATCATTCAGGATTTACTGAAGTTAGGGAGGATTGGAAAATAGCTAATGTAGCATCACTATTTAACAAGAGAGGGAGGCAGAAGGCTGGAAATTATAGGCCAGTTAGCCTGACCTTGGTCATTAGTAAGATTTCAAAGGATAAGATTGCAAAGTACTTGGAAGTGCATGAAAAACAGGATTGAGTCAGCATGGCTTTTTCAAGGGTAGGTCATGCCTGACAAATCTGAGAATTTGAGGAGGTAGTGAGTGAGTGAGTTAGACAAGGGAGAGTCAGAGGCATGATCTATTTGGATTTCCAAAAGGCCTTTAACCAGGTGCCAGACAGGAGACTGCTAACTAACAGCCCATTGTGTAAGGGACAAAGTACTGTCATGGATAGGAGATTGGTGTCTGGCAGAAAGCAGAGAATGGCGACAAGATTTTTTTTTTGGGATGGCAGCTGGTGACTAGTGGAGTTTCACAGGGGTCAGTATTGTGACCACAATTATTATTCACATTATGCATTAACAATTTGGACAGAGGAAGTGAGGGCAATGTTGCTAAGTTTATAAATGAAACAAAGTTAGGTCAAGGCACAGGTGGTGTTAAGGAAGTGGGGAGGCTGCAGAAGGACAGACTGGCTGGAGAGTGCACACTGAAATGGTAGATGAAAGACAATGTGGGGAAGTGTGTGGTTATGTGATTTGGTAGGAACATTGGAGGCACAGACTATGTTCTAAATGTGAATGGCTTCAGAAATCTGAAGCACAAAGGTACTTAGGAATCCCAGTTCAGGATTGGCTTAAGGTTAACATGCAGATTAAATTGGCAGTTAGGAAGACAAATGCAATTTAGAATCCATTTCAAGAAGTCTGGAACACATGAACAGAAATGTACTGCTGAGGCTGTACAAGGTTCTGGTCAGACCGCACTTGGAATAATGTGAGCAGTTTTGGGTCCCATATCTATGGGTGGATGCGTTGGCATTGAGGGAGTTCAGAGGAGATTTACAAGAAATGTTCCCGGGATAAAGGGCTATCATATGATGAGTAATTGAGGATTGTGGATCTGTACTCAATGGAATTTAAGAAAAATCAGGGGGGGGATTATACAGAATGCAGAGACGTCTGGATAGAGTGGATTTGGAGAAGATGTTTCCACTAGTAGGAGAGACTAGGATCCGAGATCACCACCTCAGAATGAAGGGACAACCCTTTAGAACTGAAATGAAGAGGAATTTCTTCAGCTATAAGGTGGTGAATGTGTGGAATTCATTGCCACAGAAGAATGTGGAGGTTAAGTCATTGCATCATTAGGTGAAGTCATTTAATAGAGATATAGGTCCTTGGTTGGCAAAGGGGTCAAGGATTACAGGGTGAAGGGAGGAGAATATATTGAGAAATATATCAGCCATGATCAAATGGCAGAGCAGATGGGCCAAAGAGCCTAATTCTCATCTAGATCTTATGGTCTAACAGGAATGTCGTACTTATGATCTGCATACCAGAGCAGGCTTGGGATATTCAAAGACACTGGTGACTACTTATCTATAAGAAAGGTTGCCAAGGAATGTCCTATTCAGAAGAAAAGGGGGTAAATCTAGCATGCTTTATTAAAATCCTGTCAGCTTTATTTCAATAAGATGAGATATAGAGTCATCCATTGTGCAACCAGAATCATTCCACTCCAGACCACATTACAACCTTGGTCAAGATGGATATAAGAGTTGAGTGCAAAGGTAATGAGAACTGTTGCCCGAGATATTGTGGCAGTATTTAGTGATTGATATTAAGAGTAGGAATAAGATAAGATATTTGCTGAGGATTTTTCATTAGTCAATTCCAATTATACATGCATCTTGAAGTAACTCTAGTCAACCGACAAGAGCAGCTACGTACGTTTCAGGCATAAATTCGCAAATAGCTTACATTCATTTTCCCCCAAGTGCTAAGAAATCAGTATCTCAAATAAAAGAAAGTTCCACCACCTAATTTTAACCTTCAATGATTCCATTATTGTCAACATTCTCAAGGGTCACCATAAACTTAATTTCACTAGCCATCCCAACACTAGGAACATGAGCATGGCTGAGTTGAATTGCTTGATGATGAATGGTTCACTTTTTGATCTCTCAAAAGCCTCTCAGTGAGGTTTGCCTCAAGAATATGATGAAACACATATCACTCACCAAGTGAGGTGCATTTTCATTCAAACTAGTTTCAGGATCAATGTCAGCATTGTCCGCAACCTGCATATCATGCCTGCCACAGACAATGCAAGGTTACTAATGGTGGCAACTTTCTCTCTGCAACAACTATCAACAAAAGAACAAGAGCTGCAAGATCGTAGGCACACAAACCACTGCCAAGTTGCACATCATCTTGTCTTGATACACATGATTGTTCCTCCATTGTATTGGATTAAAATACTGGAATTTTCTACCTAATATTATAATTAGTGTACATTATAACTAGTGGTAGACATTATTTTGTCCTTGATAGATATGGAGAGCAAATATGTTAAATGTTTCCAGTGTATACAAGGGATTGATAATGAAAAGTGTGATATTCACCTTTAAGTTCAGTGGATTGATAATTGTCTTGGAGGTACAATTCATAGGACCTTCAGGTGTGTACTCCATTATGTACAACAGGTAATTCTCCTTATACCTGTATGGCCACTGGAGATCTAATATGGCTTTGCTAAATGCACTTGGTCCATTGTTCCGTAACTTTAAGAAAGAGATTATAAATTAACATTTTCAATTCTCATATTAGCAATTGTTAGAAAGCTATAACTAAAGAGAACTGCTTTAGTTCTTATAACATTTAGTTCTTAAACCACTTTATAACATCCAGGTCTGTTGGTTCTTCATTGGCAACTCTTTTTCCCCTCTCTTCCTTTTTACATTTCCCTCCATACTATATTCTATATCTGCTGATTTGATGATATTTGTATTTTTGAGACACCCTTGTGTAATGCTCTGCAACACACCAGATCTATTATTATATGAAAAGATTTAACTATAGCATGTATTTCTTGTATTCATAGGAAAGCCATATCATATCTGAACATTCCACTGTTTCATTTATCGCTGGGAGTTTGAGCTATTTTAATCAAACTGCTCACATTTTTTGACACATCTTTAGGATAGGTGGGACTTGAACCTGATCCATTTATCGCTGCAACACAAGACTCTTCTCAGAGTTTTAATCTGCAAAGAGTCTATTGGCAGATATTCCAACCAATATCCTCATCAGTCAGTCTTCCTAATGCTAGATGGTGTTGTTATTCCAAAAAAAACTCAAGCCTAAATTTTTCTTCCCAGTCCAGGAGTACAGAGTTGTTACAATACCTGGCTCTGCAAAGATGACCTGTGGAAGTGTCCTAAAAGGTTGCAATTGCATTCACTTGGGTGGTGGGGGGGGGGGGGGGGGGGGGGGGGTGAGAGTGAAAATTGGAGATGTGGCAGGCAACCCCAGAAAGTGTTCACAGGCTGCTGCCAGGAGTTGAGATGGGCAAAAGGCCAGATTCAGGGTTCTAACACTTTTGTGAATGTATTTTAATGAAAACAATTTTTAAAAAGTCCTTCAGCCCCTACTCCCCACACAATCCCAAAGTCAACACGTGCCACATTATACTTCCAGAACAGTGCACAAATTCCTCCATAACCTTCTATGACAGTTAATGTCTCAGTACCCACCCAGTATGGTCATCATTCTCTGTGCCTGCCTATATGCCTTTGCCCACCCATGACTCTTTCCAGACCATGTGCCAACTTAGTGCCAACCCATGCCATCATGCCACCTTTAGCTTTTATTCTTACTGTGCCAATTCTCCCATTAGTCACCACGAGCAGACCTCAAGATCCGTGCTAAGATCAAACAGAGTTCTTAGCTTTCTATTGATAAGTTAACCATTTGGAATAAAAGTTCTTGATCATGAAAATCTATTTACTACATTTAAGTTCCTTTAGTTATTTTCCAACAAGGATTGTACCGAATAGTCTCACTTCAAAGAATTTATGGACACTTGGAGATTTGACTGAAGTTGAAATGACAGACATCCCACTGTGATCATGAAAGGATGTAAAATCAGACATGCACCACTTATACTGCTATGTAATCCTGCAGTTTATGTCAGCACACTGAATGAAATAGCAATCATGGATTTCATTTTAACACGGCGGGCAGTTCTTCAACTCCTGTTTTCAGTTCCATGTCCTAACAGCATTTTCACTGAAAATACATTGGTCTTTGCCTCTCTCCATCACAATAACGATCCCTCATGATCTTCGCAGGTCAACTGGAAATGGGAAATAAATGCTGAAAAGCTAGTGACTTCAATTCCCAATAATTTATAGGTTTTTTTTCCAGCTTAAATAATACTAGTTAATCCTGTGGGATATTATCCTATGCACTGCATTCAAAATATAATTAGGTTTTAACTCAAGGACATTTGATTTTCTTACTGTCTTTTGTGCTTTAATTCTAATTTAAAGTTATAAGAAAGCCAAAGCTGCAGTATAATAGCCACCAATGAAGTTTAACAACAAGAACAAAAACATTTCAAACTCCCATTGCTTACATGTCAAATATACCATGTTGTCATTCTGGTTTGACAAATCTTATTGGCAAAACAACATTAAACACAGAAACATAAGCTCAATTTAACTGATAGAGCTATGTTATAATTTACAATATACAGAGAGTTATGATCGTAGTTTCAGAAAAGATAAGATGATTCAGGTAACAATGCAATGCCCAAGAACACTCAGAAGACAAATTAATCAAAATGTCAATCAGTACAAACCTCATATACATGAGTGACTTGCGGACCCACTTCCTCTTCACTCTGCGGTTTAGACTTCCAATTTCCGATGGGTAGAAACAGCTGATCAGGAGAAGAAACACTTCACGAGAACAAAATAATTTTGAAAATAAAATTAGTCTGGGACCTGGCAAAAAAACAAGCCACACAAAAACTGGGAACAAATATAGCATCATGTTTTGGTTTGCAATCTTTGCTGACAATCTATTACCCACTGTGTGGTGCAGCATTATCAATATGACACTGCATTTGATTGAAAGTCTTAACAGCTAGACCAGAAAGAAACTTAGATAATTTGTAACAAAATGATACCTGCCATGGCAAATTAAAGGAGCAATTATTTCTAACCAGCATGAAAACTAGATGTCTTGATGCTCGTTAGCATTTAAAAAGGCAGATTTGGCTGATTTTTGAAACATTTGAAGGTTGAGGGCTATGAGAGCTGACACAAGAGAGGAGTTGAGGCCCAGGGAATATTAACCATGGTCTTTGTTGAAAGGTAGGGCAGTTTTGAGGGGGCAAATTACCTACTTCTGTCATGTTCTTATGTACGAGCAGAAAACCCTCTTTCGTGAATCATCCACTCATTATTTGCGCTCCCCTATTTGCCTTCTCATGGCACAATTAAAAAAAAAAATTGCATGGTGTGTATAATAGGTTATCATTCGCTATTATACATTTTTGCATTCTTAACGATGTTTAATTTTATGACGTCTGCCTAAGGAAGTTACCATTTTTCAACTTAGTTCCATTATTGCACAAATATTTATAAATTCTGTATGAATCATTTCACTGATCATTGATGGCCAAACTTCAAAAATAACTTTGAATCAACAGTTAATCTAAATGCACTTTTGTGCCCATGTTTACATTTTGAGTTCTTACCCTCGTATTTCAACTTGAGCTAGGACAGTAATGTCAACTGTATAAGAAACCATCTCACTTGTCGAATTGTGTTCATTGGAACTGCAAAGTAAATACACAAAACAGCCAAAAATTATAAGAAGGAACGAACAGTCCAAGTCAGTATTCCTGTGTGATAATTTGTGGGAAGTTGGGAACAGGAGTCAGCTATTCAGTTCACTGAGTCAGCTATTCAGCTCACTGAGTCAACTCTGCGATTCAATAAAAATCTAGTCTACCTCTATCTGAACAGTATTTATACTCCTTTGTTCCATTTATAATTTTGATCTTTGTTATCATTTAATGCCCTCACCCAACAAAGACCAATATTAATTTTGAAAATATTAACTTGCCCAGTAGACTGAACAGAAATTAGCCCAAAGTGTCAAATTTGTTAAGTTTTGTGATTTCTCTCAATCAGCTATAGAGAGATTTGTCACACCACTTGCCAAAGCTCACCTCATTACCTGCACCCAAAGGCAGCACCCTCATTGTATCTTTTTTTTTTAAGATTAGATTAGATTACAGTGTGGAAACAGGCCCTTCGGCCCAACAAGTCCACACCGACCCGCCGAAGCGAAACCCACCCATAACCCTACATTTACCACTTAGCTAACACTACGGGCAATTTAGTATGGCCAATTCACCTGACCCTGCACATCTTTGGACTGTGGGAGGAAACCGGAGCACCCGGAGGAAACCCACGCAGACACGGGGAGAACGTGCAAACTCCACACAGTCAGTCGCCTGAGGCGGGAATTGAACCCGGGTCTCTGGCGCTGTGAGGCAGCAGTGCTAACCACTGTGCCACCGTGCCAGATCGATACAGATGGAAACGTCGGCACTTCCAGCACTTCTTGGACTCCTGGCACTGATGCAATATTTAAACTGCAATGGTAGATTAGGTCAACTGCCATCAGTCTGGACCCACACTGAAATGCCCCAGAAATGTCAGACAGAAGGAAACTAGTATTCCACTTTGCTGCTGGTGCTGAAAGTGCTGATGGATGGATTGGTGCAGGGGAGGACTGAAAATGTGTTGCTGGAAAAGCGCAGCAGGTCAGGCAGCATCCAAGGAACAGGAGAATCGACGTTTCGGCATAAGCCCTTCTTCAGGAATGAGGAAAGTGTGTCCAGCAGGCTAAGATAAAAGGTAGGGAGGAGGGACTTGGGGGAGGGGTTTTGGAAATGCGATAGGTGGAGGGAGGTCAAGGTGAGGGTGATAGGCCGGAGTGGGGTGGGGGCGGAGAGGTCAGGAAGATGATTGCAGGTTAGGAAGGCGGTGCTGAGTTCGAGGGATTTGACTGAGACAAGGTGGGGGGAGGGGAAATGAGGAAACTGGAGAAATCTGAGTTCATCCCTTGTGGTTGGAGGGTTCTCAGGCAGAAGATGAGGCGCTCTTCCTCCAACCGTCGTGTTGCTATGGTCTGGCGATGGAGGAGTCCAAGGACCTGCATGTCCTTGGTGGAGTGGGAGGGGGAGTTAAAGTGTTGGGCTACGGGGTGGTTGGGTTGGTTGGTCCGGGTGTCCCAGAGGTGTTCTCTGAAACGTTCCGCAAGTAGGCGGCCTGTCTTGGGTTGGTTGGTCCGGGTGTCCCAGAGGGGAGGACTGTCCACTTCCCCAGAAGAGACCATGCCACCACACTCTGCCAATCTGGGTCTGAGGTTGCCACCCAGGTCAGTCCAGAGAAACATCCAGAAATACGGGAAGAAGGACAATGAGTTTTTCTGTTCTGCAAGGGTAAATGGTACCATATCTCTCTGACACTGCATCCACCTTCGATCAATCAGTCTCATGGTCTACCACACTCACTTTTCCCTGCTTCATCTTCCCTCATTGCTCTCAACCACCCCAGTGACCCCACACTAATTTCTGTGCACGACCACTGTCCTACTCTCTTACTCAACTCATCTCCCCATCTTTCCTCCAGCTGCACCAGCACTAAAGATTATGCCAGATACTTTCATTACATTTAATTCTGCATGCCCAACTCACCCCCCAAACAATTTCTGTCTAATCGCAAGAGAAAATGGCCCAAAGTAGAGTGGATTAAGCCAAGAAAGGTGCCCGATATTAAACTCCCCACACCCTACGAGGAGAGGAACCATTTGGATACAGAACTGGCTCTAAGGTAGGAGACACAGAGGTTGGTGGTGGAGGGTTGTTTTTCAGACTGATGGCCAGTGAAGTGCCACCAGGATCGGTGCTGAGTCTGCCACTTTTTGTTATTTATATAAAAATGTTTTGGATATGAACATAGGAGGTATAGTTCATAAGATAACAGCAAAACTGGAGGTGTAGTGGACAGTGAAGAAGGTTACCTCCGATTACAACAGGATCTTGACCAGGTGGGCCAATGGGCTGAGGAGTGGCAGATGGAGTTTAATTCAGATAAATGCGAGGTTCTGCATTTTTGGAAAGCAAATCTTAGCAGGACTTATACACTTAATGATAAGGTCCTTGGGAGTGCTGCTGAACAAAGCGAGCTTGGTGTGCAGGTTCATAACTCCTTGAAAATAGAGTTGAAGGTTGATAGGATGGTGGAGAAGGTGTTTGGTATGCTTTCTTCTATTGGTCAGAGCATAGAGTATAGGAGTTGGAGTTAATGTTGCAGCTGTACAGGACATTGGTTAGGCCACTTTTGGAATATTGAATGCAATTCTGGTCTCCTTCCTATCGGAAAGATGTTGTGAAACTTGAAAGGGTTCAGAAAAGATTAACAAGGATGTTGCCAGGGTTGGAGGATTTGAGCCAAAGGGAATGGCTGAATAGGCTAGGGCTGTTTTCCATGAGCAACCTCAGAGGTTTATAAAACATGAGGGCCATGGATAGTAAAAATAGACAAAGTCTTTTCCCTGGGGTGGAGGAGTCCAGACCAAGAGGGCATAGGTTTAGTGTGAGAGGGGAAAGATATAAAAGGGACCTAAGGGGCAACCTTTTTATGCAAAGAGTGGTACGTGTATGGAATGAGCTGCCAGACGAAGTGGTGGAGGCTGGTACAATTGCAACATTTAAAAGGCATCTGGATGGGTATATGAATAGGAAGGGTTTAGAGGGATATGGGCCAACTGCTGGCAAATGGGATGAGAATAGTTTGGGATATCTGGTCAATACAGTTGAAGAAGAAATGCCCTCGATCTCTCACACTCAGTGACTGCCAGAGGCAAGGTATTTGCTCTGCCCCAGGCAGGAGAGGACCCCATAGTGTCTGCAATTCAGAACTGTATTGAAGTGCATAAATAGACACAGGAGCTGCAGGCAGGTTTGTCAGAGACACCGGGCAAACTGACTCAAAATGTTGGAAGACTTCACCAACACTATCTGTACCATGCTGTCACCGGCATGCGAGCGTCTGGCAAAATCTGTGGGCAGGTTTGGCGCTGCCATAGAGTGCCAGTTCCAGCAATAACTAGTATCTGCTGAATGTATACACAGACCTGTACTCCATTGCTCCAGCCATGGGTGCTCAACACAAACTGCAAGGCAAGGGAACATTCTGGATGCCCCTTTTTCACTGTAGGCATCCAGCTGAGGAGAAACCACATACCTTCCCCCCCCAGAAGTCTCTTCTCAGCACAGTCTGCCAAGCCTTCCACCTCTGACTTGCTTGTTGCTCTCAACCCTGTAGAAGTTCAAGCTGAGGGGGATGTACCTGCCTCCGGGCAGAACACACTCAGCATGTCTGGGTCCTTCAGACACAAATACACCTGTGGATGCCCGACCAAAATTCTCAAGGCCAACAGGGTCCACTAAAATTACTGCCTTAAAAGCTGAAGGGTTGACTGCCACAGGAGGATCAATTAAACTGGAAATTTGCTAGAGGCTGGAAGTAGTGGAGTGCAGGTATCATGGAGGGGTGTAGGCACTCGCAAGAATAGAAAGGGCATGAGATCATGGAGTGATGTGGAAACAAGGATGAGAATAATAAAATAGAGGTCTTGTTCAATCAGAAGCCAATGAGCACAGGATTCATGAGGTACCTGACACCTTTTCCTGACCCTGCACTTTGGCTGCATTGTAGAAAGTCACTAACTGGGCTGGAAGCCAGTTAATGGTACCAGATACTGTGGGAACCAGCTCAAGATTGCAATGTATATCAAGACTTTAGCAGAATGGAGCAGATAGGCAGATCTGATGTTCAGCCGTGATATGGTGCGTACAAGTGGACAAATGAGCAATTGTTAGCCACTTCACTCTGCTATGAAGCAATCATGCAATGTTTTCATCAGCCACTTCACACACTGACTCTACACATTGAGACTGGCAGTTGAATATTCAGAGACTGCATCACTTTGACATTCACCTTCTGAGCCTCCACAGTCCATTAAGGGGCTCTTCAGTGACCTTTACTTGTAATTAATTGCATTCTGGATTAGTGGTGCTGGAAGAGCACAGCAGTTCAGGCAGCATCCGAGGAGCAATAAAATTGACGTTTTGGGCAAAAGCCCTTCATCAGGAATAAAGGCAGAGAGCCTGAAGCGTGGAGAGATAAGCTAGAGAGGAGGGTGGGGGTGGGGAGAAAGTAGCATAGAGTACAATAGGTGAGTGGGGGAGGGGATGAAGGTGATAGGTTCGGAGGGGGGGGGGGGGGGGAGAAAAGGGTGGATGGATAGGTGGAAAAGAAGATAGGCCGCTAGGACAAGTCATGGGGACAGTGCTGAGCTGGAAGTTTGGAACAGGGATGAGGTGGGGGAAGGGAAAATTAGGAAACTGGTGAAGTCCACATTGATGCCCTGGGGTTGAAGTGCTCCGAGGGGGAAGATGAGGCGTTCTTCCTCCAGGCGTCAGGTGGTGAGGGAGCGGCAGTGAAGGAGGCCCAGGATCTCCATGTCCTCAGCAGAGTGTGAGGGAGAGTTGAAATGTTGGGCCACGGGGTGGTGTGGTCGATTGGTGCGGGGGTCCCGGAGAGGTTCCCTAAAGCGCTCTGCTAGGAGGCGTCTAGTCTCCCCAATGTAGAGGAAACCGCATTGGGAGCAACGGCTACAATAAATGGTATTGGTGGATGTGCAGGTAAAACTTTGATGGATGTGGAAGGCTCCTTTAGGGCCTTAGATGGAGGTGAGGGAGGAGGTGTGGGCGCAGGTTTTGCAATTCCTGCGGTGGGAGGGGACGGTGCCAGGATGGGAGGGTGGGTTGTAGGGGGGGCGTGGACCTGACCAGGTAGTCACGGAGAGAACGGTTTTTGCGGAAGGCGGAAAGGGATGGGGAGGGAAATATATCCCTGTTGGTGGGGTCTGTTTGGAGGTGGAGGAAATGTCGGTGAATGATTTGGTTTATGCGAAGGTTGGTAGGGTGGAAGGTGAGCACCAGGGGTGTTCTGTCCTTGTTACAGTTGGAGGGGTGGAGTCTGAGGGCAGAGGTGTGGGATGTGGACAAGATGTGTTGGAGGGCATCTTTAACCACGTGGGAAGGGAAATTGCGGTCTCTAAAGAAGGAGGCCATCTGGTGTGTTCTGTGGTGGAACTGGTCCTCCTGGGAGCAGATACGGCGGAGGAATTGGGAATAGGGGATGGCATTTTTGCAAGAGGTAGGGTGGGAAGAGGTGTAATCCAGGTAGCTGTGGGAGTCGGTGGGTTTGTAAAAAATGTCGGTGTCAAGTCGGTCGTCATTAATGGAGATGGAGAGGTCCAGGAAGGGGAGGGAGATGTCAGAGATGGTCCAAGTAAATTCAAGGTCAGGGTGGAATGTGTTGGTGAAGTTGATGAATTGCTCAACCTCCTCGCGGGAGCATGAGGTGGCGCCAATGCAGTCATCAATGTAGCAGAGGAAGAGGTGTGGAGTGGTGCCGGTGTAACTACGGAAAATCGACTGTTCTACGTAGCCAACAAAGGGACAGGCATAGCTGGGACACACATGTGTGCCCATGGCTACTCCTTTGGTCTGGAGAATGTGGGAGGATTCGAAGGAGAAATTGTTAAGGGTAAGGACCAGTTTTACCTTGTAATTAATTGTAGTCAAGTGAGTTGTCAGTACCCCACACCATACAATTGAGGGTAAATTCAGATCATCCATGATTTTATTGAATGGGGGAGCTGGCTCAAAGGATCAAGTGACCTACTCCTGTTCCTTGTTCATATGTTGATGATTAAAAAACAAGCCAATGTGTGAAATAGAAGTTAGTTTGGTGACTATCCTTAGTAACAGAGGGAAACAATTGTGATGTGGAATTTGGTAACCTGTTGTGGGAGATTTGTTATAACCAAACAGTCATCTTGTCACATACTAAAAGCCCGAAATCCATTTTAAATCCCATATTAGTGTCTGTTAAGTTTGTACATTCCGAGGCTCAGTGAGGTGGTTGATCTTGCAGCTGTACTAATACGTGATAGTAAACTCTTTCCCAGCATGGGAATGTTCTTCTTTTATAAGAATTTATTGTAATACTAATACTTGTTTATCAGCCACTAACCAACACTGTCCAGACACTATGTGACTGGGGCTCGTGACTGGGCAAAGTGCCTACTTACTCATTACACTGCAATTACCAGTTTGCTAATTGTTAAATGATTGTAACCAATACAATCACGCAACTCTCTGTAACTCATCGGAGTGACTTGTGACCATTAGGTCACCTTGTCTCTCCCAGTGAGCTCACGAGTAAATAGTCAATAACTCAAGGCTTGCGTCGCACGATTACTTATCTAAATTGGACCAGTACGAGCGAGTCCGCCCACTGCATAATTCATTTCATCCCCAACACTGTCTCACATACTACAATGTTCATAAGAGTTGGTAAATAGTTGGGAAAAACGGAAACTTACCTTCGAATCTGCAGGTCAAAGGTAACAGCTGCCTCAGCATCTTGCAGCTCACGCACACTAAATCGAAGACCAGCCCAGAGCTAAGGAACAAAAATCAGTTTCAGATCTTTCAAGGCTTCAATAAAGCAAACTGACCTCTAAACTCAGCAGCTAATGTTACAGTAAAAGCAGCTGGAAAGTTATTCAAGGACATGTTTTGTCAAATTGCGGCCTCTTCCATTCTCCCAAGTGCAAGTCTATTGATTTAAAATGAATTTGCCTATGGGCAAACAAGTATTGACAAAAAGTAGTGATTGAAAGAGACATTCTCTTCCATGTTTTAAAATGAAGTTCTGATCCCAGATTAGGCCTGGAATCCAGTGTTCAAAAGCTGCCAGAGACAGCCTGACAAGGTCATTCCAAGAGGCCCACCATAATAAGGTTCTGGCCTGATTTTTGTAGTTCCATCAAAGAAGCAGACTTACCAAAATGATGGAATTATTCCATTCACCAGCTTAGGATCATATAGCAACTTACACATAATAACATATCCCAAGATGCTAGACAGGAGCATTTATGAAACAGCAAGCCACATGAAGAGATTTTAAGTTAGATGAGACAAATTATTCATGCTCCAATTGTTTCATGTTGAGCTCATTTATCTTGCTTAATTGTGACAGAAAGAAGTATTTGTCATTTTCATGAGACAAGAAGTGGGTTGAAGGAGGAAATGAGAGAGTGAAGCAGAGAGGGTATGAAGCATACTGCAGAGCTTAGGGCCTAGGTGACTGAAGGCAAGGTCACAATTGGGGATTCACAAGAGGCCAGAATTAGAGGAACACTGATATATAATAGGATTGTGGCGGCCGGAGATGATTACGAAGTTAGATGACAAAATCAGGGAGGGATTTGAAGACAAAGATGATAATATCCAAATCAAGGTATTGTTTCTTTGGGAGCCAATACAGGTCAGTGAACACAAGACTCATCAGGGTCTTGGTGAGAGTTAAAATGTGGCAGTGTTTGGACCTTTAGCTTACCAAGACCCGTTCATTAGATTAGATTACTTACAGTGTGGAAACAGGCCCTTCGGCCCAACAAGTCCACACCGCCCCGCCGAAGCGCAACCCGCCCATACCCCTGCATTTACCCCTTACCTAACACTACGGGCAATTTAGCATGGCCAATTTACCTGACCTGCACATCTTTGGACTGTGGGAGGAAACCGGAGCACCCGGAGGAAACCCACGCAGACACGGGGAGAACGTGCAAACTCCACACAGTCAGTCGCCTGAGGCGGGGGTTGAACCAGTGCTAACCACTGTGCCACCGTGCCGCCCATGAGGTACCACAGGCATGAATAAAGCTTTTAGCAACAGATGAGCTGAGAAGGAGCAAATTTGGACAATGTCATGAAAATTGAAACAGACGCTGTCACTGAAGGCATGAATAAGAAGTTAAATTCTAATCTTGGGATGTGATACTGATGTTGCAAAATGACTAGTCTAATCTTGAACGTTATCAGGGAAAGTGAAGAAGTTAAGGAGTGGAATTTGATGTTGGAACTGAAATCAATGGCTTCAGTCCTTCAAATATGTAACTGGAGGAAATGTCATCTTATTCAATTCTGGATGTCAGTTGAACATAGTCAATTAGATCATCATCTTATTTCATTTTGATTTAGGAACTATTAGTTCATGTAAATTAAGTAGGCAGAGTGCCATATCCAACTGCTACGCTACCATTTGTATCAAACCAACATCAAGTAACGCTACAGCAGCAATAGTACATGCAAGAAGACACAACATCCGTGCAGTGTGCCAACTCATCATTCAAATCAATGATTACCAAATCCACAAGATAGAGGCACAACATCTCAAACCCGAAGTGATATTATGTTAAGAATGTTTCAGTGAAAAGAAAGCAAGTTTTACTAAGGTGTTCAATTTAATTATGTCAATCACTAACCTTTAGTTTTGATGTTATAAAGGATAGAAAACATAACAGGGCGACTGCCATACCCATGGAATTGTTTTCTGCGGTTTCAGTTACCCACAGTTTATTGCGGCCCAATCTTATTAAATGGAATGTTCCAGAACCGGGACCAGGGGTCTGCCGGGGAGGTAAATTTCCCATAGAAATGTATGGGTTCACTCCTATCCAAAGGTCCATCAGAGGTAAATGTTGCAGTTTTAGGAAGAAAAACCATTGTACAGTAATTGGTTCTCTGGCTATGAGTGGAGAGAGATGAAAGGGCCAAGGGAGAACAGTCCCAGTTAAATGGACAAGATTAAAAAGATGCTGGAGAATAATGATACTGACAACCATGTCAAAAGCTGCAGACAAATAAAGGAGGGAAAGTTTACCTTTGTCACATGTCTTGGATAAGGGTTAGTTTTCTTTGTGGAGATAGGCAATTCTGGCAGATTTAAAGGAAAGAGTAAAACACCTTGAGAAAGCCATTTATAATCTTAGTTAAGATGGAGACCAGGAAGAGAAACCATGGGATCACCAATTTAGTGGGAATAAGATTGAGCAAACAGGAGCTAGGTATTATGGACAATATAAGCTCAGAGACAGCATGAAATAAGAAACAAACAAAACAGAGGTATGAGCTCAGAATTAGGGCAGGGGAACATTCGTCCAGGTGGGCATAGAAGGGAGATATGTGGCAGAAGTAGGTGATCTGATGGTCTCAATCTTAATGAAAAAGGCCTCTTTGAACTAACTGTTGGAGGTAAGGATCAAAGCGAAGGGTCGGGGTTTATAGTGATATCTTAAATTATGAAAAAAAGTTCTGGATTACCGTTGCATTTTAGGTTGGATCTTTGAATAACGACCAGATGGAACTAGAAGCTGATAGCATTTTAAATGGTCCAGCCAGATCCAGTGGTGGATGGTTAAATCAGTTATCTCAAGACTGAATCCTTATCATTTCAGGGAGCAAAAATGACAACTGCAGCACGGGAACAGCCACGATGGGAGAAAGAGAGAGTGGATTAACTCAGGACTACAGCATCAAAAGATGGAGGTGTGGGCGCAGTCAAGCAAATCAGTACCAGCAGAAATGTGGCAAATGGAGAGCCAAGGGCTAAATGGTTTGAATTTTGAAAGCATAGTTCTAATTAAGATGTGGGACAGTGTAATCTTGCAACAGATACAGAAGGTGAAGAATTGGGGAGGCCAAGGGCTGTGGTGGTGAGTGATACAAAGAACTTTATCTGTAATTGATACAATGGAACGAGGAACAGCTCTGAATAATAACTCCTCAAGTATCAAGATAAACTTTCTCACATTTGTTCCTGCTTTCATGGGGTTTCCAAGGTCACAAACTACTATCCGTGTTTGATTTTCTGTCTTGTAAGCACAAGACAATCTTGTAAGACTCTGAAAAACAAAGATTATACATGTGTAACTTTTAGCACCAACCATAAAAGAAGAGCATATACTCCCCAATTTATTTCTAAAATCTGCGGTCCTTGCTATATTATACATGGTTATATAATTGCTTAACAGGCTCAGCCTGTTAACCTGGCCACACATCTATACAAGGCCAGTTCAATAGTAATATAAATTATCCAAATGTTAAATAAGTAAATCTTTAATAATTGTGGAAATATATTACTACTTCTGCATTTGAATTATGAACCATTTTGTTTCCAGGAAATTTTATTTCCAGGCCCGACTTTTCTTTTATTGCAGATCAACTAACTGACTGATTCTATGAATTTCCTTGTTAATTATTTTTTATCATGAAAATGTCATCAAGGCACTCAAGTTAATCTAGTTCAGCATTTGCTACCAGTGTAAAATGCCCAGACTTGATGGCCATGTTTCCAACTCTGGCTTTGGTAAAGCCTCTCGTTATTAACTGTCACCGAGGAAACTTGAAATCCAGGATTTTGACACAGGCCAAGTGAAGGAATGGTGATAATGTACTCAGTTAGGATGGTGGTGTTCCCATGTACCTGCTATCCTTTTCATCAAAATGATGGAGATGCTATCATAATAGTTAACTATAATTTAATGTCATACCAATAACGTTACAATATCCATGCAATATCCATTGGTAACGAACCCGGACAAGTGATGGGCTTGTTAGTGGGTGAACATTTTGGTGATGGTGACCACAATTCTGTGACTTTCACCTTGGTTATGGAGAGAGATAGGAGCGTGCAACAGGGTAGGTTTTACAATTGGGGGAAGGGTAAATACGATGCTGTAAGACAGGATCTGATGAGCATAAGTTGGGAGCATAGGCTGTCAGGGAAGGATGTCGTGGAAATGTGGGACTTTTTCAAGGAACAGATACGACGTGTCCTTGATATGTATGTACCTGTCAGGCAGGAAAGAGATGGTTGTGTGAGGGAACCTTGGTTGATGAGGGAGGTTGAATGTCTTGTAAAGAGGAAGAAGGAGACTTACATAAGGTTGAGGAAACAAGGTTCAGACAGAGCATTGAAGGGATACAGGATAGCCAGAAGGGAGCTGAAGAAAGGGATTAGGAGAGCTAAGAGAGGGCATGAAAAATCTTTGGCGGGTAGGATCAAGGATAACCCCAAGGCATTTTATGCGTATGTGAGAAACATGAGAATGACGAGAAAGTGGGTAGGTCCGATCAAGGACAGTAGTGGGAGACTGTGTATTGAGTCAGAAGAGGTAGGAGAGGTCTTGAATGAGTACTTTTCTTCAGTATTTACAAGTGAGAGGGACCATATTGTTGAAGAGGAGTGTGTGAAATGGACTGGTAAGCTAGAAGAGATACTTGCTAGGAAGGAAGATGTGTTGGGCATTTTGAAAAACCTGAGGATAGACAAGTCCCCCGGGCCTGACGGGATATATCCTAGGATTATGTGGGAAGTGAGAGAGGAAATTGCAGAGCCGTTGGCAATGATCTTTTCGTCTTCACTGTCAACGGGGGTGGTACCAGGGGACTGGAGAGAGTGGTGAATGTTGTGCCCCAGTTCAAAAAAGGGAATAGGGATAACCCCGGGAATTATAGGCCAGTTAGTCTTACTTTGGTGGTAGGCGAAGTAATGGAAAGGGTACTGAAGGATAGGATTTATGAGTATCTGGAAAGACACTGCTTGATTAGGGACAGCCAGCACGGATTTGAGAGGGGTAGGTCTTGCTTTACAAGTCTTATTGGATTCTTTGAGGAGGCGACCAAGCATGTGGATGAGGGTAGAGCAGTGGATGTAGTGTACATGGATTTTAGTAAGGCATTTGATAAGGTTCCCCATGGTAGGCTTATGCGGAAAGTCAGGAGGCATGGGATGGAGGGAAATTTGGCCAGTTGGATAGAAAACTGGCTAACCAGTCGAAGTCAGAGAGTGGTGGTAGATGGTAAATATTCAGCCTGGAGCCCAGTTACAAGTGGAGTTCCGCAGGGATCAGTTCTGGGTCCTCTGCTGTTTGTAATTTTTATTAATGACTTGGAAGTGGGAGTCGAAGGGTGGGTCAGTAAATTTGCAGATGATACGAAGATTGGTGGAGTTGTGGATAGTGAGGATGGCTGTTGTCGGCTGCAAAGAGACTTAGATATGATGCAGAGCTGGGCTGAGGAGTGGCAGATGGAGTTCAACCCTGTCAAGTGTGAGGTTGTCCATTTTGGAAGGACAAATAAGAATGCGGAATACAGGGTTAATGGTAGGGTTCTTAGTGAGGTGGAGGAACAGAGGGATCTTGGGGTCTATGTTCATAGATCTTTGAAAGTTGCCATTCAGGTGGATAGAGCTTGTAAGAAGGCCTATGGTGTATTAGCGTTCATTAGCAGAGGGATTGAATTCAAGAGTCGTGAAGTGATGTTGCAGCTGTACAGGACCTTGGTTAGGCCACATTTGGAGTACTGTGTGCAGTTCTGGTCACCTCACTTTAGGAAAGATGTGGAAGCTTTGGAGAGGGTGCAGAGAAGATTTACCAGGATGTTGCCTGGAATGGAGAATAGGTCGTACGAGGATAGGTTGAGAGTGCTAGGCCTTTTCTCATTGGAACGGCGAAGGATGAGGGGTGACTTGATTGAGGTTTATAAGATGATCAGAGGAATAGATAGAGTAGACAGTCAGAAACTTTTTCCCCGGGTGCAACAGAGTGTTACAAGGGGACATAAATTTAAGGTGAAGGGTGGAAGGTATGGGGGGGGGGGGCGGGGGGGGGGAAGGGGGGGATGTCAGGGGTGGGTTCTTTACCCAGAGAGTGGTGGGGGCCTGGAATGCACTGCCTGTGGGAGTGGCAGAGTCAGAATCATTGGTGACCTTTAAGCGGCAATTGGATAGGTACATGGATGGGTGCTTAAGCTAGGATAAATGTTCGGCACAACATCGTGGGCCGAAATGGCCTGTTCTGTGCTGTATTGTTCTATGTTCTATGCATTCTAAATAAAATGCCAATACTATATGCCTACAACTATATTTATCGATGGAACGATTTGGTTAGCTACACATGTAGGGTGGAACTTATTCCAGGCAACAGGGTTGTCTCCCTCTGCTTAGAAAGCTTCCAAGAGCCTTATTTTGCCTTCACTGAGAAAGTCTGCTCGATTGTCATGTTATTTTCGTGAGACACCTCCAGTATTGAATAACAGTGGCTACAGGATGCTGTCCTGAAGTGGGCATTAATTCTCTACTTACGTATTTCAGTTAGAAGCTACTCATAAGTCTTCATGCCGTAAACTTAATAGAGTGGAGGTGAGAAGAAGCAGATTGCTGATTTAAATGCCCTTACCTAACTTCAAACATGCTCCCAGAGGGGGATATTTAATTCCACTTATATTATAAACATATTTCTGCTGAGTTAATCAACATTTCCTTTTTTTATAATGCCAGAATGCTCTTTTAGGATTATAACATTACCATTTGTGTTATTTCCCTTTTGCATTTAGTCAAATCTGAGACATTGTGCTGGAAGCTTATAATAACATTTCTGTATGTGTGCCTGCAGTGGGTTATGGTGTGGTATACATTTTAGTCCTGTGTACCACCAGAAGGTTAATAACAAAAAAAAAACAAATTGCCTACTTTATTATTGCGAACAACCCCAACATAATCCGCTTGTTGTGGTAACATGATGTACAACTCTGCTTCATAGGCCCCTTCACCTTCATTTTGCGCATTTATATGTAGGGTTAAGGGATTATCATCACCAATGTACAATTGCTTTCGATCCCTAAAGAGGACAGAGGCATCATTTTTAAATTAAGAGCTTCAAGTATTATACTGCATGTTAAAAAAGTGAAACTTGTTTGAAAATTTAAAATAATGTTGTATTAACAAATTAAAGGAAAGACTAGTTGCAATCTTTTTGAACATACCCTCTTACAGACAGTTTAAGATCAGGTTTGCAGATGTTATCATCACCACAATCCAGTAAAATACGTGCCTGAGAAAGAATAAATTAAACAACTATCACAAATAGAGTAGCTACTTTGGTTAAATCACTGTCAGCCCCCAGAATACAAATGGACTTAAATTTAGAATAAATGGTAACCAGGAGAAAAATAAAATGTTATTTCCTCCGCTAAAAGAACATAGATGAGCAGAGTTTTTGAAGATCCATATGGAGTGTGATAGCTTTGCATTGTAGCAATCTCCAGGAGATACATACAACATTAAGATGAACGGTGAAACAAATGGTTTTCTTTCAAGTTCCTGCACAGATTAGGTTTTGAACAAAACAAAGTCATACACTGTAAATAAATAGTTTCATGCCACCTGAATAAGTGATTTTCAAAATCTTGCAACTTGCATTAAATAGGATCTCAAACTGGCCAAGATGTACCAGAACGACGAGTAATTTAAAAAGTTGTCATTATGGATCACACAGAGCGCCTGATCTCAGATATATATCAGAGAGGATGGGGAGGCATGGACAAAGGCAAATGGAATAGTAATGAGTTGAAACCTGGCATTTGCCTACCAGGACAGGAATATTTAATGGCAGTCAACCAGACTGCTCTTGCACTTCTCCTAAAACCATGTTGTTTGCAGTGATGTATGGGTCAATCAGGTTCCTTACCTGCTTTCATGGCCAGGGAATGGTCCGTGGCCTGAGTATTTGGAGGGCTTTGGGAAAAGGGACAGAGAGAAATAAATTTAAGAAAGGGATAAAAGTTGATTTTAGCAACATTAAACATTTCAAAACCATTGGGTCAATACAATTCAGAAAAAAAAAATGAGAAAAGAAGAATTGCCAAACATGCAGATGTCAGGACAAATTCACAGACAGAGAAGTGTGTTGGTTACTGACCTGCTTGGTGATATTATTTGGGGTAAATTGGTTGAGGATTGGTTGAAGTCCATTCCCATCTGTTGGGGTCTGTACATCCAGGCTATACTCCATATAGATAGCAATTGGAGTCAGTTTATCTCTGAACTCATTCTCATCCTTTAAATTAAAAAATAAATGCTTCATTTATATCTTTCAAACACAAATAAATTCCTACAAGCTAAATGATTAAAGTTATAGCACATTATATGCTTCATGGTAAACCAAGACATTTTATAACTGCATTAGAAAATGCAGTGTCATCATAAATTGCTCGACATTCCCAGGTTTGTTCGGATAGCAAGAGTACTGATGTTAATAATGACTATCTTTGGGACTACTTAAAAATCTAAAAGCAAACAGAAATCAGGATCAAACATAAAACCACATCACAAAACGCTGGTGCTGCAGCAGTTTAAAGCAATACAGCAGATCATAAGAAATACTTTCAGTGCATGCTGCAGCAAGTACAGAGCATACCAGACACTTCCCTCTTATAATACAACAGGTCTCCTTTTTTTTTCCCCCCCACCAAGTACATTGGTATTTGCAGCTGTTCATATTCAATTAATGTTCTACTGAAGCAGACTTGCATAAAAAATGAAACAGGTTAATGCAAAGTATATTAATTATCAAAAAGAGAAAGAGGAGCTAAACTTTGCCTTAGCTTTTAGTGAAAAGTTCACTTATATAAGTTTGTCTTCTAAATAGTGTCTAATTTAGTCACTATCTGGAGGACAAACTGCAACTTTTCAGCACTGGGCTCAAAGGATATCTACAAAATTATATCCTGCAACCTATTGGTTATAGAAAAAAAACCTGTTAATGAAGGTCCTCATTATTTTGAAATTTCCACATTTTTTAAAAAACTTCCCTTATTAGCTTTTTCTTGTCTGTAAAGATATATAGTACATTCCAGAATGACTTTTTTTTTTAAAAGCACACCATCTACCAACACCAGAAAATATTCCAGGGTAATCCATTTCTAAACTTTAGTCTCTCTGGAGAGAGAAGACCTATCCTGAATTTACAGTCAGGACTATTCCCAGCTCTGCAAACCCAACCAAGGAGGAAGTGTCCAAACGCTTTAGATGTCTGTTCCTGAGTGGAGCAAATTCTCATTAATTGTGATGGGTGGGTTCAGAAGCAAAGTGGTGACTGCTGGGTGCAGAGTTTTGGACACAATGGTCTGCCTTGAGACTCACACTGTATTGAAATTTTCAAAAGAAACAAAGTAGACCTCCCTCCTTCCCCATTACTATCCATACCAAACTATGCCCGCACCCACCTCTATATTCATCCCAATGATCTGCGGACTCTCCATGCCATCTTATGACTCTCCACTACATCTGCCCATGGAGCTTTTCAGACCTTATTCCAACTTATTGTTAACCAATGCCAACCCATATCTCCACCCACCATCCTTTATCCTCACTTGTAACATCCCAACTTACCCAGTATCCACTGTGGGCAGACCTAAGCACCCATGCTGTAATCAAATCAAGCTATTGTGTCTATTGGAGATTTCATTATTTTAAAAAAAACACTCCTCTTGATTAGAAACCCAGTTTACCTATAATAAAAACAAACACTGGAATTCATAGTCCCATGTCAGAGTTTAAAAACTATTGCAGCTTTCAATCAAATTGTGAATCGAGAGTCATTCTACCTTAATTGCCAAAAGTTATGAAATCAGTAAAGCAATACTAATTCTGTAATTAATCTGGCATACGTGAACAGCGTTAAATAGCACTTTAAAACACTTGAAAAAACATTCTAAGATAGATTTCTTTCTGAAATATTTAAAGGCAGGCGTTTTAAATGCCATGACAGTTTCAATGAGCTTATACACACTTTACAGATATGTAATGATCCCAAAGAGAAGCCAACCTTTCACAAAAAGCATTTGACCTCCTTCCAAAATCTGTCAAGATCATATCCAAAAGGAAACCTTACTTTTCCAAAAGGCTATTCTACCTATCCAAGCAACTCTGCAAAGTGTAGACCTCCTGTTATCAAGTCTAATCTGCACGTTATGTTTCCCACTCATGGTGAACAAAAAGCAAACATGACTGAAGACAACTGCTGTCTTATATGACCAGCTGCCCCTGAAACATGAACATGCATCTTGGAACGTTACCCCTTTTCCAAACCCCAGCTCCATGAAGATGGTAGGCACTATGGTCAGGGGTGTGACTTCTGCATATACATCTCCAGAGCTATTTTTGGAATGCTGGAGGTTCACCATCATTGTACAAACTAAGATCATATCTTCCACATGGTGCTTCATCGCATGACATTGCCCAGAATACCAATTCAATAGAAAATAATTCAAACTTGTATGTGACCCAACAACCCTCCACATTGATATTTAATTACTGGCACTCTTCAAAAGGCTTGTGCTGGATACAACACAACACTCATGTATTATGCCAATAGAGCAGCTACAAGATTATACCCATTAGCCTCCACAATATTGGTCTACTCATGGAGACAATAGCAGACTACTACCGCTTATCTTTGAGCCACGAATTCAAAGGCAGCTGGGACAAGTGATGGCTACTCACTTGCTGCCTTAGCTGAAAATGGTCTGTACTTTGAGGACAGAAAGGAGAGCAAGAACCTTATAAATCTTCTAAAGGAAAGTCCTTGGACTTGACACGTTAAATCAGTTTCTCTTTCCATTGATGCTGCTAAAAGTGCTGAGCATAACAGGTGATACAGTAAAGACTTACTCTCAGAAAGGCTTGCAACTCTTCACAAACTTTTCTTCGACTATTTTCTACTTTCATTTTCTTTTCATAATAAGAGAGAGAACTGTGAAGAAACATAGCTCTCTTGATTGCACCCTTCTGTTTTAGTCTATCCAGCTGTAGTTCCACATTAAAATCTGCAAATGAACAAAACTCAACATTATATTTAAGCATACATTATAGAAAAAAAATTCAACAAATTCAATGGAAGAGTAGCTGAAGTCACTATCATCTATGACCATGACATTTTAAATCTGCATACTGCTTCCCAAATGCAAACAAATTCATAGCACTTACAAGGGTGGAGGATAACTGTGTGCACTGAGAAGGAGTGGCTGGAATATGAAGAACAAAAAATAGTGAAGGGATGGAATTAATATGGTCAAATAGAAGGTCAGATAGTTTTTCTGGTGGCTGTTGAAAACAGGAGGAGATATGAGCATAACGTTAAGGACATTAAAATCAATTACATGGGGCACAGGGAAATATGCAATTTTACGAGAAGATTCTAATCCAAGTGTTGCCAAGTTTGTGCAAACAAGCACTCAGCCGATATGGTTCTGAACAAATGGTCTTCATGGACAATGGAGACAAGGAGAAGGCGTTCTAGGAGCGAAAGACAAAGGTCAGGAATTCAGCATCTTTGGTGAGGAGATGTTTCAGAAGCAAAAGGGTGGCAGTCTGGAGGTCACAGATTGCATGTTGAAAATGAAGCTCAGTTCAGATTCTGAAGCAGCCAGCCAAATCTTTGTACAGACTTGTAAAAAAAAAATCAAAAACACATCCTGTCTAAAAATTAAAAAGAGGAAAATTGCTGGAAAAACTCAGCATCTGTGGAGAGAAATTAAGAGTTAACCTTTTGGGTCCAGTGACCCTTCCTCAGAACTCCTTTTTTTAAAATCCAAAGTAAAAATGCTCAACATTAAATTCCAACCTGTGCCAAGTTAGCTGGATAGTTGTCTTAGATATCAGGGAAATACAGTGATTTTCAAGGACCAGTGAAAGGAAATATTCTTTTTTTTTATTGCTATCCAAGAAGCCCTCTTAGTAAGTATTTTGTTTCCTCACTATTGGCCATGCCATTAGTTTCCAAGGCTCCAAGCTCTGCAATACCATGCTTCTACCTCACTTACTTACTTCAAAGCATTCCTTAAAATGTCTTTTTTTATGCGCAAGCTTGTCGTCATCTAATCTAACATCGCTTCATGCCAATTCTCGTTGTTTATAATCAGTTTAAAAATGATGATTTATTTTCAATTTCTGAAACATTGTAAAGAGTGCATTCACAATTGATTCACCTTCGGGAGGTCCGAGGTAGCAATGATTATATTGGCTAACACTAGATGTCACTATAACGTTCTTGCAATTATTTGATCATGCAACAACAAAAGCATGGAAGCTGGAGACATTTCTGAGTTAAGCAAGACAACTCCAAAGGGACACCAGAAATAATGTTTCAGAGGAACATCAGGATATGTTTTTTAAAAAAGTCCTTTCTACCTGTTTTAATTAACCTTTTATTTTTACATGAAAAGCTTTAAATGGTTGTGCACAAGATAAATCACTTGGCTTGAATTCCTTTGATCGAACTTATGCTGAAATTGATGACAGCTTCTATTTGAAGGTGTCGAATGCAGGGATCCCTTAAAAACTGAATTTTTCACGTATTTGCTGCATTACCTGAGATTTCAATAGCTATTGCAGCAGTACATAACTTCCCATATTTCTAGCATATCAAAACAAAAGGAAGACATATATATATATTAAAAAAAAGTCACGATGTTCATTGAATAGCATCAACAATTCATTAGAAGCCAAATATATCTCATTATCAGTGTGTCATTTTTGAAAAGAAGCTTACAGAAAATGATAAACACAGGCAAGGAGATGACTATCATCCAACAGTATGAGTGGCTGTCCCATGACCACTGACCAAAGAGTTCACACAATTGATTGACACAGAGAATATGATCTGCTCCTAAAAATATGCTATGACACTAAATGCCAGGCTCAGAGAACAGTATTCAGCATAGGAAGTGCCAGGGAAAGACCACAGAGGTTAGGCCAATTCCAGGAGAAAGTGAGGTCTGCAGATGCTGGAGATCAAAGTTGAAACTTTATTGCTGGAACAGCACAGCAGGTCAGGCAGCATCCAGGGAACAGGAGATTCGACGTTTCGGGCACAGGCCCTTCTTCAGGAATGAGCAGAGAGTGTTCAGCAGGAGAAGATAAAAGGTAGGGAGGAGGGACTTGGAGGAGGGGAGTTGGAAATGTGATAGGTGGAAAGAGGTCAAGGTGAGGGTGATAGGTCGGAGTAGGGTGGAGGCGGAGAGGTCAAGAAGAAGACTGCAGGTCAGGAAGGCGGTGCCGGGCTGGAAGGATCCGGCTGAGACAAGGTGGGGGGAGGGGGGGATGAAGAAACTGGTGAAGTCCAAGTTCATCCCCTGCGGTTGGAGGGTTCCCAGTCGGAAGATAAGACGCTCCTCCTCCGACCGTCGGGTTGTTGTGGTTTGGCGGTGGATGAGTCCAATGACCTGCATATCCTCGGTGGAGTGGGAGGGGGAGTTGAAATGCTGTGCCACAGGTTGGTTGGGTTGGTTCGTCCGGGTGGCCCAGAGGTGCTCTCTGAATCGCTCCGCAAGTAGGCGGCCTGTCTCCCCAATATAGAGGAGGCCAATTCCACACTGGAACAACAGCACCATGCCCAAATCAGTCAGAGGAACCACAAGCTACACAGGGGTCAATATTCCACACTGGAGTAACTGCAAAGCGCTAAGTCAAATCTGCACTTGAGGATCTGTGCATGGAGCAACAATAGACTCAGGGCAGGGTCATTTTTCCCCAGAAAGCAGCCTTCAGGAAATCCTTACCAGGCAGATGGAAGACAGTGCATAAGGAGAGGAGGAAGATGAAGGGAAGACTTCCTTATCACCTTAGCTAGAGAGCAAGATGCTGTCCCCACCACTTTAACAAACCATCTGTGGGGGCATCCTATATGTCTTTGTGTATCAGTGAACCATGCCCAAGTGTCACAGTTGGATACTCTATCTAATTAACTGATATATCATAAACTGCTGCTTCTTTACAAACTTAATAATCTATCAGAAATTTGCAATAAATCATCAACTGCCTATCTGTATTAACAAACTCCTAAAACAACAAACAGGTGCCTGTAATCAGTACCTGATTCTGCAAGGATTGTTGAGATGATCTGCTGCCACTAATTCTTTTTGGAATCTAAGTCTAAGAGGCTAATTAGTATTAAGTGGTGAAGGATTAACCACTAAAATGTTTTCAGCAGGAGAGGCACATAGCTGAGTAATAAGAAGGAGGTTATTACACAATTGTAAAATAATGGGTTACATTAGCTTAAAACTGATCATATTAATGCTAGGTAAGAGATGATACTGGACTGAATTTCCCATTTTTAGGCAAAGTGCATTTCAAATGAGATTCAGTGTCCAGTCCAGCAAGGCCCATGGAAACTTTTCTCACAGAAACTTCCAAATAAAATTTCATTAAATGAGCAACTGGTCTCTATGGTGCACATCTCATGTAATGGTATGGCAGCAGAAGCAGAGACACTCATCACTGACAAGATCTTCTAACAATCCCGAAATGGACACTTATCCAAGATATGGGCAAGTTCAGCCCTAGATCTACATCACATAGCTGTAGAATGTAAAACCAACTGACTACAAACTAGAACTGACTAGCTCCTCCCAAAGATTATTACTTATATGGTGGGAAAAACTATTCCAAAGTTCTGGGGTAATTCTTTCAGGCCAGCTGCATTATTGAACATTTTCCACATTGACTTTGCTGCTGGTAACTTAGATTTCTGGAGAACCTCGTTAGTGTGCATGAAAATCGTGAAGAGCGTGGAAATGTCAGCCCAGACAAGCAAGTAGGGCCTAACAAAAGTTTTAAACATGCTACTTCATGAAGTAGCAACTTAAATTTCTATCATTGGCAAGTTAATGGTTGAACTATCCAACAAATGTAGACTTAGCATTGGGTCTGTTCCTTGTTATATTAATTAACTGCTAATCAGTATCATTGTTCCATTAATCTGGCTTATTTCCACATAGACCAACATTGTTACCTAGCAAAAAGCTCTTCATCACTTTAGAAATTTTCAACTGAACTAGCTTCTATAGGTCTTCGGAGAGTGAATTATAGATTTCCACTACCCTTTGGGCGACAAAGTGCTTCCTGATTTTGCCTCTTAATGGCCTCATTCTAATTTTAAGGTTATGGCCCTTTGTTCTGGAATCATCTGCCAGAGAAAATAAATTCTGTCCCCTATAACATCCTCGAATCAACTGTAACACGTCAATTAGTTCACCCCTTAATCTGATATACTCAAGGGAAAAGAATCATTTATACCTATTATACTTAGCAGACTTAATGAAATGCAATGGTAGCTGCATTTCTCTTTTAAATGTAACAGAAGTTAATGCCATACCAAAGCAATTAAAAATATAGAAAACACAATGCAGGCCTCAGTAAAGGGAAAGCAATAAATGACAAATCTCTGCAAATATCAAGAATTGCAGAACAGCACATGGAACAGCCTTTGAGTCCTTGTGTCAATATTGTTGATTTAATTTTGCAATCCTTACAAGTATTAGCAAACATGGGAAACTCATCTCCTTTGATAGATAATGCAGCTATGTTCAAAATCTAAATGAATTTTCAGTAGAACTGATTTGAAAGGCACCACTCAATATATATGGGTCAGCAGACAAATCTGCCATTGAAAAGCACCAAATGGCCAGGAAAACTCATTCACAAGAGCAAGCAATCACAGAAAAGTCACCCTGTAAATAGAATGGATGGAAAAGGTGAAGAATTGCTCCTCTAAACACAGACTGGTTTGCTCAAGCAGCGATCAGTTAGGTAGCAGTGGTGGCAGTGAGGGACTTATTGAGGAAGCTTTTAGCCAAAATGGAAAATGGGATGGGAGTCCTTTCACCGAGTCTGGGATGGAGATGGACCTTTAGCCGAGGCTGGGAAGTGAGGGGGCATTTTGATGGGGTGGCCTTATGCAGAAACTGGATCTGGGGGTTCCATCTGCAAGAGTGCTTAGGGAGAGAAGGAGGAGGAGGCTACACAGGGTGTGTGGAATGAAAAGATGTCTACAGGGGAGTGTGGGGTTAAGATGGAGGCTACAGGGGGCAAAGTAAGGGGTGAGGGGAGAAGGAGGCTACAAGTTTACAAGTGGGGAGAGGGACGCTACAACACAAAAAGAAGAAATTTTGACATAAGAGGGATACATTAATAATAAATTTTAAATCAATGATGTGCTGAATTCCTTGCCTGGTCTTCTGACACAAATTCAAGAGCTGCCTTACTTGGGGGTTGTAGATGGGGTGTGAGGGGAAGATTTGCAGAAGAAATGTGGATCATACTATCTTGAACAGTGTCAATTATTAAATTTAAATCTGAAATGGAGATCTGAGATATAGTAAATTAGGCAATAACTGCATGCATTATTTCCAATCTTGCAAATATGTGATGGAAACACTATATCTGCAGCTTGCCACTTGCCACAAAAGATGATTATGGTGATAGATTTTTGCATGCACAAGTGTGTGTTGGTTATTTTGAAAAACAAATTGTTAACTTATGCCTGTTGTCTTGTATCAGCTTAAAATGTGTGGTATCTAGCAGATTAATTATTTCCTTACATGTTATAGTTTTAAGTTTAATGGATTGTTGATGTGTATTAAGGACCTTTGAGTTTAGTTATTCTAAATCAGCATCTGTGTGTATGCCAACACAAATGCAAAAGGTATTGTTACTACGTTACTACACCACCAAATAAATGATTTTGAGAGACTTAAGAAGTAGCTCCCAAAAACCAAAATGTAACCCTCAAGAAAATTTCCTGAGGAGCCCTCAAAAATATATATTTTAAGCATTATTCAGAGAAGTGCAATTGATTGAGGAAATATGCATGACTTTGGCATAAAAATCAAACAGTTATGTCAAAGTTTAATACAATTGCATGTTTTCCTTACTTTACAGAATAGGGATTCAACACCATATATAAATGTTTAAAGTTCTTGGTAAGTAATCTGCCAGCATTAAGCTTATTTTGATTACACTGAGCTGGATTTGCAATACATCACTGATACATGCATGTGTAGAATGAACAAAATCAAATTCTTATTAGTAAATAAGATGAGTCACTCCATCAAATGGTGATTAAATGGTCATCACTTTGCCAGTCATAAAGTGCTCGATTTAATTCTTAAAAGATAGCCATAGCAAAACATTCATTGGCATATATTTCGCCAACCAGGTCAAATGAAAGTTTGATTAATAGTTTAATCTTATTATTCTCGGTTTCAACTAAATGGTTCTATTTGGTTCAACTTATGTTCTGGCACACTTAATCAACTACAGGTTTAGCACCATGCTGTCATGTTTTAACTTCTATTTCATTAACTCCTGAAAGATCGCACAACCGTTACATTTATTGTCATTCACAACATAAAGACAGACTATAGTTTTAATTTAAATTATAATAAACTACACAGTATGCACATTTGATAAGATCAAACTCACCCAGGAAATCTGTGGCTCTTGCTCCAAATGCACTTAAGCAGAACTTAACTGTAAAACTGATGAAGAGAGAAGAGGTTATCAGCAACTGTGACAAGCCAATAGTTTGAAACTATTTTTAAATTAAAAATGAAGGTCAATTGCAACAACAACTGCAAATGCAGAAATATTTCTGAAGATGAAATTCAGCCATAGGACTGTAACGCTGTGGTTAGTATGATGTTCCCTAACTGTGGTGCAAAACAACTTTGAGTTCTGAAGGACTTACAACTGTATCATTAAACAGTCTCATTTCCTGAACACTATTGATCTGCAATACAAACGAATACATTGAGCACTTCAACCAGGAAATAATTCTTCAAGATATAGCTCACTTTAACCTCTGAATATATTTAGAATTCAGACCATTAATTTTGATGGAATTCTCTCAAGGTCGATTCACCTGAAATTCAGAATTACTTTCATTTGCAGAGCATACATATACAACAGTTATTTTTATATGGCTCCTTTGTTAGCATTTTTGACAGAGCCAACACAGCAGATTGCTATATCACTAATGTCTTCAATACGCAACTTATCAACATTTCAGAAGCATTTTTTGTATTTTAATTACATAATCGATTTTTTGCACTGAAAATGAAGGTATTGTTGCTGAGAACTGGAAAGCTTTACACTTAACGCACCCTACAGGGAAAAATCCAATACTGGAGGATCAAGACTCCTTGAACATTGTCATCCAAATCCACAGCCTCCACAAAATAGAAAGACTAGGAAAGCAGATGCATCGAAACATCACCAGTTGCTGTTCCCATCCAAACCACAATTGGAATTATATCTCCATTCCTTTGCTATTGCTAACTTAAAATCTTGGCAGTCACAACAATAGTGCATCCACTCATGAGTTTCAGCAGTCCAAGAAGGCAGCTCACCATCATCTTCTCAAAGAGAATTAGGAATGGACAATAAATGCTAGCCTAACTAGCGACAGCCACATCCCATGAAAGAATTACAAAAATCTGCATTAGGGGAGTATTCTCCCAATTATTCAAAGCTAGATCTGCCTCTCTAGTAAAGTCAATTGTAGGAAGATCAGGCAGGCTATATGACCACCAAGATAAATGTCACAAAAGGTTCAAAAGAAACACTGAAAGTTTATCAGCATGGTGAGTTATGAATGGGAAAAACTGAGTGTTTTCTGATGCCCCTTACTGTGTAAGAGACAGGAAAAATGATCTTCTATTGATGTGGCACCTTGGTATATCCTCAAGGCATCCCTAACAGCTTCAAAACAATGGATTATATTTGAAGTGCAGAAAGCTAGGTAACATAAGCAAATGAGGCAGCCAGTATCTATTTAGAAAAGTCCATAAATAGCAAGTGGATGAATGAGGAGTTCATCTGATTTTGGTTAATGGAAATATGTTTTCTTAAACTAAGAAAAGTTTATGCAATTACTATTTCATGTTATTCATGCCTGGCAATCGAGCCTTTAAAGTTTCCAATTTGTCTAGAAGCTTATGGTATATTATTAATTAACTGGCTTACATCACTATACAGTCAAAGTTGTCTTTAAATAAAATAATAGATAGGTTAGATAAAATATCTTGTATTTCACAGATTCCACTTACCTGGTCATTGAATAGCAGACTAAGAAAAAGAAATCAGTAATTCAAGGTTCAGTACGTCACCCATAATACAGAATCAAACTCACCAAGAGACCATGACACCTTCTCTCAGTGTACAGCTTTTGTTTTCCGGATTCAAAATTGATGGGTTGACTTCTAATGAAGCATTCACATGTATTACAGGTCTGGCTCTAAAAAGTTTAAAACAGGAGGAGAAACCATCCTTTAACAGTAGCTTAATGTAGATATTCTGAACTAATTTTATTTTCTACAGAGGTACAGACTTATCACAACATACCACTTCAGACATTTTCTCAGCTCAATATATTGTGTTATTCAGCACCAAGATTATTTGGCAACCTAGCTTCCATTTAACTAGGTGACAAAATCCACCTTTTGTTTCCTACATTGAAGATTTGAAGGAGGACAAAAAAAATCCTTTGAAACCGGGGTAAAGGAAAATATTTCCATCTTGCTCTCAATCATTCAGGTATCATGTTTTTTTTTGGTTCCTTCATAACTATTTTCAATGACATAAAATTAAATCTTAATAGGAATGAACGATCACAAAGGCAATTTTAATATAATCAATCAATTATTTTTTCATCTGGTGTCAATGTCACCATGCTACTTTATCATACAAGATTTGGAACTGCAATAAAAGCTTCATTGTTGTAGGATTCAAAAATGATGAAACAGACAATAGCTTGCTTTTACAGTGCAACTTAAATATAACCAATATAATAGCTGGTTTTAGATCATTAAATTGAAATACTACTAGTCTTTCAACTACATTAAATAAACTAAAAACCATGATGATCTTCATAGTGGAATAAATTTGTAACTCTATATTAATAGGGAACCTGTTTAATAGGTTTATGTAGACCTATTACATAGCTTAGCACTACATATGAATCTCCCTCAGGAAATATACAATTCAGAAGAACACCATTAATACTTACACATTTAATTTAGTAATGGCAAGAGATCTCCAACTGACATTTTAACAGAAACATATCAAAATACTAAATCAAAATTAACGTAACATCTTTTATGACAACTCTATGCAAAATTCTGCAGTAAATCTGGCCTGAAACTCACATTACCATTAACGATAACTGATGGCTACAATTATCCAATATTCAATATTATGAACTGGATCAAAGAGAATTGCATTAAAGTAAACATGAGCCAACATATCGTTTGCTACCTTTAAAATAGTTTTCATTTTACTGGACTGAAATAATCAGAGCAAGGCATACGAGGACACCACTTGAAGTAAATACTGAATATGTCAGCTAATTCCAATTAATGCAATCCTAATATACTATTAGAATTTTGTAGTATTATTCAAGGGCTGAGGGAATCATTTTAATCATGTACTGTAAGCTACTTTAATGAACACTTTCTCAGATGATGTGTAACTGTTTTCATTTGAAGTTCCCCACAGAACCCAGATGTTTCACTCATATTTGTTGTAGGTTCCTCCTTTACAGAAATGGTTCATTTAAAGCTTATTTTTGTGTAGAACACTTTCAGAAAAAAAGTGCTTTAGATTATGCATTGTGCTAAGTGTCTCTTTTCCATGCTTTAGTGTATTTTTTTAACCTACAAAAGGTCTGTGATGTTTGCAACAGGAGATGCCTCCCAAAATAATTTGTACCCAGTATCATTAATAAACATTCCCCATTTGATACTAAATAATTGACTACACAGTAAATCTCTTAAAATAAAACAGTTAAATTCAAACTCCAGACTAGTATGACATTTATATGTCCCAGATGAGCCAAATATCTTTCCAGATCAATGTAATTAAACTAGAATTATGAGTTTTTCTCTCTGGGCTTTTTATTAAAGATCCAGGTTAAAACAACCTAACATCATAATGGATGAATCACTGGAGCCATTCGATGGAGAAACATGTTTCAATTGAACTATATTGAAAAGATTAAGTGCTTGTTTAATTATTTCCAATGTTAAATTTTATCCTTGCATTAAAGAGAAGGCTATTATCCATGAATATTTAAATGGAATAATTTTACTCTACTTTATTGCACTACAATTGGCTCTATTGTACAGTAAGGAGGGTTAAAATTAGATTACTTACAGTGTGGAAACAGGCCCTTCGGCCCAACAAGTCCACACCAACCCGCCGAAGCGTAACCCACCCAGACCCATTCCCCTACATTTATCCCTTCATCTAACACTACAGGCAATTTAGAATGGCCAATTCACCGAACCTGCACATTTTTGGACTGTGGGAGGAAACTGGAGCACGCGGAGGAAACCCACGCAGACACGGGAAGAATATGCAAACTCCACACAGAGAGTCGCCTGAGGCAGGAATTGAACCCGGGTCTCTGGCGCGTTGAGGCAGCAGTGCTAACCACTGTGACACCATGCCGCCAACAAGGGAGACGAGCAGTCGTAACAGGGCACGCTATAGACAGGGGCACAAGCAGGCATTGCTACGAACGTGAGCAAGACTTCAGGATGGCATTTTGTCTCCCTGGTGCTGGGTCAAGAATGTCTGAGCGGAAACAGGATATTCTGAACGGGGAGGTGGAGTGGCCACTGGTTGTGGTCCATATTGATACTGGCACCTAGGCAGAAAGAGGAGGTCCTGCATAGGCAATTTAGGGAGTTAAATTGGAAATTGAAAAGTAGGACTTCTAGGGTGGTAACCTTAGGAGAGCTCACTGTGCTATGTGCTAGGTGAGACCAGAAATAGCAAGATAATGCATGGCTAAAGAGTCAAGATTCAGAATCCTTGGATGACAAGAGATGTTGAAAGTTTAGTTAATAAGGAAAAGGAAGCATATATAAAGTTTAGTTGAGGAGCATAAAAGAAGCATAAAAGAACTTAATCAAGAAATTAGAAGTGCCAGAAGAGACCACTAAATGTCCTTGGCATGTAGGACTTAGGAGAAACTTAAGGCATTTCATCCATAAATTAGGTGCAAGAGGGTAAATAGGGAAATGGTAAGTCCACTCAAGGAAAAGGGACGGAATTTATGCAAGAAGCCAAAGAAAATGAGTGAGGTTCTTAATGAGTACTTTGCATCGCTATTCAATAAGGAGGAGGACATGGATGATTAGGAAGGTGCATGTTGATATTCTGGGTCATGTTGATATTGAGGTGGTGGTGCTGGGTTTTGTCTTGAAAGACATTAAAGGTAGATACAACCCAGGGTCTGATGGATACTGAAGGAGGCAAAGGAGGAGAATGCTGGGGCCTTTATAGAGATTTCTGTATCTTTTTTAGCTATGTGCAAGGTCCCAGAAGACGGGAGAATAGCCAATGTTATTCCTTTGTTTAAGAAGGGATAGTCCAGGAAATTATAGGCCAGGGAGTCTTACATCATGGTAGCCAAATTATTGCTGAAGGTTCTTACGAAAAGGATTTACTCATATTTGGAAAATAATTGACTTGTTAGGGATAGTCAGTGTGGCTTTATGTGGGGGGAGGCCTTGTCTCCCAAATTTGAGTTATTTGAGAAAGTGATGATAGGTGAGGGTAGAGTGGTGGATGTTGTTTACATGGACTTTATACAAGCATTTGACAAGGTCCCTCATGGTAGGCTGATCCAGAAGATTAAATTGCATGGGATCCATGATAAGTTGGCAAATTGAATTCAAAATTGGCTTAGTCATAGAGACAGATGGTAGTTAGGGAGGGGTATTTTTCTGACTGGAAGTCTATGACCAGTGGTATTGCACAAGGATCATTATTTGTAATATATATAAATGACGGAGATGAACTTGTAGGTGATTTGATCAGTAGGTTTGCAGATGAGACAAAATTGGTGGAGTGGAGGATAATGAGGAAGGTTATCACAGGATACAGGTGAATATAGATCAGCTGTAAAGTTGAACAGAGAAATGGCAGATGGAATTTAATCTGGACAAATGTCTGATGGTAAATCTTGGGAGGTCAAATGCAAGAAGAAAGTATGCAGTAAATGCAAGGCCCTTGGGAACATTGATACACAAAGAGATCTTGGAGTCCAAGTCCCTATCTCCTTGAAAGTGGCAGCATAAGTACATTAGATAATAAAGAAGACATACAGCGTATCTTCATCAGTCAAGGAACTGAGTATAAAAATTGGCAAGTCATGTTGTCTCAATATAAGAATTTAGTTATGCCACGCTGAAAGTATCATGTGAAATTCTGGTTGCTGGGCCACATCACATGAAGGATGTGGAGGCTTTGGAGAGAGTGCAAAAAAGGTTTACCAGAGTGTTGCCTGAAATGGACTATATTAACTATAAGGAGAGATTGGACAAACTTATTTCGTTTTCACTAGAGCATCGAAGGCTGAGGGATGACCTGACAGAAGTATATAAATTTATGAGAAATATACTTATGGTTGATAGTTAAAGTCCCTTTCTCCCAGAGTGGAAATGTCAATTAGTAGAGGGCATATGCTTAAGGTTGAGATGGGAAAAGTTTGTGGGAGATGCACGAGATATGCTTTTTACACAGAGGACAGTACGTGCCTGGAACACGGTAGAAGCAGATATGATAGCAAAGTTTAAAAGGCATTTAGACAGGTACATGAACCGGCAGGGAATAAGGGGATATGGATCATGTGCAGGCAAATGGGATTAGTTTAGAATGGCATCACTGTTGGCACAGACATGGTGGCCGAAGGGCCTCTTCTTGTGCCACAGTTTTCTAAGTTCAAGTCAGGGAGCCACTCTTTACCTGGATTCATAGAAAAAACATGTAAAAATCTATGACACTGGAGAGTGAGAACAGAAATATACAGTAGCTGCCCGAACAACATGCAGAATTATAATAATTCTGATGTAATGAAGCACGGTTAATATAACTTATGCTTCATTTTCCTGAGATGACCACTCAGGTAGTACTGTGTCCTTGAATTGTGAGATATGCTACCTAACACGAATTATCTAAAAATGCATGAATGCCAAAGAAATAGTATTTTTCTTCACCATGGGTGCAGCAAATGATTTTTTTAAAAAATGCAGACCTCTGAGAAAGTTGTTTTTTTTTAAACCAATCATAGGACCTTGAAGCCAATATTCATTCATGCTAATGTAGGCTGTAGAACTACAGTAGGAGTTTCTCCTGCCAAAGGACAGGCTGGTACCAAGGGCATATTTGATGGAGGATAGGATCAACTCAGAACTACAGGCAAATTCAGGGAGATGGAATGCACTTCATAAAATGCCTACAGTGTGGAAACAGGCCCTTCGGCCCAACAAGTCCGCACCAATACTCCGAAGAGTAAACCACTTCCAGACCCATTCCTCTATTCTATTATTCTATATTTACCCAGTCTAATGCACCTAACCTACACACCCCTGAACATTATGGGCAATTTGGAATGGCCAATTCACCTAACCTGCACATGTTTGGAGCACCCGGAGGAAACCCAGGCAAACACACGGAGAATGCGCAAACTTCACACAGACAGTCGCTCAGGGTTGGAATCGAGCTTTGAGGAGCTGTTCACTTGACATGCTGCTGTTTGGCATCATTGAGTAGAATAGCAACTACAATTAAATGAGATGTTACATATTTTGCTCATTTGCATCTATAACAGTGCATCAATGCCATGACATATGTTGTGCACTTTCGCATTTAATCTTCAAGAGAGCAGACTGAATAACGATGACAAATGAAGACAAATTTTCCAGTTGCCAAAGCTGGGGAAACAGAACCCAACTGAATCACCTCTTACAGCTGAATATTAGTAAGCAACATCTATGATCTTCCCATATGTATAACCTGATGTAACACCAGGCCTTACTTCTGTCCACTGGGTTTATGGAGAAGCTTAATACATCTTTCTGACAGGGAAGCCTATCTGCCTCTGTGAAGTTTGCCTACCTGCCATCACAACTCAGTTTTCATGTGTAGATTTCAGGGCAACAGTTGTTGTAGTGGAGAAGGCAAAGAAGGATTCATAAAAAATATCACTGTAATTCAGGAAAACTCAAAAGTAAGCAGTACTCTCACTGGTTCTCCAGATATATGTACAGTACTCTGACAAACAACAGGACTCAATCTAGATATAAAAAAGGGATCAGCAGCATCTGACTAATAAGCTATGAAAATGAGACATATTTCTTTTAAAATATCACATCTACAGTTCAGAAATGCATAAAATGGAGTTACCTACCTATAAACAACTGCTTTGTCAGCACCAAAAGCTCCTACAATTAAATCTAGAAAAAAATGTACAAACAAAAAAGTGAGCTCCTTATGAAGAAAGATCAACTTCTAGCAAGAAGGTTTTTTTTAAAAATATTAAATCTTATTATTTGGAATCCAGGTTTTAAAACTGTTCATATGGTTCTTTGTTCATCATATTTTCAACCACAAAAATGTTGACAGGACTACAGCTGGTATTATTTCCTGTCTCTTTTGGCTGTTATCTGAGTTTGGGAGAGAACTTTGTTTGGAATCTGCTGGGAAGATTGAGAAATCACCAGCAATAGGAGAAAGCAAAGATTCCCCTTACATTCCCTCATAGGGACACAACAGTGTTCCCACTCCCACACATACCATAATTCAACAATAGTACCTCCATCTAATAGCCAGTGTTTCATGAAAATGATGAATGAATCTTTTTTTGATGGTTCTTGTCTTAGTCAACAGACTAGACCGAGCTTAGCATGCAGCATCAATACAGTAATAGACTCATAATCACCAAAATTAGAAGGGGATAAATTCTGTGGAATTATTACTACATTAATGGTGCTCGAAGACAAGAGTTAGCTCATTGAGGTCCTGCCTTCCGCTTCTGATAGTCAAATAATCTCAACATCAAGGCTTACATGTAAATAAGGGACCAAATGTTAAACTGTCAATATATAGGAAAAAGCCAATACTTTTAAGAGAAGCATTAAAGAGAAGGTAAATTGAGACAAGGAAATACTTAGCTGCATTGTCTCATTTTTGGCTTTTAAAAAAATCAGTATGCTTTTATTTATAAGGCATTGCTTCAGAGAATAAAAATGTTACCATGACCTAAAAGCAGCACCTTGATAAAAAACATGCTGAAATCTTGATTAGGCATAGCATGCTACAGTACCTCCTTATGCATCATGCATTCAAACACATCAAGTAAATATATATAATTACATTAATTACAGATTTCAACAAGTAATTATCAGTAGAGTTACACAGAAAAAGATAGGGTGGAATTTGAAAACTTGTTAGCGTAGGCAGATTCTGATTGATTCTAGACTGGAAATCTATTCTGTGAGACCAATTGACACATTCACTAGATTAAGTAGTAACATACATATCTCAGATGTACATTGAGATTGACAGGGTTCTCTGATTGATGGACTAGATTGTTTTCAATGCTTACAATGCTTTAAAAAAATCCATGTTTACAATGCTAAAGAATTCAGTCATATCTACAACTCAAATCAGACTGGATTCCAAGGTTTCAGATTATCTACAATAATTTCTAATAAATGAAGTATTGTACATTCAGTAGGCAGTGCCATCTCACTTTTGATTATGTCAAGCTAGTGTAAATGTATATACTACTCAGGGATTGCCAGCTGACTGTTAAACAGAATGATAGCTTTTTTTTGTAAAACCTGTTCAATATGAAGTAGCACCTGTAAAATATCTGATGCATTCTGCATTACTGTAATCCCAAGATTTTTTTTTAATCCCATTAGACACCTGTGTACTTTTGGTGTACTTCAGATAAATAAGGCTCAATGATGCAATGATAATAGTTTTAAAAAAATCAAAATAATTTGTACAATAACACTGAAGCATGCACTTACCAGATAAATCAATATGAAAATTAAAATCTGTCTGAACATTTGCCAATTTAGAATAATTTTAGATTGTCAAACATACCTGAATATCCATTTGTGTCAATATCAAAAGCTCCTTGCATGGTATAACCAAAGCTTGCAGGCATGTTATCTGAAGCCCACTGCCCTTTCAAAGTCTGCGAAGAATGAGGGTTTAGACCAGAAGATTTCCCATTATAAATATAAACCAGACCTCTATGATTTTCCCCTGCATATGGAACTCCTATTGCAACATCTGTAAATTAAACAAAGATCAATTCATTTTTAGGCCCACAATTATGAGTTTGTCTCATTACAGAGGAACCTCGATTGTCCGAATATCAATTATCCAAATATCAGATTATCTGAAGGGGATCTCAAAGTCCCGAAAGAAACATTACGTCAAAGAGTGGATGTGGTTGGAGGCGGCTGGGGTGGGAGCGGACGGGGTTGGGGGGGGGGGAGGGGGGTGGGGGGGGGGGGGCGGGGTCTCGCGCATAGTGTGCTTTTGTCTAGTCTACTGAACAGGGAGCAGACTTCACAGAACACTCCGAGCCTCAGAGGAAATCAAATAACCGAACAATCAATTATTCAAACGAAATAGTGCCTGGCCATCTCGTTCGGATAATCAAGGTTCCTCTGTATATATAGAGACATATATCATGCAATTTACTTTAAAAAGTTTCAGTTTATGGAGATGAAGAAAAATCTCATTGATGGTTTATTTCTGCTTAATGCACTTATAGTCATTTTGTGACTACTTTGATATTTTGATTTGACAAAGAAAAGAAATCACTAATATGATCACTCGCAATATTAAGACGGAAGATAATAGACTGATTCTCAGACAGAACAACAGTTGCAATGTGACAAAAGGTGTCAGATTTGCAGGCTGTAGACAAAGTGAATAGACTACAGCTGGAATTCCAAATCTTGACATCTACCTTAAGACAAAGAAAAGTATTTGCACGTGACTATCAGTTATATAGATCTAGTCTGTGAAAGTGCCCACTTTCAAATATTCATCTGGCATTAAACACTCTCAGCTCATGCTGACCAACTGTCCAATAAAGGGATGAGAGCACTAAAGCATGTTGGTCCCTGCATTAATTATTGCTTTCCAGAGGGGGAAAATCAAAAGTGCAAGTTTATTTTTGAAAAATGACTAAGTCATGATATTTCATGACTTGAGTTTGAATTAATTTGTAAAATATGGCCTAACCACTAGATGACTGAAAAAAAAAACTGACATGCAAAGTAAAACTAAATTTTACAAAAGAACACCCACATAAACTGGCAAAAATGACATAAGCAACATCTGTTGTGGGAAACTTCAAGATGCTAATCAGTTCAAGTATTTCTACTTTTATTGGAATGGAACCAAACTAAGCCAGTCAAGGCATCAAAAAAGGTGACTGACATGTAGAAACATTAGCATTACTCCAGATGGTCTGCCCTGGGCAGTAATCTATTCAGCCGTGCTGCATATTGCTCCCATCATTGCAACAGAATCTCCAAACAGAAATAAAAGCAAGATGTTAAAACATTTGACTGTTGAAGAGTAACCTCAAAGCAACAGCAATTCTTTATTATTAAGCACCCAATGAGAGTACGTATTAATTCCATCATTCTGAACCAGAAGGATGAAACAAAAAGTAATCATCCTGTAGGGTTTTTTTTCCGGGCCCACCTATGGGTCTCCTGAAAATGTTGTTTATCAATGTATATTATCAAGACCCACTTGTCATTCTCAAATGGCTATTTAATTCAACCTAATGGGACATCACAGTCATTCCTAATCTGTCCTCAGGCATGCTCTGAATAAAAGAAAGATTGACAATGCTTTTCTTCCCTTCTTGATCCAGGGATGTTGATGTCAATTTTAATTATATTCATAATACAATACATAACCAAAAATAGCTGCAGACTGGAAACAGTCTTTGATGATGGTGAAGAGATATTAACTGTGTTAGTCATCTTCAGACGGTCAAATTTGTTTAGTGGTTAGTTTGTTGCAGATATTTTGGAAAATCGTTGGGAAAGCTCAGCTGGTCTGGCAGGATCTGTGGAGAGAAAGAAAGGTTCTGAGGAAGAGTCACCAGACTCGAAATGTTAACTCTGATTTCTATCTACAGATGCTGCCAGACCTGCTGAGCCTTTCCAGCAATTTTTGCTTTTGGCTCTTTACGTGCTGTGCAATTCTACAAAGAAAACTGTTCCAAATGTCAGAACACTCCAAAGCGGAGAGTGGAAATAGAAAGGGGAAAATGGGAATTACAGAGGAGGAGGAGGAATGAAAGAAAGAAAACAAACAGGAGAGGAAGTAGAGGGGAGTAAGTGCAAATGGCACATCGAAACAAGAAGCCACTGAACAGAATGCATGCCTTCACCACACTGTGTTAACTCAATGTTATTACAATTACATAGTTCTTCTTTAAAGGTTTCCCCTGCCTGGTTAATGCCATGCAACCACAAAGCTGAAAAAGTAATCTTTGTATTAAAAGTTTCTATATTAGTGAAGAGGCTTCAGGCAATACACGTCCAACAAACTGCTCTGAAAATTCAAGCAGGAGAGACAACCCGCAATATTTTTCTTAAAAAGTGAATTTGCTCTGTCTCCCAAAGATGACAAAACCTTTAAACAAATCCAGGATGCAGATCTGCATTTTCAACAAAAACTAAATCAGCTCTTTCATGGGTTATACCCTATCGATGTCCCAAGTTTCACTGAAATACGTTGATTTCTACTGCAGCCAAAATCATTAACTCCATCTCATTAGTAATGGTTGCAAGATAAAAATCTGCAAAATATTCAAAAGGAAGCTCAAGTTAAAAAAGAAGAAACAGAATTTGTATTTTAATTTTCCATAGGTAGTATACCTGCAGTGGGGAATATTTTAGAATCACAAGATGAAGATAGGTACATGTTTGTTGACAAAGGGAAGGAGCAGATAATTCTATGTATGGCACATCAGAACATAGATAATTCATAATTCACAATGCTTTTGCCTTACGTTTTAATTCATGTTGGCTCATTAGTTGATTCCACATTTATCTACTTTACAAAACTAGTGACTCTAACTTAGGGCTCATTATCACTATTGGCTCAGTGTCTTCTGTTTGTTTTTCTTTGAACAGTAGAACTTTGCAGTACATGGCAAACCATGTAGAATTTAGAATTTCTTTGAGGAGCACCATGGGAAACAACAGAAATCAGAATCTTTACTTCAGCATGCCAATTGTATTTTTTGTTAGAGAAGCATCTGTCTTTCTTGCAGAGAGCTGACACTGACACAACAAGCCGGATGGTGGGTTTCTGTGCTGAAACCATTTTACATCTTGTATTGTTTGTTTTATATCAATTCATAGACTTTGTGTCTTATGCTATGGCTCAAATCTTGTCTCCCCAAAATCAATATCATCCAAAAAAAGCACTTATTATTTCTTACAGGGAATAAATACTTCATGAGTACTGCCTTGGTCCTTGTCAAACATATCCATGACAAACTATTGTAATTAAATGAAACCTCTTCCTGTTCAGCAACACCATGACATTTACCAAAAAAGCTCAAATGGGCAGGTGTTCCACAGATGTGGCCATGTTCTCATAGGAACTGAACTACTCAGGAAATGTACTAGGCCCTCTTCTGCTGATAGTTGTTTTCCAATACAAAACTAATATAGCCTTCTGCCCCCTTCAAACAAAGCTTCAGTAACTTGATGACACAGTGCTGCTTTGTGAGATGATTAATTTAGCAGGAGACCCAAAAACAACCTAAACAGGAGCCAGTTGAACATTTTCCCTCTAGCGCGCAGGCTAATCCTTGTTATGCAAAATGTTTGCTGGTTACATTTTAGGGAAAGTAGCAAGACTACTGCCCTATTGAAACATGGGTACTACTTGGTCTCAGGATATGATTTGTATTCCAAGGCTATCTTTAACATATCCAAAAGGCCTGGTTTAAAATGTTATAAACCTTTGTTTTCTTTGATAAATGAAGTCAGATCTCATTGACTTGAGTATAGAAGATTTAGTATTGATCAGATCAAGGTGCTTAAAATGTTTCAGGGATTCGGCATGATAGAAATGGATGATTGCTACCTCTGGATGAGGGAATCTGAAAACCAGAACCATACCATTTAGGAAGGAAAGCAGAAAATACTCTTACACACCAAAAGATTATAAAAATCTGTAGTGTCTCCCCAAACAATTTGTGGATGTAACAAAGTAAATTTGCTTGGACGTGGTAGCAGGGTGGTATTGTCACTGGATGAATAATTTAAAGACTCAGGCTTATACCCTGGGGACACATGTTTGATTTTCACCACAGCTGATTGTGAAATTTGAATATGACTAATAAATACAGAAATAAAAGCTCGTCTAATGGTGACCACGTAACCACTGTGGATTGTTGCAAAAACTCAGTTGGTACACTCATATTCTTTAGGGAAGGAAATCTGCCATCCTTACCTGGTCTTGCCTGTGTGAACCCTGATCCACAGTAATGTGTTGACTCTTAACTAGCCTCTGAAATGGACCAGTATGCCCCTCAATTCAGGGGCAAAATTGGGAACGAGCAACCAATACTAGATTTGTCAGAGATGCCCACATCCCATCAACACAAAAAGAAGTGGCGCTTTCAAAACCAAGGCTGATATATTTTTGATAGATGACGGCATTGAAGGTGTAAAAAATTAAATACAAGACGAAAAGATAATCACACTATACTTAATGAAAAAATAATAATAAACCAAAAGTCAAAAAGTGCTACCTCACATTTGTTCCTAATTCAGTTAAGCAAAGTTTTTTTAAAAAAAACTGACAGCTACAGAGTCATAGAGATGTACAGCATGGAAACAGGCCCTTCAGTCCAACTCGGCCATGCCGACCACATATTCTAAACTAATCTAGTCCCATTTGCCATATCCCTCTAAACCCTTCCTATTCATATACCCATCCATTTGCCTCTTAAATATTGTAATTGTACCAACCTCCACTACTTCCACAGGCAGCCCACTCCATACACGCGCCATCCTTTGCATGTACAAGTTGCTCCTTAGGTCCCTTTTAAATCTTTCCCCTCTCGCATTAAACCTATGCCCTTCAGTTTTAGACTCCACCACCTCGAGAAAAAGACCTTGTCTATTGACCCTATCCATGCCCCTCATGATTTTATAAAACTCAGTAAGGTGACTTCTGCAGGTGACCTCCAATGCTGCAGAGAAAATAGTCCCAGTCTATTCAGCTATAGCTCAAACCCTCCAACCCTAACAACATCCTTCTAAGTCTTTTCTGAACATTTTCAAGTTTCACAACATCCTTTGCAGGGAGACCAGAATTGCTGTGATAGAAGTGTATATTGTCATCATGTGGAATTTGGATTTTAAATTAAATGTGTGGTTTCTGTGCTATAAAGGTAATTTTAAAAAAAATGTCAGGAAGTAATATGGAATCGTGAATTGAAGACATAATATCTAAGATGGTACGTGATGTACGTTGTACCTAGCAGCATTCCTGTGGAGCTAATTGATGAAATGCTTACAAAGTCAAACTTCTTTGACATACAAATAAAACAGACTGGTTGCCACTAACAGTTTGAATTCAGTTCAGAAGAACAATTTCATATCAGCCAGGGCTGGTTAATTTGTGAAGTCTTCACTTTGTGAGTGTTTGTGTAGAAATTTTCAAATGTCAGAATTAAAAATAAGATAGACTATCAAGAGGTCTCTATGCAGTCAGAACTGAAAATAAGTCTTTAGGGCATCAAGACAGGGCAGGGTCATTCAGTGAAAAATTAAAATATTACTAACACAAAGTCCTGGAGAAACTCAGTAGGTCTGGCAGCATCTATGGAGAGAAATAGAGTTAGCATTTTGAGTCTTGTATGACTTCTTCAGAACTGAAGAGTTACCTAAAAAGCGTTACATTAGAAGTGACATTTTACTGAATTTGAGTATCTGGAAGAGCTATTGGTGGGAAATGGTTTATACGTTGCTTTGCTGTTTATGTTAAAATATTTATAAACTTATAAATGTTTATAGTTCATTTTTTCTTCTTTTGTATAATAAACCTGTGCTGTTTTTTTGAAAGAACATTGGCAGCATTGTGAGTAAACATTCCATCATGAACCACCATGCTAATCAACTGCAAAAATGAAACTGATGCTCTAGTTAAACCAAGATTCACTCGGACCTGACTTGTCCAGTATTACCATCAGTTGAAATCATAATAATCGATGGCCAGGAATTATGTTTGTACTTATTGTACAATGACTTTCAATAACATTGCTTTTTCAGGAACAAGAACACACAATGTAAAATATGGAACATCCCTCCTCTTGATTAATATTTGACCAATGAATATTTCTTTCACACCATTTAAAAGGAGTCACCATATCTGAGCAGTATCAGCCTGCAATGAGCCAAGGACAGCCTGGGCAGTAAGATCCTTGTGTACATCTAGGTTTTAATGGGATGGTTAGCTCAGCTGATTGGAAGGCTGCTTTGCAATGCAGAGTGATGCCAACAGCTTGGGTTCAATTTCCATGTTGGCTAAGGTGACCATAAAGGACTCTCCTTTTCAACTTCTCCCTTTGCCTGATGCGTGGTGACCCTTAGGTTAAACCAATCAACTCTCTGTAATGAGACAGTAGCCCTACAGTCTGGTATGGTGACTTCACCTTGTACAAATGGTTCATAGCCTGCTCCTTGGATTTTTCAACCACCAGGTCAAGTGCAAACATACCACCAGGGCAGACCAATAGAATAAAAAGCCTGGTTTCCTAAAACAAAGGAGGAAAGATCTGATAAACCCATTCTTTTTTTGAATATCACTTACTCCAAGAGGATTATGTAATACGTGACACTTTCATTAGCATATACATCTGAAAAGCTGTATGTAAATCAGTTAAGGTCTATTCACACTATTTTGCCACTAAGCAATGTAATTAAACAGCAAATAAATAAAAGTGACACACCATTATAGCCATCTTGATCAACATCTCCGAGAGGTGCAATTGAAGACCCAAACCTGGCATACGTCTCTGTGCCAGTCAGCTTCAGGGCATCTGTAAAGCTAAATGGTGACTTTTGTAGATAAACATACACCTGGCCCACTTCTCTATACTTCCCATCAGAACCACGAACCATAAAAAGAGGTGCTCCAATCAAAAGGTCATCAAGTCTAAAAGACAGATCATCAGCATTATAAGTTGTAGCAGAATTGGTTGCTTAAAGATTTACAAATGTAGCTCCAAACAAACAATTATATCCAATATGCTTATAAACAAGAACAATTTTGTCATTAGATTAGATTCCCTACAGTATGGAAACAGGCGCTTCAGCCCAACAAGTCCACACAGACCCTCCGAACAGCAACCCACCCAGATCCATTCCCCTGTCTAATGCACCTAACACTATGGGCAATTTGGCATTGGCAATTCACCTGACCAGCAGATCTTTGGATTGTGGGAGGAAACTGGAGCACCCGGAGGAAACCCACACAGACACGGGGAGAATGCACAGATTCCACACAGTCACTCGAGGCGGGAATCAAACCTAGGTCCCTGGTGCTGTGAGGCAGCAGTGCTAACCACTGAGCCACCATGTCATCATGGTAGCATGTGGTCTCCATCACTTGAATTATGTCAACCAAAAGTAATTTAGTAATAGCACTGAGCTAATCAATGAACTGCAAAGAATTCACAGATTTTATTTTGTGGAATATAACCACTAGATATTCTTAATTATCCTCATGATGACTGTAAGAGTCCCGAGCAATGATCCTTCTGTTCTTATGAAAATGAGGCTATTTGGTGTCAGAGAATATTAAATTAGTGCTGGTTCCTATTACTAAATGTCAGTACATTTATAGTCTTCAACAAGCACACTGGTCAGGTTCAGGAATTCCAACTGATATTTCTCATTCATACATCAGATAAACAGAGACTTCTGCCATGACTGAAGCGAAGTTCAATTGAAATGTTTCTCCTGTTAAAAATCTTCCAACTGATACCTACATTAAAATTAGCAGTCAAACTGAACGAACATAGTAAACTTCAAATTTGCGATATGGAGATGTTTTTGAAATTTCCTGTTAAGAGATCATTGCTACTGAAGTTCATATTTTTTCAGATGTGAAGGTGTTAATCTTTTAAAATGAACTTCTCTCCTCTTCTGAAGGCACTGCCTCTTTACCATAAGCAACAACTAAAATTAATTTTTAAAGGTCCTTTGAGATGCCCTTTGATTCAAGGCAGCACTGATTATATCTCCTTATATTTGTTATTTACCAATTCAGGCAAGTCTTCCTATTCTAATTTGCTGTAATGATATTTTTACTAATTTGCTGATTATACTATAAACCATAGAATCTGATAGTGATTGGTACTCCCCACAGCCTAGAAGGATGTGGATTGTCACATCTCCCATCAGCAAATCACAGAATCAAGGATTTTTTTTAAACTGATGTCAGACAATCCCACAATACCAGCTAGTTTTAACAGTTCATGTCTTAGTGTGGTTCTTGACCCTCAAATTCAGCTGCTAATCCTAATCTTGAATTAAATTTGACCAATTTAAATTCAGTTTTTGAATACTGGTTGAAACGCAAACAAATAGCTAAAGAAACTATCTGTTCCTCAGAAGAACTGTCACTGGGATAGAAACAGTTTTCTCTCCACAGATGCTGCCGGATCTGCAGAGTTTCTCCAGCTATCTCTATTTTCATTTCAGATTTCCAGCATCCATAGTTCCTTGTTTTTGAATAAAATTTGTTTGCATAAATCAGAGCAGGAGTTGGCCAGCCAACTCTTGGTCCTCCTCTGCCATCTGATAAGATAATGGCTGATCAGATTGTGGCCTCAAGTTCAATTTTCTTGTCTCTGCCTTCTATGACCTTTTGACTCTGATATCATTGAAGAATCAAACTCATCCTTAAAACTATTCATTGACGCTGCCTTCACAGCTCTCAGGGAAGAATATTCCACAGTCAATCCTTGTAGAGAAAAAAAAATCCTCATCTCCACCCTAATTGAGCCCTTATTTTTTAAAGTGTGCCGTTTAGTTCTATTCTCCCCGACACAGAGAAACATCCTTTCAGCACCCACACTATCAATTCCCCACAGAAGTGTATATGTTTCAATAAAAGCACCCCTCATTCTTATAAATTTCCATAGATACAGGCCCAACCTGTCCAATCCTTTCTCCCAAATTAAACCCTTCATCCAGGAATCAGTCAAGTGAAGTTCCTCTGAACTGCTTCAGATGCTATTGTATCCTTTCTCAAATAAGGAAAACACAATTGTTAACCATACTCCAGATAATCTCTCGGCAACATCATTTACAATTATAGTAAAATTTTCCAACAATAAATTACAACATTCCATTTGCCTTTCTAATAATTTACCGTATCTCCCCATTAATCTTTCGAGATTCAAGTGCAATGCCCCTCAATCCCTCTATACCGGAGTTTTTGAGATTCTTCTCCACTAAATTAATACAGCTTTCCTATTCGGCCTGTCAAAGTGGACGACTTCACATTTTCCCATATCATACTTTGTCTGCCTTACTTTTATCCATTCATCTAAACTTTTGTAGACTCTTTACGTCCATCTCACAATTTACTTTCTTACCCTGCATTGATATTCTAATTAGAATTTATTATTTCAATGCATTTTCAATAAACATTTAAAATGAAAAAAAAGGAAAAATTAAAAATAGCTCATGTAATAATTCACAACTCATCAATTAATTTTGCCCTTCAAGTTCAAATGAACAAATTAACAGTCACACTCAAATGGTTAGTCTGACTCTGGAAGAAAACATGTTTAAACAATCAGCCAGAAAAGTTCTTCAATATGTTTTCCCAAATTTGCTTGCTCCCAGCCTTCACCCCCTTACCCATCACTGTTGAGATCAGTAACCGCAACAGAATAACCAAAGTATGCAGCCATCTGTGAAAATAACATAATCTCAGTCATCCATTCTCTCTATTGGTAATCAAATATATTAAAATACACAAATTATTTATTAATACACTGCTGAAACATTTACCTGTTCCCCAGTAAAATTGTGGAGGGATTCCATATTCGCTCCATTTAAAATAGTAACCTGTCAATAATAAATACATGTAATACATCAAAACACAAAAAAATCAAGTAAAACTGGATGATTCCTGTTATGTCATTAACTTTTGAAACAGATGATCCATACTGTCTCACTTGAGTCACAAGGCCGTGACTTCACTTCACATTCTAGGATTGGAATGATCTGACAATTCAGTGCAGCACTAAATTGGGTGCTATGTTGTCAAGAGGTGCTGTTGTTTTCCTGTGGAAGATAATTAACCGATGTCCTATCTACTCATGATAAAAGATTGCCCTCCAATACTTGAAAGAGTTCAGGTATCCCAACCAACCTTACTTCCTTCATCAGCACTCAAATTGTCATTGACTGACTGTGTTTGACATCTGAAAGTTGTTGCAATTTTTTAAAAAATCACTTTTGTTTGCCAAAATAGTAATAATTGTGACGTTCTTAGATGCATTCTCAAAGCACCATATTATGACATATAAAAAGTGAATTTGCTAGTAATAAAAAGATAAAGTCGCTATAGTCCCAGGGGACAGTAAGATTGCTTGATGGACTGGTTTAACCCGAGGGCTGTGAAATTATAAACTTCTTTAGAGATTGTCAAAAAAAAACAAACAAAGTTCTTTATGCAGTTTTACAGCTGAGCTGGGGAAATCTCATTATCAAAACTATACACAGCAGCTTGGAGTGGTCAGTGATTTCACAGCCTCACCAGTTAAATGTTTAATTTTAAGATTTATATATCTTACCATAGTTGTTTTTGTGAATCAATAATAGTTAGTAGAGTGAGTGTTTATTTTTTATGTTTTACTGAGATCTGCCCCTTGATTGAATTTTTCACATAAAAGATAGGTACTAAGTTATCCTAGAGCAGTGTTCTTGACTGTGCTAACACTGAGTTTTTGAGAAAGTCTGTAGCGATTGTTTTTTGGATATATTCTCAGTCTGTAGATTGCTTAAGGTGCAGAGTGATGTGTTCTTCCTGTTGGATGTAGGAGATTAGGGAGAATTTCAATGTGTCTGGAGATTATGTCTGCAGCAAGTGTGTTTGGCTGTGAATCCTATTGAATTGCATGGATCGTTGGAGTGGCAGTTAGAGGCAATGAGGAATTTACAGGAGCTGGGGGTGTGATGGATAGAGGCTTCAGGAATGTAGAAAAACTGCAGATACGGTCAGGTAGAAAGGTTACCATGAGGAAAGGTAAGAGAGGTGAGCAAGTAATGCAGGAGTCTCCTGTGGCTATTCCCACCTCAAAAAATTATGCTGTTTTGGATAATTTTGGGAGTGATGGTCTCTTAGGGGAATATAACCAGACAACCAGATTTCTGTTACCAAGACTGATGAAAGGAGGGGTATGTCAGGTTCCAAGTGATTGATTGTAGCAGGGAACTCTCTAGTCAGAGGCACAGGCAGATATTTCTGTGGCCAAGTGAGAAATCAGAATGGTGTGTTGCCTCCCTGGAACCATGGGTCAAGGATGTCTCGGAGAGAGTACACAATATTCTCAAAGGGGAGAGGGATCAGTAGGTCAGTGTAGACATTAGGACAATGAGGTAGGTAGAGAAAGGGACAAGGTTAGATTAGATTACATTACAGTGTGGAAACAGGCCTTTCAGCCCAACAAGTCCACACCGACCCGCTGAAGCGCAACCCACCCATACCCCTACATTTACCCCTTACCTATCACTACGGGCAATTTAGCATGGCCAATTCACCTGAACTGCACATATTTGTGGCGGTGGGAGGAAACCGGAGCACCCGGAGGAAACCCACGCAGACACGGGGAGAACGTGCAAACTCCACACAGTCAGTCGCCTGATGCGGGAATTGAACCCGGGTCTCTGGTGCTGTGAGGCAGCAGTGCTAACCACTATGCCACCATGCCGCCCTGAGGTTGTGCAGAGACAATGTAAGAAATTAGGCTGGAGGTTAAAAGGAAGGTGTTTGAGGGTAGTAATATCTGGATTACACCCAGTAGCGTGTGCGAGAGTAGAAATAAGAGCAGATGAAGGCGTGGCTGAGGATCTAGTGCAGGAGGCAGGGATTTACAGTTTTGCATCAGTGGGATCTCTTCTGGGGTAAAGTGAACTATATAAGAAGTAAGGGTTGCATCTAAATTGGAAGGGAACCAATATCCAGCAGGGAGATTTGTTAGTGTTACGAAGGCTTTAAACTAATGGGCGTTGATTTGGTGATGGTGGTGGGGGTAGTCCAAAGTAATAGAAAAGAGACAAGTCTGAGGCTTGTAAGTCTGAGTTGAGTTGAGCAAGTCAAACAAACAGTCAGGGCAGAAAATGTGGTGCTGGAAAAGCGCAGCAGGTCAGGCAGCATCCAAGGAACAGGAGAATCGACCTTTCGGGCATAAGCTCTTCTTCAAACAGTCCTCACTTTCTCCTCAAACAGTCAGGGCAGGCAAGAGCAAGGTAGAGATCAAGGTAAGACTGATAAATTAAACTGCATTTATTTCAATGCAAGGTAAGGCAGATGAACTTGGGTCATGGTTAGGAATATGGGACTGGAATGACATAACTGTTACACAAATGTGGCTCAGAGAGGGGCAGCTTAATGTTCCAGGGTATAGATACTTCAGAAAGGACAGATTTGGGGAGGAGGGGGTGCAAGGGAGGACAGGGAGTGGTATTTTTGGTTAAGGATAACATTACAGCGAGACAGGGAGGGTATTCCTAGAAGTATGTCCATGGAAATTATTTGGGTGGCACTGAGAAATAAGAAAGGAATGATCACCTTATTGGGATTGTATAACAAATTTCAAAATAGTTAGCAGGAAATAGAGAAGCAAATGTGTAAAGAAATCTCAGATATCTGTAAGAATAATAGGGTGGTAATAGTCAGGGATTTTAAGTTTTCAAACATAGATTGGGACTGCCATTGCGTTAAGGGCTTCTATGGAGAGGAATTTGTTAAGTGTGTAAAAGAAAATTTTCTTATTCAGGTGCATGTGTGGAATGGGCTGCTAGAGGAAGTGGCGGAGGCTAGTACAATTGTAACATTTAAAAAGGCATCTGGATGGGTAAATGAATAGGAAGGGTTTGGAGGGATATGGGCCAGGTGCTGGCAGGAGACACTAGATTAGGTTGGGATATCTGTTCGGCATGGATGAGTGGGACCGAAGGGTCTGTTTCCATGCTGTACAACTCTCTGACTCTATATGGATGTGCCTACTGGAGAAGCAGTAAACTTGACCTTCTCTTTGGTAATAAGATGGGGCATGTGACATAGGTGTCAGTGGGAGCACTTTGGGGCCAGCGATCATGATTCTATTAGTTTTAAAATGGTTATGGAGAAGGAATAGACCAGATTTATAAGTTAAAGTTCTAAACTGACGAACATCAATTTTGATGGTATTAGGCAAGAACTTCCAAAAGTGACTGGGGGAGGCTATTTGCAGTTAAAGAGATGATTGGAAAGTGGAAGGTTTTCAAAAATGAGATAACAAGAATGCAGAAACAGTACGTTCCTAATAGGTGAAAGGCAAGGCTGGTAGGTGTAGGGAATGCTGGATGCCTAGAGAAATTGAGGCTCCAATCAAGAAACAGAAGGAGGAATAGGTCAGGTACAGACAACTAGGATCAAGTGAATCCCGAGAGGAGTATAAGGGCAGTACGAGTATACTCAAAAGGGAAATCAGGAGGGCAAAAAGAGCACATGAGATAGTTTTGGCAACTAGGGTTCAGAAGAATACAAAGAGATTCTACAAATACATTAAGTTAAAAAGAGTAAATGGAGAGAATAGAGCCCTTTTAAAGATCAACAAGGCTATCTCTGTGTGGAATCACAGGAGATTGGTGAGATCCTAAACAAGTATTTGCTGTGAAGACAGATATGAAAGCTAGAGGACTTGGGGAAATAAATAATGACATCTTGAAAAAAGTGTCCATATTACAGAGGAGGTGGTAGTAGATGTCTAAAAATGCATAATGGTGGATAAATCCCCAGGACTTGATCAGGTGTACCTTAGACCATTGTGGGAAGCCCTTTGCTGAGTTATTTGTATCATGGATAGCTACAGGTGAGGTGCCGGAAGACTGGAGGTTAGCTAATGTGGTACCACTATGGTGTGCAGGCCATTGGAGGCGATTCCGAGGGACAGGATTTATATGCATTTGGAAAGGTGAGGATTGATTAGGGAGAGGGAACAATGGCTTTGTGAGTGGGAAATTGCATCTCACTAACTTGATTGAGTTTTTTGAAGAAGTGACAAATAAGATTGATGAAAGCAGAGTAGTAGAAATTGTCTATATGGACTTCTGCAAAATTCTGCATGGTAGACTGGTTATCAAGGTGAGATCACATGGAATTCAGGGAGAGCTAGCGAACTGGATGCAAAACTGGCTTGAAGGTAGAAAACAGAGGGTGGTGGTGCAGGGTTGTTTTCCAGACTGGTGATCTGTAACCAGTGTTGTGCCACAAGAATAGGTGCTGGGTCCACTGCTTTTCATCATTTATACAAGTGATTTGGAAGTTTGCAGATGACACCAAAATAGCAGTGGATAGTGAAGAAAGTTCAGATGGGTCACTGGCCAAGGGGAAACAGGTGGAGTTTAATTTAGATAAATGTGAAATGTTGCATTTTGGTAAGGCAAATCAGGACAGTTATTGGTAGGGTCTTAGAGAGTGTTGCTGAACAAAGGGAGTGGGGATGCAGGTTCTTAGTTCCTTGAAAGTGGAGTTGTAGATAGACAGGGTGGTGAAGGTGGTGTTTGGTATGCTTACCTTCATTGGTCAGTGCATTGGGTATAGGAGTGGGGAAGGCACTTTTAGAATATTGTATTCAATTCTGGTCTCCCTGCTATAGGAAGGATGACATTAAACTTGAAAGGATTCAGAAAATATTTCCAAGGATGTTATTGGGATTGGACGGTTTGTACTATAGGGAGAGGCTGAATAGGCTGGGTTTTTTTTTTTCCCTGGAGCATTGGAGGCTGAGGAGTGATCTTAGAGAGGTAAGTAAAATCATCAGGGACATGGATGGGTTAATAGCAGAGATCTTTTCCCCAAGGAAGGAGAGTTAAAAACTAGAGGGCATAGGTTTAAAGTGAGAGGGGAAAGATTTAAAAGGGACCTGAGAAGGAATTTTTTCATGCAAAAGGTGGTGCGTGTATGGAATGAGGAACTGGTGGAGGCTGGTACATTTACAACATTTAAAAAGCATCTGGATGGATATATGAATAGGAAGGGATATGGGACATATCTACCAAATGGGATTAAATCAGTTTAAGATATCTGGTCAGCATGGACAGAAGGGGCTCTTTCTGTGCTGTATAACTGGATGACTGTATGAAGAGAGGGGAGAGGTTAGGAGGGAGAGTTCCTCATGGTAACCACAATTGGTGCAGGAATTGAACCCATGTTGTTGGCTTCGCTCCGTATTGCAAACTAGCTGTCCTGTCAACTGAGCTAATCAGTTATTTTCTAGTAATCATAATTATTTAGAACGTTCCTGAAATACTGATATATAAAATAAGCACTTCTTACATAGCCTAAGGACTTTGCTCCTCTTGGGATGCCAGTTACAAAATCTAAAAGAAAAAGAATTTATATACACAGTACAGAATGTTTGCATACTAACATATTACACCACACAATGACAGTATAAAGACTTAGCTCACAATCTCTCATTTAATCTCCTGCTTCTATCTACCAATACATCTGTTATAGGTATAATCGCACCACCGCCAATTTTACTTCTTGATATCATTAACAGGTCACTGAGTCCAGAAGGAAGTCCACGTTGTTCAATATTTTAAATGGACATACTTGGAAAAGAATGTTCATTTTCAGTGGCACAAAGTACCTCAGTTCAAAAGTGAGAATGGAGAGCTAATAATGGGAAACAGGAAAATAACAGAAGTGTTGAACAATATTGAACAGAGATACTGGATGTGTTGGTTATAAATCTTCCAAAATTGTCTGGATTCTGGAAAGGTCCCAGGAGATAGAAAACCAAAAATGGAACACATCTGTTCAAGAACATCAGGAGCCAGAAACAGGGGGAGAAAAAAAGAGCCAGTGTGCCTAACCTCTATGATACAGACTATGTTTCAATCATTGAGAAGATAATCACTGGATATATAGAAAATCATATTCTAACCAAATACATTCAACATAGTCTTGTGAAAGGAAAACGGTGTTTGGCTAATATCTTTGTATTTGGACTTCCAAGAGGCATATCAAAAGGTGCTATGTGAAAAGTAGACACATAAAAAGTTACTCCAAATAATAAGAGCTCATGTGCTCAGGCTAACATGTTACAATGGACAGAACACTGTTTGGTTAACAGGAAGCAGAGCATCTGAATAAATAGGAATTTTCCATTTGGCAAACTCATGTATATGAACATGCATAAGCATACAAATTAGGAGCAGTGTTTGACCATTTGATTTGACCTCAAGCCTACTCTGTCATTCTATAAGATAACGACTGATCTGATTCCAACACATTTTTGCTCACTCCCTATTATCTTTCACCCATTTGCTTATCAAGAAACTTTGTTTTAATTCACTCATGGGGTGTGGGTGCTGCTGACTGGGCCAGCATTTGTTGCATATTCCTAGCTGCTTTTGAGAAGGTAATGGTGAGCTGCTTTCTTGAATCCTGTGGCCCTATTTGCCTCTGCTTCAAAATATTCAAGGACTCGGTTTCCACAAGCATCTGTAATACTGAGTGCTACAGGGATCAGTGTTGGACCTCAATAATTACTAATCTATGTTAGTGACTGACAAGAAAGGGCAGAGTGTATGGTTCCTAAATCATGATAAAGATAGGTAGGAAAGAAAAGTTGTGTGGTGAACAAAGTGAGACTGCAAATGAATTTAGATAAATTAAATGAGTGGGCAGAAATTCTATAGATGGTGTATAATGCGAACTTCTCCACTTTCATCAGGAAGAACAGAAAAGCCAAATATTACTTAAATAGAGAAACCGCAGAAGAGAAATCAGGGGTTTCTGATAGATGAAGCTAGCTTTCAGTTACAGTAAGTAATTAGGAAGTCAAACAAAATGCAGACCTTCATTTCAAGCTGAATAATGTTTAAAAGCAGAAGTGCTAATACAGTTCTATAGGGCCTTAATAAGACCACAACTGTAAGTATTGTTTCCAGATTTGGTCTCTTTTCTTCAGGGATATAAGTGCATTCAAAGCAATTCAGGGAAGGTTCACACTATTGATTCCTGCAATGAAGGGATTTTCTTCTGAAAGGAAGGTTGAGCAGGTCAGGCCTATACTTATTGAAGTTCAGAAGAATGAAAAGAGCATTTTATTGAAATAAAAGATTCTGAGGTACACTTGACAGGGTAGATGCTGAGATGCTGTTTCTTCTTGCAGGGTAATCAAGGAATACAGTTTAAAAGTAAGAGGTTTGCTATTTAAGATGAATGCAAGGAGGAGTTTCTTCTCTCAGAGAGTTTTGAGAGTCTGCGTAGTTCTTTGAACCTAGCTAGCAGTGGTGGCTGCGACATTGCATATGTTCAAGACTAAATTAGGCAGATTTTTAATCAGCAAGGGAGTCAAGGATTATGGTGGCCAGGCAAAAGCGTGGAGTTAGGGCCAGAATCAGACCAGCCGTCAGCTTATTAAATATCAACGTAGGCTCAAAAGGGCCAAGTTGCCTACACCTGCTCCTGGTTCTTATTTTCTTAAGATATGAATTGCAATACATTACATTCTCCTCTGGCAAGCAGAGATTTGATCTAAAATTTTGTAATCATCTTTTAATCTCTGTTAAGAGAGTGGAGACAGAAATCAGGAGAAAACAAACTTACAACGTTTCTCTCCTTTCCGATAGGGGGACACAGGGGTCAGTTACATTCCCCTTACTGCGTCATAGACAATGCATTGCCATTGAATCAATTCCATCATCTTCCTGAGTTTAGGGTGAGGGCAACTAATGGTGTTGTGAACCATTAAAACAAAGATATTGTTACCTTCTCACTGTCGTTAAATATTCAGGATCATCACTTACCTTCTACTGAATCTTTGCTAAAGTTTCCAACAGCAACTGAATAGCCTAATAAGAAATGGCAATGTTTAGAAGATTGGCCAAAGTTGATGCCTGAACATTGTGTATCAAAGACTGCAAATTTATCAAACACTTCTCATTTGATGAAACTATTGTATGTACAATCAATATTGTGCTCAGAAACATTTCAGGCTCCTCTTGATAACTTGGCTTTATATATGACAGTACTCAGAGTCATAGAGATGTACAGCATGGAAACAGACTCTTCAGTCCAACCCGTCCATGCCGACCAGATATCCCAACCTAATCTAGTTCCACCTGCCAGCACCTGGCCGATATCCATCCAAACCCTTCCTATTCATATACCTATCCAGATGCCTCTTAAATGTTGCAATTGTACCAGCCTCTACCACTTCCTCTAGCATCTCATTCCATGCACGTACCACCCTCTGCGTGAAAAAGTTACCTCTTTGATCTCTTTTATATCTCTCCCCTCTCATCCTATGCCCTCTAGTTCTGGACTCCCCGACCCCAGGAAAAAGGCTTTGTCTATTTATCTTATCCATGCCCCTCATGATTTTGTAAACTTCTATAAGATCAACCCTCAGCCTCCGACGCTCCAGGGAAAACAGCCCGAGCCTATTCAATCTCTCCTTATAGCTCAAATCCTCCAACCCTGGCAACATCCTTGTATATCCTTCAAGTTTCACAACATCTTTCCAATAGGAAGGAGACCAGAATTGCATGCAATATTCCAAAAGTGGCCTAACCAAAATCCTGGACAGCTGCAACATGACCTCCCAACTCTGACCAATAAAGGAAAGCTTACCAAACGCCTTCTTCACTATCCTATCTATCTGCGCCTGCACTTTCAAGAAGTTATGAACCTGCACTCCAAGGTCTCTTTGTTCAGCAACACTCCCGAGGACCTTACCATTAAGTGTACAAGTCTTGCTAAGATTTGCTTTCCCAAAATGCAGCACCTCACATTTGTCTAAACTAAACTCGAAGGGATACTTGCTACAGACGTATTACAAATCCAACAACTGTTGTTTTCGAAGATCAAACATATAAAATCACAGATGAAAAACTATTACATATCACACCTTTTCTGATATTATGATTTAAAAACTCTTAATCATCGAATTTTGGACAAACATGTGTCTTGCTTAGAAACACAATATTCTGGATGTAGGTTTTCTCGCTGTGTTGGAAGGATCATTTTCAGATGCTTCATGATTTAGGTAACATCTTCAGTGGGCCTCCAGAGACACAGTTGGCACCATGTTAGCCAACCTCCAGTCTTCCAGCACCTCACTTGTGACTACCGATGTTAAAACTATCTCAGCAATAAGCCCAGCAATTATTTCCCTAGCTTCCCACAGAGTTCTAGGATGCATCTGATCAGGTCCTGGGGATATATCCACATTTATGCAGCACCTCCTCCTCTGTAATATGAACATTTTTCAAGATGTCACAATCTATTTCCCAAAATTATATCTTCCATGTTCTTCTCCACAGTAAACACTGATGCAAAATACTCATTTAGTATCTCCCCCTTCTCCTGCGGCTCCACACAAAGATCAGCAAGGCAGCCTGAGGGGGCCTGTTCGCTCCCTAGTCACCCTTTTGTCCTTAAATGTATTTAGAGAACCCCTTTGGATTCTCATTAACCCTATTTGCCAAAGCTATGGCCTACACCAGCCATGGCACCAGCAGGCCCTACACCATTGCGCTTTGGAGATCTGGAGCTGCCAGTATCAGATTGGATAGCTACTCACATCAGGTTGGCAGTACTTCCTCTGGGTCTACAATTCTGGCAGGGAGCGATCTAGCAGCCAATCAGGTGCTTGATCACCGGAAGGTCCAGCATGCTTTCTCACCCTCTCCTGAGGCACAATTAAAATAAAACCTCAAAAGTGTCCTCGAAATTCAAAAGATTTTCTTTTGATGTTCAAAAATTTTGTTTCGATGTTCTGCTGATTCCAATCCTATTCCTACAGCGGATGCAATACTGGCCTTTCCTGTCTTGGTAAAAATGTTCCCCACAGCTATCAATTCTAATACAACGTCAAATCAACCTGCTGTAAGATCTTCATTTTGAAATTATTTTAAATTGTACAAGTTTAAAAAACCCATTGTTAAGCTCAATCATATTTGCTCTAGCAGTGTTATTTGAAAAGTAAGGCCCAACTTACCAAGGTAGCTGTCATCAAATGCAGCATTCGCTCCACGAGTTGAAACTTGACGGGAATATGTTGTGATAATCTCTGATGAATTGTACATTGTCACAATTTCCTGAATTTCATCAGAGATTAATTGACCTGCAGAATTATAAAATTTACGAATGAACAATACACAAAAATTCTTCAGCACTACATCAAAACAGCTACAAAATCTAATTAAATACTTAATACAGTAAATCTGTATTAATATCTATAATATTACTTTAAGAAAATATACTTTTTCCATGATTTTTAAAAGTTAGGTTATATATTAAAATCATGCCTCAAGCAAGAAAACAAACCAAATCAGATCAATAGTAAATAGTCAATAAAGCAATTAGTTTCGGTCTACACCTCAAATGTACAATGTTTTATTATAACAAAGCAGTATTGTAGTTTTACCTTGCCAATAAAAGCTTCCCGGTCCCCCAAGAACCACTCTACCAGCCTATAATTTGTAAAGGAATAAAGACAAACACTGAGATCTGTTCTTTTAAACAGCTATTATCATGCGATATTACACAATTAAATACTCCTGGCAGGGGACATGCCTTACTGTCTGAGGCAAAAGATAGTTTTATCGTTTGAATATGGCTTCAAGCTTATAGAAGAAAAGTAACATTGTGATGAATAATCTCAATTTATAGCACTTAATCTGCAATCAAAAATATTAAACTGGACCCTCAGTCAATAAATGAAGAGAGAAGAATCATAATGGGGAATTTCCAGATGCAATTCTTGGAAGATATCATGTTAGTTAATATGAAGAATGAAATCCAATTTTTCTGGGAAGCAAAACCAGATGGTAAACAATTATTGTTTATTATTGACGGATTCTGTGTGATATAATGGAAACCCACTGATGGTAAATAAAGTTTGAAAAGTTTGCAGAGTCAAAACAAATGCTTGATGTAGACATATAAAAATATTGATACAAAAAAAAAAGTGGCTGCAGGAAGGAAACTGTTACAGAGAGGAAGCCAATGCAGACATAAGCTTTCTCACACAGACAAATCATGAAATTAAAAAAACTCAATGAGAAAGTCACGCTTGTGAGGCAACTTATATGCATTTGGCAAATATTGCTCATAATTGTTTGAAAGGATCACCTATGCTGAGTCAGAAATTACTATATAAAAGATGCACTTCATTTTATGGGCTTAATCAGATTTAGCCAAAATGCATTTAAAATGAAAAAACATATTCTGACCATACCCCTGTAAGGTCAATGCTGAAACCTCCTTGACAAAATCCTTGACCATCAGCTCCAGTTTTACCTTAGAAAAAGAAAAACATGAGGCATGCGTTATTGTTGAGATATGCTTTTAAAATGATTTCATGGTGCTAACATTACTTTTTCACTGAAAGGGCAGGGTAACATGAATGGGGAAATACATTCTTTTGGATAGTATCAACAGTTAAAATGCTGAAAATTTGGAAAGAGAACCCAAGTCACCACAAACCCTCCCACTTCCAATTTTAATGAAAAGCCATCACTGGAGGCAGTTGGTGGACAACCTTTTAAAACGAGGTGCCTATTCCATTTCATTTTTTTAAGTTTCTGGGATAAAAGAAAACTGGAAAAAATACTAGCAAAGTCTCTTTATTGCTGATCTCATGGACCAAGAGAAGCAGGAGTATTGCTCCAGGACTAGCATTTAACCTTTTAAACTGCATCCTCCCCGATCTTTCAAAATACCCTCACTCCTCCTTCCTCCCACCTTCTCTGCCTCCCCCCACCATGCAAGAATGCCATAATTTCCCAATTTCCTGCCTTTGGAACAACTAAACATTTTTATGTGTATATAGACAGCCAGATAGACAATGTCAATACCTCACACCCATCAAGATCACTTCTTAAATGGAGGCCTCCAATAGTTGACCAAACAAAAAAAGGTTTACGCTGTGAGTAAAAGAGAAGGCGTGCTACACTGTCACAGGTACCATCTTTCAGTGGAGAAGTTAAACAAGGCCTAGTTTACTTTCCGAAAGGGATGCAAATGATCCTATTACACTATTTCAAACAGAATATTGCCATTGACCAGGCCAACATTCTTCAAATCAATAACATTTAAACAGATTATTTGGTCATTATCACACACTACATTGTTTTAAATTTATATTATTCTTTCACAGGACATATTCATTGCTGGCTGGGACAGCATTTATTGCCCATCCCTAACTCCCTTTGAAAGGTGCTGGCGAGCTGCCTTCTTCAAGTCCTGGAGCCAATGAGGGGTAGGAACACCTACAGTGCTGTCAAGAAGTGAGTTCCAGGATTGTGCCCCAGCACCAGTCAAGAAGCAACAACATAACTCCAAAACAGTTGGTGTGTGGCTTGATGGGATCTAGCAGGTTGTGGTGCTCCCATGCATCTGCCCATCTTGGGCTGAGATTGTCATTTGAAAGATACTATCTCAGGAGCCTTAATGAAATGCTATGGTGAATCTTGTAGATGGTATGCATTGCTTTCACTGTATGTTTCTTGTGGAAGGAATAAATCTTTAAGGTGGTGGATGGGGTACCAATCAAGTGAGCTACTCTGTCCTGGATGGGGTCCTGCTTGTTGAATATCAATGGAGCTGCATCCATCCAGCCAAGAGAAAGAGGTTTTGATGCCACTCCTGAGTTGTGCCTTGTCAACATATTTTGGGTGTCAGGAGGGGAGTCATCTACCACATAATTCTGACCTTCTCAACTATTTTTGTAGCCACAGTAATTACATGACTGAGTAATGAAAACTCCCAGGATGTTGAAAGTGAGGGATTTAGCAATAACAATTGCATTAAGTGTCAAGGGGAGGTGGTTAGATTCTGCCTTGTTAGAGATGGTCATTGCCTTGCACTTGGCTGGTGTGAATCTTTTGACTAGGTCTTACAACCTATGAACATGGATTCCCACAGTATCTGAAGAGTTGCAAGTATTGTGGAACATTGTGCAATCATCAGCAAACATCCTCAATTATGACTGAATGACGTAAGGCAAGTCATTGATAAATCAGCTAAGGATTCTTAAGTTTAGGATGTGAGACAGCTTATCGTAAGCAAATTTGCTTGTGTTTCCTGTGTTAAAATATTGCTTTTACTTTAAAAGGGCTTCAATTAGCCATGAAGTGCTTTGGGACACTCAGAGGTTATGAAAACATCTGTATAACTGGAACTCATTTTTTATATATAAAGTACAAAATTCTTGATCTCATTCAGTTTGGCATCAGAGTATAGTTCAACTGTTGCCAACCAGAAAGAATTGGGATTATATTGGGCTGCACTCATGTCCCTCTCAGAGGTCCACTGAACAAAAGGTCGATCAATAGAATTTATTTGAATGAAGGGCAATTTGGTGCTGCAGAACCTCCATGTCAATGAACGCTGCTTCTGTACTTTTTAAAAGTAGTTTGAAACATTTCTGATGAAGACCTAATGACATCTATGCATGCTTAAAAGAAACTACACTATGTTTTTTGATCAACTTTTTCTTGTGAAGACCCTATTGACACAGGGATCAGATGAGATAACCACTGTTAAATGGGAATGCAGGCAGGGAATTTGACCCTAATGAACAGAGATTGTAACTACAGCTGAACATTTTATCTTGAAACCATCATAACACTCCAAAATACTAGTTGCAAATAACTCTCAGTAATTTTGGCAGCTTACTTGTTTTTCCATAAAAGTCGTTGGAGACACTTTAAAGCAAAGTTTGACATAAATCACGAGTGATCCAGTGCTAATTAACTATTAAACTGCAAAGTAGAAGCAAGCAGAATGCAGGCAGTTAAAATCTAAGTTAATGATTACTTCCTTACTAGTTTAACAGTGTTGTGCAGAAATTTCAATGACTGTTTCAAGTCAGCTCCCAAAAGATAGATGAGTGGGAATGACATGGGCAAAACTAACAAAAAAAGTATACTTCACACCCACTGCACTCCATAACTTCAGCCAATTGTTATGAATGGATGCCATGTTGGTTTCTTGCACTGACTAGTTCAGGAGTCTCATCTATTCGCCAATTACTCTTCATGCGCAAAATAATTTCTATTAGCCTTAAATACACACTGTTTTACATCAGTTTGAATCCTGATGCCCAGTGCAGTGGACCTCAAAAAGCTTTACTCCCGTAAGATTCAAAAAATTGACAAAGTGTTGCTTGTGTTTAAAAAAAAAATTCACAACGCCTATAAATACAACAATAAAAATGTTTCTGACCAGTCTTTGAAATGGCTTCAGTAAAGGATCCTCTTGGTTACAATAATTCTCCAATAGGTTTGGTGTTTATGCAATGTTAGAAAATCAGCTATTCAATTTTAAAGTGGTATCCATGAGGGTGCAATGAGAAATCATCCTCCAACTAACCTGATCGACATGGTGCATACTCCACTATCTTATCCCCATCCGCAAGGAAGCAGGTACCCACTGGTTCACGCTCTTGGCGACTTAAGGTCCTCCAATGATAACGAGGAGCACAAGCCTGGGCACACACAAATATTAGTGATGGCTAGGATATTCCAGCACTTCATTATCAATAAGCTAAGTAACATCCAACTTTAGGTTCTTAACTTGAATATTACACAGCAGTAATTCTATAAATGGAAACACTACATAGCAGAATACTTGAAAATATTTTTACAAGTCAATGAATGCCACATAAAGGCGACCTCAAGAATAAGGCAGTAATGTAACTTTTAAAATGATTTACCCCATCAGAATAGTACCTTCTGGTAGAAGGTAAGAGAGAACTATGGTAACATGTTTCCTTCCTTACTGTCTATCCTTTTCAAAAGCCTACTGATTACAATATGTTGATTTCCTCATCTAAGTGCATGGACAATTTCAATAATTAGCAAAACGTTTTTCACAAGTGTAAACAGAAGGAAATGTATTCATATGCTTATCCCAAGAAACTAATGCTATGCCACTCACTGACAGTTACACACATAACTACACATGAGGAACAGACAGTTGGACAGAATAATGTGCAGTTACAAGTTTAGTGAATAATTCATAACCCAAGAGATTGGCCTGACCTAGAAAAGCCCCTGTTGCTGGGGGAGGGTGGGGGTGGGGAGGTTGTGTGGTTGCCTGGGCAAAATGCTATTCAAGTCAGCAAATGGCTTTGAGGAGATCTGAGGAATTGAGTCCTTACATCCACAAAGGACCTTGTCCTTAGAATATAGTGGGACTAGATTTGCATTCATGGAAGGATATACAATAGGAGCAAAAGGAACTGTTGCCCTGAATGTCCTCAACATTGTCTCCAGGCTTCATGAAGTCTCATGGCATCAGGTCAAACAAAGCCAAAAGGCAAGGAAACCTTGTGTGAATAACCATCTAACATCCCCACATCAGCTGATTAAGCAGGACTCCTCCATGTTGAACAACAAATTGGAAGAAGACTAAAAGCAGTAATAGCAGAAATAAACTCTGAATGGGAAACTTCAACGATTGCCACCAGGAGGAGCTCAGTATTTTCAACACTGAACGAGCTGGTTAAGGTCTTAGAAACATAGCTATTAGATTGTATTTATGGCAGTTTATGGGGAAAACAACAAGAGGAAAACCTACTTGACATTGTCCTCACAAATCCGCCAATCATTTAATTCCAATTTTACTAAATTCAAATTTCACTGTCAAATACATGTCTCCAGAGCATTAGCCTGGGTTACTAGTAGTCCAGAGACATTGCCACTATGTCAATAACACTCACATTTATAAAAAGGGAGTCACAACTCAGCAAGATTCCTTTGGCAGCACCTTCCAAATCCATGACCTCTAATGCCTAGAAGATGACGTCAGTAGATAAATGGAAACAAGTAGGGTAGATAAAAGAGAACCAATAACTATAATACATTTGGATTTCAAAAAGGTGTTGCACAGGGTACCGCACATGAATGTACCACATAAGGTAAGAATTCATGGTGTTGGGAATAACATGTTAGACAGTCCTTTATCCATGCTAATAAATAGATGTAGGTTGAAAGAGGATATTTTCAAGAAGATACCCTGTAACTAGTGGCGATTCACAGGGTCAGAACTGGAGGTGCAATTATTTACAATATATGACTGGGATGATAGAAGTGAATAGTTAGCAAGCAAGTTTGACTGAAACACAAAAGTCATACTGAGAGATATAACAAGAAGTTAAGTGAATGGGCAAAAACTTGGCAGATGGAACATAATGTGGAAAAATGTGGCAGGAAGAATAGAAGAGCTGAACAGTATTTAAGTGAAGTGAGACAGTAGCACAGAAGGATTAGAGAATCCTGTTACATGAATTCAAGATACTAATCTCCAAGTGCAGCAGGTAATGGAAAAGGCTAATGGAATGTTGGTCTTTATTTAAAAGGGAATGACATATGTGAAAACTACACAAGATATTAGTCAGACCACACCTGGAACACTCTGAATAGTTTTGGGTCCCTTATCTAAAAGGGAAGATATATTGGTATTGAAGGAAATCCGGAGAAGATTCACTGGGTTATCCTGGGCATATAGGGGATTTTCTGATGGAGAGGCTGAGATTGTACTTGGAGTTCAGAAGAATGAAAGGAGACTTTATTGATATGAACATGATTCTGAGGGGGCTTGACAGGGTAAATATGCAGAGGTTGTTTCCTTTTGGAGGAGAGTCTAGGACAGAGGGCGGAGTATTGTGACAGAGAGAAGGAAGAACTTTTTTCTCTCCAAGAGTGGTGACTCTGTGAAATTCTTTGGTGTAGAGGGCTATCAAGGCTGGATCATTGATTAGTTTAAAAGTTCAGATGGAATTTTAATCAATGGGAAAAATCGTGGATTATAGGGATAAATTGAAAAGTGAAGTTGAGGATTATTTAAATCAGCCATGGATGTCATTGAATAGCAGAGCAGACTTGATGGCTGGAATGGTCTACTTCTGCTCCTATGTCTTATGGGACCACCACCTGTGAGTTCCCTCAAAGCAACAGAACACCCTGATTTGGACCTACATTGCTGTTCCTTCACTGTCATGCATCAAACTCCTACAACTCCCTTCCTAATAGCATGGTGGGTGTCCCTACATCCCAAGGATTGAAGTGGTCTAAGAAAGGAGCTCACCACTAACTTCTCCAGGGCAATTAGCGATGGGCAATAAATGCTGGTATAGCCCATGACCACAACACCAGGATAATTGTTTTAATAAAAAAACTTCTGCTCCATTTTACTATTGCTATGTAGACTCTGAAGCATTTCCACTGTAGCACTATACTTAGTACTTTTTGCATAGAGAGGTCATCTACCCCACTGTCCCCCACCCCCATCAGCACACTTCAGCAACTTCAACAATCACCAATACATCTAAAAGCTCACATCAAAAATTATTCCAGACAGATTGTCGTAGAAAGAATCCTAAAAGCATTATTGTTGCTGAAAGCTGGGTGAATGGCTCTTTAAATATGCTACATTGCAAGTTTTATCTTCATGCTTTTGTTTGCAGTCTGAACAGCAAAGTAGCTGTCTCTACATTCGTTGACCAAATTTGGAACTCTGGCATCATATCAGCCAATGGTGCTATGTGATGTCAAGTTACTGTCCATTCAAAGTTTTCCAGCCTATGCATTGGATACACGTGTACCCTTCTTTTCATAGCAATGTGGCATGGGCTGCTGGGAAAGCAACTGGCTGCTCAGAGCTGACAAGTGCAGTGTCACCATAATGTGGCAATACCGTGCCATCTGTCCTCACAAAAGCCATGTAATAGCCACTCTAATGTATGTCTGTGGCAGGGAAATATTTAAGGGTGCAGACAAGCAGGGTTACATTATTTGGATACTGCATCACTTATGTACACCCTGTCATGGATCCAGTAATAGAAAGACTGCTCAGTTATGTCATACTACCAAAAAAAAAGATAATTCACTCCATTAGTCTCCTCCCAAACATTTGAGGTAAATGAGTCATCAAAATTCCATTGAGAGCCACCTACTCATTTCCTGTTCCGTTTTAGTTCTGCCAGATCCATTTTGACTCCAGCTTTGACCCAAATACAGAAGCAAGAGCTGAATTCTGGGAAATTAGGGTAGCTGCCTACAACCTCCTGGCATCATTGTCCCTGATATGACATTCAGACAAGTCAAAAGTGATCAAAATCTCCCTTGTCAAAGAAAAAAACAATTGAGAGTACTAGAATCAATCATTGCAGCTCCTGGACATTGCTCCTGGACAAGCATCTTCAACCTCAATTCATGATATGTTTCAGTATGATATTCTCTCCTTTGCAAATCAGGAATGAAACTGTTCTCTGGTTACACTATTCTATTCACAATTCCTTCTATACGGAAACAGCCCGTGCCAGGCTACAACAGATCTAATAAGTGACAAGTCATTGTCATGCCAATTATGAACCATCTCGATCAAGAAATAACACAATTGCCTGGTAAGTATCAGTGATGCCACTAAAAGTCCTACACCCACCCCAAATCAACATCTTGGGGAATACCAATGGCCAGAAATAGGGCTAAAGATATGAACAATATTATTAAAACAGACCCACAGAATCTAGGTGCTCTATTTTGAACATTTCAAGTATGGACCCAATCATTATCCTCTCTCCAAAGCATCATCTTCATTTGCAAGATGGGATATTTTATGGCTAGTAACAAATACACAGGTTTATGCAAATGTAGAACTTCCTGCCACAGTGGTTGAAGCAGGAGGGCTGGGTTTGGCATATAGAGTCATACAGTCATAGATGTACAGCACGGATACAAACCAGTCAGTTCAACTTGTCCGTGTCGACCAGATATCCCAACCCAATCTAGTCCCACCTGCCAGCACCCGGCCCATATCCGTCCAAACCGTTCCTACTCATGTACCCATCCAGATGCCTTTTAAATGGTGCAATTGTACTAGCCTCCACTTCTTCCTCTGGTAGTTCATTCCATACACGTACCACCCTCTGCGTGAAAAAGTTGCCACTTAGGTCTCCTTTATATCTTCGTCCACTCACCCTTAATCTATGCCTTCTAGTTCTGGACTCCCGCACCTTAGAGAAGAGACTTTGTCTATTTATCCAATCCAAGCCCCTCATGAATTTATAAACCTCTATAAGGTCATCCCTCATCTCCTGATGCTCCAGGGATAACAGCCCTGGCCTATTCAACCTCTCCCTATCGCTCAAATCCTCCAACCCTGGCAACATCCTTGTAAATCTTTTCTGAACCCTTTCAAGTTTCACAATATCTTTCCGATAGGAAGGAGACCAGAATTGCACACAATATTGCAACAGTGGCCTAACCAATGTCCTGTACAGCCGCAACATGAGCTCCTCCTGTACTCAATACTCTGATCAATAAAGGAAAGCGATCAATCACCTTCTTCACTATCCTATGTATATGTGAAGGAACAAAGGAAAAACGGAAGTGAAGCTTAAGAAGTAGGAATTAGCATGCAAAGAGGATCGGATGGAGTACTGTATAAACATCAATATAAAGCAGTATCATCAGATCTCCTGTAATGCTGCATCTGATCAGATGCAGCTAAAGTAAAGTTAAGCAGCTGAACGCTATCCAAAGGCAGGACATGACAATCAATCAGCACCATTGCCGCTAGATCAACATCAACCTCTACCCATCCCCATCTGCATTACTGCGACTGTAAAATACATTATTTTGAGGATGTACTTCAAAGTTCCTCTTTATTTCCATTCACAGCATCACTGGCTGGGCCAGCATATATTGCCCAACCCTAATTATCCAGAGGGCAGTTGAGTGGGTCTGGAGTAACATGTAGGCCAGACCAGGTAAGGACGGCAGTTTCCTTCCCTAAAGGACATTATTGAACCAGACGGGTTTTTCCGACAATCGGTGGTGGATACACGGCCATCATTAGACTCACAATTCCACATTTTTTTTAACTGTTTTCAAATACCCCCTTCTGCCGTGGCGGGATTTGAAACCGGGCTCCCAGAACATTACCTGGGTGTCTAGATTAACCGTCCATCAAAAATATCACCTGGCATTCAGCCTCCCATCACTTCTAATATCTCTACCACAGTGGGGATACCACCATCTCAAAGTCCTAATCCATTCTGACATGCATGTAGACTATCATTCTGTCACATGGAGCAGGAGAATCGATGTTTCAGGCATGAGCCCTTCTTCAAGAATCCTGAAGAAGGGCTCATGCCCGAAATGTCAATTCTCCTGCTCCTTGGATGCTGTCTGACCTACTGCGCTTTTCCAGCAACACATTTTCAGCTCTGATCTCCAGCATGTGCAGTCCTCACTTTCTCCTATCATTCTGTCACAATCAATGGATCAATATCCTCAAGTTCCCTCCATAATATCATAATTTCAGAACCATTTCAGCAAGAGTTGCAGCACATCAAGATAGCAGCTCACTCACTACTGCCATCTCACAGCAACAGTACACAAATATGTACATGCCACCACGTGCAATGTGTATCTCCCAATTAAGTTTTCAGTTATAGTGACGATGGGTGAATGGAATGGAATCAGGATTCTTACTGATGATTGCTATTAAGTGACACATGTTGGCACAGCACATGTGAACAATGATATGTTTCCATATAAGTGATAAATTTCCTTTCCTTCCCTTCCTGTATGGTTGAACATATTATTACTAAAGATCAGATGGTGCCTGGCATCCTCAAAAACTCAATACCAGCAGCAAGGTATAATGGTGAAGGATAAGATGGATGATAAAGTCAGTCAAGCAGAAAAAGAAAAAAAGCTCTTCCTTCAAAAGCTCTTCCTTCTTTAAATTAATTCTAAAGTTCGAATATCTTTAAATTAATAAAGCCCCAATGCTGTTCATAACTTCTCAGATGCTTCTGCAGTTTAACAGCATCACTTGCCATAAATGTTCTTTGTTTTAAATGTAACCAGGAACGGGAGTTAAGCAATGATTAAGATGTACATAAACACTCAACAATCACTCCATCAAATGAATGCCTCACTCACCAGAATTTTGTTGCCCTGAGTTCTCACAGATGCTCCAAACCATTGATAGGATTTAAATTCCAGCAGATCATCCGGGCTTAGAAATCTATTACCTGAGGGGACACATAGGATTTTTAGAATGGTTAAAATTATTTTTTATGATTCTGAAACTCAAAATTCTCTCCATGGTTATGAACTTTACAGATACTCTAAAAGGACAACTTTACATTCAAGGATACCAGGACTTATTTCATTCCAGAAGATGTGCCGCTCACCACAACCTAAACATCATGAGGCACATCACAGAGACATTGCAAAAGAGGTAAAATGACAGGTTTAGAAGCAAAGCTACATTCTAATGACTAAGGAAGAAAGTGTGCTATAGAAAGAGAGGGCAGGTGAAAAAGCTTACGGAGGGAATTTCCAAACACTGATTGAAATGATTGATAACACTGCCATCAATGGTGGAACGAATTGAAAATGGAGATGCTCAAAAAGCTGAACTTGGAGTACTGCAAGAATTTTGGAGGGTTGGAGGAGATTACAGAATTATGTGGGGCACACTCTATGGAGGGATTTGCAAATAAGAATTAGAATTTAAAAAAACAAGCGTATCATTTAACCAAGGACAATTGCAGGTCAGCAAGTATGAAGATTTGATGCATTTTAGGACATAGAGTCATAGAGATGTACAGCATGGAAACAGACCCTTCGGTCCAACTCGTCCATGCCAACCAGATATCCCAACCCAATCTAGTCCCACCTGCCAGCACTTGGCCCATATCCCTTCAAACCCTTCGTATTTATATACCCATCCTGATGCCTTTTAAATGTTTAAATTGTACTCGCCTCTACCACTTCCTCTGGCAGTTCAGTCCATACAAGTACCACCCTCTGCCCCTTAGGTCACTTCTATATCTTTCCTCTCTCACCCTAAACCTATGTACTCTAGTTCTGGACTCCCCGACCCCAGGGAAAAGACCTTGTCTATTTATCCTATCCACGCCCCTCATGATTTTGTAAACCTCTATAAGGTTACCCCTTAGCCTCCAACGCTCCAGGTAAAACAGACCCAGCCTGTTCAGCCTCTCCCTATAGCTCAAATCCTCCAACCCTGGCAACATCCTTGGAAATCTTTTCTGAACCCTTTCAAGTTTCACAACATCTTTCCGATAGGAAGGAGACCAGAATTGCATGCAATATTCCAACAGTGGCCTAACTAATGTCCTGTATAGCCGCAACATGACCTCCCAACTCCTGTACTCAATACTCTGACCAATAAAGGAAAGCATACCAAATGCCTTCTTCACTATTCTATCTACTTGCGACTCCACGTTCAAGGAGCTATGAACTTGCACTCCAAGGTCTCTTTGTTCAGCGACACTCCCCAGGACCTTACCATTAAGTGCATAAGTCCTGCTAAGATTTGCTTTCTCAAAATGCAGCATCTCACATTTATCTAAATTAAACTCCATCTACCACTTCTCAGCCCATTGGCCCATCTGATCAAGATCCCATTGTAATCTGAGGTAACCTTCTTTGCTGTCCACTACAGCTCCAATTTTGGTGTCATCTGCAAACTTACTAACTGTACCTCTTATACTCACATCAAAATCATTTATATAAATGACGAAAAGTAGTGAACCCAGCACCGATCCTTGTGGCACTCCACTGGTCACAGGCGTCCAGTATGAAAAACAACCCTCCACCACCACCCTCTACCTTTGAGCTAGTTCTTCTACCTTTGAGCCAGTTCTATATCCAAATGGCTAGTTCTCCCTCTATTCCATGAGATCTAACTAGTCTCCCATGGGGAACCTTGTTGAAATTTTTGGATAACCTCAAGTTTATGGAGGTTGAACAGGAAAGACTCAGCAGGAGTATATGAAAATAGCCAAGTCTGGGGATTGTAAAGGCATTCTTAGCAGAAGAAGTGAGGCAAGGGCAGAGAAAACTATGTTATGAATTTCAAAATAGGTGGTCTGAAGAGACCATATAGAGGCGTGATTGAATGTTCATCTCAGGATCAAATATGATACTAGGTTGCAAACAGTTTGGCCCATTCTCATAAAAGAGAGCCAATGCTATTCATGGTTCATTCAGACAGCTCAAGAGCCTATTCTCAATACCCCATAAAAACATCCTTACAGTCACCTGGGGCAAAGCATGTAATTCAATGTAGCATATTTCAAACCAAGCTGTCTCAATATAATCTTGAAATCAACTGGAACTAAAATGCTTGTAATACATTTCAAGTGAAATGACTTAGGAATTAAATTTGCTAGTAGAATGTTAAAATTTAGATTTCTCACTTGGTTCTTGTGAGAAAAAGTAGAAAACATAAAGTAATAAATGAATTTTAATATCATACATTAAAATATAAAGGCCAAGGTGCATACAAAAAGGCTGCTTTTTAGAACTTAGCCAACCACATCAAGGCACAGCTTTGTATTACCATTTTGTGTGAATGATACTACCATCCTGTGGATTATAACAGGTGATTGAAGTAGCAATGAAAAGTACAAATCCAAAAACATTAAATACAATCATGATATTAAACTTGAAAAGTTAGTAATACAGCAAAGAGAATTCCAGCGATCAGCAAACATTTTAAAATCAGTCATTTTGTTGCTATTACTGAATGTTCAATCTAGATCCATACATAAAGCAATTAGATTAGATTAGATTAGATTAGATTAGATTAGATTACAGTGTGGAAACAGGCCCTTCGGCCCAACAAGTCCACACCGACCCGCCGAAGCGAAACCCACCCATACCCCTACATTTACCCCTTACCTAACACTATGGGCAATTTAGTATGGCCAATTCACCTGACCCTGCACATCTTTGGATGGTGGGAGGAAACCGGAGCACCCGGAGGAAACCCACGCAGACACGGGGAGAACGTGCAAACTCCACACAGTCAGTCGCCTGAGGCGGGAATTGAACCCGGGTCTCTGGCGCTGTGAGGCAGCAGTGCTAACCACTGTGCCACCGTGCCACCCACTAATTAAGCAATGCTTAATAGCCTTCAATAACAGGATGACATCATGAAGCAATCAAACCTCAATTCATAACTTTCAAATGGCCTGTCAGTTAGACTTTGGCTGCCAAAGATTAACAATTCTTGGCATGATCTGAAGCTGTCTAAACCATAGTATTTTGATGCTTCCTAGTTTGACAAACGACTTACATGACTATTTTAAACTGCTCCCAAAATAGTACATTGTACTTACAATCCTCATCACTAATGTTCACTGCAATTGTTTTATAAATCACAAAACTTAAGGATTAATAGTGCCAAGCTATCAAAAATTCCAGTGTAACACCAAAATTACTATTTTGTAATGATTTGTGATAGTGAATGTTGGAATCCTATTTAATCCAATTTTCACATATCCCAACTTCCCACATGGACTGTTGCATAGCAATGTCGAATGAGAACCCCACTCAGCGTTCATTATGAGTGAAGAAGAAAGCATAGCATTGGTAGCACTGCCATTAAGTACTAACTGAAATCAGAAACATAAACAGAAGTTGCTGAAAAAGCTCTGCAGATCTGGCAATGTCTGTGGAGAGAGATCATAACTAACATTTCAGGTCCAGTGATCCTTCCTCAGAATTGATAGTAGCTAGGAAAATGTTGGTTTGCATGCAGAAGAGAGGGTGGGGGGACGGGGTAAGGAGTAAACAATAGAGGGGGTAGGAGCCCAAAGAGAGAGACAATGGAGACAGACAATGGAGTGGATAACAATCTGGCTAGGAGGGTGAATAGGTATTAAGGCAGACTGTTAATGGCTAACAATTGGTAGTGTGTAATGGCAGACTATGTAATAACATGGCCTGGTGTGTGTGGTGGGAGGCTAGGCCATGGGGGAGTTCAGGCCCTAAAATTATTGAACTTGATATTGAATCCGGAGGGCTGCAGGGTCCACAAGCAAAGAAAAGCTGTTAACAGAGTTGGAATCTAATGTGGAATACTTCTGAACTCTGTGGTTGTCCTTTGCCCTGGATAAAATCACTGAGCCTCTTAGTAAATGAAGATTGTGTTTTTGAGCATTTGATTAAATAGATGAAGCATCTGTTTGTGAACATTGAGTCTTATTGAAGTTCCCCTCTTTCTTTGATGGATTTGTGCCAAGTTATTTAAGGTGTAATTGCTTCATGTGAGATGTTTTGAATTTTCTTTTTGATGTATAATCAGTAATTCTGCTTGTAGAAAATGAGTCCTTGGTTATGCAATAAAAAGATTTAGTACTTTTCACATCTGATACAAGGCTCCAGCCTGCACAGAAACTTCCTGGAATTTTTTTCAGCCAATTGGTACTTTTATAACATTAAGAATGCTTGAGCAGTACAATCGCTGGAATAATTTAATGGATCTTATGAATTATGGAGAATTTCTTTCATCAGCACTAAAGTTAGTCACATTACACAGTTAAAGCTTCAATATTTGTGGCCTCCCGAATCATGCGCACAATAAACTAAGAGTTGTACAGACTATTTCTTGCTGTCTTAAAGATCTTAAGCTGCAACCAACAATAAAAACTTCCATTTCTTCCACAGAGAGACAATGGCATGCGAGCATTCTCTGGATTATGAATAATATCAAGAAGTTAATAACTATCAGGATCATGCAGACATAAATCTAACACGAGTTAGCATCTCAGGTTGATGAACTTATTTCAATTCTGAAGAATGGAAATTGACCTGTAATAGAACTTTAGTTCTCTTCACAAGCATTAACCAGCTGAGTATTTGTAAAATACTCTGCTTTTATTTCAGATTTCCAGCATTTATAGTTATTTTAGTTGTGCACAGATATTGTGGTTCCAGATTGTGTTTCAAAGGAAATTCCCAAAAAAATCCAAGACATGTCAAAATTCTGTAAGCTTTAAAAAGTTATTTTATCATCATGATGCATCATCTGAAAGGCATATGCACAATGGTCATTCAGTATTTAATAGGTTGATTCAAAGTATGTGCTCAGCAAGAATATTACAGCCTGTCTTCTACTGGCAAAAGTTCTCTCTTCTCCCAAAACTATATCTTCAGCATTATCAGCATTTCAATCTTGGAGTTCTGAAACTCTGTTTAAGTCACATGTTTAAGAGGTCTGATTAATGTGGACCCTCGGCTATAATTAGACCACTTATCTACTCCATTCTCACCTGCAGAAGAGATTCTCTCAAGATGCTCTCAAACAGAATTCAAGACACAACAGGTACTGAAAGTAAATCAAACATTTTTTTCTACATTGCCTGGGCTTGTTCGAATCTGCTCGGTCAATGGAAACCACATTCAATCTCAGAGCACAAGTTCTTCTGGGATTTTTTAAAACTCAGCAATATTTAAGTATGGATTATATATTTTGTACTCTAGCTTTATTGTTCTCTGTTGTAATCCCCATTGATGAGCAAATTTACCAAACGACTCCAAATAATATAATTTCCAACAGGTTTCCACTTCTTGTAACATTTACTTTAACTCAATTAAGACCAACAGACAAATGACATTTCAAATAAGACAAATATCACATTAAACAGTCAATACAAAGATACATCTGAATGCAATCATAAGCCCAGCCTGCACTCTCCACACAAGTGTGGCTCCAGGTCTAATTGCACACACTTCTGACCCGACCTCTGGCACTTTGACATTCAAAAAATTCAGGCCTTGACTCTCATTCACTGGCAGAGGCAGGACATAAAATATTCCCCATACGCTACCAATGGCTTTCTTTGAGGATTACTTCTTGATTTTTGGAAACTAATGTTTCTTTTACATGTTCCATTATTAGGTCATTCAATCATACTGCGACATTACTTTCTGCACTTCCGATGAAATATAGGATATTTGGACTTGTGCAAAAATTGTATGCGAAGAATTTATCAATATCCTCAATAATTATCAATCCCATTAAAATCAATGTCTCTTTATATAAGGAAAGCATTGATTTCATGGATAGCATAGTATCTAAATTTGCAAAAGACAATCATAAGTCAAAGAGTTTTTTTCAAAATAATTGATACACATCTACACAATTATGTTACCTTAAACATACGGGCTTCAGGTTGGTGAGGTCACAGTAACGCATTTCCATCCCATGGAAGCCGACAGATAGAGTCATAGAGATGTACAGCATGGAAACAGACCCTTCGGTCCAACCGGTCCATGCCGACAAGATATCCCAACCCAATCTAGTCCCACCTGCCAGCACCTGGCCCATATCCCTCTAAACCCTTCCTATTCATATACCCATCCAAATGCCTCTTAAATGTTGCAATTGTACCAGCCTCCACCACTTCCTCTGGCAGCTCATTCCATACACGTAGCCACCCTCTGCGTGAAAAAGTTACCCCTTAGGTCTCTTTTATTTCTTTCCCCTCTCACCCTAAACCTATGCCCTCTAGTTCTGGACTCCCCGATCCCAGGGAAAATACTTTGTCTATTTATCTTATCCATGCCCCTTATAATCTTGTAAACCTCTATAAGGCCTTACTACCTCTTTTACTGCCTCTCAGAACGCAAACACAAAGGTAAATATAACAATTAGCAGCGTTCATGGCAATAAGATCCACTACAATCTTCCCCACAGAAGCTCATTTGAACATTTGTTGGCTTAAGCACAAGATATACATTCATTGATACTTCAGTGATTTCAATTGTTTTTGTTCCTAATTAGCTGAGTCTTACTTTGTTGGTAGGTTTGAGACTCTCTCTTTCCAACTCACCTTGCAACCTCCTTCTCCCTTCCAAGTTCCCCTGCATCCTCCCAAATCTTCCCTAGTCTCCCACTAGCAGCCTTGCAGCCATTCCCATCTTCTGCGAAACTCTTAAAGCATCCCCCATATCCCCAACCAAGGGGTCATCAACAGTGCTACTAAGCAGTACTTCATCAGTTACACCCAGTTTCGGTTCCGCCATTATATAACGAAGTCGCCTAACTTCATTACAGCCTTGGTTCAAACATGGATAAAAGAGCTGAATTCCAGAATTGAGGTGACAACGACAACCATTGACACATTCGACCGAGCATGGCACCAAGAAACTCCAGTAAAACTGGACTCAATGAGTATCTGGGGCAAACACTCATTGGTTGGAGTCATACATGGCACAAATAAAGATGGTTGTGGTGAATGGAAGTCAGTCATCTCAGCACCAGCACATCCATGCAGGAGTTCATCAGGGTAGTGTTCTAGGCCCCATCATCTTCAGCTGCTTCACCTCTGACCTTTCCTTCAACAAAGTCAGAATTGGGGATATTTGCAGATAAATGCACAATGTTCAATTGTGCCATTTGTAACTCATATAAAGAACTTACCTCTAAAAAAAAACTTACCTCGACGCCAACGGTCTTTTCACAGCAGAGAGCGGCGCGAGCTGGGCGGAAGTGAGGTTGGAGCGCAGAGCTGGTCGGGAAGGTAAGTGATTGATATTTGAGTGGGTGTGTTCTAGACCCCAGGCCCTACATAGTAGGGCCTGGGGTCTAGAACACACCCACTCAAATAGTAGGGCCTCCCTCCCATCCTCCTCCTCTAACCTTACTTTAAAGTCCACAGCTACTCAGTGTTCTTGTTTTCGGAGACGAGGTGTAGAGTAATGGCAGCGCAGGCAGTGGAATGTTCCTCCTGCAGGATATTCGAGGTAGGGGTGACCACCGATACTCCTGCCGACTTCATCTGCAGGAAATGCAGTCAGATCCTGCTCCTCACAGAACGAGTTAGGGAACTGGAACTGGAGTTGGATGAACTGAGGATTATTCGAGAGGCTGAGAGGGTGATAGATAGAAGCTACAGGAATATAGCTACGCCAGAGAACAGAGGTAGCTGGGTAACAGTTAGAGGTGGGAAGGGGAGGAAGCAGGCAGTGCAGGGATCCCCTGTAGTCGTTCCCCTAAACAATAAGTATACCGCTTTGGATACTGTTGGGGTAGCAGGGGTAAGCTGCAGTGACCGGGTCTGTGGTGCGAGGTCTGGCTCTGAGACTCAGAAGGGAAAGGGGGAGAGGAGGAGAGCGCTAGTTATAGGAGACTCTCTAGTTAGAGGGACAGACAGGCGGTTCTGTGGACATGGGCGAGACTCTCGGATGGTTTGTTGCCTCCCGGGTGCCAGGGTCCGAGACGTCTCGGACCGTGTCTTCAGAATCCTTAAGGGGGAAGGTGTGCAGCCAGAAGTCGTGGTGCACGTTGGCACCAACGACATAGGTAGGAAGAGGGGTGGGGAGGTCATTCAGGAGCTCAGGGAGTTAGGCTGGAAGCTAAAAGCTAGGACAGACAGAGTCGTCATCTCTGGGTTGTTGCCGGTGCCACATGACAGTGAGGAAAGGAATAGGGAGAGAGTGCAGTTGAACACGTGGCTGCAAGGATGGTGTAGGAGGGAGGGCTTCAGGTATTTGGACAATTGGACTGCATTCTGGGGAAGGTGGGACCTGTACAAGCAGGACGGGTTGCACCTGAACCAGAAGGGCACCAATATCCTGGGGGGTAGGTTTGCTAGCACTCTTCGGGGGAGTTTAAACTAATTTGGCAGAGGGATGGGATCTGGACTTGTAGTCCAGCAAGTAGGCTAGCTGTTTGTCAGGATGTCTAAGAATGTAGGGAGGCTGTGAAGAAGGTAGCACAGACAGGGAATACTTGCAGACACAGACACAAGTGCGTATACTTCAACGCAAGGAGTATCAGAAATGAGGTGGGTGAACTTAAGGCGTGGATCGGTACCTGGGACTACGATGTTGTGGCCATCACGGAAACGTGGATAGAAGAGGGACAGGAATGGTTGTTGGAGGTTCCTGGTTACAGATGTTTCAGTAAGATTAGGGAGGGTGGTAAAAAAGGAGGGGGGGGGTGGCGTTGCTAATTAGAAATGGTATAACGGCTGCAGAAAGGCAGTTCGAGGGGGATCTGCCTTTGGAGGTAGTATGGGCTGAAGTCAGGAATAGGAAAGGTGCAGTCACCTTGTTGGGTGTTTACTATAGACCCCCCAATAGCAGCAGAGATGTGGAGAAACAGATTGGGAAACAGATTTTGGAAAGGTGCAGAAGCCACAGGGTAGTAGTCATGGGCGATTTCAATTTCCCAAATATTGATTGGAAGCTCGTTAGATCAAGTAGATTGGATGGGGCGGTGTTTGCGCAGTGTGTCCAGGAAGCTTTTCTAACTCAGTATGTAGATTGTCCGACCAGCGGGGAGGCCATATTGGATTTGGTACTCGGTAATGAACCGGGACAAGTGATGGGCTTGTTAGTGGGTGAACATTTTGGTGATGGTGACCACAATTCTGTGACTTTCACCTTGGTTATGGAGAGAGATAGGAGCGTGCAACAGGGTAGGTTTTACAATTGGGGGAAGGGTAAATATGATACTGGAAGACAGGATCTGAGGAGCATAAGTTGGGAGCATAGGCTGTCAGGGAAGGATGTCGTGAAAATGTGGAACTTTTTCAAGGAACAGATACGACGTGTCCTTGATATGTATGTACCTGTCAGGCAGGAAAGAAATGGTCGTGTAAGGGAACCTTGGTTGACGAGGGAGGTTGAATGTCTTGTAAAAAGGAAGAAGAAGGCTTACATAAGGTTGAGGAAACAGGGTTCAGACAGAGCGTTGGAGGGATACAGGATAGCCAGAAGGGAGCTGAAGAAAGGGATTAGGAGAGCTAAGAGAGGGCATGAAAAATCTTTGGCGGATAGGATCCAGGATAACCCAAAGGCATTTTATGCGTATGTGAGAAACATGAGAATGACGAGAACGAGGGTAGGTCCGATCAAGGACAGTAGTGGGAGACTGTATTGAATCGGAAGAGATAGGAGAGGTCTTGAATGAGTACTTTTCTTCAGTATTTACGAACGAGAGGGACCATATTGTTGAAGAGGAGAGTGTGAAACGGACTGGTAAGCTAGAGGAGATACTTGTTAGGAAGGAAGATGTGTTGGACATTTTGAACAACTTGAGGATAGACAAGTCCCCCGGGCCTGACGGGATATATCCTAGGATTATGTGGGAAGCAAGAGAGGAAATTGCAGTACCGTTGGCAATGATCTTTTCGTCTTCATTGTCAACGGGGGTGGTACCAGGGGACTGGAGAGTGGCGAATGTTGTGCCCCTGTTCAAAAAAGGGAATAGGGATAACCCCGGGAATTACAGGCCAGTTAGTCTTACTTCGGTGGTAGGCCACGAAATGGAAAGGGTACTGAGGGGTAGGATTTATGAGTATCTGGAAAGACACTGCTTGATTAGGGACAGCCAGCACGGATTTGTGAAGGGTAGGTCTTGCCTTACAAGTCTTATTGAATTCTTTGAGGAGGTGACCAAGCATGTGGATTAGGGTAGAGCAGTGGATGTAGTGTACATGGATTTTAGTAAGGCATTTGATAAGGTTCCCCATAGTAGGCTTATGCGGAAAGTCAGGAGCATGGGATCGAGGGAAATTTGGCCAATTGGATAGAAAACTGGCGAACCAGTCGAAGTCAGAGAGTGATGGTAGATGGCAAATATTCAGCCTGGAGCCCAGTTACAAGTGGAGTTCCGCAGGGACCAGTTCTGGGTCCTCTGCTGTTTGTAATTTTTATTAATGACTTGGATGTGGGAGTCGAGGGGTGCGTCAGTAAATTTGCAGATGATACGAAGATTGGTGGAGTTGTGGATAGTGAGGAGGGCTGTTGTCGGCTGCAAAGAGACTTAGATATGATGCAGAGCTGAGCTGAGGAGTGGCAGATGGAGTTCAACCCTGCCAAGTGTGAGGTTGTCCATTTTGGAAAGACAAATAAGAATGCGGAATACAGGGTTAACGGTAGGGTTCTTAGTGAGGTGGAGGAACAGAGGGATCTTGGGGTCTATGTTCATAGATCTTTGAAAGTTGCCACTCAGGTAGATAGAGCTTGTAAGAAGGCCTATGGTGTATTAGTGTTCATTAGCAGAGGGATTGAATTCAAGAGTCGTGCAGTGATGTTGCAATTGTACAGGACTTTGGTTAGGCCACATTTGGAGTACTGTGTGCAGTTCTGGTCGCCTCACTTTAGGAGAGATGTGGAAACTTTGGAGAGGGTGCAGAGAAGATTTACCAGGATGTTGCCTGGAATGGAGAATAGGTCGTACGAGGATAGGTTGAGAGTGCTAGGCCTTTTCTCATTGGAACGGCGAAGGATGAGGGGTGACTTGATAGAGGTTTATAAGATGATCAGAGGAATAGATAGAGTAGACAGTCAGAAACTTTTTCCCCGGGTGCAACAGAGTGTTACAAGGGGACATAAATTTAAGGTGAAGGGTGGAAGGTATAGGGGAGATGTCAGGGGTGGGTTCTTTACCCAGAGAGTGGTGGGGGCATGGAATGCGCTGCCTGTGAGAGTGGTAGAGTCAGAATCTTTGGTGACCTTTAAGCGGCAATTGGATAGGTACATGGATGGGTGTTTAAGCTAGGACAAATGTTCGGCACAACATCGTGGGCCGAAGGGCCTGTTCTGTGCTGTATTGTTCTATGTGCTATGTTCTATGTTCATCATATACTGAAGCAGTCCATGTTCAAATGCAACAAGGTCTAGACAATATCCAGGCTTGGACTGACAAATGCTAAGTGACATTTGCACCACATAAATGCCAGGAAATTACTATTGTCAATAAGACACTACCTAACCACATCCCTTGACATTCAATGGAATACACCTGGGGTCCCCATTGACCAAAACTCAATTGGACACACCACATCAGAGTGGTTACAAAAGCAGATCAGATGTTAGGAATACTGTGGTGAATAATTCACCTCCTGACTCTCCAAAGCCTGTCCACCATCTACAAGGCACAAGTCAGGAATGTGATGGAATACTCTCCACTTGCCTAGATGGATGCCACTCCAACAACACTCAAAAAGCTTGACACCATCCAGGATAAAGCAGCCCGCTTGACTGGCACCACATCATAAGCATCTAGTCCCTCCATCATCAACGCTCATTAGCAGTATGGCATATTATCTACAAGATGCACTGTAGAAATTTACCAAAGATCTTTAGACAGCATCTTCTAAACCCATGATTACTTCTATCTGGAAGGACAAGCACAGCAGATACATGGGAACACCATCACCTGAAAGTTTCACTCCAAGCCACTCACTATCCAGACTTGGAAATATATTGCTTTTCCTTCACTCGCACTGGGTCAAAACTCTGGTAATCCCTCCCCAAGGCCATTTTGGGTCAACATGCAGCATATAGACTGCAGTGGTTCAAGGAGGCAGCTCACCATCTTCTCAAGGGAACTAGGACCAGGTAATAAATGCTGGCCAACCAGTGATGCCCACGACCCATGAGTGAATTTTTTTCTTAAACTTGACATTTCAGCTCATTATTGAAGCTTTGGAGAAATGCCTATGCATTTGACAATCTTAAGGATGTCCACCACAATAAACTGATTTGTCAGAATCTGAAAGCGATCTGGCTTCCTCTAACTCTGCTGCCACCACAGGACAGCAACACATAAAATTAAAGACAAAGAGGCTGCTGAAACAGTCAGAATGGCATAAAGGATACCACTTTCAAAGTCACTAAAATCAAAATTTAAATATCTCTTAAGGACCAATATCTTATTGTTTCCTTGGAAGTGATACTCATACTTTATTTCTGACCCCACATTGCCCATTTGCAGATTAAAGGATGAAATGGAATGAAACTATAAATTCCTAGTGCAGGGTGTAAGATGTAACATGGCAATACGCGTTGGCTGTTGAGACATGGTTGCAGGAAGCAGATAACACAGTCATCTATACTGTGATTGTCATGGCAACAGATGGCAAATGACATTCATTCTGCCCTCAATAGCTTGACAAGAATGTCTGCAGGAAACTGCAGGTCTCTCTGGCTGTTCGATCTGTGCCAGCATCCATTATGGAACTCCTATGAATATCCATGCACTATTGACATATCCAACTAATCATCTTCCTCCAAGGAACAAGTGCCAGAATGTACAGAGCTCAACATAATACTTGATAGCCCATATTACAGGGATCACCTTTCATTTTTCTAAACTGCAGCAGATAGAGGCATAACCTATTCCATCTTTCTTCACAAGATAAGCATCCCAAGAAGGAATCCAGTTATTATTCTCTGAAATGCTTCTAAATTAATTACTTTATTTTTCAAATAAGCACACCAAAACTGTATAGAGTGTGGTTTCAACAATACCCTGTTCAGATGCAGGAAACTTCCCTACTTTTAGTTCGGATTTTCCAAATAGTCAGAAATCCATTTTTGCTCCACAGATAGGAGTTGCACATTGGGTCACTGGAATCCCCAACATGGTGGACTCCAAGTGAACTGCCTTGAAAATTGAAGGTTCTGATGGGCAATTCCCTTTTGCTTAGAACTCTCTGAAAGTATCCAACCTTCAAAGTATCAACATCAGAGATTTTAGAGGGTTTACTGCATTTATGTAAATAGTTATTCAGCAAAGTGTCAAATATTAAAAACATAACCTTAACTCCTAGGAAACTGTTAGACTGAGCCCCAAATTTACCACACCATGCCATAACTCCCAACCCATCTCACCCAGCACTTCACAATACCCCAGATCCAGACATGACATCACCCCCAGGACTCAATAAAAGCCCCACTGCTGGGGTGGGTGGAGAACTCTCACAGGGTAAGGGGGAGTGATCATTGTCAGAGGATTGAGGGTGAGAGTGATCACTGCTGAAACATTGAGGGAGGAAGTGATCGCTGTCAGGGGAGATGGTGGTAGTTAGGAGGATTTTCATCCTGAACAAGGAAATGCCAGCTGTGGGAGAAGTAAAGTCACCATTGTATTACTGGACTTTTGGGTTGCACTCTCTTTACAAAGACAACTGGTGAACCAGAACTGAAAACGAATGATTGCAGACACACAGCCTTGGAATATTTAAAATAGAATGGCATCTACTGCCACTAGCAAATGGAAATGGGTGGGGAGAATTTTGCTTTGAATTTTTCCAACAACCCTGTGCTATGAGGGATCAGTTGGATTTTATGTAAATTTTCCATTTCCATAGGAACTGGACCTGAAGTGCAGCAAAAAATGTTGAACTCAAACTAACACAAAAAAAGTGGTGACCCAACAGTATGTGCTATTCCTGAGAAGATTAAGGCCAAAGTATCATTAGCTTAAATCATTAAATCCCTCCAGTGTGGAAGCAGGCCATTCGGCTCATCTAGTCCACAAAGACCCTCCAAAGAGCATCCCTGTAACTCTATATTTCCCATGGCTAATCCATCTCGTTTGTACATCCCTAGACACTATAACCAATCCACCTAACCTGCACATCTTTCGACTTCTTAGTAACTATTTAAAGTCCACATACTCCTCAAATGTTTTTGGTGAAGGACGTTGTTTCAAATGAATAAGTACTCCTGGATCCTTATTTAAATCATAATACTTATATAGCAAAAGTGCTGCATTTTAAAAGTATTTGAATAATATTCTTAAACAAACAAACATTTACCTCAATGAAAGAGGTGCTTGTTTATCACTGTAGACCTTGTCTGACAATGGCAAGAACATGGAAAGAGTACAAGGGAATCGGTGGAAGAACAGAAGCAGGACACTGGTGGGAAGCAAAGCATGAAAGGAGCAGGAGCCTGGTTGCAGCAGTAGAAAAAATAAAGAGTGCAGTCAGTAGAAGAGAATGTCTCTAGGCATGACTCATTCATTTACTATTAACAGTGTCCTTGGTGGCCATCCACCAGGGTAGTCATCATAAGAATTCCCAGGAGATCTCTGCTGATGCACAGAAGCTGGAAACATGCAGGACTTTTTCCATGTGGAGTATTCACAAGTGGGCTGGAGTGTAATATCAGAATACCCTGTATATCTGGCCAAAAGGATGGAAACATGTGGGACCTAACTTATATTTCACAAATGAAAAGCAACAAAATGCGGTGGATGGCCTCCATTAACTAAAGATAACAGTGGGAAAGGGGCCCATGATTGGGGGAAAACAAACCAGCAAGTCTAAATATAATCTTCTATTCACCAAAGATCTGTCATAGAGAAGTCAAAACCTTTTAGTAAATACTCAGAGACCAGTCTAGAATTGAAACAGGATTTTTTCTTAAAAGTAAACAACCAGAAACTGTGGAGGGGCAAAGGGACTTCAGGGGCTATGAGTACATACATCATTAGAAACCAATGTACAAATGCCAAAGTAAATCAAAAACACTAATAACATTTTCTCCAATATTTCAAGGAGGCTAGAATGCAATAGGGAGGAAGGCATGATCCAGTTCAGTACAGAATCTCAGTTTCACCCCTTCTGGTTTAACAACAAATATCATGAAATATGTATTGACATTGCAAGGGTTACACCACAAATCCATCAGAATAATATCAAGATTTAATTAATAGGACAGGCTGCACAAATATGAGCTGTATCCCCTTTACAGAGAAACCACTTCTGCTGTGAGGAGAATTTGGAATAAGTAGGCCATTCAGCAGTGAAACCAGGATACACCTAGTCTCATATAGCAGTACAGGAATTTAACACCCCACTACCCCCTACCCCTACTTCATTCTGCTCTCTGACCCCAAATAAAAAAGTTGTAAATGCTGAGTCAATTAAAATTTTCAGGAGTCAGAGTTCTAAGATTTTTATGGGGTGGAAAGTTTCAAGACAAGAAATTGAGTCAATGAAGTTGAGGTGCAATTCATCCAAAATCCAATTGAAGGGCTGGATAGGCCTTTGAGAGAAAGCTGACCTATCTTTACATAGTTAACAGCAATTAAAATATTTTCCACAACCTCAGTTGTGGCATTTCCACAACTGAAGTGGTAAATGAGTTTTGCAAAGGTGGTCAACAAAATTTCAATCCTTTGATCTGTCATACTGATCTTCTTGTTGAATTTTAGTTCACATACTTAAATACACAAAGTTAAAAATCACACAACACCAAGTTATAGTCCAACAGGTTCATTTGGGAATACAAGCTTTTGGAGCACTGCTCCTTCATCAGGTAGCTAGTGGGGAAGGATCATAGGACTCAGAATTTATAGTAAAAGATCAAAGTGTCAAACACTGATGCGATATATTAAACAAATCTAGATTGATGTTAAGTCTTTAATCATTTAGAACGGGGATGCAGGTTTTGACTTCTTCCAAGTCACAGTTCTAAGATAATGTAAGGTTTTATCAGTATTTTAAAAAGTGACATCTCAGCACAGACAAGGCATTAAAAGATGTGAGGTTAGAGTCTGTCTATATCCTAACCT